>NC_133387.1:141912852-144312852 GCF_047511655.1 Castor canadensis
CCGAAGTAGGCCATTGAACCGGGCGGCAGCGCGCCGTCGCCGGCATGCGGCAGCTTCCTTCCCCGCCGGGGAGCCGCGTCCTCAGGCGACCTCGGTGAGGTCAACGGACCGCGCCAGCAAGGGAGCGGGGAGGGGAGGGGGAGGGGGGAGGGGAGGGGAGGGGAGGGGAGGAGGGAGGGAGCGGGAGGCGGGGGGAGGAAGGCAGGGAGAGAGAAAGAGAATCCGAGACGCAAAGGGGAAACGGGAGGACGTGTTGAAAGCGCACGAAACAGCGAGGTGCGATCGCCAGGCCCCGAGTTCAAACCTCCGTACTGCCAAAATAATAATAATAATAGTAGTAGTAGTAATAATAGTGCGGTGGAGGAATATTAAAACAAAATGGAGACCACCCTAACCGTACAACCCGAAACACGGGAATGTGCAGGCCCCCTGCCAGAGATACTTTTACAACAAAAAGGGACTGGCGAAGCACCTGGCTCACAGACGCAGCAGAAGGGAGAGCCCGCTCTGGCCAAGCCCGCGGAGTGCCGTCCTTGGTGGGTGACTTGGAGTCGTGAGAGCCCCGCGTACACGCAGGGGCGCCAGCTCACCGGGGGACCTCGGGCTCCAGGGTCCCCGGCCTGTTTCCCTCCCCACAGGGGCACCAGGAGCAAGCACGGAATTTCAGAAATCCCTAATGGTAATATGGCAAAAGGCCGCAAGAGGGTGATGGTCTGCCCTGAAGAGCTTCGGTCACCAGAAATGAGCGGCCCCACCCGCAGCCTTCCATGTGTTCTTAAGAGAGAAAGTGGTGCGGGGGTGGGAAGTGCAAAGTAGAGAAGAGTTGAAGAACATCGCCTTTGTAACCTTCGACTACAAAATGTACCAGTGATCATCCGTTTGGTTTCTCTTTTTTTCCCATTAGAAGCAACAAAACAACCGAGTTCGGTGATGGACGTCTGTAATCCCGGCACTCAGGAGCCTGATGTAAGAGGATCAAGAGTTCCAGGTCAGCCTGGGCTACGTAGACAGACCCTGTCTCAAAAACAAACACCATCACCAATGGTGACTAACAAACACTAAGAAAATATTTTTTCAGCTAGAGGCCCTTTTTTTTTTTTTTTTTTTTTTTTAATCCCCCAGATCTGGGGTTTGAATTCAGGATCTCATACTTGCTAGACAGACACTCTACCACTTGAGTCGCACACCCACTCCTCCCTCCCCCTTCCCCATTTTTTGTTTGTTTTTTTTTTTTTTAGAGAGAGAGATGGTCTTACTAAATTCCCAGGCTGTCCCTGAAATCCTGGACTCTACTGATGTTTTTGCCCCAGCCTCCCAAGTAGTTAAGACTAGGTCTGGTGCAGTGGCTTAAACCTGTGTGAGTCCTGAAGTTCAAATCCCAGTATTGCCATTAAAAAGTTTACCAACTCGTGTCTAGTTAAGAGATACATTTTTCAAATAAACTGCTACATTTTTTGGAAAATATTTTCATTTTCTGGAGTTCCATAAAATGAGAAATTCCCTAAAGAGTACACTAAAGATTTTATTTCCTTTACTGCAGTTTATTTCCTTACTCATCAAGGAAATGACAGGCAGGGTTAGTCCCTTATCTTAAATGGGTGTAACATTTCAGGTTAATGATGAATCACTGACTTGTGGATGAGTTCACTTTCACACGTGCAAATGTACATGTGTATACTTTTTATCTACTATCTAACCCAGAATCCGAATTTGGATGGGGGAGTAGATTTTGGGATTTTGTTTTGCTTTTCAGTGTTTTCTACAAATGCTTTTGTAAATATTCAGTGCTTTCATAATTAGAAAAGATTTTTCATATAAAATACAGCATTAGCCCTGCTGTCCCTGCTGGGGAATATCTAAAATGTGACCAAATGGAATCCTTTCTCTTTTTTCTGTTTCTCAAAAGTAAAAGGGGCAATTCATTTTTATTTATGTGGCCCAAGATCTTGAAATAAGAGAAAAAAGAACTTCCCAACACCTGACTTCATCAGCTACTTCCATATTCCTTACTCTCATTTTTTATGTGTCTCAGTTAGTTAAATTTTTTTCTGTAGCACTGTGGAATTGAACCCAGGGCCTTACACATGCTAGGCAAGTGGTCTATCACTGAGCTACACTTCAGCTCCAGCCCACTACCCTAACTTTTGGCCAGGTTATTCTAACATCCCTTTATTCTCTGTAACAATCCATAATCTCTCTCTGTCTCTCTGTCTTTCTCTTTCTCTCTCTGTCTCTGTGTATATGTGGGTTTGTGTTTTCACAGTGTACATTTAGAATGGATTGGGGAGATCTGTGCACATGTTGCCAGCCCATCTCTCTCTCTCTCTGTCTGTCTCTCCTTCTCACAGTGTAAGTGGAATGTATTGAGGAGACCCACGAGAAGTGTGTTGCCAAAAGGTTAATCATCTTCAAATGTGCCTTTTCTTTTCATTTTGCTCAAAAGTCTTTAATGACAGGTTACAAATGAGCATTTACAGCATGCTCTCATTTCTGTAACAATTACATAAACATAGTACTAGATGGACAGAAAAAAACTGGAAGAATTTATTTTAAATTGTTAGCAATGGTTTTCTCTGGGAGTAGTGAGATGATAGGGGATTTTTACATTGTAATTTTTACATTTATGAAATGTTTTAAGAAAAGCCTTGCCAGGTTTGGTGGTGTACACTTATAATCCCAGCTACTCAGACAGGAAGATTGAAAGTTCAAGGCCAGTGTGGGCAATTTATTATGACCCCATCTCAAAAAAAGAAAAAAAAAAGAATAATACTTTTGCAATATAGAAAGAAATAAAAGTAAGGAGGACATTCTTTACCAAATTCTCACTCCCTGAGGATAAATGTAAACTCCCCTCCTTTTGCTTACTTATATATCTGTTCAATAATATTCTCCCATTCCCTTCAGGCCCCTCCCAGATTACCCATTTTTCTGAACTTCTATATTCCATCCTAGCTTCGGCTTGGGATATCATTATTTAAACTGTTTCACAGTAAAGACTTAAGGATAGGGTTTATTTTCATGACCCTGATGTGTGTGCCTAAACAATTCCAGAGCCATTGCAGATGCTCACTAAATGTTTATTAGTCTGAAATTCAGCACTTAATAAAATTGAAAATAATATGAAAAGTTAATTACTTAGAAAGAATGCCAGAGAAAATTTTTTTAGAATAAAATGAGCCGGTTGTGGTGGCTCATGCCTATAATCTCAGCTCCTCTGGAGACAGTGATTAGGAAAATCAAGGATTGAAAACAGGCCAGCCTTGGCATAAACGTGAGACCCTATCAGAAAAGTAGCTAAAATAAAAAGGTTTGTGTGCATGACTTAAGTAGTAGAATACCCAGAGAGAGAGAAATATATATATTCGTATATATATGTATATACGAATATGCATATATATATGTATATGATAAAGAAGGAAATCAATAAAAAGAATGGGTAGAAACATTTGAGAGATAAAATACCGTGTTAGTTTCTTGTGGCTGCTGTGACAGGTGCCACAATTTGGTGACTTAATGCAACAGAAATGCATTCTTTCACAGTTCACCAGGCTCACTGGGTAGAATAAAGGTGTCAGCATGGCTGTGCTCCCTCCAGGGGCACTAGGAAGGATTCCTTCTTGGCCTCCTGTTTATGCTGGCTGCCAGCACTTCTTAGCTTAATCAGTAAGCAGTGTCCTTTTTGCCATATAAAATACAAATTAACAGATTTCAGGGAGGACAGGGAGATCTTTTAGGGACCATAATTTAGCCCACCAGACATACTCCCCAGTAAGGATTTCTGTTAGTCCACAGGAAAACCTACACCTTATCTCAACCTGTCTTTCTCCAAATACCTCTTCCGTTTTCACAGCATGATATGTACAGATAACCTAGCTAAAATGTCTATCAGGCCAGTAGGGACCAGCAAAAGTTTAAAATCTGTATGATCACTGGGCAACAGTGACTCACACCTATAATCCTAGCTACTCAGGAGGCAGAGATCAGGAGGATCATGGTTTGAAGCCAGCCCCAGCAAATAGTTCTTGAGACCCTATCTCAAAAACCCATCACAAAAAAGGGCTGGTGGAGTGGCTCAGTGTGTAGGCCCTGAGTTCCACAAAAAAATAAAATCAGTATGATCAAGTGTGAGGAGGAGAACACCAAAAATCCAACTTTTGGCTACAGAACTCTGCAAGGTTAGTAACAAGAAGGAAAGCCCTGGGGATCTAATTGGGCGGAGTCATGCCTTGCACACCAAAGTGCTCTTATCCCAAGAACAGGAAGAAGGATGCAAAAGTGCTAGAAGATGCCTCTGGCATCAGTCTAATGGTCCACCTGCACTGAAGAGTTAAATGGACAGAAAATATGACAAAGCAGTCTAGATTTTCCGCAATGCCCTACTTTGGCACAGATTGTGAGAAGCCAGGCTAAGACCGACACGAGAAGGGGCCAGTCCCCTACTGCAAAATTTCTATTGGAAGTGAGGAGTCAAGGCCACAGCTCTGCAGTTGAAAACACGATTTCATGCAATATGCAAAGTAATGCATATGTTCTAGGGAAAATGAAAATATGTCAATATTTCATACCCTTAAAATTAGAACTGTGTACTATTTGGGTAGGAGAGAAATGCAGAGTTACATAGGAAAATATGAACTTGCATTGACAATAGGTGTACTAAAAACCCACTGGAAAAAAAGGTAAACAACTTCACTTTCCTGTCCTTTAGATGAGAAAAAAAACACATCTTTCTCTTCTCTGAAGTACAAAATTTAAGTCTCATGCTAGAAAGGACTGCAAGGAGGCCGAATTGTTTTAGAAGAGTTTACCACATAAAGGAAAATCAATAAGAAAGATATAAACTTGTATGTTTCAATTCAAAAACTGTGTAGAACCTCTGCTACACCAAAGGCCTCCAGAATGTAAGGAAACGAGAAAGAGTTGATAGCTGTTTCCAGAGAACTAGATGCTCACTTCCTACAAATGGCAATTACTATAAGGCAGAGAAAAAGCAGGGCATAATGGCATATGCCTGTAATCTCAGACCTTAGGAGAACAGTGAGTTCAAGGCCAGTCTGAGCTACATAGTGAGACTCTGTTTCAAAAAAAAAAGTATAAGACAGAAGAAGTGTATGTCATAGATGGCTACCAAGTTGGGGAGAGTTGGGGAGACTGGTACAGGCTCCAGAGGGAGGTGGCACGTGAAATGTACCTTGAAGGAGATTGGGACTTTAACCTTTGGATATGTGATGAGAGTCTAGGGCCTGTAGATGAGTCAGCACAAGTAAAGGCATGACTACCTCTGGGAACATGAGGAGATACGATCTGGACCTTTAGAGTGTTAGGAAATCTAAAGGCTCTTCCCATGGAAATGTCTAGCAGCAACTTAGGCAGCTGGAGTTCCACTTAAATTAAGCTAGCAAGATTAACAAAAGTTGTGACAGTTTGCAGGCATGGCAGCCCACAACTATAATCCCAGGTACTACAGAGGAGGAGATCAGGAGGATAGAAGTTTGAGGCTAGCCTAGGGGAAAAGAAAAATTAAATCTCAACTCAACAAACCAGCTGAATGTGGTGGTGCACACCTGTAATCCTAGCTACATGAGAGTCATAGGTAGGAGTATCATAGTCCTAGGCTGGCCTGGGCAAAAAATGAGACCCTATCTGAAAAAATAACTAAAACAAAAAGGGTTGTCGAGTGCTTATCTAGCAAACACATGACCTTGAGTCCAATCCCAAAAAAAAAGAAAAAAATTCTGATAGGAAAAGGGAAAAAGAGGGATTGTTGGAAGTGGTTAAGCAGGATACCCTTTCCTCAAATAGGCATGCCTGAAACCCTCACTGAAAGGACTAGTGAAAGGGGAATTTTCAGATGAACAGGCTGTGGTGTGTTGCCCTGCAGGAGCCATGATGGTTCTTGTGGAAGAGATGGTGGTCATAGTGAAGAACAGGTTGAGCAGGCAGCTCTAGATCTCCTGGCAAATACAAACTTAGCAGGCCAGGCGACAAATCCATTTAGCTAAAATAGCCTGAATAGGAGTGAATCTCAAAATCATGAGGCTATTAAAAACAATTTTGGGGGGAGGGGCGCACAGAGAGGTGGCTCAAACAATGTATACACATGTGAGTAAATGTGAAAAAAAAAAGATAAAAAATTAAAAAAAAATTTTTGTGTGTGATAGAGTCTCACTGGGTAGCTCAGGCTGACCTTAACTCAAGATTTTCCAGGCACAGCCTCTAGAATTCTGGGATTGGGCTGTGGAGTGGCTCAAGTGGTAAGAGTACCTGCTTAGCAAATGTGAGGCCCTGAGTTCAAATTCCAGTGCTGCCAAAATAAGTAGAATGCTGGGATTACAAACATGAGCTACCATGCCCAGTTTAAAAATGATCTTTTAAAAAGTGGATCAGTGAACCAGTGGGAGGGAGAGGGGCAAAGGAAAGGCTGATTGGGGGCCAATATGATCAAAGTACATTATATATGTATATGAAAATAGCGTAATAAAACCCACTCAACATGGATATAAAGCATTGTGGGGAGGAGGGAGGGAAAAGAGCAATATAGAGGGGAAGTGTGAATTTGATCAAAGTACATTATACACATGTATGTAAATAACAATGAAATTTCTTTGTACAATCAATTTATGCTAACAGATTTTAAGTGCATTAATGACTTATCACTTTCCATTTTTCCCCTCCCCTCTCTGCACAAATCAGTTCAAAACCATTGGTGTCTCGGGCAAGGGTTCGAGTATCAGACGTTTGGTCCTAACACAAAACGAAGTTTGGTCCTCGGCATGATGAAGCTGGAAGGTGGTGGGACTTTTTAAAGGTGGATTTTAAGGCAAGGTTATTAGATTGTTGGGGGTGTTGCCCTTGGAAGGAATTAGTGAGTTAGCTGTTCTCAAGTTCCAAGACAGTGAGTTGTAAAAGGCCAAAACTGGCCCCTCCTGGCTGCCTGGCTTTCTGTCTCTCTGTGTTGTACTTGGGCCATGATGCTTTCTGTCATGGTATGATGTGGCCAAGTGAGCTCTCACCAGAGGCTGAATTGATGGCGGCCATCCAGTCCTGGACTTAGCCTCCAAAATGATGAGCAAATTAAATTTCTTTCCCTCCCTCTCTCCCTTCCTTCCTTCCTCCCTTCCCTTCCTCCCCTTCCTCCCCTTCCTCCCAACCTCTTCCCTCCTCTCTCTCTTTCCTCTCTCTCTCTCTCCTCCCTCTCTCTCTCTCGATTCAATACTGGGGATTGAACCAAGCACTATTACTTTAGCTACACCCCCATCTTTAAATTTCTTCTCTTCATAAAGTACCCAGCATCATCTATTTTGTTACATCAATGGAAAACAGGCTAACAGGCCAAGCAAGGTGGGTGCCAATGGTAGAGGATGTGGTCTAGAGGTATGAGGAGGGAATCTGGACAGGAGGTCAGAGCCCAGTACCCAAGTTGGAGTCCAAGTGGGATGAGAAGGACTTATTTGCAGAGAGTAGCCTGACTAGGATGAGGAGGGCATCTCCACAAGAAAGGGGACACTAGTGTGGTATTCTTGAGACAAGCAAGAATGAAGTCCCTTCAGAGAGGCAGCCTGGTGCCAGGTGTTGGAGCCAAGGTAGGTAACAATTGTCCACACGGGACAGGGGCAGAGGAAAGGACAAGAAGAAATCTCCCCTGGGTATGCTGATCAGACTGGGTGAGGAGAGGGGGCATGCAGAGGTGATACAGCTCAGGGCATCCAGCAGAGCCCAAGCAGGATGAGGAAGGTGTCTGGACAGAGTACAGCCCAGTGCAGGGGAGGAGCCACTAGGGACTAGGGATGGGAGAGAGAATGAGAGAGGATAAAAGACGAAGCAAAACAAAAAACAGTGTTTTTCCTAGTCTCTATGCTCAATCACTCTCCTTGACACCTGTTGACTAGATTCTCCACCTGAGAGCCATACAATTCACTGTGACCCTGTCTACCTGGAGAGAATGTCAGATCCCACAGCTCAGTCCCACAGCACTGCCCTCGCTTCAGGCGCCAGTCACAAGTTCCAGTTGAGACCTGTGCTTCTGACTCACAAGCTATAAATCTGGGTTCCCATGACCCTTCTGTAGGTTTGATTAGTTTGCTAGAGCAGCTTGCCTCCTCAGGGGAACCCTTTAATTCTGTCCACTCACTTATTACAAAGACTGTTACAGAAGATACAGGTGATCAGCCAGACGAGAGAGATGGGGGAGAGGGCACAGGGCTTAAGTGCCCTCTCTGGGAGGGCCACCCTCGTGTTCAGCTTTCTGGAAACTCTCCAAACCTTGTCTTTGGGAGTTTTTATGGAGGTCTCATTACGTAGGCATGACTGATTACATCACTGGACACTGGTGATCAACTCAACCTTCAGCTCCTTCCCTCTCCAATCACATGGCTGGTTCCCCTGGCAACCAGCCTCATCATGAGGCTATCCCCAGCACTTCTAGGGTTGCCTCAGAACAAAAGATGCTCCTGTCCCAGGAAATTCCAAGGTATTTAGGAGCTCTGGGTCAGACGCTCCTGTAACTCGGCAAATTACAAAGGCCTTAGGAACTCTGATTGAGGAACCATGTGTTCAGGATGTTCCTCAGAGTGCCTTTGAAATTGACCCTGTGGTGGGGAAGAGGAAGAAGTGAACTTGGACAGAAGGAAAAGCAAGCTGCTTGTAAGGAAGGCTGAGCAGACTTAACTGACCCCACAAGGTGCTCAACTATTGGCTGTGGCCTGAGCTTAGGTGAGGCAGCCCTGTGCAGCTGGAGGAGCTATGCTGACCAGTACTCCAAATGGCTGAAAGGTACATTCCCTGTGCTGCTTTGCCTGTTCTCTATCTCATTTTGGGATCCCTCTCATCTTCACCTACCACTTCTTTCAGCCTTGGGATTTATTTAGGGGTGTGATCTGCATTCTTACCCCAGAGGTGCCTGAGTGCCTGGTCACCGTGCCCTTCTAGGACCAGGGCACATTACCCATTCACCACTGCAACCAAGCAAAGGAATAACCAGAAGCATCCACATCCATCATCTGGGTACCAAAACATTCTTCCCTAACTCCTGAAGATCATGCAACATCCCTGCCAAGGCTGTCCCTCTACTTCTAGCCCACTTGTCTCTGGATACAGGAACCTGAAGTGCGCAGATGCCAGCATTTGCTAATAATTCAAAGGGACTTTTGTTGTATCACTTGGTGGAAATATTCCCATTATAGGAAGCGGTCTTCTTGCCCTGCAGAGTCAGAAAAGTAGGAACGGGAAGCCCGAATTCCCTAGGGGTGTGTCATAGGGAGTGAAGACTAGTGGGACTGCGCTTACTTCAATATCTCCTGCTGGAGACACAGCACCATATAAAAACCTTTGCCTCTATGTATTTACCATGCCCTGGAGGATAGCATTCCATCCTCACAGCATGGAACCTGAGTGGGCATGTCAGGTGTGCCTTTTGCAAGGCTCCCCACCCCTCCAGCTTTACCAGGCCAGCAGATGGAACTTTTGGAGGGAACAGTAATACAACCAGCAGACAGCACAGTCATGGATCCTCTCATGGCTCCTTTGCTGCAAGCCGATCCCCTGGTTTGATTCGATGTTAGGTGAGACTTTCTGCTGGCGAATCAAAAACTCCACAGCCCAGCGTGAAGTCCCAGGGCAAGACTTGAAAAACCTTCCCTAGAATATGTGTCTGTTCCTGTTACAATGAATCACTCCCCCTTTCTGGGAACAAGAGTTCCAAAGCAGTCAAATTGCCACCAACTGGTGGTTTCTCAGACGAATGGGGCCACAGCTGGAGTTCCACATTGGTCTCTTTAGCTGTCAAGTTGGGCAATGACTTGTAAAGATGGCAGTGGCAATAACTAGGTCAGTCCTAGGAATCAAGAGCCCATGCTATTGGACTCAGAATAGCTTCAACCTGCCACCATAACCACTTCACTCATGGAACTGTCGGGTCAGCAATTGTGTGGTTGATGACAGAGGCTGAGTCATCTGGCTGAGTCATTTTATATCTGAGGGATTTATATCTGCCATTTTGTTATTTCTTGAGTATCTGTCATGTCTCCATTACTGCCTTCTTTTATGTTAAAAAGATATCTTTCAGGGCCAGGCATGGTGGCACATGCCTGTGACCCCAGTTACTCTGAAGGCTGTCATCGGAGGAGGATCACGGTCTGAGGCCAGCCCTGGGCAAAAACATGAGATTCTATCAAAAAAGAAACTAAAAATCCAAGAAAAATTTTTTCCAAAGTACCATTTTAATTCTCTTTTAAAATATATAATTTTTGAGTTATTTTCTTAGTGTTGTAGTGGGCATGTTACAATTAACATCTTAATTTATGTTAATCTAGCTAAGATTAATATCAGTTAAATTTCAATTGTATACAAAAAAATTACTCCTAATTATTCTATTCCCTCCACCTTTCTTGTTTTCTTTTGGCTGTAGAGATGAAACAGTGCCCATGTTGGCTGCCTGTTATTTTCCAGCAAGGCACAACATGTTTTATTAAGCACAGCTCTCTGCAGGTCATGTGCCCCTGGGTGCCACTTTGACCTTGTCACTCATAATGATATATCGAATCCTCAAGGTTTCTGAGAGCTGAGTGATGCCACTCAGCTCAATTAGTTTTGCAGCCTACTCTCTGTTGCTAAGACAGCTCAGTTTCCTAACAGGAGCTCCTGCCAGCAGTCTGACCTACAAAAGAGGGCCACAACTCGGCTTAGTGATCCTACTGCCCTCTCACCACAGGTTCTGGCTTTTTGTTTTATTTATTTATTTTGTGGAGGGCAGTACTGGGATTTGAATTCAAGGCCTTGGCTTTGCAAAAGAGACCTTCTACTGCTTGAGGCACACCCCCAGCAGTTGTTTTTGTTCTCTGCAACACAGTCTGGTTTTGTATCCTAGAATGGGCTGAAACTCACTATGTAGCTCCAACTGGCCTCGAACTCACAATCCTCCTGGCTCAGCTTCCCAAGTGCTGGGATTACAGGTCTGTGCCACCACACCTGGCCATCACCACACATTTTTTATCGCTTGGTAGATAACAGATCCACCCATAGTACACAGTCATCTGGTGGATTTCCAGCCTTGCATTTTATGTCTACCAGCGTGCCCATTTCCCTGAGCTCTTTTTGTAAACATCCAGATAGCTTGCACATAATAAAAATTCATCATCTTACTTTATTTTTGGCAGTACTGGCGTTTGAACTCAGGGCCTACACCAGCACTTTTTTGTGATGGGTTTTTTGAGATAGGGTCTCATGAACTATTTGCCTGGGACTGACTGCAAACTTCGATCCTACTGATCTCTGCCTCCAGAGTAGTTAAGATTACAGCAACCAGCGCCCAGCTAAAAATCACTGTTTTAAAAAAGTGAATAACTTTCAGTGTATTCACAAGGTTGTACAACCAGCACCACAATCAATTGTAGAATATTTTCATTACCCCAAAACATAATCCTGTGTCCATTAGCAGTCACTTCCATTCTCTCTCCCACAATCTCCTGGAAACCACTAGTTTACTCCTGTCTCTATGGATTTGCCTATAGTAAATATGTCTTACAAATAGAATGATATGACATGTAAATGTTTGTGTCTGCCTTTTTTTTTTTTTTTTTTGGTGGTACTGAGGGTTGAACTCAGGGCCTTGTACTTGCCAGGCAGGTGCTCTACCACTTGAGCCATGTCCCAACCCTTTTTGCTTTAGTTATTTTTAGGAGAGGGTCTTGCATTTGTACTCTAGCCATCCTCCTATATAAAATTCCCATGTAGCTGGGATGACAGGCCTGCATCCAGCTTTCTTGGTTGAGATGGCCTCAACTTTTTGCCCTGGCTGGCCTCAAACTGAAATCATCATGGTCTAACCAATCTCTTCCTTATGAGTAGCTGGCATGAGCCACTGTGCCCAGTGCCTGCTCCTTTTCATACTTTTGGTATAATATCTGGGAACCCTAATTAAAGTTTTCTAAGAGTTTTGTAGAGAAGGGCATGATGGTACAGGCCTGTAATCTCAGCACTTAGGAGGTGGAGGCAGGAGAATCGTGAGATCAAGCTAGACTGGGCTATATAGCGAAATCTTGTCTCCAGAAAAAAAATTATAGTGTTAGCTGTTACATTTTTACTTCTGATCCATTTTGTGTTTTGTGTAGTATGTGAGATAAAAGTTCAATTTCATTCTTTTCATGTGGTTACCCAGTACTAGGACCATTTGTTAAAACAAAAAAAAATCAAACAAACAAACAAAACCATGCTTTCCTCATGTGATTGGCTTGGCACTTTCATTGAAAATCATTGCTTGTTACTATGGCTTGAGTGTGTCCACTTCTAAATTCAAAATTAATTCCAATGTGGTGGTATTAAGAGGTGGGCCCTTTAAAAAGCAATTAGGCCATGACTGCTCCTTCCTTGTGAATGGTATTAAGGCCCTTATAGAAGAGGCTTCCCAGTGTCCAGCTCCTTGACCTTCCATCTTCCACCACTCAGTGCTCCTTCCATTCAGAGGGTATAGAAATAAGGTACCATCTCAGAAGCAGAGAGCAGCTTTTGCCAATTAAGCCTCGAAAACTATGACAGAATAAGTTTCTGTTGTTTGCAAATTACCCAGTCTCAGGCATTTTGTTATAGCAGCACAGACTAAGACACCCATCAATATGCTTATTTCTGGACTCTCCCATTTATCCCATTGATGTATATGTCTGTCCTTACACTCGTCCCACATTGTTTTGGTTACTGTCACTTTAAGATGGGGAATTAATTAGGTGCTTCTTCTCTTTGCTCTGTTTAAAAATTGGCTCATTTATCCAGGGTCCTTCCTTTTCCATATGAATTTTAGGAACAGCTTGTTATTTTTCCACCAAGGAGGATTTTGATAGATTTGCTTAATCTGTAGATTGATGTGAAGATTCTAGCCATTCTAACAATATTATGCCTTCCAGTTTGTGAGCACACAATATCATTCCAGTCACTTATCTTTCATTTCTATCGATGGTGTTTTAGAGCCCATGGTGTGCAAGTCTTACACACCTTCTTTAGAATTGATTGCTGGGGATTTTTGTCTTATTTCTCTGAGCCCTTTAATCCTTTCCTCTGTTATCTGTTAAGAGATTTCTGCTACTCTGACTTCAGTTGACATGGATCATCACTCTTTCCATGCTGCCTAGGAGCCATCTAACAAATTTGAACAATTTTGGAGGTCCTTATCAGAGGGCAAATCTTGTAATTTAGGAAAGGACTCTCAAGTTTTACCCAATCTTAGGTTCTATGCCCCTGTATCATGCATCCTCAGAATCTAGCCTCATGTTTATTCCCTCTAGATTTTTTTGCTCCTTTGGGGATGGGTTCTTTCTTCCCTTATCAGCCAGCCTGTCCCCACCTGGGTTGTGCAGTAACTAAACCTTAGTTGTAGACTTAGTGGATGGGTGGAGGAAGTAAGGATGGATCCCCAGGCATCACAGGCTGCTTTGTGGGTGAGAGGCCTTTGCTCTGTCCTCAGGCAAGGGTGGCACATTGCTCTTAGTTGGGAAGGGTGTTTCACTTCTGCAGACTTCCAGGCTCAAGAGGAATCTGGGAATTCAAGATGGGGGGGGTGGGCATTAACCTAAATCCCCACCCCACATGTCAGGGTCTCATGCTCCCCCAGCCAGAGCTCTGTTCTGGGCATAGGAGACCTAATTTGTTTGGTAGTTGAGATTCTTTGAAGCTTGGCTACTGTGGTGACTCGGTCTAGGCCTTGTCCCCAGCTTTCTCTGCCCTCCCACTGAGGCTCAGAAGGTCTCTTTACAGTTGTCAGAAACTGTCGGAGGGCCTCTTGGCTCTCAGTAGTGACAGTTTGCTAGTAACTGCCTTTTGTTTCTTTTCCTAGAGCTTCAGGAGGGCTAAGAAATAATCCTCTAATCCCACTATCCTGACAGTTAGGATTTCTGCCATGTCTTGTCCCAGCTAATGCATTGTATTTCACTGCTGAGTCTAATACTTTGTTGCCATAGGCTAACTGTGGTAGTCTACCAGGTGGATGAGATGGCCCAACTCCATCTCATCTCTGATTTCTCAGGCCTCCCCTGGTTCCAACTGTGGCCGTTTGGCTTTTCCAGGAAGCAGACTGAGACAGACTTTAGTGTTCAGGGTATTTACTAGGAGAGCTGCTGGAATCAACATCTGGGGATGGGAGAGGAGGAAACAGGATCCCGCAGAGGAAGGATCTGATATGAGGTGCCAGCTGATAGCCGCAGTTAGCCCTGCACAGGGAGCTCTTGAACAGAAATGGCCCGCAAAGTCATCATGCACAGGGCTGAAATAGCCAGCCCCTTCTGCCTTTCCCTTCACTGTCATTGGATTCGGGCCAATCAGGAAAGGTGTATCTACTTGGGCAAGGAAGGAAATGAGGGCTGACAGCTGTGTGCTGGCCACAGTCCCCACAGCTGGACAAGTCCTTCTGTGAAGGAGGACCTTGCCAATGCACGCGAATGTCCACCACAGAGAGCACGTAAGCAACTTACTCTCAGGTAAAAATTTATCATGTTGGACTTGTGAGGCTCAGCGGTAGAGCAATTCCCTAGCATAACTAAGGCCCTGGAATCCATCCCTGCCACCTGCATGCGCGCACACACACACACACACACACACACACACACACACCATCATCATCATGCTATTCTTATTATTTTATGGTGCTGGAAATGACTCCAGGACCTCACATATGCTAGGCAATCTCTCTGCCACTGAGCTACATCCGCAGCCCACGTGTGCACATTTTCTGTAAGTTTGAAAATACATTTATGATATGAAGAAATATCTGAAAGAGGTTTCCATTGCTGAGGTGGAAAAGATAAAAATTTGGCTAATGTGGTGTTACAGGCCTGTATACCCAGCACTGGGGAGGCTGAGGCAGGAGGATCTGGAGTTTGACACCAGCCTAGGCTACATAGCAAGATCCTGTCTCAAAAAACAAAATGAAACAAAACAAAAAGCCATGAACATTCATTTGAATGAATAAAATATGGATTCCTTCAAGAGTTAGTGGGAGATAAGCCTGAAAAGATGACCTTTATCCTTGCTGATGCAATGGAAAATATCAGAATGGGAGTGTGGCTCAAGTGGTAGAGTGCTTCTCTAGCAGGCATGAGGCCCTAAATTCAATCTGTAGTAACACCAAAGGACAATTTTTAAAAAAGAAAAAACTAGAAAACAAAAAGGAACAGGAAATATCTATTTTGTTACAGCTGGACCAGCCTTCAGTTATGCCTCACTTCTGAGTAGCAAAGTCTCTTTTGGTTACCTTTAAGAGTTACTGTGTCATATAGTCTTCTTCTTTTTCTTTTTTTGAGGTACTAGGGCTTGAACACCTTGAGCCACTCCACCAGCCATTTTTTGTAATGGGTTTTTTCAAGATAGGGTCTCTTTGACTATTTGTCCACACTGGCTTTGAACCCGATCCTCCTGATCTCTGCTTCCTGAGTGGTTAGGATTACAGGTGTAGGCCACCAGCACCCTGCTTCTTCTTCTTCCTTTGGTTCCTTTCTTTTTCAAGGCTCTTCCTCCTCCTCCTCCTCCTCCTCCTCCTCCTCCTCCTCCTCCTCCTCCTTTTTGTTCCTTCCTTCTTCAAGGCCATTTTGGAACTTGGAATGCAGCAATGTGAGACTTCCCAGCTTCCCTTTCTGGTTTGAAGATTATTTTAGAAGTAATCTCTGAGTCACATAAGAAGGAGGAAAGAACCATTTTAATTTCTTCCTTTTCATTCCTTCCTACCCTGCTGCACAGCTAAATCGTTTTACAAATTTGCCTATTCCCTTGCCCCTACTAAAATACCTTGCCTTATATTTTTCTTTTGGAAGAAATACATGCAAACCTTCTAAAAGTAGAAGACACTTTTCTTTTCTAGAATGGACCTCAGGCTACATTAAGAGAATATGCCAACCTGCTTTTGGGGAGTGGGGAGCTTTCTAGTGGCTCCTGACTCACTCCTCACGGTCCTCTCTGCTGAACCCCCTCTAGACTTTCCTTCCACCTCTCCTAGGATGAAAGCAGAAGACACATCTGCCTTCCTGGAGAGATGCAGCAGAGAATGTGTGTTAGCTTTTGTCTCTGCAAGCCCCAGGCCTGAGCACCACTCAGTTTCACTATTTCATTGCATTTCTTTGAGAATTAAATAAGCACAGAAATAATGAACTCTCCACTTTCAAAAGGTTTCTGCCAATTTACACATTAAACATTGAAGACGGCCTCAACAGTAGCAACTTCCCAACTAAATTACCAAGAAAGTGTGTGTGTGGGTTCTATCTTGGATAAAGTAGGCACTCAAAGAATAATGGTGGAATGAATATCTGGAAGGCAGAGAGACCTGGCTTAATTGTAGGAAGCTGGGTTAAATAGGCAAGTCCCCACATGGAGGCTGTGAAAACATCACTTGTGTATGCAGTTGTTGAAAAATGTCCTGTATGCATTTTCACAGTACTTCTCACACATTAGCTCACAAAATCTTGCCAAGGAGGCAAGGCAGGTGGTAAGCAGATGCTCTTCCACTTGATCCACATCTCAAGCATAGACTTTTACATTTTTTTTTTTAATTTTGGTGGTACTAGGATTTGAATGCAGGGCCTCCAATTGGAGCCACACCTCCAGCCCTTTTTTGCTTTAGGTTATTTTTCAGATAGGGTCCCACTTTTTGCCTGGGGCCAGTCCTCTGACTCAGATCCTCCTACCTGTGGCCTCCTGCCTAGCTTGGTGACAGGTGCATGCCACCATGCCTAGTTTGTTTTGTTGAGCTGGGATCTCATTAACTTTTTGCTTAGGGCTGGCCTCGAACTCTGAGTGGTTGAGCTTACAAGCATGAGCAACTTGTCCTGAAGGCAAGTGTTATTTTTATACCATTTTGAAGATGAGATTTGGGCTGGAGGTGTAGCTCAGTGATAGAGCACTTGCCTAGTATGTTCAAAGCTCTGAGTTCGATGCCTAGCACTTCAAAAAGAAGAAGGAGAAGAAATTCAAACTAATAGGGCAGAACTGGGGCCAGTACCCAGGTTTGCTGACAACTGCTGGTGACAGGATATCAGGTGGATTCTTCTGGTCTCAGAACAGAGCCCTCACGTCACTGCTAGAGGACATATCTTATTTAAGACCTTGAGGGACCATCTACAAGTCACTGGACTGAGATGGGCTCTTCAGTGTAGCAGATGGATGGAAATTGAAGAAAAGTTAAATTGCAAAAGCTATGTGAGTGAGCAGAAGCACAACCAATGAGTTTTATTTTGCTCTGATTTGTGATAATGCATTTAGGACTATTAGCATGAAGTACACTTCAAAGATGAGGTTCAAGACATATTTTATTCCAAGAAAGAGAACCACGAGTGATTGTTGACTGTTTCCTAAAGCCACATAACCATAATACATTAGGCCTCTTTGCTAAGAATATAGCCTCATTTTGTTCTACATTCAATAAAGCTATACTTGGAATCATACATTTAATTCTTCCTGGAAATCTTTTTTAAAGAAGGGTTTAACAGATGGACCAGGTCATAAAATAATGAAATAGATTTCTATGATAGTTTGGATTGGAATGTCCCCAAAGGCTCATGTGGAAGTCTTGGTCCCCAATGCATCAGTGATGCCACCTAGCAACTGTGGTGGGCCAGTTTTCCCCTCTGTTGATTAAAGAATTAAAAGACAGGAGACCAGAAAGTAGCAGGACAGAGAAAGCCTTTATTGCGAAGCAAAAGTAAAGGTTTCTCGAGAGTGAGAAGTGGGACCCAGAAACCAGTGGCCCCCTAAACCACTCAGTGACTTCCCCTTTTATGGGTCCCCTTGACTTTTTCTTTCTCCCCATCTCCTGTGTCTAAGTGGTCTTTCTGGCATTCATGCCAGGATTCTCCACCTGGATTAGATTTATGCTGAAGGACTTGTGGGGAATTGGTTGAGAGAGAGTATAGAGGTGGGTCTTCATGCACAGTCCTCTGGGAAGAGGACAGCTGTTCCTTTGGGAACTTTCTCCCGTGGCCATCTTTAGAGTGGCCCCCAGCAGTTCTCCTTGCAAGAGGTAGGGTTTCGGGAAGTGATTGGAGCATAGGGCTCTGACCCCATCAATGGATTAACCTTTTGCTGGATTCATAACTTGATGACCTTATTGGGAAGTGCTTGAAATGTTAGGAGGTAGAGATTCCTTAGAGGAAATAGGTCACTGGCAGAGTATATCTTGTCTCACTCTTGACTCACTCTTTGCTTTCCTGGCTGCCATGAGGTAAGCAGCTGCTGACACCACCATGCTCAACCTTTCCATGGAATCATAGTAATGGAGCCAGATAACCATGGACTGAAACCTCCAGATCCATGAGCCAAAATCAGTCTTCCCTCCCTTTAAATGATTTATGTCAGGTATTTTGTCACAGCCACATGAAAATGACTAACATAATTCCCTAAGAAGAAAGTTGCTTTAAAAACAGAATTTAAAAAGTAGAAATTTGGAGGAAATCTTTGCTTATTACCTTTCTGAAGTAGCAAGTAGGATAGCCATGAACACTCATTTTCCACATGCATTTGTGGAGAGATCACAACATCCAGGCACTGTGCTCGACACCAGAGTTACAACGAATAAAACACAGAATTTCACAGTCATGGTCGGAGAATACAGACTGGCTGAATTATTAGCCCAACCCAGCACAGCTTTTCTTGTGTTCCTAATGGATCAGCATCTGGTTTACGGGGCACAGTCTCTGTGAACTTGGTTGCCAGAGACCAATCAACCCTCGTGAAACTGCAACCAAGTTTTTAAATGTGAAATGTTGGACTCTTCCCAGAGGATGTGAAGTTATTACTATTAATAACCTTTTCATTAACATTTGTTTACCTGAGTCTCAAAGATACTTTCTAGTGGTGTTGACATTTCTGATTTTATTTATGTATTTTTTTGGTGTACTGGAGTTTGAACTCAGGGCTTCACATTTGCTAGGCAAGTGCTGTATCACTTGAGCCACTCCATCAGCCTTATTTTTATTCATTTATATTTTGGAGAAAAGGTCTCACTCTGTAGCCCAGGTTGGCTTCAAACTCATGATCCTCCTGCCTCAGCCTTCCCAGTGCTGGGATTACAGTTGTGTACTACCATGTCTGGTCTGATGTTGACTTTCTGAGCTAGAAAAGTATGGACGGTCTCTGTTTGTCAGAGTTATGTTATCCAAAGTTGATATCTAACTTAGTTGTTTGAAAGTGAAAATGCATTTTCTCTTGAGATATAATGTTATGAACACCAAGATCTCAGGCAGAGTCTTTTTTTGCAGTGCTGGGGATCAAACCCAGTTTCTTGCACATGGACATGGCAAGCAAGTGCTCTACCACCAAGCAACAAATCCAGCCCCTTAAACCAATTTTTGGAAGCCCATTTAGCCCATATTCAGCTCAATGAGACTATGGAACTGTGACCCACAGCCTTCTTTCTATGGGAAAATGTGCCCCAGCAGTGGAACAAAGTCTTCCTTCCTCCCCCACTTCCTACCTCCTTGGGTAATGCAGCCTTGCGCTCACTACAGGAAGTGACATGGAGCTTGGCTTGTGTGGGTGGCTGGGACTGCAGGCAGCCTTGGACCCTATGTACAGAGCAGAGTTTCTCTCCACCTCCTCCTTCTGCTATCAGCAGCTGGGCAGTCTCCCTGACCCCCTTCCTCAGGGCTAAGGAGACTCCTTTTGGGGGGAGGCATTCTAGCAAGACTGGTTACATAATTTCTGGGTCCCTTGTTCAAAAAAGGAAAAAAAAGGGTGCTGCTGAAGATACTAAAATACAAAACTCTCCCCCTTTCTTCTTTAATGCCATTCTAAGAAAAGAAAAATTATTAACCAGAATTTTATAATTTTGTTATTGTGCAAAGCCAGTTTCAAATACCAATGTCTGAACTCTTTTGTGAACTCATCAAAATGACAATTTGTGATCTCACGGCTCAGCTTCATACATATTTTGTTCTTACCAGGGCAGCAGCATCATTATTTCACCTTTTCTTTTTTGTTGTTGTTGTTGTGGCTTTTCTATGGCTTGAACTCAGGGCCGCACCCCTTGCTAGGTAAGCACTCTATCACTTGAGCTATACTCCCCGCTCTTTGTCTTTTGGCTTATTTTTCAGATAAGGGTGCATGCTTTTGCCCAGACCAGCCTCAGACTTTGATCCTCCTTCTGAGTAGCTGGGATATCAAGCATATACCACCACACCTGGCTACTTATTTCATCTCTTGATGCACACAAATTCTCCCAATACTCTCTACCTTTAACTCACCGCAGAGTAATAGGACCCACAAGGAAAGGTCCTCAGCATAGCTTGTTGGCTAAAACGGGAAAGTAACCATGCAAGACAAGCTCTGATAGGGTATCTTAGTCTGTGTGTGTCTCAAAATGCCGTCCTCTCTTTTCTGTGTTTGAAGCTCTGGTTCCAATGGAAGCATGCCTCTCAGAGCTGTCAGCACTCCGCATACTTAGCCAGCCCTGGACATGACACGACTCGCTTGCCTTGAGCTTACATGCTTTGAACGCTGATGCATTGTGGGTCCATCATGTCATTCATCATGAGACATGGAGAATGCTATAGTGAACGGAGTGGCAAAGAACAATGGACACACATTGTCACATTGTATCCATCTCCTCTGCTACCTGCATGTTCCCTGTCTCATTCAAACCACCAGTTCAAAGATCAAGTTGTTGCAAATGTCAAGATGGCAACAGTAGGTCATTAACCAAGCCCAGGGTCTTTCTGAGTGTGGAGCCCTGAATAATGCTCTGGGTATGGGGAAAGGGACAGATCTGTTCCAGCCTGGGATGGGCATTCACAGAGACAGAGCAATAGCCAGGACTGAAAGAGGGATCTTACTCCAGCTGAGCCCCTGGTCATTGTTTTTTAGGGTGCCATATTTGGGGGATTGCCACATGCAGTGATGGCTGTAGTCATACTTCAGCTGGCACCTGCCTCTAAAGTCTGAGTCCAGATGTGCCAGTGGTGGGTGCTACCAGGTGGCAAAGTATCTGTTACATAGAAAGGGAGAAAGAGATTGTTGAAGGGAAGATCTACTAAGCCTAAGTTAGGGTAGACTGGGAATGACCAGTGTAAGCAGATCTGCAGCACAAGTGTGGAGTTAGTCATTTTCCTCAGTGACAGGACAGCCTGCCATCCTGGAGTACAAAGGGGTGTCGGGGGTGCTGACCTTGTGTATTGAAAGCTGCTTTGTCTCCACAATTGAAAATATTTTTATCACTCCCTGTGCATGGGTGAGGGACATAAGTGTCTTTTCTTTCCTTGTATTTACAGTGGTCCTGAGGCAGAGGCCAAGTTGTTCTAAAAAACTGAGGAATTACAGAAGTCTTTGTGGTTTCAAGAAGTTAAAATTTCAAGTGTGACTACACCTAAGCTAGTGGGGCTCTCAAGATTGGAGAAAGGACAGAGTCCAAATATGGAAACCTTTGGACTGTCGCAGCGTGGATATGTGGGAATGGGGGTGGTGGTGGTTATGCAGGCTCTACTTTATGTATTACCGGTTCAATTTTACCATTCTACAAATCCGTCCCATTTCCAGGAGATACTGACTTCCAAGGCAGATTAATCAGAGGGGAGAGAATGCTTTTATTAATGAATTATTATTGGTTTATAAAGTTACTGCAATTGGTATTTCCCAGTACATTGAAGTATTTAGTTAGATAACCATTATTCAAAAAGTATATAGGCTTCTGGTTCGGAATTGGTTTTATCACAAGAAAAGCCATGTTTTGTCTAAAAGAACTTAGCAATTGTTGCAGTTTTTCTTACGAAATCTCATTTATCACAGCCTGAGAAAATGATATAATGTTTGCAAAGTGTCTTCCCGAAATAGGCCACTTGGTAGGCAGTTGGTAAGTGCTAGGTACAGCCATTCCCCCAGGCACAGACCCTGCTGTCCCAGCAAGTGTAACGTGGGGCCCTTGCCCTTGATTTTTGCTTGCAGACATACAAGTGATCTAGCTCTCATCAAACTTTACATACAGTAGTGGTGGACTTTGGCTGAAATCATTGTCTCCAGTCTTCTTTTTCCTTTTTTTCTGGTCTGGTGCTGGGAATTGAACCTAGGGCCTGGAGCTTGTTACACATGCCCACCACTGAGCTGTGCTCTACTCTAGAGCATCTAACTACACTTTATCCCCATTATTCACACAGTCTGAGTTTGCAAATTGCTGAAGTTTATTTGTAACCCCAAAATCAATACTCAGCACCTTTAATGACATACACAGAGTGGCAAAATATTGGAGTCACCATCCATGCAACTGCACAGAGGTTAAATAAGGTGATACTCTCCCTTCTTGTGTCAAGTCTTATACTATACACAAGTAGCCTTTCCTTGGTCTGTTTAATGCCATGGTTTTCCATTTTGCTCCTTGTTGGGTGATTTTGCTATTTAAATGGCCCCACACATAGCTCCGTGTACTGTTCCTAAGTGCTAGTAGGCTGTGATGTGCCCTATGACGAAGACATGTGTTAGATATGCTTCATACAGGCATGAGTTACAGTGCTGTGAGTTCAATGTCAATGAGCCAACAATAAATATTAAATAAGGTGTGTTTAAAGAGAAATACACACAATGAAAATAAAGAGAAAGAACAACAAAAAGAAGTGTCCATAAAACAAATGTGTGTGTGTGAGGTACTGGAGTTTGAACTCAGGCCCTGCACTTGGTAGGCAGGTGCTCTACCACTTGAACTACACCCCTAGCCCCCAAAAAAGCTATATATTGATTGGTTTACAAAATTGTGATTAGAAACTGGCAGAAACTTAAGCCTGTATTTTCCCTAGGAGGTTTGGTTTCAGTATTCACTAATTCAGTATTCACAATGACTTTATAGACCATAACTCTAATGAATAATGAGAATCAACTGTACTTTGCAATGAATTTCTTCAGTGGAAAGCTGTTTGGATTGCTCAGCAAATCAAATTAGAATGTGTTCTTCAAGAAAGCATGTCTAGGTAAGTATGTCTAAGAGCATGAACACAGACACATAGAAGCTTCAAGATGGAGACCTTGCAAGTTACTCCTCCCTACTGGCCCCTTCTCCCAGTAATTCCTTTTATAGCATCCTGACAGGTGGCCATTGTTTTCTGATTGACTGCTTCCACCAGGAAGTCCTGTCCACTGTGGCTCAGTGCCAACATCCAACAATCTGTTCATATACTGACCCAGAATCCTCCTCTCCACAGTAGCCTTTCTATGGTCTTAGATCTGAACTCCAGAGCTACATAGAATAAACCTACTCTCTCCTCTGCCAAACAGCCCTCAGCAAATCTTTCCTTTGCAGGTTAAGAAGACCCAGTTCCCACATCTTTTCCTCAGAGAACCTGTTCCATACTCTTCCTGGATGACTCCTCCTTTTGAACTCTAGTTTGTTTTGTGTGATAGCTCTTTTTATGTGGTATCTATGCTTGAACACATAAATTCAGAAATTCTGGACTAAATAGCACAGATCTGGTACCCCTGCTCCAGAAATACTGTTATCTATTAACACATTTTGTTAAGTTTTTTGGTGGCTGTATGAATGTCTGCACTTTTTGTCACATTATCAGATCAACCCAAGACTCTAAAATATGATCTTTTCAAGTGATTTTTCTGAACAAAGATACTGGACTTTTTATTTACTGCAGTCAAATGCCATCTTTTAAAAAAGACTCATTACAACCCATGGAGACGATTTTCAGTAATTAATCCACCATCTGTTATACTCTGTTTTGTATCTTCCTTACATTTAGTACCTTAAAACATTGGTAAAAATATTGAGACTGGACAAAGGGAGAAAAATGTATTGTTTTTCTTTTCTTTTTTTTTTTGGTGGGAGGGGGCACTAAGGTTTGAACTCAGGGCCTTATTTTTGCTAGGCAGGTGTCTTACCACTTGATCCACTCCTCCGTCCCTGTATTGCTTTTCTTGAGAACTTTCTCAAGGTTAATATCATGCCATTATTCAGCACTCTTTGTGTCAACCTTCTCTGCAATAATCTAATCCACATCTCTTCATTTTATCCACAAAGGTGCCTTGCCTTCCTGCAATGCCAACATGCTGATTTAGTAATGTGGTAATCCTCTTAAAAAAGGAAGTGACAGTTTTTGTAATATCTTCCTTGAAAAGAATCCATGATGTTACAGTTTCCCTAGCACACTATGTACAGTGATTTATATTAGAACATTTCCAGGGATAGAAACTTAGTAGTCAATGTTCCTAAAATCTGTTTCCCTCCATTTTGAAAATCTCAGTATTTGACTGTGAATCCTCATTGTGTAATCTAATTGGAAAAAGATGAAACAAGCAGCCTAAAGAGGGAATTTAAACTCCAAGAGGTGAAGGGAGAGCAACTGGATGACTCAAGATGCTCCCCATTCATCCAAGGCCATCTGGGCCAGGGATTTGACTCAATGGTATAAGGCTTGCCTAGCATTCATGAGGACCCCAGCATCACACACATATACACACACACACTTTCTCTCACACACACACATAGTCACAAACACACAATTGACCTCTACTTTTCTCTACCATTGGAGATGCAGCAACCATCTACCATTTAAGTAAATTCTCTCTTCCTCTCTCCCTTCCTCCCTATCTAACTCTCATGCTTAAACCAGAATTTGGTGTCACTGTAAAGGACACTGAGTATTGTTAGCAGAATAAGGACAACAAGATAAAGTGAATGCACAGCACGGAAAACAATGGGTTCTCCCACCATCTTGGGGCCGCCAATCTTCTGCTTATACAATCTACCCTCCCCAAGAATGTCAGAAGTATCATTCCAAAACACTAGCTGCAGGCTGGATAGGTAGTTGAGTGGTAGAGCTTGCTTAGTATGCATGAGGCCCTGTGTTCCTTTCCCAGCAAACATACACACACACACACACACACACACACACGTGACCTCATCTAAATTGCTCTCCTACAATCCAATAGGAAGGGTAGTTTTCCTCTCTGCACAGGAAGCACTCAGCTCATGCTGCCTCTGGTATACTTACCTTTCCTCTCCTACCTTCCTTCTTACAACAGCTGCTTTCATACTTTTATCAATAACTCACTCCTAGCAATAATATACAATCATAGAAATACATTTTACATTCTGACCCAAATAGACAGCTATATATACCTTATATTTTAAGCTTATATTTCAATGAGAAGTTCTTCCTTCATTTTAATATCTCTGAAATCAGAATGCAACAATGAGGCAACACATTTTTTGTTTTGTTTTTACTACTTGAGTATTTATGTCATAAAATCAAATCACTGTTGTCACAAAATAATAAAAGTTACTACAAGAAAAATTTGTTTTATGCAACCTCAGAATCTCTAGGGACACGATTTAGTCAGAAAGAATTACCTTGCTCTCCCCCTCATCCCACTCTCAAGGCAATACATTTTGATAAGAGTTTTCCCTTTAACAGTACATAAAATAATGGCATGTTTCATAATTGATAGCACTTTTTTTTTTTTTTGGGTATTAGGGGTTTGAATTCAGGGCCTTGCACTTGGTTGCTAAGCAGGTGCTCTACTACTTGAGTCATGCCCCCAGACCTTTTTGCTTTAGGTATTTTTCCAATAGGGTCTTGAATATATGCCCAGCCTGCACAATTTTATTTATGCTTCCTGTGTATTGGGATGACATGTACACGCCACATGCCCAGCTTTCATTGGTTGAGATGGGGTCTAGTGAATTCTTTTGCCCAGGCTGGTCTGGAACATCTATCCTTCAGTCATCTACTGCCTAAGTAGCTTGGATTACAGGTGTGAGCCAAGCATTAGGATTACAAGTGTGGCATTTTTGATTTGTTGAAATGTGGTGCATAATGAAAAGTTTCATGAAACAATGTTTACCTTTTTTATTATGGGTGATGCTTTTTTATTCAGTTTTTTGCTCTTATTTCATTAAGACAAATTGCTAAAATGATTTCACTTCTCACTAACAGATCTTAAACTGTTGAGAACAGCTAGGTGTAGTGGTGCACATCATCACCTAAATTATCTAAATTCCTCTCCTACAGTTCTCAGCACTGAGACCTTGACTTTGAGGCCAGCCTGGGCTAGATAGTGAGACCCTGTCTTAAAAAAAAATTGCTCAGCGCTAGTGGCTCATGCCTGTAATCCTAGCTACTCAGGGGGCAGAGATCAGAAGGATCATGGTTTTTTTTGAAGCCAGCCAGGGCAAATGGTTCGAGAGACCCTATCTTGAAAATACGTATCACAAAAAGGGCTGGCAGAGTGGCTCAAGGTAAAGGTCCTGAGTACTGCAAAAAACAAAAACTGAAAAACCAAAACCAAACCTATTGAGAAATGAACTATTTACACTCACACAAAAGGATTAAGAACTAAGACCAACTATATTAACATGACTTTGTAATTCAACTGTCTACATAAATTTGCTTTTCTTTTGGCGGTACTGAAGTTTAAAGTCGGGGCCTCACACTTGCTAGGCAGGCCTCTGCCAGCCCAAACGTGACTTTAATTCCAAGAAATTCTTGCCCAAGAAGATGAAGTTGCAAATATTTTATTGCAGTTTCAGAAACTTCCTCAATCCACTTATAGGAAGAGTACATTACTGAACTCATCTGGGCACACAACCCTCCTTTTCCCCCCAAGGTTACTGGGCTTTACCAGTAACTCTTCCAGGTTTGCTTCAAAATTCTCCTCTCCTGTCTACCCACTAATGTATCACTTAGTAGCCCCATCTCAATCAGGTCCCCTCATTGAAAGCTCTTTAATGTTTTTTGTTTTTAGAGACAGGGTGTCACTATGTAGGCCAGGCTGACCCTGAACTTTTGCTCTTCCAGCCTCTGCCTCCTGAATGCTGGGATTATAGACCTGCATTACCATGTCCAGCTGAAAAAGCTGTCTTAAACCAGATCCTCCAAATCTTTTAATTACCCTACTCTGATCTCTTTTGTAATGCTACAATGACTGTTAATTCTTGGTCTCTCTAACTGCTATAAGCTTGGCTTTGCATTACCAATAGGTTATTTTGATGGTCTTTACTGAAGGCAGTGGTGATACTATATTATAAACTTCTGAGGGAAGTCATAGTGCTTGGTATTTATTGCTCTGCCCTTAGATCAAATATTGACAGAAGGGGGAGGTGAAAGAGTTCCTGCACAGCAGGAAGAAAGATGTCTTGGGGAGCTGGAGGAGCCCAGAGAAAGGGCAGTAGAGCTGGACACTGGTCTTAGGTAGGAAGTTGGCTGCAGAGTGTGGCATCCACAAATCAGAGTTCTTGCTGTTTAACAAGTCTTTCTCTTGGAGTTATTAACTCATCCCCTCCTCTTCACACCTGGTACTCAGACGGTGTTATTTTAAATATAAAAAATATACGGGTGTGATGGTATATGCCTGTCATCCCAGCACTCTGGAGTCTGAGGCCAGCTTGGGCTACAGAGTGAAACTGTTACACACACACACACACACACACACACACGTAACTTCATCCCAATCACTTAACTTCAAGTCATTATGGCGACCTTTGTCGAGGTGTTTGCTTCACTCTTGAAGATGCACATAATGGATACCAGACTACTCTATGTATGTCTGGTCCTCTTCAAGACAGTACTATCACTGAAAATATATGCCGACCTTAGCTCTAGTTTCATAAATACTCACTTACTTTTCACAGGCCTCAGTAAGCCACGAGGAGTAAAATATGCCTTTACTCAAGACGTGGGCCCAAGGAACCACCAATCCCTTTCCCGCCGCATCCCACGGTACATCCCTTCCAAACTCAAACCGGCCTGGGCCTGATCCTTCAACAATCCAGCTACTCCCTAGCCTGCCAGTCTTTGCGTCCTCTCCTCTCCCTCGCCTCCTCTGCTTAGGTTGGCTCCTTCGGGAACCAGAGGAAAGGCCACCCGCGCGGACCTCCCCTAGCGGTAGTATTTTCTTTTTGAGCTTGGGTCTCGCCAACTTTGCCTGGGCTGGCCTGCAAGTCGCCTCCGGGGTAGCTGGAATCCGGAGCATGGAGGGGCAGGTAACTGAGCAGAGGGCCTCCTCCGTCCTCCTCCCCGCCGGCCTGCAGGCACAGCCCACGCGAGGCAGCCCATGAGCCCGCGTGCAGCTCCCACCGCCCCTGCAGCGCGCCCAGCCCAGTCACGGGCGTTGGAAATTCCGGCGCGTGCAAGCGCGCTGGGCCGGGCGGGGGCGGGGGAACCCGTGGAGTGAGCCTGTGACGTAAGGGGGCGTGCCACCCCCGAGACCCCGCCCCCTCTCCTCGCCCTCTCTCGCGGGTCGGGGTTACATGGCGGCGACTGCGGCAAAGCGAGAGCCTCGGAGACGCCGCTGCCGCCAGCACAGCCGGAGACCAGAGCCGACCCTGGGGGCTATCCGCGGGCCCCGCACTCCCTCGATGAGTCGGAGAAGTCCCGTGAGTGTGTGTGTGTGTGTGTGTAACGTGTGCGGGGCGCGCCGCGGGGCGGCTCGGGAGGGCGCCGCGGCGGGCCCGGCGGCGGTGGAGGAGCCGGCTCCCTCCTCCATTGTGTGTGACCCTCCGGCGGCCGCCGCTCAACAAAGGCGCTTTTGTTCCGTCTCCCGCCCGCCCCCGGTCCGCCCGTCCGCCCGCTCGCTCGCTCGCTGGGGCCTGGCCGGCTCGGGCCGGCGGCCGTGGCGGGCCGGGGTCCCCCGCGTGGGGCTGGCGGCACGGCCGGCGCGCCCCTCCCACCCGGCACGCCCCTCGCCGGGCCGCGCCGCGCCGCGTGCCTGGGGGCCTGCTCGCCGGCTGCCCCGCCGTCCGTCAGCTCGCGCCGGGCTCCGCGGGTTCGAAGCCCCTCCGGATAGGCGGGCGGGCAGGCTTGCGGGACGAGCGAGGGCGGCGGCCCTGGAGCGCGAGGGGGCGCGGAGTTTCGCCGGCTGGCTCGCTGCCTGCAGAACGCTCCCGCGTCTCCTCCCATCCCGCCCCGGTGACTCGGCCTCAGCTGACTCGGTCTGGCCGGGCAAAGTCTCCGCCGGACTCGCGAATTGCGGAGCGCGCAGCGCGCACCCGGCGCGTCCCGGAGCCCCGAAGTCCGCCCAAGTTTTGAGTGTGACCACACGTGAGGTACTGGACCCGTGTCCGAGACGGAGTTCCCGACGCCCCCCGCCTCCCCCGCGCCCCCTGCAGCCTGGCCTTGGCTGCTTCCCGGACGCTAAGGGGGTGGCTTACAAAAAAGCACCCAGTGTGGGCGATCGTTGTCACTTTGCTCAGAATGGCCTCCTGACTTTGCTGTGCCTCGGAATCCGACTTGTGAGTTGTGTTGAAAAGTAGAAGTGTCGTGGCCGCCTTTTGTTCCCCAGCTCGTGCTGGGACCGCTGGTTCAGGTGCATGAGGACCTTTGTGCATGTAGCAAGAGCTGCTTCATTCCTTCCCTGTTGTGTTTTTTCCCTGGCTTGCTCATTAGAAAAGATCCAGTGAAAGGAACTGGTAAGGTGGAATTAGAAGACTGCTGTTGTTAACGGCAGACTTTTGTTCATTGCTAAAAATGCCCGTAAGTCAGATTCAGTGTTAACTTTTTTATGGATCTAGATGATTCGTCAGAGGGAAAGCATGATCAAATGAAGAGCAGAAAGCTGCAGAGTACTTTTATTCTAGCCTGTTTATTTTCTTTAAAATTCGGATCCTGTCTTTTTTAAACGCTGGACAGAATGATCTGACTGGAAGAATGTAGGGTCTAAATAGAACCTGGCCCTGAAAGAGAACTGACTTTAGAGTTACTTCTTAGAAATGTCACATTTTAGTATTTGAAAAGTACTGTCGTTAGCCAGTAGTTAGACACGTTTATGAGGGGTTTCCCATGTGCTAGGGAGTATGAAGTCCTTTCACGTGTATGTTACATCAGTTAATATAATGATGACCTTGTCAAACTTGTAAAATTGCTTATTGGTACCTTGATAGATCCAATAGTTGCAGCCGTATAGGAAGTAAACCAGATTTGATTGAACAGGATGTATTTTATCCCCTATATGTTACTGTTCAGAAAAAAGAAAAGAAAAATAAAAAACCCTGGAAAAAGAGTTCTTTTTTCCCCCCGGTGCTGGGGTTGAACTCAGGGCTTACACCTTGAGCCACTCCACCATCCCTTTTTTGTGAAGGATTTTTTCAAGATAGGGTCTCGCGGAACTATTTGCTCGGGTTGGCTTTGAACCGCGATCGCCCTGATCTCTGCCTCCAGAGTAGCTAGGATTACAGACGCGCAAGCCACCGGCACCGGACTGAGAATTGTTAAAACAACAACAACAAAACTGTAGATGGTGAAGATCTTTTGGATTTGAGTTCTTTGCAGAGCACGATTTAAAGTAACCTGCCCACTTTCTGTGATTGAAAAAGAATGTAGAGAAGCCGGATTTGAAGAGCAGTTAATTTTACAATGGAAAAAGCTCATATTCTAATGACCAGTGTTAGCAGGAAAGCTTTGTAGCTTTTACATAAGTTCCTGTAGGTAGCTTCGTGAGAACCACCCCTGACAAACCCTAAAGTTTGCTGACTCAGGGTAGGTTTTGAAGGGGATGGGGTCGGGTAGGAGGAAGCTTGGGAGTGCTGCTGCAAGTTGAGTTGAGGATGACTCATCCTGCCCACGACTGCTACGTGGCTCGCTTTTTTTTTATACAGCTTTTTTTTTTTAATGATAGGCTAAAATGTTTTTGTCCATATTATAATTCTCTCCTCTGAAAAGGAACAACAGTTTCTCTAACAAAGTAATGGCTTCTTAAGTTGCATTTGAAAAGGATACTACATACCTTGCAGGTGAAATTGTGCAACATTTGTTAAGAGAAAAGGGTAAAGTCAGTTGCTGGTCAGTTGCTGAAATTGTTTGGCACTAACAGTTCTTTGGCTACTAATAACAAAGATTTGTTACAGGTTATTTGTAAAAGACAGACAGTACTATATCATGTTGATAGAAATTGGCCTTATGTTATTCATTGATTGCATAGAAGTTATCTGTAATATCTAGAAATTATTGGCTTAAAGTTGTAAAATCTTTGCCAACAGAGTTAAATATTTAACCAGATATAGCTCTGAACCTGAGCATTTCACTATGGTGGAAAACATGATTGTACATAGTACTTTCTTATGAGCTATGTGAATTTTCTTTTTAATAAAGACTAGTTGAAGTGTAGGTATTGTATGGGTACTGCTTTTAATCAGTGTTTTTAAATGTAAGCTGAATGTACAATTCTAAATTTAGAACTAAACTTGGTAATAAGACAGATACTTTGATCTTAAAACAGCCAACATTTAAACAATTGACTTAAAACAAGATTGAGGGGAAAAAAAAAGAAAAGATTGAGAATGAAAATGAGAAGGAAAAAAAACCACCTCTCTACCCTCTTAATTTTTCTGTGTATACTGTTTGTTCTCTCAAAGTGATTTATTTGAGAAGTTTTGTGGGCAGTAGTGTGTATTCTTAATGTGCGCTATATCTTTGGAGGCATTTTGAAATTCTGTTGCATACTTTTTTACATTAAAAGAATTTTAATAAGGTTTAACTTAAGACTAAAAAAAATTTCCTAAAGGAAATATAAAAGGACTGAAGATTTTCAAGCATCACATTTTAGAAGTTAAACATATATGTATGCATTTATTTATTTTGAAGCAGCGGAGATTGAACTCAGGGCCTACATCTTGAGGCACTCCACCAGCCCTTTTTTTGATGGGTTTTTTTGAGATAGGTCTCCTAAACTGTTTACCTGCACTGGCACCTGCAGTGCGCAGCTGAACATGTATTTCTAATGGAGGTTTTTTTTGTTTTTCTTTTGGTGGTACTGGGGTTTGAACTCAGGGCCCCACACTAGTTAAGCAGGCATTCTACCACTGAGTCTCTCTGCCAGTTCTTTTTTGTGTTGGGTATTTTCAAGATAGAATCTCATGAGCTATTTGCCTAGGTTCACTTCGAACCTCAATCTTCCTGATCTCTGCCTCCCCAGGAGCTAGGATTACAAGTGTGAGCCACTGGTGCCAGACTTTTTTTTTTAAATATAGGTAATTAACTGTCGTGCATAATTCAGAACTTAAAAGCCAATCGGATAGCTTAACCTGTCTTCTTTCTCAAAGATCCTGCTTTATAAGAGGGTGAGCTATCTCACAATTGCTATCCAGTTCCTTGTTGACATTGCCAGCAAGCAGCCTTTGCTAAAATAGAAACATGCCTCTACAGTCAGTTCTGTGCAGCATTGTGCTGCCCTCCCATTAGTTTCTTCAGCCTTCCTGGTGGGCTGTTAGGTTACACTACAGCCAACCTGTAGTGGTGATTTTGGTCAATTTTATTGCTGAGTGCCCTGACACATTAAAAATACAAAACAGCAGAAACAGTACTGCAGTTAACAGCTGCTTCCATGGAGCTGCTTTTGTATGGAGCAGATGCTTTTGAAGTCACAGTGATATGGGCTGAGTCTAGCATTGTTTCTTTTTCCCCTTCCATGAATTGCATATTTGGAAAATATATAGTGTGTCCTTCTGATAGAGGGTTTGTTGTTGTTGTTTTTTAAAGGTTCAGTTTGTAAAGGAGGCATCCCTTTTAAGTCCATTTTTAAGAAGTTTTACAGAGAAGGGCTGGGGCTGGCTCAAGTGGTAGAGCACCTGCCTAGCAAGCACATGACCCTGAGTTCAAACCCCAGTACCACCAAAAACATAATAAAGTTTTAAGGAGATATAGCAAATCACATTTTCCCATTGATTTTCACTTAAACTCAGTATTTTTATTTTTACTTTTGAATGGAAAAAATGGTATCACAAAAATGTGAAAAAAATTTGTTTGTTAGGATCCTAACATTTACTTCAGGTACATCTTTGCAAAGTGTGGAAATCTATATGTCTTTAATTCTGTACCACCATAAAGTGTAAAATGTTAGTGCCCTCTGTCAGCTCCTTCAGCCTGTTTTGTGGGCTGTTACATTAGCTCACATGTAGTGTGCTGATTATGGTCAGTTATCTTGGTTAGTGCTCTGAGACTTCACAAGGCAAAATAATGTCCATGACTGAGAGGAGTCACTGACATTATTTTGCTTCACATACATCATTTGACAGTTTAGGAAACTAAGGCCCAAAGTGATCTAAGATACTGAAATTGAAAGTGTGGTTCCTAGATCAATGGTATTAACATTACTTGAGTACTTGTTAGAGGTATAGAGTCTAGATTTTATCTCAGACATACTGAGTTAGAATATCCATTTTAACAAGATTCTCAGGTGATATAAATATCCATTCAGTTGGAAAAGCACTGCTAAGTGATGCATGTGGTTGCTCAGCTAGCTAGTGACTGATTTGGAAAGCTTAGGTCTGTGATTTGCTCTTTCTACTGGTCCTTTTGAAAAAAGTTAATGGAAAGTTGAGGATCTAATCTTTATCCAATAGAACTTTCTGTAATGATGGAATGTTCTGTGCTGTCCAGGGAGGCAGCAGCTAGCCATGTGTGTTAAGTACTTTACATGTGACTAGTGTGTCTGAGAGACTGAATTTTTTACTTACTTTATGTTTAAATAGCTGCATGTAGCTAGTGGCTGCCATTTTGAAAAGCACAGATCTAGATGATCTTTACCCACTAAATTTGACATCATCTAAAATAATTTAATAACTAGATTGAGTTTAATAATTTCCCCTCTTTATGTAAAAATTGGAGAGATGATAGGTTTTTGATTTATTTTTTCTAATATTCCTAGATATTTTAGTAGTTATTAAAAAGTGGTGCCAGTTTCCTAATTCATATTCGTGCTGTATCTATCTTATGATAGATAACCTAAGTTGTAAGAATGTGTATTTCTTCCTGTAGTCTCAGTAAAAGTATTTTTATTTGGCTTTAAAAAATGAAAAGTGAGAAATAAAAGTCACAAAGTAGATCTAGAGTCAGTTTATCAAAAGACAGAATGCTAAGAAAAAGAAAAGTGGTTAGGTTTTTCTTAATTATTTTGTGGATAGCATTGGTAGTTTTTGCCTTTGGCTTAGTATCCCTGTGCTTGTTAGTACTTGTATATAACTGCCAGACTGATTTGCCATTTATGTTATTTCCGGTGCAGGAACTGAGTGGTTCTTAACCTCCACTTTATTCTAACAGATTGGCTTGAGTCTACATCCTGGTATTTGTAGATGATTTCATGAGGTTGCTTTATCTTTTGGAGCATCATTGCTCTTGTTTGTAAAATGAGATAAAGTTTTGGTTAGGAGTAACAAATAATTTGTCATTTAGAAAATGTCTGGCACACAATAGATATTCAGTAAAATATGAGTTAACCTACTCTCTTTTTCCTGCTTGGCTTTTATAGTCTTGTGTAATTTAATTTTGAGCTTGAGATTTCAGCTAGGCTTCATACTTGTTCTGACTTTAAGTCCTGTTGCTCTGTACCAGTTACTGTAATTTCATGCCTTCCTTCATTCTTATTGTGTCCCTTGTAGATAGCTCCACTTGTGCTCTGGATTCCTTCTCTTGTGTTCATTCTTTAAGGACTTCTTTTTGCCTGCATCTTGAATTTTCCCCTTTATGTTGGATCATCTTTATTAGTATGCAAATGTGCTCTAGAGTTGTATTGTCCAGTAGCGACATGTAAATATTTTAATGATATTTATTTATTTGACTCTGGGCCTTGTGCGTGGTAAGCAGTACCATTGAGCTATTCCCCCAGCCAAAAGTTAATTTTTTAAGAATTCACTTCCTAAATGAACCAAGCCTTGTATGCACATATGAATAATAAAAGAAAAATAAAAAAAAAAAGAATGGTACCAGAAAAAAAAAAAAAAAGAATTCACCACTTCCTCAGTCCTGTCAGTCATATTTTAGTTATTCGGTAGACATATGTGGAAATGGCTACCCTATTGGGCAGTACAGATACAGAATAACTTTATCATTACAGAAAGTACCACTGGACAGTGCTAGTGAAGTTCCTACTTTATTTTTAAATTTTTCTAGGTATTTCCTTTGAATGAATTGACCATTACCTTTCCAAAGTTTTGAAATGGCCAACAAAGCATAGAAAGACATTTCTTTTCTTTCTTTCTTTCTTTTTTTTTTTTAAATTGTTGTGCTTGGTGGGGGTACACTGTGGGATTTGCAAAAGTTCTTAGAATATATCATACTTGAATCCACCCTCTCTACCCTCTCCTTTATCCCTCCTTTTCCCCCTCAACCCCATTCCTGGAACAGTTTCAACAGGTCTCATTTTTCCATTTACATACATGTATACACAGTGTTTGCACCACATTCAAGCAGATTTTCAATATTTGTCCTTGTGCGCTCTCTCCACTTCCCTTTGTTCTGTAACGTAGTCCAGACTGGTTTCTGGTTTTCATTATTTATAGTGATTCAGCCATCATTCTTACTATTCTTCCCCAGGAACTGTTTTGTCTCTTTCCCCTGGTTGATTTTAAGACTTGTTCTTTGTTTTCCAGCAGTGTGGCTATGAACTGCATAGGGATGGGTCTCTTTTTATTTACCCTACTTGGGGTTCATTGAGTTTTTGCATCTGTGAATTGAGGTCTTTTGTCAGTTTTGGAAAGTTTCTGTTACTTTTTTTTTTTTTTTTTTTGTGGTACTGGGGTTTGAACTCAGGCCTTTGTGCTTGTTAGGCAGACACTCTACAACTTGAACTATGCCTCCAGCCCATCTTACTCTGACCCTATTTTGGAAAAAATAGGGTCTCACCTTTTGCCTACGCCAGCCTGGACCCTGATCCTCATGTTTTAAGCTTCCTGACATAGCCAGGATGACAGGTATGCACCACCACACCCCACTGTTTTCTGTTGAGATGGGGCCTGGAGACCTTTTTGGCCCTGGCTGGCCTAGAACCATGATTCTCCAGATCTTAGCCTTCTGGGTAGCTTGGGATGACAGGCACTGCCTTCACACGCAGCTTCTGTTATTTCTTTACAATCATCTGAAGTCCCATCAGTTTTTGAACCTTGGTGCTCTGTTTTCTAGCCAACCTGCCAGCTCTTTGTACTGGGAAATTTTCTTTGCTTTCCAGTCCTAATCCCACCTTTTCCTTACCTTGTGTTTTTGTCCTATTTCTTTGACCCAGTCTTAGGAGGAATATCTAATATTCTGAAGATTGAGAATGCTGCACGTTGTTTATTTCATGTTTCCTGTCCTGCCCTCACCTTCACAGAACAGCTACCTTGGGCATGGTAGAAGGCCCACAGTTTGTTTCATAGGATTCTCTCTCAGCTTTCTTGCCTTGTCCTCTGTCTTTTGCACTCACTAAAGACCCATGGAAAAGAGTTGGCTTATAGGATGACCTTTTTTGAATTCTCATCTGTTGTCTGAGTCCACATGTATCCATTAAATGTTCATTTTAAGTCTGGTTGATTTCTTCTTAATCCCGTCAGTGGAAAATTCCACTGCTTTGCAGGAGTGACAGTAACCATGGTCTCTTCTCTCTCTCTCTTTTTTTTTTCTTTGCGGGGTGGCAGGGGAAGAGGGGGAGTGTTGAGACAGGGTCTGGCTCTATAGCCCAGGCTGGCTTCAAACTCACTTTATAGTCGGGGCTGACCCTGAACTTATGCTCTTCCTGACTCAGATTCCCAAGTGCTGGGGTTACAGGCCTACGCCACCATTCCTGATGTGGTCTCTTCCCTTCTGAAAGGCTTGACATTTTCTGGAATTTAGCTTATTTAGGTTTCTTTGCATCTTTAGCGCTCTGTTTTTTTTTTTTTTTAACTATGATTTTGTAGTTTATCCATCTTGTGGTTTGTAGAGCAAGAGTATTGATGTTTTGTTACTTTTTGCTTTTTAATCAGAAGTGAAAATGCTGAGCCTTTCATCAAAATTATATTTTCAGAGCTGACAGATCTAGAAATGTGAAATTCTTTGTTCAACTAATTTAGCCACAGATCCTGGAGTATACTCCAGATCTCATGGTCTGTTCCAGGATCATGCTTTATTTCAGTAGAGCTAACTTTTAGTGTGGATCTGATAGAAAGCATACTACTTTTTTTTTTTTTTTTTAAGTCTTGCAAGATTTCAGGTCTAGAGAAAATGAGAAACAAAGTAGGCAGGATATTCCAGAAAAATTGCATGGCACTTTGAACAATTTTTTAAAAAGGGAATCTCCGGGCCTAGTGTTGTTCTCAAGTGGTAGAGCACCTGCCTAGCAAGCATGAGGCCCCCAAGTGTAACCTTCCCCCGCCCTGTAATGCCAAAAACAAAGAAAAAAAATGGAATCTCCAACTAGCCATATGGTTTCCTCCATTTGAAGTGTTTTGTTGGGCCTTGCATACCTCATCTTCAGAACCTCACTAGGGTTCCCTCAGAATAGCAGTTAGATTTGATTTTCAGTCTGGACAGTTAGCGTGCTACATGTCATAGATCCTGCTAGGATGAACTGAAGATTAGTAAAATGAGAGTAGTGTCAAGGTCTTGCACAGCTTGGGTATTTCATGGGCTGATATAAGTCTTTTTTACAGAGTCCTTCTTGTCTGGTCACATAGGATACTAATTCAGTGACTCAGTCCCTCCTTACCACCTAAGCACAATAAAAGAGAGCTTAAGTGTTTTTGAGGGGGTGAAACCAACTGCTTTTTTTGTAGTGTTCCAGACCTGTGTGTTCACCATAGAGGGAGGCTCCTGATGGAATGCCTGCAAAGGAAACTGCTTTTTCTATATCTAGGAATTGTCACTGATATTCCCTGTGGTGGTTTAGATTCTGAAAAAATTGAGGATAGGGCTTATTTTCTCCAAAATTTTCTACCACCAAGTAGAATACCAGTTACTAGATACTATGCTTTGAAAAAATGCATAGTCTCAAACCTTGTAATTTATAATAAACAGCTACAAAAGAGGGGAGGGCAGTGGTGCCTTGGAAAACGAAGAGTAGAAGATCTGAAGAATTAGATTAGATTGAGGAAGGCTGACAAAGACAAGGGAATGAGAAAGCTAAAAGAAAAAAAAAAGGAGAAGGAAAAGTAACGTTGAGTTGGGCAGGGAGAAATCTGTAGTGTGCTATTGTGTTCCTGTGAAGTCAGGATTGCAAAAAAAAAAATTTTATCTCTGTTACATCTTAACACCCAAGTAAGCATTCAATAAAATTTTGCCCAATGAAAATGGATAGAAAAATTGAATCTATTTTAGTCAGAGCTGTTAAAACGTTTATCTTGGTTCTCTTTGCTTCTAAGTTCATGTTGGGATTACATTTGCCAGGTCACAGGTGTGACCACGTGACTGCTTTGGTCAATAGAATGTGAGTAACAGGTGTGTCATTTTTGGTTGGAAGCTTTTAATGCTAGTTAACTATTCCCACTTCCTCATTTCTCTGGTACACTGAGTGTCAGTAGTAGAGATGGTAGCTTCTTCAACAGCTCAGCTAACAACTAGGCTGAACTTGTGGCATGATTGCAGTCTTCAAATGTCCAAGGTTTTTGAAGAGACTGCCCACATCTCTCCTGCTCTTGTAGTTGCTCCAATGTCCCCTTAACATCAGTTAGGTGAGGAATCTTAGCAATGATGTCTCCATAGAAGGAAGATAGAGACAGAATAAAGGGATATTATAATTATTTTTAAATCTCCAGCCATAAGTTTATAAAAGGGCCTATTTGTTTAATGTAAGTGCTAGGGGAAAAAATTTGGCCTGTGCTTTTGTGGATCATAGACTTAAAAAAAAATTTTTTTTGAGACAAGGTCTTGCTATGTAGTCCAGGCTATTCTCCATCAAACTCCCTATGTAGCCATGGTTGGTCTCAAAGACAATATGGGAGATTGAACTCAGGCTAAGTGGCTTACCACTTGAGCCATGCCCCCAGTACCTTTTGGTTTTAGTTTGTTTTTCAGATACCAGGTCCTGCCTTTATCCTCAGCCTGTTAATCTCCTACCTCTACCACTTGAGTAATTGGGATTACAGGAATGAGCCATTACACTTGGCAGGTCATATGATGTTTACAATTGAGAGCATCTTTATAGATTCTTTAATTATTTTATCTGTTCTGTGAGGTTTTAATATTCCAGTATGGATCACTTATAGTAAGCAGCAACTAGAAAATGAGCAATAATTTTTTTAAAAAAAAGAGCTGGACCCAGTCTCCTGTGCCTATAGTCTCTGCTACTTGGGCAGCTGAGGCAGGGGCATCACTTGAGTCCAGGGGCTCAGGGCCATCTTGAACAACACAGCAAGACTCCATCTCTTAAGGGAAGAAAGAAAAGAAAATATATAATGGTATGTGTTTTGAAGTGGCTTTTTGAGTAAAGACAAAGGAAAAACCCGAATGCAAAATACATTAGGCAGGCATTCAGGCAGTTAGAGGGTAGTTGGTGGTGGTAGGATGCCTTGTTTTTCTTTTTTCTGTGTTTCGTGGTGCTGGAGATGGAGCCCAGGGCCTCATGCTACACAAGCACTCTACAAATGGGCTGTGTCCTCATCCCCTTGTGTTTTGTTTTTAAGTTGTTGGAAGCTTTGTAGTCACCCATCTTTCTTTGACTTTGAAAGTTTTATCTCTGTAGCTAAGAGTAGTTGCCGAAACTGCACTAAGCAAAGTTGTTTGTTTTTTTTTTTTTCCCCGCTACTCTGGGGTTGAACTCAGGGGTTCCCCCTGGCTAGGTAGGCATGCCACCTCTTGAGCCACTCTGCCAGTACTTTTTGCATTGGTTGTTTTTGAGCTAGAGTTTTGGTCTCTTTATGCCTGGGCTGGCTTGGACTGTCATCCTCCTATTTGTGTTTCTCAGAGAAGGTGAGATCACAAGTGCACATGCCACCTCACACAGCTTTTGGTTGAAATGGGGTCTTGTGAACTTTTTGTCTGGGCTGGCCTCTAACCATGATCTTCAGCACCTAGCTTTGGTGTTTTAATTCTAAGGCCTTCCTTTCCCTAGGTTCCCTAGATTAGTCACCAGTACTAGTTTGCATGACTGTCCTTCTTGAGGTGCAAATCCTAAAAGGGGTCTGTGATAACTCTTAGAGCCATTTTACCTTCGGAGTGGGGCTTTTTCAGGAATGCATGTGAATAAGCTAAGCTAGAGCTCTTTACCTTCTGTGCCCTAGGACTTGGTAGCTATAATGAGACTTTGAGACATGATCTTAGGGAAGAGTGACTGTGGTATATCAGTCTCCATGCCAGGGTTGGGAGACAGTTCTAGGTGAATATGAGTAGAGCTTCATCCTTCTCTTCTCTCCAAAAGCAACTGGGTTTTGGCTGAGGAGATGTTAGGCTGGCTGGATTCCAGTTAACTCAAATTACTCATTTGACTCTGGAGAAGAGCAAAATAGTCAGGAGGCTCTGAACAGGCCAGATAACCCACGTCAGCATTTAACCTGAGAAGCAGCAGAGTGAAGGTGGAAGAGAAAACTAGAAAGGAAGCTTTACCTAAGGCCCTTACCTCAGGCTGTCTTTGCACATCCAGACTTCCTTTTTGATATGGACCGTATTGTTTCTAGTTAGAATAAAAGGAAATCCAGTTTCTATAGAATTGGGAGATGCGCCAAAGTTGTTAGCCTTTTATTTCTTTTACATTCTTATAACTTTATGCCCTTAGGCTTGATTCATGGCACCTTGTATTTCTCTTAATGGGGGGATACACCAGATGCCAGAGAGCAGGAGATAATTTAGAGAAGAGAGGAGTGTTTGAGGAAACAGCTGTGGCTAATGTAGGTTCACAAAATGGCCTGTGTAGAACTCTTCTGCTTTGTGGTGAGTCATTGAAAGAAGACCAAAGGTAAAGCAAAAAGTCAGCTTTATTCATACTAGTCATTCTTTGAACTTCATCTTATTCATCAAATTGTTGAAACGACATTGAACCTTCTAATTCAGACTCGATCCTTGTCCGGACATGACAGAATAGGCATTTTTTGGTAGGAATGGATAACATTTATTTGGAGGCAGAAAAAATGGAAAGATTCTGGAAAGGATAATTGTAAGTTATTGTCCTGTCTTTTCTTTTCCTCCATTGAAGGAATGTGCAAAAAGAATATGAAGTTGGCCAGGTGCACAGTGGCTCATACCTTGTAATCCTAGCCACTCTAGAGGCAGTGATTGGGAGGATCAGGCTCAAAGCCAGCCCAGGCAAAAAATTAATGAGCCCCTCCAGTGTCAGTCAATAAACTGGGCCTGGTGGCACCTGCCTTTCTTCTCAGCTATTCAGGAAGTGAAAGAAGGAGTTTCTAGTTCAAGCCACACCCAGGCAAAAACATGAGTTCCTGTCTGAAAAATAACTATAGCAAAAAAGGACTGAGGGCATGGCTTATGGGGTAGAACAGCTGTCTAGTTAAAGTGTGAGGCCCTGAGTTCAAACCCCAGCACCACCAAAACCAAACAAACCCAATTACAGTTTTGTTGATAAACATTACCTCTTTCTTCAGAATGGTTTCAAAGATGATTCAAAGCTCTCAATTTAGTTGTCTTCATCTGAGTCCATAGTGAAGACTGCACATCTCAGCCTAGACAGATAAAAAGCTCCTACCTTCAGCTTTTACCCCCATTCTATCCCTGTAAGTCACCTGAGATTTCTGAAAAGGCATTTATCTTTGCAGTTATTTCTGGTGTGTGATACAGTTTGGTCTCACTAAAATTTAAAGGGGCAAGTGGGCGCTGGTGCTCACTCACATCTGTCCTGAGAGATTTTTTTTTAATCAAGAGCTTATTTACAAATGTTGTTTTTCTATTGTTATTGTTACCATTTTTGTGTGGTGCTGGAGATTGAACCCCCGACCTTGTGCATGCTCAGCTACACCCCCACCCTTTTTTTTTTGAGACCTGGTCTTGCAGTGTAGCTCATGCTGGCCTTGAACTTGAGCTCCTCCTGCCCGTCTCTCCAGTGGTAGAATTACAGGGGTCCCTCATCATGCCTGGTTCACACATTTTAATTTTTTAAATGTTTTACTGCAGAGACTGGTGAGCAACAGAATTTTTAGGAGTTTGCTTTTTCTTTAGCTATTTTCTGAGAAGCAGACAAAAACTTGCCAATGAAAAAATCATCTCTGTTAGAGTAAAACAAAGAAAGTGATTATGTTAGCAGTGTCCTTCACAGTATTAAGCAGATAGAAGAAGCAGTCCCAGGTATTAAAGGAACTGAGGGATAGTATGTATCAGTTTTTATTAAATAAAGCTACATTCTCTCAAATTTATTGGACAATAAGTTGAGTTTACTGAGGGCCAGAATTGTACCTATATTGCTGTCTTTTTTGTTCCTGCTTAGTATATATCTATATATTAAAGAATAAATAAATTGGTGGTCTGATATTATTCTTTCTGCCTACAATGTTTTTATCAGTCAAGAATTCCAACTACCTTATTTTCTGTAATGTCTCATATATGTTAGTGTGCATACAGATCTGCAGATTTGAGGATTGGGCCATTAAGAAGCTGAAAGAACCAAGTCGCCTTTATTTTTTCAGGCTGGCTAGGGAATCATTTACTGGAATTGAATCTGGATTTTTCTCCTGTCCTGTATAGGTTCTTTGTAAAATCATGAAATATTTAAAATGTACAGAGATCAATTTAGGGAACCTTCATATACACAGTATCCAGCTCTATAAACTTATAACAATCTGTCATACTTCCAGTTTTTGGGTTTTGTCGGGGGGGGGGTGGGGGCTGATACTGGGATTTGAATTTGGGTCCTACACCTTTTTTTTATTTTTATTTTTTTTTCATTTTTCTTTTATTATTCATATGTGCATACAAGGCTTGGTTCATTTCTCCCCCCTGCCCCCACCCCCTCCCTTACCACCCACTCTGCCCCCTCCCTCTGCCCTCCCCCCCCTCAATACCCAGCAGAAACTATTTTGCCCTTATTTCTAATTTTGTTGTAGAGAGAGTATAAGCAATAATAGGAAGGAACAAGGGTTTTTGCTGGTTGAGATAAGGATAGCTATACAGGGCATTGACTCACATTGATTTCCTGTGCGTGGGTGTTACCTTCTAGGTTAATTCTTTTTGATCTAACCTTTTCTCTAGTACCTGTTCCCCTTTTCCTATTGGCCTAAGTTGCTTTAAGGTATCTGCTTTAGTTTCTCTGCGTTAAGCCACTCTGCCAGCTCTTTTTTGTAAAGAGTTTTTCGAGATGGGGGTCTCAAGAACTATTTGCCCTGACCAGCTTCGAATGATGATCCTCCTGATCTCTGTCTCCTGTGTAGCTAAGATTCCAGTGTGAACCACTGGCACTCGGCTCTGTTTTAAAAAAGAATAACACTTAAAGACAGATGCCTTACCACCCACACTGATCCTAGTCCTTTCTTCATTTCTCAGGGTAATCATGATGAATTTGGCTTTTTTTTTCTTTTTTTCTTCTGGTGCTGGGATCGAACCCAGGGCCTCACGAATGCTAGGCAAGTGCTGTACCACCGAGCTACATCCCAGCCCTCATGATGAATTTGGTATTTGCAAATCTCATTTTCTTTATACTTTTGCTACCAAAAAATACAGCCATAAAATAGCATTACTTTGCATGTTTTTGAACTGGTTTTAGCACACATATTTCTAATGTGTTTTTGCAGATTTAGGTGTTTTTATTTATTTATTTTTTGGTGGGACTCATGGCTTTGCACTTGCAAAACAGGTGTTCTGCTGCTTGATCCACACCTGCAGTCCAGTTTGCTGTGGTTATTTTGGAGATGGGGGTCTCTTGAACTGTTTCAGTTGGCCTTGAATCTTGATCCTCCTGGTCTCTGCCTCTTAAGTAGCTAGGATTACAGGCATGAGCTACCCATGTTTTGCATGTTTTTGGAGATTTTAACCATATTTATTCATTGTTTAGTAACTATTATATAGTATCCTATCTGAATATAACTCACTTATCTCCTAACTTTGTTTTTTTCTTAATAACACTGGGGTTTGAACCCAAGGCCTCACTTACCAGACAGGCCCTCTTACCACTTGAGCCACTCTGCCAGCCCTTTTTTGTGATAGGTGTTTTTGAGATAGGGTCTCATGAACTGTTTGCCTGGGCTGGCTTTGAACCACCATCCTTCTGATCTCTGCCTCCGGAGTAGCTAGGATTATAGACATGAGCCACTGTTCAGAGACATGGCTGTTCTCTGAACTTTGAAAGTTTAGGTTATTTTAGTTTTTTGGCATTATAAAAATTAGAAATAAGAAAGTACTTGTTTCCAAGCATTTATTTCTAGGGAGTTTACCTGGAAGAAAAATGGCCATGTTATATGGTTTGCTGCTCATCCATTGATATGTTTATGCCAGATTTCTCTGAAGTTCTTTTGCTAAACTAAACTCTCATCAATATTGTATGAAAGTTCTGTTTTTCTGCATTCCTTCTCAGATTTGATGATAACAGACTGTAAAAATGGTTTTCCAATCTGAAATACTAATTTGATTCTTCTGACAGTCACATCAAACACATTTTGCTAGGTTTATTGTTCAAGCTTGGTCTTTGATCATTGAAGTGTATGCTTTGCAAATTTGTATTATTTGTAATGGTAGACTTTTATTCATTGGATACTGATAGAGTTAATAAGTAAACATCTTTAATGAACTAACACATTGCAGTCTTACTGTTCTTTCATCTATTTATTTTTATTCATTTATTCACATGTGCATATATTGTTTGGGTCATTTCTTCACCTTTACTGTTTGTTCTTGTGGAGAAATGTTTCTGCTGTTTTACTCCTCAAGAGGTTTACCTCTAAAGAGTTTGTAAAAATATTGTAAGCCTTCCCATACTTGTTGGCATTTAAGTAAGCAAAACCTAGTGAGTCTGAGCATTACAAAAAATCTAGTGTCCTGAGGTCTGAGCAAGGCAGCATGTGTGAATTGCTTACAGCATTTTTGTGAACTATTTTGGATTAAGGGTAGTTTATCACTTGACTAGAAATAAGCTTAGTGCACTGGTGGTGGCTTATTACTAAATGCCCAGTTTGAATAATTTTTCAGATTTGAAGAAAAGAATGTTTCCTGCAGTGGTAACTTTTTTCCTTCTTTTTCTCATCCCCTAGGTTGTATCAGAGTAAGATGGACGGTAGCTTTGATTGTGATTGTGGTGAGCTGGAGCCACCTGATCACTAACAAAAGACATCTTCTGTCAACCAACAGCCACCAGGGTTTCCTGTTGAAATATATAGCAACAAAGGAAGTAAAGAAGCAAAACGGAAATAGTGCTCACCAGCACCTTAGGATGATGCTGCTCAGGACCAGTCCAACACTGAATGTATCTGCACTGTGAGGAGGATGTCCATAGAAGCCTGTCGTGTGCATATTTATTCACATTTTTGTTAAATGTTAAATCGTTTAGCACAGTAAATCTGAGTGCATACTATGTCATTTCATTCCGTTTGAGTTTCTTGAGTGTTTTCTTTAAATGTCTGCAGAGTTGCTGCCCCTCTCTTGAACTATGAGTACTGCAATCTTTTTAATTCTCAATATGAGTGGAGAGTTTTGAGCTTTAAGTCTGCGGGGAACTCAGCGGGCCTGGTTGGCATTTGCAATGAACATCAAGAAAACATCTTGCTCTAGAAGCATAATTATTTTTCTTCTCCCTTTTTGAAAGATCTTTCCTTTTGATGCCAGTTTTCTTCCTTGTTTACACAAGTTCAACAATTCTAAAGGAAAAGGCAATAGTGATTTCAAAATGGCAGAGAAATTTGAAAGTCTCATGAACATCCATGGTTTTGATCTGGGCTCTAGGTATATGGACTTAAAACCATTGGGCTGTGGAGGAAATGGCTTGGTTTTTTCTGCTGTAGACAATGACTGTGACAAAAGAGTAGCCATCAAGAAAATCGTCCTTACTGATCCTCAGAGTGTCAAACATGCTCTCCGTGAGATCAAAATTATTAGAAGACTTGACCATGATAACATTGTGAAAGTGTTTGAGATTCTTGGTCCCAGTGGAAGCCAGTTAACAGACGATGTGGGCTCTCTTACCGAACTGAACAGTGTTTACATTGTTCAGGAGTACATGGAGACAGACTTGGCTAACGTGCTGGAGCAGGGCCCGTTACTGGAAGAGCACGCCAGGCTTTTCATGTATCAGCTGCTACGTGGGCTCAAGTATATTCACTCTGCAAACGTACTGCACAGAGATCTCAAGCCAGCTAATCTTTTCATTAATACTGAAGACTTGGTGCTGAAGATAGGTGACTTTGGTCTTGCACGGATCATGGATCCTCACTATTCCCATAAGGTTTGTGGAAAGCTAGTTCAGACAGACTTCACATGATGATGCCTTTTTTTTTTTCCCTCCAGATACAGATCTTTTAATTCACAGTCTCCCTATGTTTGAAATGAAGGTGGAGTGGAATCCTAATTAAATACATATTATTTAAAGTCTGTGGTTATTTATTATAATGCAGTTCTGAAGTAAAGGTATTTATTGTAACTGAAATTACCAGTTTTTTTCAAAGTGGAATATATTTTTATGTGTTTGGGACAGAAGTGCGGATCTACCCAAAGGTAAAGGGGGTGCTATTTCGACTTCTAGGTCTTCCTTTATCCTTGTGACAGTACTATACTATAATTAACTCCTTGTTAAAACAAGCCAAATTTAGTTTGAAACTTAAATTTTTGTAAACAACTGACCATTAAGTATAGCCATAAAGATTCATAGCAGTTTTCCCATATAAGCAGCTTGCTTTCATGTAAGAATTTAGCAGTATTTTTCCAAGCAGAACCCTGCTCTTTTAGTTTTAAATTGAAATCTACTGTAAGACCCTGACGTTTAAAATACAAAAGTGGAACTGCTTTGGTTGCAAAGAACCTCTGAAAGACCTGCTGGAGTGGCTTTCCATAGCACATCTAAAACCAGCAAATTTTTATTCAGACATATTATCTCACATGAAGGATATCTTTACTTCATTTAAAAAAACCTTTAAAATGGAAATTGAGTACTAAGCTGAAATGGATGCCTTCGTTCTTTTCATGAGTAACAATGAAGTATTATAGATGGTACACTGAACTAAGAGTTACACTAATATTTAATTCCACTTCTACTTCCACCCAGCTGGAGCACCTTAAGCTATATGACCTTAGTAGTATCATGATCTGAGTATTATCAAACCTGTAAAATGAAGTTACTGTCTACCATCACACTTTCTAAGCATCATTCTGAGGTGGGATAGGGCAATATGTGTAAGTATTTTTGTCAGTCACTCTGTAGCAAAATAGATCAAGTAGGAGTTGGATATATAGTAGAGCTGGCTTCTGTGGCAACTCTGGTGCTCTTCCTATATCTTTTTCTCTTTGACTTGACACACACCTGCTTCTTAATTATTTTCAAATTGACAGCAAAAAATAGTTCCTTGTGTGAAGTAAGTTTTGGATTTATGGCCTAGAGTTGGCACTAAATTATTGTATATTTTGCTCAGAAGTACAAGAGTTGAAAATGGGCTTAGATATGAACAGTATTGTTAGTATTTAACAATTATTTCTTTTGGGTGGGTCTTTTGCTAAAGTAAAAAATTGTATATTTTTTATTTCTCTTTTAGGGTCATCTTTCTGAAGGATTGGTTACTAAATGGTACAGATCTCCACGTCTTTTACTTTCTCCTAATAATTATACTAAAGCCATTGACATGTGGGCTGCAGGCTGCATCTTTGCTGAAATGCTGACTGGTAAAACCCTCTTCGCAGGTTAGTACTACATGAAAAAAAATTATCTCAAAGAAAAATCATTTTGCATTTAAGATTTATTGTAGTCTGGAATATTCAAATGAAAAGATAAAATGATGTTTTTATTTAAAATTTTTTGAGAAGAATTATGTACATACTCATTAAATTGTTTTTCTTTGTAAGTTTAATTAAAACCCTTGAATTTTTTTTATATTCTGCCATCTTATTTCCTAAACCTAATTGCATATTTTGTGGCTCCATAATATTTGGTGGTAATCTATGTAAGTGATACCTGAGTTGCATTAGTTCTGTCAGTGTTTGTCATTTCCTGGTAAAGTTTTTTATTTGTCAAAAATCCAACAAATTTCTCTTAATCCCTCCATTCTTGTTGCTTGAACCACTATATCCTTTTACCTAACTGCTGTGATCTTTCAGAAATAAGCAAACAAGTAGTTTTTTGTTAGCTTGGTGCTGCTGTGAGTCTAATGTAGTATGTGTGAGAAAGCTTAGTCAAGATGAGAAGCAATGAATAACCTATGAAAAATGTCATTTATCATAAAACAAGTATGAGTTTGTACAAAATTTGTGCATCCTATAAGAGTTCTGAAGTTAGAGGCTGCATCAGTGGTAGCTGGAAAGGCAGGAAAATGGAGTGAAAAAGAATGTCCCCTATGATAGGAATAGTGATAGAGAAAGAAAGTGTTATTTACCTAAGGGTACCCACATAAATGAAGGAATGAACCTGGTACATTCATAAATCATTGAGGAAAGTTTGATGGACGCCAAAGTGTCACGTAATCCTAAAGGATATTTTGACTAGTTAATATGGAATCAGAATACTTAGAAACTGTTTTTTTTTTTTTTTTTGGATGACAGAACTGAGGTTTGAACTCAGGGCCTCATGCTTGCTAGGGAGGCCCTCTACCTACCATTTGAGCTAGAAAGAAAGTCTTCTTGAAAGTAGGTAAAGGAGTTACTTTTTGGAAAAGTAGAAAACAGTAGGGAACTGAAGACATCTTAGTTAGGGAATTGATGTGAATGGTGACTTAGTTCCTTTTTTTGCTTTTGACATTACTTTTTCCTTCATCACCAGTATTCAGAGTGCCCGGCCCTTTTATTACTCCCAGATTGTGCTAAGTGCAGAACGAAGGGAGGGGACAAAGTCTGTTTACAGAAGAAAGATTAGGGTGCATAGGACAGTATTGTTGAAGACAGGATGCTATTCCCTAAATGTATTTTTAATGCTAGTATTTGTTGCCACACTTAGCTTATATAACATTAACCAAAGTTTTAGAATTTTTCCTTACATTATCTGAAACTTCTGTGATGTGTGAGAGTGATTGCATTTCGATTTAGAAAACATTGAGGCAGCCTGGGCTACAAGTGGTAGAGTGATTGCCCTAGTAAGTATGAGGCCTGCTTTAAACTGTAGTGTTGGCAAAAATAAAAAGAAACAGTTAAGTGGATTGGATTTTTTTTTTTTTTTTTTTTTTTTGGGATAATACCGTGACTAGAGATTACATTCCCAACAGTAAAGTATCTTACAGCATATATAAAATAATTACTGTAGGATTATTTGTGTGTGACAAATTAACCCAAAAATGTGGCACAAACCACAAACCTTTATTACCTTAGTTTCTATCAGGATTTTAGGAGTGACTTAGCTGGCTGCTTACAGCTCAGATTTTTCGCAGTCAGAATATTGGTCAAGCCTACAGTCAACTGAAGGCTCAGGTAGGGCAGGAGGACTCACTTCTGAATAGCTTACTCACGTGTACTGTCACCAAGAGACCTCAGTTTCTCCAGGTGTGCTTCTTCATAGGACTGCACTTGAGTGTCTTCCAATATGGCAGCTGGTTTTTCCCTGGAACTAATAATACAGAGGAGAGCAAGGAGCAAGTCAATATGTCTTTAAAAATTTTTTATTGACACATACTTCACACATACGCATTTCAAGTGTATAGTCAACATATATTAGTACATTTACAGAGTGTGTAACCCTACCATGTAACTTTAGAATGTTTTCATATTTCCTAAAGGTACTATCTGTGACTATTAGCTGTCATTTCTCATTTCCTCTTTCTCCCAGCTCCTGGCAACCACCTTTTATCTCTGGATTTGCCTATTCTGGATGTTTTGTATAAGTGAAATTATACAATATTTGGCTTTTGTGGCAGATTTCTTTCACATGACAGTATTTTGGAGGTTCATTCATGTTGTGGCATATGTTAGCAATTCATTCTTTTCTTATGGCTAAATAGTATTTTATCTGTGGATTTACCTTGTTTTGTTTATCCATTCATTGGGTGTCTGCTTTTTGACTGACTATTGTAATGCTGCTGTGAATATTTGTGTGAACATGCATTTTCAGTTCTTTTGGGTAAATGTGCCTAGGAGTAGAATTGCTGGGTGACACATGGTAACTTCATGTTTAACTTTTTGAAGAATGGACAGTTTTCTAAAGCAGCTGTACTATTTTACATTCTCATCAGCTATCAGTGTACGTATGTATGAAGGCTCCATTTTCTCCAACACTTAAAAGTGTTATCTTTGTTGATTATAGCCACCCTGGTGGGTATAAAGTAGTATCTCATTGTGGTTTTGACTTGCATTTCCTAATAACTTTGGATATTGAACATCTTTTTTGTGGTTATTGCCATTTTTGCATCATCTTTGGAAAATGTCTATTGAGGTCTTTGGCCCACTTTTAAATTGGGCTATGTTTTTGAGTTGTTAGAATTTTTACATATTCTGGATATAAATCCCTTATGAGATACAGTAGCTTACATATATTTCCTCCCATGTTGTGTATGAACTGTCTTTTCCTTTCATGCTATTCAACAAAAGCTGCACAAAACACAAACAATTTTCATTCTGAAGTTCAGTCTATCTTGTTCTTTTGTCACTTTTGCTTTTGGCATCATATGTGAGAAAACATTTTCAAATTCAAGTGTGTGGATATTAGCTCCTGTTTTCTTCTGCGAGTTTTATAGTTTTAGCCTCTTAGGCTTAGATCAGTAACTCAATTTTTGTGTTGAGGTGAGGGTAGTGGTCCAACTTCACCCTTTGCATGTGGATGTCTAGTCGTCCCTGTACCATTTGTTGAAAAGGTGCTTTTCTTCATTGAATATCTGACTTGTTAAAAAAAGCAGTTTGTCACAAATGTGAGATACCTTTTTGTGACCTCATCTCAAAGTTATACTTTGTCACTTCTGCTTTATGTTATGCTTTAAAAGCAGTCCTAAGTAACTCATAGTGAGTGGGGAAGGGAGTTGGATTCTACCCCTCAATGGGAGAAGTATCAAAGAACTTGTGGCCAGATGTGTGGTTCATGCTTGTTATACTATCATCGGGGAGGCTGAGGTGGAAGGATCAGGAGTTTTAGGCCAGTCACTGTCTAAAAAACAAAACAAAAAAAGTTTTAGAAAAGTGGATAACTGTAGGTGTGGCCCAAGCGGTAGAGTACCTGCCTAGCACGCACAAAGCCCTATGTTCATGTGTGGGCTTTTTCTTTTTCTTTTTGGCAGCACTAGGGTTTGAACTTAGGGCTTTATGCTTTCTAGGCAGGCTCTCTGCCACTTGAGCCATATCCCTACCTCTTAAAGCTCTGAGTTCAAACCCCAGTACTTTGAAAAAAATAAAGATTTGCTTGGGCTAGAGACGTGGCTCAAGCAGTGGAGTGCCTGCCTAGCAAGTGAGAGGCCTTGAATTCAAACCTCAGTACCACCAAGAAAAAGTGGATATATTTTAAAGCTGCCACAATAATAAATCAGAAATACAAAGGAAACATCAAAGTATATATAATGTACAATTCTTAGGTCATGCTCCAAGTTAAAGAAATTGGGTCAGTAAATATTGTATTGGTTACGTAAAGGTATTTAATGCATTTTAAAATGGTCATTTGACACATTCACATATTGTTTGAGTGTAACAACAACAAAAAGATGGACTTTAAAAAATCCCAACTAGCATAATAGAAGTTGTTTGTGAAATGATTTGAAAGCTCTCAGTTGTAGCTCCCTTCTTACTAGATGCTTTATTGGTATGTTTGTGAACTGCTCAATGAAAGTGGTTATTAGGTCTGTAAGCAGCCAGTAATCAGAGCAAAAAGTGACAAATGAGTGCACTCATTGAAATCTATTTCTGACCCATAGGAAAGTATGCTAATTTTATTTTTTGGTGCTTTTCTGTTGTACATCCACATTGTCCCTCTTGTCAGTGCTGCAATCCAGAGCCAATCCTTGTACTTTGTGTTAGAAGATATTTTCCCTTCTACTCCAGGCCTTTGCTCTAACACTTTTTTCTGTTGCATCTTTATTTTGTCCTTCATAAAAGTGATCATGTCATTTCTTGGCTCAAACTGCATAATGGCTACCCAACAAATGCAGGGTGAAACACACCCTTGGTATTCTTACACCACTGTGACTTCACCTCCTGCTGCCCCTAGCCACTCTAAGTTGTTACAAGCCGATCTCTGTACTTTTTTCCCTACCTTCCTCCATTTGACTGTATAGTGAATTCCCTCCCTTCCTTAATTTTCAGCTTTTCTGTGAGGTCTTTCTTGGTCATTCTTTAACATCCCTACTCCCAACAATGCTGTGTGTCCCCCTTGCTCTGTGTTTTTCTTGGTGGCATTTGTCACATTTTATATGCATTACACTTACAGAATTATCCATCTTTGCCCACTAGATTATAAGCATCACTAAGGCAGGGGCGTAGTCTGTTTTGTTTCGTAGCTATATTACCAAGCGCCTTGCTCATAGTGGGAACTCAAAATTTGAATGCATTTTTAGAAATTTTTGGGAAGGCAAATGGAATTTTTTTATGTCATCCAGTTAGCCCAAAGTTTCCTCTTTTATTCCTTTAAATAGTGGTCCTGACTTAGAAATGCTGAGCCCAATATGTAGCTATTTGTGCAAATCTAGTCCAGCTCTTCATTTTATTGATGATGAAACCAAGTCCTTTTGATACTAAGTATTGTCCAAAGTGAGAGGTAAGTAATTAGTGGTGGTGCAGCTAAGACTAGAATCCAGGTCTCTCTTTTTGGAGACAGGGTTCTTGCTATATAGCCCAGGCTGGCCTGGGACTTTGAACCCTTCTGCCTCAGCCTCCTGTTGCTGGGATTATAGGTATGCCCCACCATGCCCAGCTGAATCCAGGTTTCTTGAATCATAATCATTGCTTTTTTTTCACTTGTCTGTGAGGTCTTTCTTGCTCATTCTTTAACAGCCCTACTCCCAGCAGTGCTGTGTGTCCCACTTAGCTTGCTCTGTTTGTTAGTATGAACCCAGACTTCTGCAGAGCAGCTAAAACATACCAGTGAGCAAAGTGGCAGATACTCCATATGCTCTTTTTTGTGCTAATGGGGTTTGAACTTAGGGTCTCATGCTTGCTAGGCAGGTGTTCTACCACTTGAGACATGCCTCAGCCCTTTTCACTTTTGGTATTTTTTTAAATAAGGTTTCATGTTTATGTTTATGCCTGGACTGAAATCCTTCTATTTACACTTCTTGTGTGGCTGGTGTGACAGGTGTGTACTAGGCTTTTATTGGTTGGAATGGGGTCTCTAACATTTTTCCCAGGCTGGCTTCAAACCATGACCCTCCCAAGTAGCTAGAATTAAAGGTGTGAGCCACCGAGCCTGACCTGGATATGCTTTTAATTAGACTGGTGCTATAAGCAATGAAATATGCTGATTAGGTTAAAGCGGTTCTCTGCCTCCCCCCCCCCCCACACATCATTACAATATGTGAGAATTTGTTTATGGTTTATGTTGTATTTGGTGTTTTATGCTCTCAGGTGCACATGAACTTGAACAGATGCAACTGATTTTGGAATCTATTCCTGTTGTACATGAGGAAGATCGTCAGGAGCTTCTCAGCGTAATTCCAGTTTACATTAGAAATGACATGACTGAGCCACACAAACCTTTAACTCAGCTGCTTCCAGGAATTAGTCGAGAAGGTATTGTCATATTAATGCGTGTGTGTGTGTGTGTGTGTGTGTGTGTAAAAGCAAGCTTTAACTGTTTATTTTTAGGTATGTAGTTTTCTCCCAAATAGCCTATAGCCAGGTGTACCTAAACCTTCAACTCTCACTTCCCTCTTTTTGGCCTGGCTCTTATGCTAGGATTTCTTTGTTTTTCTGAGTAATTTTCCAGAGTCCCAAAAGTATACCCCTCTCTCTCGATTCTAACTCCATGTACTCCTCAAGTTTGCTCCCTGTCCCATTACCACCATAGTTCAGCATATTGAATCACTGACTGTTGCTAATCTGGAATGGAATTTGCTGAGGGTTACAAGTGAGTCTGTGCATGAATGTCATTTAGATGTGAAGAGGAACTAAGGAGGGGAAGGGAGAGATTGTCAAGGCAAGGGAAGAGATAGTGAAAAGGACAAAACACTGAAAACAATGTGTGACTGTGGACTCATCATTATCAGCACAGCACGTGAGAATTAGATGCTCCGTGTGAATCCATGCAAGTCTGGAAATAGTAGAAACTTGGAAAGCATCAAGACTTCTTTGACCACTAAGCTTTTAATTTCATGTCTCAAAAAGGAGTGTCAGTTTTGGATTTGGGGATATAAGTAAGATGCAAAGTCTTTAATTTTTGTAATAGTTTCCTATAATGTAACATTTTCTTCAGAGAAAACAGCAAAATAGTTCTTGAAAATTGTCTACTGTTGTTAAGAATCACATTATAAGGCCCAGGTGTGGCAGACCCCTTGCCTAGCATACACAAGGCCCTGGGTTTGACCTCTATGTGATATGCTGTGTATGCATCTACACACGTGTTGGAGCACATCAATGCTAGAATTGTATAGTTCTCCCAACAATCAAAGTTTAGGGGGGTGGAGATAGTTTAGTGGTATAGCACTTGTCTAACATGCACAAGGCCCTGGCTTTAATGCCCACACTGGGGATTTATAATCTTAAACTTTCTCTTAATCATATTGTACACTCTATATAAAGTCTTTAAAGTAGCAAGTATTGTGAAGTACTTTATTCTCAAATGCAGTCAGAACCTAAAAATATGTAACTAAAAAGGCATTGTATTTGTTTTCACCAGGTTTCCTTTCTAAATTACTAGTCTTTGAGTTCATCTTCACAAATTCTGTTGCTAGTTCTCTTGCTTCCAGTATTGCAGTCACTGCCACGACATCCCTATTTGTATCTAAACAGCAGTCATAACATTTGATTATACCTCAGTCCCCTGTGAAAAAACACATGTAAAATCTACACTATTAAATGAGAATTGGGAAGAGGGGCAGTATAGGTGTCTACAGGTGTGACCCAGGAATACCTGGGTCTGCCTCAGACACTGTCAATATTGTTGAATCTTACCAAAAAAGGACACTGCTGTTGAATCTTCCTTTTCCCAGTCCTCATTCGAATGGAAACTATATTTTACTCAGCTTTGACTCAAGTCAGACAACTGGCTGATGCTAGCATTTATCCGTAGGTGGTGGATGTCTTTGATAATGGGTTCATTAAGTTAATCATTGAGCAAAGATCCTTGGTGTTCACAGTTGGAGAACTGTTTGACCTCAAGTGCAATGCAGAATGGGTAAAGTTCCTGAGATGTATTACATACATATGCTCCACACCAGTTTCTTCTTAATTAACCTTGAAGTTCCATTTTTAGAAAGCACATTCTGAGGTAATGGGGGGGGGGGGGCTTGGCCAAAATCAAACACTTTCCTCACACTGTGATTACAATCTTGATGAGAAAGAAGCAAACAGCGTTAGTACATGTGAATACCCTCTTTTCACTGTCCTCTGTTCTTACTCCTTAGAGTATTTTTCATCATGTAGTTGAATATATATTCCCCAAGACAACTGTAGAGATGGTTCAGGGTTGAAGATTGAGATACAGCATAAGATACAGAAGAGTGTGTGGTGCTAGGACAGCCTGATAGCCAGTTAATGGGAAGAGTTTGTGTGGTTAGGCTGACCAGAATCCTAAAATGAGTAAGTGCACTGTGTAAGAGAGATTGAGGAATACGGTTCAGGTGAAGCAAAAGGAAGAGAAGGGAGAAAAGCTTTTATTAAGAGCCAGTGTGTTTTAATTTTTATACCTTATAAGCTACATATATTTAAATTTCTATATATGAAGAAATTGAAATTTAGCAAGTTTGAGCAGCCAGGCTAGCACTACAGCGCTAGTAATTCAGTTAGTGAGGTGCAGAGCTGGTACTAGGTACTAGGTTGAACCATTGAAGTTGCTGCTATTTGATCATTTTTGACAAAAACAGCAGTTTCAGATGCTTTAACTTAAATATCCCCCCCACTTTTTTTAAAATAACTGGCCATGAAAGATTTACATATACTTCAGTTGTTGATCTATTAGGTAACTGTTTTACTTCTCTGACTAAAATAACCCTTTTAATTTGTATAGACCACTTTTTTTCCTTTATGAGTTGGCAAGCCTCTTTCTACAGTTCATATGTTGTGGTCCTGTTGTGTGGTAGTCACCTAGCTGGTCATTATACTTTTCACTATTTCTACAGACAAGCAATTCTCTTAAAAACGTCTCGTTCTTCTGCAGCACTGGATTTCCTGGAACAAATTTTGACATTTAGCCCCATGGATCGGCTGACAGCGGAGGAAGCGCTTTCTCATCCTTACATGAGTATATATTCTTTTCCAACGGACGAGCCAATTTCAAGTCATCCTTTCCACATCGAAGACGAAGTTGATGACATCTTGCTTATGGATGAAACTCATAGTCACATTTATAACTGGGAAAGGTAAATTGTTCCTAAATGAGAAAAACATTTCCTGAGTTTCCAGTGAACCATAACATAGTGAGCTTTATGTTTATACATGATGTCTTAAAATGTTTAGCAATGGCACCTTAGATTTCTGCTAAATTTATTAATAGAGAAAAATGCTATTTTGAAACAAAGTTATTAAAGCATGTTAATTAAAATTAGAAGATCTTTTAAATGTGAGGGTTGGAAGTCAGAACGATTTTTAACTATTACCTTTTTAAATGTCACCCAAATTTACAGTGTTATATTTACTTAGCCTCTTATTTTCGGGCTGAGGATGGGACCCAGGCCTCATGCACGTGCATCACCACTGAGCATATATCATAGTTTTAATAAAAGGACTTGTCTGATCTCAGCAGTATGAATAATATACATTAGAGTCAAAGAATTTCTTCCTTCATATCCTTATAGGACTTCTAAGATTGAAGAATTTTATATCTAAACTTCCTCCACAAAGTAAAGTGCTAAGCATGTAATAATGAATCAGTACTGAAGCCTACAGGTCATTTTGATGAAGTTTTTGATTTTATAATTTGTATCTTTACCAACCACCTGTTTTTTCTCCAGGTGCCTTATTTCTACCTCCTCTGAATATAGTTTTCATATATACCCAAATATCTTCCAACCTGTACATTATGTTTTTTTGAGACAGGGTCTCACTACCTAGCCCAGGCTAGCATGGAACTTATAATCCTCCTGCCCCGAGTGCTAAGATTATAGGTGTGCACTACCACACCTGGCACCAGCCTTTACTTTTTAAATTGTACTCAAGTGATTCAGATCTCTTTTCTGTTTTATCCTCCCCCCAACCATTTTCTTGATAAGACAGCACATTATACATAGATTTTTTTTTTCTATTCATAATGATGGATTCTAGTAAACCTTTCTTATTTCTAGTCTGTTACTACCACCAGTAAAGTAAAAGTTTACAAATTTGAGATGTGCACTTTGTAGCCATAAAATATTTGTGTGAAACTGGTAGAATTGGACTGCAGACATGCTAGTCATCTAGATAATGATCTGTAGTTGTGTTTGTATGAATGAAAAAAATTGAAATAAGTGAGGTTGTATGTATGACATTGGCAATCACCAAATACTGCCTTAGTCTAGTTCTTTATATAGTAATAGGTCTTATGTATCTACTATGATTAAAGGCTCATGGATTACTCTATTATCCCTTGGTAGATATGACACAGTGTTTTCACTAAAAGGCACTCTCAGAACTGGGTATGGCTATACATACTTGTAATTAGCATTTGGGAAGCTAAGGCAGGAGACTCTTGAGTTGGAGGCCAGCCTGGGCTACCTAGCTAGACCCTGTCTCAAAAAAACAAATAAGCACTCAGTTCTTTCACATAAAATCCAGTCAGTGAATTTGGAAATGAAGCCATGGAATAATACTAATGTGTTATTTTTTTCAGGTACCATGACTGTCAGTTTTCAGAGCATGATTGGCCTATACATAACAACTTTGATATTGATGAAGTTCAGCTTGACCCAAGAGCTCTGTCTGATGTCACTGATGAAGAAGAAGTACAAGTTGACCCTCGAAAATATCTGGATGGAGACCGAGAAAAGTATCTGGAGGACCCTGCTTTCGACACCAGTTATTCCACTGAGCCTTGTTGGCAGTACCCAGATCATCACGAAAACAAGTACTGCGATCTGGAGTGTAGCCATACCTGTAACTTCAAAACAAGGTCCTCATCATATTTAGATAACTTAGTTTGGAGAGAGAGTGAGGTTAACCATTACTACGAACCCAAACTCATTATAGATCTCTCCAATTGGAAAGAACAGAGCAAAGAAAAATCTGATAAGAAAGGCAAGTCAAAATGTGAGAGGAATGGATTGGTTAAGGCCCAGATAGCACTAGAGGAAGCATCACAGCAGCTGGCTGAAAAGGAAAGGGAGAAGAATCAGGGATTTGATTTTGATTCTTTTATTGCAGGAACTATTCAGCTTAGTTCACAACATGAGCCTACTGCTGTTGTTGATAAGTTGAACGACTTGAATAGCTCAGTGTCCCAACTTGAATTGAAAAGTTTATCGAAATCAGTAAGCCAGGAAAAGCAGGAGAAAGGAATGGCAAATTTGGCTCAGTTAGAAGCCTTGTACCAATCCTCTCGGGATAGTCAGCTTGTGAGTAGTGGGGAGGAATGTTTTCTCATCAATCAGTTTTGTTGTGAGGTCAGGAAGGATGAACAAGTTGAGAAGGAAAACACTTACACCAGTTACTTGGACAAGTTCTTTAGCAGGAAGGAAGATTCTGAAATGCTAGAAACTGAGCCAGGAGAGGATGGGAAGCTTGGGGAGAGAGGAAACGAGGAAGGATTTCTGAACAACAACGGGGAGTTCCTCTTTAACAAGCAGCTTGAATCCATAGGCATCCCGCAGTTTAACAGTCCAGTGGGGTCACCACTTAAGTCAATCCAGGCCACCTTAACACCTTCCGCCATGAAATCTTCCCCCCAAATTCCTCACAAAACATACAGCAGCATTCTGAAACATCTGAACTAAAACACTCAGCAGACATTTCTTTGTATTTTTCATGAAATGTGTTTTTGTCTTTTTTATTACTAGTGTTTAAGTCATTTTTTACTTGAATCAGAAGGTGTCATTTAGTAAGGATTTTTAGTTCTTGGTTTTTAAAACCCTGACTTTTTTCTACATGTGAGATAGTTTTCATTTTAACTGGCATGTCGTTTGCACACAAAAGAATAGAGCAAAATAATGCAATGCAGGAGGAGACAAAAGAAATGCACTAAGACAAGTAAAAAACATTCTCTCATAGAACAATGATCTGTTTTACAGGAAACAAAAATCTTGCCTTGAAATTTACACAGTGAGACTGTACATAACTGCATGAAAATCTCTATTTTTTTCCTAAAACATTTTTCATTCATTAGTATTTTCAAGTTTTTCATACTGTACACATTTCTTAAGACACATGATACCAGCAGCAACTGAAAATGAATGCCGAATTTGGTACACATGTGTTATCTACCTCAAGGTAACAAAGTATGTGGCAAAACATACCACCCATAGTGCTTCACGGCGTGCACTTCTATTTAGCCAGCGTTTATCGTAGTGAACTATTCTTAATAAGATTCACTCATCGTTTATAAATGTTCTGGTATTCATTCTTTATAGTGAAGTGTTAATACATCACATCTTATTTATTTTAGCAAATCAGTATATTTTCTGTATTTAATTATAAAAGTTAACTTAGTTTTAAAAAATTATTTGCAACAACACTTTCCATTTGGCACTATGGTTTGTTGCCTACCTAGCTGAATATGGTGTCAGCTTGTCCTAAGGCTGTCCTTGTACTTAATTTACTCACGTGTTCATTTTAAGTAAAGTACTCACTGTGTATAGGAATTTGTATTTTGGAGGTGCTTGATCTATCTACAAAGAAAAATTAGGAATTATTATAAAATGCTCCTAGAAGTCTTAATTGTGTTTATTTTTAAAAACCTGTAATGTTAGACTTGTGTGCATGGAAGTAATTAAGGTACATCATTATTGTAGTTTAAAAGTTGTACATGATAAGACATTTTTGTTTTCCTGTATGTTTTTACTGAATGATCTATTCCCTGTCCCAAGGCAAGCATGAATAAAATTAGGTTAAACGTAGCACATGGCCTCACAGTCTCTTAAAGTTTGTTTCATCTGTTTTATTTTTATATTGCTAAATCCCACCTTTGGCTATGCTCTTTGGAGAACAAGGACAAATAAAACATGGCCAACAAATACGACTCTGTTTCACTCTGTAGGTAATGGAAATGATCTGCTAGAAGGAAAGTCACTACCAGAATCTTTAGTCAGACTTTATAAACTGCTTGTCTAAAACCCTGAGGAAAAAAAAAGTTTTGTCTCCACAAAAACATCTTTTGTTAACAAAGCTTCACACACTTAAAATGGGATAAGGCTTTGTGTGTGTGTGTGTGACTGGGGTTTGAACTCAGGTCCTCATGCTTGCAAAGCAGGCACCCTTCCACTTGAGCCACACCTCCAGCCCCTTGGGATAAGACTTTGTATATTTCAAAACTATTACATAAAATGGGTGGAAGCTTTGAACTGCAAAGAAACCTCACTTGCTGTCAATACATCATCCTTCCCAGGCTCCAGACACACCCTGTCACCTGTCCAGACACATCACCATCCTTCCTTCATCCTTGTGTACTCCAGTTCTGTGTCTGCACTTTCTAACAACTCTGCTTCATTTCATCTCAATTCACAGCTTTTAGGAAATGCAAGTATTTGAATGAGTGCATCACACATCGTGAATTTAAACGTATAGTTCAGTTACCTTTCAATTCTGAGAGAATCCCACTTGTGGCTGAAGCCAGGTGGTGCCCCCAGGCTTGGAGCGGCATGGGTTTTGGTCTCCTGTTGAGGGAAGCAAGGTCAGCGGGCATTTGCTCCATTAGGAGTGTTTTTACTAGTGTAGTCTGAACTCATTCTCTCGTCATTGGCTTTGAATCCAAAATGCTGTCTCACCTGAGGGAAACCTAGAGCTTACTTTATTAGTGGGAAACTTGCTCTCAGACTTGGTCCGCTTTGGCCGTGTTGGGGTATGTAAGTAGTGGCTGTAACTATTGTTAGGGATGGTTTGATTCCTCAAAGCCACCAGAGGAGGATAGACTAAGTTCTTTGAAACTCTTAAAATATACCTGCTCTGGCGGGACCCAGGCTGGGTAGTTTTCAGTAAGAACTCAGGTTTTTCTATTCTTACCCTCCCTTACCCTTGGAACTGAATGTCTTCTTTATGGGGAACTAGAGATGATAGACTTTTAAAAGAAAAGTTAGTGTTTATTGTTCTGGAAAGGTAAGCTGACACTGGAAAATAAGAGTGACGAGGGGCAGGTGCTGGTGGCTCACGCCTGCAATCCTAGCTACTCAGGAGGCAGAGATCAGGAGGATCACAGTTTGAAGCCAGTCTGGGCAAATAATAAGACCCTATCTTGAAAAAACCTATTACAAAAGAGTGCTGGTGGAGTGGCTCAAGGTGTAGGCCCTGAGTTCAAGCTCCAGGACCACCATAAAAACAAAAGTGACATAAAGGTAAAGGCACAGCTCTACTTATGGCATGAATCTAATTAAAAAATAACAAATGACTGGAGGCATGGCTCTAGGTAGACTGCGCCTGCCCACCAAGCCCCAGACCCTGAGTTCAATCTCCAGAATTGCAAAAGAACTAAAGACCTGGCTAACAGAGATGGTGAAGGTACTGAGTTTTAAGTGTACAGTGATGTTAAACATTGCTGTACGCAGATACCTAGAACTCCCATCTTGCAAAACCAACTATATCCATTGAACAACTCCCCTTAACCCTCTCCCTCAGTCCCTGGAATCCACCATTTTACTAAGTTTGATTGGGCTAGAAACCCCATAGATGTAGAGTTAGCCAGCATTTGTCTTTTTGTGATTGGCTAATTTCACTGAGCATAGTATTCTTAGGATCCATCCATGGTGTAGCATATGGCAGAATTCTTGGTTTTTAGGGTTGAACAATGTAATAAATATATTTCACATTTTCTTTGTTGATGAACATTTAGGTCCCTTCTCTCTGTTTGGCTATAGCAAATGTACTGCAGTGGAGTCTCTCTTCAATTATATGTAGACAATTACATCAATTGTCATTTATGAGCTGGCACCAGAATTGGCGTAACTAGTTTTACTCTAAATTTTTCATGTTTTTCCATAGTGACTGTATCATTTTACACACCTACCATATTCACCATATTCTTTCTTTGCACGAGGGTTTCACCATATTCTTTCTTTGTGGTACTGGGGTTTGGACTCAGGGCCTCACGCTTGCTAGGCAGGCGCTCTACCACTTGAGCCACTCCACCAGCCCTGTTTTGTGTTGGGTATTTTCGAGATAGGATTTTGGGAACTACTTGCCCAGGCTGGCTTTGAATTTGCCCTTAGTAGTCAGGATTATAGGCGTGAACCACTTGTGCCTGGTTGGTTTCACTATATTCTTGCCGACTTTTTTTTTTTTTTTTTTTAAATAGTGGCTATTCTACAGGGTGATAGCTCTTCATGTGCTCCTTTGGAGAACTGTCCTTGACTCATTTTTAAGGTTTTTTTTTTCTTCTTCTTTTTTGAGTTACAAGCGTTCTTTATACATTCTAAATGTTGAGCCCTTATCAGATAACATGCTTTACAAATACTCCCATTTGGAAGTTGCCTTTCCATGTTTCACTTTTTGTGCTGCACAGAATATTTTATTTTTGGTGGTCTTGGGTTTAAACTCAGAGCCTCATGCCTGCTAGGCAGGTGCTCTACCATTTGCGCCCCCAACTCTTTTTTTGCTTTATTTTCTAGGTCAGGTCTTGTGTTTTTGCCCTGGACTGGCTTCAGACCAAAATCCTCCTACCTACACCTGTTTTACTGGGATCACAGACACAACCCACCATACCCAGTTTATTGACTGAGATGAGAGCTCCAGCTTTTTACATGGTCTAGCCTTAAACTGTAATCCAATGTGCCGCTCCCAGGTACCTGGGATTACAGGTGTGAGCCACCATGTCTAGCTGGCATAGAATTTTTCATTTGATGTCATTTACTTTTGCTTGTTGCCATCCAGGAAATTACTGCCAAATGCAGCATCATGAAAGCGTTCCTGTGTCTTCTTCCGGAAGTTCTCTAGCTTCAGGTCTTTCCTCTAGATCCATAATGCGTTTTGTGTTAATTTCTGTATATGCAGGAAGGTTAGGATCCAGCTTTGTTCTTTTTGCATGTGGACATGTTGAAAAGACTATCTGTTCCTCATTCTGTGACCTTGGCACTTTTTTTTGGAGATTATTTGACCATGCACATGGGGCTTATTTCTGGGTTGTGTTTTCTTAAAGTCCTTCTTGTCTCTTGTGAGTTTTGACTTAGTCTGTGTCTGATGGAAGCATGGTCACCTCTGCTCTCTTCACTCCATTTGCTGGGAATGTCTCTTTCCATCCTTTTGGCTTTCAGTCTCTGTAATTGCTTCTATTTAAAATGAGTCTCTTGCTGTGTGCTGGTGACTCACACCTGTAATCCTAGCTACTCAAGAGGATTGTGGTTCAAAGCCAGCCTGGGCAAATAGGTTGAGACATCGTATTTTGAAAGAACCCATCACAGAGAAGGAGTGGCAGAGTGGCTTAAGTGGTAGAGCGCCTGCCTAGCAAGTGTGAGGCCCTGAGTTCAAACCCCAGTACCACCTAAAATGATAAAATGAGTCTCTTAAAAAGAGTATGTAGTTGGACTTTTAAAAATTCATTCAGCCATCAGCCACTCTGCCATTAGGAATTTTAATCCACTTAAGTTGTCCATAGAAATTGTTTTCTGGGTGTCTTGTTACTTCTTCCTCTTTTGCTTCATGTTTTGTTGATTTTTTTTTAAGTGATGTGCTTTATCCCCTTCTCATTTTCTTTTGTGGATGGTCTATTGGTATTTGTAATTACCACAGGAATTACACGAAGCATCTGGTTATAATAATAAGTTGATAGCAACTAACTTACCACACACAAAACTACTTTACATCCTCCTTATCAGAGTCACAAATTGCCTTTTTTTTTTTTGATACGGGCTATATAAACCAGATTGAGCTCATACATGTAATCCTCTTGCCTCAGCCTCCCAGGGGCCAGGACTATAGGCAGGTACCACACAGCTGGCTTACAAATTGCATCTTTATATTTTTTACTAATTTTGTAGTTGTAAGTTTTTGTACTTCTGTCTTTTAAATTCTCTATCAGGATTAAGAGTTTCCACACTACTGTTACAGTGTTACCTTTAACATGCATGTTGTCCTCCAGTGTCCTTACTTCCTGTTGCTCCAGTCACTGTAGCAATCGACCGCTCCAGTTACAGTCATGCTCTGCATAATGATGCCTCTGTTGATGATGGAGCGCATATATGATGGTAATCACACGAGACTACAGTGGAGCTGAAAAATTCCAATTACCTAGCGACTTTGGAGCTCCTTGCATCGTAACGTGGTGCACTGGTGAAGCTGGTGTAAACAAACCCGCAGCACCTGTCATTCAAGCAGCACACAGACCATTGGTATAGTACTTAATACCTGGAATGAATGACTGCGGTTTATGTACTTACTACACTATGACCGTGCTTTTTGTTATCCGACTTATAAAAAAGCTTAACAGCCTGCTACGTTATGTCAGCAGTGGCCTCAGCCACCTCTTTACCACACCCTTGACTGCATCAAGAGGCCTCATAACCGAGTGCCCTGTATCATGTGGGCTGAGTATGCTGTGACACTCGCACAGTGGGGTGACCCAGTGACACTGGTTCTCAGGACATAACGCATCATTAAGCAGTGCGCAACTGAATCATTTCTGCCAAGGCTCAGTGTCTCAACTAAAAGCAGAGCATGAATCAAATCGTGATGTCAAAACTCGAGCTGTGTCAGTCACCTTTGCTTCTAGGTTAGAAACCTATAGCCTAGCACTGCTCCCTGCACAATTATTGTTTATTTAAAATGCTATTTTTTAAAAAATCAGATGCTGGGTATGTATGAACCAGAGCACATTTGATTCGGGTCATCACGTAGACTGAACTCTCCACTTCTTTGTCTCAGTCTTTATTCTTACTAGTAAATTCGAAACCAATAAAGGCTGTACCCTACGCAGATGTATCATGTACAGAAGTGGTCAATCTCACTTGTCATTTCACCCTATATGTGTTCATGTAGGGTTATCATTCAGGCCTAGCATCTTCTGAGTAAACAAAGGGGACTGAACTCTGGGAGTAGGGTATCTGAGTTCTAGTCCCAGTTTCATCACTGACTCATTGTCAGTCAATTGTCAATCTCAGTGAGCCTAAGTTCCTTTTTATTTTTTGAGATATGGTCTCACTGTGTAGCCCAGGCTGGCTTTGCAATCCTCCTACCTCAGCCTTCCAAATGCTGGGATTACAGGTGTGCTCTACCACATCTTGCTTTAAATCACTTTTTAACTAGAAGATACATATTACTTGAGCCTGACAATACAGTCTACCAGGAACAATGTGCTGGTGAGTTCTAACCCATTATAAGAGCCCAAGGGTCAGCTCTTGCTAGATTATGCTGCTTTCAGACTTCTGGACCATCTATACTGGCCTGGACAAATAGGCCTTTTAGGCAGGCTGAGAAGTTTTACATTCAGCACCCTTACCCTGTTGACAGAGAAAAAGAGGCAGAAGTGTTGGAACCCTTGGGTTGTGGACCTTTGAAAGGGCAGTGTGTACTCTCCCTGCTCCTTCCTCATGGAGTCTGGGGCAGTCTCTTTAAATAAGCAGGGGAAGAGGAGAATCTTGGTGAGCTCTCCCTACGTCTGTTACAGAACAGATGTTCAGAACAGGTCCACTGGCTTTGCATGTCACTGTCACAACTTTGGTGCCATCATCAGTGCCATTTCAAATCTACAGTACCCTACTTCACGTGTTTGGCTCCGTCCACTGAGTCCTACTGAAATGCTGCTGCTGGCCTCCTGGTTTCAACTCCACCCCAAGCTATTACTCCACACCCAGGTTAAACATGCACTGGATTCGTGTCTGTACACTTAGCTTCTAGCTGCGGGGCCACCCCAACACTTGCCCGACTCGAACCTCTCAGGTGGCTTCAGCTGCCCGGAGACGTTGAACGTGGCAGCATTTGCATGATTGCACAGTGCTGAAAGCACACACGTTTCAGAGCCAGGTCCAGTCTAAGCTTTAAAGCGCTTCTCAGCCTTGGGGTCGTGTACAGGTTATCCAGACTTGGTGTCCTTATTTGCAAAGCAGGGTCACTGATACCTATTGCATGGGCTTGTAGGAATTAGATGAGACACTCAAACAAAGCCTTTTGCGTGATGCCTGGCCCTTGTTTTCGTAGCCTTTGTCCTGGTTGGACGCCATTCCTCCCAAATTACACTAAAACACTGAACTCTGTGTGTGTGTGTGTGTGTGTGTGTGTGTGTGTGTGTGTGTGTGTTTATGTGATGACACCCTGTAATGAGGGCACTGGGGTTTGAACTCAGGACCTTGTGCTTGCTAGGTACTTTACCACTTGAACTGTCCTGCCAGCCCTGAAGTCTTCCCTGTCTTAACCTCCATGGCTATCTGCTGTAGCCATCCTCTATTACTCATCAGCTCTTGGCGCGTTTTGATCCATCCAAACCCTTGCTTGAGCTGGTCCAGTGTGGGCAACCCTTGGATCCCTAGACCAGACTGAGTTCACATCCACTTTCTGGGTTTGCCATAGGTAGTCTGCACTGTCCCCTGCCCCAAACAGACATCTTAATTTGGAAGCCAAAAGCCCTGGGATTATTATATACTATTGTTCCCAAAAATCCACACTTTATCAATAAATACTGTGGTAATAGCCAGAATCTGACCACTTCTCCATGGCCCCCACGTGGTCCAATCCACGCTGCGGGGCTCACGGGGTAATGACAATAGCCTAGCCATTCTCCTTGTGCTACTCTGGCCATCTGTAGCTGGAGGGATCCTACATCAGACCAGGTCACTCCCTGAGTTCTCAAAATCTGATCAAGTCCCTTCCTCAGAGGAAATGCCATGGCCAACTGAGGGTCACAGGACCCTGCTCTGCCACTCTCTACCCAGCTCACAGGGCTCCAATCCCACTGGCCCACACCTTAGGAAGTTCTATAGCCCAGATGGCTTCCCTCCTCCTTTTTTTTTTGTAAAGAAGTCTATTTCAAATGCCACCTAATAGACTAAGAAGTCTATTTCATATGCAGCTGTGGCTGACCAGTGCATATGAAGTAACACACATCCCCTCTCCCTACACCCCTGCCCCGCCTGATTTTTGGTTGGTGACATAGTCACCAAATATATGCTGCTTCAGCTGCAACTTTATTCTGTTCACTGACTGCAGCATCCCCAACACCTAACACAGTACTTGCACACAGTAGGCGCTTAGTATTCATCGACCGAAGGGAACAATGGTGACAACTCTTCTCCTTCTGGATTTTTGGTGCCCTGGAGCAGTGATGCTCTAGTGGTAGTTCTGGGGTTTCCCTATTTGGGGCTCTGTTATAATATTCAACTTTCTCCAATTTGTAGAAGGAGAAGCAGCAAGCTCTAAATTGCAGTCTCCAACCAGTTAGAAATTCTTGGAACGCCTAACTAGGTCTGGTCTAGTCTGGCCGGTTTAGATCATTGATTGCATTTTCAAATGTGGGTGCAGCTGGGGTGAGCAGTTGTATTGCTCCTGACTCAGCTGCTTGACTTTTCCCTGTTCGCCTGTTGGAATGACGGTACCTGTTAGGGTTGCACAATCTGGCTGTGACCCAGTTAAGACAGTGCAGTGGATTTCTTTTTCACTACATCTGCAATATTCTTGTTGATCAGAACTGTGTCAGATGAGCCAGGCCTACATGACGTGTCTAATTAAGGACCCTTGACAACAGAAACCACCTACGCTAGCCTTTGCAAAAAGGGGGAGTCCTCAGGATTCAAGGGTGACTCATGGAAGCCAAGAACTGGGTCTCAGGAAGAACCAGGCTGGGGAATGAGCACGAGCAGCCCAAGGAAGACTGCTGTGCTGCTCACCTCTGCCTGGTTCTCAGTCAACTAGGTTTCCTAGTTCAAGTAGCTGGCAGAAGACAGCTGCTCATGGCACCTGTGTCAAGTGCACTGTTCCAACTAGGTAGAATTCTAATGTCTGTCCAGCCCTCTATTTTCTCTCAGTTCTCTGGGCCCACGCCTTGTCCAGCTAGCTATGGCCAGGTGGCAGGATTATGTTGAGAAGACTCTTCTGCTGGGAGTCAGCTCTTGATGGGGAGTAGAAGGCAGGTAGAAGGGTCTCTCCCTCTCTTCCTCTTTGCCACTCCCCTTCTCTCACTTCCCTCCCCTCCTTCTTCTCTCCCAGTCACTAAGTGTAGCTCAAGCTGACCTTAAACTCTCAATCTTCATGTCTCCACCATCCCAATGCTTGGGATTACAGGCATACACCACCATATCTGGTTTATCTATTGCTTTCTGTTATTGTTTAGCCCGATGGCAGACATTCTAGGGCAGTGCTTCTCCAACTAGGTATCCTAAGGTCCTCCAGGCACTGATGCCACCAACTTATTGCTTGATGGGATCATCAGGATGATCAATAGATTAGGTGTCAATATCAAGAACTGAGACCCAGTTCTTGGCTTCTATGAGTCACCCTTGAATCTTGAGAACTCCCCCTTTTTGTGAAGGATAGCGTAGGTGGTTTTTGTTCCTTGATTTGTTTATAGTGTTGCAATAATCCTATGAGGCTAAGTCGACCAGATATAATCCCCATCTATGATATAACAATAGAAAAATTGAGTAACTTCTCCAAGCTTGGGCAGTGATGAAATCAATATGTCTTCAGTTCTCTTGGGTATACAACTAGAAGTCAAATTCCTAGGTCATAAAATAGCTTAAACTTTTTCTTTCCTTTTGGCAGTATTAGGGTTTGAACTCAGCCTGGCACTTGCTGGGCAGGTGTTCTTCCACTTGAGCCACACCTCCAGCAACTGGAAGTTTTTGAGAAAGTCTAATCTCTTTGTTACATTGATGCATGAGGGTTCCAGTCTCTCCACACTTTTATCAACACTTGTTAATGTCTGGCTTCATTGTAGCCATCCCCGTGGATGTGAAATAGCATCTTATTGTGATTTGTACTTCTCTAGTAACTAATGATGTTGAGAACGTTTGCATTTACTGACTACTTGTATTTCTTCTTTGGGAAAAGGTATCTCCAGACCTTTGACTATTTTTAATCAGGTTGTCTTTTTATTTATTAAGTTGTGAGAATTCTTTATGTATTCTAGAATACAAATCCCTTACCAGCTGTATGGCTTGGAAATATGTTATTCTATTCTATGTGGTGTCTCTTTATAGAGTGAGTTAGAAAATATTCCTTCTTCTTCTATTTTTGGGAGAGTTGTGAAGGGACTGTTAACAGTTCTTTGACTGTTAAGTAGAATTCACCAGTGAGGTCATTTGGGCCTGGCTTTTCTTTGTGGGAAGTTTTAAAGCCAGTTACTAGTTATCAGATTATTATTACTATTATTATTTAGAGACAGGGTCTCACTATGTAGCCCAGGCTGACCTCAAGTTTGCAATCAATCCTCTTGCCTCAGTCTCCCAAGTGCTGGGATCATAGACACGCACCACCATACTAGACCATTTTGGATCTTGATTGCAACCTTCACTCCTGATGAGGCACAAAGCAAATTTGTTTTTATCAGTGACTAGAATGTGGAAGTCTTGAGAAATTCTTTGTCCTGTTGGGATATGAAGTTGGAAAACAGAAGGGACCAGGACATGGATTATGACTTCTGTGCCATCAACTGCTGATGTGTTAGTGTGGTCTGGGATGCACACAGGACAAACCAACACCCTCCAGGCTTTCCCCAATAAGGTGGAGAGCACAACCCTTTGTCACCTACCTGCCCATACTGCTCAGACATCCAAGTCAGCCTGGAAGTCAAACCCACTCTGCTGGCCTGGATTCCTACCTCTGCTTGTTCGCTGGACTTTGGAGTCTACTTGTCCTGCTGGGCCTGCCCTGGTTTCCTGCCTCTCCCTTCATGTCCTCAGACCTTGGATGTGGCCAAGCCTCCCTCCTCCACCCTTGAGAACAGTGAGCCCTGGGCTCCAGATCCAGGGAACTGATGATGATCAGCAACTCTTCGCCCTCCAGTACGTGCCTCTGCTTATCCCTGAACAGCTCATCCTGACTCCCACAGCTGCTTGCTCTCCAGTCTGAACGTGTTGCACTTGGCCTTGACACCCAGGAGAGATGACACTCTGCTTGACCCTGAAATGCCCTTCTCCCCGATACTGCTGAGTATAACAGATGCACGTGAAGCCCTAGGAACAAATGAGAGCAAGAGAGAAGAGACCAGGTAGAGTCCTGGAAGACACCAGCTTGGGGCTAGGGTGTAGCATGTGGGGGGCTCTGGGTTTGATCTCCAGCACCAGAAAAAGAAAAAATAAAAACAGAGAGAGGAGGGTGCAACCAGTCCTGGAAACTGGAAAGCAGTAGGCAGAAAACCAGGACAAGAGGGCGACTCAAAGACCTCGTGGGAAGACTCCCCAGGGTGGAGGGAGAGGTCAGCACATCAAATGTTGCTACTGAAAGAATCCACACTAAAGGCAAATTGATAAATCCCAATGGATTTGGCACCTGAAGACCATTGGTGACTGTCAGGTCTCCATATCCATGATCGGAGCCCCCTTGTTTAAAGCCACTCACGATTCTCCAGTGCCCTCTGGGGAAAGTATCTGTGCTATTTCCATACACTCACCTCAGGCTCTAGCCATATGGAGCCATGTGCACAAATGGGTGGCACATTCTCTCTTGTGCTTGTCCTATTCATTCTGCCTGGACGCCCTTCCAACTCTCAGACTCCCCTCTGTCCTTCTTCCTGAGTTCTTCTTCCTGCCACCTCTTCCAGGAAGCCCTCATGTTGGGGTGGGTGGTTTCTTCTCTCTCTCTTTAGCATCATGTGTTGGTATAAGGTCAATTGTCTTGACCACCTTTGTCCCCATGGCCCTTTATTCTCCCACTAATGCAATGCAGCAAGCTTTGGTGATGAGGTGGGAGTTGCAGCTCCCCTCTGACCAGATATAAGCAGACACTGGTAAGCCAGATTGGCCACGAACCTCAGACTTCTCTTTGCTTTACTGTGGGTCAGGTTTGCTAAGAGACCTGGGCCAAGCACACAATATCGGGTGTTCAGGTTGCAAAATCCTCAGTGTCTTCAGCCCAGTGGCTTTCCACAGTACTGACTCTGCCACACATCCTGGCCCAAGCACCTGTCTCCTGCCCTCCTGCCCTGGGTCCTCTCCCTCCTCCACAGACCCATCTTTCAAGATTCTGAGAGTCCTGTGCCACATTTGCCTCTGCATTTGCCAATCTTCATGGGATTTTCCCTTCCCTAGGTTCCCTTCATTGCTCAGGGGCTTCCACTGGTAAAAGGGAATTGAGTTTGGCTCCTCTGGTTAGATTGCCAACCCTCCTAAGGTAAAGGCGTCCTTTCTCCTTGATTTGCTGAGGTCAAGCCTTGCTATGCACTTGTTAACTGGTTTCAGGGAAAATCAATGTTTATGCTATTAGTAACCACGAAGGCAGGCATTAGAATTCTAAAATCTAGGCAGGTGCCAGTGTCTCATGCCTGTAATCCCAGCTACTTGGGAGGCTGAGATCGGGAGGATCATAGTTTAAGGCCAGTCCAGGCAAACAGTTCAGGAGACCCAATCTTCAAAATAACTAGAGCAAAATGGACTGGAGGTGTGGCTTAAGTGGTAGAGTGCCTGCTTTGCAAGTGTGAAGCCCGAGTTCAAACTCCATTCCCAGCAACACAAAATTCCAAAAGCTTTCAAACCATCCTAAGCATGGCTTTTAGGCATAGTGGAAATATTAAGCAAGATTCATAAACTCAGAGCTCTTCTGTGTCCTTATTGAAAGGCCACACGCCCCCTTGTGGAAGAATTTGATGTATTCAGAAAGATGAAACCCATCACTTGTAAACCACACTATTGACCCCTGCACAAAAGTCTTCCTGGGATAAGAAGGCAGAATAACTGTTGTTTAAAGCATGCAATAATGTATATTGTTTTATTATTGGTAATAAAACTGTGCTTCCTCATGGTATAAAATTTAGCAAGTGTAGTAAATTATAACAAATATGCAATAAAAAAAATCACAATTCCACCTTTCATAGACAGCCACTGGTGACATTTGGTGTACATTTTCTATGAAAATACAGGAAGTATGCAAATAACCAACATAAGTGTCTATATGTTAAGTACAAGGTAAAATATAAATGTAAATGCTGAGATCACTCTTCTGGGTAGGGACTGAGCTCTGGTCTTGAAGTCAGTTGCTCTGCTTAACCCTGTCACTCCTCCCCCATCCCTCAGCATTTTCAGCTTCCCCACCCTGTGGTTTTTGTTTTCATCAACACTTGCCACTTCTCCCCACCCGATTTTCTGGCTTCTTATGTTCATTGTCTCTCCTGGACATCCCATCAAGGTGAGCATAAGGCAGGCAGGCTCCCTGTCACCTTGGCCATAATGCATCCCAAATGCCCAGAGCAGCGCCCAGCACACACAGATGCTAAAAGACCATTTGTAGAGGGATGAATTAAGATTATATGAGCATTTATCTGATAGAAAAAAGACTTCAAAATTAGTCAGAAGAGACAAAAAGTCACTTTATATTAATAATGGGATCAATCCATTAAGAAGAGGTAAACAATTGTTAACATACACGCACTAAATGTTGGCACACTCAGTTTTCATAAAATAAACACTTCTGCACTTACAAGCACAGCCCGATCTCAACCCAGTTATAGTAAAGCTTCAATACCTCATTCTCACCAACAGATAGGTCATCCACACAAAAAAATAAACCTCAGAATTAAATGACACTATAGACCAAGTGTACTTAACAGACATCGACAGAATATTTCATCCAGTAGATACACAATACACATTCTTCTCTGAAGCCCATGGAATGTTCTCCAAAGTAGGTCATGTTTTAGGACACAAAACAAGTCTTAACAGTCCAAAAACTTAATAATCCCTTGAATTCTGTCATACCATAATGACGTAAAGCTAGAAGTCATCAGCAAAGGAAACTATAGAAAAGATTCAACATGGAGACCAAACAATACACTGTTGAACGACCAGGGGGTCATTGATGAGATAAGGGAGAGGGGATAGAAAATTCCTAGGCTCTAATGAACATGAAAACACAACTTACCAGAACTATTGTGATAAAGCAAGGCGGGGCTAGAGGAAAGTTTATAGCTATAAGTGTCTACATTTAAAGAAAGGTCTCAAATAAATAACCTAATGATTTACCTCAAGGGCTGAGGGTAACAAGAACAAAACAAACTAAAATTATTCAGGAGAAAGAAATAATTAAGATTAGGGCAGAAATTAATGTAAAAAAAAGTCAAAGAAATGAGTTAGCTCTTTGAAAAGATAAGATTGACAAACCCTTGGCTAAACAAATCAAAATAAGGAGGGAGAAGATGCAAAGTCATAAAATTTGAGATGAAAAAGAGGATATGCCAACAAATGCTGGTGAAATTCAAGAGGACACTAGGGAATACTTTGAAAACATTCTAACTGACTGGAAAATCTTAGAAGAAACTGATAAATTTCTAGATGTGTTTAACCTACCAAAATTGAAGCAAGAACATATAAAACATTTTAAGACATCTATAACAAGTAATGAGATTAAAACAGTAAAAGTCTCCCAAAAAAGAAGAACCCAAGACCAGATGGATTCACTGCCAACTTCTAGCAAACCTTTAAAAAAGAACACCATTTCTCCTCACACTGTTCTACAAAATAGAAAGGGAAGTAACTATACCAAGCTCATCTTATGAAGCTGGTATTTCCCTGATACCAAAACCAGATAAGGACACACACACACAAATTATAGATCAATTTCTTTATCAACATAGATATAATATTTCTCAATACTTGCCAAATTCAACAACACATTAAAATGATAACACACCACAATCAAGTTGGTTTCATTCCAGGGATCCAAGGATGGTTCAACATATACAAATCAATAAATGTAATACAGCATATAAACAGTCAAGGACAAAAACCACATAGTCACCTAAATAGGTGCAGAAAAAAGTCTCTGACAATATTTAATATCCTTTCATAATCAAACCTCTGAAGAATCTAGGAATAGAAGGAATGGTATCTCAACATAATGAAAGCTATATGACAAACCTGTACTTGATCTCATACTAAATGAGGAAAAACAAATCATTTTCTCTAAAGTCAGGAATGATACAAGGGTGTCCACTCTCTTCACTCTTATTCAGTATAATACTAGAATTCCTAGCCAGTGCAATAAGACAAGAGAAAGAAATAAAAGGAATTCACATAAGAAAGTAAGAGATCTAATTATTCCTATTTGCAGGTGATATGAGCCTATACTTAAAAGACCCTAAAGACTCCATGAAAAACTAGATCAGATAAACACTTTCTACAAAGTAGGTTATAATATAATTAACATACAAAATCAGAACCTGTTGGGTTTCAGTGACTCACACCTGTAATCAAGCTACTTGGGAGGCTGACTGGAGGATCATGGTTCCAGACCAGCTCAGGTAAAGAAGAGTTTGCAAGTCCCCATCTCAATGGGAAAACACTGGGCATGGTGGTGTGTGCCTGTCATCGCAGAGAAGGGCAGGAAGGTCAAAATAGGAGGCTTATGGTCAGGCCAGTCTGGACAAAGACCCTATCCCCAAAATAACTATATCCAAAAAAAAAAAAAAAGAGTGGGGGGCTGGAGGCATAATTCAAGTGTTAGAGCATTTGCCTTACAAGTTTGAAGACCTGAATATTTTTTTATTTTTTACTTTTTTATTATTCATATGTGCATACAATGCTTGGGTCATTTCTCCCCCCTGCCCCCACCCCCTCCCTTACCACCCACTCTGCCCCCTTCCTCTCCCCCCACCCCCTCAATACCCAGCAGAAACTATTTTGCCCTTATCTCTAATTTCGTTGTAGAGAGAGTATAAGCAATAATAGGAAGGAACAAGGGGTTTTGCTGGTTGAGATAAGGATAGCTATACAGGGCATTGACTCACATTGATTTCCTGTGCGTGGGTGTTACCTTCTAGGTTAATTCTTCTTGATCTAACCTTTTCTCTAGTTCCTGGTCCCCTTCTCCTATTGGCCTCAGTTGCTTTTAAGGTGTCTGCTTTAGTTTCTCTGTGTTGAGGGCAACAAATGCTAGCTAGTTTTTTAGGTGTCTTACCTATCCTCACCCCTCCCTTGTGTGCTCTTGCTTTTATCATGTGCTCAAAGTCCAATCCCATTGTTGTGTTTGCCCTTGATCTAATGTCTGCATATGAGGGAGAACATATGATTTTTGTGAAGATCTAAATTTAAAAAACCCTAGTACAAGGCTGGTGGAGTGGCTTAAGGGCTCAAGTGGTAGAGTGCCTGCCTAGCATACATGAGACCCTGAGTTCAAACCCCAGTACTGCAAAAAAAAAAAAAAAAAAGAACCCCCCAGAAAGAAATCAGGAAAATAGTTCCATTCATAATAATATAAAAAGAAACACCTAGGAATAAACTTAAGTAAAGAGGTGAAAGACAAAAAGTATAAAATCTTGAAGAAAGGAATTGAAGAGTGCATTACAATACGGAAGGACCTCCCATGACCATGGATTTGCAGAATTAATATTGTGAAAATGGCAAATCTACAGATTCAATGCAATCCTCATAAAAATCCCAATGTCATTCTGCACAGAAAGAGAAAAATCTACCCTAAAGTTCATATGTAAACACAAAAGACCTCAAATAGTCAAAGCAATCCTGAGCAAAAAGAGCAATGCTGGAAGTATCACAATACCTGACTTCAAACTATACTACAGGGCTTTAGTAATTAAAAACAGCAGAGTGGGTGAACTTGGCACAAACACAGACACAAAGACCAATGAAACAGAATAGAAAACCCAGAAATAAACCCACACAGCTACAGCCATCTGATTTTGACAAAGGAGCAAAAACATACATTGGGGAAAATACAGCCTTGTCAACAAATGGCGCTTGGAAAACTGGTTATCTGCATGATAGTTTCAGAAGGCAGAAACTAGATCCCTATCTTTCATCCTGTTCAAAAATCAATTCAAAACGGATCAGAGACCTTAATGTATGATCTGAAAGCTTGAAACTACTTCAGGAAAACAGTGTTTACTATATAGGCAAAGGCCACAACTTTCTGAACAGAACTTCAAGTTCTCAGGAAAGAGGAGCAAGAATTGACAAGTGGGATTGCATCCAACTGAAAAGCTTCCACACAGCAAAGGAAACAGTCACCAGGATGAGGCTGTGTTCCACAAAATGGGAGAGAAGCTTTGCCAGCTACTCATCAGATAAAGGATTAACAGCCAGAATATAGAAAGAGCTCAAAAACTTAAACATCAAAAGAATAATCCAATTAATAAACGGGTAAATGAGTTTAACAGATAGTTCTGAGAAGAGAAAGTACAAATGGATGAAATACATGAAGAAATGTTTACCTCCTTAACCATTAAGGAAATGCAAATTAAAATGACATGAGACTCCATCTAACCCCAGTCACAATGGCAATCATCAAGAAAATAAACAACAAATGTTGACGAGGATTTGGGAAAGAGGATCCCTCATACACTGCTGGCGGATATGCAAATTAGAGCAGCGACTATGGAAGTAAAGATGGAGTAAGACCCTGGTACAGCTCCGTAGGCATGTATCTGGAGGAATGTGATTAACATACAAGAGAAACGCCTGCAACCCATGTTTACTGCAGTTTATTCACAATCACCAAGCCACGGAATCAGCCCAGGTGTCCATCAACAGATGGATGGATAAAGAAAATGTGGTGCATGTATACAATGGGGTGTTATCTGACCATAAAGGAGAATGAAATTATGTCACTTGTAGGAAAGTGGCTGGAACTGGAGGTAATGTTAAGTCTGAAAGGTCAGGCAAGCTCGCAGGCCAAATGAGGCTTGTTTTCACTTATGTTCTAATGACGGGATGGGATCATAACGGGAGGACTGTGGGGGAATGAGGAGGTACTGGGAGGTGAACAGGATGGAAGCATGTGACATATAAATGAAAATAGCATAATGAAATCCACTAAATACTGTTTGAAAGGGGAAGGGTTAAGGGAGTGTTAAGAGAGGGATGAACTTGTGCAAAGTGCAGCACATACATCTATGGAAATAATGAGATAAAACCTCCTTGTACAATTAATGTATGCTAATAAACTTTTTAAAAAAAGATTACGAGCCTTCCATTTGTTATTAAAATTATTGGTGAATATATCTAATGACCCAAAATGCATAATAGTCCGTTGTTTGGCTCTATCATAATTCATTCACCATTTCCCAATAACAGCTTCCATCATGAAAAATAATATTTGGATGTCTCTTCTATTTATCCTCATTTTCCTAGAATAAATTGCTAGAAGTTAATATCTGGGGCATTTGCTATTAATTTTTGTGTGTGTGTGTGTGGTACTGGGATTTGAACTGAGGGCCTCACGCTTGCTAGGCAGGTGCTTTAACTTCATTTAATTGTTATTTTTCTTCTTTTTAACATCTAAGAGTTTAGAAAAAGTTTCTTTTGGTATATGGATTTATCAGAATTTTATTTGATGTGTGATTTTGCTCCTTTTATGATTAGAAAGTTGTTCTAAATGTAGAGTCTTTTATGTGTGGTTCTAATGTTTAGTTTTATTTATTTATTTTTTTGTGGTGGTACTGGGGTTTGAACTTAAGGCCTTGTACTTGCTAGGCAGCTGCTGTACCACTTGTGCCACATTTGCATTCTTTTTTGCTTTGGCTATTTTTTTCTTTGGCAGTACTGGGGTTTGAACTCAGGGCCTCATGTTTGCTAGGCAGGCACTCTACCACTTGAACCACTCTGCCAGTACTGTTTTGGTGCTGGGTATTTTCAAGGTAGATCCTATCTCAAAGTTTTTTGCCAGGGCTGACTTCAAACCTCCATACTCCTAATCTCCACCTTCTGACTAACTAGGATTAGAAGTGGAACCACTGGAGCCTGGCTGCTTTGGCTATTTTTGAGATAGGGTCTCATGTTTATGCCTTGTCTGGCCTGGACCGCAGTCTTCCTATTTAAGCTTCCCACATAGCTGGGGTGACAGGTACACATAACCACACCCAGCTTTTTTATTGGTTGACATTGGGGTCTTGTGAACTTTCTGCCCAGGCTGGCCTGGAACCAAGATCCTCCCTATTGCCACCCACGAAGCTGGGATTACAGGGATGAGCTACCATGCGCAGCCCTGTTTAAATTAATTCTTAAATTGATCTTGGTGTATGATGTAAAATGGCCATCTCAGTTGATTTTTTCCCCTGCAATGATAAATTTCCAAATATACTTACCAAATAGTCATGCCTTTCAGATTGATTCTTGACTATTCTATCATCATTTATAAAGTACTTAAGTATATTAGGATCTGCTCTGGGGACAGCTATTGATTTGTCAGTTTATTGGAACATTAGGACCATCTGGTTTTGATTATCTATATTTTTAATAGTTATATTTTCAAGTTCCTTATATAAAAATTTTAAGCATTTTTCCATTTCCTGAAAATTTTTTTTGGAAGGGGAGCTTCTTTTATTTATTTATTTATTTTTATTTATATGTGCATACAATGTTTGGGTAATTTCTCCCCCCTTCTCCCACTTCCTCCCTTACTCCCCACCCCTCCCTCTCCTCCTCACTCCCTCGCTACTCAGCAGAAACTATTTTGCCCTTATCTCTAATTTTGTTGAAGAGAGAGTAGAAGCAATAATAGGAAGGAACAAGGGTTTTTGCTGGTTGAGATAAGGATAGCTATACAGGGCATTGACTCACATTGATTTCCTGTGCGTGGGTGTTACCTTCTAGGTTAATTCTTTTTGATCTCACCTTTTCTCTAGTTCCTGGTCCCCTTTTCCTATTGGCCTCAGTTGCTTTAAGGTATCTGCTTTAGTTTCTCTGCATTAAGGGCAACAAATGCTAGCTAGTTTTTTAGGTGTCTCACCTATCCTCACCCCTCCCTTGTGTGCTCTCGCTTCATCATGTGAATTTCCTGAAATTGAAATGAGATACTGAGGCAGTAATTTAATTCAGTGAACTTAGCCTGTACTTAGAGCAGTTCAGCTTCAAGGACGTGTTACACTGTGCTGAGCTCTGCAGAGTACAGCTCACCACATGCAGACTTCATTCTGTCCTAAGGAGGAGGGAGCACAAGTGCGACATGCCAGCCTCCAGTCCCAGGAATGTCATCTGAGCCACTGAGGTCAGGGTGGAGTAGGATTGGGGGGAACCCAGTCTCTAATGCCTAGACATACCCTGGAGGATTTCCTGAGCCTAGTCCTCAGTTGAGTCAGAGCCCTGGATGTTCTGTTTTTGTGGAGAGTTTTGACTCAGATGCTGACAGGTTTGCCAAACTTAAAAAAAACAAAGTTCCAAGGTGGGGAGTGAGAACGATCCAAATGGTTCGTGTGCACGTCTGAAACTAGAATGATGAAAACTGCTGAATTGTTGTAAGGGGGAGAGAGGAGTAAAAGTCACAGAGGGTGAGTTGTTTTTTGTCGTTCACTTTCCATTTAGTCACATTTTGTGGATTGTTACACTTCTCTGAGATCATCCAAAATTCCTACAAGCTGAGATTATACTGTCTGACAATTCATACATTTTAGCTCTAGAGAACAATTTCCCACTGAACGTAAAAAGCACATGACTTACCCATTCGATTGCCAGGAAGTTTTGCACTTCCCTTCCAGCTCATCTGCGTGGAACACACAGTCCATAGGCCTGACCGTGACTGATAGGGCCAAGAACAACAGTGGCCTTGTGCTCAGGCGCAAGATGGAAGACAGACCAGTCTGGAAGAGCTCCTAACTGTACAGAGGGTGAAGTTGATCAAGGACCTATTTCCATACATATGTGGAAATATTGAAATGAAATCCTTTTGTACAATTATTATACTCTAATAAAAAGAGAGAAAATTTCACACAAAAATCCAGACTTCCAACCTCTCTTGAAAAACTAAGGGGACCTAGCCACATATTTTCACTTGACAAAAACCAGTGGGGCTCCCATTACAGTCACAGGTGCCTCGACTTTCTTCACTTATTTTCTTGCCTGGTTTTATGAACATGTGAGGGGACAATCCTAGTGTCCAAGGGATCAGGAACAGAAGTGTGGCTCAGAGCCCAACCATTGATTCTATTAGATTGAATAAGGGACACATATCTCGGTGAGAAGTACCTTGTGAGTTGTCACATGTCCCTGGGAGAGGCAACCTGCCACCTTTAGCGTCCCATCTCTTGGATGCTCAAGAACATCAAAATTTGCCTTTCCTGGACTCCATGGGTTAGGTCCCAAGAGACACCCACTGATGTCCGCAGGGCTTAGGCTATTCCCACAAAAGCAAGCATTTCCTCATGAGAAGGGGTTCGGCCTGACAGCATTGCTCACCCTTCATCTCACGGGCTTCCCAGGATGGAAGCTCCACTAGCATTGATTCTGTGAAAATAAACAATGACCATCCAGGAGAGAACTGATTACATGGAGTTTGCTGTGACAGTCAGCCACCACTGGGACTGAAACCCAAGAGTGCTAACGTCACTCTCTCTGATTACGGATCTTTGAATATAAGAGCCTTGGTCATCACTGGGCCAACTTACTCACGGTACAGACAAGGAAATGTGAGGACAGAGAAAGACGTCAGTCATGCTCCCCCCCACCCCACTGTCTCACAGGATGCCTTTTCTTGCACTGTTACTTAAAAAGACTGGAAATAACCCAACTATTCTTCAATAGGGGACTTGTTGAATAAACCATGGCAAAGGCGCAGAGACAAACACACTGTGATCTCACTTATATGTGAAGTTCAAAAAGAAATGGAGTAGACTGGTGGTTACATAGGTAAAGATGGGGGGGGTGGATGGGTAAAGAGGTTCAAGGGGAGGAAGTGTCAGATGCACAGGAGGAACAGGTCTGGTGTTTTGATGATAATTAATCACAACATAATATATATTGAAAACATGACTAAGAGAGAGAATACCAAATGCTCTCACTACAAAGAAATGGTAAGTATTTGAAGTCATGGATCTCTCAAAGAGCCTGATTTGGTCATCCTGTCATGTATAAATTGCTGAAACATCATATTATACACCATAAATATGCATAATTACTATTTGTCAATCTAAAATAAAACTGAAAATTTATGGCAAATCTACGATGGGGTGTCCTAAGGATAATTATACCATTGATATAATACCATAGAGTGACCCACCAAATAGGTTATTATGTGGAAAAAGCAAGGTAAAACATAAATAAATGCACTGAATATTATTTGGCAAGAAAAATACTGATGAGCCTTGAAAACATGATGCCGAGTGAGAGCAAAAGGAATGGGGCCATGTTTAATTATGAAATGTCCACAGTGAGCAATTCTACAGTAGAGGAAAGATTAGTGGGCCAGGTGCAGTGGCTCAGCCTATAATCCCAGCTACTTGGGATGCAGAGATTGGGAGATCACCATCCAAGACCGTCCTGGGCTGAGCATGGTGGCATGCACCTGTGGTCCCACCTATGAGGGAGGCATAAGTAGGAGGACCATGGTCCAGGTCTGCCTGGACCCTATTCCAAAATAAGCATCTCAAAAGTAACTAAAGCAAAAAGTGCTGTGGCGTGGCTCAAGAGGTAGAATGCCTGCCTAGCTGGAGGCCCTGAGTTCAAACCACAGTGCAGTAAAAAAAAAAAAAAAAAAAGACAAGAAAAAGGTTAATGTTGCTTAGGGTTAGGGTAGAGGAGCTGCAGGAAATGGGGTGACTGCTAATAGGTACACAGCTTCCTTTTGGACTACAAATATTTTTGATTGTGGTGATGGGTATACAACTCTGAATATACTAAAGATCGTTGAATCTTGACTTTAAATGGGTGAGTTGTGTACTATGTGAGTTATAGCTCAGAAAGCTGTTACATTAAAAAAATCACATCCAAAAAAGGCAAAGTAGAGAAGTGTGACAATCTGTTCTTCCTAAGAAGGGTGCGAGCACGATTGTAAAAATCCTGTCAGCTGAGATGTGGATGCAACAAAGTTTTGGAGCATTTGTCTTGCATGTGTGAAGGCCTGGGTTTGATTCCCAGCAACACACACACACACACACCATAGCAAAAGGATAAAGTATTAAAAATAAATTTTTACCTATGGGGGGAAAAGGATAGCTTAAAAGATCAGGGACAAAAGCTAGGATTTTCTGAATAGACCTTTCTAGACTGGCTTTGGAACCATGAAAATGTTCATATAATTAAATAAAATTTAAAGATGAATCATTTAGACAATTAAAAGTAAAATGAACTTCATATCAAGTTTGAGCCTTATCATATAAAAAAATGCTTCCCCTATAGCGACTTTATTTTTATTTAATTTTATTAAAAACTTTGGTGATACTGGGGTTTGAACTCAGGGCCTTGAGCTTGCTAGGCAGGCACTCTAGCACTTCAGCCATGTCACTAGCCCTAGTGACTTTAAAAGTTCTTTGACCATACATTCCTAGTAAGAATTACATTAAGGACAAAAGGAACTGAAGGAATATCCTAAACTGGTTTTGGTACTCACACCATTAGTGATAATAGAATTCTTATTTCGACACTGTTAGATTTATATTGTGCAAAAAGCCAGTGTGTGACTGTGTGTTGACATGTGGGATTTTTAGCATGAAAGGATGTAGAAAGAATAAAATTAAATAAACCTTGCAATCCTGAATTGGAATGAGAAGTATGCATCTGAGCTCACAATGTCTTCTTTATCCATACTTATTAATCTCTACCTCCATCAATTTCTCTCTACTTACCTGCTATCTACCATCCATCTCTGTCTTTTCCTAGCTCTGATCAGGAGAAAGACTTGTCCTTCCATTCTCTGTGGTGTTGACTTTCTGGCTTGCTTCTGGAAACCTGGTAACGGTGGAATGCCAGCTGTAACTAGGCAACATTGCCTGTGATAAAAATGACCCATCGCATCTGAACAGTGAGGACAGTGAATAAATTGAAAAGCCCTGGTGGAAAGCTGTGACTTCTGAGGATTAGGACTCCTGGAACTGGGCATGAGTCTTGAGGGGACATGAAAATGTTACTATAGATAGCAGCTCCTAACTGGGTCTAATGGCTTTGTTTGTTGCTTACCTGAAATTCCTGTTGAGCTGGGCATCCTGTATTTTATCTGGCAACCCTTCCTGGGAGCAGCAGGCTGAAGAAATGCCTACCACTACTTGGCTGGCATGTCACATTTCCTGCCCTTGAATTTTTTTTTGTTTTTTTGGTGGGACTGGGTTTTGAACTCAGGGTTTTAAGCTTACAAAGCAGGTGTTCTACCGTTTGAGCCACACCTGGTTATTTCGGAGATGGGGGGTCTTGTGAACTATTTGCCTGGTCTGGCCTTGAACTGTGATTCTTCTGATCTCAGTCTCCCAGTGGCATGAGTCACTGGCACTCAGTTCTTGCCCTAGAATTTTTATACTAAATGAAGTCAATGGAGCCAAAATGTGGTTTGCTGTGTTTGTGAGTCCAGAGGTCTTGTAGAGCCTGAGAAGAACTCCTAAGTGGGTGCATAACCTCGAGACTGTGACCAGTCAGAGCACCAACACCCTGTGAACCCAGCCTATGGTCTCTAAATCCTCTTTGCCACTTACAGGCAATGGTGGATTCCAGTCTGACACAAAGGTTCAGAAACTCAGCATGCAGGGTCACATCATCAAGAAGCAAATGGTTGAAGGTCACCACATACTCAGGAGCTTACAAGAAGAGGCTGGGGTTTGCTTCTGTGAAGATATGGGTATAATGACACAGGACTGGCCATAAATTGGTAATTGTCTGAGCTCAGTGACGGGTAAGTGAAGATTCACTGTTATTTTCTCTGAGTTTGTACTTTTGAAATTGTTCATAATAGCAAAAAGAAGCTATACCAACTTCCATTTTCTGCATTGGGATGTACAATCATAATTTTAAATGACTGTGGAATTGAAGTATCATAAGGTATTTCTATATTCTTGTGTTATTTTGACTATGTGTGCGTACACATACATCTATATATACATGTGTTTGTTTATTAAATGGCATGTCTAAGGATTGAGCTCAGGGCCTCACACTTGGTAGGCAAGTGCTCTACCTTTTGAGCCACCCTCTCAGTCCTTTTACTTTTGGTTTATTTTTTAGATAGGGTCTCAGTTTTCCCCAGGTTAACCTCAGAATGTGATCCTCCTACTTCTCCTTCCCAAGTAGCTAAGATTATAGGTATACACCACTATACCTGGCCAGATTTTTAAAATATTTTTTAAGACAAATTGTTATATAGGCTGGGAGTTTGAAAAGAAGATTGGGTTGTAGAAGAAAATAACAGAAACCCAATACATAAATATAAGTAATTAAAAACTATCTTTAATGGGTAAAGAGCTAAGGTTGAAAGCGAATTTACATTCTGCTTCAAAGGAAATAAGCCAGCAGACTCCATCGTGGCATACCTGTGCTATGTGTGTGTGTGTGTGTGTGTGTCTGTCTGTCTGTCTGTCTGTGTGTATGTGTATTGGGGAGGTCCTTTCTTTTCTCCTCTGGGAGCAGATAGGAGTCAGAGCAGGAACCCTGGGTCCCTGCAAGGCCACTTCTGTAGATGGAGTAGCAAAGGTGACCTTACTGCTACAGCATATTGGAGCTTTGGGGGCAAGTCAGTGTCCCATTTAATTGTAAGGGACCCCCTGAGGGGCAGCCCAGGCTGCACAACTTTGCCACAGACAGGAGAGGAACTAGCATTTCTGTTTTAGTGCTTGACCTTCGGTGACCTGTAGGCTCTATGCAGGGCTGTGTCCGAGTGACTCCCGGTAGACAAAGAGGTTTCCCAGCACATCCCAAGTGGCACTTAGCCTATGGATGTGTGTGTCTCTCTCTGGTGCCACTTGTTCTATTTTGGTTCCTTCTTTTTTTTTTTTTTTTTACACATGCATTTTTATTTTTATTTTATTTTATTTTATTTTTCATTTTTCTTTTATTATTCATATGTGCATACAAGGCTTGGTTCATTTCTCCCCCCTGCCCCCACCCCCTCCCTTACCACCCACTCCACCCCCTCCCGCTCCCACCCCTCAATACCCAGCAGAAACTATTTTGCCCTTATCTCTAATTTTGTTGTAGAGAGAGTATAAGCAATAATAGGAAGGAACAAGGGGTTTTGCTGGTTGAGATAAGGATAGCTATACAGGGGCATTGACTCATATTGATTTCCTGTGCGTGGGTGTTACCTTCTAGGTTAATTCTTTTTGATCTAACCTTTTCTCTAGTTCCTGGTCCCCTTTTCCTATTGGCCTCAGTTGCTTTTAAGGTATCTGCTTTAGTTTCTCTGCGTTAAGGGCAACAAATGCTAGCTAGTTTTTTAGGTGTCTTACCTATCCTCACCCCTCCCTTGTGTGCTCTCGCTTTTATCATGTGCTCATAGTCCAATCCCTTTGTTGTGTTTGCTCTTGATCTAATGTCCACATATGAGGGAGAACATACGATTTTTGGTCTTTTGAGCCAGGCTAACCTCACTCAGAATGATGTTCTCCAATTCCATCCATTTACCAGCGAATGATAACATTTCGTTCTTCTTCATGGCTGCATAAAATTCCATTGTGTATAGATACCACATTTTCTTAATCCATTCGTCAGTGCTGGGGCATCTTGGCTGTTTCCATAACTTGGCTATTGTGAATAGTGCCGCAATAAACATGGGTGTGCAGGTGCCTCTGGAGTAACAGTCTTTTGGGTATATCCCCAAGAGTGGTATTGCTGGATCAAATGGTAAATCGATGTCCAGCTTTTTAAGTAGCCTCCAAATTTTTTTCCAGAGTGGTTGTACTAGTCTACATTCCCACCAACAGTGTAAGAGTGTTCCTTTTTCCCCGCATCCTCGCCAACACCTGTTGTTGGTGGTGTTGCTGATGATGGCTATTCTAACAGGGGTGAGGTGGAATCTTAGTGTGGTTTTAATTTGCATTTCCTTTATTGCTAGAGATGGTGAGCATTTTTTCATGTGTTTTCTGGCCATTTGAATTTCTTCTTTTGAGAAAGTTCTGTTTAGTTCACATGCCCATTTCTTTATTGGTTCATTAGTTTTGGGAGAATTTAGTTTTTTAAGTTCCCTGTATATTCTGGTTATCAGTCCTTTGTCTGATGTATAATTGGCAAATATTTTCTCCCACTCTGTGGGTGTTCTCTTCAGTTTAGAGACCATTTCTTTTGATGAACAGAAGCTTTTTAGTTTTATGAGGTCCCATTTATCTATGCTATCTCTTAGTTGCTGTGCTGCTGGGGTTTCATTGAGAAAGTTCTTACCTATACCTACTAACTCCAGAGTATTTCCTACTCTTTCTTGTATCAACTTAAGAGTTTGGGGTCTGATATTAAGATCCTTGATCCATTTTGAGTTAATCTTGGTATAGGGTGATATACATGGATCTAGTTTCAGTTTTTTGCAGACTGCTAACCAGTTTTCCCAGCAGTTTTTGTTGAAGAGGCTGCTATTTCTCCATCGTATATTTTTAGCTCCTTTGTCAAAGATAAGTTGCTCATAGTTGTGTGGCTTCATATCTGGATCCTCTATTCTGTTCCACTGGTCTTCATGTCTGTTTTTGTGCCAGTACCATGCTGTTTTTATTGTTATTGCTTTGTAATATAGTTTGAAGTCAGGTATCGTGATACCTCCTGCATTGTTCTTTTGACTGAGTATTGCCTTGGCTATTTGTGGCCTCTTGTGTTTCCATATAAATTTCACAGTAGATTTTTCAATCTCTTTAATGAATGTCATTGGAATTTTGATGGGAATTGCATTAAACATGTAGATTACTTTGGGGAGTATCGACATTTTTACTATGTTGATTCTACCAATCCATGAGCATGGGAGATCTCTCCACTTTCTATAGTCTTCCTCAATCTCTTTCTTCAGAAGTATATAGTTTTCCTTGTAGAGGTCTTTCACATCTTTTGTTAGGTTTACACCTAGGTATTTGATTTTGTTTGAGGCTATTGTAAATGGAATTGTTTTCATACATTCTTTTTCCGTTTGCTTATTGTTAGTGTATAGAAATGCTAGTGATTTTTCTATGTTGATTTTATATCCTGCTACCTTGCTATAGCTATTGATGATGTCTAGAAGCTTCTGAGTAGAGTTTTTTGGGTCTTTAAGGTATAGGATCATGTCGTCTGCAAATAAGGATATTTTGACAGTTTCTTTACCTATTTGTATTCCTTTTATTCTTTCTTCTTGCCTAATTGCTCTGGCTAGGAATTCCAGTACTATGTTGAATAGGAGTGGAGATAGTGGGCATCCTTGTCTGGTTCCTGATTTTAGAGGGAATGGTTTTAATTTTTCTCCGTTAAGTATAATGCTGGCTGTAGGTTTGTCATATATAGCTTTTATAATGTTGAGGAACTTTCCTTCTATTCCTAGTTTTCTTAGAGCTTTTATCATGAAATGATGTTGGATCGGTTCCTCCTTTTATTCAGCCCACTTTCCCATCTTCTACCTCCTGTAGGGCAGGCCCTGGGCCCCAGCAGAAGGGTCTGTGTAGTCACAGGCCTCCAGGCGCAGTTGCCAGTCAGGGTGGCTCACAGTTACTGAAAGTGACTTTGAAAACATAAATAGCTGTGGTAAAGACTGTGGTCAGAGCTGTGAAACCGCAGCAAAGTCAACTTCTCTCTCTTGACAACTGACTTCTGAGTAGTCTTTGCCCATTGACTAGCAGGTCTGCCTCTAGCAGGGGACACTCCAGTTCCTACAGGTCCACAGAGGACACAAGAATCCCGTGGGTGGGTAATGGCCCTGGCTCCACTTTGTTTGACCTGCCTGACTCTTTCAGCAGGAGACCAATTTCTAAGCCAAGTTGGGTCTTTTCTGGATGTGCAAGTGGTGCTACCTACTTAACTTGTTAATCAAATTTACTCTTGCTTGAGCTGCTTGAGTGCTGAAGTGCACTGTTTCTAGAATGCTTCAAAGTCTGGTTCTTAATATGAAAGGTTTTTGTGCATTCTTTCCAGGATGGTCGGCCCTGGGAGCACAGATTACAAGTGGTTATTTTGGCTAAACATATATAACAGGAAAGGAATGATTATACTTTAGATAACAGTGCTTAGGTCTTTTTTTTTTTTTAGTGGAACTGGGATTTGAACTCAGGGCTTCACACTTGCAAAGCAGGAGTTCTACCACTTAAGACAAACCTCCAGTCCATTTTGCTCTGTTATTTTGGAGATGGGGTCTTGCAAACTATTTGCCTGGGTTGGCCTCAAACCACAGTCCTCCTGACCTCAGCTTCCTAAGTAGCTAAGATTATAGGTGTTAGCCACTGGTGCCAGGCAAGAGTGCTTAGGTCTTTTTCCTCTCTGGGTGCTTTAACAAATGCCACCCCTGTTGTCCACATACTGTGTGACTCTCTAAGCTTGTGAGGAGGAAACATGACAGCTTTCACGTGCTCTTCCATCGCCATGACACTGACACCATCACATGCTCTCCAAATGCTCTGTAACTTTCTTTGCCCACTTGAAGACACTTCCTCTCGGTTCTTCTAACCCATTTCTACTCAGGAGACACAAAGAGGCACCTGGTGCTTTCCTTTCTCTTATGTTTTTCCCCTGGAGGAAGGCATGATTTCACTTATGACATCCCTGAGTTCAAAACTCTCATTCCTTCCCTAGAATTCAGTCGAACATCTATGAAGCACTTACTCCTAGCAGAAATGGTCAGTTCAGAATACCTTTAGTTGCCAGTAACAGAAAAATCAACCTACAGAGGCTTTAAAATGGAGATTCATTTTTCTACGTAATGAAAATTCTTGAGATAGGAAGTTTTTTTGAGTTGGTTCAATGACCCCAAAAATATCAGGGCTACAGAGCACCTGCCTAACAAGCTTGAAGCCCTGAGGTCAAACCCCAGTACTGCCAAAAAAAAAAAAAGAAAGAAAAGATAAGGGATAATAATATCTGATTATCTTGCCATTCCCTTGTAGATTCAAGAGAAATAAGTTTATGTACTTAAATATAAGAAGTTACATATTTATATATATATATATATATACTATATAATTGTTACTGCTACATATTCATCCATATGAAGTCATATGCGAGGCAAAAAGGCAAAAGGGACCATGCTGGCATCATCTGTCTCTTTTATAACAGCAGGGCAAAAGATTTCCCAGAATTCTCAAGGTACTTTTACTGACATCTCATTGGTCAGGATCTGTCATGGCTATGTGGAAGTGCCAGGGTAACGAGGAAAGCACTGTTTATACCTTTTCCAAATCCAAATGCGGAGTCAAAGAAGGAAGTTGGGAATATGCATTGGTCACCATGTGCATTGTGCATGCAATATTGTGCGTATTGGTCACCAAGCCACTTGGTCTGCCATGCTACCTTTTCAACTGTATTCTGAGTTTCACCTTAGAATTCAGTATGTCTGAAATGAAGTTCAGCATTCCCTGTCCTCCAGCCCATCATCTTTTCCTACTTTCTCACCAGCAGTTGGTCAGCTCATTTCCTTGCCTCCTGTTACAGTTCTCAACTGTACGCTCATCTTGATTAATAGAACGGGAGAGCTTTGGCAACCCAAGTCAACATATCCAAACGCCACAGATGACTTTCGTTTTCTTCCTGGCTGGATAGCATAGTTTCTGAGCCTTGATTTTTCTCAACTGTGACATACTTCTAAACATGTCTTATTGCACAGGACTATTGAAATGACCGTACATGACAAGTCCTGGTATGGCACCTGACCCATACAGGCTCTCCACAGACATCTGTTGCATAAGGCTCTGCTAGCATGCATCTCCAGGTTCAGGATGGCAGCACACCTTATAACCTATTTCTCCTGGTGACATTGCTCTTGACTCCTGAAGGATCCCCTGACGACATTTTGGAGTTATGAAGGGCCCACCAGTCACAGTGCTCCCCACTCCTGGTCAGAAGGCAAGCCTGGAACCCTGCCTGACCAGCTGTGTTGCCTCATCTCCTCGCCACAGTGATTAGCATGTGAGAAGAGACCAGAGACCTGCTCTAAAAAAAGGTCTTTTTTGTGTGTGTGTGTGGGGGGGTCTTGCTGTATTGTCCAATCCACTGTCTCAGACTCCCTAGTACCTGGGATTATAGGCGTGCACTATACACCTATCTTATAAACTTTGCTTATATATGCTGAAATGTTTTCTTTGGCCTTTCATTTTCTGGGATGGTGAAAAGCAGAAATATTTCTTAAGTATTGTTATCACTACATTCTTCTTTTTTTGTGGCAGTACTGGGATTGAACTCAAGGCCTGGCCCTCTACCACTGGAGCCAGGTCCTTAGCCCACCATAACTGGGTTCTTAATGTGTGCTGTGTGTTGGATGGGAGTATGGACTTAAAAAATGCCTTCCACTATTTCTCTACGATCCCCACATCATCCCAAGTTATCACTGTAATTCATTCTCTTCCACCAGTTTTTGTCATCTTGGAAATTTTTTTGGGGCAGTGCTGACATTTGAACTCAGGGCCTTGCTCACTAGGCAAGTGCTCTACCATTTGACTTATACCCCCAGCAAGGGACATGGACCATAATAAGGGAAGAACAGGGGTTGTAGAGGTTGTGTGCTCAATATGCACAACAGTGATGAACTAAGAGGCCAAATGCAATTAGAAAGTCAATCAGTTGAAGTGTGTGAGGGGAAAAATTGCATTCTAAGACAAAGCATTCACATTTTCAGTTTAATTTCAATGGAGGCAGAAAAGAAATGCCTGAGACTATTGCAATGGTGGATTTGATAGTATTTCATCATGAGTACTGTGTAGAGTACACAGCATTCTATGTACACATACACATATTCAGGAAAGAGCAGTTATAATTCACTGAACCATTGCAAATGGCCATGAAGGGATGAAGGCGAGACTCAGTTCCTTCCTTTGGCTCCCAAGGTCCATATGCCATCTTGGTTTTCCTCTTACTGCACTGGTTGCTCCTCTCAGGACTTCTTTGCTCAATCTTCCTCCTTGATCTATCAACATTTCACAGTCTCCCAATACATCTTTCAGTTACTACGCTGTCTCACATTGTCACCAGCTTGAGATGATCCTTTAAACCGTGCCTTTCTTGTTGATCCAAAACTGAACTGATATCCTCTCCCTACCCCAGTGCCTCTCTCATAACACAAACTCCATCCCTCCAGCTGCCCTGGCCAAAAACCTTGTCATTTTGACTCTTCTCTGTCTCTTATTTCAGAAAACCCTACAACTTCCAACCTCAAACTATATCTAGAATTTGACCACTTGACCCTCCTGTGGTCAAAGCCATGATCATTTATTACTGCATTATTACAATAGCCTCCTCACTAGCCTATCTGTCCTCGACCACAGCCCTCCATTCTTAACAAAGCATAGTACTGTTAAATTTTAAGCCACATCACATCACTGCTTTGCTCTAAACTCTGCGTTACCTCCTGTCCCTCCCAGAGTGAGAGCCAAAGTCTTGACAGCAGCCACAAGGCCAGAACATGAGGTAGTCTGCCCACCCCATTACCTGTCTTGGCTTAGCACCTACTGCATACCTCTGGCCCACTCTGCTCCTTCATGCTTTCTCAGCACACCACCACTCTTCTTTCTCAAGACCTTTGTTCCATCCTTCTACCTGGCATGTTTTCCCAGAAACCTGCCTAATTCTTTTCAGGTGTTTGTTAAAATCTCATTTCAGTGAAGACAATCCCTCCCCACCTCCTCTGGATCTCCCTTACACTGCTCTACTTGTCTGTCACTCTCTGACCTCCTGTAGCATGCACACCTTTCAAACATACCATATATTTACTAATTATGTATGCTGTCTTCTCCCATTAGAACATAAGCTTCATGAGGTCAAGGATCTTTGTTTCTGTATGTCTGTCCCTTCCTCTCTGCAGTGCTGGGGATTGAACCCAGAGCCTTGTGCATGCTAGGTAAGTACTCTAGCACTGAGCTACATTCCACCTCTTTTTATTTTGGGCCAAGTTCCTGCTAAATTGCTCAGGCTGGCCTTGAATTTGGGATCCTCCTGCTGCAGCCTCCCCAATAGATGGGATTACAGGTGTGCACCTCCATGCCTGGATCTTCATCTGTTTTGATAACTAATTTTCACAAGAGATTGAAAATGTCTCCTTTGGAGAATCTGGCTTTCCCAAGAAAGGTTCTGGGATAACTGTGGGGAGAGGAGTATGATCAGCCTATAAGAACTTGACATGAACACAGCCATGTCTGCAGGCTGGGTTTGGCACAGCCCACAGCTGCAGAAAGGGGCAAGGGCAAAATGCAGCACAGCTGTAGCAATTACAGGTTCCCCCTGTTCCCAATATCTGTAATGTCACGCCACCCAGAGAACTGTTGCTTTAACTTCCTGGTTTGCCGCTGTATATAATAAACTCACTAGAGGTGGTCAAGGCTGTTGTGTGTCTCCACCAGAGTGCCCAGCCCACCAGATCCCAGCTTTTCTGCATGTCTGTCTTTTGTCTTTTCTCCCAGTTAGGTTTGTAGGATGAGCTTGCACAGGCCAGAGATAACCATGTTGGAGTTTCCCCAACATGCATTCCAGCCAGATTGCCCTGTAGTGAAGCACTGAGAAACACCCTCAAGGCTTTCAATCAGCATTTTATTTCCATGCCCCCCCACCCAAAGAAAAGCCTCTAAAATGAGAAAAACAAAAAAAATTTTTTTAATGCCAATGACAAATAGAAGGGAAAAGAAGACTGCAAAGAAGCCGAGTGCTGGTGGCTCATGCCTGCAATCTTGGCTACTCTGGAGGCAGAGATCAGGAGGATAGTGGTGCAAAGCCAGTCTGGCAAGTAGTTTGCAAGACCCTATCTCGAAAATATCCAACACAAAACAGGGCTGGTGGAATGGCTCAAGAGGTGGAGTGCCTGCTTAGCAAGCATGAGGCCCCTAGTCCAAATCCCAGTGCCACTAAAAAAAAAAAAAAAAAAAAAAAAAAAAAAAAGACTGCAAGAAGTCTACCTAACATCCCAGAAAGAAAAGATTATACATTTATACATCCACAAGACAAAAAGAAACAAAATAAGTGTGTTTTGAGAAAAGAATGTAGTCACAGAACAATAAAGAACTCTAGGAAAGCAAGAACATGGAGAGTGACAAATTAAAAGAAGAGAATCGGAAGATAAACTTGAAATCTAGCCCCAAACCAAGAAATGGAAAATAAGAAAATTACGTGGCACAAAGGAAGACCAACATCCAAAAATTAAGAGTTGTAAGATGACAGAACAGAGAATGATATGGAGGAAATCAGTGGAAAGAACCAAGAAGGTCTCCCCAAATGGGAGGACACAAAAGTGTCCACGTTGAAAGGTTTCACACAGTGTCCAGCACAATAGTTTAAAGTATGCCCATATATCCTCATGAAATTTCAAACTCTGAAGTCAAAGAGACAGAAAAGACAAGGCAGACACACATATATGCAATCAGGAATCCATATCATAAGGTAAAGAAATATGAAAAAAACACTGAAAACTGGAAGAAAATGGAGCGGTTCCTCTAAAATCCTGAAGGAAAACAATGAACGATCTAGAATAAAGTATTCATCAGCCGTGGAGGTGGAATAAAGACACTGCAGACAGGCAAGCGCTGGAGTATTCACCTTCTACTGTCTCTTTGTTAGGAAGCTTTGGAGGATGTGTTCCCACAGTTCTTGGGGTGGTGCAGTACTGGAGGTTGAACCCAGGGCCTTGCACATGCTAGGCAAATGCTCTAACACTGAAGTACACCACACCTCTTTTTATTTTATTTTGAGACAGTGTCCTGATAAATTACCAGGTTGGCCTTGAAGATCCTACAGGATCAAAATGAGAGGATAGCCAAGAAAAAGAAAGGCCGGGATAGAACAGGAGATCCAACACAGGAGAAAGGTGACAGGACTCCTGGGTCTGTGATACTGAAGGAACATTGCAGGATGATGACTGTGCACCTGCCACAGAGGATGGACAGTTCAGGTATGAACAGGCCTTGAGAAACAGCCTTTAATGTCTGTAATTTAAACATAAATTACCCAACGGGAATAAATGTCTTGAGAAGAGATTTAAACAACTGTTAGAGAATTTAAGGATGGATTACTGAAAAGTCTATAGAAAGCTAGTCAAACGCTAAGGCAATTATGAATTCAAGGAAATTTTAAAAAGTGCCAGAAAGAAATAATCATAGTTGATTACATGGTTCAGCTCTGAATAGCAAACAAAATTCATAATGTAAATAATGAAAATTGATTTAGCTAAAAGTATGATATAATTATATTGGGTGGGGTTGGGGGACGCTAATCATATGTGTGGCAAGAGATGGAGAGAGGCATACACCTATCTTTGCACTGCAATAGGTATAAAGAAAATTGATTAAGAAACAAGTAATACAAGCATTCTATTTAAAGACAGAGGCAAATGCTAAAAGTTTATTAAAAGAACTGAAAGCAGTTATGTCTGGGCTATTTTTCCCTAGCAGACCTTATTGAAGTATTTGGCTCTTCCAATTAAATTATATATAATTTTGAAAAAGAACAGCTGAAGCCATCTAACCCAAAGTGGACATCCTTTTTTTTTTTAAGGGTTTTTATGACTTTTACTAAATCCTTACAAAATAGAATACAAGATTCTTGTGTTGACAGTTAGTGTAAAGGAATTTTCGAACTATCAGCTCACCTGGTAAAGTACAAGTTAAAGTGCTTGGATGTCTTCACCCCACTTTTTAAAAAAATGTGATTTGTGTCTGTGTGTCTTTTTAAACATCTCTACATTATTAGTGGTGTGTCCCTTTTTCTGTGTAGGGAGTTGGCCCAAGATGATGGTCCAGGATTGTCCACTCAGTCACAGCAAAGATTTTGAACAGTCCTCCAGGTCACAATGTGGAGGGGACAGGGAGAGAAGAGAGAAAATGACAGCTACACTTCTAGGGAAAAAAAGTAGCCAAAAGCTGCTCTTTGTTCAGCCTTTCAGAGTAAGTTGTCAGGGGCACCTGCAGTAAGTCTGTTTGTCCTTTCATACAAAAAGAGGCAAAGAATCCCTGTGTGCAAAATGCGAATCACGGACGCCGCTCCTCCACCTCCAGGGGTCTTTGGAAAGACCATGCACAGATGGCAGGCAGAGGACCAGAGAGGACAGGTCACACCCCGCTGGCTACAAGACAGTGACAATCCTACGAGACTGGGGTGAAGGTGGAGGTGGCTGGGTAGAGGGTGCCAGTGCTCCCCTCCAACACCCAAGTGTTGTTCAGGAACAGAGAAGGAAGTCAGAGGATATTTAGAACAAGAACAACAAAACTAAATGTGACGAGCAATCCTGATCATGAGCTGGAGGCTAGGGAGCGTCGGTCCCCGCCCCAGAGACACCTGAGCAGACACGGGAGGCCAGTACTCCAGCTGCTGCCCCCTGACCAGCAGGGCCTAGTACTTGTAGAAAATGGGCAGCATAGTGTGTCGCGGGTCATGGCCGGTGCCAGGCACAGGCTGACCAGGCCTGGGGGGAGCTGGGGGAGCTTGGGGCCTTATGTTAAGTCTCTTAAAGTATAATTGAAATCTAGTGTCAATTAACTTGATAGAGCTCAAATAGCACAGTTTTCACATAAAAAGTTAAAGATCAGATGTTTGTTTAATGCAGGTCTGGATGCACAGTCCTGGTTTCAATGAGGGTCACCTGGGGAGCTTTTAGAACCTGATTGTGCCAGGCTCCACCTAAACCAATCAAATTCAATCACCGGAACCAGGAGAGGCATCCCTAAGTCTAAATGTACTTCAGGTCACCAGAAGGTGGAAGAGGCAAGGACCAGGATGGTTCTTCTGACCCCATGGATTTCAGACTTCTGGCTAGAGAGCTATGAGAGAATAATTCTATTGTTTTAAGCAAAATAAATAAATGTACTTCGGGTGATTCTACTGTGGTCTAAAAACCACGAGGGAATATTTAAAATTTTACCTGTCCATTTCTTTTAAATGCAACTCATAGTCTACTGAATCAGGGGCATAGAACCTACTGAAGAGTTCTGGCCCCACTTTGACGAGATGAAAACCCCACTTGGGAGGTAGGACTGGAACAAGGTATCCAGGCTGGATGGGGAAGTCAAGGTCAATGAGATTCCAAACATCATGACAACAGTGGCTTCCGTGACCTCAGCACAGGAAAGCCTGAGGTGCAGGGCATAGCTCGACTGACTTCCCTTTTGCATTTCCCATCTCCTCCCGAAGAAAACCAGAGGCTGGAAGATTCCCTCTTTATCAAGTGTTGAGAGCACAAGTCAGCCTTCTACTCTTAGAAGCACAGAAAACTAAGCCTTTGAAACTATTTATTTTTAGCACAGAATAAATGCAAGCCAATGGCCCCTCACAATCCTGTACTTCTCTTCAGACTGTGAGAGCCACGTTTATTAGTCACGAAGGCACAATGACTTGAATTCATCTTAGTTTTAAAACCACATTTCATTCTTTAAAAAAAAAAATTCGGGCATACATTGAGACACCCCTTTGAATGTTAACTCAAATATTGATGAAAACCAGGACTGTAAAATAGGCATAGTGTGTATGTGTGGGGGGTGGGGACAGTGAAGGGAGGAGATTAAGGTGAAGGTATATGGTTAATGGACTTCATATACCTATATGAAACAGAACTAAGAAACCCCTTGCAATTGCTTTAAGTGGGTTGGGATGGGGTTGAGAGGGAGAGACAATGGGAGCAATGTAAATAGTGTACAATTTAAGTCTAATCAGAATTGTCACTCTGAATTCCCCCTGTATAATGAACATATCCTAATGAACATTTATAATAAAAAAATTCTTGGCAGTACTGGGAGTTGAACTCAGGGCCTCATGCTTGCTAGGCAGATGCTCTACCACTGAAGCTAGACCCCAGCCTATATTTTAGTAATAATTTTAATTTCCAAGAACACTCGTCACAGGAAGGTGTTTTAGATAGTTGGAGAGCCAACATGGAGGGTTCCATGTTTCTTTTAAGTTTTAGTCTAGTTGCTTCTTTATAAGCACTCTCTCTGCTGAGTTTGTTACTTCTGCATAGTCAGTCTTTCTCGCAATGTTGGGGGGTGACTTCTCGTTATTGATAAGGCCCTAACTCAGGAGTCCTTAATCCTGGCTGCTGATTAGGGTCACCTGGGACAGCAGTAGATAGCATTGGGTTTTCTGGGGAGGGGAGAGGGGTGGCACTGGGGCAAAGCCCCAGGGGACTCTGTGCAGCTGAGTTGAATGCTGTTCATCTCACTTAACTGATGTGCCTGTTCTGGTTACCTGTGAGCCCTTGATTTCTGGCACACACACTTGGTAGGGGGTCAGCAAAGAGAAAAGCAAGCAGACAAGGGTGCAGGTAGCTTGTTGCACGTATGGGGCTGCCTGGCTAAGCCTGGGACTGTGGTGACCTCAGCCCTGACTGGCTCAGGGCTCCCTCTGTGAGGATTCCTTGTCAGAATTCTTATTGCAGGAAGACTGGATTGTCCTGTCATCCTCTGATCACAAGGTAGGGCTGGATGTGTGGGGGCGGAGACTAGGCCAGCTTCCTTCCTTTTCACTGACAGTCCCACCCACTTCCAGGGACGGCTCTGTCCATCTGGCACTGATGCCTAGTTTTGTGAGAAAACCTCACTGTTGGGGACTTGCTTTATTGGCTGTCGAGCTGGAGCTCTCTCAGCTCTGCTGGGTTCACTGGCTATTTGTCCTCATTGAGTTTGTTTTTCAAGGCAGGGTCTCCCTGTGCAGCCCAGCCTGGCCTTAAACTCTCAATCCTCTTGTCTCAGCCTCCCCAGACCTGGATTACAGGTGTGTACCACCATGCCCCGCCTTCCTATTGACTTTACATCTAGAAATTCCACATTCTAATGGCATCCCTCCCAGTTTGTCTTTTCAATAGAATTTGGGAAGGAAAGGGGAGGTTAAGATATATGCCCTGAAAAAAAATACTGAACATTATGTTTTAATGCTTAAACATGCATATTCATTTATTTGGCAATAAAAAAAAAAAACCCTGACGAGGCAATTTCCTATTATAATGGCTAGAAATGATAGCAAAAAATAAAACAGTAAGAAGCTGAGTTGCATTCTATTAAAACCTAGTCTTGCTATCAAAACAAAATAATTAAAAGCCAGGTGCACACAGATATGAAGACAAAGAGCTACAAAAAGCAGCCCAGTATCTCAACCCTGTCTGTCGCTGAAAGGAACCAGGTCTCCTTGGCTCTCCTGTGTCCGGCTTCGTTGTCCCTGTCAGGATGGGATCACGATTTTTTACTTCAGCGAGTTCTAATCCTTTCCTGTCATAAAATATTTGGTCCTCCAATTGTCCCAAATTTGGCCAGAGGTGGCCTCTAACAGAAAACTGTGCAAATAGACATGAAAATAACAGAACCATGAATTTGGAATTTCCACTGTGGCTTCACCACTGCACCAAGTTAGAATGGCACCTTTCAGGATGTCACCAACAATACCTAGAACTCTACATTAATAGCCAGTAAGTAATACGTAGGGTCCAGGGCGGTGAAAGTTACATGTGTATTTTAACAGGTAATGATCACGTGAGCCAGCCCGTGTCAGGCCACACTGAATGGTAGTCAAATGAGGAAGAACCATTTTCTTAGGAGTTTGGTGAATTTGTTACAACACAGATTTAGAAGTGATCAACCATTGTTTTCACAGGTGTCTTTTTTTTTTTTGGGGCAGTACTTGAGTTTGAACTCAGGGTTTTGCACTTGCTAGGAGGCTCTATCATTTGAACCAGCCACCCAGCCGTTTTATGCTTTATTTTTTCAGTAGGTTCTTAAGATGTTTTCCCCCCACCTAGTCCGGATTGTGATCCTCCTACCTACAGCCTCATGCGTATCAGGGGTCACAGGTATGTATCACCACACCCAACTTTATTAGTTGAGATGAAGTCTTACTTTTTGTCTGGGCTGACTTTGAACTGTGAGCCTTCCAATCACTGCCTCCAGAGTAGCCGAGATTATAGATGTGAGCCACTGTGCCCGGTTCCCAGGTGTCTTAAATTCTAATTCCTTCTCATTTTGAAATACTAATAACCACTGGTAACTTTCATATGTGTTCATTTTAACTTTACAAACACCTGCTGGTAAACTGAGACCCAGGGAAGTTAGGCATTTGAGATCAGAGAGCTAAGTGGCCAGGGAACAGACAAATGCCTTTAGTTCTCTGTCCAAAGGGACTAAAATTTAATTCTATGCTTTGACTGAAAGAGAAATGTAACTTTCAGACGCGTTGAAATAAAGTACCCTTACCCCTCAAATTATAAAAACCTGAGCATTTTAAAAATACCTAAAAATGCAAAGTGAAGCAAGGTCTCTGTCCTCCTTCCATTGGGCAAACATTAATTTGCTTTGAAGATAAATCAAGAAATGGTTTCCTGATGTCAGGAAAGCTGCCAGGGAGCTGCCCCAGGGCAGTGCGGGAGGCACCAATCTGCTCCACTGCCCAAGCCCAGGGAATCCCAGTAGCTGATTCAGACCACCCTGCCCTTGGAACCCAAATTCCACCCTTCTCTCCACTCCTCGCCTAGCTGACTGCACAAAACTCAGCGCTACTGAACGTGGCTACTAGCTCTTAATCTCCGAGAGCTGATTAATTATCTCTCTCCCAAAGAGCATCCTTCTTATTTTTGTGATTTTTACAATTAATCTTTGTCTCTGGGAAATTAGCCCTGACTAGGGAAAATTTCTGTACCGAGTCTTAAGTAACGAAGTGGGGGAAGCCAGTTTCACAGGAGAGGCAGAGAGGGGATGTGTGGACCTTTCTACAGTTTGTCACCCCAACGGCGAAACCAGGACTCAGGTCCCCCTGGTACCCTGCTGTACGCTGCGCAGTGATTCTCAAAATCCTATCATATTTTACAGAGAGGGGAGTCACTCAAAGCTAATGAGTGGTAAGGACAATAATGTTTTGTTACATCTATTTAGTACTTGTCCTGTGCTAGTTTCTGGATTAAACACTTTATATCTCTCTATATAAAGTAACATATTCATTTATGTGCATAGAGCAGTGTATTATATATAATTTTACCATCAAAACAACTTCTGATAGAAGTACTATTACTAAGAAGTGTTTTTCCCCCTGAGATTAAACATTGGGGTGTGGTGATATATATTATCATGGTGACTGTAGTTTAGTCTTGAGGTCACTCTCTTCAAAGTGACTGTAAGAAGGTCACTTTCTAGGAGAGCACCAGACCAGGGGAGAGTTTAGGCTCTGCTTGAGACACAATGAGGAAGTTAAACCAAAATGCACAAAATTTAAGAAAATGGTTACTTATAGACCCCAAGGAGGTTAGGGGTGCTGACAGGAGGCTGATGGAGCCTGGGGGTGGCCAGGAGGGAGCAGTCAGAGAAGTGGCCATGGGCCAGGCCTGCCGTGAGGCCTGGACTTCCTGTGGGCTGTGGACTGTTTGGGGTCAAGGAAACTAGTCCACAGGGGACTTATTTGCAGGACTCTGCTGTTGACAGTTAGGTACTCTCTGAGGGCAGCAGCTGTGGACAGTTGGGTGGATGGGACAAGGGACACCTGGCCTGTGCTACAAGTGCTCTGTCAGGGAGGGGAAGTTTTAACTAGGCCATGTAGATGCTGTGTCACTGGGATTCGAATGCCTTACCTCAGGTCTGAAAACGGACACTGGGCAGCAGCAATGTTTTTTTTTTTTTTTTTTTTTTTTTTCATTTTTCTAACAGGTTACTTTGCTTGTTTTATTTTTTATTTTTTTTTTCATTTTTCTTTTATTATTCATATGTGCATACAAGGCTTGGTTTATTTCTCCCCCCTGCCCCCACCCCCTCCCTTACCACCCATTCCACCCCCTCCCGCTCCCCCCCTCAATACCCAGCAGAAACTATTTTGCCCTTATCTCTAATTTTGTTGTAGAGAGAGTATAAGCAATAATAGGAAGGAACAAGGGGTTTTGCTGGTTGAGATAAAGATAGCTATAGGGCATTGACTCACATTGATTTCCTGTGCGTGGGTGTTACCTTCTAGGTTAATTCTTTTTGATCTAACCTTTTCTCTAGTACCTGGTCCCCTTTTCCTATTGGCCTCAGTTGCTTTAAGGTATCTGCTTTAGTTTCTCTGCATTAAGGGCAACAAATGCTAGCTAGTTTTTTAGGTGTCTTACCTATCCTCACCCCTCCCTTGTGTGCTCTCGCTTTTATCATGTGCTCATTGGGCAGCAGCAATGTTACACTAACTTATGGGCCATTGTCACTCAGTTGAAAAGTGGGGGAGCTGAGTGCAGGGCAGGCTGAGGCTTTTCAGCTGTCATATTGCCAGGGGCTGTGGGGTCCGGGGAGGACCCCAGCTGGATGTAGGCCACATTTGATGTAAAGCATCTGAAGTCACATGATGTTGGTTCAAGAACTGGCCACTTACCAACTTCATGTCTTTGGGAAAAGATGTGAAGACTCAACTTCTCAAAGTCTCAGCTTCCGCAAAGGAGTGGGACCTGGAGAGCAAGATGAATGAGTGCTAATTAACCCGCTATTTGCAGGGCTTGGGATGGAACCCAGGGCCTTGCCTGCTAGGCAGGTGCTCTACCACTGAGCAACAGCCCAGCTCTTAGAAGTTCTGGATACTTGTGAGAAGACGCAGGAGTGATCTAGAGGAAGTTTAGATGAAGGTGAAGAGGAAAAAAAGGAAATAAAAACCACATACACTTTGAATGACTTAGTTTTTTTATTCCAGATTAGCCATGAAAAATGTCAAGCTGATTTTCCTCCTCCCCCTCCTCCCTCTCCCTCCTCCCAGATGCCACTTCCTGGCATGGGGCACAGCCTTGGCCTGTTGCCTCTGGCTTGTGGGCATTGGTGGCTCCAGCCTCCTGCCCACTCCTCACTGGCACCAGAGCCACCTCCTCCCTTCCTGCATCATCAAACCTCCATTGTTCCCATCAGTACTCACATAGGCTATTATTTCTCCCCTTAAAATCAGACTGTCTCTTCAATTGGAAAAAGTTGAATACAAAGCTTGTGTATGTGTGCGTGTGTTTGTTCGAGTATATGTGCACGTGTGTGTGTATGAGTGTGTGTGTGCATGTGTTTTGCTTTGTTGGTGTTTGAGACAGACTCTATGTAGCAGAGTCTGGACATGGACCTCCTGCCTCAACCTCCCCAAGTGCTGGGATTATAGGAGTGCGTAACCATGCCCGCTGCCAGAGAGATTATTAAATTATATTAAAGTGCTATTGCTAACATTGTTATTGTGACTAACAACTGTGTTATTGTGCTAACAATTGTTATTGTAGTTCATTTCCACATCTGTGGGCTCCAAATCCACCAAGTCAACCAAACTCAGATTAGAGAAACAAAATTGCTTTTGTACTAGACATGTACAGACTTTTTCTTCTCATTATTCCCTAAACAACACAGTCAAATAACTAGGTAGCATTTACTGTATTACATAAGTAATCAAGAGATAACTTAAGGTATCTGAGTGAATGTTCTTGGGCTATATGCAAATTCTACACCATTTTACATAAGGGACTTCAACACCTGTGAATTTTGGTTTCTTCAAGGGTCCAGGAACCAATCGCCCCTAGATTGTATGGGATGACTGTGCATACTGAAACTATCAGAAGTGACATGTGATTTTTTAAAATACTGCAATCAAGAGAAAGTGGTTATAGATGAAGCCAGATTGTTAAGATATGGGTAGGTATTGGAGCTGTGTAGTGAGTGCACGTGGGTTCATTTTAGTCTTTCCTCTATTCTTGTATGTGCTTAAAAATGTACACAAAAACTTTAAAAAATAAATTTAATTCCACCAACTCCCCAGCTATTACATCCTTCCCTTCCTTTTATAACAAGCCTTGAAAGAAGACTTGCATTTTTCTCCAGTCGGTAGGACGGCTCTTAAAGAGAGCTTTGTGGCTGCAATGCGGAGGACTGCCAGGAGGGGCGCTGCTTGGCTCCCAGTCTGAAGAGAAAGGAGTTGCTATAGTCATATGCTGAAGCCCTACCCCGGATGTGGCTGTGTTTGGAGACGGGGCCTTTAGGAAGTAATTAAGACCGAATGAAGCTGGGCGCAGGTGGTTCACATCTGTAATCCTAGCTACTCAGGAGGCAGAGGTCAGGAGGAGCGACCTGACCTCAATAAACCGATCACAATAAAACCTATCTCAATAAAACCTAACACAAAAATGTCTGATGGAGTGACTCAAGGTGTAGGTCCTGAGTTCAAACCTCAGTACCCAAAGAAAAAAAACTTAAATGAGGGGATAAGGGTGGCACTTTAATCTGATAAGATTGGTGTCCCCACAGGGAAAGGGAGACACACCAGGGGCATGGAAGGAAGGGCATGGTGAGAAAATGGCTCACCTGTAAGACAAGGGGAGAGACTTCAGGAGACAACACTGCTAACCTTGACAATGGACTTCCCATCCTCCAGAAGTGTCTGCTGTTTAAGCCACTCTGCCTATGGCGTTTGGTACGGCAGCCCTGACAAACTCATACCCACTTTCAGGGAGCCCCAAATCAGCTTTTCAATAGGTTTTATTTTGTAGTTCTCTGCATTTGTGCACATTAAGGTTTGCCAGTTCAAGAATGCCTCATAGCCATCCACCACATCGGATGAGAAAGACTGGACGCCCCCACGAAGGGCTCCTTTCTCCTGCCCATCACCCACCCGGGGTCCAGAATATTGGTTACAGTTCTTTGAGTTGCAAGCAGCAGAGACCCCGAGGCTAATCTGAACAGAAGCAGAAGTTTTCCTGGACAAGGCTAAAGGTGACTCAGTGAACTACAGTTGCATAATTAGCTGAGCCTGGGGAGAACAGCACCCGGGCAGAGTCTTGTTTGTCCTGGCAGGCACACCTGTCTCTCAGTTCCTTTTTTATGCTGCCACTTGTGACAACTGATTGTCCCCCAGGTCATGTCGGACTGGACACATGCTGTCACCATAACCCCTGCTTTCACACAGCACCTAGGCATGGCACATACACGTGTAATTTGATTTTGTAATTTGAAGTGTTTGCAGGTTTTGGGAGTGAACACAGAGCTGGATAGGATTTGGTCAAGGGCCAGGCTGTGTCCTGAGCAGTGGGTTCAGGGTTCTCATTTCGTTAGAAGTAAATATGACCAGGTACGCATGGAGCAGTGACAATCATGAGCTACGGTTGTTAATGTGATTCTGTGTACCCGGGGAGCTATTTAAGAGATAACACTGGGTCATTATCAAGGATTTGAACACCGTATATGCTTGATTTTGGGTTGGAAATGACTTAGGCGTAAAAGACGGTTTCTCTGCTTTAATAATTTACAACCCCTTGAGGGATATGAGGGAAGGGAATGGGGTAGTAATGAGGGAAAGCCACAATTTGCATTATAGGAAATGAGGAATCCTTGAAGATTTCTGGACGACGATCTCTCCCTGAGAAATATTTTACTAGTGTACCTGGCATGGTGGTTCGTGCCTGTAATCCCAGCTACTCTGGAGGCAGGGATTGAGAGGATAGTGGTTCAAAGCCAGCCTGGGCAAAAAGTTAGCAAGACCCCATTTCAATCAATAAGCTGGAAATAAGCTATCATTCCAGTTACCCAGGAGGTGTAATTAAGATCAAGGTCTAGGCTGGCCCGGGTGAAAAATGTGAGACCCCATCTGAAAAGCAATGAAAGCAAAAAGGGCTGGGGGTGTGGCTCAAGCAGTAGAGTGCCTGGTTAGCAAATGTAAGGCCCTAGTTCAAATGCTACTACCACAAAAAAGAAAAAAAAATTGCATTTTATTAGCATCCTGTAGGTACAGAGATGCAGGTAGATTTGGGTTTTTGGAATGTGACTAAAGGGAGCTATAAGGAGAGTTCAAGGTCCCAAAGGAAGCCGGGGCCAGGAAAGGCTGCAGGAGAGATAGCAGACTCCTGAGTGGACAGAAAGGGCAGCTCCTGAGGGGAGAAGTGGTGTGCATGGAAGGCGGAGGGGAGCTGAGGAGAGGGGTCCCAGAAGATGCCAAGCTTACAGGGAAAGTACAGCTGGGGGAAATGGATGATTTGAAGCCAATAGCTTTGGCCTGGCGGTGCCCAGTGAGCAGCAAGAAATGCAAGAAAAGCTTGGGAGAGTAACAAGCAGAGCACTTGAAGGAGAGCAGGGTTGGGGTATGAGGCCCAAAGTCCCAGGCTGCAAGATGGCAGGGCTGCCACCCCTTGAGAGGTGTCATTTGAGGGACCTATGACATCCAAGCTGATGAGCCTGAAGTGTCACAGTGACCAGCATGTCACGCTAGGCATGGTTCCTCTTACAGCTCTGAACACATAGCTGTGCCACAAGCACCCGTATGCTAGAGATCAGAGGAGCGACGGCCACACAAAGAATCGCTTTTCTGTGGCCAGACATTCGGGTGGAAAACAGTCGGCGGTCAGTGCTGCCCACCTGCAGGAGGTGGCTTCTTACCTGGGAGAATTCAAGCAGCCATGTCTAATCTTAATTGATTCACAGAACCTGAATGCCTCTAGGTTAAATTCCAGTCAGAATCATCTCCCTCTCTCCTTCCTCCTATGCTGAAAAAAGGGTTGGAAGCAAAGGCAGCCATCATAGACCAGCAACCCAAGGAATTCTGGGTAGATAGGAGACAATCATCACCACTGTTCATTGACTTATGCAATTAACTAAGAAAAGGAAAGTGAAGTGTAAGTGCTTGAAAACGGAAGCATCAGAACTAAGGAATTTCAATATAGCCACATTTAGAATCGACATTATTTTATTTTTTGGTGGGACTGGTGTTCAAGGCCTCACACTTGCAAAGCAGGTGCTCTACTGCCTGAGCCACGTCTCCAGTCCATTTTGATCTGGTTATTTCGGAGATTGGGGGGAGAATCTCCTGAACAATTTGCCCATGCTGGCCTCGAACCCTGAAACTCCCCATCTCAGTCTCCTGAGTAGCTAGGATTATAAGCAAGAGCCACCAGTGTCCAGTTTACATTACATGTCTTTTCATAACAGCTATAACCAAGACTGGAGGAGTGGCTCAAGTGGTAGAGCACCTGCCTAGCAAGTGGGAAGCCCTGAGTTCAAACTCCAGTACCACCAAAACAAAACCGCTATAGCCAAATAATAAGGGAAAAGCAATTCTGGGACTCAGGACTTAATTGAGTTTCACTTGCAACAACAGCACAAAAATTTGGTTTAAACAGAAAAGGAGTCCAGGTAGCTTCAGGCACAGCCAAATCACCAGGCTGGGGTAATGTCACCAGAACCGTTTCCTGCCCTCAGTCTCTGGAGTCCACCCTCTGCTCTTCTGAGCAGGCTCTCTCCACGCAGTGGGGACAGTCTCCCCTGACTGTGTCTGCAGAAACCCAGCAGCCGAGTCCTGTCAGCTTTGCTGAGGACTGCACTCTGGTATGCCAGGCTCTCCATCTCAGCGGGGACAAAGTGGATCCCACTGGAGCCACTTGGTGTAAGAAGAGAGGATTTGGGGCTGGGGATGGTTCAAATGGTAGAGTGCTTGTCTACCAAACTCAAGGCCCTCAGTTCAAGCCAAAAAGGAAGCAAACAGACAAACAAACCAAAAAAAAAAAAAAAAAAAAAGAAAAAGAAAAAAGAAAACTGAGGGTTATCACAAGAAGTAATGACTTTGGGAAAGGCAAACAACTTCCTCCAGATTCTGTTACTAGCAGCACGGAAGCCAGAGGTGGAACTCGTCTGATAAAAAACAGAGCCCACCTAAAGAAAGCCATCGAGCCCGGAAGAAATAGGGCAGGAGTTTGTGTTTTTGGAAGGGAAGACACACAGTGTTATAAAAACTCATCTTTCTAAACCGATCCGTCCCTTCTGATCAAATCCTAAAGCAATATCTGAATTGATCTTTATGAGCTGATTTTTAAAGTTCTTAACTCAGAAAAAGAGCCAAGGAGTTTGTTTTGTTTGGTGGTACTGCTTGCTAGGCAGGTGCTCTACCACTTGAGCCTTACTTCCAGCCCTTTTTGTTTAAATTATTTTTTAAATGGGGTCTCCTGTTTATGCCTGGGCTGGCCTGGACCTTCCTACTTACGCTTCCCATTGTAGCTGGGATGACAGGTATGGGCCACCATGATCAGCTTTTGTTGGTTGAGATGGGGTCTCTCAAACTTTTTGCCTGGGCTGGCCTCCAACCACAATTCTCCCAGTCTCTGCCTCCCAAGTAGGTAGGATTACAGGCATGAGGCATCACACTTGCAGCCAAGTTTTTTGAAAAGAAATGATGGTAAGTAGATTATTGCAGCACACATATGAACATATTGGGGAATACAGAAATTTGAGACAGGGATATTAGGAGAGAAAAATTCTCTATTAGTAGAGGAAAGTAGAGAACATGGTCAAATCAGTAAAAAAAAAAAAAAAAAAGGGACCGTCAATACACAATTTGGAGTCTTCCCCAATGCCTACGGTAGAGGAACTCTAGTATTCACCGGTGACCAAGAACACAGATGATTCAATAATCCCAGGACAAGGATGACTTCCTAAAGACCACCCAAATCCCAAACTCCATAAGGCAAACCTTTAGGCCGATGTGACACTGGCAAACTAAGAGCTAAGGTTCCTCAACCTTGGTGCAGATTTGGATTGGTACAGCCTATTTTGAATAATAGCATCAAATTTTGATACATATGAACTCTAAGTCCGATTCTCTTAAGTTTTTTTTTTTTTTTTTGTGGGACTGGGGCTTCATACTTGCAAAACAGGTGCTTTACCACTTGATCTCACCTTGGGTCCATTTCGCTCTGGTTATTTTGGAGATGGGGGTCTCTCAAGCTACATGCCTGGGCTGGCCTTGAACTGTGATCTTCCCAATTTCATCCTCCCTAGTAGCTAAGATTACAGGTGTGAGCCACCAGCTTCTGGCTCTTTTTTAGGATTCTTGTACTGACATAATCCTGCCTGTCTGGAAGGGTACACACACAATCCACACAACGTTGTTTCCAGTAGCTTGAAAAAGGAGAAACACTCTAATATCCACAGCAATGGAGGGAGAGTTAAGCCAGGGGATTTTCTTATAGAATTCACTTCAACAGTGAGAACAGTGAGGCAGAGCGACATGCTTCCAAGAGAAGAGCCCATTACATTAAGCTGCTCCAAACTGGGTATGGTGGTTCACAGCTGTAATACCAGCATTCAGGAGGCTGAGGCAGAAGAATCAAGTTTGAAGCCAGCCTGTGTTACATAACAAGACTGTCTCAAAAAAAAAAAAAAAATCAAAGAAAAGGATCAGGACCAGGGCCAGTTTTACAAGTTCTGAGCATAATATGGCCAGGGAGGCTTGAAAGGGTGTCCTGTCCCTGTTAGTTACCTAGTCCTGGATGGGCTGACTGCCTGAGGAATGCAAGGTGGAAAAGAAGGGTTTTCATGGGATTGTGTGTTGATGAAATGTCTCAAACAAAGCACTGTTACTTGGTGTATATTTAAGGAGACAATAAAAAAAGAAACTCATCAAAAACGGCACTGTTTGGGGATGAGAGTCTGGATAAGGGGGGAAGTTATGATTAAAATACTTGACAAATGGATGAAAATAGAGTGGAACCCATTAAAATTGTTTTAAATAAGAGGGAAGAAAGTAACAGAGGAGGTGAATTTGATCAAGATACATCATATGCACATATAAAATGTCACAATGAAACCCCTTTGTACAATTAATATGTGCTAATAAAGAGGAAAAAAATTACTAAGAATAGTCTTATTGAGTCAGAGGAAAATCAAGTATTTTTTAAAAAGATAAATTTATTAAAAATTTGCAGCTACTTAAAATTTATTAAAGTCAGAGAAAAATATTAACTCTACAAATTTATAAGTTCCAGAGATGAGGAATCACAGGATTTAGGTTTTAAAGAATTAGATTAAGGCTTCCTCCTGAAGGCTTTATGTCACCGTCCTTGTCACACTGGGACTTGGGCAGCTTAAAGGTCACTTGCTCAGAATCATGGCCATGGTAAGCAGGCAGCAGCATGTGAAATGGTGGAAGATGGGGGAGGCTTGTCCTCACTCTTATCCAAATGCAGTCAACAGCACACTTCTCAGTTCATGGAACGCAGTTTTCTGCCATTCTTTGGAACCATGAACCATCAGACCCTCACTCCTCCTTTCACAGAAGAGCTGCATCTGCACTGGTCCTCACACCTGAGTGCCTGCCCCTAGTTAAGACACTGGCCCTGTAGCATGTAGGTAAAAATGTCCCAGGGGAGGAGGTTTTCCTTAGTTCTTGTTCTCTCATTTAAAATTGTCACTTAGCTGGTAAAAGGGGTTAAAATTTTTAGAACTTATGTAACTGTGTCCAGAAATACATTAAGGCCGTTGCTAAAAAGCATGACAGGAAAGTCCAGATCAACCGTCTTCTCCAAAAAGTGAGTGGTAAGGGTGTCCTGAAGAACTGACAAAAGCCATCCTATAAGGGACAGAGAGGAGAATTAGACCCTAGCTCACCGTATACAGGAGGGGCGGGGGTGGTGGCGGTGGTGTACCTCAGTGGGCCAGTGTGTGCTTAGCATGTGCGAGGCACTGGATTCAATCCCCAGCACAAAAACAAAACACCCCCCAAATGCACAGGAGGTTCTAGATTGTGCAATAAAATAATGCTTGTACTTAAAAGTGAGCACCAGGTAATTAGAAACCCTGGAGGAGCCAGGATTGTAAGAAGCAGTCCAACATGGTACACAGAACCAACTATTTAACTTTGTCAGGGACTGCTCAAGTAGCAGAGCACCTGCCTGTCAAGTGCAAGGTCCTGAGTTCAAACTCCAGTACCGCCAAAACAAATAAAACTTTGTTGTGTAGAGAAGGGTCACACTCAAAGTCGAGTGTGGGGGGTATATAAGTAAGCATGCTTGTTTCTTTTTCTTTTTAAAAAATATGGAATGCTTCACTAATTTTTGTGTCATCCTTGACAGGAGCCATGCTAATCTGCTCTGTAATCATGCTCTTTTCTAAGCAAAGGACAGATGCCACTTTGGGAACTTCAAATTACTACATTGAAAAGTTATCACTGGAGACAATAAAGCCAGCAGCTCCAGCAAGGAAGGGACATGAACCCCAGGCTGTGGCATTTCAATGGCAGAGGGAGGAGAGGGGGAGCCCTAGTTAGCCAATTTGAGTTCAGCTTTTATTTATTTATTTTTGGCAGTACTGGGATTTGAACGCAGGACTTGGAGCTTGTGCGCTAGGCCTCCAGAAGAATTTCAGCTGCTTGATGTTGAGATGATTCCCTAGTCAGTGCTGATTAGCCAAAACAATGAGAAGAAGACCAGATTCCCCCCTCCCCTCCTCTTCAGGTGCAGAGAAGAACCAGGCTCAGGTGGGGTTCTCAGAAACTAGGCCCAGTGAGGGCCAATAAACACCAGGAATAACACTGGTGTCCCCACTAACGCTGACACTGCCTTTCCCTCCTCAAGTGGAATATTTGTCACCATAGTAGGTCTAAATGCAGACAGGAGGGCACATTTTGAATTAACAAAAAAACTCGCTGGTTTTAATAAGATTAAATTTATCCTACAACATGCCCTTTCAGTCTTGATTCAATTCTAATGAGGACGGGAGGAAAGAAACAGAGGTCTAGCTTGGAATCCAAGAAACCTTCGCTCAGCTTAGGAGCTGCAGGCCAAAGGCGGGGCCCTACACCCCGCCTACACCACAGAGATGGATGGAGGACTCCAACTGAAGCCTCGGACTGGAGGTCCCCGTGAGGGCAGATACAGTGCATAAGAAGTGAAGGAATCTGAGTCAGTGTCCCCTCAGGATGACCACACACACTTCCCCACCCCTCTATCTCATGGGTCTGGCCCTCTCCAAAGGTGTATTTAACAGGCAGTGGAGAGAAGGGAAAACTAAATCCACCCCGCTGGCGCCAGGTCATTGCTGACTGACTCCCCGGTAAATTCTACGCGAGCAAGGCAGACCTAACGTGGACTCTTACTGAAAGCCCCAGGCTGATTGAGGCTAGGTCAAGGTTAAAGCGTGTAGACCCAATTAGGTGGGAGCTTCCTAATAGCCCCAGGCCGGCTAAGGCTAGGTCAAGGTCAAAGTGTGCTGACCCGAGTACTTGGGCGCCTCCTGAAAGCCCCAGGACTAAGTCTAGGTGAAGGTCAGACCCCTGTATGCCCGCGCCTGCTCACCCAGCCGCCTTGAGCCTCCAGCCAGGCACGGTGCTGTCCCACGAGCCGAGCGCACAGCAAGGCCACCAGGCGCGGACAGTCCCGGGCAACTTCGTGGCGCGTCTTCCACTCGGCGACCACCGACGGCCCTCTCTCCAGCAGCGTCCCCGCGAAGGCCGCGAGCGTCACTACGCGGCCCCAGTTGAGGCCGCGGTTGTCGGAGAACGTAGCTTCGGCCATCCGCGCCATCAGCTCGACGCGATTGCCCTGGTAGCCGATGTAGCGGGAGAAGAAGGCCCAGTGGCGACGCCGTAACCGGGTGGCGGCGGCGCGCAGCACGGCGGCCTCGGGCGTGGACGGGGGCGGCTCGGGGGCGCCCGGCTCGGGCTCCCGGGCGCAGTACTGCAGGTAGTCGGTCAGCAGCCGCTCGGTGCGCTCCCGCAGCGGGTCCGCCATGCTCCAGCCTCTGCACCTGCCTCGCCCCCCGGCTTGTTTTCTAGACCCGCCTGGCCGCTTGCTTTTCCGAGGTCGGGAGAGGAGCCTTTGATGGGAATCCCACTTGCACCTGGAAGGTGCACACGTGTGTGCTGCATTCACTCATTCAGTCACTCACCTGCACTGAGTCAGCCTGTGGGGTGCTAGGCCTACTCCCTCTCAGCCCTAGAGCTGTAATGGAGACCAAGGCCTGTGGTCCTCGACTCAAGGACTCTAAGGTCTAGAGTTGGGGGGCGGGGCACAAAGGAATGGGCCATTCATTGAATTTCAGTTAATTGTTACTGAAATAGTCCAAGTTCAGGTATTCAGTTCTTGGGAGGTGGTTGCTGCTTTTACTACCATTTCTATATGCTTAGAGATCTTTACTTTTTACCAGCCAATACTCTTTTCTCCAGTCCTGATAGACTAAATACATGTTACATTTAAAGTCCCTATTACTCTATAGCTTCCTTCTCGGACTAGACCCACACTGATGGTGAATTACTTAGCAGTCCAGTTCCCGAGTCCCTGCCCAGACTGGACACCACCAGGGGCCAGAAGTTTAAAATTTGGTTCCCCTGGACCATGCTCCATCTCTAGCCTTGGGGCCATTTTGCTTTCTCTCTCTACTCCCTGGTGTGTAGTAAAACCCTCAGTAAACATTTGCTCTGCAAACAAGTGACTACAGCTACCACTTACTTAAATGAGTCCACGGAACAGCTGGCCTGGCTGAGTTCTGACTGTGGCCCATCACCTACCTGAACAGGCAGCTCTGAAGGTGGGTCTGACATCCTCCCCCAGGCCCCCAGGTTTTTCCCACAGCTGTGCCAGCTATGATGGTGGAAGGGACTCTCTGAGGAGCAAGGCTCAGGCTGGGCCTGCAAAGCCAGAACCCCCACTGGGAGAAGGGGTGGTCAGACCGACAGCTTAGGGGAGGCACATACAGTCCCTCCAGAGTCAATGCACCTGCCTGCCAGACCCTGGCCACCTGCTTTACCCAGGAATGACTGTCTGAGGTGACCTTTTATTCCCCTAATAATGTATTCCTGTATACACACACACACATTACTGGGTTGAACTCAAGGCTTCATGCTTGCACTTGAGCCACACCTCTAGCCCATTTCTCTCTGATACTGGGTTTTGCTTTTTGTCCAGGCTGGCCTAGACCATGGTCCTCTCATTTTAAGCTCCCCCCGCCCTTTGCGAGGATGACAGGCATGCACCACCATGTGCAGCTTTTTGCCATTGAGATGGGGTCTTACGAACTATTTTGCCCAGGTTAGCCCTGAACTGCAATCCTTCTTATCTTAGCAAAAAAGTAGCTAGGATTACAGATGTGAGTCACTGGCGCCTGGCTGCTGCTTTTTCTTTCTTTTTTCTTTTTTTGAGATGGGGGTCTATCTTGCTCAGGCTAGTCTCAAACTCTTGGGTTCAAGCCATCTTCCCCTTTCTCTCTCCTGAGTAGCTGGGACTATAGCTGTGTATCACCATACATGCTATCTTTTGAATGAGGGATTTTCTAAAACAAAGAATAAACCTCTATACCACTAAAAAAAAAAAAAACGGAAAAGAATGGAGTCTGTTAAAAAAAAAAGCACTTGGTATTTTCTAGAAGGAATTAAATTTCAAATAAAGACAAGATATTCTTTTGATTACAAAGGCATTATTATTCAAGACTGCCAATCAATCTGTCTATATAATTACAGTAGCAGTGCAATGCACAGGAATATAATTTATACAGACACACTCCACTTCAACCTAAGTGTTTTCAATAATACTACTAATAGGTTTTTTAATAAGTTCACTGTCCTGTGTTCCCACAGGAGGGCTTTGCTCCCTCTCAGAAGCATTTGTGTTACAAACATCATTCAGCCTTTCCCTGCAGTGAGGGCAAATGCCCTAGAGTGATACAGGATATATTCACATCACCCTACATCGCTGAGTCAGACATCCCATCCATACCATGCCTACCTCTGCTTCATTTATAATAGTTCACACAGACAAAAATGTCTATCTGAAGAAAGACAATAGAACAGGAGGCTGAAAAAGATACTTTTACAATAAAAACACATTTAAAAAAAGTAATTTTGTGTAATTACATTTGGAATTGGAATTTCTTCTTTCACAGATCAATTGTCCTTCTCAGACGGTCTATAAAACCAGCACTTCTAGAGGAAGCTTCCAAGAGTCATAGTCCACACCAAGAGAAGGCAGATTGTAAAGTGCTCGAAAACCAAGGATGCCAGGAAATAATGTAGTAATATGGATTTGTTTTCTTTTTGGGTGATACTGGGGTTTGACCTCATGGCTTCCTGCTTGCTAGGTAGGCACTCTATCACCTGAGCCTTTCCTGTAGCCCTTGTTGCTCTGGTTATTTTGGAGATAGGGTCTTTCTTTTTGTCCAAGCCAGCCTGGACCTATATTCTGTTTTACACTTCCCACCATCACTGGGATGATAGGTGCATGCCACCAAGCTCAGCTTTTTTCTTTGGGAGTTTTTATCCAGGCTGGCCTGGAACCACAATCCCTCCGATCTCAGCCTCCCATGTAGGTTGGGATAACAGGTGTGTACCACTGCACCCAGCTATTGGTTGACTTTTTTTTGCCTGGGCTGGCCTTAAACTGTGATCCTCCTGATCTCAACCGCCCAAGAAGCTAGGACTACAGGCGTGAGCCATCAGCTCTGGCAGAATGTTTTAAATGCTGAATCCTATTGGTAACAGAATGAGCTGAGACTAATAAAATTCAGAATATTCTTACAAATGGACAAATTTTAGAAAGTGTTCAAAGTGAAAAACACTGTGGTTAAAGGGGTTCTTGTAGTGCTGACGGCTAACGCTGGAGTATTTCTGGGGTGGTGGTTTTAATAGTGATACCGGAGCTGTGTTCTGGGTCTTGAGCTATGGAGTTGCTTCCTTAAGTTAACCCGCAGGAAACCCTCCACTCCTCTAGAAGTCATGGATATTTACAGGTGAAGATTTCATGTCTTATTCTCGGTGCATTCTGTCTCTGTGACATGATTAAGCCCAGACCTGTGAAGACACAAAAGATGGCTTTGAGTCCCTCAGGAGTGAATGACTTGTAAGACTTGAGTCACAGAGATGGAATCAGTCTGTTCACACACACACACACACACACACACACTCCGTGCAAAATGGTGTACTCACACCCTCTGTGCACCCAACTCCCCCTCCCTTAGCTAATGGCGTCCAGGGCATCTGTGGCCTCTCCACTGGGGATTGGTAACTTTTTTAGATTTGGGAACTGAACCATCTGTACCCACCCAGCTCACTGTGTACATCAACATCCTTTACTACCCACAAAGATGAACTCACTCACATGTAACTTTTTTGTTTCAAGATCTTTGCAAAACTCCTTTCATCTACTTATCCTGAAGCCAGACATTCAGTTTATTGTCTTTAGAAAAGATGCCCATGTCTCAGACAATACAGAACATCAAAATGACCGTGTACTGTCCGACAGGGTCTTCAAAACCCTCCCCTCTTCATGTCCAGCAATCTTAAAACTCTTATGCCATAAATACGTCCAATCCTGCTTAAGTGCCTCTATCCAAAGACCTGCCTTAAGCCAGACCCCAGTACCCTCATCCATGCCTCTCCTCTCCTGAGAGGTTACTAAGCCTCCGTCAGGTTTGTGATCTACTGCGAAGGTGAGTAATAAACTTTGCTTTATGAGTATTTTGGGCATATAAAGACTCGGCTATTGTGATGATATTTTGGGGCAGCCAAAGGTGTACAGACCCTGGAGTTTGAAAATCTAGTGGAAATCAGAGTTCTGTCTGGAACAACGTGAACAGACACTGGCAGGTCATTTTAGGGGCTTCCCAGGGTCTCCCAGGGTCTCTGCAGGCCTTCCAGGGTCTGTGACCCCACACAGCAAGGTCAGTAATAGCAGTAAGAATCTATGGTGTGCCAAAGGCTAGAATCATAAGAACTAGACTTTTAGGGTCAAAAGGAACATTCTGGATTATCAACCCCCTGCCCCCCTTCCCCCGACTCCATGATGGGATCTAGTTGTCTAAACTCTGAGTGAACACCTGTGTGGATGCGGTCTCCCGGCCTCCCAGACAAGCCCGTCCTGCTGCTGCAGGCAGGGCTGAAGGCAGGGCCATCTGGCTGATGGCCGGCTCAGCTCTGCGGGCCCCTCTGCCCTAAGGAGGCCAGCACCCCTCCTCTCACATGCACTGAACTAGAAACGCAGCTCACTCTCAGGGTGTGATCCCACGAGCCCGAGCAGAAAGCAGTCCCGTCAGGGGACACGCGCAGAGTGCTGACACGGTTCTCATGTCCAAACAGGATGGAGACTCGGGAGCCCTTGAGAACATCCCACACGTTGATGGTGTAGTCGTTGTATCCAGCGAAGAGCAGGCGACCTGGAAGTGGGCGACAGGATGGTGATCACACTGGCTCCTTCCTTCCTGTTTCTCTTTTCATGACTGTCACTGTCACTCACGCACCATGCATTAACTCATTTGCTCATCCATTCATTCATAAGCAGGGATTTCAGCCCACTACGTGCCAGCCGGTGTGCTTTGCCTTTGGGATTCAAAGAGGAGAAAGTACAGTTGCTGTCCTCATGGAGGACGTGGGGAGAGGAGTAAGTCACTGTAGCATCGCATGCTAAGAGCCAGGCTGTAGGGGACTGGGAGTATAACATGCCATGGGGCCACACAGGAAGGAGGCTAGAGGTGGCACTGCAGACACAAACAGCTCTATTTTTTTTTTGGTGGGCCTGAGGTTTGAACTCAGGGCTTTGCGCTTACAAAGCAGGCACTGTACTGCTTGAATCACACCTCCAGTCCATTTTGCTCTGGTTATTTTGGAAATGGGGCCTTGCAAACTATTTGCTGGGGCTGGCCTCAAACCTTGATTCTTTTCAGCTCAGCCTTCCAAGTAGCTTGGATTACAGGTGTGAGACACTGGTACCCGGAAAACAGCTCCGTTTTAACCCTTTAGTACTTAGCAACTTGTAAAAATGTGAATTTACAGAGATAAAATCAAAGCGACATTTGAGGTAGCTTTTGAGGGCTGAGTAGGAGTTTGCTGTGCAGGAGAAGTTAGTCGGCTGGAGCATCACTGTGTGCAAGGCACAGACTTGGAGTGGGACAGGGTCTGGAAAACAGAATGGTCCAGGGACCATGCCCATCAGCCCTGCTTCCTGGCAGAAGAGTCAGGAGTCTCAGGCACACAAGGAAGGGACTCTTGTTTCCCACCATCTGCCTATGAGAAAGCTCCCTTTGGACACAGAGGGGGAAAGGAAGACTGGGGAGAAAATGGCCAAAGCATTGCAGCTGTGAAGTCCTGGCACAGACTGGCTTCAAGGACAGCAGCAGGTGGGACAGTCTTCATTTCCCCAGAGTGGATGGCCAGGAGAGGTGGGAGGCTTCGGGGTACTGGTGCATGGGAAGTTGAGCTGGGTTTCTCTCAGGTCCAGTCTTACAGTCCTGGGATGGTTTCTGAAGCAAATCTTACCACTGAGGGAGAAGTCCACGCTGGATGCTCCAAATATAATGCTTTCTTTGGAATAGATGGCGACTTCCCTGTCTGCCCGGAGGTCATAGAGGCGACACTGGAGTGCAAAGAAACAAAAAAGCACTTACTCCTTTTTTGTAGTACCGGGCTTTAAATTCAGGGTAGATAAGCAACTGCTCTACCACTTGAACCATGCCCCCAAACCCTTTTTGGTTTATTTTCAAATAGGGTCTCACGTTTCTGCAGGGCTGGCCTGAACTGCAGATCCTCCCTATTTATGCTTCCTGAGTAGCTGGGATGACAGGTGGGCACACCCCCACGCCCAGCTATTTGTTGAGATGGGATCTCTTGATCTTTCTGCCTCTCTCTAAGGTGATCCTCCCGATCTCAGCCTCCCATGTTGCTAGGATTATAGTTCCAGTGTGAGCTGCCGTGCCTGGCAAGGGGCACTTCTACCTCCACTTTGGTGAAATGATGATCTCAGAGCTACCGGTGGGTGCTGGTAGCTTCTGTGCTTTGAGGGGTAAGGGAAGAAAACCTTTTTAGTCCTGTTTTTTCATCCCTCAGTCCTTCCATCTAACACTCTCCCAACTGAGCTATTTTGGCTTGCCCCGTCCCTCGATCCTGATTTCTGTTAATTCCCATGAATTAGAGGAGAAGAAAAGGAATAGCAGATACAGAAAAAATTTTTTAGGTATAAAACTAAAAATGAAATTTTGTGGTTTTTTTTCCTGATGAATGAATGTGGTCACTGTAGAAAATTCAGAAATATTCAGAAATGCACAAAGAAAGAAATGAGCCACCCAAATCCTAGAGCTATTTATTACGGTCTGGGCTATTTCCTTTCGTCTTGTTTCTGTTTTATGTGTGCACATGGGGTCCATGTTTCACTGTTGTTTTTATTAACATGTTATAAGCATTTCCCTACATCCTTAAATAGGCCTCAAAAAAGATGAATTACATAATTGTCAAATACCCCTTGTGTGGATATATCATTACCTGTTAAGTATTTTGCTTGTGACCAAATTTTCTTTTATACATAGCAGAATGGTGAGCATTTTTGTGTAAAAATCCTTGCATACATCTCTGGTATTTTCCTTAGAATAGCTGAAGAGTAGAGTCCTTAGGATAGAATTGTTCCTGAGAAGTGGCGTGACCAGACCAAAGGGCAGAGATCTAAGCTGCAGGAGGGCGGGCGGTACCCTAGGTCCCCACCCAGGCTCCTCCAAGACTCCTTCGGCCTTACCGCCTCTACCTGGAGGCTGCCTGGCTGGTCCAGGAGGCCAAAGGGGCAGCTGGTCATTTGAGCTTGCGTTTGTCTGACTCTAGGTGGGGCTTTGCAAACACTTCGGGTGTCTACTTGCCATTCTGCATTTGCTGCTTTGCAAGGAGACTGCCTACACCCTTCCTCTACCTTAGTGCTCATCTTGATTACGCACCCCCAGTCACAAAGGACTTTTACCTGTTTGGCCACCTGTGTGGCACAAATTTTTCCAAAATGTACAACCTTGTATTTCGTTATATAGTTCTGAAATCTGAAATTGTAAAATTTTGATTATTATCAAAAATCTCAGGGCTGGAGGTGTGGCTCAAGCAGTAGAGTGCTTGCTTTGCAAGCAGGAAGTCCTGAGTTCAAACCCCAGTCCCACCAAAAAAACAAAAACAAACAAACAAACAAAAAATCTCAAGCTATTCTCTTGTGGTTTCTTCCATAAGCAGTAAGTCAGAGTGAAATCTGTTATTAAAAAAACACCTGATCTTTTCTTTTCTTTTCTTGCATGGTACTAGGGTTTGATGGAAGTCAGGGCCTTGTACTTGCTAGGTAGGTGCTCTACCACTTGAGCTGTGCCTCCAGCCCTGCTACTTCATATTTAAAAAAAAAATAGGTCCACAAAATTTGCCATTAGTATAAAAAGACAACTGGGTTCATGTTTGGCTCAGCAGTTTATGTCTGAGACATTTTTTTTTTTTGGCAGTAGAGGGCATTGAACTCAGGGCCTTGCACGTGCTAGGCAGGCCTTCTATCACTTGGGCCCCCCCGCCCTTTTTGCTTTGATTACTTTTGAGATAGGATCTCATTTTATGCTCCTGTGGTTTGGACTGTGATCCTATTTATGCTTCTCTGTGTGGCTGGGGATAACATGCATGAACCACCGTGCCCAGCCATTGGTTGAGATGGGATCTCAAGTATTATCTGCTGGGGCTAACCTCAAACTTCAATCCTCCTAATCTCTGCCTCCCAAGTAGCTAGGATTATAAGCTTGAGCCATTGAGCTAGGCCATGTCTGAGAGTTTTAAGAAAATAATAAAACAGTAACAAAAATACTTACTTAAAGAAGTGTTTTTCATTTGTTTATTTTTTGAGACTGGGTCTTGCTTTATAACAGGTTGGTCTCAAACTTGCAATTCTCCTTCTTCAGCCTCCCAAGTCTTAGGATTATAAGTACATACCACCACACCAGGCAAGAGCAGTGAAAAAATAAATGCCCCAAAATGGAAGGATGATTAGGTAAATGATGACAAGCCAGGTGCTGGTAGCTCACACCTGTATTCTTAGCTACTTGGGAGGCTAAGATCAAGAGGATCACAGTTTGAGGCCAGCCTGGGCAAATAATTCAAGAGACCCAATCTCTAAAACTAGAGCAAAATGGACTGGAGTTGTAGCTCAAGCAGTAAAGTGCTTTCTTTGCAAGCACGAAATCCTGAGTTCAAACCCCAGCCCTACCTCTCCCTGCCCCGCCCAAGAGAGCACGTCCGTCCATAACATGGAGACTATGCAATCGTTAAGAAGATATACTGGAGAAAAATGTTCTTGCTATGGGAAAGAGTCTGCAATCTGTTGCTAGAAAAAAGGGCAAATATATAAATAAGTGTTTTGTTTACAAAGTAAAAAGATAGGATTTCATTCAACTGTGATTTTTCTTGGGCAGGGACATTAAAAGTAGTTTAACTCCCTCCTCCCATTTTCTTCAGTTAATACATATTACTTATGCAACCACCAGAAAATAATATTTAAAAAAAAATAAAATTCAGTTACTTATCTCTCTTTTGCATTGGTAAAGCTCTCGATCACTTAGCAACCTACCGTGGCATCATCTGACCCAGAAGCAAAGGCGTCTCCGCTAGGGTAGTAGCTGCAGAGAGAGGATGGAGAAAGTGTGTCACCCAGAGTGGTCACGCTATCCCTCGGTGCCCTGCAGAACCCTGGGCAGGCCGTCTCATGCTAGGCCCTCAGAACCAGAACCCCCCCTTCTAGGAACACAGGAACCTTTGTCACCGATGTCCCCAGAGGGGGCACCCATATGGCAGGCCACTGGCCTCTAGTTTTCTTCTTGTAAACAGGGGACAATGACAGCAGGCTTGCTGAGTGTTAGCATAAGTGACAGATATGTCATCTGCATCAGGTGTGGAGCAGAGCAGACCCCCTGGATGCTCAGGCCCCTTCACCACACACCTAATTCCCAAGACTGGGTTTAGAGCTCAGGGATAAGACAGTGGCTATTAACACAGACACTGGAGCCAGGGGTCCAGAGCCACCTTCAGTCATCTGCACTGTCACTTACTACCCGTGAGATTTTTCGTAAGTAGCCTTATTTGTCCAACCTCAGTTTCCTCATCTGAAAAGCCGGGCTACAAATGCATACTTCGTATTGTGAAGATTAAACAAGACCGCACATGTAAGGAGTGTGCATGGAGCCAAATAAAAGCATTCAGCAAGTGACTGCCACCGCCACGCCCTTCTCTTCTCAGTGATCAATAAGAAATATGGGCACTAGATTATGAGGGTTAGAACCAAGGTCTTTAGCCCCTCCACTCTGCCCTCACCCACTACGTCCCCACACCTTCCACTGTTTCCTCCTTCTGGTACAAATGGCCCTCACCTTGTAGCTCCAGAAAGGCTGGGAGAGGAGTCAGGCCTTTTAAACCAGTTTATGGAATTACCTGTCCTTCGGGGGAGACGAGAGTAAAAGTGTTTGACAAGAGGGAGGCAGCTTGACTGTGTGACTGACCTACCCTGGTCTAAAGAAAGACTGGATGAGAAACGCTAAGAACTTTCAGTTCTGCCCCACTCCACAGCGTGCACTCACTATGGTTTCAAAGCATGAGGAATTCACGCAGTATCAGACGTACCCATATTCTACTCTCAATTTAGCAATTTCTGGATTATACCCACTGGGGGGCCTGGGGGCTGTGATTTCCTTCTGTGGAAGGGAAGTCATCTAGAACCAACTTTTGCAGCTCCCAGAATCTAACCTCTTTCTTTCCTATGGCTGTGGTTATTGAAGCAGGGTATTTTGGTTGTTACCAAGCCCTGGGGGGTGCTACCAGAATTCAGTGGCTTGGGAAGACAGGGATGCTAAATGTCTTACATGGTCAGTCTATGAAGACAAATCCTACCCCAAATGGCAGGAGTGTGTCCCATTGAGTACACTGGTTTGTTTTCCCCTGGGCTCATGGTGAATGAAATCTACACGTCCAGTCTTCTGCAGCCAGATGCAGCCATTTGTGATCTAGCTCTGGCTCGTGCAGTGTAAGCGGAACTGGCATGTTCAACTCTCCTCTTCCCCCTGGCTGGAAAGAGGACATGGTAGGCCAGTTGGGCCAGTAGGTGGAAAGCATCATCGGAGGAAGGGGATGCAAGACAGAATGAGCCCGCTAGCAGCTCAGATGTAATGTGAGAATGAACTTCTGCCATACTTAAGATCCTGTCAGATAGGCCTCTGTCACATAAGCCCATGTCCTACAGAGTCCAGTGTACAATCAAGGGCATGCTAAGAGACCAGTGTAGCAACATCCAGTGTGACTTCAGCCCTGGGTGGACAGTAGCCAGTGTTTTTCCTAGGAGAAAATCAAAAATACTCTGACCATGTGGCCCACTGGGTCAGTTGTAGTAGAATGTGCCAGATCAATGTATGCCGTTTTATAAAACTACTTAATTGGGACTACAATCATTTACACAGAAAGCATGGCCAGTTAAAATAAGTAGTATTTTGTCTTTCCTACCAGCAACACACCCTGTTTCTCTATTTATCAGTACTTTCTTTCTTCCATTAAGAATTGATAAGTGCTTACTCGAGTTCAGCTGTATTTCCCCTCTGACTTCCTCCACCAAAGAGATGAATGAATACCCTGGCCACGTGGTGAGGCAGCTCTCACAGGACAGCACCTGGCTCAGCCCTGGGAACCTGATGGACACTCAGAGGAGGAGGGCTCAGGGCAGAGCACGTCATGGATGAGTGTACATTTCAGAGCTATCATGAAGATATCGGGATTTATCTTTGTGGCTTCATTTCCCATCCTGCAGTTTTAGTAACTTCATTTGCTGCTATCTGTAGTGATTTCTGGATTGATGTCTCCTGATTTTCTAGTAATACTACTCAGTTACAAAAGTGAGGTTTTTTTTTTCTCCTTATCTCACATTTGGGGGCAGGGAGTACTAAAGTAAGTAAGCATTCTTTCTTTCGTTTTTGCTTTTTTTTTTTTTTTTTGGCAGTACAGGGGTTTGAACTCAAGCCTTCACAGTCGCTAGGCAGGTGCTCTACCACTTGAGCCACTCCACCAGCCCTGTTCCTGCTTTTAAGAGGCATGAGTTAAGTGTTTTACCACTAAGAATAAAGGAGATCGTTGGGATTCTGAGTATAATGAAGACACTTCATATACAGTAGACCCTTGGTACATGCAGGAATGGGATGCCAGGGACACCGCCACTTAGGAAAACCCACAAGCGCTCAGGACGTAGAGTTCAGTCCTCTGAACTTACTCAAGTTTACCTGTACCATCATGTATACTGCAGGGCTGAGAATCTGTAACCAGAAACCACATGCAGCAGGCTACATTACTGTCACAGAATTGCTGCTGTGCACATTAATACTGCTCACTAAACACTAGCTCTAATTTCACGCCCTTTATCTCCAGTACTGAGGATGCTTGATTCATTTTTCTGTAACGCTGCCCAACTTCCACTAGAGACATCCGCCTTTCAACAGATTCCACATTTTCACTTGATCACTTCAATTAAGCACATTTGCTTTTACCTTGCTTTTTGGGCACAATTTGCTTTTTGGGAGGCAGATTTTCACAAAATGAAGGGCTGGGAAACACTCAGATCACAAAATGGTTTAAACACAACTGATGATGACGAGGGCCCAACAGAGCTTCTCCACTTCCGCTGAGCTGTGTGGGAATTTAAAAATTAAAATCCTTTTCACTTTTAAAATTTTATTACTATTATAATTATTTTGGTGGGACTGGTGTTTAAACTCAGGGCTTCACACTTGCAAAGCAGGTGCTCTACTGCTTGAGCCTCACCTCCAGTCCATTTTATTCTCATTATTTTGGAGATGGGGGTCTCAGCAGCCTGGGCGGGTCTCAAACCATGACACTCCCAATCTCTGTCCCAAGTAGCTAGGATTACAGGTGTGAGTCACGGTGCCCTGCTTAATTATTATTTTTGACTGAGTTTGAGCATGCTTAATAAATGGTGAATAAGGCAGGCTTACTGCACTCAGTAGTGGCATCTTTCATATACATTAAGTCCTGACCTCTCTCTTAGGATCCCGTTCACAGATCCTGCTGCCTGCCTGGATGTCACAAACTGATCTTGCCAAACAGAGCTCCTGGATGCATGGGCAAAACCCGCCTTTCTCTTTTGCACTTCCTCCAGCCTTCCCTGTTGGGGAAATGGCTCACTGTGTACTGCGTCTGGTAAGAGATTTGGGTTCCCACACTCGGGGTTCTTCCTTATATGTGTGTCTTGCATGCACAGGTGTCACCCTGTGGTGCTAGACTCCAGGAGCCAGCACACACATGGTGATACTCTTGCTACTGCCCTGCTATAATAAACTGTCCTTTACCTCTGACCCAGGAATCTCGTGTCTTCTGCCCGCATCCATGAGCTGCAGCAGCCTCATCTGCAGGCAGGTAATCTCAGACCCTTGATTATTCTTGACATCTATCTGTCTATTCCACCATTACCCTCTTGAGTTTCAACCACCATCATTTCTTTCTTAAATTCACACAACAGCCTTCTAACTGGCCATCACACTTCTATCCCTACTCCCGTGTGCTATTCTCCATTCAGCCTGAGTTATCTTTAAAGGCAAAACATGATCACGCTAGCCACCCCTCCCCCAACTCAAGACTCTCAGTGGCTGCCTGACCTTTTGTTAGGTCCCTTAACATCTCATCTCTGTGCTCTTCCCCCCAGCTCTCTGTAAGCCTCGCCTTTCTATCATCCTCAGCTTAAATGTCACCTTTTCTGGGAGACCTTCTTTGACCTCTTTCTAAGAACCAGCCCACCCCATTGCACCTCTCTGTTCTACTCTATTTCATGGCATTTATCAGTATCTCAAATGAAACTGTATGTTTGTCTGGTTGTTTTTAATCTAGTTTGTTTCCTCTGTGAGAGCACAGACCTTGTCTATTTCATTCACACTATAATCCCAGCTCTAAGAATATCTTGCATATACACACTCAATAAATATTTGTTGAATGGATGAGGATGTCACTTGTCCCTGAAGCAATTAAACTGAAACTCTCCATAAGATCTAGAGTGTCAATCCTGCCAATTAACTTAGCCTTCCCTAGTCAGGAGCCCTGTCTCAGCCAGGTAAACTGAGCCTGAAGGTGGTTCCTGGGCTGAGGACAACCCAAGCCCAGGTAATGCCAGCAGGACAGAGAAGTAACAAACATATTCTACTCACTGACCGGACACTGTTGACGTCAGATTCGTGTGTTTCAAAGGCCTGCACGCACTGGCCCGAGCGCATGTCCCACACCATGGCTTTCTTGTCGCATCCCTGTAAACGTAAAATTACCCAGAGTTATGGCCACTGCAAGGACTGTCTGCAGACAGGGCACAGGTCCTGACACACTTTCCTGAGTAGCCATTTCCCTCAATCGATCCTCCCAGGAACTCAGAACATGCTAATGGGATGGGAGGAGCCTGGGAGGCACCCAGCCTCCTTCTATAGCACGTTTTTGCACGTTTCTGAATGGAGGCAAACCTCCTCCCAGGCATTTGCCTTCCCTTCATTTTCTCCTCCTTTCTCTCCTCTTTATATCTGCCTCCCTCACCCCAGAGAGCAAGGCAGGCATGGGCAAACTGTCTGCCTGTGTCACCACAGAACGGGTTGGCATGCCCAGACTGAGTGTCCCCAGCTTTGTCTGAAGTGTAGGGTCAGCCTTCAAAGGGGGAGAGGAGGCGTCCTTGGCCAGTATGCTTCATGTCCCCCCACTCTCACCCCCCCTTCATAGCCTGATGTCAAATAGCTGGGGGCCTTAGGCAAGTCACCTCCCTGGGCTTCTGTCTCAACACCTCTAAAGTAAATGCTCTCTTTGAGTGGCTAACATGAGTCAGAATCACAGACATTATCCTGTCAAGATTCTGGGAGCAAGGTGACCAAGTCCTGCAGAGCAACCGAGTTACCGAGCTTGGGAAGTAAAACGTGTTCTCTCAATTGTAAAATAGAAGATGCAATGTCTTAAAATTTGTGTCCAAGATGTTGGCCTTGAGTCAGGGCGAGGGACGTCAGGGAGGTCTGCTGGGGGTGTGGCACCCTCAGTGTTTCCCTGAGAATGTGGACAAGGAAATCAGGATGTCATCACATCTTTAACAGACACTACACTGAATGGCACGTGGTGCTCTACAAGGGACAATGTAATCAGCAACGAGAGTGGTAATTTTAAAAAACACAGCTGAGCGAGGACAAATGTAGGTACACAAAGCCCAGGGCTAAAACACACACAGATGGCCAAAAACCTAAGAAGAAAATTGGAGTTCCTGCTACTGAGGGGCCACACAACTCTGGCCTGACTCCCAGGACCCAGCGGGGCAATTTGGAGCAAAGAGCTCTGAGCTGTCTCCCAGCTGTAAAAATCACTGGCCAGAGTGTGCATTGCTGTCCTGCCTCACCAGTGTGACCTGAGCGAGGTGAGGCAGGATTAGGGGTCAGCTCAGTCCAGGGGTCTTATTCGAGGGGTTCACAGGACCCTCACCCCACTCCTCTGCACAACACACTGTAAACTGTTGCATCTACTGCTGCACAGGGAAGGGACAGGTACTACTGCACATTGTTAAATTTACAGATGATGAAATTCAGTCAGGTGGCAAAGCCAGGACCCAAGTACGCTGACTCCTAGACCAGCGCTCCTTTGTGCCATGTGGCCTTTGCCAGCTCTGAGCCTTCAAATACTCTGTTCCCTGCACCCTGGGGTGAGAGTGGCTAGTGGCCAGCAAATGTGGGGAAGTGACAATGTTCACAACCCGTAGCCATTAACTTATTTTAGTGCTGCCTCACCCTAGCAGCCCTCGCCCTGCTTGGGGCCCTGTGACTATGCAAACTCTGAGGGACGTCCAATACAGCTTGGCAGGTTTGTGCCCTGAGTTTCAATGCTTACCCACAAGAACCTTCAAGATCTCTCTGTAGACTGCTGAATGTCAGTGGCAGAACAGAAGGTGGCCTGGCACCAGCTCTGCCATTGTTCAGGAACTGGGGGGTCTGGCAGGGAGTTGGTCACCTCCCACAGTCCCTTCTAGGGGAAGATGGGGTCCAGGCCCACAAATGAATGAGAACTGCTACCACATGCCTCCCTAGGGGATGAAGGACCCTAGAGGCTTTCCTTGGGTCTTTACCCCAGACACGAAGGTGTTTCCGGTTTCTGAGGGGGCCAGGTCCAGGCAGAGGACATCAGCCCCGTGCCCATGGAAGCTCTGCAGCAGCTGCCCACTCTCCACGTCCCACAGGGCACACGTCCCGTCTCCGCTGGCCGTCAGGATCTGCCCACAGGAGAGGATGGGAGAGTTAGGGGAGTTCAGTCCCACAGACGCAGATACAGACACACACACACACACACACACACACACACACACAGACACATACTCAGACGCAGACAGACATACACACACATATACAGACACACATAAACACACTGCTCTCTGGATCAGAAAAGTCTCTCCGTAGCAAGAAGGCCAAAGTCCACTTTTGGCACTCTCACAGTCCTTGGGTCATGTGTCTGTGTGCCTGTCCTCCTCCAGAGCTGAAATCTGGGTGCCTCACTGGGGTACCTACGGGGCTCCTGTCTGGCATGTACGAGGTGCTCTGTGAACGTCTGTTGAGCAGAACCTTCCATGGCTCCCCCTGCTGTGCAGGCTAAGGTGCTTCTCAGACATTAGCACACGCACAAACCACTGGGATGCTTGTTGACTGAAGCAGTCTGGGTCGGGCTTGAGGGCCTACATCTCTCCCGAGCTCCCAGGTGAGGCTGGGGGTGGTCACAGGACCACACTAGAGCAGTGTGTGCCTAGGCTGCCTTTTGTCAGCACCTCCTCCTGCTTTTGCACCTTGGTCTCTGCTCTGGAATTTGGGTTAACAGGATAGTCACTGAGGAAAAAAACCCAACATCATCGCCTGTCTCTGTGATAAACCATTCTGGGGCCAGACACACTTTCTTGTATGGTAACAGGAAGTGGTAGTTACACAATACTGAGGTTAAGTGAAAGGAGGCTAGCTGCTTGCTCAAGGCAATACTGCTTCTGGAACAAAAGGCTGCAAACCAACCGCAGGACTTATTTATCAAGCTGGTGTGGTGGCTCACACCTGTAATCCTCAATATTCAGGAGCCACAGATGGGGAGGATTGCAGTTTGAGGCCCGCCTGGGCAAATAGTTCATGAGACCTCATCTCAACCAATGGCTGGGTGAGGTGGCACACGCACCTGTCATCCCAGCTATGAGGGAAGGATAAATAGGAGGATCAGGTCCAGGCCAGCCTGGACATAAATGAGACCCCCTAATCTCAAAAACAACTTAAAAAGCAAAGAGGACCCGGGGCTCAACAGGTAAGAGTACCTGACTAGCAAGTGAGATAAAGCTTTGAGTTCAAACTCCACTACTGCCAAAAAGGAAAAAAGTAACAACAAAAAATAACCTCAGGTTACAAAGGAGGGAAATCTGCTCCCATCCTAGCCTTGTCCCTGCCCCTGCACCGTCTTGGCTTGGGTTTCCTGTCAGGCAGTCTGGGGAGGCCTAGGATCTCCCTGCAGCCACGAGTGGTCACTTTCGAGTCCCCTCCATAGAGCAAGAGCTGGGTGAATTCTCAAGCTCATGGCCACATGGTACTGCCCCTCCCTAAAGCCTCCACAGAGGCATTCTCAGTTCAGGGAATCTCTAAGGCTGCAAAGCCCCTGAAGCTGTGCACAGAACCCTCTTCTGCCTCGACTTCCCTCAGAAGGTCTGTCTACATTGGCAAAAGTAGTTTATGAACACACAAGACTTGGACAGAGTCTTAATTTGAGTTCCAGCAAAATGTAATGTGTTCCAATCCCCTTCACTCTTCTCCTGGCCTCACCCACTAGTGGATGCTGCACCCCTTTCTGTCCTAACTCTTGCAAAAGCTCAGTAACTTAATCCTTTTTTTGAAAAAGCAGGCCCAAATAATCTGCTTTAAATGATTGAAATTTGTGAAATTTTTACACCATACGCTTCCACCAAAGAAATAAAAAGTTCTCAAAAGTCAAAGGTAAGTTCTATTTAATACAGACTTTTTTTGTTTTAAAATTTTGTGATCTTCATTACAATGTAGGTAAAAACAAAATCTGAAAACCAAACATTTAAATCAGATAAATGCAGTCAACAGAGTCCCAAATTCATTGTCACTCATTTGTTCTCGTAGGCAGAGAATTTGCAGGTTTAATACCATAGTTGTACACCAGCCACTTGAGTTTTTCCTTTATCATCCTAGATCCTAGGGATGGAAGGAGTTCAAGGTTCACTAGTTCAGTACACACAGCTCAGGCTGTGTATCTGAATTGCCCATAAAGCTTTGAGTCATTACTACTAGGGAAATAATATCAGCTAATATTTGTTGCTGTTTACCCAAGACTATGTCATTTTACACAAACCATTTCATTTAATTCTCAGAAAACCTTAATTCAGGAGGGATTTACTACCATCCTTATCTGCATTGAGAAAAACCAATCACATAGTAATTAAAATCCAGTCTGGGAAGAGATCCTGTCTCATTCAGGGCCAAGACCTTTGCCCTGCTCTGCCTCCCAGGAGGCACTCCCACTGAGGAAGCCAGCTGGGACTTCCCTCTATCTCCATCCACTCCCTGCTGTTCTAACCAAAGGGTTCCCATAGGCCCCAGCACCAGCATCTGTAGCAGCAGAATTAGGGTGGTGGGTGCCTACTGCCAACCAATTCTTCTGCATCCTTCTGAGCCTCTCTATCCAGACTCAACATCCTGTGTTGCTTTGGGTGCTTCTCAGGTCAGGGGTCATCTGACTATGGCCACTGCAAGCTCCCTACTGCACAAGTCTGCAAGACTTCTGGGAGGGCTCAAACAGCAGATGCAAACACTGCCCTGCCCTCTGGCGGCAGTTCTAGTCCAGACAGCCCTCAGGCCAGCAACTACACCATCGCCCAGGCACCTGGACTCTCTGCCTTCTGCCTCCAGCCTTCCCCTACTCCTGACAGCAATCTGCTGGAAGTCTCAAATCTCAAATCTTAAATGATCCAAATCTGACTCACCCAGCAATGGCTCCCACTGCCCCCAGGGCCAGCCCCGGTATTTAGGGCACCCTGAGGCTGCCTGCCTCCCACCAGGCTCCCTCACACACTGTGGCAGCCTCAGGTGGCAGCCACTCCTCTTCACAGACAATGGCAAGTTTGGGGTCCCCCTCCCCCCTCCTCCTGCTGGCTGTGAGCTCCTCAGCTTCCCCCACTGTTCAATCACAATTGATTTTGGTGAAGGTCACTGAGGGTAGACAGGTTTCCACATGGAGCCAGGTGGGGTCTGGTGGTCCAGGTGGGGTCTGGTGGGGCAGGTGGGGTCTGGTATGTGGATGCCAGGTGTCCCCCTGGTGGAGGCACTGCTGAATAATGTAACTAAATAAACTACAGAAAAAAGTGGGGCATGGATTTGGAACTGGAAGCATTTTGCCTTTGAATGTAAAGTGTGGCCAGGAGCCAGTGGCTCACACCGGTAATCCTACCTACTCAGGAGGCAGAGATCAGGAGGATCATGGTTTGAAGCCAGCCCAGGCAAATAGTTGTGCAAGACCCTATCTTGAAAAAACCTATCACAAAAAAGGGCTGGTGGAGTGGCTCAAGGTGCAGGCCCTGAGTTCGAACCCCAGTACCTTAAAAATAAAGTGTGGCCAGTGACTGACATGGGTAAGTGCACAGCCTTAAGCTCAGCAGCTCGGTGAAGCACCACACACGTAAGTGTCTTATAAGCCTGTTCTGACCAGGAGAGCGGCATTCCCACCTCCTGGAAGGTTCCTCCCCTCCTCCCAAGTTCAACACACACTGAAGTTTATCTCAACTCTGCCAACAATCAATAGCACAACTTCCCCATTTCTGGTCTTGATGGGAACCAAGAAGAAATGACAGGCGCTTCCTCTTAGAGCGAGCTGCAGGCGTGCACATGGCTAAAAGAGCCCAGGGTGACAGAATCCTTCTGTGCAGTTGATGCACGCTAACAAAAAGAGCAAGAAAGAGAGACGGCAGGGCGCGCCTCCCCCGCAGCCCCCTGGGGCGCTGATTTACCTGCATGTCGGAGTTGGTGAAGCTGCAGGCCGACAGGTAGTTGGTGTGCATGGCGACAGACTTCTTCTTGGCAGCCATGTTCTCGTTCTTGTCGAATGTCAGGGGATACACAGAGCACTTGTTGTCCAAGCCCCTAGCCGGGAAAGCAGAGCGGAGCACAGGCTGACGTGGATGGACTGGAAAGGGGGTGTTCTCATTCAAACCGACGGAAAAACTCTTTCCTTCCAGGGACAGTAACCTTTCCCAACTTCAGCTTTGAAGATTTCAAACCTCCAGAAAAATGGAAACGAAAACCCCACAAAAACAAATATGTGGGTTCCTTCTCAGGTTCACATTTTGTCACCTTTGGGAGAGCAAAGTCAAAACCATTTGGAGGCAGTCTGCAGATGTGACATTTTACTTTTAAATATGTCAACCTGCAAACTCGTATCTCCAAAAACCAAGCACATTCTCCTAGATATCTTCTACACCTTTATCACAGCTGAGGAGATCAACACATGTCCCGTATCACCTAACACGCCATCCATACTCAATCTCTCCCAAGTGTTCACTCTTGCATTCAGGTGTTCTGAATTTCTGAAATTTATTGTTTTATTCTTGAGACAGAGTCTCACCGTACAGCCCAGACTGGCCTCAAACTCTTGATTTTCTATCTCCTAAATGCTGGGATTATAGCTGTGTACTACCACACCTGGCTTTAAAAAGACCTTTTAATCTAGCACACACTCTCTTCCTGTTTTTTGTTGCTCATGACAGGAGATCTTAGGGTCAGCTGTCTTATAGAATGTCACACATTCTGGGTTTGTCACACTGTTTAATGATTAGTTAAGTACAGCTGTAGTGTCCCTGATCAGAAGTGATTGGGACCAGAACTGTTTTCAGATTCCAGAGTTTTGGGGTTTTGGAATACTTGCATACACATAATAAATTGTGGGGACAGGACCCCAGTCCAAACATGAAATCATGTACACATATGCTTTATGCACACAGCCTCACAGTATTTCTAACGCACTTGGGATTTGACTGTAACCCGTATTATGGAGTCAGGTGTGGACTTTCCCACTTGTGGTATCATGTTGAGGCTCAGAAGTTTCAATTTTGGAGTATTTCAGATTTCTAGATTAGGGAAACAACCGGTACCACCGTTCTGTCCTTTCCATGTCAAGGTGATTTCACGCGCACCTCTTTCCAATTGCTTCACTGGGGAAGGCTGGGAATGCCCGCTCCTCTAAGCCCGGTGAAGCCAGGTATGGCAACGTGGTGCAGGCGGGCCACCCACGTCTCAGGAAAGGGCGTTTGTTTGTAACCAGTAATGACCTGTGGCACGAGAGTCTGAGACCACGAAAATAAGTGGTACCTCTCAAGCATGGCGTTAGCATGATGATGCGTGTCTGAATGAAGAACTACTCTAGACATGCAGAACTGTGGCCTGCGACTTCTGTCGTGCCTCTGAGGGTATTCCTGCGTTTCTGTGAAGATCAAACTGCTCCCCACTAGCACCGACCATGTTCTCTCTCTCTCTCTCTCTCTCTCTCTGGATCCATGACTGTCATTCCCTCATTGGATGTTTGATCAGGGCCCCTTCAAGCCAGCATGGTTTTTTGCTGTGGCCACTACCGGTCTTTGCACATTTCCTTCCTTTCTTTCTGTGGCTGGAGATGGAGCCTGGGGCACCACCAAGCCACACCCCAGCTCCTCCTAACTTTCTGGAACAAAAAAATATCCTAGGCTTACTTCTTTTCTTTCCCCAGACTTAAAAGCAGCCTTTATTCCCAGGAGCCCTGCCTCCTTTTAGCTCTGTCTTCCTACCCAACTAATCTTGTGATCTTGGTTATGTTTTATAAGTTTCCCCAGGCCTCAGTTTCCCCAACAATAAAATGGAGTGGATCCCACTCACCTAGCCCCAGGGGTGGCTAAGAAGATAATACAAAGAGTTCAGGACGGTTCTTGGCATAAGACAAAAGCCTGATAAACGCCTACTCTCCTTTTCCTGTCTCTTTCTGCTTGGAGCCAGGATCTGCATCTCATTCGTCCTTGAACCAGCAGAGCTTCACACGGGTGCTTGGTTAAGAGTCCACCACCTAACAAAGGCTTCCTGGAAGCCTGGCTCTCAAACAAGAAAGATGCACAGAGAAGTCTATGTATTAGAGACATAAAAATGGACACCCTTTTTTGGGGAAGGGGATTATGTTACTGCTACCAGGGTTCTGTGTTTTAAGTTTGGAGCCAAATCAGAAAGAGACCCAGAAGCCAGCAGAAGATGAAAATATCCTCACTGTTACCTATAACAATATGTGGAGACTGGCTAGCCAGCGTGCCAAGATTTTGGTTTTCTTTTTTTAAAATAAAATTATTTTTTCCTGATTATAAAAATAGTATGTGATTAAAAATCATATAGAAGGCCCAACCCCTCATAGTCCCATTATCCAGAAAGAACTGCTACTGCACAGACTAGAGCTCACCCTAGTCCTTACTATGTCTCTTTTTTCAAACATGGCTGAGATACAATTGGAAAAATATTTTGAATGGTCCCAGAATTAATACAGAGATAAAGGATTACATAGGTTTAGGTTCTCATTGCAAACTCTGTAAAACCGAGCTCCAGAAGAACAGAGGAGAGGCAAAATGTTCCTAGAAATCTTGATGTTCTTTTTACATGCCATAATTGAGAATGTCCCTCTTTGAGGCTGTATAATATTCCATTCAATTCACATGCCACAATTTACTTAACCATTGTTTTTTTTTTTTTTTGGTGAATATATTGCTTCTTTTTTCCTTTATTCTTAAAAAATGATACAATCAATGTCATCATTCTCATGGCTTTGGGTACATTCTGGGTCCTTCTTTCAGACAAGTTCCTACAAGTGGAGTCACTTTTGAGCAAAAGTTACAAAGTTTTCCAGGCTTCTGAAACATACCAACCATAGCTTGCTTTGCAAAGTGCCTGCATGGACTTATAGTCCCCAGCAGCATTTGAGATGCAGGGACAGGCTTGAACTTACCCTTCTGTGGTTTATATATAGTAAGAATAATTATGAAAGCGAGCTTTGTGGTTTCTTCTTTGATAGCTAGTGAGATTTGACACATGGCTTAACAAGCAAATAATAAAAACAGGACAAGTTCCCACTCGCTGTCCTGTTCAGGCCATCACAATGGTCTCTGTGGCTGATGGGAATCCGAGCAACTTACCCGCAGGCAATGGCACATCCAGATGGGGCGTACGCACATGCCATCACCCACGTGCAGGGCATGGTGACCGCGTGCTCCTGTAACACAGCAGTCCTAGGGTGAGCGACAGGCACCGGCCCCCAGGCCTCCACGTGAGCATCACCAAATCAGAGCGCCCGTTCCTACTGAGTGACCGATCCCATGGCTCCAGGGGGAAGCGGCGAGGGATAAAGGTGACTGGAGAATGACGAGGGGTTCAGCCTTTATTTTGCGGTAAGAGCCTAAATTTTGATCTAATTCGAGGTGTGCATGTGCAGAGCTGAGTCACAAGGGGCTCAGACCCCACAGTGTCACGGGGCGCTCTGAACAATACCACCGCGGCCTCCTTCTCCCCCCACCCCTTGCTAATCTCCGCAGTGCTGTGGGGTCTGAGGGGGAGAGATGGCGGGGCTTTGGGGCTTATCTTCACTCACATACTGCATGCATGAACAGGACAGCTTCCATGCAGTGCCCACACTATCTTAGCATGGCGCCCTTGACCGTGGCTCTATGGACTCTTTCCAGGGCTAGTGACTGCATCTCCAGACAGGAATAAATGCTGCTCTGGACTGGCCCAGCTACTCAAACATGGCTGCCTTCCTTAGGGTTCCCACACCTGGAGGTTGGGTGGACCCTTCACGGGGGGCCTGCAGGGGATCAGGATGGGGCACCTCTAAGCCAGGCTGGGGCCGTGAAGTCCGCTGTGGGGCGGCCTGGCACCTACCTTGTTGGTGGTGAAGGAGTCCCACACAATCACCTTTCCATCCTGGAGGGAGAAGAGGACACAGCTCAGAAGCTGGCAGTGCGCTCTTACCACTAGCTGCTTAAGTCCTCATAGGGCTGTGCCCAGCTGGGCAGTGTGCAGCAGAGGGCCAGCGAGGTGCCTGGGTGGTCCAGACCCCCCACCTGACCATGAGGGAAGGTGAGTAAGCTAAAGGTTCAGTGCTCAGTGGAACTGGGTCCAAACTCAGGGCCTCCAGACTGCCAGGCAGGCGCTCTACCACTTGAGCCACACCCCCAGCCCTTTCTGCTTTAGCTAGTTTTCAGGTTAGGGTCTCGCGTCTTTGCCTGGGGCCAGCCTCACACTGAGCTCCTCCAACCTACGCCTTTATAGCTGGGATCACAGGCCTGCGCCCACACACCTAGCGTACTGACTGAGATGAGATCTCCCTAACTTTTTTCCCAGGCTGGCTTTGAACCGTGATCCTCCAGATCTCTGCCTCCTGAGTAGCTGGGATTATAGATGTGAGCCACTGTGCCTGATCTAGACACTTTTTTATACCACTGACCAATCAAGCTTGAATTGTTTCATACAATCACCATCCTCTACACTCTAAATATCAATGTATTATTCAGGAGCAGAAAAATGCTGACACTACCTTAGGTACCTGACAGGTGAATAAGAAGTCTCTTTCTCCTACACTGTGCCAATACCTCCCCATCTCCCATTTGCCCCTGCAGCACACAGACTCTCCCCCATTCTCTATCCACTTTTGTGCTATGGACAGTTGAGGTCAGGCTCAGTCACTTCTCCAGGTGCCCACAGACATCAAAATCCCCTCTACAGACTTGTCACTCCAGGCTGAGAACGACATGAAACATGCGCCTGTGACAGTGGGGATCCCTGTGGCCAGTTGTTCAGGGAAGAAGAACACTCCCTGTTGGGTGAGCACTGGGCTGGCGATGCTACAGACAACACTGCCATTTTCACTGTCACCATGGCCACCTGCGTGGTGTGGGGTATGACTACAGCATCACCCATTTGTAGCACAAACTGTGTGGAGGAAAATCCACAAGCCTGATCCCTAAAGCAGCCGGAACAGGGTGCTCCCTGGGCAAAGAGCGGAAGAGGATGGACAAACTGACTTCCTTCAGTGCGTGGGTCCCCTGTGTCCTCAGGGGTGGTAAATCTGCAGCCCATCCAGTGAGGGCCATTTTTAAATCACTCACTTGAGCCATTTGGAGCCAAAGTTGGTGAATGAGGTAGGGAGGTCACGCTGGAAAACACCACCGAGGGCAGAAGCAAGGTCTGACTTTAAAGTGACACTGCTGTCAAAGTTGGTGGCTTGGGGCCTTTCAAGATTCCTAAGCCGACTGGATCCTCTGGTCTAATTTCTGACTAAGTGGCCCAACATAAATGTGGGCTGTGTAGGTGTCTTTCCTGCAGACACAGGGCCTGGCTCTGAGTCTGCACCTTGGGGACCCAGGCCTACAGCCTGCTCACCGGATGTGGCACTGACTCAGGGTGCTGCCCACCTCAGCGGCCTCCCTGTCTCTGCGTCCGCCTGTCCCCAGTGCCCACCCCTGGAGTGAGTCACATTAAGCTAAATGTGGTCCTTTTCACAAGCACGGATTTATCTGCCCAGCACCTACACACCTGGAGAGACTGTGCCTCTACCCCCAACCCCAATCCCACTGTCAGGGTGACCAGATTTTTTAAAATGTATTCGTTAACTCTGCCTTTTAAGGGAGAAGGTGGCCATGAGTCAAAGTCTGTTTCAGAGTCTCCGTGTTTCCCAGCCCCTCCCCCTCCATGCCCTTCTTCCCACCTTTCTGGATGGAGCACAGGAGGATGGGTGGGGGGTGCTCAGAAGCACAGTGTGGTCTCCTTCCCCCCCCCCCCCCCGACACATTTAGTGTGCTTGTAAGGATTTAAAAGTCAAAAGAGCTGGGTGGCAACGTGTACATTACTTTGTAAAAACGAGCATTTGAAAGAAAAGCTCTATAACAATAATAATAAGCCAGGCATGGTGGTATGCACCTGTAATCCCAGCCCTCGGGAGGCTGAGGTAGAGGGATCGAAAGTTTGAGGCCAGCCTGAGCTATGGAGGGAGAACTTGTCTCAAAAAAAACAAACAAAAAGACAGTGGGTGTAAAAACTTCCGGTATTGTTTGATGTTTCCTTAATATCCCTAAATGAAAAGTTTAGTACGGACAGAAAGTAAGAAGCGAGCACGATGCACTGTGGACACAGTGAATTTGTAGGTAACACAGGAGATTGTGACAACTGTGTCACCCAATGTCATGCTGTAGTTTCTCTAGAACTTGCAGTTCTCTGAGGGTTAAGAAGAGATGGGGAAGGCAGAATAAGAGAGGAGAGAGTGGGTGAATTTGGTAAATTATATTACGTGCATGCGTGCAAATCTTACAATGAAACCCCTTTGTACCCCTGTAATATGTGCTAATTAAAGAATAAGTTTTAAAAAAACAGAAAAAAGAAAAATCAAATCATCTTTTTGAAATAGCTGGGCAGACGGTGTGTATGAGGGGAGACCTACGCTCATTATAAAAATCTGGTAGCTCTCTTCGGGGGATGGACCAGTACTGGGGTTTGAACCCAACCTTAAATTTGATCTTTATAAAGAGTTGATAAACTCTCAAATTGGAAGACAGCCAAATAAGTTTTTTTTTTTTTTGTGGGAATGAGACTTGAACTCAGGGCTTTGAGATGACAAGGGGCTGGGAGAGCGCAGCTTTCCCCCTTGGCTGTAACACAAGCTGCCTGGGCCACAGTGGGTGTCACATACCTGCGAGGAGCTCACGATCCTCCGCTTATCTTTGCACCAGTCCATGCAGAGGACCTTGTTGCCGTGGCCTTTGAGTGTCCTTCTGGTCTTCATGACAAACTGGCCCAGGGCCTCCACCCGCTCCGCCACCTGGTGCACTGGAAGGATAAGGCCACAGTCAATTGCCTGACCTAGGCCCAGACCCAGGAGGCAGCAGGCAGGTGGCCCCGGTCCACTGTCAGTAGAGGCAGAGAGCACACAGCAGCTTTCTTTGTGAAGACCCGTGCTTTCCAAGTCCTGCGTGCATGGAGGAATTAACAAGACTGCCTCTCACGCTACAGAATTCTCCCAGCAAGGCCACGGCTCTAAGAGGTGGCAGGGCAGGCAGTGCACCGCCCTCCCCGCTTAATAGGTGAGGAGACAGGCTTGCAGAGGTTACTTTGCTAACGCAGGTTCACACAACTCCCTGGGAGCCAGGCTGGGGTTTTTCTGGCCCTTTGCCTACTCCTTTCTACTCACAAGGAAAGGCAACTTTATAAGAAGTCATTAGGGCCACCCTGTGCACCCTGCTGCTTGACATCAGGCACTCTAACTGTCCCCGTACCTTCATAGCCTGGAATATAGCAAGTGCTTCAGAAAGGATGAATGAATAAATCACTGTGCAAGCTGTCAGCAGATGGCACACCTGTTTCTGGTGTAGTGACATCCACCGAGATCAGTGCAGTGTCCTCGAAGCCTGGACACAGGGTCTACCCATGGTACTGCCTGTACCAGGACAGAGCTCCAGTACCAATCTCTTAGGGGCTGGGACCCTCTCCTGAGGCCAAGGGAGAATTTCCTAGGGAGTTCTTGAAGAAGCTGACTGATGAGTCAAAGAAAGACAAGTGCACAGGAAGTAGTGCAAGGGTTCTTCGTCACACAGTAGTGAGGAAACAGGTCCACCAGAACCAGGGGCTCCCCTCCATGGTCAGTGGCAGAGGGGACGCCATTCTCTCTCTAGCAATAGCTGTGCCAGAGAACAGGTGTGGACTCCTCCCATCCACCTCTCCATCCTCTGAACCTCTCAGCCAGGTCGTTCTGCAGGCAGGGGAAGAGAGAAAGGACATACCTAGATGTGGGGATGGCCAGGGAAGTGGCACCTTAACAGACAGCACAGCGAGGAAGGGAGAGGCCAGGGGCAACCCTCCTTCCAGGGAGCCGTGGCTAATAGGGGATGGCTCCTCCTTCCTGCAGCTGGAAGCTGGGCTGAGAGGGCCCAGCTTTGAGGTTTAACCTTTGAGGTTAAAGCCACATGGCAACAGTGCCCCTTCCTTCCTTCCTTTGCTTCCTTCTCCCTCAACACTTCAGTTTCCAAAACAAAGAACTCTCTTAAATAACTACAGAATAATGACCAAAACCAGAAAGTGAATGCTGCAACAGTACACCACTGTCTAACCTAAGGCCTTATGAGGTTGTCCCAAACACATGCTTTGCAAAAAAGCACAATCCAGGTCATGTGCAGTCAGCTGTGACTCTTCAGCCCCAAGGTGTCCTGCTTTGCAATTCTGCCTTGTCTGATGCTCTAGGTGAGGTCTGGCTAAGGCACATCTGGCAGGAATTCCACAGGGTGACAGGGTTACGCTGAGCTCTTAGAGGCTCGTGCTGCCTATCTGTCCCATTACAGGTGACGGTGACTTTGATTATTTTTATAGTGGCACCTGCCTGGTTTTCTCCACTGTAGAGTTCCTTTTTACCTTCTGTAGAGAAAAAGTATCTTTTTTTTGTTTTTTTCTGGCAATACTGGGTTTGAACTCAGAGCCTACTGCTAATGGGCAGGCGTTCTATCACTTAAGCTACTCCCACCCCCCCATCCTTTTTTTTTAGGTAGGGTCTTGCATTTTTGCCTGAGACTGACCTAAGACTGCAATTCTCCTACTTCTTTCTCCCAGGCAGCTGGGGTTAGAGGTGCATGTCACTATGCCTGGCTTATTTGGTGAGATGGTCACTTGCTAACTTTTTCCCCCAGGTTGGCCTTGAATTTAGATCCTTCTGATCTCTGCCTCCAAAGTAGTTGGGATTACAGGCTGGAGACAATGTGCCTAAAAAGTATCTTGTGGGACATACTTAGACATTAAGTATCAAGCTGCTCCTCCAACTTTAATTTCCTGATTGGCTCATCACCTAATGGGCCCTGCCTGAACCAGTAGTTGCGTGCTGGTTGACCAGGGTTGATTTTTCTAAGCCCACCATTCCTTCTGTGCTTCTTACCTGCTTTCTACTCTAAGGAGGTGCTTTTCCTCCTCTCTATTTGTTTATTGAGTCATCTACATTAGTTTGGGCTCATGGGTTCTTACCATATGTAGGTTCTATCCCATTACTAAGATTATTTACTTTGATGCTCGAATGGTCCTCATGGCCGAGGGAGCCACCTCACGCAGGCTTTTGTGCCTGCCACATCCCATTATTCTTTGAGCACTTCCTGTTCCAGGCTCCTGCTGTTCTTTCCCTGTCCCCACCCAGGAGTCAGTTGGTTGTCCAAGAACTCTTGGTTCCACTTCTTTGTGATGAAAGAACAAAGGTGCACAAATAGCCTTTGTGTAAACTCCAACCGTGAAATCACTTGCTGCACCATAAAGTGCCACATCAGCCTTCAATTATGCTAGTGCTTCTGCTGAAACACTGCCACAAACAGCACACTGAAAGAAATTGAAAACCAGAAATTTCTGACTTCTTCTAGGTGTTTTTCATAAGCCTTTATCAGTTCAGAATTGTGAGCACATTCTAGTTAATATTTGACTTTGAAGTTTATGCTGCCTCTCCCAATTCTGCTGTAGGAATAATCATAGCTTTTTAATGTCCATCTTAAAAAAAAATGATGTCTCACCAACTAAAATAGGGCCCTTCTTATATAACGTGAAATTGAACAAATCCCAACTATTTAATTAGTTTCTCTTGCTGCATTTTCCCTTCCCACATAGTTTGTCTCCCAACCCACTGCATCCTGTTTCTATCTGCCAAATCTTCCAACCACTGAATTAAAGAATTTGAAAAAATTTAAAGGTCAGGAAGTAAAAGAAAAATCTAAAAATGAGCTGATAAGTCCTGCATGTTATTTATAGGAGCTTGGCTCTCAGACATGTCTCCCCTTTGCCATCTGGTTGACCATCCATCCTTCTTGGATACAACTTTGTTTAAAGGAGTCCTGATCACCACCAGCTGGCTTCTGTGATAAGGACGGCAGTCTGCCAGGCAAAGCCATTGGAAGGTAAGCGTCAGGAGGACAGTTGTCTCATTTGGGCTCCCTTAGAACCGTAGCTGGAGCAGGGCAGCTATGATCCCAGCTCTGATTCTGGCTGCTCAGGTGCAAGCCCAGGTCTTCCAATTACCAGCTGTGCCACTTGAAGCAAGTCACTTCCTTTCTCACTGTCTTGTGTCCCTCATGGGGTTGCTGACGTGACTATACAAGCCTGGCACAGAGGGAAGTGTTAGCACTGAATTCTCCAGCTTGGGCCTGAGGAAATATTTAACTGGTGCATCAATGAGAACGAATGAAATGCTCAACATTTATAAAATTGTAATCCTAAGCAGGATTGGTGAGCCAATAAAGCTTTCAAGCTCCTTTCTCTTCTTAGTCTGTACCTCTCCTTCCCTGCCTTCAGCTACCCTCCCTCCTTAAACTGTCAAGCAACTCATCATTGATCAGGGCCAACCCACGGCTGCTGTTAGGCCTAGACCCTGAGCTACAACAGGAACTCTCACCCAGCCTTTGTGACTCAGAATAGGGCCTTCCTGTCAGCCCTGTGCAGCCCCTGGGATAATTTGGCCTTGGCTTTTGCTCTCCACAAAACCCAACGCCATCTACAGACAGCTGGAGCTCTTTCCTGACTGATCCCAGTGTGTGTGGCTCTGCCCCTGCCCTCCCCGGAGCTCACAGTCAGGGAACTATAGCGATGCCTTCACCACAAAATGTGACTTGCTGAGCTAGAAGTGTGGACACACGGAGCTTATGCCCCAGAGGATTGGGCGGGGAACTGCACTGGGCTTTTTTGGGATGATATTTGTGCTTGGAGTAGACGATAAAAGATGAGTCAGATGTAAGGGGTTCTAGGTGGGTAGCCTAAGCAAAGGCACAAAAACACCAAATGTTTTAGGGACAGTATGGGAACTTGAAGGGTGAGGGGTGCAGGAAGTCATGGCTTTGTACACCTGCAACAGAGCTCAGCAATCCCACGGTGACAGCTGCCAGCCAGAGATGTGACATGGTCAGACATGCCTTCTTATGACTATCTCTGGTGGCAGTGTTGATGAAGGCAACCTGGAAGAGGAGACCCAATCGGGACACTCCTTTCCTTGCCAGACCCCTCTCCAGAAACCACAGCCATGTCCTGCACGCCCCCCAGGATGTGCCTCCCTACTCTGCTGGGTCCAGGAAGCCTGAACTGTGGCATAGTCTGCGATGCCACTCCAGACCAAAGTAGCTGGAATCAGAAGGCCATGGCCAGAATTCAGGAAGATGGAGAGCTAGAATGTAGATCAGCAAATGTTTACTGCTTGAAGGATGTTTCTAGAACCTGTACTAGGTGTCAAGTTCTGTGCCAGTGCTTGGGTACAAAGAAGAATAATTTGGTCCCTACTCTTACTGAGCTCACAGCCTGGAGCAGGCAGACAGGCCAGCATGCAAGTACAGCAGTCTGATGTTGGCTACCTTAGGCTGTCCCCACGTCAGAGGCCGGGGGCAGTGTGGCTCCCTCTGCCGGCAGGTGTGGCCCTCAGAAGCACCATCATCACAGCCTGGTTTTGAAGGATGCTTAAGAATTGGAGAAGAGAAAAGGTAGATGGGAAACTAATTTCTTAATATCTATTTTATGTTCTGAGATTTAACTGGGAAGGCAACAAGCTCCTGGAAGGACACGCATCCAAACATATACCTCTGAGAGTGGATAATACAGCCCCTCTGGTAGGTGGCTATAATTCTCTAGAGAATCAAGGATTAGGTGAGGTGGTGACAATGGCGTCCTAGTCCATGCCTTAACCTTGGATTCCCTACACCCCTTCATGCAGATCAGAGGGTCACAGGGTTAGAGGCCAGAAATTGTCTTGATTTTAGCTTGGCCACTACCTGGTCATGGAAAGTTAGAACCGGAAGAGACCTGAGTGATTCAGCAAGTATGCAATGACACCTTCGACAGGCTGGTGCTGTGCTGGACACCAGTGTGTAGGGCTGAATGTGATGGCAGGACCTAGCTGCATGGAGCTTGAAACATGGCAACCACGTGGAACAGTGGTTTTCAAATTTCTTTAGTTGTAGAAGTCTATGTCCATGCCCTCCTCTTTCTCTATTAGACAAAATCTTACTAGGAGACCAAGATAAAGATTAGACAAAGCAAATGGTCAAGGGCAGATGGCGGGACTCAGAAACTTGTCTACCCTCAAGGCCAAACAAGTGTGAAGGCCAGGGAGCTCCACCAGCCCTCTTACCTCTCAGGAGAGGAAACAAGGCCTCCCTCTGGGCACTACCTTGCAAAGATATTTACAACTCAGAGGGGATTCACTGCTCTGGTGACTGCGGCTCAGGGTGGTGCTGGGGGAGCAGGAAAGGCCAGCATACAGAAGTGTGTTTGCTTAAGAGAGGCAAGTCCTGTGGCTAGCCTGCCTCAGGGGAAGGGCAGAATTTCTAAATTAATGGGAAACAAAGAGGCTCCTCTGAGCCTGTGCTGTCCTGCATGAAATGGGGAGTTTATCTCAACGAGGCCTTGGGATTAATCTGTAATTGTGGCAAAGACTAACTTTTTATCAGCCACAACTCTCAACTTCAAGGACTAGTTCTGCTGTTTATTGCATAATCTGTGCACATGTGAACCTAAAGCACATGCATGTGCTTCTTGACAAGAAGTCAAACCACATAAATTTACAAAGTGAAAATATGTGACGGGGGTCCTTTAAATCACTCCATGAGACCATCGAAAAAAGAACCAACGTGTGAACAAGCTTTAAAATGCCCTGGAAAACGAATATTCTGAAACTGAGTGCTCTTTGTAAATAAAGAAGATATGGTCAAAGGCAAGTGAAATGGGAAAACAGAACTGTTTAAAAATAAAGGTCAATCACTTTTAAAGTTTTGTACTGATATGCAGTTTCATGGTAACTACTATTTGGCAAATCAAGGAATCAAGGAGGAAAATTATCAAAGCTAATGTTTAAAAACTCATTTATTCTGATTCTACCTCAAGGTCCCCAGCGGGCCCTCCTGCCGCCATGATGTCCCAGTACAGATCTACAGCAACGGAGCACAATGACCGTGGACTGTGACTTCTGAAACCATGAGCTATAATAAACGCTTTCTCCTTTAAAGGGTTTCTCCCAGTAGCAAAAAGTCTGACTATCACAGGAGGGAGAGATATAACACCCTCTAACACCCGTATGGAAAGAAGACACTTACAATCATACTGCCTTTTGTGTGGTCAAAGACCTTGAGTTGTGTTAAAACCATACGTTAGCCACAAAAACTCTACCTTGAATTCCCTAATTAGAAGTTGGAAGGGTGGTTGTGGTGCCATCTTTAAGACAGGACACTACTACCATCCCACTGAAGAGAAACGTAAATGACGGCGGGAGCTGTTCAATTTACTGGGTTAACTGTAAAACTAGGCTCAAACTTTAAAGCCAGTCTCAAGTATGTTTGTAAATATAAACATAAGCAAACAGCGTAAGTCATGGAAAATATCAAACTATTAAAAGAGGCCACTTCCAGTGGTAGGGTTATGAGGGCTTATTTTCTCCAACATTTGCAAATGTTCCAGAGTGAGCACTGATTTATGTGCACTGGCTAGCTCAGGGGTAGTTACAACTGCCCAGCGAAAGGAAGGGGAGAGGGAGGGAAAGGCCCAGCAGGAAGGCAGAGGAGTAGGCAGAAGTCTGCAGGGAATCAACTCCTGTGAGCCTTGGTATGCCGAAGGTATTTTCTTAGTACATGGAAAGTTAATGGACATCCCTGCTTCAGGCTAATCTAGAAGCGTGGTTTTGCCTAGATTTTTCCTGACACCATTAATTCAGGTTAGTTTAAGGCTGAGGCTATCAAGTACTTGATAAACCCTTTCACAAAATTACATTTAGAACAGACAGCAAAGTCAAAAACGAAAAATTCTATGATTCGCCCAGACTTTGTCTGGATCTGTACTAAGAGAAATTATATAAATTTGTGTGGAGTTGCTTTGTTCTTTTACAAAATTAGAATCAAATGAGCTGGAAACTAGATGAGGCTCCCACACAGCCCGAGAGGCTGCCATACCCATTGGCAGGGGGTGAACAGCCTGTCTTCCTGCTCTGTCTGCTGTCAGCCGGTTTTCTAGGTCATCCCTCGGTTTAATTCTCTGTAAAGTCCAACTGTTTCCTCCTCTCTCCTTTTTTTTTTTTCTTGATCCATTCCAGCACTCGCTGCCTCCTTTTTTATTATAAAGCATTAAGGGTACAGACGGGGATCAAACAAAAAGCATCTCCATTCCCACGCCCTGTCGAGAGCACACGTTCTTTGTGCGTGCTCACACTTAGTGCCTGTACACACCTCTGTGTACACCACGGAGAGCGTGGCATGTCTGCCCTTTGCTTGTCTTGTTTCTTTGTGTTTTGATGATCCTCAGGACTCTGTGCTGGTGAGGCAGGTGCTCTACCACTTGAGCCACACCCACAGCCCTTTTTATTTTAGTTATTTTTCAGCTAGAGTCTTGCAGGATTTTGCCCAGGCTGGCTCACACTGCGATCCTACCACCTGTGCCTTTCAGGTAGCCGGGATGATAGGCACTGGCCTCCCACCCCAGTTTCTTCTTTTTTTTTTTTAGTGCAAATCTCAGCTTTCTAAGAGCCTAAGAGCAGGGCAAGCATGGGGTAGGGGGTGTGGAGGTGGGGAATGCTGCAGTGGGAGCCTGAATCTTCTGCTATTAGAGGACAGGCATAGCCTCCAGGCCTCTCTGGGTCTCAGTGAAGGGATGGGGTGGTTGACATAAGAAGAAAAATCTTTGTACCTGGAGACTGAGGCGCAAACAGGTGACCCCTCCAGATCCAAGAGCTGAGGGACATGATAAATAATGGCTCCCAAACACATCCACATCCTAATCCTTGGAGCCTGCGAATATGCTACCTTACAAGGCAAAGGGGCTCTGTAGATGTGACTGCGTTAGGATCTGGAGAAGATGATACTGGATCACCAGATGGCCCCAGTGCAAGCCCCAGGGTCCTTTAAGAGGAAGGCAGCAGGGTCAGCGTCAGAAGAGATGTGGGCCACGAGCCAAGGAATGTGGGCAGCCTCTGGACACTGGGAACAGTAAGTAAGGCACGGATTCTCCCCTACAGCCTTCAGACCTGCTGACCCACTTTAGGTTTCTGACTGCCAAAACTGGACAAGCCATTACATTTGTGGGAATTTGTCCATCGTGGTATAAACAGGAAATGAACACAAAAGCCAAGTGCTTTAAAATCAAGGGAAGGAACACTCACCTATGGTAGAAGATGAGCAGACAAGGGAGACGTCCAGGAGAAGCAGAAACTCTGGGGGAGGGTGGAGAGGCAGGGCCCTGGGAGCAGAGGGACCAGCCACATAAACCACGTGGAGTACATGCTGGCCAGGGGTCGACTTGGGGATGGGGTACAGCAGCACGGGTGCGGTCTGAGTGTTGAAGGGATGAGAGTTGCAGAACGGAGGGTCTGGAGGAAGGAAATGTTCTTTTTCTCCCCCTGTTTACGATACTGACTTTTTTAAAGGTGAGAATCTGGGCAAGTCTGAGCTAATAGCAGGGTGACCAACCATCCTGTATGCTTAAGACCAAAGGGTATTTTAAACCCAACAGTCCCATGAAAACTGGGATGAGGTGGTCATTTTAGCTTATGGCCTAAAAAGGGCTACAGGGCCAAATTGCAAAAATGTACCCATATCTAACCCATTATCCTGAGCAATAAACCACGGATACAGGAGTCAGGAAACCTGATGACTGAGTGATGGCCACAGTCTGACCTGCTGACATTAGCACATGACCTGTGACATGTGGCAGGGTCTTGCAGACCTGCAGCCCCTGCAGCTGGCAGAAATGACAGTCTTGGTCTGAGCATCCAAGGCGAAAAACTCTGACACAGGAAAGTTGTTGATAACGTATAAGTCAATCTCCAGAAGTTAGTGATACACTAACCTAGTTTTCCAGGGCTGACTGCCCCTGTGTCTGCAGATTCCAATAAAAATTTGAAGTCTGGAGATCTCCAGAGCAACTGCTCCTTCCTAGGCTTGACTACTCTCCCATTTGAGGGTATTTTTCCCCTTTACTTTGTATTAACAAACCTGTTCCTACTTAAGTCTCCTCTGTGTCCATCCTTCAATTCTTTCTCCAACGAGACCAAGAACCTTCTGGTCCTAACTTAGTGCACTGAATCTAGTAACACCAGGGTCCTCTGGTGTTCAGTTAGGATAACACACCCTAACTGAATCACATACCCTAAATCTCGCATGTCTGGCTTCACGTTCTCAATTCAAGGCACAATGTCCTCGGGCTCTATAATGAAAATGTCTGCTTGGGTCATCATGAAGCAGACAGAGGCTGGTCATCTCAACTGGGGAAGAAATAGGGCCTCTCTGGTATGTGTGTGTCTGGAACAGATCCATATGCTGGTCACTGTGTTAGATAAAGAGACACCGATCTCTGCTTTGAGGAGTGAACCAGACTCAGTTTATGCTCCTCCCCAGCTCGACAGAACCTTCTCTCCCTGACCCAGCAAAGGCAGCCTAATTTGCAAACTGACCGTGGCCCCTACTCTCAATAGCTGCATGATCCTGAGCAAGCTGTCTGTCCATTCTCTGAGGCAGTAGAGCCAGGATAGGGTGACAGGGAAATTAGAAAATATATAAAAATGAAGCCAGGTTCAAGAGTTGAGACCGACTCCCTCATATGTGGACATTAGATCAAGGGCAAACACAACAAGGGGATTGGACTATGAGCACATGATAAAAGCGAGAGCACACAAGGGAGGGGTGAGGATAGGTAAGACACCTAAAAAACTAGCTAGCATTTGTTGCCCTTAACGCAGAGAAACTAAAGCAGATACCTTAAAAGCAACTGAGGCCAATAGGAAAAGAGGAACAGGTACTAGAGAAAAGGTTAGATCAAAAAGAATTAACCTAGAAGGTAACACCCACGCACAGGAAATCAATGTGAGTCAATGCCCTGTATAGCTATCCTTATCTCAACCAGCAAAACCCCTTGTTCCTTCCTATTATTGCTTATACTCTCTCTACAACAAAATAGAAATAAGGGCAAAATAGTTTCTGCTGGGTATTGGGGGGGGAGCGGGAGGGGGCAGAGTGGGTGGTAAGGGAGGGGGTGGGGGCAGGGGGGAGAAATGACCCAAGCCTTGTATGCACATATGAATAATAAAAGAAAAATGAAAAAAAAAAAAAAAAGAGTTGAGACCGAACCAGGAAATAAGGCTGAAAAAAATCACTAGCACAACGAGAAATCGAATCAACTGTTCAAGAATGTACAGGCCTGCCTTCCTTCCATCGTCCTTCCTTCTCTGTTGGATGTTAACTGAGACCCACTGCCCCAGAGGAGTACTTAGGTCCAGGAACAGAAAATGCCTGGCTTTTGTAAATCTGTGTCTGGGAAGGATGCCTAAAAAGAACCACAGAACAGACATCCATGCCACAGACCCCTTGATTGTAAGGCCAACCCAGACTCTTCTTTCCATGATTGAGTGACAGACAGTACCAAAACAAGGTAACTGGGAAGTTGCTGAGCACCCATCCAGGTGACCAGCTCTCAACTGGAAACTCCCAGCCCATTAGGAGACAAAAATACCCAGAGATGAAGACCCTCACCGGGTCCTCTGCTCCCACTTTCTGACTGCCTGTCAGAAGGTTCTGCCAGCTTAGTCTCCTCTTTCTTGGCACCCCACTTTGTCTTCCTAGATTAAAGAAATCTCTGCTGGCCTACTACCTTGTGTGCCTCCTTCTTGGATTACTTCAAAATTCATTCCATTGTTATTCCAAATGCCTGGGGGCGAGTCCCAGATAAGCCTGGAAATTTGAGAGTTCCCTTCTCCTATCAGGAATCTCCTGTCTTCCAAACACCTTCCAGGTGACACCCAATGCGGGGCTGTCACTTTCACAGGGCAAAATAAAACACAATAGCTTGATACCCTGCAAGGGAGGTCACATCACGCTCACAACTGAAGTTCACAGGCACCGTCCCCTCCTTCCCCACCTGAGTGCTGGGATGCACACACATTCGGTAGGAAGGAGACAGGGAGCCTGGGGTGCTGTGAGAACAGCTGCAGGGCAAACCAGGACGAAGACAGGCTTTGCCACCACCGCTCCCTCTCCTACCTGCAGCTTCAGCTGGTGTGCACGTGGGGTTGTGCACAGTGCAGGCTTCGGAAGGGATCTGGTGAGCATCCTACATCCCAGGTCACTCACAGCTCACACCTCACTTCCCTCCTAAGTCTGCTCCCCCACAGAATGCAGCGGGCACAATGGTCCTGCTAAAATTAGCTGGGCCTTTCTCAAAACCCTCCGATGGCTTCCTGACTCAGGCTAAAAGCCCAGGTCCTCACTGTGGCCTCTCCACCTGTGCCCTTATCTCCAACTCCTCTGTTCCACGCACTCCCTCCTAGCTCTTCCTCAGCCTTGTTAAATTCCCTCCTCGCCTCAGCTTGGCACTGCTGTTCCTTGTCCTGAGAACACTGCCCTCTGGCAGTCATCTTGCTTGACCTTCCCTATTTCAGGTAAGGATTCTTGTTTCAAAGGCCCCTCTCCAGGAGCCTCCCCCCACCTTCTCTGAAGCTTTCTTCTGCACCCCCACACCTCATTTCCACTCCCCCTCTTTTCTCTCCAGCACTGTCATCTAGCCTATTGCTCATCTGTCCCCACATCTGGGCCGAAGCTCCACGGGGGGTGGGGGGGCACCGTGTGGTTTGTTCGCTGCATGGCCCCTGAGGGCTGATGACAGAGCCTGAGACATCATGGGCTTCAAAATGTGAGGAAGAAATGAAACTGTGGGCACGTGTGACCGTTACCAGAAAGACGGAGAGAGAAGGAATGATGCAAAGGTGAAAGGCGGCAGTGGGGGCCCTAAGTAAGCCTGGTGGGCTGGGGGGGGGTGGGGACAGGTGTGAGGAAAGTTCGGAAGTTGGGTGTGAGGGGCTGGCTTACTACCTTCCATTCTCCATGGAGGAGGAAGTGAGAGTGGTGCAGAGCCCTATGCAGGTGCAGGAAGTCAGAACTTGTCCTGGTGGAGAGCTCTGGCAGCCCAGGTGACTTAGTGACCCTGGGAGGAATAATGGTGACAAAACACCTCCTGGCGCCCTCTGTCCTACATCATCTGGTGTTCGGGAGATGAGGAAGGAGAGAGGGGACAGTGGGTTCATCCAGGGCTGAGGTGTTGCCAGGCAGCTCTGATAAAGAGACAGGAGGTCCAGAGAGTCAGGTGACTTGGTGACATTGCTCCTTAAATGATGTCAAAGAGTTAACACTGAACAAAAGAAAGGATGGGCTGAGAGACTGACAGAGAGGAGAGCCAAGGGTCCGAGAGGATCCCTGCGGAGGCTGTGGTGAGAGCAATGAGAACTCAGGAGGAGGAGGAGAAGCAATTCTGAGAGGTGACAAAATGCTAGGCATTTGTGCAGTTGGGGGCTGTGCTGGAGTGAGGGGCTTGTGTCATGAGGACCAACCCTGGGTGAGGGGGGGTTAGGATCAAAAGGAAGACCCATCCATAGTCCTAAGAAATACCTAAGTCTAGCCCACTATGGTAGCTCATGTATGTAATCCCAGCTACTCAGGAAATGGAGATTAGGATGATCATGGTTTGAAACAGTCAGCCCAGGCAAAATGTTTAAGACACCCTACTTGAAAAATAACTAAAAGCAAAAAAAGGCTGGTAGAGTGGCTCAAGTGGTAGACCACCTGCTTGGCAGGCATGAGGCCCTGCATTCAAGCCTGGGTACACCCCCCCATAAAAAAAACCCGAAAAATAAATAAAAAAGAAACAAAGATACCTAGCTGGGAGGACCGGAAATGACACATTGGGAGGACAGTGGGTGACAAGAGTTTCATGGGAACAGGGTTCTGCAAGGTGGTGGAAGAAAGGAGGTCTGTGGCTGCAGGGAATAATCTCCTGACTGTTGGTGGGGACTGAACCTTCCACAGCAGTGTTCTTGACATGGCGGCAATTTACAAATTTCCCAAAAAAGGCTGAAAATGTCTCCAGACAACCCCTGTGCATAAAGCTGAAAGGGCAGTGACAAAAGGTCTGACACGGCCTGCCTGGAGTCCCCGCCCTGCTCTCTATTAGCAGGGGTCTTTCAGCAAGGCCTTCAGCCTGTCTGAGCCTCAGTTTCTTTATCTGTCAAATGGAGAAGTCAGATGACCCACTTCAGAGGCACAAATGCCACATTTGCAGTACCACCATTATCATCTGCAGGGTGTGTGGACTGGCAAAGGGAGATGGGGCCGCCTGTGCCACACCTCGCAATGCCCATCCCCACTCTGTCCCTGACCAAACCGACCCTATTGTGTTTGGTGGGTGACATGTGTCCAGCCTGGCTTTCCCTCTGCCAGTCTCACTTGCAGAGAGTTTCTGGGAAAACTTTGGCTTTCCTGACAAGAAGGAGCAAACAGAGACTGGTGTCCACATTCCCCCTTCCTCCTGCCTTGGATACAGAAGTGATACTTGGAGCTATGGCAATCATGTCACAGTCGTGGGGCGAATGCTGGCATTCAAAGGCAGGGGAAGGCGGAGGGCCGGAGTTCCTGAAGGAGCATTGACCAAATGCACCAAGGCTGACAATTACCTACCTACCCTTGTGTTTTTGGTTTTTTTGGCTCTACTAAAGTTTAAATTCAGGGCTTTGTGCTGAGCCATGCCACCAGCCTTTTTTGCTTTATTTTTCAAATAGGGTCTCAGGTTTTCTGCCAGGGCAGGCCTTGGACTGTGATCCTCCTATCTATAACTCCTGTATAGCTGGGATTACAGGCATGTCCCACCACACTGGGCCCTACCCTTGCTCTTGTTGTGCAAGTAACCTAATTCTCAGGATTGGTGGAGTGGCTCAGGTGGTAGAGCATCTGCCTAGCAAGCGTGAAGTGCTGAGTTTAAATGCCAATACCACCACCACTACCACCACAAAAAATTTAAATACAGAAAGAAAACTAAGTCCCAGTTTTCTTAGCTGTGTTATTGGGGTGCAGGGTTAATAATAGCTGGACACATCTCTAGGTCTAGCACAAGCTCCTGCAGAGTTTCCTACTGGGAAAGCACGGCACATTCCATATTCAGGTCGTGCACCTCCAGCAAGTGACTTTTAAAGAAATCAAAGGCCAAGGGCCCTTGCATGAACCCCATTTTAATTCCAAATGAAACTGAAAGGGTGGAACAACCAGGATAATAGCAAAGCCAGACGCATAGGTGTGCAGAGGGCACCCTGGGTTGCCCTTGCTCTCCAAAGGGGAGAGGGCACGCTCTGGAGAAAAGCACGCAGTTAAGAGAAGGGGGAAAGCTGATCTTGCCAAGGGCCAACGAACCTGGCCACGTCACTGCTCCCTCATCATCGTCAGAGAGGGTTCTGAATTATGGTGCTGGCCCGTGTTGACGAGTATCTGACACCGCTAGGGCCCTTTCGCGCCGATCACAGCATCTACCCAGGAGCTCAAACAGCCTGAACCCAAAGAAACTGCAGCATTTGCCAGGCCCTCTGCTTCCCTTCCCCCACCCGGCTCCCTGTCCCCAAGCGGAGCGAGGAGATGGGGGAAAAACCGAGCTTTGAGATCAGAGTCTCCCTGCTGGTAGCCGCAGAGCCGAGGAGCGACCCACTGCGACGACCAGCACACCGCGGAGTGTCCCGGCCGCGCCCACTCGGGCTGGCCGCCCTCCCCCACCCCGCCGAGGGCGGTCTGCACCCTCCAGGCAGGTGACCACGGGGACGCGCCCGCGAAGCTCCGGCGCCGGGGTCCCCGCTGCCCGCCTGGGCCTGGCCCGCGCCCCGAGCCCCCCGACCCCCGGCGTCCCCGGCCGCGCGCACTCACGCTCCACGTCGTGCAGCTTGGCCCGCTCCTCCTCCAGCTTGCCCTTGAGGCTCTCGGCCTCGCTCTTCAGCGACGCCAGCGTCTCGTTCTCGTGCAGCCCGTCCGTGGCCATCTTCGCGCGGGGCGCCGCGGGGAGGGAAGCGCAGAGCGCGTGCGGTGAGCGCGCGGCGCGGGCGGCCGGGCGCAGCTGGGGTGGCCGTGACCCTGAGCGCCGCCCGCGCCCCGCCCTCCGCGGTGACGTGATGGCTGCGGGGCTGCGGCCCGGCCCTGTCCCCCTCCCTCCCGGTCCCCGGCCCTGGCACCCGTCCCCAACGCGGCGCCCGCACTCCACCCCGGAGAAGCCGGGAGGAGGCTTGTGTCCATTTCACCCGGGGGGGAAACTGAGGCTCAGGGACGGTGCGTGACTTTACGTACGCCGTGAAAGGCCAAGCGGGGTTTCCAACTCGGGACTCCTGGCTCCTGGAGAGCCTGATGAAGTCCCAGCGTCACAGCCCCTCAATCCCACCTGCCAGGGGCGTGACAAATGGCACCTGCTTGCAGAGAGGACAGGAGAGGGACCTGGGTACCCCCCTCCAACTCCTACGAACCGGAAACTTTGTTGACTTAAGTTTACAAAACTAAAACCAGATCTGCCTGCTGGGAAGCTCTGGGGTGTCTGAGGCCCTGGAGGCCGGTTCTTGGTTTGGCTTTTCCTTTCTTTACAGGGGCTCAGGTGCCTGTTCTGCGGCAGCAGGAGCAGGGGGCGGTGGCTGCACAGCTCAGACCTGGGGTGAGGCCGCTTCCTCCCCTCAGGAAGGAAAGAAAGGCTGTTGTTCTCGCCAGGACCCGGATTTAGTGACTTGGGCACTCAAGGATCCCCTCTCCCAGTCTCACTTCACTGCTCTGAGTGCTCTCATTTGATCCCCTCTGGAGTCGCCCTGACTGGGTGCTGCTGTCCCCACTGCACAGATGGGCAGTGACACAGAGGCTCACACTCCTATGAAGAGGGAAAAGCAGAAGTTGGACGCAGGCAGTCGGGCTCCACCAGGGCCCCCTGGACTCAGGTGTGAATGACCTTCTTCCCTTCCTCTGTGACCTTTCGTGTGCGTCTATGTGCAGGACGGGAAGGCAGGCACAGTTACAAATTCTGCAGTGAACATGGGCAAGCACACTAAGCCTTCCTTCTCCCTCCCCGCTGACACTCCAGCTCCTTTCTGTGGTCCTCTGTCTGAGGAAGTTGGAAGAAATGTATTCGTGTCCTCAAAACTGTCTTGCAGGGTAGATTCTGACAGCCTCAGCTCTATCATCTGGAAAATCTGCTTCCTAATACCTGCTTCCTAGGGCTGCTCTGAGAATTAAGTAAGACAGTGTGAGTAGATAGCGCTGGTTCCCACAGGTACTGATGCTTGTCAGCCAAGTGCCAACTCCCTGCCCTGTCAATGTGGGCTTATTCCTCATTTGTCCTCAGCATTTGGCTTAATACAGCAGGCACTCAGTTAATGCTAGTCCATTAAATGCATATATAAAACAATATATACAGATTATGTAGTTAAACATTAAACAAACATATAAATTAGAAATGTTGTTATACACACAACTATTTATACCTAAAGGAATAAATGTAAAATAAAATTAAAATAGCAAAAAATATGATATTTGCTTCAGAATTTGAAGAGCTGAAGGCTGAGGCCTCAGGTTCTCTGTAGATTATGCTGTCTGGGAGCCAACACCAGCTCTGCCCTGTCAGTATCTCGGCTCCTTATCTATAATGGGGTGGCAGCTTTTTCACACCGTGTCCAGAATTCAGACCCAAGAGTGACACACAGAATGCACCATTAGCCTTACTGAGGCTGCCCAGGACACCTGCGCAATTTGGTGAAGTGATTTGATCAGACACGAGGTTATGAAGGACACTTCTCCCACGGGTTGTCTTGGAAGGCCCAGGCAAGGTGACAGCCTCTCCTCCCCTCTTACTCTGTTTGGGATGTGGCGGCTCAGGGTCTTCCTGACTGTAGAGACCTGGGATGTGTGGTGCCTCACACTGGTGTGTGCCTTCCTTGGAGGGCTCTCTGTGTCCATTAAACCCCAAATATCCTCTAGTCTGGAGAGTCTACCGTCTAGAGATGAGGCCATGGAACAGTTAATGGCCAGGCCACTCCTGCAAAGGGCAGCCCTGTCCTTTGGTGGCAGTTCCCTTTTTGTAGAAGCGAGGACACTGGGTATCAGAAAAGTTGAGGTCAGCCACATCTCAGCAATAGTTGAGTTGCGGGGTTACCCCATCCATGAAAAGGCTCCATCCAGGGCCCAAACACCCGGATGAAAAGCCAGCTGTCAATCACCGGATATCTCCTCAGCCAAAGGACGCTGTCTGAATATTTGGGAAGCCCCAGCGACAGCCTCCAGGAAGTCTCCCTGGGCAGGGCCTCTGGGCCGGGGAGAAGCTATCATGCAGCAGAGGACAGAGAGCGGGGGGTTCAGGGCTCCTTCTGCCCACAGAAGAACTTGTTTAAGAAACAGATGAGTTAGGTTAAGAAGGTCAGGAGGAAGGGGCCCTTGGAAAGCCAGCTTGTTTTAACAGTAGGAATATTTTCAGTTTTGCAACTTGCAGAGCCAAGTTTAGAACAAGATGTGCTGCATGTAGCAATAAAAACAGCATGGTACTGGCACAAAAACAGACATGAAGACCAGTGGAACAGAATAGAGGACCCAGATATGAAGCTACACAACTATAACCAACTTGTCTTTGACAAAGGAGCTAAAAATATACGATGGAGAAATAGCAGCCTCTTCAACAAAAACTGCTGGGAAAACTGGTTAGCAGTCTGCAAAAAACTGAAACTAGATCCATGTATATCACCCTATACCAATATTAACTCAAAATGGATCAAGGATCTTAATATCAGACCACAAACTCTAAAGTTGATACAGGAAAGAGTAGGAAATACTCTGGAGTTAGTAGGTATAGGTAAGAACTTTCTCAACGAAACCCCAGCAGCACAGCAACTAAGAGATAGCATAGATAAATGGGACCTCATAAAACTAAAAAGCTTCTGTTCATCAAAAGAAATGGTCTCTAAACTGAAGAGAACACCCACAGAGTGGGAGAAAATATTTGCCAGCTAACATCAGACAAAGGACTGATAACCAGAATATATAGGGAACTTAAAAAACTAAATTCTCCCAAAACTAATGAACCAATAAAGAAATGGGCAAGTGAACTAAACAGAACTTTCTCAAAAGAAGAAATTCAAATGGCCAGAAAACACATGAAAAAATGCTCACCATCTCTAGCAATAAAGGAAATGCAAATTAAAACCACACTAAGATTCCACCTCACTCCTGTTAGAATAGCCATCATTAGCAACACCACCAACAACAGGTGTTGGCGAGGATGCAGGGAAAAAGGAACCCTCTTACACTGTTGGTGGGAATGTAGACTAGTACAACCACTCTGGAAAAAAATTTGGAGGCTACTTAAAAAGCTAAACATTGATCTACCATTCGATCCAGCAATACCACTCTTGGGGATATACCCAAAAGACTGTGACACAGGTTACTCCAGAGGCACCTGCACACCCATGTTTGTTGCGGCACTATTCACAATAGCCAAGTTATGGAAACAGCCAAGATGCCCCACCACTGACGAATGGATTAAGAAAATGTGGTATCTATACACAATGGAATTTTATGCAGCCATGAAGAAGAACGAAATGTTAGCATTCACTGGTAAATGGATGGAATTGGAGAACATCATTCTGAGTGAGGTTAGCCTGGCCCAAAAGACCAAAAATCGTATGTTCTCCCTCATATGTGGACATTAGATCAAGGGCAAATACAACAAGGGGATTGGACTTTGAGCACGTGATAAAAGCGAGAGCACACAAGGGAGGGGTGAGGATAGGTAAGACACCTAAAAAACTAGCTAGCATTTGTTGCCCTTAATGCAGAGAAACTAAAGCAGATACCTTAAAAGCAACTGAGGCCAATAGGAGAAGGGGACCAGAAACTAGAGAAAAGGTTAGATCAAGAAGAATTAACCTAGAAGGTAACACACACGCACAGGAAATTAATGTGAGTCAACTCCCTGTATAGCTATCCTTATCTCAACCAGCAAAAACCCTTGTTCCTTCCTATTATTGCTTATACTCTCTCTACAACAAAATTAGAGATAAGGGCAAAATAGTTTCTGCTGGGTATTGAGGGGGTGGGGGGGAGAGGGAGGGGGCGGAGTGGGTGGTAAGGGAGGGGGTGGGGGCAGGGGGGAGAAATGACCCAAGCCTTGTATGCACATATGAATAATAAAAGAAAAAAAAAAAGATGTGCTGCACATAGAATCCCATTACACCAAGCCCATAGTTTACGTCATCCTGGGTTCTTCACTGCCATTTGCTTTGCTATAATAATTTCTTTTACCATGTAATCACTGGGCAGTTACCCTGGAATCAGGAGGATAAATCTCCCTTTTTCTTTTCAGTTGGATAAAATGTGAAAGCCTTCTTTCCTCTTACACACACTCACATGCCTTGTGTGTGTATATATATATACATGTGGCATGGGGCTTGAACTCACAGACCTCACACTTGGTAGGCAGGCACTCTACCACCTGAGCCACTCCACCAACCCTCTTGCATCTGCTTTTTAATGCCTTGATATTTTGGGGCTTTCCTGTTAGGCTTTTGTGGGAGGGTGCTTTACCGTTTTTCACCAGATGGGGGCTCTGCTGGGCCACACTATTCAGCATGGCTTTGCCAATCCTCTGAGACAGGACTAATTCCTAGAGCTGTGAACATTTTGGGTGCAAGATCTGAAGCTGTGCATAGCCACCTTTGGCAAGGATTTGACTTTGTGTACCTTGAAAAAAAATGCCAGGATTTATTTTTCAGCTCTCAGTTCTCCCTGAAGGCTTGGGCCCAGGGAGCACTTTTGTAGCTTAATTTTGCTTGCTACGTAGTCCCAGAAAGGATCAACACAGTTGTACATAAGCTGAGATGGGGCCCTTGGAAAGGTGTCCCAAGACTGTTTATTGGCCAAGGTCTCTTTTAGCTTGGTTTCTTGCTAAGCAGACTGGTAGAGGACAGAAGAGAAAAGCATTAGCCTGGGAGAACAATGACAGCTAAACGATGGTTCCTGCTCACTTCCTGTATTGGCACTGTCTTCAACACCATACATAGCAAATGAGCTCACTGGATCCTCACGAAACCCCAGGAGACAGATGCCACTAGTGTTCCTGTCTTGTGGGTGGGAAAACAGGCTTCAGGAGACACACCTGTCCTAGAAACACAAGCCAGAGAGGAACTCCCTGCACACCCCCCCTCCAGGCATTCAGGCACCTGAGTCCACAGCTGAATCCCTGTACTGCACTGCCTGTCTGAGCCTGGGTGTGCATTCTGTCAACTCATTCTGTGACAACTAGTCTGTCATAGGACTCTCACTAGATACTGATTTAGGGCAGGCAACTGAAAATTAAAATGTGGCACTTACAATTTCCGCACACATCGAGCAGTAGCTGAGTTGTTGAGATTTCTTGAACACCGGTCTCAGAGCCCTTTGTTTGAAGCATTTGTCACAGGAGCCAAAGACATTAACTAGAAAGGTCTGATCGCACATGTTTTACCCAAGATAGAGCTGAAAGAAAGTGAAAGGGGGAGGGTGTGAGAAAAACCAGTAACTGGGTTCTTCATCTTCTCCTTCTTGTGGCAGAAAGCTCGCACAGTTAATTCCTCAGCTTTGCTGTATACCAACATGGCTGGGTCCACACAACTCAGACAAGCAAGCGTCAGATAGTAGGTTTTCCGAGGTAACGAGCTTAATCGGTTGCTTCGGCAGCTGGCAGCCACACTTGCAGAGGGTCTTCACAGCACAGTATGAGTTCCATGGGCTTCACGATGAAAACATTGTTGTAATAAATACTATAATTTAAAACTTTAGAAAGCATTCTTCCCCTCTGGGTGAACTGTTGAAGTACAGACAGGAGTCAGCAAGTTAAAGAGCCTGATCGCAATCAAAGCTATGAGTTAGTGTGGAGTTGGTTCCCAGCAAGGTAAGCATCCACTAATTAAAACCTTGACAGCCCAGTACCCAGGCTCCCTCCCTACCTGTTCAAGCCCAAGGCCACTGGAGAGAAGGAGACCTTGGGAGGCAGCGCCATCTAGTGGCTAAAGGCACAGGCCCTGGTGGCCCAGATGTGGCCCCTTACTGAGTGTTAGGACAAGGCTGGAAAGGACACAGACCTCAGTGGAGTTGAGTCACGCTTTATTAGCGAGATAGAAGGGCGTCTGGCAATCTCCGGGTGGTGGGGAGGGTGTAGGCTGTGTTTTTAAAGCCAAGGCAGAGGCAGGACCAAAGGCAGGGGATTGGGAATGCAGCATGTTTCAAGGTTGCCCACGTGAGCTGGGCAGTGCAGAAGGTTCCCAGGCTTGTCCATATAGGCTGGGCAGTGTACCATGTTCCGCAGTTCGTGATCCATGGCCCGAGCCAGGAGTTTCAGTTTCAGGTCAGAAGACAGAGTTTCTTACACTGAGAAGCTAGTTACTTGACCTCCCTGAAACTTTACTAACCTGTCAAATGGAGATCTTAAAATTGACCCTTCTGTGGTTGTCAGGGGAATTATAAAAGACACTGCACAAAGTGCACTTAGCTCAAGGTCAGAAACATGACGGGTACATCAGCAAGGTCACGCTGCCCTGGGAGTGCCAGTGATTGCATGGCAGCAGCAGCCTTGGAAGGGAAGTGTGGAGGAATGAGCAAGAGGAGCCCATGGGAAGATGTGACCAAGGGCTGGTTAAGGCCGTGTGAGGGGTGTCCTGGGCTGTTGCTTAGGAAGGAGAAGAAGCTGGGTCTTGGGGACACGTGGAGGGGAAGATGTCTGCAATACAGCCTAGGTTTCTTTGGGGGAGACTGAGGGCTGTGCTGCATTGCTGAAGATGGAGGACATGGAGGCTAAGGGCGGAAGGGAGCAGCCATCTCAGGTGTTCCTTAAGATTCAAAGAAACGACCCCTTGAGCACAGATACATATATTTTTAGGCCACTGGTCTAAACATTTCAACAGAGGTGAATTTGTCGGGGAGATGACACTGGGGAATCTCTGCCACACAGAGCAGGAGAAGGAATGAGAAGCTGTGTTGGGTGGAAACTCCTATAGCAAGGGATGTGCGTGTGTGTGACACAATACATGAGAACTCAGGGTGACAGAGGAGTAGAAAGCAGCCCCTCAGAGACATGAGATCACAGGAAGCCACCATCTGTTCACTGTGACAGAGTGTGTGGCCCTAATCTTGCACAACCGGGGAGGGAGGCAGGACATGTGTGTCACCACCCAGGAAACAGAGAGACTGAACAAGGAGTTCAAGGTGAGCAGTGGAGCCTGAGTCTGGGTTTGTCACAAAAGGTGAGCTAAAGAACAAGAAGGTGTGCCCACCAGCACCTGGGGCTGGGTAAGCACTGCCCCCCACCCCCACCTTGGCAATTGATGGCACCAGCGTTTCAAGGACAGGTTGAAGACACTGGGTAATAGCATTAGGACGCTGAGCCCTGGGCTTTGGCAAGGGAACAGTGGTGTTCAGGGATTAGTGCAGCATCTGTGCTGGCAGAAGTAGGGGGAGGGATAGGGGACAGCACAGAAACTGATGAGACGAGGAAGGTGGCATGGTATTCTGCAGAAGAGGGAATGGAAGGCTGGAGCAACCCTCGGACCAAGACGAGAAGGAGCACCAGGAAGGCTGGGAGTTACAGGGCATAAAGAAAAAGAAGTGGGAAAATTGCTAGTATTCTAAATCAATGCTTTTCTTCTTCGTCTGAATTTCAAATTTTCCAAACCATAAAAGGAGATTATAATGTTCATTATAGCTAACTGGAAGCAGAAGGACACGAAGAAGGAAAAGTAACTGTTCATGGTCTGACACTCACAAGTAGCTGGCTCACTAACATCTCATTCTCTCTTCCAGGATCTTTTTTTTTTTTTCCCCCCCTCCAGCAGTACTGGGATTTGAACTCAGGGACTTGCATTGCTAGGCAGGCACTCTACTGCTTGAGCCACGCTTCCAGCCCTTTTAGCTCTGCAGATAGGGTCTTGCTTTTTGGTCTAGGCCAACCTGGACCACAATCCTGTTTTACAGTGGGATGACAGCACGCACCACCACACACAGCTTTTTTCTGTTGAGATGAGGACTCATGAATTTTATTGCCTCAGCTGGCCTGAAACCTTGATCCTCCCCATCTCAGCCTACAAGTAGCTGGGACGACAGGCATGAGCCACCAGTGACTGGCTCTTCCAGGATCTCTATAAGCATAGACGTGTATACTTTCTAAAGATTGGAAAGATGTGCCATATACCATTTGGCTTGGTATACGTTTACCTTACACGTCATTGCATATTCTTGGGAACACTATTTTAAAACAGAGACTACAACTTTTGAGTCGCATCAGCCTGAAGTCATGTCACATAGCATTTCAGATCTGGTTGGTCACACATGGATAAGCTACAAAGCAAATTTGAAGTGTTTTAAAATAATGTTACCATTTCTAGTTTGGAAAAATCAAAAAGTTATAAAGAAGAAAGTGATTACCTACAATCTCACTGCCCAGGATTCCTTTTCACATTGTGGCATTTGTGAGATAAGATTTTTTTAAAGATCATTGAGGCGGTACTGTTTATTTATCCCATTTATATGTCCAGATGTTTTTATTTAGTGTTTATATCATGAGTTAAAATTAACTTTAGCATGTTCTGTTGTATTTATGTCAATATTCTTTTTAGGATGAGAGAAGTTTTCACAGAGCAAAAAAGCATTTGACAAGGAAAAGACAAGTGCTCCCCGTTTTAACAAGTTTTAATGTGGGCTTGCTCTCTTGTTCATAGAGCTGAAACCTTCCCCTAATAATCTTATGACAAGTACAACGTTTTTTTGACACCGGCTTTCCCTCAATGTGTGGCTTAAATCTCACCAAAGAAAAACATGCTTATTTTAGAATCAGTACCAAGATTAGAACGTCAAAAGTGAAAGTCTTTATGTCATACTCTGTATTTCCACACCTTTGTAGTTTCAGGTTTTTTTTTTTGACACAAACAAATAGATACAGATTTGTTAATTATGCAAATGAGGCTTTTCCACCTTATTTATTCTGATAATACTTATAGATGTATTTTTTTTTACTTTGTTAATGCCTCAGTATTATTCTGTACTATTTAACATCTTAAAATTTGTTAAACCAACCTGCTGTTGTTGGAGATATGGGGTATCTTGAAGTTTTAATTTTAAAATAAAGCTGATTAACTCAACTAAAAATAGACAAAAGAATCCTCCCATATTGCTGGTAGGAAAGAAAAATGGGCTGGTGGAGTGGCTTAAGTGGTAGAGTGCCTGCCTAGCAATCATAAGGCCCTGAAGTCAAATCCCAGTGCTGCCAAAAAAAAATCACAATGAGGCAGTCATTTTACAAGATGTGCAGCTGTGGAAAATAGTTTGACATTTACTCAAAAAGTTCAATACAGAATTGTTACTACTATGACCCAGCAGAATGACTGAAAATGTATGCTCACAGAAAAACTTCCGTATCAGTATTTGAAGCAGTATTACTATTAGCTAAGAAATGGAAACAAGTCAAATGCCCACCAACTGAACAATGGGTGCACAAAATGTGGTATGGCTACACAGTGGCCTTGTTACTCAACAACACAAAAGAATGAAGTCGTGACACGTGATGGATGACCTTGAGAGCATGACGGTGAAAGGAGTCAGCAAAGGCCAAGCGTACAGCAAATCCACTTATATGGAATGTTCGGGACAGGCATACCCAGGGACAGAAAGTGGGCTAGTCTTGCCAAGAGGAGAGGAGAAGGGGGGACTGAGTACTGCTCAGTGGGCATGGGATTTCTCTTTTGGGGTGATGGAAATGTTCTGAAATTAGATAATGTTGAGGATTTCGTATCCTTATACATACACTCAAACCTGCGAAGTGTACATTTTAAACGGTGAGTTTTATGTTGTGTGTATTGTATCTAGATACAAATTATTTTTAAAATGGTCAAAAGATCTGAACAGGTATTCCTCAAAAGAGGATATTCTGTAGACTAAAAAATTTTAAAAATGTTTTAACATTGTTCATCAAAGAAATGCAAGTTAAAAAACACAATGTGATAAAAACTACTTACCCATCGGAATACCTAAAACTGAAAAAAACAAAACAAAACAAAACAAAAACAAAACCCCACCTTACAGTGTGGGCAAGTGTGTGGGGAGCTAGAACTCTTTCCTTGCTGGCAGGAAACTGCTGGTAGGATCTTCTTCAGCTAAGCATCTCTCTCTTCTATGACCTGGCAATTCTGCTCATGGCTATGTGTCAATAGAAATGAATATTCATTTCCTCCCCAAAGCAGGAATAAGAGCTTTGTCCATAGTAGCCCCAAGCTGGGAAAATCCAAATGTTCACCAACAGTAGAGCAGATAAACAGTGACGTGTTCAGACAACATAAAAACAAGCTTCTGGTACCTGCAGCGGGGTTGGTGGACCTCAGGGGCTGTGGCCATAAGACCTCTGTCAACCCTTCCTGTTCCATCAGTGGCGCTCTGAGGTATGGGTTGTCATATAAAAATCAGCTGGATAATTTTTAAAACCAGTGACTTGACTTTAAACCTGATTCATTTGTTCCTGGTGCTCATGCTAGTCTACTTAAAAAACCCTTTTCAGAGGCACGCCTGTAATCCCAGCACTCAGGAGGCTGAGGTAGGAGGATGGTGAGTTGGGGGCCAGCTTGGGCTACATAGCGAGACTCTGTCTCAGAAAAATAAAAGCAAATCCCCCTATCTTTTCACTATTTCAGAATAAATTCATGCAACTTGCGGAAAAAATAGGAGATACACACCCATAACAGAAATCCCTCCTGCCGGGCTCCCACCACACAGAAAGCCCTCACCTCCCTGGGGTCTGTGTGCATCTGGACACTTGCGCAGGCATCTCGGAAAGTGCATAGAACCTACCTTGCACTGAGTCGGCAGTGGGAGGAGGTGGGCAGACCCGGCAATAGCTGTGGTGGTGTGCAGGTGGGTGTGCAGGTGCTCCTGCAAGTCTGTGTCTTATCTTCTTAGCTGGGCATTATGGCTTAGGGGCATGACCCCACCTGCACACCCTGCTCACAACGGGGCACACCACACACCTGCTCATCTCCTGAACCTTCTCAGTCCTCGTGGCTGGGACCCCTCTGAATCTCTTCGGAGCACTTTTTGGGCCCTATTTTCTGCCCTCTGTAGGAGGCACAGTCTGCAGGGCATGGCCCCATGAACACACGTCCACCCCAATGAGCAAGCCTAATACCCACCTGTGACTGCACGTGGATGGTGTCTCTCAATGTTGACCATCCTTCCCAGCTTCCGCTTCATGAACCGAACCAGACTATGGCCTTCTCCATCAGCTTCCACAGGTCCCTTGTCCCCAAGGTCTATTCACTTCCATGGCTGACTCTTCTTCCCACACACCAATCCCTCCACCTCCCCAGGACCCCGCTTCCCCACTTCTCTCCTACCTCACAGCGCAGAGATAAAATGCATGGGTGAGTAAGGTGGGGTAGGGCCCTATGGGAGCTCACAGGCCAGGAGAAGCACGTCAATGTCACCGACTGGCAGCCCAGGTAAGTGTTCTAAAATAGGTGTGGATCCCAGGGTATTGGAGTCAGAAAGTAGGAGTGGTGGCTCTTCATGGTATGAGGAAGGTCAGGAAAGGGCACTAAGGCCACGACTGAGGATCAGAGACCCAGCCCACACATGGCTCAGAGGCCCCTCATTTTTTTTTTTTTTTGTGGCATTAGGTACAAAGGCTACTTTATTGTATATATTTAGCACTTTTAAAAATTTTTTATTTTATTCATATGTGCATACAATGATTGGGTCATTTCTCCCCCCTTCCCCCTCCTTTACCTCCCCCCCACCCGCCGCTCCCTCCCTTACCCCCACTTACCCCTTGCTACCAGGCAGAAACTATTCTGCCCTTATGTCTAATTTTGTTGAAGAGAGAGTATGAGAAATAATAGGAAGGACCAAGGGCTTTTGCTGGTTGAGGTAAGGATAGCTATACAGGGAGTTGACTTGCATTGATTTCCTGTGCATGTGTGTTACCGTCTAGGTTAATTCTTCTTGAACTAACCTTTTCTCTAGTTCCTGGTCCCCTTCTCCTATTGGCCTCTGTCGATTTAAAGTATCCGCTTTAGTTTCTCTGCGTTGAGGGCAACAAATGCTAGCTAGTTTTTTAGGTGTCTTACCTATCCTCACCCCTCCCTTGTGTGCTCTCGCTTTTATCATGTGATCAAAGTCCAATCCCCTTGTTGTGTTTGCCCTTGATCTAATGTCCACATATGAGGGAGAACATATGATTTTTGGTCTTTTGGGCCAGGCTAACCTCACTCAGAATCATGTTCTCCAATTCCATCCATTTACCAGCAAATGATAACATTTCGTTCTTCTTCATGGCTGAATAAAATTCCATTGTGTATAAATACCACATTTTCTTAATCCATTCGTCAGTAGTGGGGCATCTTGGCTGTTGCCATAACTTGACTATTGTGAATAGTGCTTCAATAAACATGGGTGTGCAGGTGCCTCTGGAGTAACCTGTGTCACATTCTTTTGGGTATATCCCCAAGAGTGGTATTGCTGGATCGAATGGTAGATCAATGTTTAGCTTTTTAAGTAGCCTCCAAATTTTTTTCCAGAGTGGTTGTACTAGTTTACATTCCCACCAGCTGTGTAAGAGGGTTCCTTTTCCCCCGCATCCTCGCCAACACCTGTTGTTGGTGGTGTTGCTAATGATGGCTATTCTAACAGGGGTGAGGTGGAATCTTAGTGTGGTTTTAATTTGCATTTCCTTTATTACTAGAGATGGTGAGCATTTTTTCATGTGTTTTTTGGCCATTTGAATTTCTTCTTTTGAGAAGGTTCTGTTTAGTTAACTTGCCCATTTCTTTATTGGTTCATTAGTTTTGGGAGAATTTAGTTTTTTAAGTTCCCTATATATTCTGGTTATCAGTCCTTTGTCTGATTGTGTAGCTGGCAAATATTTTCTCCTACTGAATGGAAAAAATTTAAAGTCAGGAAATTACTTAAGTCTTTCATTATAAATAAATACATGAATTTTGTGTATACTGTATTGGCATAGCAATGCTGTGAGCAAGAAGTGAATATACTTTAAAAATACAACATCTTGGCTGTTTCCATATCTTGGCTATTGTGAATAGTAGTAGCCCCTCATTCTTATGAAATCTGGGAGCCCCATGGAAACACAGCCTGAGCAGCACTTACGATATGTTTACTCCCTCTCTGAACATATTTATTTATTTATTGTGTACTGGGGTTGATCTCAGGGCCTTTGCTCTACCACTTCAGCCACACACCCCCAGCCCTTTCTGCTTTAGTTTATTTTTCACATAGGGTCTTGTACTTTTGCCTGGGACTGATCTAGGATCATGATCTTCTTATCTCCACCTCCTGATTAGCTGGAATTAAACTTGTGTACCACCATATCTGGCCTCTAAACATTTTTATATACTTCAAATGAGACATTCTGAATCTACCAGTATTCTAATATCTTTCAGTATGACCTTTAAAGAAGGACAGAAAACTTGTGCACCAAAGAGACATAATCTTTACAATTGAAAGAATCTGACCCAATTCATCTGGTTATTTTATTACTGTAAAGTTCTACTTTTCATTGTTTCATATGCAATGCACTGAAATGAACTAAAGTAAATCATTTTAAATTTATTGATTAGTTGGGTGAGGCTACATTACAATCATGTTATCATTCCCACTCCTGAGCTTCGTGTCTGTAGATGCTCAGCTATTGCCCATGACTGTCAGAAACAGAGTGGTTGAGATTTCTGGTTGGTGCAGAAAGTGATGGGGTCATAGGTCACAGGCAAGGACTGCTCATTTTGTGATCTCACAGGAAGGAATGAGAAGGTTTGAGGGATAAGGAATAGACAGTTCTTATAAAATGTGGGAAACACAGATTTCTCAGAGGGAGGAATGGATGGATACAAGTCTTAAGTCACTTTTATGAGAAAATTTACAAAATTAAAAAATATATTAGAATGCTAATTAAATAGAGAAAAACCTTGTTTGCCTTTTAATTTTTTATCATCGTTATTATTATTTGTGGTGCTGGGGATACAACCTGGGCAAGCACTCCACCACTCAGTCGATACATTCCCAGCCCTAAATACTAAATTATGGAAATTATCTGGCTGATACTATTTAAAGAAATGTTCTTTAAGAGAAGATGATAAATGACACGGCAATTAAGCTATGATAATATATTCATTTTAAATAAATATATACATAAAGTACTTCTAATGGTTAATTTCAGATTGTGTATACTCATAAAAATTAGAGGTGACTAGCACAAAATATATCTATATATTTCTATTTTAATGCAAGGGTGATTTTAATAATCACTGAATCCTCCCACAAGCAGCATGGGGCAAGAGGACTTTGGGGGGTCTGGTGGCCAAATGGGATTATTTCCTGGAAGACAGAGCCATTGAACCCCTGTGGCTTCATAAATGTCCCTGAGCATCACAGGAACCTTAAAGCCCTGGGAGTCAGTGTATCCCAGACCTCACTCCTGGAGAGGAAGCTCCATCACAAGACAGAATAGACCAAAGACATCTGGAAGAAAATGTGGGCCTTCCAGGAGTTACATTAAAGCCAGCTGAGATTCTGAAGTGAGATAGGGCCTTTCTGCCCACAGTTGGTGTGTGCTGATTTTTACAGACTCTCAGCAGAACCACAGTGACTGACACAAGGTGTGGCCCTTGGCGAGAACTCGATTTTCTTCCTTAAATTACATTCCAAAGCATTTCCAGTCCTAGAAAGTAAGCTATGTCCTTCACCTTTGACCTTCACTCAGGCCTGGGAGTGGGCTGGACCTGTTCCCTGCTATAATCTGTTAAGAAAACCTAGCTTGAAACTGCTGGGGATCTGGATCATTTCCAGAGCGTGTGGGGAGGCGGTAAAAGGAAACGTGACTTGGAAGAGATATTTGGTATCCAGCATCAGCTGCGATGAGTCACCCCGGTTATTCAGGAGAGCCTGAAATTAGAACCAGGGGAGAAGAAAGTGAGAAAACCAGTGCATTCTGCTCTACTGTGACTTGGAGGTCGACTCGGAGACCTTTGAAAATCAGGTTGATGTGACACGGGGCTGCTGAGAAGCACAGTTGCCAGGGATGAGTCTATAACGAGGCCTCCTTAGTCAGCTCTCATGAACACTTACTTGCTCTCTTTCACTCCAGAAGTTAATTTGTCACAGGATGGATGGAGTGTAAATCTTGTTTTTATTCCTTTGTATTCTCATGACATAATTCTAAGGCCAAACATGAGTAGTTCTCAAGTCTTATATTTTATAGAACCCATCTTCCTGTTCACTCAGTGGTTTGCAAACCCTTTGGTCTCAGGACTCCTTTAAAAAAGATGAGGACTCAAAGAGCATTTGCATATGTGGGTGTAACTATTGATGTTTATACCATATTAGTAATTAAAAAAATCACTTAAAATATTCATTAACTCAGGAAAATAATAAACTCATGCATGTCAAACATAATAGTTTCATTGAAAAATAATTTTCCAAAGCAAAAAGATTTAGTAAGACATAATACTGTTTTATATTCCTATAAATCTCTTTAATGTCTGACTTAACATAAGACTTATATATAAGCTATATCTGCTTCTGCATTAATCTGTTGTGCTATGCTATTTTGGTTGGAGCACATGAAGAAAATCCTGCCTCTCACAGATAAGCCTTTGCAAAAAGGAGGGGACCCGAAGACCCCCTGGAAGGGTCTCAAGAGCCCCCAGGGGTCCTTGAACCCAATGGGGGAACTGCTGCCCTAGTTCGTTGAAGGAAACACTTCAGGGATTGTTTCTGTTCAGCTCTGCCAGTGTGCACCACATTCCAAGACTGAGCAGAAACAAGATGGGCTGGAGGCTCACGGCCCTGAGTACTGGTTTGGGTGTTTCCATCCCCTTCCCAGCAGGACTAAAATGGATTCTGAAAACTGGAGAAATGCTTGCTGCTTTTGAGCTGGGTGTCTTTTATTTGTATGTGTGATAAATGTGCTTTAATCTTTGATTTTATCATATTAATTTTGTCTCAAGTAAAATGAAAAAGCACGTCCTTAAGGATCTCACCTGTACTTTGCGAACAAAGGATGGAGTCACTCTTTTCTCGAAGTCATCTATCGGTGTGTATGAGTTAAGGATCTTTATGATCTGTGAACATTATGTAACATAAAAAAGAACAACACTGATCATGAAATAATAGTTGTGGATGTTTGGGGATGTTAGGAACCACAGGTGGTTCTTTTAAACTGTAATTTCAGTATAAATTTACAGTATAAATTTTAGGCACTATGGGTTATCCATTCCTAAGAGAAAGTCAGGGAATAAGAACATAGAGGGCAGGAAGGATAAATCACATAATTAGATTGCAATGAGTGACCCCCCCCCCAACCTTCGGCCTCCCTGCCTCCCACTCACTCACATATACACCTGTGAGTTTAGTGGGCAAGAAAATACCATGTACATGTTTGTGTCTCACGGCCTAGAGTCAGTATCTAAAAAACACTTATTATGTAAAAGGGTGGGTCGTGGGAGATTAAAGTGGTTTGCACATTAATAGAGGCAGGGGCACCCACGGCTGGCTAAGGCAGGAAAAGCCATGTCAGTTATAAGGATCTGCCCCCAGAGATCCAGGGAGCCACTGGGCAAGCCGGTCACCTGCACAGCCGACAGGGAGGAACAGTGCTCGTAGATCTCCTCTGCATCGCTGTCAGTGGTCTTCTTGACCTGGAGCAGCCAGGCTGCCTGCGAGAGGGGTTCCAGTGTCTCCTTGGCTAAGCTGTTTATCAAGTTCTTATCTTTAAGCCATTCTTCTAAGTAGCTGATGTTGCACCTGGAGTGATACCCAGAGGGACAGTGAACAGCTCAGGAAACGAAGGGTGCCAAACCCTCAGTGTCCCCGAAGGTAGCAGAGCTCACTGAGAGCCTGGGGACAAGGTCATTTGTAACACGAGGAGAGGGAGTCAGACAACCAGCTCTTAGTCACCATCCTTATCATCTGTAAGACACTCATACCATGAGGTGGGGAGGGCCAAGGGGTGGCAAGAGGTTTACACTCCTCCTGACAAGGTAAGAGCGATTCTAAACAGACTGTGAAAAATTAGGTGTGTATACTCTAAATCCCTAGAGCAGCCACTAAAAAATGATACAGAGATACAGTAAAAATACAACGGATAGATTAGAAAGGGATACTAACATACATTCAAATAACACAAAAGTCAGAAAAAGGAAATAAGAGGAAAAAAACCAGGAGGAACAAAGAGAAAATAATAAAATGGTAGACTTAAACCTCAATATACAAACAATTAGATTAAATTAAAGTGGTCTAGATTGTCAGACTTAATTTAAGAAGAAGTAAGGCCCCAATGTATAATGCCTACAAGAAACTCACTTGAAATATATATATATATATATATATATATATATATATGTAGTTAAAAGTAAACAGATGAAAAAATGTACTATGAAAATACTAATTGAGACTGGAGTGAGAGGTGTACATCTGTAATCCCAGCACTGGGAAGGCTGTGGTAGGAAGATCATGGGTTCAAAGCCAGTCTGTACTACATAGCAAGACCTCGATGAAAGAAAAAAAAAGAGATAGAAAGGAAAGAAGAGAAAAGAAAACAAAAGAATGAAGATAAAAGAAATCTGGAGTGCCTATAATAATTTCAGACAAAGAAGACTTTAGGGAGGAGATAGTTACCAGGGAGAGACAGAGAGGAACACAATGTAATGATGGGAGGTTCAAATTCACTAAGATGATGTAACAATTCTTAACATGCATGCACATAACAACACATATTCAAAATACAGCAAGCAGAAACTGACAGATTGAAAGAAACATATAAACAAACCTATAAGTATAGCTGGAGACTTTAACATTTCTCTCAGTAATTAACAGAACTAGTAGAAAATCAGCAAGGAGACAAAACTAAACATATTTATCAAGGAACTATTTGACATTTTTATGACATTCAACCCAATAACACAAAACACCTTCTTTCTAACTGAAAATGGAATATTCATAAAAATGGGCCATATTCTGGGTCATAAAAGCAAACCTTAACAAGTTTAAAAGAATTGAAATCATGCAAATTGTGCTTGTTAACTGTAAAAAATATTTAGAAATACAACTGGGAAAGTCCTCAGTAAGGTGGGACGTTTGGTCACTCTAGTATCATAATCCCTTAGTGTCTGGGAGTCATTATTCTACTTCCTATTTTTTTCTTTCTTTTTGATCTTCCATACTGGAGTTTGAACTCAGAGTGTTGCACTTGCTAGGCAAGACCTCTACCAGTTGAGCCGTGTACCCAGCTTTTTTTGCTTTAGTTTATTTTTAAATAGGGTCTTTGCTTTTGCCCTGGCTGGCTTTGGACTGGGATACTTCTACTTCTATTTCCTGAGTAGCTGGGATTACAAATGTGCACCACCACTCTCGACCCTCTTCTTTCTGAGTTTGACTGAGAAAGTGTGTTTTGTGACCACATGGAATGAAACTATAAAATCAATAACAGGAAGATAACAAGAAAGTTTCCAAACACTTAGAAATTAACACACCTCTAAGTAACCATGGGTGAAAGAAAAAGGCTCAGAGGAAATTAGAAAAGATTTCCAACTGAACAAAAATGAAAATATAACATATCAAAATTTGTGAGATGGAGCTATTGTAGTGCTTAGAGGCAATTTATAGCACTGAATGTTTTTGGTAGAAAAAGAAGAAAGGTCTCAAAGTCATCAAAACTTCTACTTTAAGATGCTAGAAAAGGAAGCATAAAATATATACAAAGCATAACCATGGCATCTCAGAAATCAAATAAATTTAAAACAGAGCATGGAGAAAAGTCAATGAAATAAGCAAAACTCTAGTTCTTTGAAAAGATCAACAATTCTGATACACCTCTAGCAAGACTGACCAAGGGAAAAAGACACAGACTACCAGTGCCAGGTGTGGAGAGGGGCTTATCACTACAAATCCTGCAGACATTAGAAGGGGAATCAGGATATATTACAGACACCTCTACAGACGTCAGCTCAAACACTCACCTGAAATGGACCAATGCCTCAAAATCACAAACAACCCAAGCTCACCTGAAACGAAACCTGTAACCTGAACAGTCCTGCAACTATTAAAGAAACTGACCTCACACTTTAAAGCCTTGTGGTGGCTGCTGAGGGACTGAGTCAGGCACTACTTGCCTGGCCTCCATCTTCTTTCTCTGGCCAGTCTTTAGAGGTTCTACTCCCACCCCTGGTGGGGACACTCTAGGGGGCTATTGCTATCCTGCCTTTAGTCTTCCTTCCCTTCTGCCATGCTCAGTCAACTAATTCTGGGTCTGTTGAAATCCTACCTGCCCGTCAAGTCTTAAATTGATGGTTTTTATATTTTTTTCACATTCCCTCAGGCCAGAGAGCAATGTATTTACTTGGGCCACATTTTCTATTTCTCAAAGAACTTCCCTTCCTTTTTTTTTTTTCTTGGTGGGACTGGGATTTGAACTCAGGCTTCATGCCTGCAAAGCAGGCACTCTACCACTTGAGCCACACCTCCAGTCTTTTTGCTCTGTTTTTATTTTGGAGATGGCTCTCATGGTCTCGTGAACTGTTTGCTTGGGTGACTTGCAACCATGATGTTCCCCATCTCAGTCTCCCAAATAGCTAGGATTACAGAGTGACCCACAGGTGCCCAGCCCAGCAGCCCAACTGTTTTTTTGTTTTATGCTTTTAAATCAAAGATCACTGGCAAAGTAGCCACAATGAAATTTGCTGTAAAAAGTGCTCATGTGGTGATTATGAGATAAAGTTCCACATGAGGCATTACCTTTATAGTTCATGACAGAAGCAAATAAAGAATCAGTTTGAAAATCTCCCAGTTTTTCCAGGATCAGGTCTGTTCCACTACACCCAATGAAACCCAGGGTTGACACACCTCAAAACTGTATATTTGGCTTTTTTTTGTCTTTTCTTTTTGGTGCTAGGATCAAACTTGGCATTGGGTGTGCTAGGCAAGCGTTCTACATCCCAAACCTCAAAACTGTATTTTGAGGATGAACCCCAAATACCTTCACCTGGCATTCTGGAGCCTCCCAGTCTGATCCAACCTATCTCTCTCCCTTGATCCCACTGCTCCCCATATAGACTCTGCTTCAAGTAGGCAAAAGTGGAGCAGGGTCTCCTCTCAGCTCCACCACTTGGCCTCAGCCCAGTTCCCTTGCCTGAAAAGGGAGTCTCCCTTAGCTTTACCATGCAAACACACAAGTCTGACTTCCTCAGTTCTTCTGCCCACACTATCTCTTATTTCTGAAGCACTTCCTACACCACTTGGTTATGACATAATCAGAGTTGCTTCAATTGTTATTGACCTGTTTTGTGCCTCTCAAGAGCGGGATGCCACCAGCTTTTGCACTTTATCCTGTGTTCTCCACCTAGCAGTGCTATTCAGGGAAGGTGGTCAGTACTGGTTGAATGTATGGTGACCGTGGAAGGCCAGAATTTAAAATACACAATTACTAGTTGTCAGTTGGAGCCACTAGACCAGAGTGCCAAGTGGGTATGGTGTGGTGTGAGAGGTGGGTAGGGGCAGGCACCTCTGAGGCTCCCTGAGTGACCTGCACACCCCACAGCACAGCCATCTGGGGGCCATGCAGCAGGAGGGTCAGGCAGGTGAGGCTGGACTTCTAGGCAGCAGTATCTGCAGGTTTTACCTGATCTGCATCCCCTTCCTGCAAGAGCACATGTCCTTGCGCAGGAAGAGGCTGTTGAGGGTGACTGCCCCAATCAAGAAGAACAGCTGCTTCACGGCCTGCCTCACCAACTCAGGGTCCAGGCCGTTCTGGCACATGGTACTGTAGAAGTAGCTCAGCTGTTGCAGGACTGATGTCATGGTGTAGGCATCTGTGTCGTCTATGCTGGACGAGCGCTTCCGGAAGCCTGTGGGCTTTAGGCCGGAAATGCCCTGCAGACTCTCATACTCCAGCAGGCCAGGCACTGCAGGGAGAGAGGGAGGGAGGGAGGCCTCTGTTCCAGGAAAGGGGACGCATCACACAAGACCAGTGGGGGCAGCAGGGACAGAGAAAGGAAAAGAACCAGGGATTTGGGGACACCTCAGTTTGTGGAGGGTCAGAGGATACAGCCCACGGTTCACAGCTCCTCTTATAGGAAAGAGCTGCTTAGCAGTGACCACTTAAAGCCTAAGGTATTGAAGTTTCAGGAAATGGGGGAAGGAGCGGGGGGGGGGGGGGGGGGGAGGAGTGGGGGGAGGTGAGGGCAGAGAGTGAACAAGAATTTGAATGGGACTTTAGGATTTCAGACATACTTGGCTTAGCCCTGGAAATAGCCACATAGGAGGTAAAAGTCCCATGTAAACTGGGGAAGTTCTCCCAGCTCTTTTCCTTTGGGATGAATCATCCTTACAGAAAGAAAACTATCAACTTGGTACTACTCTTTATAGAATCATTTTAAGGAAGCAAAGAATGGAAAGGCAGACATGTATGCAATCATGTTTTCTTGTTTTTTTTTTAACTATATTACTCATAATCATACATTCTATACATCAAGTTTTTATGCCTTAAAAAGTCAGTGTTACCATGCATACTTTTTGGTCATCACTCTTCTTACCTATCATTGGTTGGATGTTATTTTCCATTATGATAATGAATTGATGATAAATTCGTATAGCCACATCACTAAGAATCTGTCTGTATTCAGAAAGGTCGAAGTTGTTCAAGCAGTTCTTATTCTGCTGCAGACTGTTATGCTTCATGAATTCCTGAAAGCCATTTTGAGCAAATTAATTACCACAGGCAGGCAGGAAATTAAAACACTACTTATACTAATGTTGTCATCATGGGCATCTAATATAACTCTTGCACCTTAAAACTTAATGTCTGATTTGTTCTTAAAGTTTGGGATACTATTTATTTTCTGTAAGAAAAAATAACACTGGTTTCTTGCATGAGCTCAGTCATTTATACTGTGTCCACTTCCCTATGACTATGTGTCCCCAGAGCCCAGGACTACATGGAAGACAACTCCCAGGGAAGCTCACAGAAAAAACCGAATGCACCCAAGGAAACCAACTGCTGCAAGAGGTCAGTAGATGCAATAACTGTATAATTACAAGACACAGACCAATCTGAAATCTTTAAAATGTGCTTTGTGGGCTGAATGTTTGTCCATCTCCCCTCATTCTTATGTGGACATGCTAGTCTCCTAATACAGTAAGACTGTACTTGGAGAAGGATCCTCTAAGGAAATAATTAAGGTTAAATTACATCAGAAAGATGGGGCCCTGACCTGATAGATTAGTGTCCTCTTAAAAAGACATATCACAGAGCTCTACCCTCTCTCCTTCTGTCTGTCTCCTCCTCAAGCCCATGTGCACCAAGCAAAGGCCCAGGGAGAAGAAGTGGCAATCTGAAAGTGAGGAAGAGATTCATCACCAAGAGCCAACCATGCTCGCACCCAGATCTAGTCTCCAGAACTGTGAGGAAATAAATTTCTGTTGTTTAAGTTACCGAGTCTGGGGTATTTTGGTATAGCAGCCCCACGTATTTAATGTGTTCAAAGGATAAAAGAAGGCTGGGTGTGGTGACACATTCCTATAATCCCAGCACTTAGGAGGCTGAGGTAGGATGATCATGAGTTCAAGGCCAGCCTGGGCTGCATAATGAGACCCTGTCTCAAAAACAACAACAACAACAAAGTAAAACAAGACATAAAAGAAAAAAAATTAAGAATCAAGTAAAAAGGAACAACAGAAATTTTAGAAATAAAAATAAGTAATTGAAAAATTATGTAGTTAGGAAAAGAACATTCTATGTGTGGCTGCAGGGCACAAAGAAAGTATCATAAAATGAATGCCATGGAGTAATATCGTCTTCCATTACTGTCTCAGATGCCAGTCTGTTGACTGGATGGATCTGTCTGTGACTTCCTGTCCCATCCTTGCCCTACTGTACTCTTTTTAGTCAGAGGTTGGATTTTCTTTGCTTATTTCTCCTTTAGTTTTATAGAACTGACAGGATTACATTTATAATTCATTGTCTTTTCTCTCCACTGGGACAACTATCCACACAGAAGATATGAGGTCATAACCTCACATATTGTTTAGGATCAATAAATAATCGCACCAATTTTGGATAGACAAAAAAATTATCGTGAACTCCAAATCGGAACTATAAGATGTTATAAGGGAACATATTCATGACCTCAGGATAGAGAAAAATATCTTAAATAAGACACAAATCATAAAAGAACAGGACTGATGGATTTAAGTACATCAAAATTCAAACACCATATGACAAAGGACTCCATAAAGAAAATCAGAAGACAGATCGCAGTTTACCCATGATATGCAAAGACCTCCCTACGTCACAGGACCGACACAGTGGCTGTAATCCCAGCTACTTGGGAAGCAGAGATCTGGAGGAACACATGTTGACACCAGCCCAGGAGTCGGGGGAAAGTTAGTAAAACCCATCTCAACAAACAAACCAGGCATGGTGGCATATGCCTGTAATCCCAGCTACTTGGGAGGCATGGCTAGGATCCCAGGCAAAAACTCAAGACCCTATCCCAAAAATAACTAAATTAAAAAAGGACTGGGGGTGTGGCTCAAGTGGTAGAACTCCTGCCTAGCAAGCACAAGGCCTTGAGTTCAAACCTAGTACTGAAAAAAAAAAAAAAAAAAAGAAAAGAAAAGAAATAAAAAAGAGGCAAAAACCAATCCAAAGAAACATGTAGAAAGGATGTGATTAGGAATTTAAAAGGAAGTGCAAAGGACCAAGAAGCCCCTGAAATGATGCATGACTTCACCAGAAATCAAGTAAATGCAACTTAAGCCACAAGGTATCATTTTAAACACATAATATTGGTAAATAACAAAATGTCGACACCAAGTGTTGGCCAAAGCATGAGGCATTAGAAGCGTCATACACGGCTGACAGGACTGTAAAACAGTACAATCATTTTAGAGAGCTGAGAAAACCCTGAAAGACCACTTTGTTATTTTAGTTCAAAGAAAAACTTTGTGAGTTCTTCAGCAGGAAAAACTCCTTCATGACGCCAGCACCTGAGAGTTGGAATGCAAAGAAAATCTATTTACAGATTAGGGAAGATCAGAATCTTCTAGAGAGAATAGCCAGCAAAAAATAAGCATGTTGAACTAGAGGCTATATTTTAGAGTCACAGTACTAAAAACTTGAGAATGTCCCAACCCGAAGGAAAATCAAGATCATCTAATCTTCCTATTGATTTCAAAGTTGAGGAAACCAAGGCTTAGTACTAAGTCTAAGGTCTCAGCTTCTAGAAGTCTCTTGCCTGTGATGCACACAGGACCTCCAGGGTGAAGAGGAAGCCAGAAACTCAGCACAGAGATTGTCCCTGTCCCACTGTGAGCTCTGAGTCCCGAGGAGGTCACAGTCTGGCAGCCAGGATCCCTACCTCTTCTCCACTGTACTGCTTCAGGCAGTTGAGGAAGTGGCAAGTATTGGAAAGCCAAAAGGACAGCATCTCAAAGTCTTCTGAATGGTCCTTAAAAACAAGAAAAGATAATGTTGGATTACTGGTGCGTCTTAGCCAAGAGCAGATATCGCTTACCTGCTTGGTTAGTTGGTAGGCTTTTGACTGATATTAATTTTTCTTCTTTTGTAGTACTGGGGTTTGAACTCAGGTCCTTGTGTTTGCTAGGCAAGTACTCGTTCACTTGAGCCACACCTCTGGCCATGTTTTTTTAGGTTGCTTTTTTAGACGGTGTCTCACACTTTCTGCCCTGGGCCGATCCTCCTACCTATGCTTTCTGTGTAGCTGGGACGACAGGTCGGGTGGGTGCCACCTGGTTCAGATAAAGTCTCACTAAGTTTATGCAGCTGGCCTTGAACTGCTACCCTCTCAATCTCCTCCTCCTTAGTATTAATCTTTCTTTTTTTCCCCATTCCATAGCATTTATTAAGCACCTACTATGTTCAGTAACTGTACTATGGATACAGCGGTAGAATACACAAAAAAATCCTGCCTTGCTGAGTTTCCTTTCTAGGGGGGCAAGAAAATCAGATAACTTACTAAAATATACAGCAGGTGAGACCATGGTAAATGCTAAGGAGAAAAATAAGGCAATCCTAGATGGGGTGGCCCATCTAGACATTTGAGTAACACCCAAGGCCCAGAGGTCAGCTTGAATGTTCAAGGACAATTAGTATGCTGAGATCAGGGGCCGAGGAGGGACCTTGACTTTCTCATTGAGCAGCCCTGAAACCCTGGGAGCTTCAAGCAAGGAGGGACATGAGGTCACTCTCACTTGAGGCATCCTGCCTCCTGGGCTGAAGCTGAGACCTATAGGAGGCTCCTGCAGGTGTGGGATGGTGGAGGGTGGTAGCAACAGAGAGTGAGGAGAGGTTAGGCACTCTGTGTAAGCTGTGAAGACAGAACTAATGTGCTTTGCTACTGGGTTGAACACATGGTATGAGGAAAAGAGGAAGCCAGGATGGGCCCAAGGTTTGGGTAACGAACCTCAAATGTGTCGTGGCGAACCACACCTAGGAAGCTGCTGACCTTAGAGTCCAGTGGCACAGATTCTGGGACGTGAATTGGCTCCAAGACACGCCAGGTAAAATGGAAGGTACTCCTGCCTCCTGGCCGGGGTTCGAGGGCCTTGAGACTAGTGGATTCTTCGACACTTCCCTTTTGTTCACTAGAACTTTCATGATATTTATGGCATAATGAGAATACTTACATTTATGTGGTAGGTTGCATTTTGTGACCGTTTCTATGCAGTTATGTCATCAGCTCTGAAGGCTGAAGCAGGCACTGCAGGAGCACGTGAGAAAGGCAGGTCTTGCCCTTGCTCAGATCACACAGGGCGTAGTTACATAGGTGGTCATGTCCGAAATGACTGGCACAGACTGTGCTACAGACACTCAGAGGGTGGAGTGATATGGGGAACTGGGGCGGATCTGCCCCTGGAGGAGGGCGGGGGTTTCCATCTCCAGCTCTAGTCTAGGATTGCTGAGGAGAGCACCCCTGCTCCGGGGGCAGGAAGACAGGAAGCAGCAAGAAGTTAGAGGCATGTTCATCGAAGGAAAACTTGGACAGTGCTGGGGTTTGGAAGACGAGGGAGGAATGTTTCAAGGAGATGGTGGTGCAAATGCTCCAGTCAACTTCAGAAGAGTGAAAATGAAAGTGGTGCCATCAGATTTGGCAAGAGGAGGCACTGGCAGCTTTCGGCAGACTGATGGAGTGAGGAACAGATGTGATGGAGGCCCTGGTGTAAGCGTGTTGTTGGGCAGGGGCTGGAGGAATAGGAACAGGGGCTGAACAAAGAACCTGAGCCAAGCAAGCTTTGTTTTAAAGAGCTGTGCCTGTGATGGGGCAGGTTGGGGGCAGGCCCTTAAGCACAAAGGCAGAGGGAGGGAGCCAGAGAGAGGGTGAGATCAAAGATGCTAGTGAGAACAGGTTTTTACTTCTCATACATGCATCTGACAGTTTCAGAGCAGCAAGAGGAGACAAATACTGTGTCTATGGCTGGAACAAAATGACTGTCTTGTGTCTTAAGAAAATCCACTTATGGGAGTTGTGTGTGTATGGGGTTGGGGGAGCTGGTGAGGGCGATCCAACCAATGTACTGTGTAAGGCTACTTGGAATTGTCTCAATGAATCCCCCTGCATGACAAATATATCCTAACAAAAATGGAAAAAAGAAGAAAGAAAATCTACTCTACGAACACATGGATAGGGAAAATATCAATTTATAGAAGTCCCTTCCAAAAACACTTATCTGGTGGCTCCCATCATGACAGTAACTACAAAGCATCAAGCACAAAACAAATCTCACTTAATTTAACTCCAGATAAAGAACTAATCCTTGATATAAATAATTTTTGGGGGGAAGTGGAGAATTACCATACTTTGACCTCTCATACATCTTCTGTTTTTATTCTTCCATCTTACCAGAGTATTTAAAATATGATTTAACTCTTCTAGAACACATATTTTGCTAAAAGTGAGGCAGATGTTCCTCCAACTAAGTTATGCATATATTCCCATTATCAAACAGTGCTTCTGCTGGCAGAGTAGCTCAAGCAGTAGAGCACCTGCCTAGCAAATGTGAGGCCCTGAGTTCAAATCCCAGTACCTCAAAAAAAGTAAACAATAAGCCAATATCTATAAACAAACAAACAAAAACAGTGCTTCTATTATGAAGAAGTACAAAAATATTGGATCTATATTTTATTTCTCCCTTCCCATGTGAACCCCATGTGAACCTGGACTTATGTATCTGAACTGGATGGTGATTTTATAGAAAGAGAAAACAGGTTTGGTACCAACTCTATTTACTGTGGGTAATGGAATTTCCACACTCACAAGAGCAGAACGTCTTGCTTTGAGTTACATCAACCACCCTGCCATGCTCTGGAAGCTGGCTAGCCCGAGATGCCAGGTTGAACCAGCAGTAGCAGAGAGATCTTTATACAGAGATACTGTCCCTGTGAGCAAGGGATCTAGTCCTGGTCATAAAGTCTTTGTTGCTTAGTTGCAGTCATTCATCACCTGAAAGTTTTCAGGAAAAATTATCTAGTAAGCTAAGAATGGTTTTAGGATTATGCTGTGCTCTTTTTTTTTTTTTTTCCCCTTTTTGGCCATTCTGGGGTTTGAAATCAGGGCCCCTGCTTGCTATGCAGGCACTCTTACCGCTTGCGCCACGCCATCAGCCCAAGAATGGTTTTAGGATTATGTCTTTTAGTAAAAAGAAGTTAGCAATCAACTTCATTTTACTGTTATATCAGCCTTCACATAACCCTGCTCTTTGTCATTGCTGTTTTTTTTTTTTTTAATCACTGTCCACTGCTCACACCATAAAGAGATTGCTGGTAAAGAATTTGGTTAATAATTTCTGATATGTGCACTACACATAAGTGGTCTTTCTGTGTCACACGGTGGGCTCCTTCCTATCAGGAACAGACTGCTGCTTGTCTAGTTATGCAACCATTCTTACAAGGACCGTGTCCCAGGGAATGGCATTCAGAAAGCTGGAAGGAACCTGGGTTCTGTGTGACCATGTGGAACACAGCTGCCCTCCAACCTGGATGGCTCATTATGGAATGGCTAGGGGCAAAGAAAAGCCCTCTGTCTTCTTCAATTCTTGCGTATTTGGGGGAGGTGAGGAGGCATCTCTCAGCTACACATCTTAGCCTTACTACTACTTCATGAACACACAGCTCATCTTCATTTCTGGGCAGGGAATAACTGCATACAATATGGTTTTAGGAGGGAGAGTTAAACTTGCCAACAGAAGGAAGGGATGAGTAGTTTTTCAGTCCTTCCTGATCCTCTCATTCATGCTCACTACACTGATGGAACATGTATCATTCATAGTTGGAAATCTCACCAAGGGAGACAGAGGTGGTAGGTGGTGGTTACCAGGTTGCAGGTCCTTGGACACTGCTCTTTCCCTAACAGCTCGAATTCCTTCCCCAGTTGGGTCTCGAACTGGCCTGAGGAATCGTGTGGCTCAGCAAAGACTGAGATGAAGGATGGGCAAAGAAGGGGCATCTGGTCATTCCACAGGTGCTCCCAAAGCAGACATCCTGCCGAGGCCGATGTCAAAGGCGGCCCTACCTTCACCACCTGCTTGATGCCGTTAATGGCACTGTTCATGAGGGACTTGAGCATGTCGGCGTCATTCAGAGAGTCTGCATAGCGCACGCACATGAACAGGATGTGAGCCGGCAGCCCAGGGATCATGTTCACCACCACGCCGCGGGGCTTCAAGTCTGGGGCAGAGAGAGAGAAAGAGAGAGAGCCAACGGGGATCACAGCTGATGGGTAGCCCTGCTTCTAGGAGCCTGTGACTGCGACAGGGGTTCTTGCTCTTCTGCACTTGATGCAGCGCCTGAATACACAGGGGTTTCTTCTCTCTTTGAGGAATTCAGCTTGGGTCCTTTCTTGGCAAAAATACACAGGTGCCACCTGCCCCCCTCTTAGCCTATTTGCAAAGCACTTTTTCTTTTTTAAAAGGCAAGGCCAGACAGGAGACAGAAGCTGTAATTTTCTCAGGTGAGGAGATCCTGGACTTTGGATCCTCAGTATCAGAAAGGAATCCCAGCTCCACGCACCCTTAGCCCCATCTCTTGGATAAGGATGGAATATGATCAAAACCCTCACAAGAAACGATGGCCAATTAGAAAACCGGAGACACACAGCGCTGCAAAGGAACCTAGCTGGCCTTGGGGGGAAAAGAATGGCAGTGAGACAGTGGGACTGAGGGGAAGAGAGAAACCTTACAGGCAAAGAGAAGCAAAGGAGGGCCTCCCCACAGCTGCAGTGAGAAGGAGGACAGAGAGGCCCCTGCTCTTGTGTACCAGTGAGGGCAAAGGAGGGTAGGGGAAGGGAGGGCAGGGGTGCTCGTGTACGCAGAGGGCATTGGGAAGAAGAGGAAGCAAGGCTACACTTCAGCCTTCTACTTAAAGATCTTGGGACCAGGTAACTGGATACAGTTTCTTCTCTTCTCTTGAAAGACCATGTTCAAGGTCATGATGAAGACAGTGTAGCAAGTCTGGTTCTAAGACCACTAACCCTTGAGCCTACACTTCAGGCTGTTCCTGTACTGGGATGTGGCTGGGAGCCACTATCAGGATGCCTGCAAATGAATTTCTCAGTGCAAGTCAAATTGAGCACAGAGCCACAATTACTGACATCCCTGCTCCTTTGCTGAGACTCAAGGATGAGGGGATCTGTCCTCTCTCCAGCCCTATGATTAGACTTCCGGTAAGGTTAGGGCAGTGGTTCTCTGCTGAGGACAACACCCTCCCCCACTCGGGGACATCTGGCTATGGTGGGAGTCATTTGATTTTTTACCATCACAACTAGGGGTTGCTACTGGCTTCTAGTGGGTAGAAGTCAAGGACGTGCCTCAGTATCCCACGGTGCACAGCCCCACTCCCCCAACAGTGCTGAGGCTGTGAAACTCCAGGCCTGGGGAAGGAGCAGTGAGGGGAGAGAAAGAGACAGTCCCTGCCTATACTGTGACACTGACTGATGTTCAAGTTCTCCCAGACAGCAAAAACTCAAGAGCTCCAGGTTTTACTACCAAGAATGAGGTTCTGAATGAGCTTGGCCTCATCTTCCCTCCTGTATTCCAGCATTCCAAGGTATTCCTTGGGTCCCGATGACAAGCGCACGTCACTGGCTGCAAACAGAGGCAAATGATCAGCCAAACACACAAAACAGCGGTCCCAGGTCTCATAAAGAGACCACTCTGTCCACATCTCCCCCATTCTAGCTTGTTTGGTATGGCTTTCAGAGCTATTAAAACTTTACTGTATCCTGAAAACCTCCCAGTAAGTGACTTCTATCTGTGCGTTCATCAGTGAGTATGGCCGCTGCTGAAGAGGCTGAGCTGTCCCTAGAAGGAATCCATGTGAGTGCCTGATTGGTCTCCAGTGCAATGCAGAAGGAAGAAACCCAAGACGCTACTGTCTTCAAGGTGCTTCAAGGTGCTTCCTATGGTGAAGGAAGTAAGACCCAGGAGACCTGGTGTGCAAAGCACCAAAGTACAGTCCTGACCCAGGGGTGGGGGTAGGGTTGGGGGGTGGGAGGACTGTGTTAATTACCTATGGCCGCTGTGTCAAATCACCACAAACCTAGTGACTTAAAACGACACACTTTTTTTCTGTTTTTTGTTGAGGATTGAACGTAGGGCCTCATGCATGCTCAGTATGCACTGTGCCACTGAGCAACACTCCCCAAACAACACAAAATTTTAACTGTATAGTTCTGGAGGTCAGAAGTCTGAAAACTGAGCCAGACCCATCCAGCTAAAGTGCTCCTGGCTTCCTGACCTAGAAGTTGTGTGTAGTTAATTGTTCCTTGTTTTGGGGATGATGACACAGGCAGGGAAGCTGGTGAATTTTGGTGTAGACATGTTCAGTTGAAGGTAATAACAGAAGAGCAAGGAGGTGGTCCTAAAGGAAGAGGATCTGACCCTGGACAGGGCAATCTTTGGGGAAGGAAGGGTGATTCCATCATTCATTTCCTCCCACAGTGGGGACAGAATGAGGGGGAGGAAGGACAGACCTGGCCCCTGCTCTTTGGGGCAGACAGCCATTTATCATTTATTACTGATGGGGGAAGAGCCTCAGTTTGGTTTTGGATATTTCAGACTTGAGGTAATTGCTGAATCCCTAAGAATAAAGGAGCTCTTCAAAGAAATGATTATAGGCAAAGAATAGATGGTTACAGACACAGCCTGAGCACGGAAGGCTGGGAGGAAGGGGAAAAGTACAAAACAAAACAGAGAAAAGTGTGAGAGAAGAGCAGAGAAAGGGGGAAAGGCTGAGGCTCCTTCCCACAGGGGCTCAGGAGGACGCCTGCCTTCTTCCTTCTCTGCTTCTCTCTCATAGGAACGGGAACACTTTCTGATCGTATTTTACGTGACAGGGAGAGAAGGGGAGCTTCAAAGCAGTTCAATTTGAAACTTGCTCACAGTTTTCACCTTTTAAAAGGGGGAGCTAACAGCAGAAGAGGTTGAAAGTGTCATTGTAGGATGGCTCCTGTACCACCATGAGCAGATCTGGCATTGTCTGAGGGGAGTGAACAGTCTTCCTGCTGGGAAGGATTTTTCCTTCAGCCCATTGCTAAGTTCCACACTGACCACTTGAGACTCATTCCTTGGGGTTTGGTAGGCTTTGGGTCACATGGAAGATAGACATGTTGACCTTAACTTCAGTTCAAAAGACTAAAACTAAGTATCATTTTCCTACCTTTCTCAATTGTCTTGGTTAGAGTCTTGACTTGATCTTGTAACTTTTTAATCATTCTGTCTTTCATGTCTAATTCTTCCTCCAGATCCTTCAGAAATCAAAAGGAATAAGGACATTAGTTTAGATGTGTCCTTCACCTGCTTTTTTGGTAACAGTTTTATTGAGCTATAATTCACATACCACACAATTCACTCACTTAAAATGATGCAAAACTCTAGGGGTTTAGTGCAGCCAGAATTGTGCTACCATCACCATTACTAATTCCAGAAGTTTTCATTGTCCCTCCCAAAGAAAACTGTAACCTTTATTGGTCGCTCTCTAGTCCCCCATTCCCTTCCAGCCTCCAGTAATCAGTAATTTTCTGTCCCTATTAATTTACTTAAACAGTTCATGTAAATGAAGCAATACAGTGTGCAGTATTTTGTGTCTGGTTCTTTCACCTAGCAGAGTACTTTCAAGGTTTATCCATGCTGCAGCATGCATCAGTGTTTCATAGCTTTTTATGGATGAACAACACCCATATATGCCATATAGATATACTACATAAATCTTGAACTATTTCCCCAAAAAAGTTCATCCCAACCACCATGTACTATATATAGTGCTCATTTCAACATGCTCACACTATCACTATACACTTTCTATTAACTAATATCTAGTTTTAATTTTGAATTTCTTTGATAGTGAGATGATCATTTCTTTCTTTTCTTTTTTTTAAGAAGGATTTTCTTTAACTCAAAGAACAGTGTTTAAAAATCTCATGCCCCACCCCTCTCCTCCCACCCCCAGCCTAAAATATGACGTTATTTGGAAATAGGGTCCTTACAGTTGCAATTATGCTAAGGATCCATATGAAGTCACACTGGATTAGGGTGGGCCCTAAATCCATTGACAGTGTCCCTTTAACAGCAGAGATACCAAGAGGAGGCCACTTGAAGAGAGGCAGAGATCAGAGGGAAGCTATCCAAAGCCAGGGAGTGCCAGGAGCCATTCGCGAGGCTGGGAAGTGCCAGGAAGGATTCTTCCCTAAAGGCTCTGGAAGAAGTGGGGCTCAGCTGACCCTTTGATTTCAGATATCTGGCTTCCACAACTGTGAGAGAATAAATTTCTACTCTTTTAAGGCCCCTTGTTTGTGGTAATTTGTTGTGACAACCCTGGGAAACGAATCCAGATCAAGTCTCTCTTGTGAGCAAAATCTACTGCATACAACTGCCGATAGAAATGCTATTCTTTTCTTGCCCACTCATTTGTCACTTACGATGCAGAGGCTCATCTGTTCAGAAAGTGTTTGTGGGTATGCCTGTTATCCAAGAAACAGGGCTGCCCTGTCCCCACCTGGGAGGAGGGCCAGACATGTGTGACAGGAAAGGCACTGAATAGGACCCCATTGTGCTCCGGGAACACCAGCAACAAACTCACAAAACCCCACTGAACTCCTAAAGATCGACACCTGCTCATGGCTACAGCCTAAGGGATCACACATGGCTCCAAAGCCAGTCCACACAGGGACTTCTCAGACTGTGCTGTGATGTGAGGACTCTAGTTCCTGAGAAAGCCACTCCCAGCTCAGAAAAGATGGCTACCACCTAAGTATCACCCACTGGAATTTGTTATTTCCTACCAAAAATTAAACTCCTGCCTGGTGCCAGCCAGCTGCTCTCGCCTGTCATCCTAGCTACTCAGGAGGCAAACAGCAGGAGGATTGCAGTTTGAAGCCAGCCCGGGCAAATAGTTTGAGAGACCCTATCTTGAAAATACCCAAAACAAAAATGGGACAGCAAGTGCTAGAGTACTTGCTTAGCAAACGTAAGGCCCTAAGTTCAAAGCCCAGCACCACCAAAAAAATAAATACCTTTAAAAAAAGTTAAACTCCTGTCAGTCCTCTTTATGGATGTAACTACTCTCCAAAGTTAAATCCTGAAACTACAAGGCAGGCTTCTGTCCTGTTCTGGTTTTCCTGTGGAGTAGGATAAGGGCCCTGACAGCAGGGAGAAGGGTGCATGGCACATCTAAGTTGACTGCTGTCCTTGTCTCAGCCAGGCCACTGTCCTGGAGGCTTCCAGGCCTGGCAGGGGCCTGAGAAGCTCCCAATTTCCAGGAAAGTGCCCTGTTACTTCAGTGCTTCTCGGTCTTGTGGGTTTCACATGCTGATAGTTTCAAAATAATTGCTGGGATTGTCATGGGGTTGCCAAATTTCATTGTGGTGAGGACATATACATTTTGGAGAAGATTTTGTAAAATTTAAAGTCTTCCATCTATTATCATGATCATTTCACAGAGGAACACTTGACTTTCAAGAGTATGGGAAGGTCATGTCCCCAGAGCAAGCATGGCCCTTCATGAGGGCACATTGTTTATTTATTCATTTATTTTGGTGGTACTGGGGGCTGAACCCAGGGATTCAAGCTTGCTAAGCAAGCACTCATCACTTGAGCCACACACCCCATCCCCTTTTGCTTTAGATATTTTTCAGATACAATCTCATGATTTTTGCCCTGGCTGGCTTTGAACCTCGATCCTCCTACCTATGGCGCCCAAGTAGCTGGGATCACAGGAATGTGCCAGCATGCCTGGCTCATTGGTTGACATGGGGCCTCACTAACTTTTTGCACAGGCTGGCTTCTTACTGCAATCCTCCTGATATCTGCCTCCTTGATTATCTGGGATTACAGGTATGAGCCACTGCATCCGGCAGAAGGAGTAAGTTTTACTGAGCAAAGTGTCTACACATCAGCATTGTTATCCTCCATGTGCTGGAGACCAGGGTGTCCTCATCTCAGATGGTGCTGTCCAGGGATAGTGCTCAGGAACCATAACCCTGCACCTGGTTGCCTCTCCTCTCACCCTTCCTGGGTCACCTGTACTGCAGTGGCAGTGACCTCAGGGACCACCCGTCTTTTGAGATGAGCAAACAGGCCACATTGGCGGAAGGACTTTTGGTCCACAGCAGTTAATGTGTTTCCCTTTCAGCAACATCTTCATATAGACAGCCATTTATCAATACCCTGCAAAACCTCTCACCCTGTTTTCCAGAGTGAGCCGAGATGCTTCCAGCTGGAAAGTACTCTTGACTTCACCTTCTGTCTCAATTTGTTTCTTCAAGTGCTCGCTGGCCTCCTGCAGTTCTTGGATCTTATCTGTCAGCCTCTCCTTTGCCCTGCTGTGGGCTTCACTCTGGGCTTCCATGGCCCTGGGAAAGGGACAGAGGCATGTTGGCCACAGCCTGCCTGTTGTTCCTGTGCTGATGTTTCCAAAGATGGGAAACACTTACTTTCTTTGTGTTCCTTCCTCCTCTTGACTACGACTTAACTGAGTTGACAGTTCTTCCACTTTTCCTATGGTGAGAAGGTGGTCAGTACTGTGGTGGGTGGTACCACTGCATTCTGATCAGGGTTGGGAATTGGGAATGTAGCTCAGTGGCAGTGCACTTGCCTGGTGTGCATAAGGCACTGGGTTTAATCCTCAGCCCTGATGGAAAACAAAATGCTTCTTCCCTGATTTGGTTTGGCATTATTTTTAGTTACCAGAGTTTCTAAGCTATATCTAGCCAAAGATTGGGTTTTGTTTGGCTTGAACAATGTTTAAAAAGATTGTTTTTGCCAGTACTGGGGTTTGAACTCAGGGCCTTGCTAAATTTAAAAAAGGAAAAAATTATTTAAGAATGATATATGACATGAAAATCTAGACTTCTGGATTTTTTTTTTTGGGGGGTGTGGTATTGGAGTTTGAACCAGGGGCTTTCACTTGCTAGGCAGGTGGCTCTACCACTTCAGCCACACTTATAGCCCTTGGATTTTCTTTTCCTTTACTTTTTTTTTTTTTTTTCTGGTGGGACTGGGGTTTGAACTCAGGGTTTTGCACTTGCAAAGCAGGCAACCTACCACTTGAGCCATACCTCTAGCCCATTTTGCTCTGGGCATTTTGGAGATGGGGGTCTCATGAACTATGTGCCTAGGCTGATCTCAGCCTTCTAAGTAGCAAAGATTACTAGTGTGAGCTACCAGCACCTGGCTTGAATTTTCTTTAAATACAGGAATATCCAGCAACACTAGGTCCTACTATTCTCACTTGGCAAAAATGAATGGAACTTGGAGGACACTGTCCCTTTCAAATGCTCCCCCCCCACCCCCACCTCCCACCACAGCCCTTGCTATACCCCATTTTACCTACCTGGCCAGGGAGAATCAGAGCTTAAAACCCTTTTCTGTGTCACTTCCTCACTTTTCTGTATCATTTCTGGCTTTTTCTATGTCATTTCCTAGACACTGGAAACCATCATCTAAAGCCAGGATCAGGGGATTTCAGTTACCTTTCATCTTCTCAGTTGGTTCACTCAGGCGGTTTTCAAGATCTTGCTTCTGTTTCTCTAGCTCTGAAATTTGCTGTTTAAAGTCTGGGATCATCTTTAGAGGAGAATTATAAATGTTAGCACACCAAAAGCTTTCCTCTATGAACTGCACAATCTCAGAAACAAGTAGACCATTTGTGTTCAGCCTGTGGAACATGTAGTTTAAAAGGGTGGGCTGAGGCATTGGGCTGGATTTTTGCTACATTTCTCTTTCTCTCTCGCTCTCTCTCTCTTTTTTAACCTCAAGACCTATACAGTGGTCTCAAAGAACCTGGGCGTGCTCAGAGGAAGGCCCTTAACTGCTGCCTTAAATGTCCCTGTCCTGTCTGCTCACCTGTTGATGCAACCCTGAGACTTTCTAATCTCCCAGGTCAGGCAAGAAGGAGACAGTAAAGAAGGAGAGCAGAGGCAGCTGGTCCCTCCAAAAGCCAGGGAGAGAGGGGTCCAGGAAGCCAGGAAAACAGGGAGGAGGGCAGTGAATAAGGTCACCAGAGGCTCCTGATAGAGCAGGTGGACTCAGCGAGTGGTAGGGGCACATGACAGAGGAGGGTGGCCAGGAGGGGTGGAGGAAGATGGCTACATGGTCTTTGAGAGTTCCATCAGTTTCCCAGAGAAAAGGGTGGGAGGCACCAGGGACATGGGTGTTTCTACAGCATCTCTCCATGGCAGCAGGCATGAATGAGAATAAGTCTGGGACCAGGCAGTGGGTGGAAGAGGAATTTTTAACCGGAGAGACTCAGAGCGTGAGTAGAGGGACCGACCTGGACACCCCCGTCTCAAGAGCCAAGCTTTTGTCTGTTTTTAAATTAATATACAGATTTCAGCACATACACACACACACTGAATTTGGACCCACTGAATGGTGATCAAACACACTCTCAAATCAAAGTGCTCCCCCACTGGCGTCACTGTATGGTTTCATCTTCTGACCCACTATTTTACTCCTGGAGGAGGTAATTTAAATCCAGTGTTTTGCTACCAAGAAACTGAACTTTACTCCACCCTGAATAATGTCTGTAGGATGATGGCCATGACTGGGGCCCAAGGCTAAGAGACCATACCATGTTTTCTGATGTCAGTCTGGTAACCTCATGACGGATACTTTCGTTGATGTCATTCTCCTCTCTGAATAATTTCTGCAGGCGGCTGATTTCTTGACTTAGATGCACTACTTTGAAGTTCAGAGCTTCAATCTCCTTTTCATAGCAATCCTTCTGAGACTGGAAGTGGCTTTCCAAAACACTGTGAGGCAGATGTGCATGGCAGTTACGGAGGTCACAACAAGAGTCTTGCACTCAGTGCATGAGGCTTACTTACACAGGCATAGTGATGGGCTATGGAGTTAGGAACTGTAATTATAGGATCCTCCCAAGAAGTTATGTAGCACAGTGTGAGGTTAACAGGCAGTGAGTGATAAAGAAATTTCATTTTAGAAGTTTTTAAGTTACGTTTTTATACTCTTCATATATCAGAGCATATGAAAATATATGCTCTGTATATTATAATAATTGTAGATAAATGCCATTTTGTGTTTGTCAAGATCCACAGAACAGACAGCACTAAAGCGAACCCTAATGCAGGCTGTGGACTTGGGGTGATAGGATGTGTCAGCGTGTCACTGTGGTGCAGGATGTTGATAGTAGGGGACTGGCGGCAGGGGATATATAGAAACTCTGAATTTGGTGTTCAATTTTGTTATGGAAATAACATTTTTGTAAAAGAAAAAAGAAGGTTTATCAAGTTGGGTATGATGGCACACTTCTGTAATACCAGCTACATTGGAGGCCATAGGCAGGGGGATAGCTGTCCACGGCCAGGCCTGGGCAAAAAAAAGGGAGACACTCTCTGAAAAATAACTAAAGCAAAAAAGAGCTTGAAGTGTGGCTCAAGTGTCAGAGTGCCTTCTAGGAAGAGTGAGGCCGTGAGCTCAAGCCCCAGAACCAACAGAAAATAAGTTTATTAAAGAAACCCAGCAAGTGCTTAGGTTTATCATACCTACCTATCTACAGCAGCAGTGGTTTTACTATACAGATGACAGGTTTTATTACTAGATAGTTTATCTCTTGAGGAGGTTTTTCTCATTGCTAAACGAATTACTTAATTCTCAGAGAAGTCATTCTTACAGTACATCTCTCAGACATCATTCTACTGTAAGAATGTACTTCAGGTGTCAAATCTTTGTAAAGTCAACTTCTGACTTCCCAACAGCTTCCTATCTCTGAAAACTGGAATGGGGCCCTGAGGGGGCTTCTCACCGGGTGGCTTTCTTTAGTCCTTCATATGCAAACCAGAGTTCCCCGTCCTCATTCAAGTGTTCCAAATCTTCCACAGACAGCCTGATAACAAGGAGTAAGGAAACCAATCATCTCTCTCATGTTTTGTGCATTTTTGAGTTCTTGATAATACAATAAACAATTACCTGCTCCTTACTTCTTCCATGTCATAGCTGTCAAGAACTTGCTTGGTGATCTCTGCCATCTTTTCTGAAAGGAAAGGACAGGGCCAACAAACCTTATTTGTGCACCATGTCCCCCTCTCATGGCCTTTCTAGAACCTACTTCCTGATTTCATAGAGTCAACAGCTAAATAAATAACCAGTTGCCCAACCGACCAACTAACCAACCTCCTGGGCAGTCAATCAACTAGCTATGCAGACTACCAACTAAGCAACCAAGCTCATGCCCATCAGTGTGCAAGGACACATGCTTGTGACAAATTCAGTCTGCGTGCCATGGGCCAGGGACTCACGTGGCTGTACCTCTCATTTCCCGTTTTTGCGCCTGCACGTGTTTTTCCACATCTATCTTCTGTGTCTGAAGCAGCTCAATCTCCTTTTCAAACTCAGAGATGGTCTGAATTGTGGCATTGACCGAACCCAGTGAAGAAAAAAATAGTGGTTATGCTTTTCATCAGATGAGGGAAGGCTGTTACAGCAGAGTGTGGAGCACAGCATCTGCCCTGCAGATTGTTGAAGTCATGTTAAGTCATCACCGCCCGCAAGGCTTGCTTGAAGCATGCTAACTGCTGTCTATTCCCACATCTACATGGTGGGGCATGGCTGGGCAGGAGGCTGGGCCTCTCTGTTATATATAGGAAAATAACTATTTCAAGTTGCAGTGAGATAGGTGGGCGGCGAGCTGAGAAAAGCAAAATCACAGGGCCCAAAGCTATCTTTCAGTGGATGGTAAGCCTTAGGGAGGATGGGGTGAAGTTACCACCTTCCTAAAAGCTGGGGGGGGTAGGGCTGTGGCCTGGTGACTGGGGTCCCCTCAGGGGCAGCTGTGGTGTCAGGAGGAGGGTGTATTCCACCTTCATTCACCTTGTGAACTCAGCTTAGTAAAATCACAGGTTTATGCTTTTGTGGGAAGTATGAGGGAAATATGAGGGCTGGCAGGGATGGCAGAGGAGACCGTCCCCCTGTGGTGCGTCCTCAGTTACTCTGAGAACTAAGGGCTCCACCTCCTGGTTCTACAGGGGAATCAAGCTGACATTCACTGTGCGCTTGACCTACACAACCTAATCCTAACAAACCTGTAAAGTGAGTAGAGGGCTCTTGTATAGATGAGGGAGATGACGCTACATTCACCTGAAGGCTGAGGGCAAGTTCAGGTCACATGCCAAGTTTATGGGGAAGGCAAGGCATCTACTCCTAAACTTCTGCTCTGCTTTGGAATATTTCAGTAGATATTCCAAATCCTGTTTGAGCTCACTGATGCTCCTTAGATTGACTGTGACAAAACACCTTGATAAGGATGAGCTTTGAAAACCAGACATCTGAATGTGTCTTGCACCAGTTTTAACTAGCACAGAGGAGGTGGATGACACCTACTGGTGCCTTGCTCTAAGCGCAGGCTCACATAGCCCCTCCCCACTTCCTCCCCTCCCTCCCCTGTTTAAGACTGACTGCAGCCAGATGGCCTGACTCCCACAGATGGATGTCAGTCATGCGTGACTTCTCAGGGTTACGCAGTTGTGGAAGTGCTCATGAGGTCCAGTTTCCTATTTTCAAACAACAGGACACCAGGGGCTAGAAAAGGACAGCTGTGTTATCCAGACAGATGTGCTTCCCAAGGCTCTTATCAACCATGCACCACTATTCCAGAAAAGGACTGGGACATGGCTCATGTGGTACAGCTCTCGCCTAGCAAGTGCAAGGCACTGAGTGCAAAACCCAGTACCTCCCTCCCCCGAAAAACAAAACAGAAAAAAAACAACAAAAAAGAAAACTGACTTTTTTAAAAATATGAAACACAGTTACTGCTAAGTCAAAGGCAGCCTGGGTCTCATACTTGGGAGAACCAAGGGCCTTGTGCTCTCCTTGCCTTTGGCCTTTGTACTTTACACAGATGCTCTTAGCTGTCTGGTCCAGTGGGAGCGTGGAACTGCCGTTCCTCTGCAGGTCAAAGGGCTTAACCTGTGGCGCTCTAAGAGAGGGTGACCCACCTTTGCCTGCTTGCTCAGTCGGGCCAGGTCTCCCCTCAGGCCATCAGAGGCCAGACGCTCGGCCTCCAGCTGCTGCTGGAGCTGCGATCTCTCTTCACTGAGAGCCTTAATCTCATCTTTCAAAGACTGCATCTGCTTCTCATAGTCTTGTGTTTTCAGCTCAAAACTTTTTTCAAGAAGTCTAGGCAGTGAAAGAAGAAAAAGAGAGGAACTAATACAGAAACTTAAAACGACAGGTTATCATGAGCAGGGGATCAGGAACCAATGTAAAGATCAGTTAGAGTTGAATCAACATGGGTCGTAACACATGGGTACACAAAAGCAACAGTAGGAATCTTTCTGTATAGCTATCCTTAACTCAACTAGCAAAAACTCTTTGTCTTCATTATTATGCTTATGTCTTTTCTTCAACAAAATCAGTCACAAGGGTGGAACTGGACCTGCCTGAAACTGAGGAGGGGAGGGGGGGGTAGGGTGGGGGAAGGGGGAGAGGTAGGGGAGGGGGGCAGGGTGGAGAAATATATACGCACATGTGAATAAACAAACAAAAAAAAAGAAGTCTAGGCAGTGAAAGAAGAAAAAGATTAATTTAGAATTGTCTCTCCTGCCTTTGAATTAGAGTAGTGCATTTTTTTTAGATATAATGACAGAAGACTCCACCCCTCCTCCCTTCCAAGGAGACAAACTAATAAGGAAATATTTTGACAATTTCACTATATTTTTAGCAGACTGTTTCCTTTTCCTTTAGGTTAAAGGCAACTTCTTCCACCTTCTGGTCTGAGAAATGTGGCTGTGTGAAGATCGCACACAGGGAACACAGGAGGGGAGCAGAAGTTGCACTTGGTGTGGAGGTACTGTGTTCCCAAAGCCAAAGCCAGGCCTGGGCACTGGGCCATATCCTGAGGGGCCCCTTCCCTCAGCTAGGCCTTGGGTGTCCTGCCAAGTCCTGGCCCCTTCCCACTTCCAAGGACCCTGCAGGGGCTTGGTTTGGTCCTAAACAAGTTAATATGAGCTGAACATCTCTAATCTGAAAATCCAGGATCTGAAATGCTCTGAAATCCAAAACTTTTGGATCGCCAACATACTACCCAAAAGGTTTCAGATTTTGAAACATTTAGGATTTTGGACTTTTGAATTAGGAGTGCTCAACTGGTAAAGTCTATAGGAAGATCCAAATACGAGAAACTTCAAAATCTGAAACGCTCCTGCTTCCAGGCATTTCAGATAAGGGAATCAGCCTGTAGAGCCACTAGGTAGGTGCAGGAGTCTAAGCCTTTCAAGTATTTTAGACAACACTACGGCAAATCCAGGAGCCCTGAAGTCCATGGGAATCCAACTCCTTGTGAAGGGGTGTTCAATTAAATGTGTGATGATCAACTAAGAAATTAAGTGAAGACAGACATGACCTAGACAAGCCCAATCCAGTGCACAAGCAACCCAAGCACGAGTTTATCACATAGTTCTACTTGGTGGGATTCAACGCAGAGCACATTCTCACTTGCTTCTATAGCACAAAGGGAGAAACTCCAAGGAAGAGAGCCAAATGTGCCCCAAATATTTCTGTCTGATTCCCTTTTGCAGATATTAATAACCTTTAAACTTTATTTTCATGTTTTTCAAAAAACTATAGTGCTCCAAAAAGGCCAGTAATAGAGCCTTCATACAAAAAAACTGAAACTGGAAATCTTATGTAAAAAGAATTACAACTCATAGCCTGAGTTGGTTGGAAGTATGGCCACAGACTGCCAGCAGCTTTGTGCCTCCTGACGATTGAGACAGGGGCCAAACTTCCCCAGACGGCTACCAGGGTACAGACAGAGCTTCAGGTGAATGCTAAGGAGGAGCAGAGTTTTACCCATATCATGTCATTGGCCTGCACAGCCTGACCCAGAGAGGACAGCAAATAGCTCACAGTGACCTGCTGGGACCTGGCTCTCTGGTCCCCTGCATGAAATGACCACTGCCAGGTAGCCCCAGCATTGCAGAGATACCAAAAGCTGAGCTCTGCTCCTAGAGTTGAGTATACATTGAAAATTATTTGTCCAGGTCAATGATGTGGGGTCATGAAACACTTTATGTATGTGAACTTGGAGCCCTGGAGTGACAACCCTCCCTCCACTCTTTGGAGTGCCTTCTTACCCAGACCCTGGCTGTCCTGCTAACTGCAGGCAGAAGATGTCTGTCCCTATCCTATACTCCCAGGCAGGTCCCCAAGAGACTTGATAAGAATGTTCCAGTGCCCTGCCATGCATCCCCGCTTTGAGATCTAAAAACTATTATGCTGACTCCTTAGAGAAGAGGGAGCCAGGCTGGAGTCTTTGGAGGTTAGCAGAGGGTTTGCTATTGAGATGGGAGAGGGGCTGTACAGTTCAAGGTCCAGGGGACTGCCTTAACTTGGTGAGGTAGGTTACATACCTTATTTTCTGGGACAGAAGTCAAGTTAGCAGGTACGACAGGTAGTGGGAAAGGGGTTTATTTATCTTCTAGGCCATCACTGTAATTCTTACATTTGAGGGAAGGTGGACACAGTGGCCATCTCTGAATGTCTTACTGTCTTAGCAATAAAAGGAAAGTGAGCAATTCCTGGTGGTCTGCTGTGCCCATCTGGCAGGAGCTGTACTGACATCCAGAGCCTGTGCAGCAGTCTGAAGGTGACACCCTGGGACTAGGCTCTTGTGACTCTCAAAATCTCTCACTTCCTAAAAATACTCACAGCCCACCCTCTGTGTCTCTGATGTGATACCTGCAAGCTGAGAAGCAATAGAAAACAGCAGAGAGGGAAGGGAGGGGTAGCTTTAAGGCGAACCAGATTTCATACATTCTTTGTTGTTCTTCTTTTTGCACATCATCAAAGAGCTGTTTGGTGAGGTTGTCCATTTTTTCTGTGGAAAGAGAATGGTTTGTTAGGCTGAAGATGTGGCTCAAGTGGCAGAGCACCTGCCTAGCAAGTGTGAGTCCCTGAATTCAAACCCTAGTAGCACAAAAAGAGAATGCTTTTTGAAAGAGGTGTGCCAAACCAATACTTTGTCTCATGCCGCATCTAAGAAAGTGTGAATGTAAGAATAAGTATGTGGTATTTGTTACTAATGGGGCATAAGGTGAGGGTGCATGTCATTTCCCATTAACCACAAATGCAGTTGAGGGAGTTCCAAAACAATAACTCTCACAAATTTGTCATGTTGGGATCTGTGAGTAAATAGTTTCATTTATAGCATGTTTACTGGTCTGAGTGCCACCTGTTTTTACTAAAATAGACATTCTGTCTTCAGGACAATACCCATTACTAGAAGTAAACAGAAATGCTTTGTGGAGATCATTACTTTCTGACAGGCTTCCTCCACCTTGGTGCCATTGGGGTTGAGCTGGATGATAGTTTGCTGAGGAGAGGGGATGTCTGTGCATCATACGAAGCTCACTGGCATACCTGGCTCTTACCCTCTGGAAGCTAGAAGCACCTCTGCTCCAGTTGTGACAACCAAAAAACGTCCCCAGACAATACCTAATCCCACTAGGAAGAGTATGGGAGCAAAAGCCTGTCAAAGCCACTAATCCATGATAACCAAGAAAACAAAGTTTCTGTCTTTATCTGGGGAACCAGAAGTGCAAAAAAGGCAAGTCTCAAACAAAAAGGGGCACTTGAGAACCAGGAAACGATCACTAGTGTTCAGGACATTCCACAGCTATGACCAATCCCACTTCCTAATGTGCCCATACACAACAGGAGCAGTAAAGGTGGGAGAGCTGCAAATCAGTCTGTCAAAGGTGACATCCCTATCTACATTTGGCTGACATGTCATCCTTGGGTTCTACATCATATCTGAGGCCCAGAGGGGAGTCAAGTGAGGGGTCACAGCAATTTTCCAAATTGCTCGGTTTTAAAAAAAAAAGTCAACACTTTAATAGTTTGTCTATCAGTATCAAATGTCCCTGCAGGAAAATGACTGCTTTAGAATGTCACAAGTCAGCCAGAAAACACTGGGGAAATGCTTAGCTTTAATTTAGAAGCTAGCATATTTGATACAACCTCAGTTTTCAGTTCATCAAAAGTATTGGCTTCCAGCTCTGGTGCTGACTATCTTGGGCCACTTGCAAATGGCCTAAAGAAGTGGCTGGAATGTGACTTTCTTCCCAAGAGCAACAGGATTATGTTCAGCTTTAGGGTGGGATGGCAAACAGGGGACATGCACTTGCTGGCATTCCTGGGTCACAGGTCACACAGGTAGGTGAAGGTTGGTACTATTTACAAACTGTATACCACTGTGGGGAACCCTGTAAGAGAAGCAGGTTACAGACGCAGGGTTGAATTGCTCCTGGGCTTTTCGGAAGGGTATAAAGTTATCAGCTCATACATGTCATTGGTGCCAAATACGTAGTCTTCAGCCCCTAAAGTGACTGTCAAAGAGGAGTGTGCTATAATGAGGAGGCGGAAGTAGGTAAGCCCTCCCACACCTCCGACTTTCTCTATTCACCACTGACACTGCCATGGGCTCCGAGGCCCAGGCAGAGGGTCGAGGCCACCTCCTTATCAGCACCCTAATGGCCCTTCCACTCTCTGTCCTGGACTCAGGACATTACTTCCTCCTCTTGGAGATGGGCTTCTCCCATACTCTGCACTGCACCCTGGCTCCTCCAGGTCTGCCACCCTCTGGGCCTGAGGTGTGTGCCAGGCCCCTGGACTGCACCCCTCATTTCCCTGCTGCCCTAGGAGGAGAGTAAAGAAAAGACATTTGGACAAGATGAACAAGTGTGGGACTTAAATTACTGTTCAGGGACCAGCAGCTCATTCTGTTGCCTTGTCTGGGATTTCACAAGTGCTCTCAGTTCAAATCTGAGCAGGAAGGCTATAGGTGGATGGAGCTAGGCCAAGGGAAGCTGCTCCATAGCCTAAAGGAAAGTGACACCCAGTGGTTCCAAGGTCTGCTCTTATTCAGGACCAGGATGGTGGCAGAGAACATAATACTGCTCAGACCAGGTCACAATGACAGCTGAACTTTCAGTGCAGTTTTTCCCCCCCAGTGCTGGAGAATGAGCCCAGGGTCTTGCACATGCTAAGCAAGCACTTCACCAGGGAGCTTCACCCCCAGCCCTTGTTTTTTCTCAAGACAGGGTCTCGCTCCATAGTCCAGGCTGACCTCAGACTGTCCTTTCTCCTGTCTCAGCTTTCTGAGTGCTGGGATCACAGGCCTGGCATGTTCTGTATATCTCTAGGAGCAACAAATGTCACTGTAGCATTACCCCAACTGTCATCAGGATTGCCAGGGTTTTAAAAATACAAATGTCTGTCATGTTAAGTGAAGTAAGCCAGGCTCAGAAAGACAAAGGCTGCATGTTTTCTCTCATACGTGGAAGATAGATTCAAAGGTAAACACATATACAAAAACAAACATGGTCATGTACAAAGTCATATGCAGAACATGTTTGTAATAGCAGAATTACTCTGTGGAACTCGGAGAAGGAGGGACAGGAAAGGAGAATGATAGAGAGTCAACAATATTGCAATACATGGCATCTGAGAAGGTACAGGATATAAGGATGTGTATTGAAAGCTATTGAAAAATGGTGGTGGGAGGTAAAAGGCTAAGGGAGAGTAATGCAAGGGGTTGAACGGATCAAAGTAAAGTTGACTCACAGCGAGGACACACTGAGAAACCCTCTGGAACATCGACTTAAATATTAATAATGAAATAACTGTAAAATAGATACAGTGTGTGTCTGGAGGGACGTACTTGAGGGAGGGAGAGGGGGAATGAAGGAGATTAAGGCGAGGGTATATGGTAGATGGACTTCATATACGCATATGAAATAGAAACAAAGAAACCTTTTGTAACTGCTCTAAGTGGGGCAGGAATGGGTAGAGGGGGAGAGATGGTGGGGGTGATCTAACCAATGTACAATATAAGCCTATTTGGAATTGTCACAATGAATCTCCCCGTACAACAAATATATCCTAATAAAAAATAAGGTAATTAAAAAATACAGATGTCTGAACCACCATCACCCCTTTCCCAGACACACCCACATATACACATGGGCACACACATGGAGGCACACTCATGCATGCATACAAGGGACATGCCATGCACATGGGGACACACTGATGCATATGGGGATACACACCCACACACACAGGGACATGCCCCTGCACACATGGGATATACACACACATGCCAGGCTGCCAGTCCCTTCTGAGGCACAGAGAGGGAAGGCTGTGCTGTATGACAAAAGATGGAACAGAAGAGTCACAGGCTGAAGACACAACAGTTTACATACACTGCCTTCCCTATGAAGCAAAAGTGTCCTCACTGCACTAAGTGTACACCAGAGACCAATGTGAACTTCGGTGCCTCCAGAGCTGTGCACTGGTGACAGGACAGGCACATATCTGGATTATTACGGCCCCCAAGCTGTACCTTTCAGCTCCTCCATCTTCTCCTGAAGCTTCAGCTCTATCTGTTCTTTCTGAATCTGCAATTCCGAATTGTCCTTCTGAAGCTTTGCCATTTTCTAGCAAAAGGCAGGAAAACAAGAAAATCTGTTTTTGGAAATCTCACTTTAAATTCATCTCTTCTGGCTGTCTTGGGGAAAAGGCTTTGTCCCAGTCAGCACCGCTGGCTCACATGCAAGGGCTTGGGGACTTCAAAGGGGACACTACCCAACCTGGCCCAGCCCTGGCTGATTGCTGGGAGGAATCTGTCCTTTCCTCAGCTCTGGAAAGCCAGGGGAGCGTCTGCATTTATTGTGACATTGTTACTTAATTCAAACAGAAGGCAGATTCACAGTCCCAGGATGCCGTGCATGGCTCAGGAGGGGGTGCACAGCAGAGCCATTGTCACTCTGGTTTGTCTTGCTTAGGGGCCTCCTGGGCTGATGGCAGGGTGGGGGAGGGGAGGCTTGGTGCTGAGCAGCAATAGGGTGCAGCTGGCACTGGGTCATGGGAAGGGCCGAGGGATGCCCTCTTGGGCTCCTGGCTACCTTTGGACAGTGCAGGAGAGTGGCCTTTAATGAAGACCACTCCCTTTGAGCACACTAGCTCACACTTGTGCTGGGCCAGTAATGGGCATTTGCTTAAATGACTTGATCTGACCATGACAACAACTCTGTCACTCCCTTTTTGTTATTCCCATTTTACACATGGGAAAACTGAAGTTCAGAGAGGACAGGTTGTGAAGCCAGACAGCAGCAATGGCAAGATTTGAATCCAAGATACAGATTTTCAGATTTATTGCTCTTTCCTACACCACAGAGATGAAAACCCTTCCCAAGCATTTCATTGCTGCTCAGGGGAAGATGCTTCCAGACCCGATGGATGAGACACGGATCAAGGTCGTCCTGGAAGAGACAGGAGCAGCTGGCCAGGGCTCCTTCTCCAGCCTTCATCATTTGGCCGCAGTGGACCAGGAGAGGAAACCTGTGCTGAGCTTCCCCAAGCATCAGTCCCTTACCCGTGGACGCCCGTCCCCGCTCTTCCTTCCCTAAAAGGCAGACCCCCTGGTTCTGGAAGTCAAGGGCAAAGCTCGAGGCAGGAAATGCTCACACACTGGCTCATCCCCTCCATGGAGAGAAGCACGTGAACCCCACACCCGATGCAGCCTGACCTCCTCCATGGCATCCTGGTATCTCCTGCCCTTCTCCTCATAGCTGTGCCTTTGGGCGGCTGCCCTTTCCAGTTCTGCCTCCAGCTTCTGAACCTTCTCCATGTCACTGGCCCGCAGAGCGGCCAGGCTGGTGAGCCTCTCCAGCAGCCCGTGGTTCTCTCTGTTCTGGAGGAAAGAGGCCTAGGAGGGTCAAAGGGTCAGCCAGAACAAAGAGGCTGTTCTGCCCATTTCTCCATCCTGTGTCATGATATCTGTGTACCCTGGTCACTGGGGTCACTGTGCAGGCATTATCAGCATCTTTGCCACAAGGGACGGGGGAGGCAGAGCTCGTCAGACATTTATCTTCCTGAGCTGGCAGCTCTTGTAACATGGGGCCTGTCTGACCCTCGGACTCCAGGACAACCTTAGTACTACAGGCAGAATTGTGTCCACTCAAAAATCATGCCACGGCTGGGTGTGGTGGCTCACACCTGTAATGCCAGCTACTAGGGAAGTGGAGATTGGGAGGATTGTGGTTTGAGAACAGACCAGGCAAAAAGTTAACACTCCATTTCAGCCAAAAAGTTGGGCCTAGTGGTGTATGCCTACAGTCACAGCTACGAGGAGGCTGTAGGTAGAAGGATCACAGTCGGAGGCTGGCCTGAGCAAAAGTGTGGCGCTCTATCTGAAAGACAGAGCACATACCTAACCAGTTTGAGGCTCTGACTTTAACCCCCATAAGGGGGAAAAAGAAAGAAAAATCATGTGCTGAAGTCCTCATCCTTGTACCTCAGGTATGACTGTATTTAAAGAGGCAATTCAGGTGACACCAGGCCACTAGGGTGGGTCTCATGACAATGTAACTAGTGCCCCTAGAAGAGAAGTCTGGGATACACAGAGGAAGGGAGGCATGCATAAACAGCGAGGACAGCTGGTGACACGCAGGGAGAGAGATGTCAGAAGGAACCAACCCTCAACATCTTCATCAGGGACACCCAGCCTCCAGAGCTGTGAGTCAATGAGCTTCTGCTGGCTAAGTCACCACTTCAGGGAACTTGTCACTATAGCCCTAGCAAACTCACGCAGCTAGAACAGAGCCAGGCACTGCTCCACTGTGGCCAGGGCTGCTTTAGGTGCCACTGCGTACCAGCTATGTGACACACAGCCCTGTAACCTGCCTGGACAAAGCAGAATGATGGGGGAGAAGTGTCACTAAAGCTCAAATCCACTGTCCACATGCCCATCCACTCATAAGGATGCCTAGAGCAGTGCTGAGGGCCAGGTTACATGTTCACCTTTGGAGAATTACTACAAAGCAGTGAGTTCTGCGCAACTGGACACTGAATATTCCTCAGTCTTCCACTGGCTGAGGGCACATGGAATGCTCTTCCCTACCACACTAGACAGGGCTGCAGCTGGCCTATGGCACCCATGGGCAAGTCAGAACATGGCTGCTTTTCTGAGCTAATGGAGGTGTTGATAGCATGCGTGGTAGTGTGCAGATGGTGTCTTTGTGCAAGTAAGAGAAGGGTGCCCCTGCCTCAGGGCAGCACAGCTTCCCATAGGCACACGTCCTGGATATGCAGTAACACTTTAGAGTGTGCTTCTGTTTTCTAACTTTAATCCATGTAAATGTTTTATCTCCTAATAATCTGTGTGTGTGTGTGTGTGCGTGTGTGTGTGTTTGAGACAGGGTCTTCTTATGTAGTCCAGGCTGGCCTGGAATTTATGATTCTCCTGTCTCAGCCTCCCAAGGGCTGGGATTACAGATGTGCATCACAAAGCCTAGCAGGGTGTAGGCCATGACAGCATAGCTAAGGATTCGGTGCAGATATAATAAATCTGTTGGGGAAAGTAGATGTTGGGGAAGCATCCAAGTGCCTACCTGATCTTCTAGCCTCTTCTGCAAGCGCTGGACCCTGTAGGTCAGCTGAATGTTGAGTACGAACCGCCGGATGTTCTGCAGCCTGCGCCGGGCCAGCCAGGCACGGGTGTGCTTCTGTAGGATCATGGCCTTGTGCTCCTCCAGCATCTTTAAGACAAGATTGTGGGACATGTGAACGGGGTCTGCACCACTTCTCCCTGGAACATGCAACACCCATAGTGCCCCCTTCCACCCAGACTCCCCAACCAACCAACCAACCAGCAAACCCTGCCTGGCAGGCCGCGGGAACAGCCCTGTCACAGCAGAGCTCCCTACGTGTGGCCTTGAGGCTCCTTGTGCAAAGTCCCCTTGCCACTGACTGTGAAAGCCGGGTCTGGGAACCCATGGTCAGAGCGGCTGTGCTACCTTCCGATAGCTCCTCCTTGCCAGGAAGCCACGGGCATGGGCCTGGATGGTGATGGTGGCCACACGAATCAGCTGGTACAGATTGCGGACCAGGTATCCACGGCAGTGCTTCTGAATGACGATGGCCGCCCAGGCCTCCTTCAAGGCTGCTGCTGTAATGGCTTTCCTTGGGGAGGGGGAGAACGGAGAGTGGCTGTGTTGTCTGGGACCTCAGTTTCCACTTGTCAGGGAGGAGTGTGTCTGTGCCTCGGTCTCCACCCACTAATCTAGTGTCACACAATGCCTGTTATTTACACATGGCCTTTGGCAGAGGCAATGCTTTGATTATGACTGGAGCCCCCCCCATCCCCCAGCATGACCTCAGCGCCATGTGAGAGGTGGTGGGACCTTTAAGAGGCAGGACCTAGTGGAAGGTAATTAGGTCACTGAGGATGCTGTCCTCTGAAGGGATCAAAGTCGGTCTCTAGAGTGAGTTAGCGCTTGTGAGAGTCATTTGTATAAAGCATGGCCACTGTGTGCTCTTGGCCTCTTCTGGATGTGGTCATGTCTCTTCCTGTTTCTCTACCATGCTGTGACATGGCTAAGGAGGCTCTTACCAGAGGCCAAATGGATGGGACTGCTCAATCTTGGACTTTTAGCTTCCAAAACTGTGAGTTAAGTAAATCTCTTTTCTTTATAAAGCACCCAGACTCAGGTCTTTTGTGATAGGAACAGAAAGTGGATGAATATAGCTACTTTTATGCTACAATGACAGAACTCAATAGTTGTAACAGAGACTGTAAAACCTCAAAGCATCAAATAGTTATTATCTGACTCTTACAGAAAAAGTGTGCCAACTCCTAACTAAAGGACTAGAGGTGAAGACAAAGTTCTTTCCTTCAAAACTGACAATCCCATGGAGCAGACAGTCAAAAATGGCCAAGAAAGAGGGAAAATGAAGTAACTACTGAATTGTGGTATGTGTGAGAGCACAGGAAAAAAAACACTGTACTTGGGAAGAGCTGACCCAGGAGCCAGCCTGTGATGGGAAGCAGGGCTTCTGTCCACAGTAAGGGCCAGGGAGGACATTTCCAACTGAGTGTGAGCAAAGGCACAGAGGCCATGGAATGCCCAAAATATTCAGAAATAGAATTAGTCTGTAGTTGCTAGAATATAGGATACACAGAAAAAATTAGCAGTCAATGGGATTAGGAAAACAGATGGGACCATTTGTTATTTTAAAACATATCTATTGAATGCCAACTCTACAATAGCCATGGTGCCATGCATTCTTGGTGAGGATACAATGGGGAACTGGACAACATGGGTCTTCCCTCACAGGACAGTCATTCTTATGAACATGCAGGCCCCTCATGGAGGTTGCTAGAGTTTGGATCTGGAATGGCCCCCAAAGGCCATGAGTTGCAGGCTTAGTTGACAGCCATATGACTATTAGGAGGTGGTGGTAACTTTAGAGGTGGGGCCTAATGGGAGGAAGTTAGGTCACTGGGGGTGTGTCCTGGAAAGGGAGATTGGAACCCTGGCCCCTCCCTGTTTTTCTCTGTTTGCTTTCTAGCTGCCATGAAGTGGGTAGCCTCCTCTGCCATGGACTCCCACCATGATGTACTGTGCTGTCACAGGCCCAAAGCAACAGGGCCAAGTGACTACAGGCTGACATCTGTGACTGTGAACCAAATTATGATAGGAAGCTGAGTGACACAGAGGGCTTCAACTACCATGCAGATGATGAAATGTTACTCTGTAGGAAGCACTGAAGGCAGGTTAGTGCTATAGCTCAGTCAGGCCCTATTGAGGCAGATGAGGGAAAGGCAGGGACAGAAGGCTGTGCTGTCAAGTGTAAAGCACATGCTGTGACAGAGGCCTAAGCCAGAGCAGCAGCAGGATGGAACGAGTGGGACAGGCCCAAAAGGCAAGCAGACATAGAGTTATCAGGTCTGGGAGATTCCCACATGGTAAGGGAGTGTGGGTATGGGGTAGGAGAGCTGTGGATTCCTCCCCTAGAGACTTCTGTTATTAATTGAGCCCAGAAGCACAGGAGGGTGTGCAAGCCTACGAAGAGAAGCCCAGATCTGCTGGGGGTTGACCCTGGCTATACTTTGGATCGGGAAGGTGCCCCAAAGACCTGTGTATTAAAGGCTTGGCTCACGGCTGGGCGCTATTGTGAAGTAGTGGGGCCTTTAGGAGGTGGGTCCTCATGAGAAGTTTTTAGGTCACTGGGGATGTGCCTGCAAAGGGACCCTGGTCTCTTTCCTCTCTTGCTTCTTGGCCATGAGTGAGTGGTGCTGTTCCACCATGTGCTCCTGCCATGATGTGCCACTTCACTACAGGCCCAAGGCAACAGGGCCAAATTGATCATGGACTGAAATCTGTGAGCCAAAGCAAACCTTTGCTAAGTTGATTAGAATAACAGAAAGCTGACTGCCAGGGGCCTCAAACTCAGAAGGTGTGCTCAGAGACCAGCCCAACCCTTGAACACCTGCCTTCCCAATGGCCTCAGCACCTTATGGAGGGTGGCAGGTCCCTCCAGAGAAGTTCTAGCTGTTGGGGAAGGAGACTGCCTTGCTGGTCAGCAAGCAGGGCCTCTTGCAAGCACCCTGGCCCCCCACTCTCCACCAGGTGCCATGAGGGCATGGAATGACATGGATGATCCCATGGTCATTTGCAGTGGGTCACAGGTCTTGTAGACTCTCAGGACCCCTTAGGGAGGGGTGGAGTCAGTATAGCTGGTGAAGTCCCCATGGGAGTACTGCAGGCTTCCCACCCAGGGGATTGTGGTTGGTTTTTAGGCAGGGTCCTAAAACCTGTACCATGGGCCTCCTCCACCCCAGGTCCCCTCTGTCATGGGTCTCCTCCATCATGGTCCACCCCCACTGTTGTAGGCAGACATGTCAGGGCTATCTTGGCATCTTTATTCAGGGTCTTCACCAGGACTCTGCTGGTCTTGGTATCTCCAGTTCCCAGGGGAAGGAACCCTAGGCCTCTATTTGGTCTCACTGGAACCTTGATCCCTTGGGCACAACCTTGGTCAGGGCTTCCTCCTCTCAGGGTCCTGGCCATCAGCTCTGCTACAGGGACACCAGAGAGGGTCAACACTAGCTGTCTCTGAGGGACATGCCCTTCTCACCTCCAGGCTTATAGCCACTACAGTCCCCTCCCCACTCCTCCCCATTTGTACCCTAGGGCAGGCAAAGGCAAAGGTCCTTTATCCTCCACACCCCTCCTCCTGGAGATAACAGAGCAAAGGAAGTCATGCAGTTGTCTCCCTTCCTGTTGGTCCCCACATACCGCACTGTGCGCTGGCCCCGGAAGTACTGCTGGATGACCAGGGCAGCTTGCCGCTCTCGGAGGAACTTCTTCCTCTGGAGCCAGCCACGGACATGCTTTTGTATCACGATGCAACCCTGCCTCAGTTTATCTAATCGGAGTTTCTCTAGATAAGCCACTTGTCCTGCTCTGAAGAAAATTTTGGTTTTACCAAACTGGTACTGATTAGAATCCTGGAAGAGAGAAAAAAAAGAAAAGATATAATCAGAAAGAAAGAAAACCTTTCAGATTCGACCTTGCGTTTGGATTAGACACGTAGAGATTCAACCATTCCAAAATTATTGTTACTTTGACACATTTTTTTCTCTCACATAAAGCACAAAAATTTTTTTAATGTATATACTTACATATTTCTTTCTTTTTTTTTTTGCTTTTTTTTCTTTTATTATTCATATGTGCATACAAGGTTTGGGTCATTTCTCTGCCCTGCCCCCACCCCCTCCCTTACCACCCACTCCACCCCCTCCCTCTCCCCCCCACCCCCTCAATACCCAGCAGAAACTATTTTGCCCTTATTTCTAATTTTGTTGTAGAGAGAGTATAAGCAGTAATAGGAAGGGACAAGGGTTTTTGCTGGTTGAGATAAGGATAGCTATACAGGGCATTGACTCACATTGATTTCCTGTACGTGTGTGTTACCTTCTAGGTTAATTCTTTTTGATCTAACCTTTTCTCTAGTTCCTGGTCCCTTTTCCTATTGGCCTCAGTTGCTTTTAAGATATCTGCTTTAGTTTCTCTGCATTAAGGGCAACAAATGCTAGATAATTTTTTAGGTGTCTTACCTATCCTCACCCCTCCCTTGTGTGCTCTCGCTTTTATCATGAAGCACAAAAATTCTGATCTAGAAATTTATACTTCAAGGACTGGGGACATAACATCAAGTGGTAGAGTACCTAGCAAGGGCAAGTACCTGAGTTCAAAACCCCAGTACCACCACCACCACCAAAAAAAAAATCTAGAAACTTATACTTGTAGTTGCTGGTTAAAGCCAGTTTGGAGAAAGGGGAAGCCAGGCTTCTACCCATTCTGTGGGGTGGAAGGGGTGGGGAGGTTCTCAGCAAGTCTCAGTCAGGCTGTTGGAGAACCTCAGCCCTCCTCTCTTGCATGATTTTCCTCAGGAACAGAAGGGCTTTAGGACATCTGATTTCCTGTCTTGATTTTGGGTTCTCCTCACTGTCCCATTTCCTGGCCACCATATCTTTCCTACCTTTTTCCATTCTAACTGATTTCTTCAGCAATAGTCTAAGTCCACACTGAGCGCCAGGTCTGGAGCCTGCCTGACTTGGGCAGCACCTTGGCTACCCATGTCCTCTAAGCCAGGTCTGGGGAAACCTGAGTTAGATTGTGGGAGAGCAAAGCAAATCTAACCTTAGATTGTGGGAGGGGCTGGGGAAGGTCAGAGATTGAAGGTGGGTCCCTAAAGAAGATGTTGTTGTCAGGGGATGTATGCCGGTGAATGTGGTCCCCTTGGTGATGATGACAAGGCTTCTGGGAGACACGCTTCCAGGACAAGCCTGTGCTTTGGGAGTGATGGGGAAGACTGACCTGGATGAGCCTGTGCAAGACCACCTTGCATACTTCCTTTTTGTCACTGAAGGACAGCTCCTGCTGGGTCATGAGGATGCCGTAGCGACTGTAGAACTCAATGTATGTCCACCTGGAAATCGAAGAGGGAGGAAGCTGTTCACACCATGGGCTCTGCTGCCTCTGCTGTCACTGCCATTGTGACATTGGGGTGGTGGAGTTTGTTCTGGGGATGATGGTGCTGACCTTGGGTCCCTCCCCCGGGACACCACCAAGTCCACCCCAGCATGTGTGTCTGCTCCCTGCCCTGTGTATTGACCCTCCACCCTAGAGCCCATTCTCTTCCTCCCTGCTAGCTCTCCCTGTGGCAAAGCAGTGAGGATCACCTGCTGGGATGGAGTAGTGGGTGCTGGTGGTTTCTGTCCCACACATGGCCTACGGTATGGTTTGGATGTGAAGTGTCCCCCCACAGGCTCATGTGTTGAAGGCTTGGCCCCAGTGCAATGCTCAGGGGTGGGGCTTTTGGAAAGGGACTGGATCATGAGGGTTCTGACCACATCAGTGGATCCATCCACGGATGGAGTCATAATTTGATGGCAGTTGGGAGGTGACGGAAACTAGGAAGTGGAACCCGGTTGGAGGAAATAGGATACTGGGAGGCATGACTTTTGAGGGTGTACCTCTTCCTGTCTGTCTCTGCCTCCTGTTGGCTACAAGGTGAGTGGCTTTGTTCTGCCACATGATCCCTACCACGACGCTCTGCCTCTCCACACACAGGCCCAGAAGCAACAGAGTCAAGTGAATGTGGACTGAGGCCCCAAAACCATGAGGCAAAACAAATCCTTCCTCCCTCAAGATTTTTTTTCAGGTATGAAAGTAACTAAGAGCCTATTTCTCACCTTCCTCTGGCCTTCCCAGAAGGAGCAGTGGGAGAAATATGGGACACACTTTACAGAAGCCAAAAGTGTGTGACAAAATATGGCAGCCCTGCCCTTGGGGGAAATCACCCCTGAAGTAGCCCAAAGAGCAAGGACTGGCACCATACCTGGAAGGGTAGCTCTGGGCACTGATCCGAATCGTTTCTAAAACACCGCAGGCTCGTAGCTGCTGGACAACTCTTTTGGAGTCAAACCTTAAAGAGGGCAGATTTTTTCCTGTCAATAATCTGTTTATAAGTATGTCTTGTATGCTCTATGAGCTCAGGAGTTTGGTCCATTTCCAAAGAGATTACACCTCAAAACACTCTTCAAATCTGTGAGGCTGATGAATTACAACAACCTGACTTCTAAGCATTGGCATCTTACTACAAAAAGATGCAGCAAGTAAGACCCACAGAACAGGCTCATTACAACTGGTGACTGCTACTTTTTTCTACTGAAAATGGCAAATTCTTCCCGGGCTTTCCTCACAGTGGCTCTGGTAGACCAGAGAGGTTGTGAACCTCTGGATGAAGAAGCCACATGATACAAACAGACACAGCAGGGCAGCCTGGACCTCGAGCTCCTGAGCAGTAGGATCCAGCCCTGTCCCCTCGTGGTAGCCTCATGGAAGACACTTGAGGAGGACCTGTGGAATGTCAGGCAACAGCACTCCTACTTAAACACTTAAGCCCATTATGGGAAGGTGGAGGAAGGAGTTCTAACCTTGAAGCAGGTGCCGGGGAGGCCTTGTGGAGGGAAAAGACCTTTGGGCTGTGCTTCAAATGACAAGTGGAAAGAAAAGTGTGAGCAGCCTGGTTCTGGCACCCATTGAAACCAGGAATGTCCTTTGTAAAACACCCAACAGTTGGCACTCTAGGTTAGGACTGACAATGCTGGTGACCCCGAGTCTCTTAGCTACAGTGAGCTAAAAGACGCTACAACTTGCCCTCATGCGTTTGGGGTTTTGTTCTTGGGTCCTGAGAACAAATCTAATGACTCAGGCTATGTGTGAGGACGCATCTTCTGACCCCTACAACCTGATTCTTCTCCTTTCCTCTCCCCGCTCCCTTTTCCTCTCTCCTCTCTACACACACATACACTCTCTCTCTCTCTGCCTCTCACACAGACACACAGACACACAGACACACAGACACACACACACACACACACACACACACACGTCTATAATCAAGCAAAGGGGCCACCTTCTTGGCTGCATGAACTTTAGGTGTAGACTACAATTACAAGTCTAGCCCCTTTGCTTAGTCCTGGAAATGAGGCGACTTGGCCACAGGGTTAGTTTAACACATAGAAATTTTAAAAACTCAGAAACAGAGCAAAGTCCATGGGAATTGTTAGCAAATCTCCAGCATCATGGCAGAACCTGCTTTTGCAGTGTTTACGTTCTCCGAAGCATAAGAATGAATACTCACTCAAAGGGCAACTTCTCATCATTTGGCTTGATGCAGCGGACATAGTGGGGTGTGGTGGCATTGAGGGTCTCCATGAGCAAGTACAGAGAGCTGCGGAACTGGGAGGCAGGTCAGAGGTCAGCATCGTTCTGGGTGATTTAAGGCTCAGCTCCAGGTAAAACCAAGTCTAGCTTTGGCAAGTTGCTCAATGAGAAAGTTAACTCCCCGCAATCATCTATAATGATAGTTTTAAGACAATGACTGTGGCTCACTGTCAATGTCCCACTGCTCTGTCCAAAACTCCCAGATAGCAGAAAGCCAGTAAAACTTGCTCTTTTGTGAACAGGTGGGGGCTCAGGTGTGTGCCGCTTGGAGCCAGGGGTATGACAGCGATGAAGTTTTGCATTTGTGTGTGTACTAGATTTGGAGAGGCACACTGTCCGTGGCCAGGCCCGGAATGTGGCTCCCTGGTCCTGGCCTTGCCCCTGACCACACACCCTCACTGCTCCTCTATACCTTGCTTCCAACTGTGGTCCGGAAATGCTTGCTGTTGGGTTTGATGACTTGTTTTGCAGATTTAACTGTGATCATCGAACCGAAAGGGGAAGAAGGAACTGGGTTTTCTTGGAAAAAATGGGCGCAAAGATGAAACTGGAATGAAGAGAGAGGATTTCAATGTCCAAAAGTGTTGTCCTTACTGGAACAGACCAAATAAATGTCACAGCAACCATCTAAACCAGTGCGTGGCTGAGTAATGACCTTGGCTACTGTCCACAGCCAAAGCTCAGTTACACAGGGAGATCCTCCTCATTAAGGATAGCTTATGGTTTCTTTCCCAGGACTAGGGACAGACAGGACAGCTGTGTCTTCTGCCGCCTTCTCTGGCTAGTCTGGAGCCTCCTCCTTCTGCCCCACAGATCCAAGCCCTACTCCTGAATAGAGGCTGTTCAAATGTCCTGTCACACCGTCTTCACCCATGCCACAGCCTGAATTAACCCTTGCCTTCATCTTTTATATGTACTTCCTTTAAGGCACCTATTACTTTCTGTCTTGTGTCCATTACCTCTTTAAACCCACCTTCCCTCAGAGTGAATCTTGTGTTTTGTTCTTTTAAAGGCAGACATGGATGAAGCCCCTTAGGGCAGAGCCCTGCCTGACACATCCTCACAGCACCTGGGGAATGGAAGCATCTGAAATGCCCACAGATATGCTTGACACGATTTGCCTTCCTCCTTCAATCTGGACCCTGGGGTAATCTCAGGGCTAAGTAAACAACTGGCAAATTAAATCAACTAGTTTTGTGCCCAGATGCAGTCCATTCTGTCACGGAATGCTTTTTTGGAAGTCAGCTTTCATCACTGCAGGAGCTATGGCCTGGCGTTTATGGTTCTTAGTGTAAGGGCTTGGACTCATTTGGAAAATTGTCAAAAAACCTGACCATTGACAATGCACTGGGACCTGTTAATAGAAGGAAAGTAAATACAATGAAATTATCATAGAAATGAAGGTTCAGGTATAAAATATCCTTACTCTCAAAATTTAATAAAGAACCATATCAGGGAAAAGGCCTGAAGTCATTCATTTGGTGACCATTCGTGATGTAGAACTGTGGCTTCCAGCACCTTCTACATCCAGAGCAGCTCTCTCTCCCTGACATCCCTCCCCCACGTTCTCGTTCTGATTTTCCTGGAGGCTTCGCACTTCTTAACCCTGCATGCTCACGTGTTAAAGGGATGTAGAGCTGTCCTCCCTAGAAAGTGAGCTCCAAGAGGGAACCCACCAGGCTCGTTTACCATGCACCCTGTAAGTTAGGGCGTCCAGACTTGACGTGTGCTCAGTGCTGTGTCAGGTAGTGTGTGTAAATGGATGGATCAAATGGAACTGTGGTTCCTTAACTGGTTGCGCCATTTGTCTTTCCTGTCATTCGCACATTTGATTTCTGATTTTGCATACCATGATTTACAATGCTTTAGAATGCTAGAAAGGTATTTTACTCCCAATTCCAAAATAGTTATTTTTGTATCTATGAACTACAACATGTTACTGCCCAGAGTTGTCCTCTCTTTCTCTCTCCCCAGATCCATGTCAGTCATGCACAGAACAGCATTCACTACCCGAGGCTCCACAAACCTTGCCTTCTCTCATGACCTCCACCAGCATGTCATGGACAGTGTCTCTGTTCTTCTCAAGGAAGCTTTCACATTTATACTCCACCTGTGCAGAGAAAGGGATGAATGAGCTCCAGCGAGGCTGAAGCAGATGGCACCTAAGTACAAATTTCATTTCCTCCTGTTCTTCCTTCCTTCCTGCCGTACCACTGACTACACCCCAGCCCCTCTTCTTAAAGAAAGGATAATCAAAAGGGTTTTGAAGCCATCTGTACCAAGAGACTTGGTTTCTGTTTACCACAGCAATCCCTTTATTTATGAGATGGTGCTGGTCCTCTGATGTATCACCTGGAATTCTCTCTAGCCCACTGTCCACTTGTTCTCAACTGCTGGTTCCTTCTGGCTACAGGTGACTGGTCATTGTACTATGAGCAGTTCATAACAGAACACCTGACATCGTGCTCCCTTTGCTTCTGAAGCCACAGGGAGGGAGAAAAGGTTCAGCAGGGCCCACTGGGTTGAAAGAGCAAGGCTTTCCTAAGTTAGCAATGATATGGTGGAGAGGGAAGGAAAGCACCCCATTGCCTGCAAGCTCTTGGAAACTTGCCAGGCCTGAGTCAGACTGTGAGTGGGCAAATGTTTGCACCACTTGAATTTGACTTGGAACCACTCTCTGTGTGCCCTTTCTAGTTAGTAAGACTTCTCAAACACCTCAAGCTTGACAACTGCCCCCAGGTCATCATGCCTCTGGGTTGTATTTTTACTCTGTGATTTAATTTTGAGGCTGGGGACATAGTTCAGTGGCAGAATACTTTCTTGCATGCAGAAGGCCCTGGATTAAAACCCTAGTACTGCCCCCCCAAATTTTTTTAATTGACTATGAGGAAAGAGGTCTTTCAGGGTTTTGGAATCTAGAAGCAGGGAGGGTGCCTGGGTACAGGCCTTGCTTTGTCCTGCTGTGTGAGGAAGTGTTCCTGCAGATAGGTAAGTGTCCTTGCTGGTGTGTTAGGAGCCAGGAGCACTGGCTGTTTGTAAACTCTTCCTTGTGAAGGAAGTATATGGATTTTGCACAAAATCTTTCAGAATGGTCTACGAGCCATAGACCCTGTGTCTGGGAAAAGGTATTCCAGACACAAGCCTTTTCTGGTTGAAGGAGACAATCTGTGTGAACAGCTGGGTGCCTCTGTGGGGGACCCTGGGCTGCTGCAACTGAGCATAGCTGCCTCACTATCACAGTACTTCGCCCCTCTGGTCTAGACTGAGACCCTAATGGAAGCCTACAGTGGGTCTGGTTTCTTTACCCACTGATCCATTCCAAAATGCTGCTCATTGTTTTAAGGCAGAAGTACTTCTTTTCTTCTGTGGTACTGGGGTTCTGACTCAGGGCTTCGTGCCTACTAGGAGGTCTAGGCAGGTGCTGTACCACTTGAGTCACTCTGCCAGCCCTATTTTTTTGTTGGGTATTTTTGAGACAGGGTTTTGCAAACTATTTTCTGGGACTGGCTTCGAACTACGATCCTCCTGATCTCTGCCTCCTGAGTAGCCAGGATTATAGGCACGAGCCACTGGTGCCCTGCTAAGGCAAGACTTCTTGGAAGCAGCTGGTGAGAGTTTAATGTACAGAAACTATACGCTACAAATCTCACATGTGCTTTCATGGAGTTGGAACTTTTCTTTTTTCCCTTTCCCTGTGGGACAGAATTCTGAAATTCTGAAAAGTTCTGAAAAGCTCTAAGTACTCTAACTGGGCCACAATAACAGTGCTACTCTCGCCCAAAGGTGGGTCTGGCTCTCCAGGTGACTGTCTCCTCCCCTGGCCTGCAGTCACTCTGATGTCCCTCAATGACCTTTGTGAGACAGACAGCTCAAGCCAGTCCTGTGATCCCTAGGTCCTGGGCCTGGCCACCAGAGCAACAGCTGGGAAGTGGGGGAGGGCAGGAGCTCTCTTAGGAAGGAAAGTGAGATGACAATGGGAGTCAAGGGCAGGCGCTTATGGTGTGTTGTCTTTCTTTCCTTCCATTTTCTAAGCTTCCTAGATGATTTAAACATATACTTTCTTTTAATAAAAGTAATATTTGTTTAGTTAAAAAAAAAAAAAAAAAAAGGAGGACAGGGGAGGGGTGTGGTTCAAGTGGTATGGTGCTTGCCTAGCAAGCACAAGGCCCTGAGTGCAATCCCCAGTACCAAAAAACAAACAAGCAATAAATGAACTTTTGTCACAGGCAATAATCATGCTAAGTTGATCATGATTTCGCAGAGAATATAAATTGATCAGAAGTTAATGATCTTACAGCAGATCCCAGTCAGAAATGAAGGTCATAAAGAGCATGCCTCTAACACGGTGCAGCTGGAACTCTGGACTTTTGCCATAAGAACAAGTTCAGGATTGTTGGGCACACAGATGCAGACACATGTGCCCCTCCCTTTCCTCACAACTCCATGCCAAGTGTCACTGGAACCCACCCTAGCTGGCGCCTTGCTGCTCAGGGCCTCAATGTACCTTATCTGCAAAGTGCTGGATGACAAAGGACGTGTTTGACATTCTGGGTTTCTCGAATAAAGGGTTCTTGTTGATGAAATTATTATACAGCTTTTGGAGCCAATTTTCATCAGTTCCATGTGGCAACTGGAAGAGAAAAGCAAAGCAAACATCAGGTTAGAAAGCTGAAAGCCAACCGGAGTCGGGAGAAGCACTGCTGTGAAAAGCCGGGGTCTGGCCCTCGGGTGGGTCGCTCTAGATTAGAGGGAGGCTGGAGTCTGTTAAAAAGCAGCTCTAGCTATTACGTGTCCTTGATCTTAATAATATTTAGGGTGATTTTCTTTTATTGTTATTATTATTTTGGTGGGACTGGGGTTTGAACTCACGGCTTCATGCTTGTAAAGCAGGCCCTCGACTGATTGAGCCATGCCTCCAGTCCATTTTGCTCTAGTTATTTTGGAGATGAGGTCTTGTGAACTGTTTGCCCTGGCTGGCCTTGAATCACAATTCTCCCAATCTCAGCCTCCCAAGTAGCTAGGATTCCAGGCGTGAGCCACAATAACAAGAGCGTATAGTATGGGCTCTTTAGATGGTGTTTATGGGGCTGCACAGTGCCCTTTCAGAAGAATAAAATGTTTTAAGCTGAAAGGAAGCATCCACATAATGACATAAGAATGGACCCTGTTACACCTGCCAAATGGGCAGTATTTTACTTCTTCCTGAAGAAGTCATGAGGTTCAGGAAAATCAGAGAGTTCCAGGCATGACTTCATTCCCAGTGGGACAGGAATGGACTGGCACCTGGGTATGTCCACCTCCCCCTTCCCAGGAAAAATGTTTTCCTGTCTGATGAACCACCTCCTCAAACAAAGCTCCTACAAAACTGCTTGATGACAGTGATTCTGAAACCAGTGATTAAATTCAGTACCCTATGTATCTAAATGGCTCTTGAATGACTTCTTTGTGGCACCGGTCAACTAGGAAATGCCTTACAAATTAGAGGTACTTCCTACAGGCTGCCTTGACCTCTGCACCCCTCCCCAAGAGCATTCCAGAACTCTCGGTCAATCTTATGTCACTGCAAAAGCCCTGGGAAAGAAAACTTGTGAGAAGAACCATGGAACTGAGGATCCCGGTACCCAAAAAATCACAGTAAATCCTCAACATTATCATTTTTCTTTTGGTGGTGGTACTGGGACTTGAACTCAGGGCCTTGTGCATGCTAGGCAGGCACTATAACACATGAGCCAACTCTTCCAGCTCTTCTTGTTTTCCTAGCTTTTTGGACAGGGTCTTGCTTTTACCAGGGCCTGGCCTGAGACCACAATCCTCTTACCTACGCCTCCCATATAGCTGGGATTATAAATGTGCATCACGCCTGGCTTATTGATTGAGAAAGACTTCTAACTTTTCGCGGGGGCTGGCCTCACACTGTGATCCTCTCTATCTCTACTTCCCAAGTATCTAGATTACAGGTAGGAGTCATCGTGCCCCAGAATTAATATCCAGCCCACTGGGCAGGACACTGGGACTTTACAAAGATGGCTCTTCACTACCCCGAAGCTGAAGAAACAATTATTTTAACAGTTACCAAGCACTCTTCGTCCAGTAACTCCAAAATGCCCATTTTTGATTCAATCAGGTCAATGACTGGCTGGTTGTCATAAAAATCTATCAGAGCCCATGGAATATCTTCTCTCATATATTCTTCTTGTTCAAGTTTAAAGACGTGCTGGGTATCCAAAAGTTAACATGGAAAGTAAAGGAAAACAGAGTATTACTCAAGTGCACTCCCAAAGGGCTGGACCCCAGCCTCTGGACAGCGTGGATGAGTGGTCAGCTTACACAAGAAGACCCTGAAGTACTTGCCACCCTCCCCCCTCCCCAGGATCAATGTCACTGAGCTCCATGTGGCTTAGTTGTAGTCCTTCCAGCAGTCTGAGTGGTCCTAGTGTGCCAGGTCCAGGGCCGGCCTGTGTCAGAGCCAGCTCAGCAGGTACTCAGTGTGTTCCTGGAGCCCCTGCTGCTCTTGGCTGTGGCCACTGCTGCCATCCGATGACAGAGGCAGCCTCTGTGGCTGAGTACAGCCTGGATGGGGCTGGGGAAGCCATCATGAGAAGCCCACGACGAAGGGCGTCAGGATGCTTCCCCAAGGACAAGGACAAGGACATGGCTGAGCTCACCCTGGAGGAGGAGAGGCTGGACAGTAAGTAGCTGGGTGGTGGGCGGTGAACAGAAAGAAAGGCCCGAGAGGTGCTTTTGCATGAGCTGCAGAGCACAGCAGGGACTGGGCAGGGGCAGGGGTGGGCACAAGACTGCAGAGGATGACGGAGGGCAGATCACAAAGGCCTTATGTCCTCCCTAGAGAACTCAGTCTTGTGGCCTTCCTCTAGGACCAGTGAGGACCCCCTGAGGGGGAGGAGGCCAGCCATCATGATACCTGGGGGCAGAGGGAGGGCAGTGAGACCCGTCAGGACTCTGCCCAGTGTTCTTGGGGACCGCAGTGCTGACTTGTGCCAGTGTTCCCCCTCCCAGGAGGGCTTGCACACTGACGGGTAACTGAAAGGGGAGAGGAGAGGGCAGAGAAAGACAAGAAGGAAGAGAAGAAGAAATAAGAGGAAAAGCAAGAGTGGAAAGAACAAGAGAGAAAGAAAGAGAGGACCAAGAGCCCCTGGCATGTGTTATTCTGAGGTTCAGGTGTGTTGGAGGGAAGCAGGGCTGGAGCCCAGGGCCAAGCCAGGGATTGCAGACACAGTTTGACCCCGAGTGGGTTACCTGACTCTGCACTGGGAATCAACCCCAGCTGTTGTTATTAAGTGTTGAAAAACAAGTCTGCAACAGCTTGACTACTAGCACTTCTATGGGGATTAATTCAGAAACACCACAGAGTGGGATCCAGCCTGGGTCTCCTTGCAAGGGTCTTAGGCAGTATTATTGACTTGTTTTAAAATGAGGAGGTGGAGGCTCAGATCCCGAGGTTCCAGAGGGAGGAGGGGGACAGTGGAGATTCAAGCTTCCTGCAGAAGCCCCGCTGTCCACAGTGCCACAGGGCTGTCGGGAGCTATGTCCCCCAGTGCCGGATAGCGTGACTTCCCGTGGAGTAGCTGCTAGGATTCCAAAGTGTGGATTCTAGTGTAAATTACAATCATACTAGTCCAGTTCCCTGGACTTGTTGCCATGGTGTAGGATGTAAGCTAACAGGAAATTGGAGGTTGTTAGTAAAGCACAGGTTTTACTGGTTTGACAGAAATGTAGCAAACATAAAAGTGAGGACATTGTTGCAAAATATAAGCAACTGAGCTGAGCATAGTGGTGTGCACCTGTCATTCCAGCTGTGGTGGGAAGCTTAAAATAGGAGGGTTGTGGCCCAGGCTGGTCTGGGCAAAAACAGAGGCCCTACTTCTAGAATAAACAGAGCGAATATGGCTGGCGGAGTGGCTCAAGTGGTAGAGCCCTTGCCTTGTAAGTAACAAGCCCTGAGTTCAAACTTCTGTACCACCAATACAGAATGATATCCTATCAATTCTTAATTTTATTGATCTCTGGTTAGGAACAAAGCACAACACTGTTTCAGATTCAAAAGTGAATTCAATAAAGTTCTTGCATTCAGGGAACTTATTTAAGAGTTTAAATTTGTATGTAACACATATAGCAATATCAAAATGCAAAAATATCCCTAAGTAACATTTAGTCAACAATTTTTAGGTATACTATTAATTTTTGAACCTCAGTACTCAACTCACTATCTGGCATACATTCTTGGTACTCGATAAAAGTTTCTGAATGAGGTCTGGATGTGGTGGCTCATGCCTGTAATCCCAGCTACTTGGGAGGTAGAGATTGGGACAATTGCAGTTTGGGTACGGCCCAGGCAAACTGAAACTCCATCTCAACAAACAAGCTGGGTACAGTGGTGCACAGCTGTGGTCCTAGCTAAGCAGGAGGCAGAGGTAGGAGGATCAAGGTCCACGGCTGGCCCAGGCAAACAGTACAAGACCCTACCTGAAAAATAACTAAAGCAAAAAGGGCTGGTGGTGGGGCTTAAGACTGAGTTCAAACCCCAGAACTGCCAACAACCATTTCTGAATGAGTCTTGCTGCTGAGGGAAACTGTGGAATCCATCTCTTGCCTGTTTCTTGGGAGGCATATTTGATCTTGTAATTGGGAAGGTAACAGCTCCGACTTGCTCTAAATTGAGATGGCAGAAGCTCATTTGCATACTCCACAGCCATAATCTGGTTACTACTGCATGTACTGAGATAGGCCTGGCCTCAGAGAGACAAGGCTCTCAAGTCCTGGCCTCTCCAGGTGACATGCAAACAGTGACAGTCCCATGGGAAAGAACCAACCACAGAGGATGGCTTCCTAACCCAAAAGAGCCAGAGTCCCCAGGTGATGTCGAAGTGATGGGGAGGCAGAGGGTAGCAGGTGCAAAGACACAGAGGCTCACAAGAACGTGGATCCTGAGGAAAACTAACTAAATAGTTTAGCCTCGCTGCACAGAGGTCTGTGTCCGAGAATGGCAGGTCACAAAGATAGCAAGTGACTCAGAAAAGATGAATTGGGAGGGTGCTATTTCAAGATGTGGCCAGCAGGGGGCAAAGGCCCAGTGTGAGACTCCTTTGACCATCAGGAAATTTGAAGACGGAAGAAGCCAAACTGTGCCATTTACCCAGCACAGGCCTGGGAACTGGTTCCCGGCAGGCAGATAAGTCACCTACCAAGTTAAACTGTTGTTGCAGTTTTTCATTAGCATAATTGATGCAGAATTGTTCAAAGCTGTTCACATCAAAGGTTTCAAAACTGAAATACAGTTTAAACGAAGTTAAACACAAGCAGGACAGATGAATTCATTTGTAAGTATTTTTTTGACACACTTCATAGCTTATAAGTCTACTAGGTTTTCTGCCAGTCTTATATATACCTCAAAGCTGCCAGTTTTAATATCCTGGCAGTCAGTTTATAAATTACCCTTTTGCTGGTTGTACTAGGAAGAAATCCAGTTATGCACAACACACCCACCCGAAGCCATGGGTTAAAAATAGACATGTCACAACACACCACACCGTTCAATCTGCACAACTCTGATATCAGCGTTATTATCCTCACAGACCAGGAAATGAATCAGGGAGGGTAAGAAACTGGCCCGAGGTCACTTGTGCCTGCCTGACAGTAATGCCTGGACTTCCAATAGGACAGCACCCTAGTGGTGGAGGAACACCCCTTCTCCTCCATGGCTCAGGGGAGAGGAAGCACAGTTTTGTTCCGCAAGGGTGTCTTTCAGAGTCCTGGAAGAAAAGAGCAAGGCCATTAATACACCATAACCCAGCAGACCTGCCTGGGTGTGAGACACCTGGCGCACCTCTGTTTTTAGGTCAGCAGCTGTCTCTGTGGCTGCCCTGGAGCTGCAAACTCACCAGCCTGGAGCAGCCAGGCGGGAGACAGAAACAGGAAATGGGAGGACATCACACGACCTGCCAGCTCTGTAGCACCCATGGTAAACAAACAGGACTGTCCTTGTTTCTGGCTAGCTGTGGCCATGATGAACTCGGGCTAGGGCGTAAGATCTTCTGATTCTCAAGGGAAGGCAAAAATCTGGACTTTTAGGCAAATCATTTCCTTTATAAAACATAGTGTGGGCCAAACCTAACACAGACCCCAAACCTATCAGCTGACTGGATGAGTGTCTTGCAAGTGGAAATCTGCTGAGGCGTGGTGTTACCTGCCTTTGCCCTAACTTTGCCTTATGTGGAGCCTGTGGTGATGCCCCTGTTAACACAGGAGGATCAAAGGACCAACAGCCAGCAAGTGGGGCCAGGAAGGCAGTTGACCCTCTCTCAGTGCCTGCAAAGGCTTTGTTCTTATCCTGAGAGGTTCCTGCCAGCTCCCCTGAATCTTGCTTGGCTGAGTCACTTTGGCTTAGTTTAGGATTGCTGGGCAGGTTTAATGGCCTAGAGTGCCCTCTGGCAGCTCCAGGGAAACTCAGAGCAGCCACAGACGCACACAGCTCTGCAGCGTTCCTCCACATCATCCTTGGAGGTCCAGAAGTCAACAGGCTGATGGAGGATGGGCCAGAACTGGACATGGGGGAGAATCAAAAGGGCCTCATTGGGGCTGGGAATAGTAGCTCACTCCTGTAATCCCAGCTATTTGGGAGGTAGAGATTGGGAGGATGGAATTTGGAGACCAACCTAGGCAAAAAGTTAGGGAGACCCCCTCTCAATCAATAAAAGCCATGTGTGATGGGACATGCCTGTCATCCCAGCTACTTGAAGAGGCTTAAACAGGAGGATTACAGTTTGAGGCTTCCCCCAGGCAAAAACATGAGACCCTATCTGAAAAATAACCTAAAGACAAAAAGGACTGGGGGTATAGAGTGTCTGCCTAGGAAGTGTGAGGCCCTGAGTTCAAACCCCAGTACCAGAGGGGAAAAATGAGGAAGGGGAACAAGCAAGGGTGGGGCTGTGCAGAACAGGACAGAATGTCACTCTGAGCTGAGTGCCAAGACCAAGTCTGTTATTTAGCATTTCAGAGGCACGCTGCCTGTGACACCACTTTGCATTTGGGCAATGCTTGCTATGGCTCTCAGGTGCCTTCCTAATTTCTTCCATTTGACCTTCATAATGACCTTGCAAGAGAAGCCCCACCTCACAGATACAGAAACTTGGGTTTGGAGAGGGCCTGTGTGTGACTGCAGAGCTTAGTCCCAGGCATCTGGTCCCAAATCCAGTCCTTTTAACTTTGGGTCCAAAGAACATAAACACGTGACAGGCCAGGCTTACAAGCCTTTGTTCCACTTGGTGACTAAACCTCAAGGCTCCCAGTTTTGACTTTGCCTGTTCCCAGCCCAGTGATGCTAACTTTTCCCAGGCTTCTGTAATTCCAGGTCAAACTGAGCTCAGCTCTCTAAAGCTGCAGAATGTGGCCAGGGAAGGCTTAATTGAGCACATTGGAGAAAGAGGAAAAGGACTGGCCCCTGGCCACACTTGCAAAGCAGGTGCTCTACCACTTGAGCCACACCTCCAGTTCATCTTGCTCTGGTTAGTTTGAAATGGAGTGGGGGGTGTCTCACAAACTATTTGCCAGAGCTGCCCTTGAACCATGATCCTCCTGATCTCAGCTTCCCAAGTAGCTAAGATTATAGGTGTGGGCCGCTGGCACCCAGATGAAATAATATATTCTTAAAGTGCTGTTATTTATTTATTTATTTCTTTTTTGGCAGTACTGGGGTTTGAACTCATGCTTGTTAGGCAGGTGCTGTACTACATGAACACTCCGCCAGTTCATTATGCTTTAGTTATTTCTCAGATAAGGTCTTGTGCTTTTGCCACAGGCCAGGTTCTAGACATGATCCTCTCATTTCTACCTCCTGGGTAGCTAGGATTATAAGCATAACCACCAGCCCCAGCAAGACTGTTATTTTTAAAAGCATTTTTTTAAATGACAGAAAAGTACAGGGGATAACATAATAATCACATATTGCACCACAATGAAAAAAAATTATTCTTAGTCACACTATTACTTTTTCTTAAGTCTACTTTTTTTAAGTCTTAAATTTTTATTGGCTGCTCAGAACTGTTCTTGAAGAGGACAAGGTAAACAATTTATTAGCCTCTCCCAGCAATGTTTTAGCATTTTATAACTGCGGACATATACTAAGAATTGGGAGCTGTGTGTGTCCGCTCAGATCTAAATTAAACAGTAACTCCCTTGGTGAACAGCTACAGGAGGAGCTGGTGTCTGCCCGGGTGAAAGTTCAGGGCATGGCTAAGCCCCTGCCCTCTCCCTGAGGTGTAAGTCCAGAGTGCGACTCCCCCTTTGTGTGCGAGGGGAAGCTGAGGCACAGCAGGGTGTGGAGGAGGACTGCCATCCAGGGGGAGCTCTATGCTGCCTTCTCCCGAGGAGCCAGGCTTGGTCCTGGGTGGGGTGGGGTGAGGGAGTGGTGGTGGGGGCAGGAGGCAGAAGCCGAGTGAAGGTGACCAGCCCCTCAGAGCCACTCACACTGGTCTGTAAGGATCTCCAGCAGGACCTGGAACTAGAGCCAGGGTTAAGAAAAGCAGGATGGGCAGACAGAAGGCCAGACTGGGCGGGGGAAGTACCACATCTCTGGGCAGAGGGTGGAGCACCAGGAGACTTTGTCACCCGAGATGGAAAAGGATGTAGGCGTGGGAGGGTGGAGGACCTAGGCCCTGTAGCTAGGCCAGGCGTGGGCCGGCTGTGACTCACTTCCCTGGCCTCTACCTCAAGGGGCCTCGGGGAACAGAAAGGACAATAGCCTCACACAGGCTGGGTCTTGTCAGCAGTGGAGCAGCGGTGCGCAGGCCTTGGCTGTCCTGTCTCTAAAATGGAATAGCTATCAGACGGGGTGAGGATCAACTGAGCAGCTATCCGGAACCATTCCCATGGGTGCTGGGATACAGTGAGCACCTGGCAATGAGTGTCATTAACCTGTAAAGTGCTCTAAGTGAACCACCCAGGGACCAGGAGAGTGTCCTTAACATCTACCTGCGAAATAACGCCACAGTCACAACACGCATGGCACAAAAGAAGAGAGGGCAGGAGGTGATCTAAGAACAGCAAGGCATTTGACATTTGAATGGGGAAAGCCAGGCTCACAGAGAGACTCTTACCCATAAATGTCCAAAACACCAATAAAAGTGTGCTGCTTGCCTGAGAACTGCAACGCTTGGTTAATTCTCTCCACAATGAAGTTGAACAGGTGAGCATAGATCTTTTTGGCCAGCGCGTCCCTGGCATTGATGGCCTGGGGCCTGGTCATGGGCTTCACCACGGTCTCAGAGCTTGTGACAATCTTGCGGTTGCACAGCCACTGAGCCACTTTGCTGCACTCCAGGCCCAGGAGCTCGCAGAATACCATCAAGTGGCCGTCTCCCTCCTTCAAAGCAAGCACAAGCCCTGTCAGGGTGTCCTGGCCATCCAGGCAGCACCGTCCCGCCCGGCCACGGCCCTGGCCCACTCTGGGGATTGGGTGGGAGGTGAGGAGCTGGCATGAGGATGACCAGGCCTTGGGAAGGGCACACCAGGACTGGAGTAAAGTGGGGGCAGGGCGAGCTGACCCTGCACCTGCCCTGAGGGCACTGCTGCAGCGATGCCAGGCAGACCTAGCTGGGCCTGCTGGAATGCTTCATTCCGACTCTCCACGTCAGTAGTAGGCAAGGGCCATGGGAGCCCTGCGCCCTGCTCGTGTGCAGTTGTGCACAGCCTGGGCCCCTCTGACTTTTGCATCCTGCCCAGGCCACCTATCGGGTGTGTGCTCCCCCTGCCCCACCTGGGTGGTCTGGCCCGGATGCTGGGTGTCTTTTCCAGGCACAAAATTGTAGCCTCCTGGCTGGGCTGGCTTCTCAGTTGACACCTGAGCTGTGACAGGAACTCTCTCTGGATGCACAAAGTGCATCTTCCCCAAACCTAGCAAGAGAGCTGCCACACCTGCCCACAGAGGTGGAGAAGCAGTGGCAGGCTGGGGGCTCTTGTCACTTGGCTAGGGGTGTGACTCCATGGTCCTTCCTCTGCAGCAAGGAACTGTCAAGGTAGCCTCCTCTGCCACCCCCCACCCCACCTCTGTGAACCCAAAAAGCCACATGGCTGCATTTGAAAAGCATCAGGAGGTGGTGGAAGCAGTATAAAGTGCTGCCTCCTCGCTCTCCACCCACGCCTCTGGCTGACATCACAAGAACTGAGCTTGTTTTTGGTGGATATGACCTCCTCCTCACGGAGTGGATAGGCACAGTCATTGGTTTCCTTTCTTTGAAGCCAGAACCAAATCTTCCAAGTCAAAAACTCAGCTGTAGGTGCTGCTATGAGAGAAATGCAAAGAGGAGGAGATTTTGTTCCCCCTGTGCTGGGGATTGAACCCAGGGCTTTGTGCATGCTAGGCAAGTGCTCTACCCTTTGAACCACGCCCCAGTCCAAGAAGAAAAGCAAATCAACAGTGTTTTTTAGAACATGGCTTAGCCAGACTAGTGGCTCACATCTGTAATCCCAGCTACTCAGGAGCCAGAGCTGGGGAGGATTGTGGTTTGAGGCCAATCCAGGCAAAAAAGTTAGAGACCCCCCCCCACTCCATCTTAACAAGCAAGCTGGGTGTGGTGGTTCACATGTGTAATCTCAGCTACATGGGAGATGTAGGTAGAAGGATTGCAGTCTGAGGCCAGCCATGGCAAAAAACCACAAGACCCGGGCTGGAGTCATGGTGCAAGTGGTAGAGCATCTACCTTGCCAGCAAGAAGCCCTGAGTTCAAACTCCAGTACTGCTAAAAAAAGAACAAAAGGAGGGGGATTTGCGTTTCACAGAGACATTTTTTACTGCCCGCTGAGGAGACCAATCAAACACCTACCTCCCACCAGCATCACTACTCATGGTGTTTGTTGCAGAAGAGTCATGCACTGAAGTTTAACCTTGTGTCCATGCAAAAATGAAATAAACCTGTCACAAAGCTCACCCAGGACCCTGTTCCCAGAGGGGAACCCGCACCACTGATGTTGGACATGTCCCTAGGCCCTCCATGTCCACAACCCATTCCCTCCCTGCTCTCACCTGGCACCTCCTCACACCCACCCCTCTGGATGCACCAGCTCACTCACTGCTTCTCAGACAACACCTGTGTCAGGACTTTGCACTGCTGGGCCCTGTGCTGGGCCCTTCTCCCCCAGACACAGGCACGGTCTGCTCCTTCATCTCCTTCAGGCCTCTGCCCACCCCGCCTCATCCAACAGGCTTTCCCAGACCGCCCTACACAAAAGGCACAGCCCCTCCGCACCCCGACTCCGCTCCATTGTCTGCATTTCTTGTGTCTCCCCTTGCCCGTCCTGCACTACGCGCTCTAAGAAAGCCTTCTTATGAGGTTCAATACTGTTTCCCCAGGGCCCACACCAGCCCCTGGCCTGTAGTAGGGACTCCCTAAATATTTACTGACAGGAAATTGCATAGAGAATGCCCTCTCCCACACTGCTACTCTTTGAAGACAGTCCCTGGAAATCCTTCCTGCTAAACCAGTCTGCCCAGCAGGCCCAACTGTGCCTGCCCAGTGCAACCCAAGCAGGCACTGGCCCTCACGCCCAGGAAGGCTAAGCGAGCCGGCTCTTACGCCCACTGACGATCTCTCGTTGCCCACCGCGGCAATCTGCACGTTGCCCAGATGGAGGATGGCAGCCAGGATCTTGAAGATGTCCATCTGAAAGTCCTCCCTGAGACCTGAAAAGAAGCATTGCCCCAACTCAGGAGGCCCCAAGCCTTCTCCCTGTGAGATGGGCACCAGGACACTCTCAAGATGCTCTGGTACCTCCAGGGCCAAATGTTGGTACGAGGACACCAACTGCACCCAGAGAGAGCCTGGCTCACTGCTCTCTCCAATATGACTTCCAGGGATAAATGGCGCGGGCGTGGCAGCCAGCGCTTCCCTCTGGGAGCGGCAACAGCAGGAGAGCTCAACATGAAGCTAGTTCCAGGAGCTGCTTAGAGTCAGTCCTGGAGAGGCAGCCCTGTTTTTTCTGTGTATTTTATGTCGTTCACTCATTCATTCACTTCTGCAGCACTGGAGTTTGAACTCAGGGTCTCGTACTTGCTAGGCAAGTGCTCTACCATGGACTGGCCTTGAACATGAGATCTTCCTATCTCTGCCTCCAAAGTACTGGGGTCACAGGCATGCACCACCACACCTGATTGCTTTGTCTGCCCGCCCCCCCCCCAAGGCTTCCCCCCCTTCCCAGCCATCCCCCTCATTGGTACTGGAGAAGGAACTCAGGGCCTGCTGCTTGCAGGCACTCTACTACTTGAGCCATACCCTCAGCCCTTTTTGCTTTAGTTATTTTTCAGGTACGCTTTCATGCTTTTGCCTAGGCCAGCCTTGGACCATGATCTTCCTACCTCCACCTCCCCAGTAGCTGGGATTACAGGCATGAACCACCATGCCTGGCCCTTGTCTTGTTTTTAAGATACAGTCTCTTGGTATCTTTGCATAGGCTGAACTTGAATTGCAGTCCACCTATCTCTTTTCCTGAGTGGCCAGGTTTACAGGTGTGAGTCACATTTGGTTACTGTCTTTACTTTTAAGCTTGTTTTCTGGTTTTTGCTCACAAGCTCCCTGAATCCTTTTGTTTGTTTTTTGAGATAAGGTCTTGCTCTGTAGTCCAGGCTGGCCACAAACTCACAGTCCTCCTGCAGTAGCCTCCTGAGTGCTGAGAATATAGGCATGCAGCACCATACCTGGCCTGGTTTCTTTTTAAGGTAGGGTATTGGAGGGACCCCGTTTACCCCTCTGGCCCTCTACTCTCCACCCCAGGGGAGAAAGATCTGTAAGGACCATGGTAACGGTGCTCGTGCTCCTGGCCCCTTGCTGGAGCATGCATGCATTCATTCGTTTGTCACTTGCTCATACATTCATTCACCTTTGCAGGAGCTCAAAGAGGAAGAGCAGGAGGGGCCCTGAGCTTGTCTGCCCCGACCCTCCTCTGCACAGCTACTTCCCTAGCTGTGTAGCCCCACTGGGTGAGGTCCCCACTCACTCACAACCTGGTGTTACTTTACCTAGGTTTTTCGGTCTTCTGGAATGGCCCTGTACCTGAACAGAAGAGGGCAGAGGACAGCTCTGCTGCCATCCCCTGGTCCCCGCTGCCCTTGCTGACTTACCTACACCACACCTACAACTTTGTCATGGTCCCTTGGTAAATAAACCCTCCCTCCTTGATCCTCCTTTGCGTTTACCATGTGCTTCTGGGATGGGGCCTGGTGAGGGTGGAATGCAAGTTACGGACATATAATGCACTCAGTCATTGTGAGGAAATCAGCCCATTTCCCGGAGCTGAGAATAAATGGAACCACCTGTGATCTATGTCTTGCTCTGTAGATCCCAACAGAGAGCGGGCAGCTGTGAGCTGGGCTGTGCTGGGTCAGGGTCCCACAGTATATGCGTGACAGTGGGGAGGGTCAGGAGTCCTGAGAGATACTGGGGCTCGTCCACTCCACATCCACACCAGAGTGGAAACTGGAAAGGTGGCCAATGCCTCCCCAGTGCCCTCAGCCAAACATGGCAGGCCCTGAGCACAGAGAGGAGCCAGAGCTGCGCTTCCTGAGGGAGGAAACCTGGAATGCCTCATTCACCAGTCATGTGCTTACGTAATCACAGAATCACTTCAAAGACATCAAGAGATGCCAAACCTAAAACTCACAAAGCCTTCAGCCCCAAATGAGTCCAGGCACTGGTGGCCTCCCAATTGAAGCCCAGAGGGAGGACAGGTGTCTTTGACAATCCACTCCATTGTCAGTGTGACAAAGGACAGGAGTGGTGGTGCATGCCTGTCATCCCAGTGATGTTGGAAAGCATAACATAGAAGGCAAAGAGCAAGATCCTGTCTGCAAAACACCTAAAGCCAAAAGGGCTGGGGGTGTGGCTCAAGTGGATGAGCACCTGCCTGGCAAGTGCAAGGCCCTGAGTTCAAACCCCAGTACCTCCAAAGGATAAATGAAGTTAAATGCAGACAGTCCCTTGTGACTGGTGGCTGTTGTGTAGGATAGTGGGAGTTAGACACCAGGAAATGAACATGTAGTCTGAGACCACTGGTTGTGAGATGACAGCAACTTCAAGGTGAGTGAGGTCATTTGGTTCCAAGCACAAATCTGTTCGACAACAGATAGGGGATCTTGGGACCCTGCCCAGCTGCCCCTTTGTCTGGATGGGGCCCTCAGGGAACTTCCAAGTTTGGACACATGGGCAAAGCTGAGATGGCTTCGTGAGCTCCACAGATCTTTCTAGACATTTTGAGAAACTACTAAAGCACTCAGCAGCCATGCCCACACTACCATCTAGGACAGGGGACAGCAATGTTTTCTTAGGGGGTTTAGTAGGCCACATGGTCTATGTCACCATTCCTCAACCCTGCCATGTAGCATGGAAACAGTCACAGATAAAACATAAACAAAGGAGGACTTCAAGTATAAAACAGAGCAGTCTGCTGGTCCTGGGTCAGGGACACAGTTTAGGGACTACTTTCATTCAGTGGGTCCTGATCTCCCACACAGATACACATCCTGGCTCAGAAGCCACTTCAGACCTTGGTTCTCTCTCCTCACAGCATCCTAGCAGCTGCCACAGTGGCCACTATGTAAGCATGGTGCCCAACACACCACCCACCAGTGTTGGAGCACTGTGTGCTTCTTCCCCGTGAGTCACAAGTCTCAGCTGGCCCCTCAGACTTGCTCTTGACCTTCTTAATAGAACACAGCAGGAGCGGAGCTGGGTGACTTCTGAGGCTTGTTCATAAAGGCCTGGCAGGGTTTGGAAGTGACCACGATGGAAGAAATGCATCTGCCCTGAGATAGCAGGCTTGAGGAGTCCCAGGGTTGAGGTCACTGGACAGGGAGATACCCACCCAGGCCCCAGCCCACGCGAGAGAAGACGTCAGAGGATCCAGCCTGATCACCATTATGAGAGTCCCTGAGAAAGACATGCCCAGCTGAGCCCAGTCAACCCTGAATCACGAGATATAACCAGTTATCATTTTAAGCCACTAAAATGAGGGAGTAGAAATGGGTCATCGGAGTAACTAAACATGTCAGTGCTCCACTGTACCAAGAGAAACCAAGGCCAAGAGGTGACAGCTGACATGCAGAAGGCCACCCACCATCTTACAATATGTGAAGAAACTGCAGTGAATACACAACAACAACAAAAAAAGTGAATAGCAAATTACCAGTGGCCAGGCAACGAGAGAACAGAGATTGCAAGGCTGTGTCCTCAGGACTCCTCTTCCTCTCCCTCCCCTCCCGATCCCAACTTTTTCTTTTTTGAGAAAACAGTCACACTCTTGGGTAAGACATTTTCACTTACCCAGTAGTGTGAATGTCTTCCGAGTCTCTACCATGTCAGCTCTGTCATTCACACCCTCAATGACAGTATTTCCTCCCATTCTTGTGTAGTTAAACTCTTCTGCACTCCCTGAAACAAAAAAGACAATTAGGTCTGCCTATAACTCAGAAATCTGGACATACATGACTATCAGAAATAAAAAGGGAAGGCTGACTGTGGTGGTGCATGCCTTTAATCCCAAGCTTAGGCAGGACTACATAGTTAGATCCTGGACTACATAGTTAGATCCTGTCTCAGACAAAAGAAAACAAATAGAAAAGGAAACAAGAAGGGACGTTCACACTTAGTGCACCTCAAGCACTCTACAACGTTCATTTACTCTTTAGACTTCTACATGTGGAAGTAGAAGCTGAGGCTCACTCAGTGTTCCACAGGTGACAAGAGGGCAAGAGTTTAAGCCTGGGCCTTACTCTGATGCTGTGATTTCTGTTCGTGCATGCTACACTTTTATGTGACTTTGCTGAGGTTCACTGAACAAGCAACAAATTGTGTACACTGAATATGTACGATTCAATGAGTGTCACGTACGTACACCTTTATAAAACTATCACCACAACAAGACCACGAGGAAGTCCGCCTACAACCACTTTCTGTGTTTGCTGTGGCAGTCAAAGCACGGAGCCATGTTCCTGTGAATGTACAGATGTTGGGATCCCACAGTGCGAGGGGTCCCTAGAACTGGAGGGTGTGCGTTCAACTCCAGCACACCAGACAGCCGCCTGGCAGCCCTCATGGATCAACACAGTGAAGGACTGAGGTGGGGGCTGGTTCAGCACGGGTTCCAGGCCGTTTATGCTTAGGGACAAACAGCGTTACATCCGAGCCATCCCTGAAGCGTAACTAACCACAACTGCAACAATGAATTCTGAGTCATCAAGGAAGTTCAAATTATGTCAGAGGTGCTTTGTTTAAGGAGGAGGGATGGTCAGACATGTTAAAAAAGCAACTCCCAAAGGATGCTTAAACAAAAATGAAAGTTTAACAACAAGGGGATTGGACTATGAGCACATGATAAAAGCGAGAGCACACAAGGGAGGGGTGAGGATAGGTAAGACACCTAAAAAACTAGCTAGCATTTGTTGCCCTTAACGCAGAGAAACTAAAGCAGATACCTTAAAAGTAACTGAGGCCAATAGGAAAAGGGGACCAGGAACTAGAGAAAAGATTAGATCAAAAAGAATTAACCTAGAAGGTAACACCCACGCACAGGAAATCAATGTGAGTCAATGCCCTGTATAGCTATCCTTATCTCAACCAGCAAAAACTCTTGTTCCTTCCTATTATTGCTTATACTCTCTCTACAACAAAATTAGAAATAAGGGCAAAATAGTTTCTGCTGGGTATTGGGGGGGGGAGAGGGAGGGGGCGGAGTGGGTGGTAAGGGAGTGGGTGGGGGCAGTGGGGAGAAATGAACCAATCCTTGTATGCATATATGAATAATAAAAGAAAAATGAAAAAAAAAAAAGAAAGTTTAGGGACTTCGTGGTACGTTCCCTTTGTCAGGGGTTCGTGCTTAATGATCACAGTCACCTAATAAGCTTTGGTAAGACCCCTGCGGGGGGACTGGTGTGGTGGTTCACACCTATAACCTCAGCTATTCAGAAGGTGGAGGTAAGAGGATCTCAGTTTGAGGCTGGCCAGAGCAAAAGTGGGAGACCCTACCTGAAAAATAAAATAAAGCAAAGAGCTGGGGGTGTGGCTCAAGTGGGAGCACTTGCCTAGCAAGCTCAAGGCCCTGTTCAAACCCCAGTGCCACCAGGGGTAGGCAGTGTGGTAGAAAAGATCCCTGGGGCTGCGGAGTCTCCTGTCCTAGGCTCATTGCCCCAACCTAGCCCCACCATTTTCTTAGGCAGACGCATCAATCCCACCCCAGAAACTGAAAGATTTTCTGCCTTTGGATGAAGACATAACCTTAAAAAAATGTTGTGCTATCATAAGAAGAAATTAGCCAAGAGTTTAAAGCCCTCCAGAGGAGCGACTCATCCCACACCACTCATCACCTACCCAGTTTGAGATGTCTGAACTCCGACTGCCGTGCAGACGCACAGAGCTGATAGAAGATGTGGTAATTCCGCTCATTTTCTGACTGTAGAAGAAAGGGCCCCCAAGTTATTGGTGTCACCTTAGCAAATGGAAATGCCCCACTTCTACCTACAGGGTCCCAGTGGTTGATCAGAGGGACGACTTTGCTCTCCTGGACACTAGCATTTAGGGCCAGCTTCTGAGCAGCCAACTGAGTGAAAAATGGGTGGCCAGAGATCATCTACTTGCCAGTGACCCCAGAGAAAGCGGCACTGAATGAGAACGCTTCATGAGGTGGGAATGGCATGATTCACCCCGGCTGGAACTCTGAGACACACCCTGCAACAGCGCAAGGCTCCCAGGCGCCCTCCCCCTGGGCCAGTCTGTGGGAAGGGTGTCCATTCTCCAGACAGAGAGCTGGTCTCCTAACCCCATTCCCTCCAGCTCTAATCCATCCCTCCCTGACAGGAAAGCTAGGCCAACAGCTTTCTTTTTTCAGGTTTTTTTTTTGTTTGTGTTATACTAGTATGAACTTGATTTTTTCTTCAAATTGAAAAGTCGAGGACTGGGAGTATTGTTCATGTGCTGCCTACTAAGCACAAGACCCTGAGTTTAATATGCCAAAATAAATAAATAAAAAGTGCAACCTTCTTCCTCGATCCTCCCTTGATCACACAATTCCATGGATATTACACTTATGCACCATTAATTTTTTTTCATGCTGGGATCAAACCCAGGATCCTGCACTTGCTAGCCAAGTATTCTGCCACTGAGCCACACCCAAAGTCCACAGTTTTTGTTTATTTTTTTCTTGGTGATAATGGGGACTGAATTCTGCCTTGTGCTTGCTAGGCAGGCCACTTGAGCCATACCCCAGGAATTGCTTTGTAATAAACAGGAAAAAAAAATGAAGGACACGTAAAATAAATCCCAAACTGCAAACAAAAGACAGGAAAACTCCACTGTTTGCACCACTGAACCATGAGGGCTGTGTAATGAGTACATAAGCGTAAGTGACAGCTAAGACACTGGAGCCAAGAGATGGTGCTAATGCTGTGACCCTTACCTGAAAGACAACCCGGGACTTCTCCAGGAGGTATGTCCTCATGTTGGCGCCTATGATCTGGTTCCTCTCATCAAAGCTGATCTCTGTGTACTTCCCAAAGCGGCTGCTATTGTCATTTCGGGTGGTCTTGGCATTCCCCACAGCCTGGAAAACAGAGGGCTTTCCCAAAATCACACCCTAACAGACCTTGGTGTTAAAATTACGGCAGCAGTTTTTACTCACTCCTGTGAACTGAGGTAAGTCTGGCAAGCAGAGGCGACCTGGCGTGGGGGCAAGGGTGGGGGGGTGTAGAGCTGTGCTCAGGGCTGGGTAGCATCAGAGAGCCCGTGGGTCTGGCCTCTCATGCCCGGGGACCCATTTCTGCTGTCTGTGGTATAATGTCACCCAGTGAATTCATCTTTTCACTATCCAATGCTCCATGTGTAAGATGAAAGAACACGTCTCCTCCCCAGATCCATGGGTTGAAATCCTAGCACTGTTGTTGTTTTAGGAAGTAAGACCTTTGGGAGGTAATTAGGACATGGAGTGAGGCTGTCATAAATGGGATTTCACACCCATGTGAAAAACCCCAGACCTCTTGCTTTCTTTTGCAGCCATGTGAGGATACAAAGAGAAGATGGTTGTCTGCACCTAGAACAGGGCCGTCACCTAACCCGGCCATGCTGGCCTCAAACTTACAGCCCCCAGAATCATGAGAAATAAACTGTTGCTAGACATGGTGGCTCACGCCTGTCATCCCAGCCACTCTGGAGTTGGAGATTAGAAAGGTCAGGTTTGAAGCCAACACAGGCAAAAGGTTAGCAAGACCCCATTTCAACAAATGAGCTGGGCACAGTGGCGGGTACCTGTCACTCCAGCTACTCAGGAGATGTAAGTAGGAGGACTGTGGTTCAGGTCAGCCTTAGGCAGAAAACCCAAGATCCTACCTGAAAAATAACTGCACCAAAAAGGGCTGGGGCATAACTCAAGTGGTAGAGCGCCTGCTTAGCAAGCAAGTATAAGGCCCTGAGTTCAAACTCCAGAACTGCCAAAAAAAAAAAAAAAAAGAAAGAGAGAAAGAAAAGAAAAAGAATAAGCTGCTGTTTAAGCCACCCAGTCTGCAGTACCCTGTGACTAAAGCCTGGGGTAGGGAGGATGGTGTGGAAGAATGTAAATAATGTAGAGTGCCCAGCTCATCTGGGAGCCAGAGTTACGATGCTCAGCTGCAAGTGTACCTCCTTCATCCGGTACGTACTTCTCACCTTCCCTGCAATCTCCCCACTCAAACCGTCTACATCACCAAAGCTCACTCTCTCTCCTACTCCCACTCTATGGTCTAGAATTTTGTTCTTTACTTCCACTCCTCCCCTGCCTGGGCATCATCTATCAGGAGGGACCCTTCCTGTGTACACAGGACACCACTTGCCCAGGTCATCTTGGTTTCTGTCACCATGTATTTGCTGCGCACCTATCATATGCCACACGCTTGCTTGTTAAAGCAAATCAACTGGGCGTGCAACTGCCTTCATGAGGCTTACAGTCCAGCGGGGGGACAAACCTTAAGTAATCACCCTCTCACGATCACGCTGGGCATGCATGTGGCGGTGCCTCTTGGCAACTTTGATCTTGCCCTGTAGGATGGTAGCTTATGGTTCTGTCCAGCCAGCCTGTACCTCTGGACTGTGAACGACACTGTGGCTCAGTTTTCCCTCTCCCTCACATTTCTTTTGATTTTAGAAGGTACTTATTGTAGGTTTGAGGACCTTAAGCTTGGGGAGGGGTCTTGTTGTTTCCCATTACTTCCCACAGTACCTGGACAGTGGCTTAAACAAAGTAGGCAGTCTCACAAATATTCATTAGCACACTTTTGGAGGCGGGTCCTGGAGTCTAAGGTTCATTCCTATTGGCCACACTTCCAAAAGTTCTAACTAATCCTCTTCTCATTTGGCCAGGCAGCCAGGGCTGGTCATTGGGTCCCCTTCTTCCTAGAGGGTGGCTGTGTGGTGGTCCTGCCACCCTGTGCCCCAGGTGATGGGAGGAGGCAGAGCCTGGGACGCATCATTGCTCATTTGTAAGGTGTTACTGCTTCTCCATGACTGACTTCAGACTACCCTGACCATGAGGCTGGAGCCAGCTGGCCACAGGGCACCCTCCATTTCCACGGGCCAGCAATGCTGAGGTTGGGGGTTTCCTCTGGAGATTAGTCAGTACAGAGGATTCTTGAAATCCCATCACAGGATTTCTAGCCCAGCAGATGGAGGAGAACCCTGGCAGGAGCAATCTCTGTCCCTGCTTTCTCCACATGCATCCCAGCTCGTTCCTACCCTCACTGCTTTGCTCTTCACAGTGTGAGAACTGGTGTTAGCAAGGATGGCACAGGCATACCGCGACCTGCATCCCCATCACCAGTGCCTGGCTGCCTCTGGCCCTCTGCCCGTCTCCTTCCACAGCAGTGCCCACCTCAGTTATGGGATTGGACGCCAGGACCTTGTCCTCCACGTGAGCGTTGCTGCTGGACTTGCTGACGGTGGCGAAGTACCTCATGGCATAGCGGGCGGACACTGTCTTTCCAGCTCCAGACTCCCCACTCACAATAATTGACTGGTTTCTGTTGTTTCTAAAGCAAATAAATGAGACTTTAAAATACTAATATCTTCCCATGAAAAAGGTACAGTGGCTCACACCTATAATCCCAGTTGCTCAGAGCAGATTTTAGGAGGACTGCGGTTCCAGACCAACCTGGGCAAAAAAGGTTAGCAAGATTCTATTTTGAAAACAAGCCAGGGGTGGCGCTTCAGGTCTGTGATCCCAGCTACTCAGCAGGTGGCAAAGGTAGGAGGACCGAAGTCTAAAGACGGCCCTACACAATAGGTATGAGAGCCAATGGAGAAAAACTAAAACAAAAAAGGGTTGGGAACCTGGTAGAACATCTGCCTAGTAAGCATGAGCACTGTCAAAAAAGGAAAAAAGGAAAGGAAAAAAAGCAGGGGAAACTTTGTCTTATCAGCCCACACAGTTCAGTGACTCCATCCAGCCCCAGCCTTGTTTGTTCTGTGTGATCACACAGAACACACACTTTTGGTTCCTGCCTCATTCCCTTGTTAAGGGTCCCCAAGACCAACCCCAGGTTCAATGACCCGCTAAAGGACTGACTCAGCATTACAGTCATCCTCTGCTGGGATGTGAGCCTTATCAAATCAAAGGATTTAGAGCAAAATCAGCAAAGGGAAAAGGCACACAGAGCAAAGCCCAGAGGAGACCAGGTGTAGACTGTGAGAGCTCTTTTCCAGGGGTCACACTTGATGCACTTACTGCCTCCATCAGGGGATTTGATGGCATGTGTGTTCAGGGGAGGCCTTAAGGATTAAGTGCCTGTCCTCTTCCAGGCACAAACCCAAATTCCATCTCCCAGAAAGAAAGCAGATGTTCAGCCGCAACCACATTGATGACACGGACACAGTTTAAATTTAGGTACAGGGAGTCACTTTATCAGTTAGGAGATGGTGGGGCTCAACCTGAAATCAGAGGGTAGCCACAGGCCAGACTTGAAAGCAGGCCTCTAGAGATGGTGGTCTGAGGCCTTGTCAGCTCTTTTCTGTACATTCCAGTTGAACAGAAAGCCATCAAGAGCAATTATGCAAAATACGCCTGGGAACATGTGCACTCTGTAAGTGCACATGTTCTGTTATATAATTTAGAGATTTTTGAAAAAGACACAACACTTCCATGTCATAAGATTAAGATGGCTGTGTGTGTGGCAGGGGGATTAAAGTTAACAAGACCCTACCTCAACCAATAAAAACCTGGGCATGGTGGTGCACACCTGTCATCCCATCTATTCAGGAAACCTAAATAGGAGGTTTACAGTCTAGGCCAGCCCAGACATAAGGCAATACCCTGTCCCAAAAATAACCAGAGTAAAAAGGGCTGGAGGTGTGGCTCAAGTGCTAGACTGTCTGCCTAGCACTCACAAGGCCCTGGTTCAAACTCCAGTACTGTGACAAAAACAAAAACAAAAAATAAAAACAAATAAAATGCTATTCTGGGGGTTCAAAGAGAGAAAAGAGGGGAAACCCAGTGCTGTGTAGCCAGCACTGCTTACTGTACATACCAGGAGCTAGGTGAACACCACACATGTCCTCAATTAAGCTTCACAGAAATCCTATCACACACACATCTATTCTGTAGATGGGTAAGAGTGACTCAGAGAGGTACAGTGACTTGACTTGGGGCACAGAACACACAGCTGGAGGGACCTTAGACACAGAGCTCTTGGTTCAATCCTTTCATTTCACAAAGAAGAACTGAAGACTCTGAGAAGGTGGAGGGCATGCCCAATGTCCTCCGGGTAGGCAAATGGGGCTGGGACTATTAAAGCCAGGGTGTCCCAGACTAGCATCAAGCCAGTCCACCAAGAACCTGTTCTGTTTTGTGTCACATAGAAAGACCTCCAAGGAGAAAACTCGCTCTTTGAGTTTGATCTTGCAAAGCCTTTCGGTTCTGGTGAGCTCACACTGCAGACGACCAGCATGTAACCAACTGAGACTCCCGGGAGACCTGATCTGGGCTGTTCTCAGGTTGAAGGAATGCTGCTCATTTCTACCCAGCATTCTCCTCCTTCCTTCCTTCTAGGACAATGCCCCAGTGTTAGCTGGGGTACTGCTGCCACATGAATGGCACAGCGTCTGGTCCCTCTTGTTCATGTGAGGATGCCCTAGTCAGTAAGCTGAGAGCAGCTTCTTTGGGGGCTCTGGGCAGGCTCTGTGACCTGGAGGAAAGTCTGTGGCTCCTGTGACCTAGGATGTGGAGGAGATGATTGGGCACTAGCCTGGCTCTAGGATGAGGGGCTTACCACAGGGACATGGGAGCCAAATGTCATGGGTCTCTGGTGTGATGGAAGGGGTCCTGTCTACCTCAGACTGCTCATCAGGAAAGACCCACCTGATTACGCCACCATTTTTTCCCTAACCATAGCAGCAGAATGAGATATGGGAGCTCTGTGCATCTAGCTCACAGATGAGGACAAATCAGCACTGTGCCCAGGGTTAGGCTGTAAGAGCAGGTACAGGTCCTTGCCTCAGTTTCCCATCTGTGAAGTGAGGGCAATGATGGCAGCACTTCACAGGAATATAGCAAGACCCAAAGGAGACAAGTGCCTTGGAAAGCTCTTTTGCAAACTGTTAAGGGACCTACACAGTTAACATGGTGTTCATTTATTTGCTTGTTTTGTAGTACTGGCAATTGAAATTTCTGGGCAAGTGCTCTACCTCTTCAGCTATGCCCCGAGTCCTTTTGCTTTTTTAGTCTCTTTTTCAGAGAGGGTCTCACATGACTTATACCAGGGTTGGCCTGGAACCACGATCCTCCTACCTCCTCTTCCCGAGTAGCTGAGACCATAGGCATTTGCCACAATATTTGGCTAAGATAGTTTATTCCTCATACTTTACAGACAGGGCATTGGAGCCAAAAGAAGATAGGGAAAGAAGATGTGAAAAAACACATTTTCCTTAAGAGTCAAAACCTGAGCACAAACCCCACTGCTGCCTGACCCTGAGTGGCTTACTCCCTGAAGCCCAGATCACTGGCCAGGCATTCATACCATGGGCTCTTCTGAGGGCACCCATGATGACACAGGGGATGGACACCTGGTGCCTGCTTCACTGGCAGCTTTTTATAAATGGTCCATAGCAAAACCAGAACTCTGCAAGGCCATACAAAACTCAAGTGGTGAGATTGGGATAAGACTCCAGATTTCCAAATCTCGTGCAGCTAAAGCCTGTGCTTGTCTGTTAATAGATTCAGCCTCCTTTGGATATTTATTCCTTTGGATGGGTGAAAAAAACCAAACCTCTCAAGGTGTAGAATCAGACAGTCCCCCTTCCAACCAAACACACTGCAATATTTAAATCTGCTGAAATCACCATAAGAGGTGGACTAAGGTAGAAAGGAGAAAATTGGAGGGGATGAACCCATTTGGGATATAATACATATATACATGGAAATGTCGGAATGAAACTCCCTTATAGCCATCTTAAACATACAAAAATATCTTTATTCAAAAATAGAGAACAGTAGGGTAAAACAGGTCCTGTCTGGGGGTTGGCACAGTGGGGGGGAGATAAGGAAAGGTGCAGGAGGTGAATGTGGTGGAAATACCATGTACTCATGGATGAAAACGGAACAACGACACCTGTTCAAACTATTCTGAGAAGGGCGTGGGAGGATAAAGGAGAATGATGGAGGGGTGAGTCTAAGATACATTGTAAGCACTTTTGTAAATGTCATAGCATAATAATAAGCTAAGAAAAATAAACCATTTTTTTTTAAAAGAGGAACATTGGCCACCCTGACTCTAGGGACTGACTTTTGAACTACCTTGAAGGACCAAAATCCAGGAGGGAGCTCTGTGCAGATAGGTCAGTTACACTGTAACAGTCATTTGCTATTCATTCCAGGTAGTCTACTTAAAAACCTCCCCCCTTGCTTCACAATTGCTTCTAATGAGCCCTCTCATCCCTTCCTACAGGGAGCATTGGGAAGGCCAGCCTGCAGGACACTACCTGGCCATCTGCTTGTATGCCTCTTCTGCCACGGCGAATATGTGTGGGTCCATATCACCCATGTTCTGCCCGCTGTAGGCGTGGATGATGGCATCTCCATATATTGGCAGCTGCTTGTAAGGATTCATGGCCACCAAAATGATTCCTGAGGACAGAGGTGAGATTCTCACTGTTACCCACTGTATGGCTTGAATGTGCCCCCCCAAAGTTCGTGTATTACAGACTTAATACCCAAATTCCTATGTTTATAGCACTTGGAGATGGGCCTTTGGGAAGGAGTTATGGTTAGATGACCTCATGACCTCATGAGAGTGGGCCCACAATGATCAGTGGTCTGTAAGGAGAGGAAGAGGCCAAGCTAGACGCGTGCTGTCTCACCACGCAATGCCCCTGCTGTGTGATGAAGCACTGAGAAGGCCCTCACTGGATGCTGGCACTATGCTCTTGGACTTCCCAGCCTCCACAAAATGAGCCAAATTAGCTTCTGTATCAATTACCTGGTGTCAGATAGTGTGTTATAGCAATAAAAACAGACTAAGACACACATATCTCGGGTTCTTTAGAGAAATCCCAGCTCTGCCACTTACAAAATCTTCTGCTTGACCTTGGTCAAGTCACTGATGCTCTGAATCTCGGTTCCCTGGCTATGACTCTGGGCTACTCTGATGGCTGAATGAGATGACGGGCGGGAGTGTCTCCAAACTGAGAGGCTCTTGCAATTCCCCATGTAAATGCAAGGAGACACCACTGCCTCAGTAAGTGATAAGCACATCTCTTCTCTTTCTTCCGTGGTCTGTTCTTAGTTCCTGTGCTCAGCACAAACACCAGTTACCAGGACGCACTAGGCGTCAGTTTTCCCGTGCTTCCTCTTGCTCTGCAATCGCTCTTGCTCTACAATCGCTCTTGCCCTGCAATTCTCTCCCCCTGCAATTGAGGTCCTTACCACTGTACGTGTAGATGAGTCTGGACTCTGCAAAGCGGATTCGGAGGTTGTGCAGCACCGCAGGCTCATGGAGATAGCTGAGGGCTGTGAGGTCATTCTCTCCCACGAGGATGTCAGGGTTCCGCAGTGGAGGCAGCGATCCTGGATCAACAGGATAGTCCAACTCCTGTGCACAAAGATGAACTTAAACTTCTGGAAATATAAGGTTTCTGCTGAATACACTGCCTCTCCTATCCACCTCCTACTGAGTCATCACTAACACTGAAGAACAAACCTAAGAAAAGCAAGAAGAAAATATCTCCATGAGAGACTCTTGAGTAATGAAAAGTAGGAGCCAGGGGACAGGGCACTGGCTGTGTGCCCTGGGGCAAGTCACTCACCCTCTTTGGGCCTTAATTCTCTCATCTGTAACCAGAAGCTGGACCAGATCAGGGATCCTCAGAGCTGAAGACTGCTGGGGGCGTGGTGGGGGGAGACCACAAGGGCAAGGATCCCAGTGCCTACTCCCAGTGGGGGCTCCACTTGCATGGGTTTAAATGGTGGTGCCCTGAGGATTCTCACTTGAAGACAGGTGATGCTGTGACAAGGATAGGTCCTTGAGTTCTCCTACATGCTCCTCAGCTGTCACGCAAGGTGGTGAGAAGAGTCTGAAGGAGGCTGAGTGGCTGGTGGTCACCCTGCCAAGCCCCTGAAGTGGTGATTCCTGTCTGTAGCCTCCTGCATGCCGAGGGCTCATGCCCTCCATGGGCTGCCCATCCCTGTCACCCTCAGCCCTGTGCTGAGAAATTTCCCCAGATTGGCCCTTCTTTGCCAGATTTAAAGCAATCCCAGAGCAGAGGCTGCATGGAATGAGGATGAGGTCAGCGTCCCTGGTGGAGCCCATGCCCCAGACAACTGGACCCTCCAAATGCCCGAGTATTCTGACTCCGCCACTCCCATTCCTGTTTCATGGCTGGGGGAAGGACAGTGCAGAGAAGTACAATGATTTGAGCAAGGCTTCCCAGCAACCCGCTTACCTTCCCCCTTTCCAGGCTGCCTTCCTCCTGTTAGGCAGCACGGCTGGCTGGCTTCCTTTTGCCCCCTGGTCCTGGACCAATTGCCCCTTGGCAGGAGCCATGTATAACTCCCATGCCAAGCACCCAGTCCTGACTGTTACCCTCACAACCACCGTGAGAAGAGGGTGTGACTACCTCACGACCAGGTAACGAGACAGGGTCACACAGTCAATGTGGGCCTGGCTCTGAAGCCTGCATGCTTTCACTGTTCTGATACCCCTGTCAGTGCCCACATGGCTTTATTGCCAGCTCTTTGCATCAGGCTGGCAGTTTGGGGCAATCTGGGAAGCCAGTAGAGAGTTCCCAGAGGGGCTCCTTCTCCACTGTCACTGGTGCAAGTCCACACGTGAGCTGTCCCCAACAGAAAACACCAGCCTCCACAAGTGTGTTTATAGAACAAAACCTATTTTCATAATTAATAAATTCGTACATTCCCTGTTTCAGATTTTCTGTTCTAAATCAACAACCCCTATTTCTAGTTCAACCATTTGATGTGCGAGAGAAACAAGAGGGTCTAAAAGAGAGTCTATCAGTCAGTGAGGGAGAGGAGAGGTGGCTGCAGAGGTGACATTTTTCTGCACAAAGCAGGCTTTGTCCTGCAGGGAGCCAGGAGGGGTGACGTAAAGAGACAGGCTGCTGACCACCCTCCCTGCCTCTCTCTGAAGCCCTGCAGATACTCCCCAACTGCGCACTGCCACCACAGCCCTGTCTTGTGATTTTCCATCCATCCTTCTCAGCTACTCACACCTGCTATGCTCAGGAGGTGCTTATAAGCCGCAAGGAGCTCCTTTCTGCACAACTGCCGCTGATCCCTTGCCACCTAGCACTCACAGTGGCCCTCCCACACCTTCCTGGACAGCCCAATCATCACCTGTTTCTATGCCTTCCAGGCTGACCATCTCTCCTTCCCTCCTGTGTCCTTTTCACCTTGGCTCCTCTCTTCCCCTCCCACCTTCAACCTTTCTCCATCAGATCACTCCTTGGGCTCAAACTCCTTTCCTCCAGCTTCTCTTCCTTGCCCCATCTCTCTGCTGAGACCCAGAAACCAAAATGCTAATGGCTTTTCAGCACCCAGCAAGCAATGCTGAACACCTGGAAGTGCAGCAGGGGACACAGACCTGGGGACTCATGTGGGTCCCTGCTACACAGCCACACTGCTCGATGTGGGGTAGCACAGCTTGGGGGGCGGTTTGCAGCACCAGCTGGCCATCCTGAGCTTGGTGCCGGTGCCCCCATGCTCCCTCTGCATCTCATGCCACCCTAATTACCACTGTGTACTCGTTACCACTGTAGACATCCCCATAGCTCCACAGCCAGGTCTCTCACCGTTCCATCCTCCAGCAGGAGTTGCAGGACTCTGTCACCTTTGTAGTCCTTTGCTATTTCAGCAGACTTCCAAACTTCTTCAGGATCAGGAATCCAAACCCTGTTGTACTGACCAGGGGAGGAAGACAGGTTTCACGTTAGCACTTCAAACCCAAACACAGTTCATTAGATTACTGACACAGGGAGGTTCCTTTTCTGTTTTTGGTGGTACTGGGGTTTGAACACAGGCCTTCATGCTTCTGAGGCAGCCACTCTACCACTTGAGCCACACCTCCAGCTTTTGTGCTCTGGTTATTTTGGAGATGGTTATTTTGCTTTTTGCCCAAGCCAACCTGGACTACAATCCTCCTATTTCCCACTTCCCACCATCACTGGGATGACAGACGCAGGCCACTATGCCCAGGTTTTTCTGTTAGGATGCAGATCTTGAGAAAGTTTTTGCCCTGGCTGGCCTGGAACCTCAATCTTCCCAATCTCAGTCTTCCAGGTAGCTTGTGACGATAGGTGCACGCTACTGCACACAACTCTTAGTTGAGATGGGGTTTTGCAAACTTTTTGCCCAGGCTGATCTGCAACCGCAATCCTCCCCCATCTCAGCCTCCCAAGTAGTTAGAGTACAGGTGTGAGCCACTGGCACCTGGGGAAGGTTTTTTCTGTCAACTAAGTCAGTTCCTGCACTAGGAATACTTCCACCTACTTTGCTGATAAGGAGATTTTTTAGTGTTACCTATACTGCACCAGGCTTCAGCTTCATTTTATGGGCAATGGAACCCTCACAGCCTCTGAAATGTGTCTTGAACATGGAGAGCATGGGGGTGAGAAGGAAACTGAGGCAGGTGGGAATGCTTTCTACAAGAGCTCAAATGGGTGTGGGAACTGGCTCACCACTAGTGGACTATGTGGCCCCAGTCCAGACACTTAATTTCTTATGCCCTGTTTTTCATCCATACAATGAGCACAGGCTTGCTGAAGGCAAGCACAAGCTTGCTTTCAAGACTATGTACTTGAAAGCACTTTGTAAAACCCTACAGGATTGCTGCAGCAGTATTCTCACTGTCTTATTACACAGCCAAGGATTCCCACCGTGGAAAATGTGGAAGTCCTGAGGTACCTGCCCAGCTCACTTTCTAACAGGCAGCCGGCAGGCAGGGCTCAGTTCTGATGCTTTAGGTAAAACTGACTGTGTCCCTCCAGAATCCATATGTTGAAGTGTCACCCCCAAATGTGACTGTGTTTGGAGATTGGGTCATTAGAAGGTAGCTGAAGTTAAATGAGGTTATAAGGGTGGAACCCTGACCCCACAGGATGATAGGATTAGTGTCCTTATAAGAAGAGACACCAGAAAGCACTGTCATATGCTTCTACCCCTACAGGAGACCTTAATGTGCTGGACATAGCCAGCTGGGCAGGAACAAGAACCAGAGGCCCTTGAATGGAGACATGACACAGACCTCAGAAAGTTCCCAATTCAAGGCTCAGTAGCCCAGGATCTCAGATCTGGGGGAGTCCCAACAGCCCACCTACTGTCTAACCCTCATTTCCCAGGTCCTGGGCAGAGCTGGGATAAACGCCCAGCCTGGCCTGCTCCTCCCATCCTTCAAGGGCATCTTCCGGCCTCATCACAGTGGTTCTTAGGCACGGTCCCTCACAGCCAAAGAGGGACTTTCTGAAGGTACCATTAGAAGTGTAGACCCTTGTCATAGCAGGGAGTTGTGGTGCCCTTAGGAGCAAAAGCAACACACCTGCACAGCCACCCTTACCACATCCTTCCCCAGCTCTGAATTTGCATCAGGCTCCATCTGAGGTTCCTGAGACACAGAATGAGCTGATGCCATTTTTATACCTGTTTCTTCCTCCTGGATGCCAGGCAGGTGGACATCTGGCCAGTGGCCGGGTACCTCATGACCACGTGGAAATATTCCCTTGGATGAAGAGGTCACACCTTCCAGGAGTTCACAGTTACAGAACAAATTCCAGGCAATAAAATTATGGCATCTTTATTCTCTTCATTATAGTTAGATATATCTTCTATAATTTACCTAAACTACTTTATAATCACAATCAGTAATAAATACTAATTTTTAAAGACAAATACCAAAATAAATGTCCACAAAAATAATTGTACATAAATGTGCACAGTGACTTTGTTTGTAATGGCCCCAAACTGGAAACAGACTAGCTGTCCACTGATACGATAATGAGTTTTAAAAAAAAACAACAAAATGTAATTTCAGCGTAACCACACAATGGATTTCCACTTTGGAATAGAGGGGAATGAACAAGCTGGGCATGGTGGCTCACAGCTATAATACCAGCTACTCAGGAGCAGAGATTTGGAGAGTCACAGTTCAAAGCCATCATGGGCAAAAGTTAGCAAGACCCCATTTCATGCATACTGGCGAGAGGTGACAGTAGGAGAACCATGGTCAAAGGTCCAGTAGGGCAAAGTTAGCAAGAGACTGTGTCTGAAAGATAAACAAAAGGGCTGGGGGGGCATAGCTCAAGTGGCAGAGCTCCTGCCTAGCAATCACAAGGCTCTGAGTTCAAATCCCAGTACCACAAAATAAAAGAATAAGAAAGGGATAAATCATGATAGAAGACAGACTAAGGACCAATCTCCAAAGCATCACGCAGACTGAGGAGCACACGCAGTCTTGAGTCCCTTCAAATGAAGAGCTACATGAGGTCAAGGTAAACTACAGAGAGAAAACTGCACAGTGGTTGTTGCTGTTGCAGGGTGGAGTGGGGGGCAGGAAGTGACCAGACGTGTATGAGGTGCATTCTGGAGGTGATGGTAGAGGTCTGTGTCTTGATAGGGTTTGCGAGACACAAGTATTACGTGCTTTTCAGACCTAGACAAGGCAGACTTGAGATCTGTGCATTCACTGTATGTAAGTTTTTCACAAGGAATGGAGCAATGACTGTGGTTAACAAAACACATACTGTTCAGAGGGTGTGCTGCTCTAACAACAGGATGGATTGAGGGCTGGAAAGGTGGATGGATTGAAGGTAGAAAGGGGGACAGACATGGGACAGCAAATATGGGGAAAAATTCACACCAGGATGGAGGCATGGGACAGTGGCTTGCAGCAAAGGCCATTCAACTTTGCTTTACACTACAAGCTTTTTTGAGGGTGTTGGAGGAAACAGGGAATAAGAATAAAGCAAAGCCAGGACACAGGAACTAGACCAGGACAACGATGGATAAGGAGCAAATCCATTGGTTAACGCCACTCCTCGACTAACAAAAAAACCAGAAAGTCTTTGGTTGACTATCGATCATGACACCAAGCATTATTTGAGTTGTTCTAATCATTGACATCTAGCAAAGAGCTTGCTAAAATGTGACATGGGATGAGCTGTGTGTTTGTTTGCTTTTTTGGTAGTACTGGGCCTCATGCTTGTTAGGCAGGTGCTCTACCACTTGAGCCAACTCCACCAGCCCTTTTTGCTTCAGTTATTTTTGAGAGAGGGGTCTCACATTTATACCTGGACCAGCCTGGACTGTGATACTCCTACTTGTGTTCCCCATGTAGCTGTGATGACAGTTTTGAGAAAAAGAGAGAGAGAAAGAGAATATGGAGGAATGATCTGCCAGTCCATGACACAAACCCTTGTGTAGGCAGTGGATAGAGCTACCAAACAGACCCACCCTCAGATGCATCCACACCCTCCACGCTCACATCTGTCACTCCCATACACACATGCTCATTGCCACGGGCTACATTTCCTATCTCAAGTCTATTAAAAATGTTTATTTATAAAGCTCATATCATTAAAATGGGATATCCCAATTTGTAAAGAGTTAGCCAAGACAGAAATTCAAAGCTATAAAGATCCTTGGAAATTACCTACTCCCAGTGTGACAAACTTTTTAAGGCTCCAGGAAGCTGACTTCAAATGCAACAGGTAAGTGGAGGTGTTTGAGGATCTAGCTGGTGGCTGGACCAAGGCCCCTTCTAGGAGGCCAGAAGCACTGCAAGGTAATGTCAGTTCACTACGCCAATCAATTTTTGTGCTTTACAGATGCCCAAACTTAATCCTAGAGAGGGCAAGAATTTACCAAACACCACACAGTGAGAATCTTGAAGGACCAGGACTCCAGCAGAGCCAGGGCCTGTGACTCTTGGTATGAGCTTGCTAACTAAGTTGAGTCTGAACTCCCTCTGTCACCCTCTGCCTGACAGTCCACCTGCTCCCTAGCCACAATGTCGGATTTGTGTCAGCTAGAAGCAGTATCCAATAGTAGGCAGCATTAGGATGTATACCAGGCACCCCTGGCACCTCTGCTGCCATATGCTGGCTGGCATTTAGAGCCTTGTGCTGAAACCCAGCCTGGTAAGTAAACAGGACGAAAGCTTACTCGGCTCGTCCCTCCCTCCTTCCTCTCCAAACTGAGGGAGAGCTGATTGTGTGGCGTGTAGACAAATAAACACAGGCCACACACACAGCGTGAGCTACTCTCACCTGACTCCTGGTATGAGGTGTGAGGCTTTCCTATCAGGCAGAACCTTCCCTGGTGAACCAGCTGGCCAGGGCCACCATAGGCCAAGAGCAAGGAGAGGCTACCCATCCACTTTTGCTGGGTCCTCCCAAAGGGGCTGGGGAGCAGATGAAGGCTCAGGAACAGAGGCCTAGGACAGGCTGGAGCCTCCCAGTCTCCATGCACGGGCCAGCTGCTGCCCACCTGTCTCAGGGTTCTTCTGACCTTAGCCTGGAATTGGTCTGAAGACAACATGGAACGTAGAGGGACACTTTCTGGGCGGGAGGGGTCTCCCTCACCGTCAGTCAGGCCAGATGGGTAGCAGCCTTCTCCTCCTCTCACTCACTCCCTTGTGGGCCTCTTCACAGACCCTTGTTCCTTCCACTGCCCTGTGTCTCCTAAGGTCCTTCCTGGCCTCCTCATGACAGGCTGTTTCCAGAGAGCTCCATCTCCCCCTCCCCCCTGCCTCATTGAGACAACCGTCCAGATCTCAGAACAGAACTCCAGACCATGTCTTCAGGGCCTCCCAGATGCCTGTCCTCCGGATACTTGCCACTTCCCAGCTCCACTGGTCACTGTGCCCCTGAACCTACTCCTACTCCTACATGGTCCCCTCATGTCAGAAGCCTGGGACCATGCTGTCTCCTTCCCTGAGTGTCTGTCCCAGCAATGGGGCTTCAGGTGCTGGAATACCAGCCTCTTAACAGCTTTGCCTGTCAGTCCTGTCCCTCCCACCCTTCTGGGGCCAGCAGCCAGTCCCTTCCAACCTTCTCCTGATGTGTCCCCAACCAACCGAGCACAAGGGCCCTCTGACCCTACCACCTCCCTCACCCACACTCGTCAGCAGGCCCCTGCTGGCTCCAAGTAACAGACAGGCCTAGGGCCACTGTCCGAGTCAATTTCCCTTCAGGCCTCACCCCATCCCCAGTCTACCCTCTGCCCACTGCTACCTCAAAGCACTAGCAGTTTCTAGAACACACTGGAAACTCCCCTGGCTTTCCACTGTGTCCCTTCTGTTACTTCCATCCCTCAGTGTCACCAGTTCTTTCCCAGTGGGCAAGCAAACAGCTCCAAGCAGTGAAGAGTCAGCCCAAGACGAACTCAGTGCTGGCGCCTTCCCCAGTGCCCTCCACCCAGACTGGGCCATCTCCTCCTGGGAGGCATTTGGGTTTCCTTGTTTCCCCTCTGCTGGTACCTAAGCCTCCAGAGCCCTGGCTTTGTGCTCTGGGACCCTATGAAATGACTTGACCCAGGTAGCGCCCCGTAAACACCTGCTGAACAAAACCTCAAATTCCCAGCAGTTCTGTTGCACCAACTAAAGACTAACCTTTTGTCCCTCTTTTAAACTTTTTTGAACTTCTCATATGTAATACAATGGGTAAGTGTAGTTTTCTAGACTTAATGATATATGGACAAGGTATTTCGAACAGTCAAATGGAAAAGTCGTTAAAATGAACCTTGACCTTAGACGGAGACTCTGAACTTCTAGTCAAGAACACTTGTCTTGACCTTGCACATTTGGACTTCAACAGAACTTCTTTGAAAATATTCATGAGTTTCCCATCCATAAATAAGAAAAATGGACAACTGAATGATTGTAATTAGTGAATCTGTGGCTAAGTGGTCATAACGTGAGTCCTAATTAATGAGCAAGAACGGTCTTTTTTTGGTCTCTAAAGAAAATGAGTATGGTGGTTCATGCCTGTAATCCCGGCACTCAGGATGCAGAGGCAGGAGGATCCTGAGTTCAAGACCCTGCCTCAAAAAGAAAGTGTCTAGAGGCTTGCCATGGAGCTCAGTTGCTTCTCCTCTGCCCATTACTTCCACCGATACCTTAGATGAAAAAATCAGAATACGTGTGCTATCAAGTAAGCAGATGACATGACTAATTAGCTAAAGATGATCAAGATTCCAATAGGTTTCTGACAAGCTACAGAAATTTGGGGCAATAAATAACAATATGGAAAGTTTGATATGAATATAAAGCTCAGGACTTAGGTACCCAAAATTACTTACATGATAACAGCACCTACATAAAACAACCTACCTTTATTAAGCACTGCACATAGCTATTGTAATCTTTATAGTGTCTTCAAAACCGGAATGCACTATTAAATCCATTTTATTTTATTTTGGTGGTACTGTGGTTTGAACTCAGGGCCTCACCCTTGCAAGGCAGCTGGTCTATCATTTGCGCCCTGTCTCCAGCCCTTTTTGCTTTAATTATTTTTTAGATAGAATCTTGTGCTTTTTGCCTGGGCTATCCTGGACCATGATCCTCCTACCTTCATCTCCTGAATAGCTGGGATTATAGATGTGCACTACACACCTGGCTTTAAATCCACTTTATAGCTGTGGAAACTCAGAGAGGTTAGGTAAGTTGCCTAGTGTCTTAGGGTTAGTAAGGGGCAAAACCAGGACTGGACCCAAGGCAGCATGCATAGTGTGTCCCAGGGGGCAGAGCGCATGCCAGCTCTGCTCAACACAAGCACAGTGCTAACAGCAAGCTGGCTGCACTGGGGGCGGTACAGGGGGCTGGAGCCCACAGTTCCACTGCCCTCTCAGCCCTCCCACCACGGTAGCACTTTTAACTGCTTCCGACTATTCTACCACCTGGTGTTCTGGACTTCCTTTATCTCTGCCTCTCTTGCTGGACATTGTGGGTGGTTCCATTTTAGTTAGTAGGAGGAATAATATGACAAATTGGCAGGTGCAGGAGGTGGCTAGGAAGTGGACAGACATCCCAGGAGTCCTCTGTGTGGGGGAAAAGGTGAGATCTCTTGAAGAGGAGGGAAGTGATAAAGGACGTGGAGGCCAGGTGCAGGTGGGGAGAGGGATTGAGAACTCAGGCTTTGAAGCCTGGCTCCCTCACTTCTGTGTAACCTTAGACACCTTATTGACTTGAGCCATTTGTAAAACCAGGATAATGACTTCTAACACAGAGTTGGTTATTTGATTAAGTGAGAGAAGGCACAAAGAGTTCTGAGGATGAAGATGGGTGCGGTGATACACACCTATAATCCAAGCACTTGGGAGACTGAGGCAGGAAGATCAAGAGTTTGAGACCAGCCTGGGCTACATAGTGAGACCTTGTCTCAAAACACCAAAAAATGAACAATGAAAATAACTTAATACTGAAAAAGTTCTGGTCTGGGGATGTGGCTCAGATGGTAGAGCTCCTGCCTAGCAAGTATAAAGCCCTGAGTTCAAACCCCAGCACTGCTAAATAAATCAATAAATAAAAGTTCTAAGCAGTAAGAAGTAGGAAATTCTATCAAGATTGCAAGATAAAAATGAGCACCATGGACGTCAGCAAGAGCTTTTCACCCATGCATGCCTTCACTTGCAGAGCACTTGCCGCCTTTGCTGTTCCTGGGGACAGTGGCACAGACATAGCACTGAGGCTGAGGCAATGTTGACAGGCCATGCGGCAGGTGGCGGGTACAGGATGGATGGGAGAGATATGGGAGCAGGGAGCGGCCACAGGTCTGCAGTCGCAGGAGTCGTGGCTGGAGGTGAGTGTAAAGTGACCAGAGCCTCCAGAGGGCCTCAGGTCGGCTGCGGCCAGCCTGGCTCTGGTTGGAGACTTTTGTCCTGCTCCAGCTGCTCTGAACACATCTAAGGCACACTGGCAAGTCGCTTTTGCAGAGATGGGTCACTTTAACCTCCACTGGTGGTCACCATGGCTCTCCCACGCCTCTCCCTGTGGTTCCTGTGCCAGCTCTCCTGGCCCCCTGGGATGGCTTCTGGAATATACACGACCCAGAGTCCTGACCTCAGCCCTCTTCTCCTCATCTTCAGGGGCCTCACTTGGACAGAGGACTTCCAGCCCTCTGGACTATGGCATCTCGACCTCTTCCCCTCCTCCCAACCCCTCCCCACTTCAAGGCCCCAGCTGCGGGAGACCTGTCTGAGGACTTCCTCCTTCCCTGAGGTCCCTGCTGTTGACCTTGTACCTGCTGTCCATCACACTCTGTCTATCCTCAAAGTCACCCCAGGCAGTGAGTCCCTCTCACAGGCCTCCCCTTCCCTGGCCAGGACTGTGGCCCTACCTTCCTGACCATTGAGCTATCTGATCCCATGAAGTCACAAAGCCACCACCCTACTGACTTCCTGAAATAGCCACCTTGACCCTGCCATCCCCACTCAAAGCCCAGCCCTGGGTGTGAAGCCCTGAGCCAGCCTTTGACAGGGAGACCCTCCTCCTCCCACCTCTGTCCCCCCAGGCACCTCAGGCCCTCTAGGCCCCAGCCCAGGCAGTCACTTGAAGTTTCTCACTCCCACGAATTGGAAACCCAAGAGGCAAGACTCTCTTTTATTTAGTTTTAAAACTCTTTCTAAGCTCCCCCAAGGACAGCTTCCATGCACAGAGACTGCTGCATATTTTATGGGGCCGGGGAGCAGGGTTGGGGGGGGCGGTGGTAAGGGATAGCACACCTGTCTTCAAAGGGCTAATGGGAGATGAGACAGGCCAGGCAGGTAGCAGTGGGTGATTGGGGAGACCATGGAGTGGGTGGGGAATCCCATAAAGGACAGCCCACCTGTCATCCTGCTGCAGGGTCACTTAGGCCTCTGGGTGCAGCAATGGATTTCAGGTTGTTACAAAACACTGTGTGACTTTGTGCAGGGAAACAGCACTGTGGGTGGCTAAATGTGGCCAAGGGCAGCCAGTCACAAACTCAGATTTAGGATGAGCCTGTATGCTGGCAGCTTAGGCAGTCAGTTAGACTTTGAGGAGGAGGGGTGATAGGGAAACAAGGGAGAGGGTCCAGATCTTGTTCAAGAAAAAACTCTTTTCAGCTGCTTGAGAGGTGGAGATGAGAGGATCTCTGTTTGAGGCCAGCCCAGGCAAAAAGTTAGAGACTATCTCAACAAAACAGTTGGGTGTGGTGGTGCACTCCTTCAATCCCAGCTATGCAGGAGACATAAGTAGGAGAATTGCAGGCCAAGATTGATATAAGACCCTATCTGATAAATAACTAAAGCAAAAAAGGGACAGCCATCAAGACCCCTCTGTCTTTGGGATTCTCAGTCTTCCATTGGAGCTCTATGTTAGTCTTCCATATCAACTTTCTTATGTTGTGCCTGGCTCCCAGTAGGCATTTAGGTGCTCATACCTGTGTATTTTTGCTTCAGGAAAAGCTGTTATTTAAAATAAGTTAATCATCAACCATTTTATCTGTTCATCAAAGATATCTCCTAAGGATAGCTTGTGTGAGGGGGGAGGACTGGAGTTTGCTAGACCAGGGGACAAGAGGAGACTACCGTAAAGGCCGTAGCCTTTTCGCTTGTTTGTTTTTCAGCTAGGGTCTGGCTAACTTTTGCTCAGGCCAACTTCAGAAAGGATCCTCTTATCTCCACCTCCCAAGGAGTTGGGATTACAGATAATGTCCCACCCTGCCCAATCCTAGCTTTGTTCAAGAATGTTCTTTCACCTCTAGTAACTGAAGACATGAGCAGCTCTGGTCACATTCTCAGTGGTAAAAATACTCTAGAGCAGAATGAACCACTCTGCTTAGTGGTTTAAACACATTAAGAGGGGAAATTCCTGTTTCCCCTCTGTAGTTAAAGTTAGCTGAAGTAGAAGAAAGTTTGCTTAAGCCCTTGAAAGACAGTTTCGCAATGATTTTTTTTCCTGTGGGTCTACACCAAAAGTGCCTTTTTCAAGGAAAATGGATTCTGGTCTCACCCATCTGAATTTGGAGGAGTCTAAGTTTCCCCTCTGGGGTGGAGGATGGGCTTTATGGCTGTGCAAAATATATTGCCCCCAAAGAGCCAACACTTTGACAAACAGTATCCAAATCCTACCGGGCGAGGTGCGGCCCTCCTGGGTGAGGGTGGCGCTTCCCAGCTGCAGGAAGGTTTCAGAGGAATGCCCTGGAGCGCTTCCAGAGCCAGGGCGACAAAGGCGCTTTATAAACCGAAAAGCCACACGGGCTTTAGGGTGCACGGCCCATCGCACGCACTTAAACGCACAGGACGCGGCGCTTCCGAGACCCCGCATTCTAGAGAGCACCCCAACTCCTCGCCAACCTCTGCGCCGAGATTTCCAGGGGCTCGAGGACCAGTCAGATGGGAGGCGCTCGTGCTCGCGGTGACCCGTGGTGGCCGGACGCTTGGGTCCGCAGGTGGCCGTGGAGGAAGGGGCCCTGGTGCTCCCCCTCGGGAGATGGGGGCGCGGGAGGCACCGATCCCCAACCTGGGCCTCCATCCTCCCGGGGACCTGAGCTCCCGCGCGCAGGTCCCGGAGCGCGCCAGACCCTGGCAGGAGGACGACGGTGGCCGGTGACCGCGGTCCCCCCGCCCCCCACCGCCCCGCGCCAGGTGCACAGGTGTGGGCCGCGCGCCAGATACCGTCAGCGTGGCGCGGGGTCGGATTCCCTCCCTCGCGGCGACCCCACTACCTGCGTGTACAGCTCGGCCACCGCCATGGGCGAGGGACCGCCGCGGGACGCCGCACTCCGTCCCTAGGCCGCGGGGATCACCGCCCGGCCAGGTCGCGCGGAACTTTTCCCGAGCAGACGCTCACTTTCCCGGGGGCGGGGCTACGCGCACGAGGAGCCGTCCGATTGGCCGGGCTCCGCCAAGCCGCGCTGCCATTGGCTGGGCCGCGCGCTGAGGCGGGTGCTCCTGCTGCCCCAGCCCGCACCTGCTCCATCCCACGCTGCCACAGGTGCATCGTAGGGGTCCTGGCCCAGATTGTCGCTTCCTAGGTCACAGTCACCTGAGAGCAGAGCAAGTAGGCGTCCACACGGAAAACCCGAGAGCACCAACAAACCAGCAGAATAGGAGCCCTATAAGAATCGTCTGTGAAAATGGGCAATTGTCCCTTTTGTGAGCATTTGATATGCAGTAGAAAGTAAGATAGTACAATGCCAACGAAAATGTAATCTATCCAAACAAAAATGTGATTGACCCCTGTGGAGAACATGTTGAAATTTCTCTTAAAGGTGTCTGGGGACATACATAGCTCAAGTGGTAGAGCAAGCATAAGGACCTGGGTTCAACTCCCAGTGTAGAACGAACAAATACACTAGGCTTGTTTTAGCAGGGTGTGGTGATACACGTCTGTAATCCCTGAGAATCACGAGTTCCAGGCCAACCTCAATGAGATAGCAAGATGTGTGTGTGTGTGTGTGTGTGTGTGTGTGTGAGAGAGAGAGAGAGAGAGAGAGAGAGAGAGAGAGAGAGAGAGAGAGAGAGAAACACTCCAATATCCATCAATGGGGGAATACATAAAATAGGATATACATACAACATGAAACCGAGCTTCTAGTAGGAATGAACACAGTGTATTTAAGTAAACTGAAACGATACAGAAAAACGATCTTGAATACAAGTCTTTAGATGTACTCAGAAACTCAGAAAACCTAAAGAGATTCACAGGGTGATCCCAGCTACTCCAGAGGCAGAAGTAGGAGGATCTCAAGTTCAAGGTCAGACTGAGGAAAGTTAGCTCAAGACCCTGTCTCAAAAACAAAAGGGTTGGGAGGGTGTGGCTCAAATGGTGGAGCTTGCCTAGTGTGGGAGAGGCCCTGGGAACATAACCAGTACCACAGAAACAAAACAACAAAACAAACAAAATGCAAAAATCCTCACAAAACCACAATACTGGATATTTTTCAGGGATGCAAGTGACCATAAATAAAGGAGTAAACGCAAAATCCAAAGTCATGCATTAAATAGGCGAGGATGGATACCTATGGGTTGGAGAGAAATGAATGGAGATAAAAAACAAAAGGGAAAAATATAAAGAACCTGGCACAGAGCAAGAAGGAGAGGTGGTGCAAGGACAATGATACATTTTGTGCGACAATTGTCCAAATAATTTCATAAAGAAAAAGCCAGAAGTGGGTAGGGACAGTTTCCCAGCTGGTTGGCATTTAGCAGGAAATCGAGTTGTCTTTTTCATTGTTGTTTTTCAGGACAAAATCTCCCTGTGTAGTCCAGTCTGGTCTTGAGCTTGAGAGCCTCCTACTTCAACCTCCCGAGTGCTGGAATTACAGGTGTGTACCAACATGCCTGGTGATTTATTTTGAATGTTAAACCAATTTTGTGATCCTGATATAAATCCCACTTGGTCATGGTGTTAGTCCTTACTATATGATGCTGGATACAGCTTGCAATGTTTTGTTAAGAATTTTGTAACCATTTTCATGAGGGATGTTGGTTTGAATTTTCTTGTGATATATTTTATTTGGTTTTGATATCAGAGTAATGCTAGCCTCATGGAATGAGTTAGGAAGTGTGTGCTCCTGTATTTTATGTAAGAGTTTGTGAAGGATTTGGTGTCATTTCATCTTTAAATATTTGCTAAGTTTTGCTGATGAAGTCATCTGGGGCTGAGCATTACTTTGTGATAAGATATTTAATTATTCATTCAGTTGTAATTATTCCAGCCTGCCAGGTCTTATCGAGTCACTTCTCACATTTGGGTCTTTCTTGGACTTTGGTGGCCTCAAGTTGTTTGTGGCACTGTACTGTAACCCTGCAACTCTTGGATGAGGTAGGTGAGGGGTCCAGGGTTCAGAATTGAAGGAAGTGCTAACTGCATCCCATGACCCTGAATTCTGCATGTAAGTCCCTTGTTTGTCTCATTTTAGTCTTGGCCCTGCTCGGGAATGAAGCCCCCCCTTCCTGATTTTGGCAATTTCTGGCTCTTTTTGTTTTGTTGACCTGAGTAGAAGCTTATCAATTTTGTTCTTATTTTCTGTTCTGCTGTCAATGTCATTGGTTTCCACTCTAGTCTTTATTATTTTCTTCCTTCTGTTTGCTTGAGGTATAGTTTGCTTTTTCTACTCCTGGGTTATTTTTTCCTAGATTCTTAAGGTAAATTTTAAGTTATTGATTTAAGACATATCTTCTTTTCTATTAAAAGTATTTAAAGCTATAAATTTCTCTCTAGGATCTTCCTTAGCTACATCCCATGTTCCAGCTCTATGGTCCTTTAGTTCAAGACATTTTCTAATTTCCTTTTGACTTCTTCTTTGATCCATGGGTTATTTAGAAGTCTATTATTTAATATTCAGGTATCTGGGGGTTCTATTATTTTCCTTTAGTTGACTCCTAATTTAATTCCATTCCCCATGTGGTTGGAGAACTACTATGATGTCAATATTTCAAATGTACTGAGATTTGTTTCATCGTCTTCAATGGGATTTATCCTGGACTATGTCTCACACATGCTGGGAAAGAATGTGCACTGGGCTCTTGTTGGGTAGAGCACTGTATAAATATCAGATAAAGTTGTCTTCTATATTTTGTTGATTTTCTGTCTAGCTGTTCTGCTAATTTTGAGAAGGGATGTTGAAGGCTCCAATTGACTCTGTTGGGTTTCCATTTCTCCTCTCAATTCAATCAGGTTTGCTTCATGCATCTCAGGTTTCTGGAAGATGTGTGTACATTTATTTTTTTAAGCAAGGACTGAAGCGAGGTTTCTTTCTTTCTTACGTAGAAAGTGTGCAGAGGAGTCCAAGTGAGGGTGGTAGTCTCAGAACTCACTTTTGGTGCCACAATCCTTGGATATGTCCGTTAAACACATGGTTCAAGATGGCTTCCCACATGTCACATTCAAGTCAAAGAGGCCTGGGAAGGTCTGTCCCTTCCCAGACCATTTGTTCATTTGGCCACAGGTAACAGCAAAGGAGCCTGGCCCATACTGTTTTTGCCTGATTGGAGAGAGAGTGGGTGTTAGTGGAAGGAAGTCTGACTGATCGTTCCTGGGAACCCTTGGGTGAGCTAGGGAGTGGGGGATGCCATGGGGAGAAATACCACTGAGCTCTGGGTCTGGCAAAGTAGAACTCTAACCAAGATCTGGGCCAAGCTACACAGCACTGGGGGTGAGTCTGGATCCAAGTGTGGCAACCTTGGCCTCAGCTACTCTGTTTCTGCATCTCTCATGTGCCTTTTTTCCCTCCGACCAACAACTGTCCAACTCTCTAACTTTACCACTGTACATTTGTAATTTTTATATTTTCCCAATGAACGAATTCCTTTATCACTATGCAATATCCTCTAGCTCTTGAGAAAATCTTTCTTTTCGAAAGTGTATTTTGTCAGGTGTTGGTTATAGGCATTTGCACTCTCTTACGGTTTCTAGTACTATGGTATATCCTCTCCAATAAACTTACATGTGCATTTGAATCAAAAGTGTGTCTCTTATAAAAGGCATACACTGGGGACTTGTGTTTTTTTCTTTTCTTTTTTTTTTTTTTTAGGTAAGAAGTTTATTAAGAAAAAGGACAAAACCCCATGTGAGACAGGGAGGAGTCCCAAACAGGTTGCCCTGTTTGTGTGTGTGTGCTTTTTAAAATCTAGTCTGAAAATCTGGTTTTTTGATTGGAGTGTTTAATTTATTCACATTGAATGCAATCATTGATATAGGTTGGATTTATGTCTGTCATTTTGTTTTCTATTTATGTATTTGTTTTTGTTCTCCTGTTTCTCCTTTACTGAAATATTTTGTATTTTGATGATAGTTTTTGGTTTTTTTTTTTAGTACATCATTTGAATTCCTTCTCCCTTGAAAGAATTCTTGTTTCTTGAGTTAGTTTTTTTCAGTCATTCTGATAGGGATGAAAATGCACTTATTAACTCATCACAGACACTTCAGATTAAAACTATTACTTTTCTAAGGCTGCTGGAACAAAGTACCGCACATATGGCTCTGAGAGCATGACTGTTAACTACTGGCTGTGAGGTTTTACTGCGCACCTCTCCAAATCGAGCGAGCCTCACTTCCCAGCTTGCCCTGTGCTGGTGGGGCTACCATGCTATCTGAGCTAGAGCAGAGGAGGAGGATGGGATCAGCCCCAGGAAAGAATGCCAGACTCAAGTGTGAAGCACTGAGTTCAAACCCCAATCCCACCAAAACCAAAAGAATGCCAGACTCCTGCTATTCTTATATGGACTTCAGTGATTTTTTTCATGATTTTTACTAGTTTGTTGTACACTGCTGGTCAGAGCTATAAAATTGTTATTTTGACAATTTTGTACAGTGTTGTCCTTGCTTTGGTGAGGGAATTTATTGAGTTCCTCAGTCTATGCTAGGTGTCAAAGTTCCACTTAAAAATTTTAAGTTGAGATATAATTTTCTTGGTATACATTTCACTCATTTATGGTATACAGTTCAACAGTTCTTAGTTATATTCACAGACATGACAGCCAACTTTAAAACATTTTCATCGCTTTAAAAAGAAACCCCATGTCTTCAGCTATCATTCCATACCCCTTAATTTCCCTCCATGTCTCCAGTCTAATCTATTATATGTCTGTATGATTTTCCTATTGTGTACCCTTCACATAAAACATGTAACATGTGGTCATATGAGACTGACTTTTTTACTTAGCACACTGCTTTCAAGGTTCATCTATACTGCGGCCTATCTCATCCCTCTCATGGCTGAGTAATGCTCTGTTGTATGGCTAGATCACACTGCTACCCATCCACAGTTTAATGGACATGTATGTTGTCCCCATCTCTTGGCGGAAACAAATTATGCTGCTATAAACTTCATGTGTAAGTTTTTAGATGGGCATATTTCTTCATTTCTTGAGTATACCTAGGAATGGAATTTCTAGGTCATAGGTAACCCTATGTTTAATGTGGAGGAACTGCCAGTGTTTTCCAAAGTGGCTGTGAAATTTAACTTTGCCACCATTTTCTTCACGCCCTTGCCAATACTTGTCATCTGACGTTTGGACTCTTGACATGGCAGAAGGTAAGATCTCACTGTGGTTTTGGCATGTGTTCTCTAAATGAACGAGACTGCCAACAGTCGTTTTGTGTATGTATTGGCCATTTGCGTATCTTCTTTGGGAAATAGCTACATAGATCTTTTCTCCATTTAAAAAAAATTGGTTGTCTTCTTGTTTCTCAAAAGTTCTTTGTATATTCTGGATATAATTTTTGCATATCTGATTTGCAAGTATTTTCTCTTATTCTGCAAATTACCTTTTTATTTATTTTTTTGAGAAACATTCTCACTATGTAGTCCAGGCTAGCCATGAACTCATGATCCTTCTGTCTCAGCCTCTGAAGTGTGGGGATTACAGGAATATAATACCATGCCCAACTCCTTCTCACTTTTATAGTGTTCACTGAAACACTGAAGTTTTCAATTGTGGTAAGGCCCAGTTTATTTTTTGTTGTTGTTGCTTGTACATTTGCTGTCATATCTAAAACTCTTGCCAATCCAAGGCCATGGAGATCATATTTTCTTTTGAGTTTCATAGCATAAGTTCTTCCATTTAGGTCTGTCACCCTTTTTGAGTTATTTTTTGTCTATGGTGTAAGGGTCCAGCTTCATTTGTTGGCCAATATCCAGTTGTCCCAATATCATTTGTTGAAAAGACTATTCTTTTCCCATCAAAGGGTCATAGCACCCTTGTTAGAAATTACTTTCTTATGAACACATAGGTTATTTCTGTACAGTCAATTCTATTCCACTGTATTTTATCTATCTCCTTATTTTAGTACCAGACTGGCTAGATGGCTGTTGCTTTGTAGTTTGTTTTGGAATCAAGAAGTGTGAGTCCTCCAACTTTATTCTTCCTTTCAAGAGTGTTTTGGCTGTTTTATGTCCCTTGCACTTTTGTATGAGTTATACACATTGTAGACAACATGTACTTGGCTCTTGGTTTTTGACTCAGTTTGACAACTATTTGGTATATTGAGAACATTAATTCTGAAAGTGGTTATTACTATAGATGGAGTAACAGCTGCCATATTTTTTGCAATTCTGTTTGTTGCCCTGGGTCTTTGTTCCTATTTTTTGTTTCCTACTCTTTTCTGCCACTTGTAGTTCTGAGCATTTTATATGTGTGTTAGGCACTTCTGTGTGTGAAAAATATTTGAAAAAAAAAACAGAGGTACTGGGGTTTGAACTCAGGGCCTTGTGCTTACTAGGCAGGTGCTCTTCCACGTGAGTCAGATCTGCCAACAAGCTTTGTCTGCTTGTTTGTTTAGGTGCTTGGCAGTGTTCTCTTCTTCATCACACGTGCTTCTAGTGTAGAAGGGAACCTGCCAACTTTCACATTTCCAAGACTCCTTAGGATATTCTCATGTGGAGAAGCTATGTTTATACTCACCAGTCTTCAGAAAAACAATTTATTTTGCTGCTTTAAAATATGCAGAGGGTTTATTTATAAGACACTGACAAAACTTTTTATTTATATTTTTATTTGAACAAATTTCTATAATAGCTAGGAGAATACAGCACTAATGACAAACATACGCTAAGCACATTAGACAGCTATCAACGTAGATCATAGAATGTCATTCTGATATTGTTTTGGTTTTCATTTTAGTGCTAGGTGATACCTAGTCAAAACCCATGTCTCAAAGGCTTTTGTTGCTATGAAGTGAGTTATTAACATTCTAAAAGATTGCATGGAGATATGCTGGGAGGGGCTCAGGTTCAACTGGAGTTAGCTGGTTGCCCTCACCTCTCAGTGCCTCTGCTTCCTTTTGAATGGGTGGGAGCCTTTCAGAGATTAACTGTGTCATGTTTTTCTAGGTAGATCAAAGAATCCTTTCTTAAGATCCAACAGGAAAAATATTTGAAAAACTGCAACGCTGAATTCCACTATAATTAAAGGGTATGTATATTTGATAGCAAGTTAATAAATATTTAATAAAGTATAATGGTAAATGTCATGAGCTCATTTCTTGTGCAACACTGTTAGAACAATTTAAGTTTTCAAAAAAATACAAAAAAGTCAATGTTACTCCAGGATCCCACAAAAATATATAGCTAGGAATCATAAGTCACAGTAATACATATCCACATTTAAAGGAAAGATCACCACTTGATAGGAAAAATGATGGCTCAAGTGATTTAGAGAGGCTAAGATTTTATAACACATAGCAACAGTAAGATACTTAAAACTACTGGCTTTGAAAAATGCACGAAAATGTACCACCCACCAAGCATTGAATTATATATACCAGTTTCAACTTAAAAAAAGAAAACCAAAAAATTTTCTTTCAAATATTTCAAGCAATATTACAATACTAGAGATGTTAGTAATTTTTAGACATTTTATGGATCTAACAATAACCATTAATAGTTAAGCTAATTAACATTTTTAGCAGGACCAAATTGTAAAATAAAAAATGTATAAAATGCATTTTGGAAGATATTTTACAGTCATGCTTCGTAGTTCTTGGTTTATTGAGAAATCTGGAATCTGCTTAATTTAGGGTAATACAGTGGATTAGAATTTGCAGAACTACAGCAGTCTCAAATTGTTTTTAAAGAATGTCCATGAAAAGTTTTGGAGTTGTGCCTTTTATCTTTATTAAGAAGGGACCGGTGGAAAACACAGCAAAGCATTCGAGAATTACGTACACTGTAACTCACGTCTACACTTCTTGCACACATGCTCACTTAATTCAGACATTCTCTAAGCTGACATGTCACTGTCTCCGAGGTTGTTGCTGCCCCGTAGTTGGAATCCCTGTTTGAAAGTGACAGAAAGGAAGGAGAAAGGAACAGGAGGGGCAAGATGACCAGGAACGGAGAAAGGAATTCCGGGTCCCAATCAAAATCCTCACAAAACCTTGAGAAGCAGGGCAAGGTACCCCTTACAGAGGACGTGTTGGTGGACTAAGGCAGCTCTAGAGGGGAAGGGAGCGAGGGTTAAGGCGGCCCCGCAGCACAGCCTGAGTGATCACCAAGCACTGCCGTGGACAGAGCCGGCGGCGTGGAAGCCTCGCTGACGTGCACACGGCACAGTTCCTGCTCGGGCGCGAACACCCGCCGCAGCACGCACGGGGTCCAGGCACACTGACCTGCCGACGGCCGCCCGGTGCACGGCCCTCGGAAGGCCCCGGGTCCTGGGCTCCTCGGTGCGGTGTGGAGGGCCCGTGGGGAGGGTGGCCTGTGGCTGGCCCTGCAGCTCACAGGTGGCTCTGACAGACTCTGAGGAACGCGTGGAGAGTGATCTTCCTCTCCACGTCAGAGGTTTTCACTGCTTCCTCACCTTTTGGTTCAGACAGCCTGCTACTGATTAATGTCTAAACTCAGAGTTCTGTACCCTCCAAGGGAGCCTGATTCACGACAAAAGTCAAGCGTACTTACAGCAGGTAACTGGAACAAAAAAGAAAACCACCAGGCCCTGGGCACCTGGTCTCCCTAGAACAAACAACTGGGAACTCATCACTTGATCCTTCCCACGTGCCAAGTGCCAGCTCTGATAAAGAAAAAGAGCACCTCTTGCCGGCCCAGGGCACCCCATGGCAGCAGAGGGACAGGATATGTAACATCATGATTTTTAAGTTCCCTGCCTTGCATTTGCCCACACTGCCAAGTGCTCCCTATGGGACAGCAGAACGGCTCCCAGCAGTGTGACCCCAGGCAAGTCACTGACCTCACTGATGTCTCATGTTAGCATCAGCAAATGATGGCAGGAGCTGCCCGACCCCCTGTCCACACTGCTGGGAGGAACACATGAGGTAACACAGACGACAGGTGCTGGCATGAAGCATGTCCAGACATGGGTTCCGTTTCTGCACCACAGTCAACAGGACCTGCATGGCATCATGTATCATGTCTGCTTCCTGATTTATCCTAAGCAGCTGGCGCTTACCCAGGGGACATTTGATTATGTCTCCTGAGGAGCACTGTGAACTGGTGGTGTGTGTGTGGGAGTGTGAGAGAGAGAGAGAGAGAGAGAGAGAGAGAGAGACAGACAGACAGAAAGAGAGAGAGGCAGGGAGAATGGGGAGAGAGACAGACAGTATATTGTGTGAGGACTTCTCAGGATAGTGGCAGGTTCCCCTTCCCCAGGGTTACCAGAAAAGTAGTTTCTTACAATTGCGACACTGTAACTCAAATAAATATTTTCACAGCCTTTTCTACTATGGTATTAAAGACTTCATCCATATTACGCATAATCACAAACCCATAAAAACAATTCTCAATTATCCACTGAAATAACAGAATAACAAAGCAAACCATTCAAACTTTGGGGATTTAGGAATCCCCCAATCTCCCATCAGTTGGCTCAGGAATATATTTCTGTGCTTTCACATCTGAAAGTGGTGTCAGATACATTCAAAAATTTCAAAACTGCCAAAGGATTCAGGAAGTTACACTTTGTGGATTTTATTCCAGATTTTATTTTTCCTTCTTTCAGAGTTACTCTAAAGCAGATCAAAACCTCAACCTCAGAAAACCTTCTGGAAGGGAAACTGCTTTTGCCTTTTCACTTGGCACCTGGCGTGTGACTGGAGCTTACGGTGAGGGGAGTGGGGCAGGGACTTCTGGGAAGGGGTTATGGAGACAAAGAATATGAGTGCCAAGAGCTCCTCTTCTGAATCCAAGTGTATGTCACAGAGGAACTGTAAGAAGCCAATTAGTGATAATGTTAAAGAGTGTATTGCAGAGAGGCGAGCAAAACAAGAGCTCATTCAAAGATTGCCCCCTAGAAGGCCAGCTGGGACAACTGGAAACAGACACAATACACCTGTCTTCAACGCACAAAATGCAGGCGAGTCAACCGGAGATGGGGTATATCCTCAGGCTGAGGGAAGGGAGAAGGGGAAGAGAGAAAAGAGTATGGGAAGGGACCGTGGGTATGTCCGAAGCTGGGTGAGGAAGCAGATGACAGAGGGAAGGATGAGCAGTCCTCAAGCCAGCAGAATCTTTGTATATCCTCAACAAAATAGTGCACAGAGTCAATAACTAGGTCTTACGGCTCCCTGTTTGTAAGGTATTCTTGTTAGGACTACAAATCTTCAGACAAATGAGAAGCTATTCTAGATCCCTACCCAGGGTCCTGGGAGGCCTTAGGGAGAGCCAGAGCCCTGGAACAGCAGAACTCTAGCCCTGGCATCGCTGGAGCAGGATGGACTTCTGACCAAATATGGAACAGTGGCTCCAGCACTGGACAGCAGAGAGACAGAAACTTTAGGACATAAATGCCTGGAGTAAGAAAGACAGACAAAAACAGACAAACAAAAACCTCAAACAAAACCCCCCCCCAAACAATAAAGCAGTATATGATGTAATAAAAATTATTTGAACTAATGAATTTTCAAATAATACAAGTACAGTAGGACTTTCTAAAAACGTGCATAAGTCATGTACATTGAACAAAGGTTGTGGCTGCATAAATTTGTGACTTTACATTTTATTAACCCTAAGGAATGGACAGGCCCTGCACGCTGTCCTTCCGGCAGAGGATGGACTGAGTAACTGGCTCTTTTCCCCAGAAGCCACGTGCTGAAAATGGAGAATTTTAGACGTGGAAGGGACTTTAAAAACCAGTTGTCCAGCTCTCTTACTTTATAAACAAGGAAATTGAGGTTCACAGAAGTTACAGACAGTATTTTCACTGTTTTGAAACTGTTTAACTTCCATAAATATTGCACATATTTTAATAAGAATCATTTTCATAGATCATCTAGCAGTTAAGTTATATAAACCTATGACTGTAATTAAGAACCAGAGTTTCTACTGAGCTAAGATGTTGCTTTGAACAACCTGACAGATTTATTGTATACAATTTCCAGGAAAATGGACAATATGTTTAATTAGAATTCTGCAATGAAAACTTACAGATTCTGGGTCTGCCTGAACCAAATCCTCTGTAGAATTCAGCGATCATCTTTTGTTTCTTATACAAATCCTCCTAAGGTGTTTCTAGTGCGATGCTTTTTAAATATCTAGTGCACCTCAAGACACTTATAGAAGTTGCAAAGCCTAAAAAACCTGAATTATGACTAAATGTTTTTTATATACCTTCTTTTGTATAACTTATAGAGTAATCAAAGTTTCAAGACCTGAATCATGAATATTCTGACAATCCTTTCAGATGACTGAGATTAATTCTTAATAAATTAAGAAGAAGGAAAACCTGTCAAGGTTGAGAATATGCACTGCAGGCATCAGATCTGGGAACTAAAAATAAGCCACTTCACGGAGCACTGTACCCGAATTCAAAGTCCACCCTGGGAAAATTAATGAGCACATCAATGCAACACATCATGAATGAATAATGACATCACCAATAGCCACTTTGTCTAATCCTACCCCAAATGTCAAGCATTTTGCCATTTGCTTCTCAGTGTTTGCTACTTGTGCAAATGAATCTGTAGATATTTGCATATAATCCAGTTAAAACTGAGCTGACTGAATTGTAAACAGAGTTGATAGAAGAGAAGCTTATTGTAGTGCTTAATAAGATAGCATTTACATTTTAAGGAGACAGTAGGTAGCAGCAATTTAAGATGTTCAGTAAGCTACAGTACAATGGACATCTATGCTGTATAGCAAACTGACACTCTTTTAACATCTGTGTATCATAGTGACACAATAAGGAAGTTACTTGGCCGGGTACTTTATATATTGCCAGTTTATTTCTTTGATCCAGTCTGACAACATCATGATTGGTTCCTAAACTCATATGATATGTATGCAATGGCAACTTTTCTTTCAGCCCTTCTGTTCAGTGCAGGAGATCCTTTGCTGGTATCTTCCCAACGACAGTTCTTAGAGATGGACTTTATGATTTTTATAGCACTTGAATGCAGTGCTAAGGATTTAACATAAACGCTGGCAGCTAACGACACATAGTTTTTCTTCCTTCCTACGTAGGTGCATGTAAACTCAGGATAGCCAAATGACCAAGGACGAGAGCTGCTTTATAAAGAGAGCACAGCACAAAGGAGCCTCTGTTTCTAAGATGATGAACGCATTCCAGGAGATTTCCAGTTAACATCCTGCTGGAGAGATAATCTGTACTTTCTTTTTACAAATGAATTTTTAGTAGCTTACAGTAATCATGGTTCTTTTCCAGGCAAGAAATGCATTGTCACTATTTGCCCGGCATCACTTTCAGACCCGTGAAATGAAGCCCAGACCCAGGCTGGCTGGAATCTGGATGGTTTCTAGTGCGAGGGAGGATGGGTTAAAGGGAAAGGTGACAGGAAAGATGTGTTTAGCATCCATGAGCAGCTGAGGAGAGTCCTTCCTGTCTCGTAAACGCATCTGAGAAGATTAAGAAAAAAGATAAACAAGGCATAAGTTCTTTGAATCTCAAAACTTTTTTTTGCCAAAATTTCTACCAAAAAAAAAAAAACTTTAACCAATGAAGAATGTGTTTTAAAATCATTTCATTGACTCAATAAACTTATCAAAAAATGAACACACTGCAAACCAAGATAAAATAATGAAGGATAAAAACACGCTATCCTTTAATGACATCACAGTTCCACTCAAAAGACTGCTAATAACACAAGGGAGGGGTGAGGATAGGTAAGACACCTAAAAAACTAGCTAGCATTTGTTGCCCTTAATGCAGAGAAACTAAAGCAGATACCTTAAAGCAACTGAGGCCAATAGGAAAAGGGGAACAGGTACTAGAGAAAAGGTTAGATCAAAAAGAATTAACCTAGAAGGTAACACCCATGCACAGGAAATCAATGTGAGTCAATGCCCTGTATAGCTATCCTTATCTCAACCAGCAAAACCCCTTGTTCCTTCCTATTATTGCTTATACTCTCTCTACAACAAAATTAGAGATAAGGGCAAAATAGTTTCTGCTGGGTATTGAGGGGGGGGAGCGGGAGGGGGTGGAGTGGGTGGTAAGGGAGGGGGTGGGGGCAGGGGGGAGAAATGAACCAAGCCTTGTATGCACATATGAATAATAAAAGAAAAAAGAAAAAAAAAAACAAAAAAACAAAAGACTGCTAATAAATCAGAGGAAAAGAGCTTTTACCTGTATGGTACGAATAAATGATACAGAGACTCTTTCTTCAAATTCATTAACTGGAGTATACAAATTCAACACTTTGACAATCTGGAAGAAATTAAATGGTTAAAGTTTTTGCAGATTATCAAAGACACATTGGGCCCTCACTATCTGGAGAACAAAAAGGATCTGTGCAGTCTCCAGTTCCACCTGGGGATGGGATGAGAAGGAAGAAGAAATGGAAGGGCACATTCACCTTTGTTATTTGAATTTCTAAAGGAGAAGCAATGTAAATTTGCCTAGCAAGTGTGAGATCCTGAGTTCAAACCCCAGTACCTCCAAAAACCAAAACAAAATAAAACAACATGAACAATAAAAGTGCCTCACTCCCATCCTCCCAGTCTCCCAAAGCAACAACTGCTAGCATGTCCTAAGGATCCATCCAGCTACTTTCTATACATATTCTGACACATGCTATTTTTATACACCTTACTCTCTTCATGTAAACACATGTATCTAGCTATACTAAAAATAAAAGAATTAAATATTTGTTTTGGTGTTGTTGGTTTTTTTTTTTTGGTGGTACTGGGGTTTGAACTCAGAGCCTCATGCTTGTTAGGTAGGCACTCTACTACTTGAGCCACTGCACCAGCTCTAAATATTTGTTTTGAATGTCTTTTTAAAAATCATAGTTTTTTTTTTTAACAAAACATAGTTATAAATGAAAAACCACAATGGTTTCTAAAGAAATTAACCAATTAGTTAGAGGATATTAAATTCTTTTAAAAATGTCAATTTCTTTTATAAAATGGTCACAATTCTTTTACAACAAAAACAAATATAATTTTCATTTTCAAGATACTTTTTTTTTCCTGAGTTAGGGTCTCGCTATGTAGCTCAGGCTGGCCTTGAACTATGGAACTCCTGCTTTAGCCTCTAGGTTTGAAGATTACAGTATAAACTAGCACCTGGCTTCGTTTGCAAGCTGTGCCTGCCAATACACTCATGGTCACTAGTCATGAAGCAGAGGGATGCTACTGAGAAAGCAGGAGTGCTGATGGGCTGTCAGGGGTCAGTCACACAGAAGCAGGTACTAGGGCTCTGAAAAGAAGGAGTACTTTTCCAAAGAAAAATTTGTTAAATAGCCTGAATAAGTAAATGAATAAACTCTGTCTACTGATTGAGTTTAATTACACTGGCCACAATTGAAGATTTTTATGTTAGAAGATATGTGATGAAAACTGGGATATTTTAAGAATCAGCACAGAAAATGACTAGGCAAAAGAAAGATGGGATGTTTATGCTGAGGCCTTGCCTCCTGCCATTGCATTACCTCAAATGCCCTTCAAATGGAAATGGTTTCACGCAGTGTAAGCGCCACAGGACGTCTATTCCATGAGGACAGGGATTACTTTCCTTCCTGACTATCCCAGTCCTGGAACACTGCACAGCGCAGTGTGGACACTACACGACAGAATAAATGACCATCACTAGCCCTGAAGTATATTAATTTCTGGTAAAATCTGCTTTCTCTCAGATCGTAAGCCCTACATATTCTGGACTGCAGATGAAGTCAGCGTGGAAATGAGCAATACCAATAGGTATCCTCTGTGTGTGTTTGGGCTAAGATGGCTGCGTACCTGGGCAGTTGTTAGAGCGCCACACATGGAGCAGATGGCCTCTGCATCGTCGTCTGTTTTCTTCTTCACTTGCAGAAGCTGTGCGGCCTGAATGAGAGGTTCCAGGGTTTCCTTGGCCCCACTATTCATCAGATTCTTGTCCCGCAGCCATTCTTCCAGTTGACTGACATTGTACCTACGCCAAAAGAGAGAGAGAGAGAGAGAGAGAGAGAGAGAGAGAGAGAGAGAATGTAAATTTGTTGAATGCTGTCATAAATGTCTTAATTTTGGGTGTATGGCCTTGTCAGTAAAAATGACAGGCAGTATTTTTGTTCAATTTTCTTTGAAATTTTCTTAAATCTAATCAGCTGTGCTTTAAAATTTATCATCATACATATTTATGAGGTTTATAATAATTATGTAAGATTAAATGACAAGAAAATATAATTCTCTCTAATAGAAGATGGAAACAAAGTCATTATAGGAAGTTATAAAACTTGCTAATAAATAAAAACAGAATAAATAATAATTGCACAGCTGACCAGGGAATAATTTCTAGCTTCTCTTACAATTTCAGACGTGGGTTCTTTTTACAGGGTGAGACTCAATAACCCTTTATGTGCTCTCTTTTCCTTAAGGCAAACTCCAAGTTAGATGACTGAATAAACAAATCCCCCTAACTTAGGCCTTGTGCCCAAGCTTCTCTAGAGAAGGGCCTGGGTGATGGAGATAGTGGTCTGAGGAAGCCCTGAGACAGAAGGAGAGAAGGCAAGGGAAGGTCTTGGGAGAGACAAAGACTCTAAATCGAGAGACACGAGAAAATACCCGGATGTTAAGGTTTCAGGGGTGGTCAAGCAAGGGACATGGATCTCATGCTAAGCCTGCAATCAAGGGACAGATAGTGCTTCGTACTCAGCAAATAGGAGGCTTTAAGGTATCACGTTGGGTGACTTCACATTCGTAGCAAACCTGTAGAGAACTAGTCCGACTCTTTGAATGGAAGGCATCGCCTTAATGTTGACAAGCAGGTGTGGGTCAGAATGAAAAATGTGAAAAGAACTCTAACGTTTTCTGAGAGTGAGTAAATAAAGACTTTTGTGGAAAAACTACTTTTTTCCTCTCTCAGTGAATATTCTGTTTTAAAATAAACATTTTGCAAAAAAATCAGTACTACTGCAATTATGAGGCTATGACAAGGAGGAATTTGGCATAAAATTGAGTGCAGCAGCTGGGCATGGAGGCAAACACCTGCAATCTCACCACTGAGACAGAGGCAGGAGGATCATGAGTTCAGGGTCATCCTGGGCCACATAGCAGGATCCTATCTCAAAAACAAACAGAGAGTAAAACCAACAACAAGAAAAGCTGAATGCAGCTTGCCTTAAAATTCCAGCGTTAATAAAAGAGTTATTAGACCTGTTTTTTGTTGCCTTAAGTGCAGAAAGGTATTTTGTCAAGATGCACTTCTAAAAGCAAATATTAGAAATCTTCATTGTAATTTAATATTTTCTTATTGTATAATCGAGGCACACAAAAGGAGAGGAAGCAGCTGTCTCCTGTCATTTTTGCAGCTTCTCCCCACTGTGTCACCTAAGGGGTTCTGCCGGTGAGCAGCTGTCCCATCAGGCAGTCAGAGGACCCTGTTGGCAAGCACTGACAAGAGCAGGACAGCCAGGCAAGAGGAAGTGGCTTGTGCCAGTTCTTCCCCTGCAGCCCGGCCACGTGGCACCATAAGGAGGGCTGACTGGAAGTGAGTCATCAGCACTGTGCACGCCTAGCTGGCCAGCTGGGCAGTGACAGGAAGCTGTCCCGGGACTGGCATGTGCTCACCTGATCTGCATGCCTTTGCTCCAGGAGCACATGTCCTTCCGCAGGAGGAGGTTGTTCAGGGTGACAGCCCCCACGATGTAGAACATCTGCTTGGCCACCTGCTTGATCAGCTCTGGGTCCATGCCATGCTGACACATAACCGAATGGAAGGAGTTGAGCTGCCGGAGGATGGAGTCCAGCGTGTAGGTGCCCTCGTCAGCGATACTGGACGTTCGCTTTCTGAGCCCTGTGGGCTTCACCCCAGACACGCCCTGAATCGTTTCATGCTCCAGCATGCCTGAGACTGCAGGGTATTTCAGTTGTTAGAAGAGAAGATTTGGAGGAAAGCCTGTTTCACACGCAGAGCTGCACACACATGCATGCGCACATGTATACACACACACCACACATTCAATTTAGGAAAATCATCTGAGAATCAAAATAGAGGGAAAAGTGACTTTATCAAAATAGGACTTCTGGATTTTAAACTTTAATGACGGAATCAACAAAAAAAAAAATCAATGATATGTTTTTTTTAAATAAGCAGCAGCAGCTTTGTGACAGTCCAGCGTGACATGTCTTGGGGAGTTTTTGAGAGAGGGAGGTAGCAGTGAGGGTTGAGATAAGTACTCTTCACATTTGATCTCAGAGGCAAAAACCAAAAACAGCCCAGTAAGAAAGGCATGACCCTGGGGAAAAGTCTTGCATAAGACTTAGAAGAAGGTGGTGGTCTGGAGCTGGAGAGCTGGACCCTTCTCTGTTCTGGCCTTCCCACAACAGCAGTGAGACTCTGGGCTTGCCTTGGCTTCCCAGGACCCATCTGCGCCACCCTCCCCACCATGCTCTCCAGCATGTAGCTTATGCCTCCTTTAGAAAACTTCTAAGAGGTCTATGCCTTGACTGAGAGCCCTTGAAAGCAGAGACCATGCTTAGCTCATTTTTATGTCTCCTTGTGCTGAAGTGAGCTCCCCCAGAGCCTCACCCAACTCAAAACATTTGCTGTTGCTGCTCTTAAATGACCAAGAGAAGGAAGCAGTTATTCAGAATGAGACAACTTAGAGGCAAACTTCCTGTTCAGCCAATAAACACAGGCCAAAGTAGAAGAAAGACTGGCTGGAGCCGACCCTCTGGCCTCCTGCATTTTGGCCAACTTAGATTGCTTTGGGGGAAAACGAGAAATTCCCGCCATCTCAGAGGCTTCCTTAGTCTCTTACATTGCCAGCAGGTTAATTGTGGACCTAGGAAGAAAACTGAGTATTCTGAGGCTTCCAGGGGAAGAGAAGTTGTGGAAATGTGGAAAACAAATGGGTAGGGAAAAAGTATAGCTGGGAACAGCCTAAAGGATCTACTGAGGGCTGGGGGGACGTGGCTTAGTTGGTACAGTGCCTGCCTAGCAAGCATGAGGCTGTGAATTCAAACCCCAGTCCACCAAAAACAAAAACCAAAAACAAAGTCTGCTGATAATTTGCCTGAAGTCAGTATTTAGCAACTTGAAAAAACTTTTTCTTATTCACCACCATTCAAAATTAGCAGCCTGCAATTTTTACATGGCTCCTGATTCCTATGTACAGATGTTGTAAATTCTAAAGGAATACTGACAGCGCAACATACAAACGAATCAGAACGAGTGAGTGCGCACATAGGAAGAGGGACACTGAACTGCACACTTAGTTGAGTATATACAAATAGAAACACACACACACACACACACACACATACACACACCAGCCACCCAGCTAATGAGAAACCACTACTTCACACCAGATTGCCTCTAACATTTCCAAAGGTACAATGAGTATCTGAGGCAAACCTCTGAGACCTGTCCTTGTTGCAACAGTGCTTTCTCAGTCCTTTCACTGTACACCATCCTGGAAAGTACAAACCCTTCCCCACCTCTTTGGTTTTCCATGGGCCCCTAGGAAGTCCTGCATGGTAGTGCTCTAGCCCAAAGTTTAAAGTGGTTTTTGAAAACTAGACAAGGGATTAAGTCTTTTGTGGATACATAGCATAACCTGATCTTAAGAGAAAAGCATTACACACTGGGGATGGTTTCTATCATATGGAAGCAGTGATTCTGGTTGCATCCCAGGTAGCCCTGGCTGCATTCTGGGATTCCTCAGCTAATCTTAGGTCTGTATTTTACTACTTTACATGCTCTGTATGAATACATGCCCTGAGATGTACAGCACTGGTCATTTATTGATGGGTATGTGGGGTAGATAGACTGATGATGCTGGCCTTACCGATCATTGGCTGAAGGATGTTCTCTAACACTCGCACGAGCTGCTGGTAAATCTGAATGGCCAAGTCACTCAGCACTTGCCGATACTCAGCCAGGTCAAAATTGGTGAGGCAGTGTTCATTTTGGCGAGATGTGTTGTGCTTCATGAAGCCCTGGAGTCACACAGAGCAAAGGCGTCTCTGTTGTTTTGCTAGCTTTTCATGCTTTTTCCTCTTTCCCAGGAGTTTGATCCACTCCACCCCCCCCCCCCCCCCCCCCCCCCCCCCGCAGGCCAGTAAATCATTCTCACATGCCGCTGTGTGTTTGTTTGCTTCCACGGCTCCTACTTGCACTTCTCTCTAGCTTTTCTTGGCAACCTAGATTTAAGCCTATCTATAAAGGCTTAAACAAGTTGGGGGAATTTAACTTAAAAAAATGAAAGAGTGTTTCTTTTCTAAAACAGCAGGTGACCGCCAAACACTAAATCATCTGAAGTACTAATCTCTTAACTTCAGCTCATTGAACATGGCCCTTGCATAAACACAGTGCCCAGAGGCGTATGCATCAACTTCTTGAATAGACCAGCTTCTACTGAAACTGCTAACCAAATGAGCAATGTCCCTTATTATGTTTCATGGTATCCACACCACGATTTTCAGCCAGAGTTTAGGACAGAATCTGATGGGGGCATTTGTTACAAGGAAAGCTAACTGGACAAGCAGATATTTTTTTCAGTCATTTTGCCTCTAAACAGGCTCACTTGACATTGCCAGGTGAAGGCAGTTGCTTATTTGGTGGGCTCTGCCCCTTGGCTGAGCACTGCCTCCCTACAGCCCACCTAGTGACTTGGTCTAGATGTGGGAACTGACGGGTCACAGCTCGTGGCCTGTCCTGGGAGTCTGAGGTCAGGTCCATCCTCTAGCTGTCTTGCTCATCTTTTTTTCCCCAACACTTGCCAGGACAGCCCTCAGCCTTGGGGTGACAGAGAGCACTAGTGAGCAGCTCCTCTGCCTATCCTCCTGGCAGAAGATGGGAGGCATGGAGGGTGGTGGGTGAGGGCCACAGGCTCTGTGATGTGGGCAGACCCAGAATCCAAGCTCTGCTGCTTCTGGCAAAGAGGACTTGGGCACATTGATGAGCCTCATTGAGCTTCAGTTTTGTCATATGTAAAACTGGCTATTAATTCCTACTGCACAGAGGTGGTATGAAAATTAAGTAATATAAATAATCTAATGTATAATAAGTGCTGTCAGGTATTTATTAAGGAGCCCTTAGTAAACAGTAAAGAATAGCTTACATAGCTTTAAAACATGTTGAATGAAGTCTATCAAATGATCAATGAACACACCACTACAAACAAAAGCAATGCAGAATTTTGGACACATCAAAAGACACATGACCTTACATTCTGTCTTGTCTTTGATCACCTTTAATGTACTGTGGTGAACCAAAATTGGTTAATTTCTTTAGCAGTTCAGTGTTCCAGTATTAGTTCTGGACAGCCTACTTTAAAATATAGACACAGGTTTCATTTCTGGTAACTATTCATCGACTGATGCTTATTTTGTTTTTGCTGCACTTTCTCATGAGCTCCAAGAGGAAAGAAGCTACAACAATACTCAGGTCACTGGTAGGTAGTGAGCACCAACAAAGATTTGAATTTCTAAGCCACCTTTGCGTTTGGCTTTTGAAATTAAACACGGTTCAACATTTTGTGATTTTAAAACTTTCCTTGAAAAGGTCAGAGAAAGTACAGCATGCTGGTTTTGTGGTCAAGGTTTTCTCACCTCTTCTCCACTGTACTGCTTCAAACAATGCAAAAAGCGGCACGTGTTAGACAGCCAGAAGGATACAGTTTCAAAGTCATCGCCTCTTTTCTGAAAGAGAAAATAAGTCTAAATTTGCTTTTTCCTTTGGGAAGTAACAACCTGAAAAAAAAAAAAAAGACTGAACAGACACGGAAGGCCCATTTCTGTCATGACCATCACAAGCTGTTCCAAAAATAAATCACACTGCAGTCTTATGTCATTGCTACAAAAATCCAAATACCAGGTTTATCAGCTTTTTGTTACTTTCCTTGCCATGGACTGGGTGCAGAGGCTCATGACTGTACCCCAGCTACTTGGGAGGTAGAGGTCAGGAGGATCACAGTTCAAGGTCATCTTGGGCAAAAAAGTTATCGAGATCCTCCCATCTCAACAAACAAGCTGGGTATGGTGGCAAGCCCATCTCCATGGGTAGCACAGGGAGGATTGGGGTCCCAAGCAGGTCCAGGCCAGGGGTAGGGTGGAGAGGACAGAGAGGGACCCTACCTGAAAAATAACCTAAATAAGAAAGGGCTGGAGGTGTGGCTCAAGTGATAGAGCACTTGTCTGGCAAGTGCAAGGCCCTAAGTTCAAACCACAGAACCATCAAAAAAAAAAAAAAAAAAAAAAGTACTACCATTCAGTTGATGTTAACTGGTCTTTTACACAGAACAAATTCAATCCACTGTTGACCTGAAATCACTTCCCTTAGGGTTCGTAAGGGAATGAGAAAGAATGGGAATCATAAGTTTTGTAACAAAGAATATAAAAAAAGAGTCTGAAGTGCTCAAACCCAGCTTGGATTAAAAATGCTGTCAACAATAAGAAAAGGTCTGAGCAGTTCCAGAGAGGAGATGGAGGAACTCCTGTACTCAGCAGTAGAGCCAGGGGCAAGCTGGTTGGCTCAGCAGGATGGGCCACAGTGGAACAGAGAAGAGGAACTCTGCCTGAAGAAGCCTTGGCGCTGGGAAGGCTTCTCGGGGGTTGAACAGTAGACATATGTGGAAATCCATGAATTTGTGAACAAAACCACTGACTAGTCTAGATATAGGAAGTCCCAGGACACAGGCCATTCTGAGAATGTCTGCAGGCTGACTTAACTGGACATTAGCAGAGGTGGGCTAGGTGAGTGCTCCAGTGACCCTGCCACGGCCAGCCTGCCACCGCCTTGCCTCAGAACCTGCACTGATGGTCTTTGTCAGCTCAGTCCAGAGCCCTGTTAGGAACACTTGTAATTCAGTCTTTACAAGGGTTAAAATTATTCTTGTTAAACCTGCATTCAAGTCCTGGGTTGATCTATGATTGGGGGTATCATAAAATCATGTTCCTAAAACTGGAAGATGGTATAGCTAGCTCTTTCATGTATTTACCTAGTAGTAAAATGAGGACTTGAGCTTGTCAGCTCGTCACTGTACCTATACTAATGAGTCCCCAGGCTCCCAGCACTGTGAACAAACAAATACAAATAAATAAAAGAAAGAATTACCAGGTAAAGTTGCTTATAACCTAAGGAAAAGACTCGAAGCATCTGTTCTCATTGTGGGATAAACTACTCTTAAACTTAAAAATATGTTTTCTTTCACTAGGGTGCTCTCTAGCTTCATTTAAATGAGATACTCTATATTATTTCAAAATAAAAGATCGTAGCCAGTATCAGTGGCTCATGCCTAGAATCCAAGCTACTTGGGAGTTGAGGCTGGGAGAACTGAGGTACAAGGGCAGTCCAGGCGAAAAACTTCATGGGACACAATCTCAACCAACAGCTGGGCACAGTGGTACACACCTGCCATCCCAGCTACACAGGAGGCTAAGATGGGAAGACTGCAGTTCTAGGTCAAATAGGGCAAAAAGTCCAGGAGACCCTATCCCAGCCACTAGTCAGATGGAGTGGCATACACCTGTCATCTCAGCTATGGTGAGAAACCTAAAATAGAAGAACATGGTCCAGGCCCACCCTGGGCAAAAAGCGAGATCCTATGACAAAAGTAATCAGAGAAAAAAGGTCTGGAGGCATGGCCCAAACAGTGGAGCATCTACCGAGCAAGTACAAAGGCCTGAGTTCATACCCCAGAGCCACCAATAAACAAAGAAATAAATACATAAATAAAATATCATTTACATGCTGAGTGTGGTGCACTCCTGTAATCCCAGCACTTGGAGGCTGAGGCAGAAAGATCCTGAGTTCTAGGTCAACCTGGGCTATGTAGTGACACACTGTCTCAAACAAAATGAAAACAACAGAAAAACCAAAACCAAAAGATCACTTACTTCTCTGGAAACTTTAAAAAATTTAAAACTGAATAGCAATTCTACTCAAGAAGTTACTAGGTTGTTTGTCAAAGTAATATTTTTACAATGCACATACTGTATTTGGTCAAAATTAAATAACAATTTAGTTTCAACTGCCTCACAGAGAAAACAAAATGAATTCAAAGCTAGTTTCAGTTTTTGATTTATTAAATAAAAATGACCTGTTAGCTAAAAACTATGAATTCTCCTTATGCTTTTATGCTGCTTTAGAGCCCACATAAAAAAACAATTGTTAAAATCAACAGAGGGACAGAAGACACTCTACAACTTGAAACAGGACAGGAGACAGCGCGTGGACTTCAAGTGGGCTGCGTTCAGGTACATAGTCCTTTTCAATCCATAAACAATATGCTGCGATAATCTATAAAACTAGGTAAATGTGTCTTGCAATTAGGTTGGGAGAGAAAATGTATCGTTTGTTAATGTTTGTTTTTGTCTATGTTGAGAATAGCAGACTTACAGTCCACTGAAGTGCAATGCACATCAACATGCCAGATATTATGTAAGTTATATTCCAGAGACGTGCATCAATTTTTAAATGTTAAATCCTCAGAAACCCCACGCTTTCGTAACCACCGTGGACTGTAGCTATACAGAACAGCTGCACCACAGGCGGTGAGAACCAGCATCCGTGGAAGTTCGTGACCAGAGCTGGAGGGAGGGAGGACTGCAGAGTGGCAGGGGAAGTGAAACGGCTCTACAGATGGATGGCGGTGATGGCTGTACAATTCTGTGAATGCAATTACTGCCACAAAACTGTGCATGTCAGAAAGCTGAAAATGGCAAATTTTATGTTATGTATATTTTACCACACTTTCAAAACTTCATGCAAGACATTTTGGATGAGAGTCCCTGGGGAATGACCACTTACTTGCCTTCTTCCCTAATGCTCCCACTACGTTAGATCATCAGAGGCAAAGAATCAGGAACATATTACCTGAATTTCTCAAGAAGCACTGAGCTAAAGAACTAAGTATAATTGTTTTTCATTGAGCCAAGAGGTGGATTATACACGGTGACTCAGTGACTACTGAGTTTTGCAGGGCTTTCTGTTCAGTTATATAAATGCTGCTGCCTTTTCCAAGTCTTTCTTCTCTAATAGCGTCTCTGTGCTGCTTCTCATATGGAAGCAGGCATTTTAGGTAACAGAAAAGATTATGGGATGAGCTGGAGAATTATGGGACCAAAAGCCGGAAGAGGGGCCAGACATGATGGTGCATGTTTGGTATCTTAGCTACTGAGGAGGCAGAAATCAGGAGGATTAAGTTTTGAGGCCAGCCCAGGCAGAAAGTTAGCAAGACCCCATCTCAACAAATAAGCCAGGTGAATTAGTTCACATCTATAATCCCAGCTGTGTAAGATACAAAGGCAGGTGGATTGAAGACCAAGGCTGGCCCTGGGCAAAAATGCAAAACCCTATCTGAAAAATAAAGCAAAAAAACCCAATACCTGAGGGCCTGGCTCAAGTTGTAGAACATCTGCATAGCAAGAAGCTCTGAAGTAAAGCATTACCACCAAAAAAAAAAGTTAGATGGAAACTTGGTCAGACACCTTTTTGTATGCACGAGCCACGTGTTACTGAACTGAGCGTCTGACTTAACAGACTCTGTCCTGTATATGGTCTCCACTAAACATAAATGTTTAATTTACTACAAATAAAACCTTAAAGCAGATGATTTCTGCCCGTGAAGAAATTTAACTTGCTCCACAATTAAATGCATTAATTTCAAATTAACTTTGAAAGAGGTTGTAAGGAAGAATGTTTCCGACAATGGAAAGTGTCTGTAACTTGCATTTTTGCCCACGTCTAAAGAAGAAAAAGCACCTCCGTGCAGACTGTCATCATCAACATCCATTGTGAGAAATCCTGAACACAAACTGACCTTCAGCACTTTTTTGATGCTGTTAATTGTTGATGTTAGCAGAGACCTGACTTTCTGATCATCATTCAGGTAGTCAGCATGTCGAACACACATAAACAGGATATATGCTGGTAGCCCTGGAATCAAATTGACTGCTACGCCACGTGGCTTCAGTTCTGAAAAAAGAAGAAAGGAAAGACAAAATTATGTAACACTGAAAGTCTTTGTGAGGCATGCTTTGTGAGACATAAAAGTAGGAGTTCAATCATTCAGGGTAAGTCATATGAAAAAAAAGGATTTTAACAGTTCATCAAGTGGAGAAATTATTGGGTGTGGAAACTAAATGTATCTATATAAAATTTATGTATCCTGCCTTTACTTTCCCCCTTGGACTCCAGTCCTGTGTACCAAGTGCCTTCTTGATGCCTCTGCTCAGGTACGTCAAACTCATGATTCCCAAGGGAACCTACTCTCCTAGTGGACCTCCCCATCAGGAAAGAGGGTAACAGTTCAATACTAGGAAAGACACAGAATAGTGAAGGGGAGATTCCAGCAAAGGAAGGAAAGGATGGGACAGATGACAAGGAAGTGGAAGAAGCATTTTGGAGGGGTCTCCCTGTTTTTCAGGTTATGAGCCTTGTCTCCTTTGATTCCTTTCTTTTCTTACACCACATACCTCATTTGTCACTGGATCCTGTTGGCTCTTTCTATAAACGATATTCAGGCCTAGCTACCACCCTAGTTTAGGCTACCATCAGCTCTTGGATGGCTACAACAGCTTCCTGCCTGGTCTCCTGGATCCACCCCTTACTCCCCAGTACTGTATCTTCCATACAATGGGGAGAGTGTTTCTTTAAGAAATGTAGGTCAGATTATGTTACTCTTCTTCCGAGAATCCTCCAAGCAGCTTCTCACCCACTCATTTATAAAATCTGAAATCCTCATTGTGTTTCCTGTGACCTAGCCCTTACTCTTCCCCAGCCTCAGCTCACTCTGCTCCATCAAATGGGCCTCCTTACAGCTGGCTGAACATACAGGCATGCTTCTGCCCCAGAGCCTATGTACTTATTATTTTCTGCCTCTAAAGCTGTTTCCCCAGACATCAGCATGACTTGCCTCCTGACTTCCCTTGGCCTCTAAAGATTGCTTTACTAAAGAGAGTTTCCTGATGAGTTTATATAATACTGTACATCTGCCTTTCCTCATTTTCCTTTTTCATCCCTCAAACCATCGCTTCTGAAACATCTTGCTAACTGTAGATCACGTTGAATCTGAAGCAACCCTGCACCATAAATAGCACTAAGTTTAATGCCATGAGCCCAAGGCATGTTAAATTAGGTATAATTACTGATCACAGTGCTGTCACCCTGGCACCCAGAGGGAGGAAAGCCATGCAAATACTGAAGGAAGCTTTTAGGTTTTTCAGCACACAGCTCATAGGTACATGTGTTCTCTCCTCATTTACCCCTCCTATAAAAAGTCTTTTTACAGAGCTAGCAGGCTCACACCCCTCCAAAATGCTTCTTCTGCTTCCTTGTCATCTGTCCCATCCTTTCCTTCCTTTGCTGGAATCTCCCTTTCATTATTTTGTTTCTTCCCTAGTATTGAACTGCTGTTCTCAACATATTTAGTCATAAGCCTCTCTAGGGAAGTAAGGAAAACCAGAAAAATTCAGGACCCTAAATGGCCTACAGCAGTGGAGTTCAGCTGTGGTTACCCTTGAGAATCCCCCGAGAGGTCTCTAGCAAAGTACTACACATGGCCAGGCTCAGCTCTCTAGAGGTGGAGGACTATATATCAATACTTTCAAAATCTTCCTGGATGGACAGGGGTATGGCTCAGCAGTAGCTTGTCAAGCATTCTCGAGGCCCTCACCTCGACCCCTGAAGCTGGGCTTAGTGGTACAGGCCTGTAATCTCAGCACTTGGGAGATGGATTCAGGAGGATTGCAAGTTCAAGGTCAGCCTGGACTACATAGCAAGTTCCCAGTTGGGCTGGGCTAGGTAGGGAGACCCTGCTTCAAAACAATAACAAACAAATAAACCAAAATCCCATAACCCCACACAGAGCTTCCCAGGTGGTTCTAATATTCAGCCAGAGCTGAGAAGGCCTGGCCTCAAAGGACCCTGGGCTTTTGACTTTGCATTTGAGAGAGCATGGTACTGTTGGGATGCTAGCAGGGCCCCACAGGGTATAGTGTGTAACGGTGACTACAGGTATATCTTAGTCAGGCTCAGCAGCACGGGCTTGTAGTCCACTGGTGGGAGGATTGCTTGAGCCCGGGAGCTCAAGACCAACCTAGACAATACAGTGAGTTCCCAGTATCGAAAAAAAGAAAAATTTAAAAAGAAAAAACAAAACCAAAAGGAACTTCAGGATTGACTATTTTAAACATTCTAACCAATCTTTCCTACTGTCAACATTATCAGAAAGCCCTTTTATCCCATGTAGAAAATACTTGCCTAGAATCAGGTTCTTAACAAGCTTTTGTTCATCCTCCTTCTTGTACTCCAGCATTCCCTGGAAATCCTTCTCCTTCCTGGGAATGTTGACGGGACGGATTGGCTCATCGATGATCTGCCCAGGAGATATGTTCTCCATTTGGCCCACTTCAGGAGAAAGGAAAGAGAGGAAAATGTTTTCCATAGGGAAGATGGGAGGGTTCCATGTTGCTCAAATTTTAAACTAACTCTATACCAAGAAACTTGGCATATTTGCCATTCAGTTATCCTCTCTTAAAATATTGCTTTCTGCTAAAATTGGGCAGATAGACAGCAAAATTAAATGATAACGTTACTCTCATGGCCACTGAGCTTGGTACCATTAGCATCAAATGACCTCACAGAACTCAAAATTGTTAAGCATTTCTGTAATAAGGTTTACTTCGCAATAAGATTAAATGCCCAAAAGTTTGTGGTTTAATGTATCTATAACTAATCTGTACTAATGAGAAGTGGTTAAGTATATTTAGACTATGACTTACAGAAGGAAAAACAACATTCTACAAAGGGCAGCAGCAGCAAGAGCACCTTCAGCTCTAAGAATCCAGTCATTAAATGCAAAAGAACATTTATTTTAAGTGCATCATTATGTTCAGTTGAAACCATACCAAGATCACTGGGAGAAGTGTTTCTTCACTATTGGTGTGAAAATGTATTATTTCCCACAAAGGCCTCGTAAGGCAAATACCTTCCTCTAATTTCCAAAGAAATCATTAGCAAATAAAACACATTATTTAATACTTATGGGTTTTTGTTTGTTTTTAATAGAATGCTAAAAGTTCCAACCCTTTTAGGTCTTACAAATGGCCACTGTTGTCAATGGCAGTAGCTGGAGCAGAATTCTGCCCAGGGTGAATGAAGAGCAGTCTCCATCTTCATCTGAGAACTGAGCATTGAGTGGGATGCATGGGAAAGGGAAGGGAACACATGTGTTATCACAGTGGCGGTGGAGACAGGTACTAGTGAGCAGGTTTTGTACTTTCACCTACAAGAATGGGAACAGTTAAGAAACCTACTTAAGTGCAAACACAATGCGGATCAGATACAAAAAACATTAGGAAGTTGCTGCTGTCTCCCCACGTAGGGGAATCAGTAGTACTTCTTGTACCACTCTGGGCAATTTCCTTTGTTAGTTCCTTGAAGCCAGTTCCAGGGAAAAGGTCATCGCAGAGAACACAAGTACCTGCCAGTGCTCTTGCTTAGGTGGCACTTAGCCCGGTGACACCCCACCCACCTCATGATGCAGCATCACACACTGGGAACACCGGTGCTGAGACCTGGCTTGGGTGCAGTCACCAGCACTAAGGTATCTAAAGAGTGATCAGAATGGGATTGGACACATCGGGCAGTGGCCACCTCCCATACTCTACCTAGTGTCACAGGGGCAGGATGCCATGTGAAAGCCACAGACTAGCAGTAAAATGTCCTCTACGCAAGAGAACAGGAGACTCAAACTGGTCGTCATTTCTGGAGTCAGTTTAAATGCAACACCACCAGGACTGACGAAACTGTGGCCTCCGCAGCCCATGGACTGCTGTTGCATGTGAAAACAAAGCAATAAACCCGACCATCTAGTCACTACTCACTTAAAGCCACACATTATTTCAAGAGGGGAAACTGGGAGGAGGAAACAAATCCAACATATTAGGTTTATCAATAAATGTACACATTTGGACTTCATGCAACCGAAAGAGGATACTTTAAATTTACTGATTTTGTAAAATCTAAGATGCCATTAATTAGGAGATATGCCATTTGATATAACACTAAAAAAAGGAAAACTACTGCTAATCAAACTATAAATCACCAACAATTATAAGACACACTTCAACTGTGGAGATGCTATGCACCTCAGAACCTATGGAATGTGTGAATATTTTCACTAAGCGAGCTCATGCTTTAAAAGAAAGCTTTACTTTTTTTTTTTTCCCCAGAATCTCAAACCAGGATATTTTTAGTTCTGTATGAAAATGTCAGACAAAATTTGCTATCTTTTCATTAAACATTTTCTTTTTGCCTTTGAGGTATTCGAAGAGACTTAAGTCTTCAAAACAAAAAAGTCAGAAAGATTTTGATTTATTTACCAAAATTATCTACTAATTAAAATAAAATGTCAACCTTCATGTAGCATCAGAAAAATATACAGACTGAAAAAGATAGGCCAGAACAGCACTCCAATTTTCAAACACTCAAGAGACCGTGGTGATTGCTGTGATTTGAATGTTTGGTCCCTCCAAAATTCATGTTGAGATCCCATCCTCAGTGCATCAGCACTGAACTGCAGGAGTTTAGGCCATGAGAGCTCTACTTCTAGAGTTGGGACCTCTGCCTTACAAAAGGGGTTATAGGAGCTGGTTAGGCCTTTTCCCTTCACACCCCTCCCGTCAAATGAGAACACAGTTTATGTCTCCAGTGGAGGGCGCACAAGGCACTATCTAGGAAGGACAAACCAGGCCCTCACCAGGCACTGAGGCTGCAGGCCTTGATCTTGAACTTCCAACATCTTGAACTATAGAATAAATTTCTACAGCTTGTGAGTCCCCAGTCTGAGATATTTTTAGAGCAGCACAAATGGACTGATGGAGCAGTCATTTAGCCCAGTGCTCTGTCTAACGCAGGAATCCTTCTAGAATCTGAATCAATTCCGATTTCCTTTTCTACATTCTTTGCAAAACTGAAGGGAAAATATTCCTCAACATTTTTGTCTTGGAAAAGGAAAGGAAATTAGAAAGATCTTCTAGAAAATATACCTCTCCTCCCCTTAGTACTAGGAAGGTCTTTTTTTTTTTTATTCATATATTCATATGTGTATACATTGTTTGGGTCATTTCTCTCCTGTGGCCCCCCCTTTCTCCCCCCACCTCCTCGTTTCCAGGCAGAACCTGTTCTGCCCTTCTCTCCAATTTTTTTGAAGAGTAGACATAAGCAATAATAAGAAAGACAAAGCGTTTTTGCTAGTTGAGATAAGGATAGCTATACAGAGAGATTCCTAGCATTGCTTCCATGCACAAATGTGTTACAACCCGAATTGATTCATCTCTACTGACCTCTTCACTACTTCCTGGTCACCTTCCCATAGACCTCTGTCATTTTAAGGTTACTGTATTAGCTCCTATGCACTGGGGACATCAAACACTTTAAAGTTATGGGTTTCCTACCATTCCCTATTCCTTCTGTATGTGTCCTCCCTTTAGCATGTGACCCAAGTCTAATAATATTACTGGATTTGTTTTAGATCTAAAGTCCACATATGAGGGAGAACATACGATTTTTGGCCTTCTGAGCCTGGCTAACTTCGCTTAAGATGATGTTCTCCGGTTCCATCCATTTACTTGCAAATGATAAGATATCATTCTTTTTAATGGCTGAGTAAAATTCCATTGTGTATAGATACCACATTTTCTTAATCCATTAGTCAGTAGTGGGGCATCTTGGCTGTTTCCATAACTTAGCTATTGTGAATAGCGCTGTAATAAACATGGGTGTGCAGGTGTCTCTGGAGTAACCTGAGTCGTATTCCTTTGGGTATATCCCCAGGAGTGGGATTGCTGGATCATATGGCAGATCTATGTTTAGTTTTTTAAGAAGTCTCCATATTGTTTTCCAGAGTGATTGTACTAGCTTGCATTCCCACCAGCAGTGAATGAGGGTTCCTTTTTCCCCACATCCTCACCAACATTTGTTGTTGGTGGTGTTTTTGAAGACAGTTATTCTATCAGTCAAAAGAACAATGCAGGAGGTATCACGATACCTGACTTCAAACTATGTTACAAAGCAATAACAATAAAAACAGCATGGTACTGGCACAAAAACAGACATGAAGACCAGTAGAACAGAATAGAGCACCCAGATATGAAGCCACACAACTATAACTAACTTCTCTTTGACAAAGGCGCTAAAAATAAACGATGGAGAAAAATCAGCCTCTTCAACAAAAACTGTTAGGAAAACTGGTTAGCAGTCTGCAAAAAACTGAAACTAGATCCACGTATATCACCCTATACCAATATTAACTCAAAATGGATCAAGGATCTTAATATCAGACCACAAACTCTAAAGTTGATACAGGAAAGAGTAGGAAATACTCTGGAGTTAGTAGGTATAGGTAAGAACTTTCTCAATGCAACCCCAGCAGCACAGCATCTAAGAGATAGCATAGATAAATGGGACCTCATAAAACTAAAAAGCTTCTGCTCAACAAAAGCAATGGTCTTTAAACTGAAGAGACCACCCACAGAGTGGGAGAAAATATTTGCCAGCTATACATCAGACAAAGGACTGATAACCAGAATATATAGGAAACTCAAAAAACTAAATTCTCCCAAAATTAATGAGCCAATAAAGAAATGGGCAAGTGAACTAAACAGAACTTTCTCAAAAGAAGAAATTCAAATAGCCAAAAAACACATGAAAAAATGCTCACCATCTCTAGCAATAAAGGAAATGCAAATTAAAACCACACTAAGATTCCACCTCACTCCTGTTAGAATAGCCATCATTAGCAAAACCACCAACAACAGGTGTTGGTGAGGATGAGAGGAAAAAGGAACCCTTTACACTGTTGGTGGGAATGTAGACTAGCACAACCACTCTGGAAAAAAATTTGGAGGCTACTTAAAAAGCTAAACATTGATCTACCATTTGATCCAGCAATACCACTCTTGGGGATATACCCAAAAGACTGTGACACAGGTTACTCCAGAGGCACCTGCACACCCATGTTTATTGCGGCGCTATTCACAATAGCCAAGTTATGGAAACAGCCAAGATGCCCCACCACTGATAAATGGATTAAGAAAATGTGGTATCTATACACAATGGAATTTTATGCAGCCATGAAGAAGAACGAAATGTTATTATTCGCTGGTAAATGGATGGAATTGGAGAACATCATTCTGAGTGAGGTTAGCCTGGCCCAAAAGACCAAAAATCGTATGTTCTCCCTCATATGTGGACATTAGATCAAGGGCAAACACAACAATGGGATTGGACTATGAGCACATGATAAAAGTGAGAGCACACAAGGGAGGGGTGAGGATAGGTAAGACACCTAAAAAACTAGCTAGCATTTGTTGCCCTTAACACAGAGAAACTAAAGCAGATACCTTAAAAGCAACTGAGGCCAATAGGAAAAGGGGACCAGGAACTAGAGAAAAGGTTAGATCAAAAAGAATTAAACTAGAAGGTAACACACACGCACAGGAAATTAATGTGAGTCAACGCCCTGTATAGCTATTCTTATCTCAACCAGCAAAAACCCTTGTTCCTTCCTATTATGGATTATACTCTCTCTATAACAAAATTAGAAATAAGGCCAAAATAGTTTCTGCTTGGTATTGAGGGGGTAGGGGGAAGAGGGAGGGGGCAGAGTGGGTGGTAAGGGAGGGGCTGGGGGCAGGGGGGAGAAATGACCCAAGCCTTGTATGCACATATGAATAAAAAAAAAGTCAAAAAAAAAAAAAGAAAATGTGGTATCTATACACAATAGAATTTTATGCAGCCATGAAGAAGAACGAAATGTTATCATTCTGAGTGAGGTTGCCTGGCCCAAAAGACCAAAAATCATATGTTCTCCCTCATATGCAGACATTAGATCAAGGGCAAACACAACAAGGGGATTGGACTTTGAGCACATGATAAAAGCAAGAGCACACAAGGGAGGTATGAGGATAGGTAAGACACCTAAAAAATTAGTTAGCATTTGTTGCCCTCAATGCAGAGAAACTAAAGCAGATACCTTAAAAGCAACTGAGGCCAAAAGGAAAAGGGGACCAGGAACTAGAGAAAAGGTTAGATCAAGAAGAATTAACCTAGAAGGTAACACACATGCACAGGAAATTAATGTGAGTCAACTCCCTGTATAGCTATCCTTATCTCAACTAGCAAAAACCCTTGTTCCTTCCTATTATTGCTTATACTCTCTCTTCAACAAAACTAGAGATAAGGGCAAAATAGTTTCTGCCAGGTAGCGAAGGGGTGGGGGGGGAGAGAGAGGGAACAGGGTGGGTGGTAAGGGAGGGGGTGGGGGCAGGGGGGAGAAATGACCCAAGCATTGTATGCACATATGAATAATAATAATAAAAAGATAAAAAAAAGATAGCCATTCTAACAGGGGTAAGGTGGAATCTTAGCCGGAAGGTCTTAGGTTTAACTGAGAGTCAGGTAAGTTCCCACAAGTTGGGTTCTAGTCCTGCCACCTAACTGGCAAGACTTTCGGTAAGTCTCTTATGAAAAAAGTAACTGATTTCTAGAATATTTTCAGGTCTAAATTCCTTGATCATAAAAACTGATCTCCTTAAATAAATGCAGCACATAGGAGGAAGCAAGAGTTGGGTTATTTTAAAAACAAAAGCATTTAAGTGTGCTGCAACGTGTTTGAAGAAAAACAGAAACCTTTAGTTATCAGAAGATGCTTTGTTGTATGAAGGTGCCAGGATTTTCCTGGCATAACAGGGAGTTTGGGGGATGAAGAAAGGTGTTGGAAGAGCTTGTCACCTTTACTTAGTAAGTTGAAAGTGGCGGCAGGCACACTGCCCTCATGTAGTGCCTAGTTGTGTTAAGTGTCTACTTCATTTTATTCTCTAGATATATGTATCATATAACTCAAAATATAACCTTTCTTAAGAACTATTCTCCCTTTTTTTGGGCTCAATCTAGCAATTGTCTTCTCAAGTGTTACTTTTAGCTTTATAGCTATCAAGATAGTTGAACTGATAAGTTTGATTTCTGATTTTTAATGGCCTAAAATTAGTAACATCTGAAAATATTCTAGCCTATCTCTTTAATTAAAATATACATATCAAAGAAAATTGATTAAAAATGTAAAATATGCAATGACTTTTCAAGCTATCCTCATTTACTAATGTATGGCAAAGGAGCCATTAGGAGTTTAACTAATAACCTTACAAATACCCTTAAAATCGGTTTTTTCAAGCAAACACTGTTGTCTGATTATCACCTCATGATATGATTAGTGCACAGTTTAGTGTAGAAAGTTCTCTGGAAAAAAAAGACTTTAAAATACTACCAATAAATATTATAGCCCGTGTGGTGTGATTCAGAGGTTGAAAATTTTTAACATATGAATCACGTAATACTAGTGAATTACATATAAAATATTCCTACAGAGTATATTTCTTATTTCTAAAGAATCATTTTGGAATTTGTACATGCAAAGGAGTAATATCCTTTTTAAAATAAATATCTATGGTCCCACATTCAAATATTTTGGTGACTTATTAATTCAATCAACAAACATTTATGGGAGGGTTATCACAGGTCAGACACTATGCTAGCTGCTGTGACTGCAAAGAGAAATGAGCAGTGGTTTCTACGCTCAGGAAGCTCTTGATGTATTATGAAAGCCAGTAACTCAAACAGAAAAATTGCTAAAAATATGACAATGAAAACCACAGAGATGGGAACCAAATGGCTGGGCAGATGTCTGTGTGCATGGTCACAAAATGTTGCCCTTGAGGATATGACTCTGGTCTCAAAGAATGAGCAGGGTCTGGCCAGGAAAAGGAAGGCAAATAGAAGGAATAGTTATGACTTGGCCTGTTATGGTGGAGGAATGAAAACCACACTTAACAGTTAATCACAGGCCAGGTGTTGGTGACTCATGCTTGTAATCCTAGCTACTTGGAAGGCTGAATTCAAATGGATCAAAGTTTGAGGCTAGCCCTGGCAGATAATTTGTGAGACCCCCCCCCATCTCCAAAAACACCAGAGCAAAATGGACCACAGGTATGGCTCATGTGGTAGAGTGCCTGCTTTGCAAGTGTGAAGCGCTGAGTTCAAACCCCAGTGCCACCAAAAAAAAAAAAAAAATAGAGTTCATCATGGTGGAGTCTCTTGATAATTCCCTGTGATGGGGCTCTCCATGTTTTGAGCCAAGCAAGAACTATGCAAAGTGACATCTAGTGAATAAGACGGTGGTCAGGCTGGGCAGAATGATTTCTGGTCAAAATGGTAAGTGCTCGTATACATCTAAGGCAATCCCATCCTTGAGTCTGCATCTCTGTGATGTTGTGAGCAGTGAGAAGATTGTTGGGATGAACTCAGAATCTGGCTTTAGTCTGACTGACTGCTAGATCCCTGGCACCCACAACTGTGCTGAACACACAGCAGGAGCTCAAGAAAAATTACAAACACACTAATCCACAAGAGCAGATTCAATTGTTCACAGAAGTAGCAATATTGATATGTGGTCATTTCTCAAGGAGTTTTCCTGTCATCATCATATAGAAGACATGAGATGTTTTTTACAAATGTTATTTTTTTATAGTCCTAATTCATATTTTTCTGACTTATTTTTTGTTCCATTAGACTGAGTTCTTTGGAGACACAGACTTAGGATCTCTAATAAGACTAACAGTTACTACTAAAAGTAAGTTGTATTTAGTGTTTACTGTGCATCAGGAACTATTACAAATGCATTACCTGTAAGAAACTCTGTCTTCTGACCTTGAACTGAAACTCCTGGAGTGGGCCATAGATCATGAGCTGTGGAACATGGTACACTGCCCAGCCCATACGGACAAGCCCGGGAACCTTCTGCACTGCCCAGCTCACGTGGGCAACCTTGAAACATGCTGCATTCCCAATCCCCTGCCTTTGGTCCTGCCTCTGCCTTGGCTTAAAAAACACAGCCTACACCCTCCCCACCACCCGGAGATTGCCAGATGCCCTTCTATCTCACTAATAAAGCGTGACTCAACTCCACTGAGGTCTCTGTTCTTTCCAGTCTTTTCCTAACATTTGGTGCGGAAACTGGGAGGAGTCTCCCATGGGGATTTCATTCCCTGGTGGAGTCTCCTTCTATGGGACTCTTCTCCCCAAGCCCTCCTGCTGCAAGCTGGCCTCACTCCCAAGTGCCAGCTTGCCTCCTCCCTTCTCCCTCCTTGCTTTCTCCTTTCACTATCGGTTTCTCTCCTTTATCTCCATGGTCCAAGGTGAGAGCTTGTCGTTGGCTCCTCCAGCTTACTTTGACCAAACAGCAACTGGACGATTCTGCTCTCCTTGCCTGAGTCATGTAAAGGAGGCTAGATCTTGACTAGATCTATATTGGCTCAACGAGTAAACTCACCTGGCACTCCACCCTCCGACCTTGCCCCTCCTCACTTTTCTCCTGTTCCACCCTTATAGATCTCTGAGTTGAAGCTGCTTGCCAACCGACCACACCCACCACCGGCCCATTTCCTGGTGAGCACAGAGGTAAGAATCCTGTCTCTCTCAGAGGTACCCCATGAGTGAGATTCCTTTCTTTACTCGGAGATCTATTAAATGCTGTTTTCCTCAATATGGATTATATATTTTCATTTCCTTGTACATCTCATAATTATTTCTTTTAAAAACTAGACATATTAAATAATATACAGAAGTGAGTCTGGACTCTGACATTTTTAAAAACTTTTTGAAGGTTATTATTGCTGTGGAGTTTTTTGTTTATTTAGTAAGTTGCCGGGCAATATTTGTGAAATTTTTCTCCTCTGGCATTTGCATGTGTTGTTTCTGCTTAGCTAAAAAGTATACCCACACACATACACACACGTATATAAACTATATTTTAGATATTAGTTATTATTAATATATATTAGTGTATGTATTTATACTATATACTATAACTATATTATATATAATATATAACTATAACTATATTTTTTCCAGAAGTCTTAAAAATGTATAATAAAAGCTTTAATGTATGATAAAGTTAAAGTTGATTATAATCTAAGAGTTGCCTAAAAGATTTTTTTAGGGTCATGTCAGACTAAAACCTGATTCTTTATGTCCATAAAATAACAAGGCTATCTTTTATATTGCTCTGCTCTAAATAACATCTGTAAAAAAAAAACTTCTGGAAAAAATCTTATCAAAGTAATTACTTGTATTTTCTGTTGATCTTGTCAAGCTTTAAATACTACTAAATCAGAGTTCATTTATGTATTTATTTATGCAAAAGACTCTTAAATGACCACCTTATGTGTTTGATGTCTAGACTTTATCTAAAGATTGTACAAACATTTTCAAAGTTAAAAGTGTCAATTTAATATTTGTAAAATGACCAGCTAAAGCTCTCTTCTACCCAACAGCCTTCCATCTAAACCTTTACATATAAAATGGTTAATAAAACTTTCGGCAGTTCTGCTATTTGTAATCAGTAACATTGAGAAACAACCTGACATTTGGGCAATCCTGCTACTTAAAACCTGGCCTATATTAGTTTTAGTTAAGTAAGTGTTACTGTATATGTATGAAATGTACTTGTACATCAAAAATAAGGGTATTTGGGATCACAAGCATTGTTTCCCTAACTTAAAGAGATCTAAAGTTAACAATGCTAGACTTTGCAAGCTTGTGTCCATGTGTTCCTAATTATAACAAGAAGCACCTGGTGCTGCTGTCACTCATAATTATTTTCCTAAAAATGAGGTCTACAATGGAAATAACTAAATGTTCTCACAGTTCCCAAACTACTTTTCAGTATTTTAACCATGGCTATTCTAAGTCTTTTCGTTCTCAGTCTGGGTCCTTCTTTGGAGCATTTGCAATTACCCAGTACCTATTTTTCAATTGAGTCAGCCTTCTAAATTTTGTTGGCTTCTGAAAAATGTTTAACTGTTGTCTGTTGGCATTCTGCAGCATTTTTAAGTTGTCAGGATATCATCTGTAGTCCAGACAGAACTAAAAATGGATGCCAGGAAGGCCCACTTCTAAACCTCTTTTGTTGCTTATAATTTGGCCAAAGAGTCTTAATTGGCACTGATTCCCACCTGACCTGCCCAAAGCTTCCCCTGCAATGCAGAGAACATCCAGGAAAAGCTTTCCTGCACTGAGTGACTCTCATTAACCACAATGGTTAACTGAACAAAATCTTAAAGGGAGACTCTGCAGAGACACTTTAGAGACAAGAGGGGAAAAGCTGTCACAATCCATGCCAGACCCCACAAAATTTACTAAAGCCAAAAGGTTTTAAAGAAGCGATCTTACACAAGGCTACTGGACATTCACTCACCTCTGACAGAAGGCAAACTCTTTTTTTTTTTAGCCAAGGCCTTCTATTTAACCAGACAAATTATTTTGCTGGCTCCAAACTTACCTTTTTACTAGTCCATGCTCACAGCGTGGACTTAGTCTATTTAACTGGGAGTCTTCTTTTACTTACTCTGTATTCTACTTTATAAATATGTTTCCAGTTTTAAACTTAAATAACAAGTACTTTTGATTTAGCTGTCAGTTATCTGTCCCCTTCTCCTGTATTTGTCACTGGCCAAAAGACCCTAATTCCCTGGTTCCCCAGGTACTTGGACTGTTTTTATTAAAGGGCGTTGACTCTCTGCTTGGGCCCACAGATTAACTAAAAACAGAAAACATACCATTTCTCCATTTTATCTATTGTCCTTTGCTCTGAGTCATTCTCTCTTGCAGTCAACTTGGAGTCAAGAAAGAACAAAAATGACGGATGACATCTTTGTGACAAGGGACTGCAACTATCCCCAACAACAGACTCTACTCAGAATGAGACACCCTCCAGATAACAACTCTGGAACCTCTTCCAAAACCAAAACTGAGATTGTGACCAACCCAGACTCACCTGTGGTTGGGACTGTTTTCTGTCCATGCCTTTGTCCCTGCCCCCAGTTCTTTTGTCTACCTAGGCCTATAGTTGATGTCGGTACCCAAGATCCCTTGGTTTTCTTTCTTATGCTGATAACCACTGGCCATGTGTATTTAACTACATGTCTCATCTTATCTTCCAAAGCCTACATTCCTTTATACAGGTTGCACTCAAAACCATGCTGCCTCTACAGGAAAAGTACTGCTTTTATGTGTGGGATGAGATGTAAAGCTATTCCAAAATACAAACTGCTTGTTCCCTGCCAATAACACCTGCAAACAAGTTCCTACTCCAGCAAACACCAAACTCTCCTCCACTCACAGTTAGGGACTCTAAGTCTAAAAACCCCAAACACTACAGACTGGAACTCCAGGGGCCCCAGCAGCAACACCATTCCTGCCCTAGTAGTAATGGTAGCTTCATTAGCATACTCCCACCAAATATGACATAAATTCATTTCATTTCATTTCACTTCAGGATACTTTTGGGTATGCAGGACAAACAGCTACATCTGCTTGCCAACCAATTGGACCAGAACCTGCACCCTAGCTTATATGTCCCCCACACTTGAGTTCGTACTTCTGGACACTCCAATCCCTGTCCCCACCCAGGTTAATACTCAGATAAGGGCAAAAAGAACAGTATAACTGGTCCCCTTCCTGGTAGCCCCGGTGGTTACTACTGGGGCGGGAACTGACTTAACTGGCATGGGAATATCCATTTCTGAATTTTCCAAACTTTCCAAAGAATTAACTAATAGCCTCAAAGACATCTCACAACAGATAGATTATCTACAAGACCAAATGGACTCCCTGGCTGCAGTAGTCCAAAACCGACATGGCCTAGACCTTCTCATAGCTGCACAAGGAGGCCTCTGTGCCCTGCTGGAAGAATACTGTTGCTTTCTCACCAATAAATCAGATTGGTATGAGATGGAGCATGACAATTCAGGGAACAGGCAAACAGCCGCCCCCCCCCCCCATTTCCTGGTTATTATGGGACTAACCTTTCTTCCCTGTCTCATCAATCTCTTCCAGAGGTTCCAACAAGAACCTCTCCAATGCTACAACAAAGGAACAATTCAGGACCCTACTGCTAATATAAGCTATTTGCCCGAGCCCCAACTCCACCCTGAATCAGCAGGAAGTAATTAAATGAGAACACAGCACCCACTTTCCTTTGCTTTTTTATATATTTTTAGTCTGGGAATGTAAGAAACTCTGTCTTCTGACCTTGAACTGAAACTCCTAGCTCGGGCCATGGATCACGAACTGTGGAACATGGTACACTGCCCAGCCTATATGGACAAGCCTGGGAACCTTCTGCACTGCCCAGCTCATGTGGGCAACCTTGAAACATACTGCATTCCCAATCCCCTGCCTTTGGTCCTACCTCTGCCTTGGCTTTAAAAACACAGCCTACACCCTCCCCACCACCCGGAGATTGCCAGACGCCCTTCTATCTCGCTAATAAAGCGTGACTCAACTCCACTGAGGTCTCTGTCCTTTTCCTAACATTACCCATATTAACTCATTCAGTCCTTATAAACCATGTTGGAAAGATACCATAATCCTGATTTAATTGGTGGAAAATTTAGGTATAGAGAGGTTCAATAACTTGCCTAATGTCACATGGTTGACAAGTGGATGAGTCAGGATTTGAACCTAGGAAGCTTGGCTCCAGAAGCTATGCTCTTAAACACCATACTCTACTGCCTAGCTACATTATCTGGCATATAGAAGATCATTCGTTTCTCCTTTGCAGCTCATTATTACCATGAAAAGAACACTCTCCTCATGTAGAAATGGAAATTTCTACTCCAGAGAGGTCAGGCTTGCCAAAAAACATTTTCGTCATTATCCCTAACAGCACATGCATATCAGTATTAGGACACTTGCATAGCAATACAAAGTCAGGATTTAGCAACTGTCATAAAACATGGTTAAGTACCTTCTAGTTCACCAATTTTTTTGGCAAATACTTTCAGTTGTTTTTTCAGTTTCCGGACAGTCTTATCCTGTTTTTCAAGTTGTTCCATCAAATCCTACAGAACAAAATGAGAAATATAACAGAAAGATCAAAATAGGCCTTCTAAAATGCACCAAGGGAAAGCAGACACAAATCACACAACAGCACTGTTAGTTTCACAGAAAAGCTCGCTGGTGGAGCCACCACCTGGCTAAAACTGGCAGGCATGGGAAGTGCAGCTATGGAGAAGCCAAATGCTGAAGTACACAATGCAGTAAAATCCTTTACAGCGTGATGGACAGCAGGCTCACTGTGGAGTCTTCCAGAAGGTTCTATGTGGGTAAAACAACTGAAGGCTTGTAAACAGTTATTCCAGTGGAATGGTTTCTTCTGAAGGGGTATGAGGCAAAAATGAGTTTTGATGAGTGCACAAAAGTTCTGTGGGAAGATCTCAAGATGGCTGCAGTTAGGGAGAGAAGAACAAGTGTGTGAAGCACAGTTTCTATGACACCTACCCTTTGGAGATTTTTAAATTAGACTTGAAACTCAAGAAAAGTTAGAAGTTTAAGGAATTAAAAGTTAAGTTGGAAAAACAATCAGAGAACAGGATAAAGAGCTTTCTGCTGACCTAGGACCAAAGTAGCAGGCTATGTAACATCCATGAAATCTTGCAAATGATATATAGCATATGAATGCTTAATGCAAAAAGAGGGGAGGGTAAAGAAAGGTCTACAGTTATTGGCCCTCTATTTCATAAAGAATTCTCTCAAATGAGAGCCATAGTTAGAAACTCAACAATTAAGAGGAAAGTAGACAGAAGCAACCTTGGGAAGCTTAGAAGGGAAGGGAGTCACTGATATCTGTGTAGTCGTTTGGGTTCTGGAGAAGAAAAGTGTTTACAAACACAGACATTCATTCATCTCCAATTCAGACAGGAGAGGACTTAGACACTAGATCCATGAGTTGAAGGGAATCGTTGCTAACATTTCAAAGTATTCAGTCATCTTCTTGAATTTTACTTGATTTTTCAAAACACATTTTGCTTCCATCACACTGTAAGCCTAGTGTTAATAACAAACCAAACAACAATGGACGTAGGACACTGACAGAGGTGACACCACTGTTTAAAAGATGGCTGTGGGTAAAAAAGGTTTTGTGAAAGTTGTCAAGGCTTCCTGGGGAGCGGCAGGCAGCAGTGGGCTCTTCAGTTACAGCAGGCAAGAAGTAGGAGAAGTAGCAAGGAGGAGGAGGAGAAAGACACGGGAAAAGCACTGCGGTTTACATACAATCATCCGTTTGTAAAGGGAAATCCGATATGATTGATACTTCTTAGGGTCATCTGCATATAATTCCTCAAAATACTGAAAAAACAGGCACAATGGATATTTGTTTTTCTTGTGTCTTTGAGGGAATGCTACCTTTCAGCAAAATTAATTTTAAAACACAAAAAATGAAACTGCATTTACTCAAAGGGCTCTGATTTGTCACCTGCCATTACTCTATTGTTTCTGTAGTATAGATGATTTGAACTACATATTCATAGATCGTTTTGGCATGTCTAAAGGGAATGTGATGGCCGGAATGCCCTCATTCAGCAGGTCAACAGGGCCAGTGGTGGGTCCAGTTGCCCAGACAGGCTGTTCTCTCAGTTCTCAGCTGTTTACTCCTCCCTCAGGGATGATGCTCAGAAGTTGCTGCATCTTTGTCACCAGCAGCAGTGGCAAGGGTAGGGACAGCAAATAAAAAGAAAGTGAAAAAGCCACCCCCTCACACTCCAGTCTGACATTGGTGAGGCTGGTGAGAAGCCCAGTGCCTTCCTTCCCTGAAAGGTAGCGTGGAGGAGGCCTGTGAAGTCTGTTTGCTTCAGGAGGGAGAGAAATAATTTTGTGTTGGTGTTAGGGGGCAGGTGGGTGGTGAATATTATGTAAGGCAGAGTTTCTGAGAACCTAAGCCCAGATCTACTGTACTTTAATATTCTGCTCAGGTGCTTCCTAAAAAAATGCACAATTAAAATTTAGAAATGATTAAAAATTGGAGAAAAGTACATCATTTTATGTACCTAAGTCCAAGTCTATTTTTCAGAATTAGTAGAGGTAACTGATCTGCAAAGAGCTCTCTGGCTTACAATGTGGGGGTTTTGATGTTTTTATGTTAGCTATGAACAATTGCCAGGAAAATTAATACTGCAGACAGGTTGCAGGGGAAACACTCATCAACATAGCAAACAAACCCTGAGGATCTGCCACCCAGAAGCATCCTGATTTCATGGATTTGCCTAGTATTTTAAAACAATCATTTATAAGCACAGAATTTATACAATGTTCTATTCAGCATATTTATCAATTCTTACTTATGAAAGCATTGTTAGTTTAATTTGAGCAACAATATATTTGAGAGTAAAATGACATTTTAAGAATACTATATGATTCAAAGATTTCCCTTACAAATTAGTGAGACTTCAATCACTTAGGAAACAGTCCAAATACTACCCTCTACCCCCATTCCTACCTTGGAGCTTCACATATAAGATAGATTGTAGAAAAAAATACCTTTGGGTTTTGCTTCTAATCCATATAAAAGACAACTGAATAAATGACACTAGAAAACTATTTATAATGTAAATTATCACTAATGGAGTAATGAGGGATGGTTCAGATTGCTAAATCTTCAGAGAAAAGTCAAACATTTTTATTGTAGGTTATTAGAAACCTTAATTTAAAAAAACACAAATCACTAATCATTCCAAACAACTCTCAAAAGCAGACTGTCACTACAATATGGATTTGATATAGGAATGTGGAATTATACCTTTTGGTAACTTTTAATGTAATGAATATCTGTACTTGAGTAGAGGTAAGAACTACAAATATGTAACAAAAGCTATGATGCAACTGAGAAAGAAATGGCTTAGAAAATATTTTTGGTAAAAAAAAAAATAGAAGAAACAAGGTCAGAAAAAAGGTCAGACTCCATGTCAGCATTCAGAATCTGGCAAGGGGGGGTGTGTGTGTGAAAGGAAGCTCCTCCTCATTTATTATATAAGTTCTGCTTAACACAATAAAAAATTGTGCAAACCTGAATCCTGATTCCCTCCTCCCTACCCTAGGTGTTCTGCCAGTGTCAAACAAAAGCTCCTGCTTGGCTCTGCCAACTGCCTTCCCTAACCTCAACTCTGACCTCTGTCTGCTAGAGACAGAGACTTGATGGCCTCCTCAGGGGCTGCTTGGGACCAAGGCAAAACAAGTTGTCTCCACTCTGTCATGACAATTCTATAACACACATAACAGACCTCCTGGAATGGCAGAGAACCTGCAGTGGAAGTGGAAGAAGCAAGTCACCTGAGTCTTCTAACTCCCAAAAGCCTGGCCTTGCAGCCAGGTGGCCCTCTTCCAGACCCTCCATGTGAGGCCTGAGAACACTCAGCCGCTCAAGAGCCTCCTATGAGAAACAACCTGTGCACACGCACTTTCCATTTCGACCAATGTATTCGTGTTTTCCTTAGTCTCTCTACTAGACTAGACTAAGGGTAATAACTTTGTGAGAGAGTATTTTTCCCAACAAGGAAAAGCTGTGTTTGACCAAAAGAAACCAGAAAGCGGGTGGGGCCAGGTGCTGCCTGCTGAAGAGTGTGCAGCCCTGCCCCTCTCCTTACCAAGTTCTCGTTGGTCAGCCGTGTGATCTCGTGCTGCAGGCTGGCCTCGATGCGGGCCTCTGGAGGCAGCTGCAGGTTCTGGGCTAGCAGCTGCTGCTGCCGGTTGTTTTCCTCCTTCAGGCTCTGGATCTCCCCACGGAGGGCCTCAGCCTCGTTCTCATGGCTCCTCTTCTGAGACTGCAGCTGGGACTCCAAGAGCCTGCAGAGAAGCCATGGGTAAGGAAGGGAGATGGCACCGAGTTCCTGCCTGTGTGGCTGGGTATGAGGCTGCGTGCTCACTTGCAAGAGTAGGAAAAGCAGGAATTAGCATCTGTTTGTGCACCTTCTGACTTGCTTAAAGTCAAGAAACGCAAACAAGGGTCAAAATGGAAACTAATGCACTCACATTTGTGTCTTTCTAAGCTGTATGAAGTCCTAAGAAATAGAAGAGTTTTAGGTCTTTGGAAAAACTCACAGGAAATGATGACTTAAAAAATCAATTAAAGTCCAAGGCGGTGGCATATGTGTGTAATCCCATCTGCTGGGGCGGTAGAGATGAAAGGATCACAATTTGAGGCTAGCCCCAGTAAAGGTAGCTTGAGAATCCTATCTTAAAAAAATAAATAAATAAAAACAAAAGAGGCGGGGCATTGCTCAAGTGGTAGAGCACTGGCCTAGCATGCACAGGTTCTTGGTTCAATACTCAGCACTGCTTTAATCTGGCTTACTATACTTATAACTAGCATTTAAACTGGCAAAGATGGTTATCATTGCCACAAAATAACTGCACTATAAAAGGCAAGATGGCAAATTCTCAGTTTAACTAAATATGGCTTTATGGACACAGTTACTAATTCAGGCCGATTCTACTCTTGTCTCTGAAGGGCAGAATAGCAAGAACACTACCCTGAAATATATACACAGATTTATCTAAATTCAGACTGAGAATTCTGAAATTTCATATATATATATGTATATAAAATTGCCTTCTCTTTGCCCATAAACTGACACCTCAATAACAGTCTTGAGAAGACATGGTTTTAGAGCACAAGTGCTAACAGCATCAACAAGTGATCTCTGCTTCTCTTGGCAAATATGTAGCCCCCGTGTCCACTGAGCAGACCAGGCCCTGGCAGTGAGGACAGTAGTGTCAGCATCGTCTCTTCACCCGATATCCAGCTTCTACACTCACTCCTTTTCCAAACACAAATCAAAGTTTGGTTAAGAATTAACCAGAAAGAAGAGACATTCTTTTAATCTAATTGCCTTAGTGAGCAACTGCTGGGTAAAACATTGGTGCCACTGCAAGCAAACCATTAATAGCAGACAAATAATATTATAGTGATGGCAAAATTTCAAAAGGCTTTCAAGCAACATCACCGCAAAAGATAATGACAATGCTTTATGGTTAGAACATATGAAGCAGAATAAGCAGAAGCCCCCTTGAACAGAGTAATAAGGATTTTAAAAATTTAATCACTAAAGCACAGAATTTTTATGAGATTTTTAAGACACAAATGTCACTATTGCAGATAGTGTCTGTGTAGAAAGATGCTGCTTTTTCAATTTTATTTTCTTTCCCATAGATATGCTTAATGTGCTGAGTTTGGGTAGTTACTTTGAACCGAAGCAATGCAAGAAACCCTCCTGATTTGTTGTTTCATGCATTTGGATTTCATAGCTACCACACTGAATGCTGCATCATGGCCTTCAAATTGCTTTTAGGCAGCATAATAACCTAAGAGTGGTCACACTGCCATAGGCACAAATGTCTCATAGACTGATCTTTACACAAATATAAGGTGCTGTCTTGTGGTAAGTATTAGTGCCCATGCTCCAATAATCTGTGCTCTACTTGAAAGATTTTATTTTCCTCTCAACTTCTAGGGAGATATGGTCATAATTTTTAGACATTAACAAACTCTAGGTAGCATCGGTCACTTATGCAAGACAAGTCATATTCACCATCACTCAATTTTAGCATTAGTGGTATCTCTTAGGGGAGATTTTAAAGAATGTGTTTAGTTGAATGGTCTAAGGTTTACTGAAACTAATTTACCCAGGAAGACAATAAATGCACAGGAAACACAGGCATTAAAGTCAAGAGACCACTGTTAGTAAGAAAAACAACAGGTTAATAACATTCCATTTTGAGGAGACGAATATAACCTGTTGGCTTGTTTTAACCCTTCATAAACCAGCCACAGCTCTCCATCCTCATTCAACTCATGGCAATCCAGAGCAGATGATCTTCCATGCAAAGGAACACAATGCAAGACACAAAGGAACACAGGGTGGAGATGAGATGGTGATGGTCAGGAGAAGCACAAGGCATTTCAATACTTTATTAAGTGAGTACACTTGCTTTTAGTAATGACTTCACGACATTACTGCAAAAACTAATTTTGGTTAATTTTTCAAGTGGGTAACATGTAGCATCCCATGTAAATGAGTAAAAATTAAACCAAAATAATCAAGGACCTAGAGCTACTTTCCTGAAAAAAATTTTAAAAATTACTGAAAAGGTGAGAAAGAAATTCTGCTTTTTACATTATTCAGCTGACCGAATGATCTCATATATGCGGCATTACTGGAGGCTAACCATGACACACATATGGAATGTAAACGCCAGCTATTGTCTTCACGTGGCAATGTTCACAATCTCTTCAAAATGAAGCTTTCAGTGTTCTGGGTGAGAACTTGTTTTAGCTTAAGAAAATCTGATTTCCCATTTAAAATTATTTTTAAAATCTTGTAAGAGTAATATATATAAGAACAGGTCCAAAATTCTTAGCTTTAATGACATGGTTAAAAGTTTTTCATTAAAAATTAATTTTAAGATCTGGATAAACTGCCTTTACAGTAGAGATACGCTGCATTTTATTAATGGATAGTAATGACAAAGTTGAGAAGTTTTTTTCTACCTAGGGTACAAACATGTTTTGAGCATTTGCTAATGTCAGATGCTGCTCTACACCCTTTCACATCCTTGTTTTCTGTGCACGAGATTGAACGCAGGTTCTCACACTGGCTAGGCAAATGCTCTACCACTTGAGCTATGCCCCTAGTCTAACACATCTTTTGGTTATTACATCTCCTTGTCTCAGTCACCCAACCTGCCACATTACAGAGGAAGACAAGGAGGCCTGGAAGTGAGCTGCTTATAGAGGTTACACTACTAGAAAGTAGTAGAGCCCAGCACTGATTCCTGCTTTGGTTCCAGAGCCCAAATTTTTACTCTTATGAAATTTTTCACCCTTACCCATAAAAGCAGATAAAAATTATCTTTAGTTTGTGAAACACTTATGTGTGCCAATCCTGATACTATGCATCAAGGAACCTGGAGCACCACTGATAACACGCACCTCCAGAACTGATTGTGTGACCACTGGCCATGATCTTTCAAACTGGTCTAGCATGTGTGATCTTTTCTGTTCAGAGTTTAGTAGTGATCGAGCTCTGCTAGAAGTAGGGTAGCAGTAAGGGTAGGACAATGCCATGTATGAGTCTTTGTTCTTCCATCCTACAAGTCACTGTGCCCTTTTAGAGTTGCGTATGTGGCAATGATGCAATTCCACATCCCTCATCACTTCTCTTCATACTAAGTGTCCATTACTGAAAGCTGCAGTTGTCCTTACAAATCTTCAAATGGCCATTCTGAATCACTACACACACTGTGAAAGAGACTACCCAAGACAGTCCAAACTGAGCAACTGGTTTTCTTCTCAAGGCAGCACTTCAAGGCTAAGATCCTAAATAGTTAAAAATATCTTCCCTAATGTAAACAATGTTTTGACACCTCTCACCGATAATGCTACCTAATATTATAATGGGATTTTAACTGGGATTATAATGGAAACCTGGGATTCTCTCTGAAGATCAGTTGCTTTGTCTAATAAGGCAGTGAATAAACATGTTGACTTTCTGTATAAGAGGCTGGCTTGAAGACTAAAGATCAATACAGTTAAACCAAAATGAGCAAAAGGAGGATAAACTTACCTGTTTGTTTCTTTCAAACCAATATATGCTTGTGCTATTTCACCTTTATCTTTCATTTTTTGTACGTCTTCCAAAAGTATTGTGGAATCCGTCATTGTATTCTGAAGGAGGAAATGACATATTTCCACATTATGACTCAACTCAAAAGCTTTGGACCACATATATTGTTTTCCTCCCATTAGAAGTATTTATGTGCTTCACCACACTTAAGTCCCACCTGACCCAGCTCCACATAACCACAGAGTTTGGCATAGTCAGTCCCTGTCCTGAGAAGGCCTAACATGGCACTATAAAGGTGGTGGCACTGTAGAGTACTGGTGTCCTGCAAATACAATCACTGATGGGCTTTATGTATTTTACCTTATGTAAAAAATTATATACATACACATACTTGCAGTATGACATGTAGAACAGAGTATGTATGACACTAGAAAAATAAGGAGGCAAGAATGTAATGGAAAGTACTAGCCATTCTATCTACTACTTTCTGGACAGTTAGAATGAAATATTGAAAATTGGACCCAAAGCCCATTTTTCCATTAAAAATCCAGTACAAAGTAGGTAGTGTTCAGATGATGGGCTTTAGAAAATTATTTTTAAAATCACATCCTAAGATATATGTAAGTGGGAAGGGCTTAGCTACTCTTAAATATCTACCATCTGCTGCTTGTCATTCTTTTCCTCTGGCACAGTATAACATGATATATAAGCTTTTGAAATGAAATAAACATCTGCCAGGTGAGAATTACTAATGATTTTATATCAAAAGGACTTTTTTGGTCAACATTTTAATTTTATTTTTCCCTTTTGGTCCAATCTGTCTGACAATGAATGTAGTTTTAAAATCTTGTTTCTACACAGCTACTTTCTATTTCTCTAAAGCAAGACAGGGGGTGCAAAAATCTCTACTGTGCAGCCTCTGTAGAATAATACACTTTAAACCCTAACCGATGGCTATTCTATTCGTATAACTAGTATATGCTTGATTTCTTTTAGTCAACATTTGCTCTAAAGTCAGGTCTCACAAGGAAGAGGATTTAGGAGAATACACTTTAAATACCAAGGCATTACAGACCTGTTCCAGGATAACTTTAATGCCAGCCAGAGGCTTTATAAATGCTTGCTTTTGTTTTCAGTGTGTATAGGAAACATCCTTAAAAACACAAACCAAAACAAAAAAACTGTTGGACAGGTGGAACATGCCTGTAATCCCAGCACCTGGGAGGATGAGGCAGGAGGACCACAAATTCAACACCAGCCTGGGCTACTTAGTGTCTCAAATAAAACAAAATAAAGCTGGGCATGGTGGCTCATGCCAATGATACCAGCTAGCAGGGAAGCAGAGATCTGGAGATCACAGTTCAAGGCCAGCTTGGGCAAACAGTTATTGAGGCCCCATCTCAATCAGTAAGCTGGGTGTAGTGGTTCTTGTGGCTGTGATACCAGTTTCAAGGGAGGTTCTGAGTAGGTAGGAGGATCACAGTCTAAGGTCACCCTAGGCAAAAACTGCTAGATCCTATCTAAAAAATAGCTAAAGCAAAAAAAAAAAAAAAAAAAAAAAAAGAGGTGTGTTCAGGGGCATGCACTGGTACAGCCAAAAAATATAAAATAAATAAAAAAAATTAAAAAGGGGTGAGGGGGGGCTTAGAGTGGCTCAAGCAGTAAGAGTATCTGCCTTAGCAAGGTGAAGCCCTCAGTTCAAACCTCAGTGCCGTGAAAAAATAAAAAAAAATAAAAAAGGGGTGAAGGTGTAGCTCAGTGGTAGAACATTTGCCTAGCACGTGAGTCCGAGTTCAATCCTCATTTCTAAAAGAAAAAAGTCCCCACTCTTCTCCTAATGCTGTCCTTTTGTGAATTTACAAATGCACCTTTAAAATGACCAAATATAACCTGACAAGAGTTATTAGTAAAGAGTTTATGCTTTACTGAACTAAAATTTTTTTCCTATGAATGCCAAATATAACACTTCTTTAGCTATGTTTTGCAAATATTTTAGTACATATTTTAATAATTTCTCTTTCCCTGAAAGGAAAAAAAAATCTTTCCATTTCATGAAGAGCCATTCTCATTTTTGAGAGTCACAAATAATAACTTACAAAGTCCCAAGCCATCAACAATGCTATATGTATGCTCTAATATCTGAGGGCTTGTAGGGAGTGGTTCTGAACTTTGATAAATTAGGTAGCTTGATCTAATTAGTTAATCCAAGGGAAAGGCAGACTTCTCCATTGCTGTTGTCCTGGGGAGTAAGTAGCCAGTTCCCCGTTCATCTTGCCTGCATTGGCTAAGAAGTGGCAATTGGGGTGGGAGGGGTGGAGTGGGAATCAGATTTGGACCACAGCATTAGGAAGTTCCTGACTCACTGCTCAAAGCTTATTTCCCCCATGCCAGTGACTGGAAGTTCTCAAAGGATTGTGCCACGTATGAAAAACTTCAGCAATACTTGTCACTCAATAGCTGCAAACAAGATGTAGCAGAGATATTTGACTTTGAAGTCTCACCATGAGCCACGTTTTTTTCTAGCTGAGGACCCTGCACTCTGGAAGAGGAATGTGGCAGTAAAGAATGCCTGCTGGGCTCCTCAGGCTCAGCCAAGAAAACCACAGCTGGTGAAGATGAGCACTTGGGACATACTCCAACTGAAAGTTGTCTTCTCCCAGCTTGTGCATGACCTACCGTAACTACTATAGTGAAAGGTAAAGCTGGCTGTGAAGTAGAAGTCATGGAGACCCTTCTAGGATCGAGATTGGAAACCACCTCAGCCATGGCCCCTATTTCACATAGAAAGGAGTCAAACAGGAAATTAATGTGTAAATATAAAAAATTGACTAAAGCATCACTTGCATATGCCAGGGAGACCTGTAAACTAATGCTCAGGTTAAATAGAATTATGTACTAAACATTGAAAAAAAATCTTGTAATTACCTTGTCATCCTGAAAAATCACAAGTTGGCAAGCACAAAAAACAAATGGAGAAAATAACAAATCTTTAGTTTCATGAAGAAATTCCAGCAAAGAATCCTCATAGCAGATAAAAGCTAATTTGAAAAGAACCCTGAGTTGCTTCTCCGAAAACTTAACTACGTAAATAAATTTACATTCATGAAACTGGCATAAGGTCAACATTAATAAACATTTATGTGACAGCTACTTTTATTTCTCAGAGACAAATGCTCGGAATTCTTCTTGAGTCACTTTGTTTTTTTCTGGTTGTAAAACATTTTTGAGTATATAAAAGAATGGCCCTCCTTGATGTAAAAGAGTATGATTTTTATCCTCAGTTTGTGAGAGTTATAGTAATGCCCCACTAGGAAGACATTTGCTCAGCAAAGCCTCCCAGAACACTCTGGAGGTGGAGCAGACAAACCAGACTTGGCTGAGCTGAATCATCCCCTAGCTCACTGGGTGTTGCTAAGTGCTGCCCTGAAAACTAGAAACTGAGTGAGACAAACAGCCTTGGGGTGTTTGGAACATCTCCATCAGTGTCGAGAGCATTTTTCTCAAGAGAGGACAAGACTGCTGCCATTTGTAGGCTGGGACCTGGGCAAGCAGGTACCTTGGTTAGACAGGGCCAGCCCCTCAGGGGCAAGAGATCAGTTTGGGTTATGGGAGCTGGGTGAGTGAGCATGTGTGATACCAGAACCATGAGCTCTGGTTAGCTAGATTGTTTTCACGCCCCTTGCTTCATTTTCTCTCCCTTTCTCTTAATTTTTACTCAAGTTTCTTGTAAGAAAATTATATGGTATCCTATAAATATATACAATTGTTACTTGTAAATAAAAAAAGAAAAACAAAGAAAGACTATCAGTTTGTCACAATGGAATCAGAGGAAAGAACCTTGATTTTGGATTCTGCTCCAGGTAGCTTCAGAGCCTTGTTTCTCCAGGCTAACCACAGTGGTACCCTTGGGAACCAAGAGAGACAGCTCCAGGGAAGATGAAACCAGTCAAAATGGACAGCCTTCTTCTGCAAAACTCCTCATTTCAGACTCAGGGTTTTGTGATTTGTTTTAAAATTTAAAAATCCACTTATTTATACAACTCTACCTGTTACTAGATTTTCACCCCCCCAAAATTATTTAGCCAAATATCTTTTAGAATTTGCTATTTTTCTGGACCTGTCTTGTTTCCAAAGTATGAGTTGCCTTTATGAAATCCAAACGTATAAAGCAGGGCCAGTATCTAAACCAAAGGCAGAATTCCCATGTCAGAGAGGAGACATCCAGTTCATTTTTATCTCAGACAAGCTGACTGCATGGCAGGTCATGCAGGGGGATACCTGGCTGCTGCACGCCATGTGGCAGGGAGAAAATTACTCACGTTCCCTTTGATGACAAATGACAAAGCCCATATGTTATCAGTACCTGGCGGCACAGGGCCTCAGCTGATCTGGCAGGGAAGGCCTTTGAAGGCCACCAATATGCTCAATGTTGGGTGCTTTCTAGTGTATCCCTAAGCACAGCCCCTCCCAGGCAGGACAGCTCCTCATGTTAAATAGAATTCCCTGAATGGAGGAAGTCATCTCCATGTAACTTCCAGTAACTCATCTGATTTATAACCTTTTCAAATGCTACCTTTCCAGTTAAATAGGCTACTTTCAACAAGTAATTTTAAAGTCACATTTAATGCCTCTTCACAGCAAGACACTTGAAGATTTTTGTATTTAAAACAATTTTACGTTAGATCACAATTTACTGTGCTAAATTGTGGGTATGGATCAAGTGGTAGAGTGCTTATCTAGTGAGCACAAGGTTGTAAGTTCAATCCCCAGTACCACCAACAACAAAAAATACGTAGTCAAATTAGTACAAAAAGGTTAATTTTTAAAGGTCTTTGCTCCTGAGAGATGAAACTTGGATAACCATTTGCACTTGTGATTCCACTTGCTTCCTGCAATTACTCTTAAGTATTTGCTTCTGTATAAATTGGAGGGAAAGGGTAAGAAGAAATGGGGCCAGCCCCTAAACCCCACTTGAGGCATGTGCTTGTGCTTACCTTGGGTTGGATGGCTTCCTTTTGGCTCACCAGCTGAGACCTCAAGATGAGGACTTCCTCCTTGCGAACATCCAGCTCCTCACTCACAGAGGTCAGCTGCTCCATGAGGACACGGTAGGCAGGTGCGCCTGGAGCGGTCACCTCTGGGGCACTTTTCTCACTGAGGGCTTTGCGTAATTCATTTAGCTCATTTTTCAGTTTTTTGTTTTCTGACTCTAGTTCTTGACGCTGAATGAGAAGATAAAGAAAAGATCACTGCTGTCATCCTCAACTAAACACTGGAAACTCAACTTCTCCCAAGATTGTAGTGAATTCTGCTAGAAAAGGGCTTCTGAGCTCCCCTAGTGAAGCCTTCCCAGGGTCTCTTGGGAAGTCTGCTCTGCAAGTTGAGGAAGTGAGACATCAAGTGGGAACGGAGCAAGGCTGATGGTGGTTTGCATCATCAACCCAAATTCCACAGTCAAATTTATTCTGGTCTGGTCAGGGAGTGTTCCCAGGCCTAGAGAGATTGCTCAGTCTCAAGGAGGTGGGCTTAACCAGGCCTAAGGAGCCAGGTTTTGTTTGCAGGTAAATATAAGGATAAATCCAAGTATGTGGCTGATAAGAGTATTTGCATGAATGGGTGAACTCCTGAAATCTGTAGTAGTGTCCCCTTTTTTCTTTTGTAAAGCAGAATGAAAAGACCATGAAAATTTTAGGCTTTTAACTTACAGTTTCTAAAATAATGACAAAAACCTACCATATCATTTAAACTGATAATACTCCCTTTATTATTTTGGTGACAAATAATGTATTTTTCTAACTTCTTTCTTGTGTGACAAGAGGCTGGCAGAACCTTGGGAGGTGGGAGGAGAGGCTGAATGCCTCTTCCTTTAGCTGTCCAGATGGACATATACATCCTTCACCCCCTCAGTACCTTCACAGCCATTCTCAAGCTACCGGTTAGCCCTCTCCACACTCTGGTCATACAATAGCAATGGGAAAGAACCCAGAATAAAATGGCAGTTGACACCAAAATCACAGTGTCACAAGATACCAACTGGGAAACACTGAAGTTGAGAGGCATTTTAAAATGTGCCAGACGCAGTGGCTCTTGCTTATACTCCTAGCTACCAGGGAGGTGCAGATCAGGAGAACCACAGTTTGAGGACAGCCCAGGCAAAAAAGTGGGATTCCATCTCAACAAATAAGCTGAGTGAGGCACGCCAATTATTCCAGCTCTGTGGGAGGCCATAGGTAGGAGGCCATAGGTAGGAGGATTGTAGTCCCAGGCCAGCTCCAGGCAAAAACATAAGACCCTATGTGAGAAATAACCAAAGCAAAAAGGGCTGGGGTGTGGCTCAAGTGGTGAAGTGCCTGCCTAGCAAACACCTCAAACCCCAATACCATCTAAAACACTAAATAAATACTTTTTAAAAAAACAGCCAACTCTTAAAAGTCTATCTTAGAAAAGCTAAGGTACCTTATGATAGTGAAAGTTGTGACACTTGTGTCTCAAGATCAAATATTTTATCATTTCTTCCTAAAGAAGCAATCTTGTCAGCAACACTTTCAATGAATTATACCAAAACTATTTCAAGTCTTTTTTTTCTAGTTTAAGAATATGTAACCCTTTCCTTCATGAATTAATGTATTCTGTGAAAATGAGTGCTTCTTTCCATCCCCAATCTCTCACCAACTGGTAACTAGATTTGCACAGCTCATTTATGTAATAGAAAACACATGATATGTCTTTACTTTGATGTCTAAGCTTTGATACAGTGTTTCTCAAACTTTAGCATACATCAGAACCACCCAGAGTTTTTGTTAAAGCACATACAGCTGGGTTGCACCTCCAGATGTTCTGACTCAATAGGTCTAGCAGTGTATGGCCTGAAATTTAGCATTTCCAAACAAGTTACTATGTGGTATTGATCTTGCTGGTCCAGGGACTAGATTTTGAAAACCACTAATCTGATACTTTGTGAATCTGGGCTTCATTCACACTGCAGAGAAGGGGTTGGGGATGTGGCTCATGTGGTAAAGTGTCTGCTTAGCAAGTGTGAAGGCCCTGAGTTCAAACCCCAGTACTACCAAAAAGAAAAAAAAAATCATATACAGAGAACATTTTTATTTGTCTATATGTATGTGAGGCCTGTGGGAGATGATCTGGAGTACAGATTGCTACCTCTGTGCTGCTGGTTTGCCCCCTCATACCCTCATCAGATTTTCATGGTGGCAGATGGAGCACTTGAACCCAGGCAGCCTGACTGTAGAGTCCATGCTTTTTACTACTGTAGCCTCAAATGGCAGATACCTCTCTTGTTCCTGTTCAGACTGAAGTCCAGAATATACGAAATAGAATGCATACAAGGGAACAACACAAGCTAGACGTATTGCCTGAATAAGGCTTAAGTGAGGAAAAGACAGGCTCACAGCAGGTCTTTTGCCAAAACAAGGTATTTGAAGTCTTGGGTAGAAAATTCCCATTACCTTGAGGGACTCATATTCCAGTTCTGCACCTCTAAGTTGTGGTCTTTCTTCTTCCTGGGGGAAAATAAAAATTTTATATATTAGTTGTCACATTTTAACTCTTAGAATTCTTACTTGTTCTTCAGAAAACAGTGAAGAAAGTTTGGCCCTCACTGCTTTAACCAAATGCTGCTTGGTTAAGGTGCTTCTGGGTCGAGTTTTCATTAGAGAGAATGCAGGGTGGAGTGGTGGTTCACACCTGTAGTTTCAGCAGGTGGGAGTCTGAGGCAGGAAAATGATCACGAGTTTAAGGCCAGCCTGGGCTACAGAGGAATATCCCCTCTCAGAAAACCAAAGAGAAGAAAAGAAGAAAAAGAAGAGGACGAGGAAGAGGAGGAGGAAAAGGAATAACAAGGAAGAGGAGAAGAGGGAGGAAAAGAAGGAGGAATAGGAGGAGGAAGCTACCAAAAAGGCCATAGAGCAGGCCCAGCCTCAGCAGCTGGGAAGGAAAGCACTGCTAACCTTTGCCTTGCTGCGGAGCACCTGCTCCTCTTTGTGGTCCAGCTCATCCTGCATCATCTGCTTCTCCTGCTCCAGCTCTGTGACCCGCTTCTGGAGTTTGAGGAACAAGGACATATCCAGAGGCACCTTCTTCTCACTTGGCTCCTATTTCCCAGAAATCACAAGAGTCAAGAGAAGCCAATGAGAAAACAAAATAGCTTAACAGGAAAAGCCAAACTTATGGAAGAAATATAAACATCCAAAGAATACGCATAAAAAGCATGCTCACTGGGTGAGATAAGCCAACTTCTCAAGGCCAAATATCACATGTTCTCCCTCACTGGTGAGACCTAGGCCTAAGATGGTGATGACGACGGTTAAGATGATGATAATGGGCCATGAATGTTTATGGGGGACTGTCTTGGAGGGATCAGTGGGAAGAGGGAAGGAAAGGAAACTGAGGGGTGAAGAGGATGGAAGCACACCGCATATATACATATGAATACAGCATAATGAAATCCACAAAATGCTGTTTTAAAGAGGAAGGAGAGGGCTGGTGGGACAACTGCTTAGCAAGCATAAAGCCCTGAGATTGAACCCCAGCACACACACACAAAAAAAAAAAAGAAAAAAAAATGAAGAAGAAAAATGAAAGAAAGAGGGAGAGGGGCAATGGGAATGCAATGGAGGGGTGAACTTGTTTGAGGCACACTGCACACATATATAGAATTATCACAGTGAAGCTCCTTATATTGTTAATGTATAATAAATTTCAAAACGCATGCCCAACCTAGCTAACAATTAGAGAAATGCAAATTAAACAAAGTACTACTTCTCCCTTATCAGATGTTTAATTGTACAGTGTGTATCATTCATTGCTTACCTATTACCTTATTGACAGGAATTGAGGCTGTTTCTAATTTTTGCTACTGATATGTTGTGAAAATAAACATCCAAGTACATAAATATCTAAACATGAACAATTTGTTTTTTTGATATGACTGGGGTTTGAACTCAGGGCTTCACACTTGCAAAGCAGGCATTCTACCCCTCAAGTCACACCTCCAGTCCATAAACACGAACAGTTTTAAGTCGGTTAAATTGGACCAATTTACACTTCCATCAATAGCAGTGACTGCAATGATTTTTAAAAATAAGAATTACCTTAATTGATAGAACAAAAGTGGTATTTCAATATTGTTTTAATTTGTATTTTATTTTGCATTCCTATGTATTTTAACTTTTTATTAATACTGAATAATTTTTACATTTCTGGGAATTTTGTATTCATTAAATACCTTTGCTGTGTAATGAATTCTGAGGATTGCTTAGTTCAGTATTATGCCAATTCTAAAAAAGACTTAAGGAAAATCAAATGAATTAAGAAGTAGACATTTATAGACTATCAAGATCATTTTTCCACAAGTTAATTATGGTTGGCATTTTTCTTACTGTCAAGTTTGTAGTATATATCAGTAAGAAAAAGTATGTCCTGGCTTACCCAAACAGAGCTAACACCTTGTCTCAACATGAAATCACTATGGAATTTCATTCATAGAAAAATTCACTTCTATGGTCAGGAGTGGTGGTGCATACCTATAATTCTAGCTCTTGAGAGACTGAGGCAGAAAGATTGCAAGTTTGAGGCCAGCCTGGGTCACATAGTGAGACTGTCTCAAAAAAATTCATTTCTATACAACATGCCAATACTCTTTAGTATATTTACAATTTAAACATTCCAAATATTTGTTCATTTATTCATAATTGTATGTGTCCCTGAAATTTTTATTCAGTCTTTAAAAAATTAGAAGCTTTTCACTCTACAAATGAATGTACTAGTTCATATCACCTAAAATGTCATTAGTTGGAAATCATTCCTCTGAGTCTTGAGTGGACATTTTAAGAGGAATCTTCTTACTAAGATGGGATGGAGTAAATCTTTCGATATCAGTTAGTGCTATATTCAGAATTAGTTGATTTCTAGATAAAAGCAAAATTCCATAGATAGTAATATTAAAATGGAAGATGGCAGAACACAAAAGATAACATTTGCCAAATGTAAAATAACTTGAGGCATAAAGATTGATAGTTATTTAAAAGTGCTCTGGATGGTGTCCATTCTTATCCCTAATGACACATCTAACTACAGAGATGTCACTTGTCTTCTCTCTACCACATGAGCCACAAGGAACATTATTAGGCCATCTGGCTTAGAGAAGTTTATGGGGTTTTATTTTGCTTTCCTTCCTTAGTAAGGACTTTGTCACCCAGGACTTTACTGAGAGAATAGAGCTATGAAATGGACCTAAAATATAACACCAATCTCTCATCTGAGGAAAATCAGAAAGTTAACAATTTATTCACAGTTACCACTATGCCTGGCAATCATTCTGTAATCCTCTTAACAGCAACAGAGAGAGTCAATGTGGCCGTTCCCTGGGTTTGACAGCTATGAGGAAGCTGGAGAACAGGGGTAGAACTAGGATAAATGTCTATGGATACCAGGAGAGGGAGGAAAAGCAATGTGCTTCCAGCCCTGAAGCTGCTGGAAGGGTGTGAGGGCTGCAAAACAAGTGGATCTGGCATGTGAATTTTCTAGGCAGAACCATAAAGGTGAGCCACCATGACTGGTGAACCACAAATCCAGGCTTGCCAAAACCCAGGAAACCTTAATTCTCTTTTTTACATCAAGTTTTGCTGTTATCATATGACCAAGGTTAGAATTTTGTTCCAATAAAGTTTGAAGGACTCCTCCCTATTTTAATTGAAAGGAGTCTTAAATAAAAAGAGCTGCTTGGGAATATTATATAAATAAGTTGAAAGTTTCCCTGAAGTCTTAAAGGAGCAGTTTGTAAACCTGACCAGTGTAAAGGTAGCTGCAAGAAGAAAAGCAGGCCTGGGAAGTCCTAAGTAATTAGCAGTAGAAATTCACAGCCATCAGTCATAGTCTGGTACCTCTCTCCTGCCCATCTTCCTTTCTGATGATCAGTCTCTTTGCTTTATTACCAGGTATATAGATTTCCACCTTTCTGCCACCTGACCACACCCTGTCCAAATTGTAGTATGATCAATAGAGGTCTGTTAGAACAAAAACATTTATTTACTGAGCACCTGCTATGTACCAGATGCTGTTCTAAGTGTCTTATAGGTATAAACTAAAAAAAATTTTTTTCTGGATGTACTGGGGTTTGAATTCAAGGCCTTGCATTAGCCATGGTATCAGCCCTTTTTAGGTTATTATTTCAGATAGGGTTTCCCATTTTTGTCAGGGGTGGCCTGGACCTCAATCCTCCTACCTATGGCCTTCTGAATAACTGGGACCACAGGTGTGAGCCACTATACCTGCCTGTTTGCTGAAATAGGGCCTTTTAACTTTTTGCCCAGGCTAACCTTGAATCATGAGCTTTCCAATCTCCACCACACCTAGCCTTAATTCATTTAATTTTCAAATATCACTATTAGGGAGGTACAGTAGTAGCCTCCCCATTTCACAGGTGGAGAAATTGAGGCACAGAGAGATTGAGGTTGTGGACTCAGTCTGGAGTAGGGTAGTTACTGTAGTTTATTCCTGGTAAAGACAGTACTCTGACCAAAGCCAGCCACTTTTCAGATTCATGGATTTAGTCACAAAGAACTGTTCACAGGATGACTTGCTCAGTGAAAAGCCTTCCCCAGGCAAGCACTAAATTTATAATATGCAAAGACAAATGGCTACTAAATACACTCATATATATAAATTTAATTCAGCCTGAAATAAATTCCTGACAGCCTATATTTTCTATATGCAAAATATGTCAAAGTATAAAAGGGAATTCTGAAAGGAAAATATTGCCATCAAAATTACAATAAGAATTAAAATGTGGGGCTGGGATGTCGATCAGTGGTAGTGCATGTACTTACCACACATAAAGCCTGTGGTTCATCCCAGCACTAAAGCCAATAAAAACATTAAAGTGTATATTAACAAAAATGAATATGAACATACTCAGTTAATTAAGCACATATAAATCACTTATTGGAAATACTCTCTGTCCACGCAGCATGGCCACATCCTACTTTTAGTGAAAGTTGTCTAAAATGTACCTCTGCCCTTGATGGAATGTCTTCAGCTTCTGGAATTTCAGAGGAAAAGGTATATTCAGACTCATTACTGCTGTGGGTGGAGTCTGTTCTCTTATGTCCAGGCTTAGGCACATTCTGCAAGGCAAATAACCCAGGTATAATTAATACAACATAATCAAACTATGCATAATTAAGACAGCATCCTCCTTGACTTGGTTCTAACCCCCCTACTCACTGACTTATACTGATGCCTGAATGATCTAGGGCTCCATGCTGCCTTGACCAAATTCTTACTCAAAGAGAAAGGTGTGCCAGCATACAGGAACAGCTGAAAAACCAAATGCCCAAATGAAAATTGCCTGAGATTATTAGCAGAGTCCCATCTGGGTTTTCAGCTTGAGTGGTTGGCCACACTAGGAAGGGTAGGTGTCATGCTCCATCCAGGCAAGGATTTCAGTGTTTGATCAAATAAAACTTACCAGAGAATTTGTGAAATATATTGAAAGATATGCATAAACATTTACTGCATGGCAGTTGGGCATAAATGGTTAAAAAAAGGTGGTGTGGGCAGGGAAGAGAAGGATGGACAAAACAGAGAAGGTAAGAAAGCTGCTCTAAGAGTCCTCTGAAGACCCCTCAGTTATTAATTCAAGGAGTACAGGTGACAGTTTTATAACGTGATATCTATGAAATCAGTGTTCAGAAAGCTTACAGGAGAAAGAAAAGTTATGAGATTACAGCCCTAGGCCAACCCAACTTGTATCCAATGTATAGAGGAGACTCAAGAGAAACCCCACAAACTCTAAACCTATCCAGAAGCAAAGATATACACTAATGGGGAGATCATCAGACATAAAGTCAAAGGGAAATTTACTCTACTGAAGGGTGTCTGTTACATGAAGTTTCTAGCCAAATCCACAGTTGTATGAAATAGTGTTTAATAACTCACAGTTTTTTAAATAACTGGTCATGTCATTAAAAAATGCATATGGGTTTGTATATACAGTAGGACAAAGAGTTTTAATAAGCTGATTAAAAATGGACAAGGAATGGGGATTACCCCAGTGGTAGAGTGTTCATCTAGTATGCGTGAGGCCCTGGGTTCGATCTCCAGCACTGGGGGGAAAAACAGTAAGATCCTTACTTATCCCCCATGTGTTTATCATTAAACAATGAATATCTTAGGTATGAATAGAAGAAATACTGCTATCTGCTTTCATTTCATTTTTTATTTAGTTTTTGCAATGCTGGGGCTCCAACCCACAGCTTTGCACGTGGTAGGCAAGTAAGTGCTCTACCACTGAGCTGAGCTATACTCCTAGCTCTATTTGTCATTTAATGTGACTTCCGGTTATAGGGCAATACTTAAGTGTTTTTGGTCTGAAACAGCAGAGAACTAGGTGGGTAAAAATTCTAGCTCTGCACTTACTTATCCCTTACCCAATTTCTGCAGGTCTCAGTTTTATCATTAGGAAGATACATAATAACGTACCAATCTAGTAGGATTTACATGAAGATGAAATATGAATATGCAAGTAAAAACATGAGCATAGTGCCTGGCATATAACAAGTGTTCAGTTGACATTAAAAGCTATGATCATTATGAATCTGTAGTAATCCAATAACTTCTTTGTTGGTGACCTGTCAGTTCTCCAGACTTTTAGATTCTGTTTGCCTGTTCATGTTATTCAGTTATAAGGACATACACTTGACTTGATCATCATGTTCTTCTTCAAGATCTGCACCTTGCTCCTCTTCTATTCCTTATCTGTCCTTTCTCCCATAATTCCTTCTACCAACATTAATTATCCCACTGCTGTCATATTGGATTCCCTCCTGACTCTGGAACTAATTTACCTTTAAACACTTCACAGGGTAGATTCTTTTGCCACATTATTCTCTCATTGTTGCCTTGAAATTCTTGTGTCCTGGTTTAGGCTTTTCCTCATTGCCTCTGCTTCCATAATCCCTTGGCAACTGAACATCCATGGAGAAAAATTCTACAGCACTTCTTATACCATGGCCAATAAGTCTAGACCTTGGTAATCAATAACACTATTACTTCACTAGTGTTCTTTGGCCCATGTGTCACATAGAGTAGGGAAAGCCTTTCAGACAGTCTATCAATTCCCCTCCTTAACGTTTCCTCCATCCATTTGAGGAATCTAGTCATTACAAAATGCTTCATTAGCTCTGGCTTGCAGCACTGAGGGGTCATTTGTAGAACAGTGTCAATAAAATATTAGACAAATACTGACCTGGTAGCTGTGAAGTTCACTCTAAACATTAAAATAAGATAGTGCCCTTAACACTTTAGTTGTCCTAAGTTATACAGTCAAATTTTGTATTCACTGAATTCTAGGTCGATATTCTCTTTAAGACTATAATCTTTATTATATCTGGAACTAGGAAATGAGACCTAATGAAGAACTGCATAGGAAGCAAGGAACCTCTGCTCTTCCTTCCTGTGTCTTTTCCTTTCCCTTTTCTCTTTCCTTGACCATCTTGTGACACAAGAGGAGTGAGAGTGAGTCACAGGCCACAAAGCAAAGAGAAGCAAGGTCTGAGAAATAAGAAATCAAGCATCCAAACTACCCTTGGTGTACTGCTTGGTACAGAATGGACAGTGAGCAGAGACTTGCTTGGAGAGGCGTGGTAGCCATGTTAAGTGGTGGGAAAACAGCCATTCCCAGAGGGTCTTTTCTAGAGAGATGGCTACCTTGTTGACTAGAGATCCATAATCTCACATACATCTCTAGAATGTGCTCAGACAGTGATACATATATGGCACACACTGCTCTTGCCTTATTTTCTGAGATTTACAAGGCACACACTATTAAAGAATCTAAGAAATTCTGTAGAAAAAAAGCCTGCTAAACTTGGCTGACTAGCACACTTATTTGACCTCAAAGTCATTTCTTTTTTGATGCTACTTATTAACATTCCAAGTAAGTAGTGGCCTGAGAAGTTTAGCTGTAACTATAACTGAAACATGGATTAACCATAAATGTTGGCATAGTTACCCAATAAATAGAGCAAATGAAAATACTCCAAAGAGTAGAACTCTAGGGAAAATAAGCACTGAAGGAGAGGAAAAGGACTCAAGAGAAAGGTTACAATAGGGTCAAATGTGGCATGGAGACCAAGGAAGACAAGCTTAGTAAGAGTTTTTCTGACTTGTCAACTATGAGGCTAACAGTTCCGACTTCTAATTTCCCTTTGTCACATGTAAATCAGGGTAGATTAGTGAGGTTTGAAACAATCATCTAATGTGGAATTAATATTAGGTTTTTAAATCTCTTTTTAGACTAGATTTTTCTCTTCTGCAAGGTGATGAGAACATTATGATTTAAAAAGCTTTCTCAAACAGATCTAGATGGAAATATAATTTGAAGTAAGTATTCTACCCTGCAGATACCAAGTTATTTTGCTTTTTATAAGACATATTTTAGTGCATTTCTAGCCACTTGTACCATCAGGTTACCTTTAATGCTGATATGTGTAGGGAGCAAGAAAGATAGGGAACTTCTACTCATCCTGATGCCAGGATGAGTAGAACAGCGAGGGTGTAGAACTATTCCAAGTTCAAAAAGTATACTGGCAAAAGAGTCCTTGAAATAGATAAGATATGATTTATTACAAATAGAGGCTGAATATTCTTTTTACAGAAATTTATCTCAGAAAGTATAATAAAACCTAGTAGAGGAACTCAATTATGTAAATATTTGCTTTATATGCAAAGTTTACATTCAATGTATAAAACAAAATCCTGCTGTATTGACTCACACAGTTTTATGTCCAAACTTTAAAATGTTTGACCTAATTGAAGTACTTATGAATAAAGTTTTATTATTTAGCTTCAAATACTATAATTCACTGAATGAGGTGGTGGGACAGTAGAAGTTGACCATTTTGGAACTGGGTGACAGGTACATGTAGCATATGAAAGTTCATTCTACTATTCTTTTTACTTGTGTATATGTCAAACTTTCTCATCTCAAAAAAAAGAGAAAAGGTCAGGTATGGTGGTACACATCTGTAATCCCACTCAGAATGAGAAAAGGTAGAGGATAATGAGTTTGAGGACAGCATGTCTCAAAAAAAAAGCAAAGTGTTGGACTCACCACCATAAGAGTCATCTCCTCCTTGAGGTCATCGTAACGTTCCTCTAGACGACTGAACTCATTCAGAAGGTTCTGATATCTTAGCCTCTCATCATTCAGATCAAGCTCCAGTTGTTTTGTTTCTTCTACTAACTTCTTCTCCATAGTTTCTGAAAAAAAGAAGGGACATATGCATACCACAGATGGATCCAAAGAATGAAAGAGTGTAAACAGGTGCAATGACTGTGAGGTTCTCTGCATGGTATATTCTTTTAGCACCATTATGATCTGTGAAAGTATCCCGTGCATGCAGGGAAAGAAAAAAATATGGCTGCCAAATGAAATAACTTAATAATAATAATAACATCTACTGAGTTCCTCCATGTACAATAGCCTTACTCCTACCAGGCAGCACATTTTTGGGAAACTTTCACTAGGCACCCTCTAGCAACGAAAGTATAAATACACTTTTATTCCAGTGGTATTCTATTTGAGGCTATTCATAAAATTCTTTCATCTAAATTAGTACTTAAAAAAAGTCAGAGGTGTTTCTCAAGGGAACAGTGATCTTCAGTGAACTTGGCTTTCCTATTCTACAGAGTTTGTCTGCTAATCTCAGTCCTGTGATTCTGTCTTATAATTTTATAGTATGCTGAACTCCCATGCTGTCCTAGTACTCCTCCATTTCTAACCAGGTACAATGCTCAGAACTGGTCATATGTGTTATTTACTTCTTAGCCATCTCCCATGTGCTGCTTGAGGCACCCTACCTTTTTGATTTACCCACCCATTCTGCCTTCTCTGCTGCCCATGCATTGCTTGCTTTTAGCTAGGATGTGGTTTGGAGAATAGAGATTAACTTCTGGCTGCAGATAACACAAAGTAAAAAAGTCACAATCTCAGCTGTACATTTTAACTCAATGAGCCAGCCAGTCACTTTTGTAATATTAAGCTTCCTACCACTATGCTTTTATCCTCATACTTTGTAGATAAATCTTAATCTGCCCTTCTTGCTTCTATTGCTCCACCATTTTTTTTCTCTCCAGCAGCTCCATGAGGCAAGGGAGACTAGTATCTTGTCATAATTACTTTGCTGGTGCCTACCACAATGCTTCTCTAGCATACAGCTTTCATAATTTGTAAATGAATGACTGAAAGAACTTCTTCTCTCTAAAGCGTTCTATAAATTTACTTTTATTCTCATCAGTTTGCAGAAGCTATTCCAAGGCTACCAACAAAGCTTCCCTAGACAAAACCATTGCTATTTTTCATTCTTATAATTCAGTTTTAAGTAACTTTTTATCTTTCCTAGAAGTAGTCTCATCAATCTGTAGCCTTCCATGACATTCTTTATCCTAGAAACTGTCTGTCCGTGTCTTTCGTAACTCTGTTTTCTCTTTTCCCTTTTAATGTTCTTTTCTTTTCCTTATTCCTTAGTTGTGGCAATTAAATTTCAGATTTTCTTCTCTTTCTTCTACATTGTCCCCTTTAATTGGGAAGGAAGAAGCAGTGTGGAGAAAAGCACAGAAGCCTCTCTCACCCACCATAGTCTTAGTGGGAACTTGAAGGCTCATTCTTTATTTTCTCTCTAATCTTTAAGCTGGGTGTGCTTTTAGAGTACCTCCATCTTAAGGCCCTAGCCAACAGCCAAAACTTAACAATTATCACGGTTAATTTTAGGTGTCAACCTGGCTGGATTAAGAGATAACTGGACAGCTGGTAAAACATCACCTCTGGCTGTGTCTGTGACACAGTCTTTGAAAAGACTGTGTCAGTGTTTTCAAAGGAGATTGTCCTGGGAGTCTGGGTATTGAGTGGGGAAGATATGCTCTTGGTGTGGGTGGACACCCTCCAATCAGCTAGGGGCCCAGATAGTATGTAAAAGGTAGAGGAAGAACAAATTCTTGCTGCTCTGACTGAGTTACAATATCTTCCCTGGTTCTAAGACCTTCAGACCTAGACTGAGCTACGCTATCAGCTTTCATGGGTCCCCATTAAGTGAGCCAATTCCCCCAAATACATCCCCTCTTATACATGTGTATGTGTACTTGTACCTATCTCTTTATATCCATGTCATATTGGTTCTGTTTCTCTGAAGAACCCTGACAAACACAGCACTCAAACAAGTGATCTCATTAATATGTCATGCACAGGTACTTTCCCTCAATTTCTTCTAATAGTTTCTTTGCTATCTCATCTAATACTTCAGAACATTTTTGTCTTTTCGCATATCTCATCAGAAATAATAGCATCCTGTTGATTATGTTTCATATAATCGAGCCTCATTCCAACCTGCCCTTTCACTTCAATTTCCACCACTAATTATTATTGCCTAAGCCTATATGTTCTTATCTCATGCTTAATAAGTGTGTGGATTCCTTTTAAATTATCACCATTCTAACCAATCCCTAAACAGCCATAGAATAAATGTCCACACTGACTTAGTTCTCTATTCAAAAAATGAGAGCTTTAAAATTTTTAGTTTGGTAGCCAAGAGTAGCTGATCTTAGGAAGCTAACATTCATTGTTTTAGCAAAAAAGTAAATTAATGAGGCCTAGGAAGTAAAAAACTGTCTGTTCTCGTTCGTGGAAGAAAAAAAAAAAGAGCTGATAGAAGAAGAGAATGGGATAGCACTCACTAGGGCCAAGAAAGGTAGGGGGAAGAGGAATGGGGAGAAGTTAGATAATGGACCCAAAATACAGTGACATAGGAGGAATCAGTTCTAGTGTTCATACAGTATATTAAGTTAACTGTAGTCTATTAACAGTCTATGATCTACTTAAAAATAATGAGAAGAGTCTGAAGGTTCTCTACAAATAGAAATGACAAATGTTTAAGGAGATGGAAATGCTACTTACCTTGGTTTGATCATTAATTGCAGTATACATATATCAAATTATTATGCCATTCCCCATAATTATATACAATGTCAATTAAAAAATAAAACAAAATACAGAGACATATATTTAGATATATTAGCTCAAAATTCTTATTAAATACGAATCTTATAAATTATATATGTGGAATAAATTAATTTTTAAAAATTAATTGACTGAATATGAGTTCACAGTGGTATACAGGGAGACCAGGTTTATAAGCTCACCAACTAACTCAACCAAAATATTTGCTGTTTTTAACTTTGTAAATTTACTGATAACAGCCTCAACTTTTAAAAATATTCAAATACTAGGGAATGTTGTAGCTGTTAGAATACTGTTGAACTTGCACAAATTAGGTGTAAGGCTGGATGGTGTGTAGCAGGGTGGGCACACATGAGCCTTACCTGTCATCTCCTTTGCCTGCTCCACGATGCGGTGGTTGAGGGTCTCTTTTTCCTGCTTCAGCAAGGTATTTTCTTCCTTTAGATTTGACATCAGCTGTAAAATATAACACTACACTGAGATGGTTGTAAGAGATGGGGGAAGTCCCATCAATGCATGTAGAGTCCACATAGTGTCAGTCAGTCCTTGCTTCCACCATCTCTCTGCCTCATGTCTTCATCTCTAGCCATCCATCACACTGGACTCAAGGGTTACCCTCTCCACAGAGACTTCCTGGAAACCTTTATTAGATGTCTTTTCTCTGGGCTACTACCTGACTCTGTATATGCTTCTTTACAGCCCTTATAAATTATTTACTTTTCTGTCTTCCCTAAAAGACTAGAAATTCCTGGAGGACAGTGATGGTGATGATGGTTGTTTTACTTGTGCTTTGAACATTTAGCAATTTCCTGGTACCTAGGAACCATTTGTTTTTAAAGCAGTGATAATTACCTTCTCACTCAACACTGCAACACAAAGCTCATGTGCACCCATGATTCAAGTGGAGAAATTAAGGAGATGAAGAAGGATATAAGGGTTGGCAGACTGGTTCAAGTGGTAGAGAGCCTGCCTAGCAAGCCAGCAAGTGTAAGGCCCTGAGTTCAAGCCCCAGTACCACCAAAGGGGGAAAAATAAGGATATGAAGTTCATTTTGGAAATTCACTGTAGACCTTCTGATGTTCCCTCCTAATGTTCCCTCCTATTTGTTTTGACAAATAGTATTTCCTTTTCAATCTTTTTAATGGTTTTGGAAGAACTAGTTCTTATTATTCCATCTTTAAAGAAGCACTGATCTTACAAGGTCAGAGAACTTACTGTCACAGAACTGCATACTTAAAAACAGTGAAACTGATAAATTTTATGTTATATACTACCACATTAAAACAAAAACAAAATGATTTGCCCTTTCTTGTTACTGGTTGGATAAGGATTCCCATGAAGCAAAAATCAAAACCAAAGGTAACTTGGCAGAGCATATAATTTACTCAGTCCATCTTTTGATAAAATATGTGCTTATAATAAATGAAATCTGAATTCCTTTCTCTGAGCCTAAATTCCAGGAACTCTCAAAATGAGAACTTTAGTAATATATAGAAAGGTGGTGAGTAAACCTCTCATCGCATCAGGGGTTCAGAGACAGGGAAAGGGATCTTTGTGACTAAGGATCCCTGGGGATCAGGAAAGTAGGTAAATAGCACTGTGTCACAGCTAGTCAGCCTACAAGTGTCCCTTCATATAGTCCAGTTTTTGCCTTCTATACTGATCTGGCCTTAACATCCGCTCTCAGTAGAAAGGCCCAAGTTCTCAGTGGCTCTCAGGAGAAGCTGCTCTTGATCAGGGGTGTGTGTCCAATCACCTGTGGTGCTTTTGTAAAAGGCAGGTGCTTAGCCCACATGTTCAGAGTCTGGTGTGTCATCATTTAAAAGAGATAATAAGAATCAGCTACAGCGTAACTTCTGGGCTTCTTGATCAGTCTGAATGAGAATGTTATTTTCCCAACCATAAAGCTGGCTGTCACTGTGAAATGTTTCCTTCTTTCCCTATTGCTACACTCCTTCCAAAAAAGTAATGTTACTTTTGTCTACAGCTATCCTTGTGAACAGTAGAAGATAATGAAGTAGAAAGAAAGGAGAAATCTGAATCTGCTCATGTGTCTATCAGACTAGAATGGAGGAAAGGGGACTCTTCCCACCATGTTGACATACTCAAAGGAAACATTCAGAGGAATGTGGAAAGCTTCAGGGACTGAGAAGACTTAGAAAAGAGATCTTAAAACGCAAGAGTACCTTTGAATGGACGTTTGAATTCTGCAAACACAAGCTCACCATGTCAAAACAATAGTACATAGGGGCACTACCATTATTGTACATGGCCCTGACTACCATGAAAGGAGGCAACTTTACTGGCTATGCTCTCCTGCCTCAGCTGTTCAAGTTCTCACTGCCTGTGCTGCTGCCAACATGCAGAATTCAGCACAGAAAAGGCAAATCAGGATTCTTGCCAGTGTTACAGCTGATGCAGGCAACCCTGTGTCACTTAAAGATGGGAATCCCAGAGGAATTTCTAAAAATTGATTACTATTTTCCAATAGGCCTTAGGGTGAGATATTTTTAGAAATGTTTAAGTAATGTATCTTATCACTGCTTGAGGACCTTACTATTTTCTGTACTCACTCCAGTTGTAATACATGTTAAAATGAAACTTGTAGCTTGAAAACACTGATGAGTCCATAAGCAGTGTGGGAATGTATCTGCACAGCAGCTCTTGGCTGTGGTCACTGTACACACATCTGGGTTTCTCCTGCCTGAACTTAACACATTCAACGCAGGTTTCCAGAATGATTCCTACTATCAAATATAATAGTTCATTGTTTGATTTGCTTCATAATCATGGTATTCTTACTTAATAAAAAGGACATTTGGGAGGCTGAGACAGGAGGATTGCACATTCAAGGCCAGCCTGGTTATACAGCAAGACTCTGTCACACACACACGTATGCATGCATGCATGCACACACACACACACACACACACACACACAAAAGGGTCTCGATGTCTAGACTCCATTTAGACCACATTTAAAGAAAAAGAGTGTATAGCAGGGACTGTGGCATGAATGTGGCCCTGAATTTCATGTGCTGGAAACTCAACCCCTAACTTTCATGTGTTCATGATATTTGGAGATGGACCTTTGGGAGGTTTTTGGGTCTTGAAGGCTCTTCCCTCATCAATGGAATAACCCATTGTGGATGAACGGGTTATCAATAGATGGCTTTGTATAAAAATGAGCTTTGTCTGGCACACTTGCTCTATCTTGTCATGTGATACCTCTGCCATGTTTAGATGCAGCAATAAGACCCTCACCAGATGCTGACACCATGCTCTTAGACTGCCTAGCTTCCAGAACGATGAGTTAAGTAGACCTCTATTGTTTAAAAATTATCCAGTCTTAGGTACTTTGATATACCAAGAGGAAACAGATTACAACAGTGGGTATTTGGCCATTAATTCCATTTTTCACCGTTGTTCTTATTAGAGCCAAGAGCTTCTCCTGAAAGGTTTACAGCCTACTCATTGATCATGAGGTAAAAATGCCTGGGAAACACTAATATGAACAGTAACCCAACTGACTATTGTATTGTACCTTTGATCAATATGAATGTTGAGCTAATGGAGTGTGTCAAGATGACAGTATATTTATTTTGTGTAAGTTGTAGATCAGGATATGGACATTAGTTCTCACCTGCTCAGTTTCTTGTTTGTATTTATCTGCTCGTTCTTCAATGGATTTTTTCTCTGATCGAGTTTGTTCCAGGTCTTTCCGGAGTTTAGCAATTTCTTCCTGCAGACTGAGGACCCGTCCAGTGGCAACCTTAGCTTCCTCCTCACTTAGTTGAAGACGTTCTAAGTCACTTCGTAGTTTCTCAGTCTCAGAGTTATATATTCCTTCCAGGTTGGTCAGTTTCTCCATGAGGCATTTGTAGTCTTTATTCTTTAAACATACAAATAAGTAACAATAAGTAAATATACACTTATAAGTAATCAAATATATTTAGTGAGAAAGCCGTGCTTATTAATCAGAATCTTGCTGCATTATCATAACACTGATAAAGAATCTAACCAAATTTGTAACAGTGAAACAATTACAGTATACCTTGTATTTAGACCAACATTGACTGCATGGACAGTCAGGACAGTAAATGTTTCCTTTGTGTGAGGAGTAGGTAGGAATGTGGACATTAGTTTCTAACTGCTCAACATTTACAATAACAAGTGACTAGAGAACTGCACAGTATGATTAATTGTTTTACACAATGTGCAGCACAGAGATGATTTTCTCATAATCACAACGTGACTTAAATAGTAAAATCTTAATTTTCTGATTCTTAATCCAGAAATAAGGGAATGTATACGTGCTTTTAAAAAACACGTACTAACTGGAATTCCTAGCCAGAGCAATTAGGCAAGAAGAAGGAATAAAAGGAATACAAATAGGTAAAGAAACTGTCAAAATATCCCTATTTGCAGACGACATGATCCTATACCTTAAAGACCCAAAAAACTCTACTCAGAAGCTTCTAGACATCATCAATAGCTATAGCAAGGTAGCAGGATATAAAATCAACATAGAAAAATCATTAGCATTTCTATACACTAACAATGAGCAAACGGAAAAAGAATGTATGAAAACAATTCCATTTACAATAGCCTCAAACAAAATCAAATACCTAGGTGTAAACCTAACAAAAGATGTGAAAGACCTCTACAAGGAAAACTATACACTTCTGAAGAAAGAGACTGAGGAAGACTACAGAAAGTGGAGAGATCTCCCATGCTCATGGATTGGTAGAATCAACATAGTAAAAATGTCGATACTCCCCAAAGTAATCTACATGTTTAATGCAATTCCCATCAAAATTCCAACGACATTCATTAAAGAGATTAAAAAATCTACTGTGAAATTTATATGGAAACACAAGAGGCCACGAATAGCCAAGGCAATACTCAGCCAAAAGAACAATGCAGGAGGTATCACAATACCTGACTTCAAACTATATTACAAAGCAATAACAATAAAAACAGCATGGTACTGGCACAAAAACAGACATGAAGACCAGTGGAACAGAATAGAGGATCCAGATATGAAGCCACACAACTATAAGCAACTTATCTTTGACAAAGGAGCTAAAAATATACGATGGAGAAATAGCAGCCTCTTCAACAAAAACTGCTGGGAAAACTGGTTAGCAGTCTGCAAAAAACTGAAACTAGATCCATGTATATCACCCTATACCACGATTAACTCAAAATGGATCAAGGATCTTAGTATCAGACCCCAAACTCTTAAGTTGATACAAGAAAGAGTAGGAAATACTCTGGAGTTAGTAGGTATAGGTAAGAACTTTCTCAATGAAACCCCAGCAGCACAGCAACTAAGAGATAGCATAGATAAATGGGACCTCATAAAACTAAAAAGCTTCTGTTCATCAAAAGAAATGGTTTCTAAACTGAAGAGAACACCCACAGAGTGGGAGAAAATATTTGCCAACTATACATCAGACAAAGGACTGATAACCAGAATATACAGGGAACTTAAAAAACTAAATTCTCCCAAAACTAATGAACCAATAAAGAAATGGGCACGTGAACTAAACAGAACTTTCTCAAAAGAAGAAATTCAAATGGTCAGAAAACACATGAAAAAATGCTCACCATCTCTAGCAATAAAGGAGATGCAAATTAAAACCACGCTAAGATTCCACCTCACCCCTGTTAGAATAGCCATCATCAGCAACACCACCAACAACAGGTGTTGGCGAGGATGCGGGGAAAAAGGAACCCTCTTACACTGTTGGTGGGAATGTAGACTAGTACAACCACTCTGGAAAAACATTTGGAGGCTACTTAAAAAGGTGGACATCGATCTACCATTTGATCCAGCAATACCACTCTTGGGGATATACCCAAAAGACTGTTACTCCAGAGGCACCTGCACATCCATGTTTATTGCGGCACTATTCACAATAGCCAAGTTATGGAAACAGCCAAGATGCCCCAGCACTGACGAATGGATTAAGAAAATGTGGTATCTATACACAATGGAATTTTATGCAGCCATGAAGAAGAACGAAATGTTATCATTCGCTGGTAAATGGATGGAATTGGAGAACATCATTCTGAGTGAGGTTAGCCTGGCTCAAAAAACCAAAAATCGTATATTCTCCCTCATATGTGGACATTAGATCAAGGGCAAACACAACAAGGGGATTGGACTATGAGCACATGATAAAAGTGAGAGCACACAAGGGAGGGATGAGGATAGGTAAGACACCTAAAAAACTAGCTAGCATTTGTTGCCCTTAACGTAGAGAAACTAAAGCAGATACCTTAAAGCAACTGAGGCCAATAGGAAAAGGGGAACAGGTAGTAGAGAAAAGGTTAGATCAAAAAGAATTAACCTAGAAGGTAACACCCACGCACAGGAAATCAATGTGAGTCAATGCCCTGTATAGCTATCCTTATCTCAACCAGCAAAAACCCTGTTCCTTCCTATTATTGCTTATACTCTCTCTACAACAAAATTAGAAATAAGGGCAAAATAGTTTCTGCTGGGTATTGAGGGGGAGGGAGAGGGAGGGGCGGAGTGGGTGGTAAGGGAGGGGGTGGGGGCAGTGGGGAGAAATGAACCAAGCCTTGTATGCACATATGAATAATAAAAGAAAAATGAAAAAAAAAAAAAAAAGAAAATGTGGTATCTGTACACAATGGAATTTTATGCAGCCATGAAGAACGAAATGTTATCATTCGCTGGTAAATGGATGGAATTGGAGAACATCATTCTGAGTGAGGTTAGCCTGGCTCAAAAAACCAAAAATTGTATGTTCTCCCTCATATGTGGACATTAGATCAAGGGCAAACACAACAAGGGGATTGGACTGTGAGCACATGATAAAAGCGAGAGCACACAAGGGAGGGGTGAGGATAGGTAAGACACCTAAAAAACTAGCTAGCATTTGTTGCCCTTAACGCAGAGAAGGGCAAAATAGTTTCTGCTGGGTATTGGCGGGGGGAAGGGAGGGGGCAGAGTGGGTGGTAAGGGAGGGGGTGGGGGCAGGGGGGAGAAATGAACCAAGCCTTGTATGTACATATGAATAATAAAAGAAAAATGAAAAAAAAAAGATAAAAAACACGTACTAGTTAAATGATGCATAAAGATGAAAAAACAGACTAAAAGTCAGCAGTTTCTCACAATCTAATATGTTTAATAACTCAAAATTCCTTCATCTCATTCAGAAAACCTTTCTGATAAATCCCATTTCATTCTGATCCCTGTCATTCTATCCTTATCATTTATATATTCTTAATTACCTTTAGGTCATTTACATATGATAAAATATTATTTAGTTGCTATAACTAAGCAATCAATTAGACTATAGGTTCCTTAGAAGTACAGATATCTTCCTGCATGTTTTCCATTTCAGTGTTAAACAACTAATCCATAAAAAGCATTTTATACTACTTAAAAATAAATGATAATGGTGAGAGTTTTGCAAAGAAAGTTTTAAAAAGACTGGAAGTGGGTTTGGGTTAGGATTAGGATGTTCTCAAAAAAAAATTCCTGCCTTAGTCCTTGCACCTGCGATGTAACCTACAAGCGTAATATTATTTCTATACTGAGCAATGTCATTACTTTATTCTTTGCTGAGACTGAGGGGTAAAATCAACATTGAAAATGATCCCAGGGGACTTCTTCAGGGTTCCATCTGTACTGGCGCTTCTAAAGCCCACCTGCTCATCCACTTTGCGCTGCAGCTGCATGATCTTGTTCTCCATGCCGATGTGGAGCTTCTTATAGCGCTCCACGGAGCGAGCCTCGATCTTGAGCTTCTTCAGCTCACGCTTGGCCATCATCCGCCGGAAGCAGCACTGCAGGTAGATGATGGCATGCATGCTCCTCTTGTAGTGCGTACGAGCCAGCCAGCCTCGGACCCACTTCTGAAGAATGATTGCCTTGTGCTCACGGAGTATCTGCAGACAGGGCAAATAATGTGAGACCCTGGACTAGACTCAAGTTCAATTCTAACAACCTATATCAAGCTGAGGATCCATACATTACCTAAGGACATCTGGGGGCTGAGGTGGGAGAACTGTGAGTGTAAGGGCAGCCTTAGCTATATACTGACTGTGTTCCAGGTCAACCTGGGCTACAGAGTGAGACCCTGCCTCAAAAAAACAAACAAATCCCCCAAGATGAGAAACAAAAACACCCACAAAAGTAGCAGGAAATGTACATCCTGAGGCAATCCTTTTGTTCTAAATTGTATATTAGTTTAAGGCAATACCGTGACTTTTCGTAGTACTCCAGTACTGGCTTAGTATGCACAAGGCCCTAGGCTCCATCTCCAGCATCACATACTCATACACAAAAAATCATTTTTTACAAACTTCCTGAGCATCATACTCCAGTCAACACAATTTAATCACATTAATGTTATCATTTCTTTCTTCATCATCATGGAAAATTCAGGGTTGTGTGAGTCATGGTTAATGTTCTATCCATCTGTCATATATTTAACTGATTCATGTGTTTTACCTTGGAATCGGTGATTGTTAATTTATTAGGAAAAAGGGTATTTGCAGATGTGACCAGGCTAAGGATCTTGAGATGAAGATTAGATTATTCTGGTTATGAAGGTTATGAAGGTGGCATGAGAAGTCAGATACATTGAGAAGATGACCTAAAGACAGGGCAGAGATTGGAGTGATGTGGCCAGAAGTAGAAGGAGTGCTGGCAGCCATCAACAGCTGGAAGAGGCAGCAAATGGGTTCTCCCTTAGAGCTTCTGCAAAAAGTGCAGCCCTGCTGATACCTGGATTGTGGCCCAGCGACAATGACTTTGGACTAGAAAGGTCTAGTCCTCTAGAAAAGTGAGAGAATAAATTCCTGTTGCTTTAAGCAAACAAGTCTGTGGTTCTTATTACGTATTCATTTTTTTTTTCCAAATTACACAGACAAGAAGAAAAAGCAGGTAAATTTTCTTTTTGTACTATCTTATTAATAAATACATGTAGTGTTTAATACTTTAAAGTACATTTCAATTGTTGGAAATCCCCATGTGGCTTCTGTATCCACAGCAGCCTCTGTGGTACTTTATGCAGACAGAATTTGATTAATATTAATGGAATGGTAAACAAAGTTGAAAATAATGCCTCACCTTATGATACCTATTTCTGGCCAAGAAGCCTCGCAAATAAGACTGAAGAACAATCGTGGCAGCTCGTCTAATCTTGTACTTCCTACGGACCACATACATGCGCCAGTTCTTCTGTATGATGGTTGCTGCCTTGGTTCTGCGCAGAAACTTAGCATAGCTGGCCAAAGAAAATAATAGCACATTGTCAGTAATCAGTGACAGTGTCTTAGCCATAAAGAGTTGTGCTTCCATTGCATTACTCTAATAATGTGTGTGATAAATCAACATTTATATTCACTGACATTTGTACACAAATTTGTAGTTTTCCAAAATATTTTTGCTTCACTATCTTACTTGAGGCTTCTGTGATCCTGGAAAGTGACAAGTCTCATACTGCCAGATTTTACAATAAAGAAGGTGGAGTTAACACAGGTTTGTTCTTCCTAGGACAGGGCTCCTTATCCCATGCTATGTTCCCTTAACAGAGCAGACTGATGTACACACCAGTCCCTACTTACTTATCACCAGATGCCTTAGATCTACCCACTGTTAAGGTAGATTTGAATCTATTTGAGAATATGTTCTTTGTCATTAATTCACTTCTACTTGTTCTTCTAATGGAAATTGTTGATATATAATCACACTGATGTGCAATTCTTTTCCAGGCCTTCTCAGTTAATTGCTTCTGAAAGCTCTTCAATGGAGTCATTTTTAACTAGTTCATATTTATGACTATTTTAATTTACACATGATTTGTTCAAACTCTAGATGAAAGTACAAAAGTAAAAATTCTGAGGACCTGAGTTAGCAGTAATTTATGTTTTGAAGATGAATCTGAATTAGTCATAAGGTTAATAAGCTAAATCTTATCCTATTTAACTGTTTTATGAGTTAATTTGTTATCCTTCGAAACTAACAAGTACTGAGATGCCATCTTCTCAGGGAGGATGACCACTCAAACCTGTCTTTGTTGGATAATGGATTAGACGGCACCTCACTCTTTAGGGCCTATGAGCCAGCATAGACAGGTCAAGACCTACCATCGAGCCTGGTAGCCCCGCACGTATCTTTGCACAGTGACAGCCGCCTTCTGCATGCGTAAGTACTTCTTCCTCAGAAGCCACCCTCGGATCGTCTTCTGGATTCTGATGCAGGCAGCCCTCAGTTTGTCTGCCCTCAGTTTTTCTAGATAGGCCACTTGACCAGCACGGAAAAAGATCTTTGTCTTACCAAACTGGTATTTGTCTTTGTCCTATTTTAGGAAAAAAATTTACATATTCAGAAATAATGACCTGATGAAAGAAACTTAAAAGAGAAAAAAATAAATCTAAAAGCAGAATCAGTAAAAGGATGAATTTATTAGCTAAAACTTGGCCTACTTCACAATTAACTAATGGAGCCAGATTTTTGATCCTATATAAGTTGAGGAAATAGAAGGGATTTTAAAGAAAACTGTAGGTTAAGAGTTATTTTCCAGAATTGTTCTACCTGGAATTATTATCTGAGGCCCAAAACTTGGTTGTGGGTAATAGGCAGCTATTATTTGCTTGTTTGTATTTTAAACATCTCAAGGGAATGGAGATGCTGACACTCCCTCTGACTGACCCGCTGTAAGCATTACATCAGGCTGTGTATTCCATGAGCAAGCTGAAGGGACAAAATACCAGTGTGAAGAATAAAGCAGAACAAAAAGCACGTGAAATAAAAGTTCAAAAACAGAAGTAAAAGCTATTGGGTATTCATAATAAAGTTAAAATTTCTAAAGAGTTATCTACTGGCTTCAAAACTACCTAAAACTAAATAAACAAAATTTCAGAAATGTGTTTAAAATTCTTCTATAAATTTCAAACTCCTTTCATAAAAATTATAATCACTTATATTGCTCATTGACTTTTGTGCATAAACAGAACTGAACAGTAAACATAGATATGCATGCTGTTTTGGATGATTTACCTTATCAAAAAGCATGAAAATTATTAACCATTCTCAGATCAAAAGAAAGGTAGAATTTATATATAATGATCCATACTGTTATCTGAAATTCTAAGCAAAAGCATAGAAATCCAGTTATCACTAAAAGCAGATACTTCCTATCTTATACATGAAATCAGAAAATCAGAAACTTTTATATATAGCTAAAAAATCTAAAATTATTTAATAAAGTTTATACAGGAACCCTATCTACTCCTTTTTTTTTTTTTTTGGCAGTACTAAGGTTTTAACTCAGGGTCTCACACTTCCTATGCAGATGCTCTAGCACTTGAGCCATGCCCCCAGCTAACCCTACTTACAAAGTAGTCTTTTCCCACCACACCATCTCACCTCAGATCTGCCACCATCTTGCAGGCACCTCTACCTAGTCTCTGCAAAGCCCTGACTCCAACTCCAGAGTGGTCTGGGTGAGGAAGCAAGGAGTAGGATTGTCTCAACTTTCTGTTCCATGTTCCTATCTGAACCAGGTTAGAAAGGAGTTGGGTCAAACTCAAAAAGCACTAGATTTTACAAAACATTATTAAGACAGGGGCCTTGGTCCTTTCAAAGAAAAAAAAATTATTATCAAGGAAGAGAAATTACAGTTAGTTAACAGCTAGTAATTATAACTACCTCAAAATGAGGTCATCCATTCAGACTGGTATCAAACAAATAAAAGTGTTTTTTAAAAGTACTTTTCACAAATCTTAAATCCTCCAAGACCTACATCAATGATTCTCAAAGCATAGTCCTGAAACAGCATCCCATCACTTGGGAACTTGTTGGAAATGCAAATTATTGGCAACCTTTCTTGGAACCCCTCCCAACTCTGGGGGGCTCTACTCTCCCACTTTACACTTTTCTATCTCAATAAACTCTCCCTCTTTACACTTCAAAAAATAAAAAGAAAAGAAAATAATTGAATTGAGGATATAGCTCACTGGTAGAGTGCTTGCTTAGTATGTGAGAGGCCCAGGTTTGATCACCAGCACCCTCCACAAAAGGAGGCCCATCCCAGACTTACGGAATCATAAATTCTGAGAGTGGGGACCAACAATCTGTGTTTAGCAAGCCTCCTGGTGAATGGTGTACAGTAAAGTTTGAGAGCTCCCTAGTCTGACTTGCAAAACTACAATACCAATCTTTATCTCCTACCCATTCTGTTGTTGTCCCATACACAAACCAAACTGCAAAAAAAAATGACTTTACTGTTACCTGAGCAATCCTATGCTTTCCTACTTCTTCATCCCTTGCTCTTGCTTAGAATTTTTTTCCGTTTTTAGACAATCTTACCCCTCCATCAGGGCCTAACTCAAAACAAATCTTCATGAAATTATTTTTTCGTCCCACAGTTGAATGTAGTTTTGCCTTCCTCTGATTTCTTGTTACTCACCCAGCATTCGATATGGAGCCTATATAGACACTTATTTTTAATGCACATTACTTTCCAGGATGGACTTTGTCATTTGAGAATAATAATTACACCTCACCTGGCCTGGCGTCTTCTGAGTAAGTACTGGGAAAGTTTTTATTGATAGTGATCAAACTCTCTAAAAGGAATGTGTCTCCTGTCTGAATCCAGGCCTATCAATTCCTCACTAGTCCTAGCCTCCTAAACATAGTGAGCCCTGACCACCAAGACAGTGTACCCTTTACCCAGCCACTCCCAAATAACCTAGATTGGTGATATTTGACATGGAAGTTTCCAAGGTTTTCATGTGTTGGTAAGTCAGGGCCTCTGGCTAACATCTGTTCTGATAAAGGAAAGTGAAAGTCTTTCTCACCAGTATCAGTTTCTCTAACACATTCTTGCATGTTTGCTTTCTGTCACCCAGCACATCTTTTTGCTTCATTAGGACCCGGTAACGGCTGAAAAACTCTTGGTAAGTCCACCTATAATAAGAAAACCACTTAGCTTAAAGAGTTAGGAACTTTTCCCACCAGGCTCCTTGTATTTGAATGCTGCAGCCTCACCGTGAGGGGAACCCTGCTGCACTGATTCGGATGGTTTCCAGGACGCCACACGCTCTCAGTTGCTGCACTGCCCTCTTCTCATCAAACCTACATGGACAAATGACAGTCACTGGTTCACGGAGATCCAGGCTGAGCCAATCTCCCCACTTAGGGATTACATTTGTTTGTGAGGAACCAAGTGGATAAATTAGAAAAGAAAGCATTCAAAAGTTGGAACAATGACCAAAATGGAAAACTCCATGAGATAGTGAAAATTCCACAAGCAGTAAAAATAAAGAGCTGAACATTTCCTATGGTTCATATGCCATAAACTCAAAAAAAGTCCACTGAGAAGATTAAAAAACATGCATGCATGCTTATGCCATGGACACACACACCACATACATTCCTCTGCACTCTGCCCATACTTGTTACATGCTGTAACCTAACTAAAAGTTCTCAGAATGCATTAGCTCACTACACTGAAGACAGGTCAAGTTGGAGATTTCTAACAGGAAGGACAAATTAAATATGTCCCAATCAGTTACTTAATGTATACAGAATTTATAATGCTACATCAATGAAATATTTTTGTTTTGTATTACCCTTTATTTCACTCTAGGCAAATAGCATCTTAAAGTTAAAATGACACTAAAGGAAGAAGTAGAAAGCTTTCCCTCCCGCCAGATGACCACTCCTGTTACTCAGGGTTAAGTGCTGAGCATTCATCCAAGCTTTTACTGCACTGTCTGCTGGTGGCAGGAGGTGGGGTTTTGTAATGCAAGTCCATGGCTCAGGGTGTGGCAACTTCTTCCTGTTTCAGACTTCCTTCAGAGAGGGCTTCTTGGTGATGAGGGCATAGGAGGACTGCAGTCTTTCAGAACTACCCTCCAGTCTAAGGCAGGAACCCTAGAGAGCAGGACTGGCAAAAGAGAATGGAACTCTCATTCATACCCTGTAGGGTAGGAGCTATTGCAACCTTGAGTATATGTGTTTGGTCTTTGTAGTAATTTATGGGGTATAGTGTGATATTTCTATATATATATATATATATATATATATATGTATATACACACACACACAATGTGTAATGATCAAGTTATGTACCTGGTCTTTGACCCACAAATTTCACTTCTAGAAAAACATTATCCTTAGGAAATAATCAGACAAATACACAAAAATTTTTGGCAAAAGATACTTATTAGAACATTGTAGAGGGCTGGTGGAATGGTTCAAATGGTGGAGTGCCTGCCTACAACAGTTGGAACACCTCAATGATCATTAGAAGGGAAGAGTTAAATAAATGATGGCATATAGTGTGTCACGGGATACTCTCCAGCCCTTCAAATGATGATGTGCATTTTTATTTACTAATGTGGGAAGCATTCATAATCCATTAAGTTAAAAGCAGAGTTAAAACAGCAATTATAGCATGTGACCCTATTTTTCTCTTTCTGTCTCTCTCTGTCTTTCACATACACATACACACGTGCACTCATGCATGCACACATGTACACCCACACACACACACACACATAGCAGGAAAAGATACTGGTTAGTCAAGAATCATCAATTCGAGTTAATACCAGTTATCTCTCTGGGTGGAATGGATGCTTTTTCATTTGTTTTTATGCAGCTCTATATCTCCTGAAAATTGTTTTCACAATACTACAGGATCACTTTTACAGTTATGAGGAGTATTTCTTATTTTGGAAAAACCCTCCAAGAAAGATTCATTTTCTCTTCTTATATGGTATTTGAAATAGGATGAGGTATTGGTAAAAGCAGACATTCTCTGATGGCTTCACTAAGAAAAACAGCAGGTAAGCTTTTGCCAAAGTAGCCTTATCCTAGTTTTAACTCACCCTAGTTCTAACTAACTCTTATCCTAGTTTTAACTCAAGTCCAATTTAACAAAAAGCCCAGAAAAATTCTGGGCTGCCATAAAGTCAAAACAGAAAATAGAACCAGAAATGTTTGGTTGACCTCAATTTTTCAAATCCTTAGAAGGCTAATTTGTTCTTACAATCTCAAAAGGGAACAAAAACTGAAATAATTCTTACTAGCTAGTAGTTACCCTCTACAAGACATGAAAATTTTTCTCAATATCTTCTTCCTTATTTTGCTCTGGCACTAGTTATGCACTTTTTTTTTCAGTAGTTGAGAGACACTTACGTGAAAGGAAACTTGAAGTCATTCGGCTTAATACAGCGCACGTAGTGAGGAGTGGTGGCATTGAGGGTCTCCATAAGCAAGTGAAGGGAGTTTCGGAACTGCACAAAGGGCAAAAAGAGGCATCAAGGCTTTGTTGAAAGCCAAATAAGGATCAAAGCAATTTAAAATTCTCTTCCTACGACACTAATGGAGATGACTCTTCTGCCTATGAACTTGACCCAACTTCAGAAGGTGAGCTGTTACTAACAAGAATGTGAAGGCTTTCAGTGAAAATCTGTCTAACCATTTGCATGCTTACTCTGGTAATTTGCCCTACTTCCATCCTTTCTCCCATTCACTCCCTTTTAATATAGGCCTCTGCGGCTTCCTGTTGTGAGCTCCACCACATGTGACTCACAAAATAACTTGCTATTAAGGGCACTCAATCAAGTGATGTGAAAAATTTGCTGTAAGACACTGAAAAAAGTAGCAGGTATTTTAAAAGAGTAGAAGGACTGAGCAGAGAATGGGTGAGACAACCAGAGAGGGATAACTCTCGGGACATGGGGTCAGACTGGAGGCTGAGGACCCATGTTGGGCCCTGCCGCGTCTACACCCGCACAGGGCCTCACACACAGGAAAACATGCTAGGCTGACTAGTACTCAGCCTCCCTCCCAAAGTCCCCACCCCACGTTCAGGCACTAAGCATATGAACAATGGTTCCTGCTCCTCACAGGGAAGAAGACATAAAGGAAGGAGAGGGTACTTTCTTGCACTGAAGGAGCTGAATGATGCTCTGTACAAATACAGAAATGAAATAATCAGAGAACTGAAACAAAGACAGTAGTGGTCCGAGAGAGATAATATGTAACAGAAGAACTGAGAATAGAAAAGATTATTTTGGGGAATGGTAACACAAAGTCATGGGTCTACAGCAAGTGGAAAGAAGTATGAGTGGGGGTGTTATTTGTTTGCATGGGGGAAGTGCCAGCCTCTCCTCACCTGAGGATCCCACCTGAGAGGCTGAAGGAGACCTGAGACTTCAGGTGAGCAGAGGAGAAGGAACCTGGCAGCAGTGGCTCCCTGAACTCACCTGATGACCCACTGTTTTCTTGTGCTCTTTGGCCATCTGGCCTGGTCTGCCTTTGGTGGGTTTTGCAGGAGTGCGGGTGAGTGGTGTACGCCCTGAAGAGGTGGCTGAGGTGGGACTGATGGACTTTTCGTCATCTTGAAATAGTTCTGGTAGCATCTTAAACTGAGTCAGAAACAGTAAAAGAAAATTATACTAAACCCAAACTCAAATGTAAGTTTTCACAGAAGAAACATTATAAATATTTTTAATAAGTAGTGACTTTTTTCCTTAAATAACCCTTATCAGAGTCACATTCAAGAAGTAATATCTGGGTTCGGAGCCAAAATATGAGGAAAGGTAAGATAAATGCCACAAAAATATGGAGGGAAATTTCAATAATTCTACAACTATATTTGGGGGAAAACAAAATCAAAACTACTATGTCCAGACTTGAAAACGTAATCCACAGGAAAGGGCTACTCTAAACATATTATTGGTTTTGAACTATAATTATTTTATGAGCAAAATATTAATTGAAAGACCTACCTTATCTCAGTCCCCAAAAGGCAGGTGGAAAAATACACTAGTCCGAATTTGCAAGTTATCAGGTGTTTACTTACCTGTTTCATTTGTGTACCATTAATTCAAGTCCTAGCACTAACTCAAAAATATCACTGAAAAATCTCAGCATGAAGGTGTTATAAGCAGGTTCTGAATATTGAAAGGTTAAAAATAATCATGAATTAATAATTTCTAAGAAAAATATTTATATTGTAGGGAAAAAGTAGAAAATCCTGCCCTTATCCTAAATGGTTTTACATTTGATTTCAAATGTAATTATGATTACTATCATAATCAATTTTTTATTCTGTCATGCTATAAAAGATTATCAAGAGATCTGTTATTTAAGAAGCAAACAGATGATATTAGTCAATATGGTTGGGAGAAATTTTATGGAACTAAAGAGATGTCAAACCAGTCCACAGGAACATCTCCACAGTACATATCTTTATAACAGTACTAGCTCCCATATAAATGAAATAAATCCTTTGTATAAGTCAAGTTACACTTGCAAGTACCAATTATTTATCTAATAAACTCAGAATATTTTCAGAAAGTTTTTCTTATGAAAATTCTTTCAATGAAAACCAAAAATCATGAGTTCATTTGCTATAATTGTGTATATCAATCATAAGGATAATTTGGGGAATAATTCATGATGAGTATAAAATAACAATAATGGTTGCTTGCTGAACAAATGAATATATTCCTTGCTTTACAGAACAAATAATATATTAAAGATGAACTGTTTTAACATTATCATGTATGACACATTAAAGCTATGTTCCCAAGTATATTTTATGTGACAACTTAGCATAGGGCTAAGATGCTAGAATATTCAGTGATAGACCATGTACTTCAGAATCTTGTCTGTGATATCGTTCCCAAACAAGCTCTCAGCTCCACACAGGCAGTGTCCAAGCTTCGTTCTTATCTCTTCTGTATGAAATAGAGCTGAGCTCTGCCATGTCATCATCTCCAGAAGATGGTATAAATCAACTTACTATCTACCAGAAAGCAGCTTACTTACAGAGTTCAGTTTATATATTATATATATATTTAAAAATTTATAGTATTATACATGTGGATTCCTCTTCATAGACATTATAAATTTAAAATTATCTGCATTAGCTTTTCTTTAAAAAAAAACAGGTATACTTTTAGGCATGGTGGTACATGCCTGTAAGCCAGCACTCAAGAGGATGAGGCAGGAGGATCAGGAGTTGGAGAACAGCCTAGGCTACATAATGAGACCTTGTCTCAAAGACAATCCCCCCAAAAAAGTGAACATTTTAACTGATGAATCAGAAACTGCTCTGTAATTTCTTCTTTAGGCAGCATTCCTACTTTTTTCACAGGCCATTTTTTCAGATTTTTTTTCTGGCTTCTCCTCAGATCAGCCTTTACTAAAGTTGTTTGTTTTTTTTTTTTTTTTTAATGGTACTAGGGTTTGAACACAGGGCTGCTAGGCAGAAGCTCTACTACTTGAGCCACTCCACCAGCCCTTAGGTCAGCCTTTGAAAGTTGGAATGTCTAAAGACTCTGGTCTCACCTCTACTAGTCTTTATTAATGTGTTCTCTTGAGGCAATCTGAAGCGGTCTCATGGCTTTAAACACCATCTAATTCTAAAGCCTACCAAACGTCTATCACCTGTTCTGACTTTCCCCTGACCTGCTTTCATTTCCAACTTCCTGTATGACATGTCCACTTGGCTATCTAATGACCATTTTAAGCAAAATATGTTTAAACCAGATATAAACATACCTCACACTATATTATCACAAAACAATTCTATTCAAAACACAAATATTAATCAATTGGTATTTCTGAAGGAACAAATTAATGCCGTGTTATGCTTGCTTTTCTCAGGTACAGAGAAATGATAAGTTCAGATCTCCAGGTTGGGTTTCTGCAAAGACTGGTAGCAAAGGAGGCCTTCAAACTAGGTTAGGCAAGTCATACACTGTTCACATTTAAACTGTTGCAATAGTACACAGATGAACAGTCCTTTGAATGACTTTAGAACACACAGCTAGCTACCTTCTGATGTTTAAGGGCCCCTTAGCTGATCAGAAAATTAAGTCAAAATAAAGACACAACTGATTATGGTTGCCTCAAAAATGAGAATGTTCTGTTTGAGCTAAATTACATTGGCAAAGTACTAAACAATAGAATGTCATGATTTATATTATTATCTATAAATCAAAATGATAAAGATGTTCAGCTGAATAATACTTAGGGATTGGCACTATGAGAATTTTCTTTTACACATCAATCCTGTTAACTTAAAAAGCATTACTACCCAATAGTAATGCTAATGTTAAAAAAAAAAAACAAACTGACTTTTTTAATAGACACTTTGACTCATGATTTTCTAAGGGTTAAACCTGGGATTTGGTCCTTATGCAATTTTTATATTGTCAATATAACTGAAAGTAGAAGTTTTTATTCCAGAAACAAGAGTCAGAATGTTCATATGCTAGAGGCTATCCCACTAAAGTTAAAATAATGCTTTTAGAATAAACTAGAAAAAGAAGGAACACCAGTCAGTAATCCAGAAGAATTCACATGAAGATTTTTACTTTTTAAATGAATATTTGCAGAATTAAGTAACTGGCTTCCTGGTTTGTTCCTTGGAGGATGAATTTGAGTCCCACCTCCCACCAACACTCCCTCCCCACGATCTTTTCCACATGAAGGTCAAAGGGTAAAGGTAGGGGAATCAACCTAACAATGTAATGTAACCATGATAGTTCTCTGCCATCTGGAATATTTTTTTCCCACTGGAAAGCAGTGTTTCTAGTATCTATGCTTAAGGAAAATAATTTCCAATGCTTTGGGCCACTTCTGCAATTGTACTCAATGACGACTCAGTGATTGATCTCCATCTAGATGGAGTGCACCCAGCCATGATTCTCACACATCCTTTCAAATTGACACAGCAGTAAAAACCCCTTTCAGTCTCTCAAAAAGGCACAACCAAGTGCAGATTCACTGTAGAGACACTAATTCTGAAAGGTCACATTGCTTAAGACTAAGAGCAGACTCTGAGTAAAATAGGGTGGGTCGTAACCTGACTTGGAAATTCACTAGCCATGAAGAGTCTATGCCTCAGTTGCCTCATCTGTATGATGAGAGTAAAGACACTACTCCTTCCTGTAAAGATTAGATGTGTTAATATTTGCAAGGCATTGAGAATGGGACCTGATACATCATAGTGTTATATATTTGATAAGTAAAAAACTATAAGTAAAACTGATTTTGCTAGAAAAATTATTATTATTGCTAAAAAGCTAATGTCTAGATAACATTTTATTGAATATATCCTCATTAGAATATGCCTATCCATGGTTACCTTGCTTGACTTAAGAACTTTAATTTGTTCTTCAAAAACGGTGTCTTTATTCTTTTCAAGAAAGCCTTCACACTGATATTCCACCTGAAAACACATGGAAAAAAATCTCCTTAACTGATAATACTTTTGAACAGATATCATCATCAACAACAAAAATGTTTATTAGCTCAGGCTAGATGACTAGCTCTCAGCAAAGTGCTATCATCAGTCTTTCCAAAGAAATCAGTACCATTCCTGGTAAAGCTCCCCAAATACTGTTTTCCTAGGGAACAGTGGTAGTACTTGCTATTAATTGTGTGATCTAAACAATCGCCTCAATTCATGTGTGAGACGATTCATAAGAGGGAATAAATAGCTGTCTGTCTAGGAAGAGGTGAAGAGCTGATGACAGAGAGAGAAGCTGGGGGAATATCATATGATTTGGGAACGCATGACCACTTGAGAATGAACTATTTTTATTCTCAAACCCCAGTAACTTCAGCCATGTGCCACTTGAGCAGCTCTACGTCCTGTACCACAAAACCCTAAGGTGGCCGTACGGTCATTCCAAGGTTTCCAGTGAGGAGATAACTTAGAAGTCCTTGAAGGATACCTCAGGAAGCTGACCCCAAAGTCAACCTCACAACCTCCTTGAAATATAAGTTAGCTTCACAGATCCTGATTTGCTAAGTAAACCATTGAACTTGTGAAGCAGCATATCATTGTGCCTTGCTAGCAGGGACCCAGTGACTCCATCACAGAAAGTGACACAAATCCACAATCTCTATTCTGAAACCCATTAGACCAGCTATGCTTTAGAACACAGAATTTTTCACACATTTAGACTTGTAGTATGTACATATACCATTTTTAATACCTCCAGAAAAGTCTAAGGCAGCCATCTATAATACATATTATGTAAACATATTAATACTTCTACACAGAACCATGTAACTATCCACCTTAACTGGGATAAATAAAGACTATGAATAATCTCACATTAGTTTAGGTCAAAAATCAGGTTTAGCAAAAGACTTCATTTTCAGAGTTTTCCTGGATTTTAAAATTATAGAGAGAAGATTGTAGACCCATATTTATTTTGCATATAATTCAATTTAGGTTAAAGGAAGAGAAAACGAAGAAGTCAAAACTGAAGATTGCTTTTCCTAAAAGACGTTGAAGAAAGCAAGCATCAGCAAAGAAAAAAGTAATTCTTGGCTACTGATTTTTTCCCCTCGTTTAACTTAAGTATGAAAAGACAAAAAGATAGAAAGCTTTCTTACCTTGTCAGCAAAATGTTGGATGATGAAAGCTTTGTTTGATAGACGGGGCTTTTCAAAGAGTGCACATTTGTTCAAATGCGTGTTGTATAATTTTTGGGCCCAAGTGTCATCTGTACCTTTAGGCATCTACATTGGTAGGTGAAGGGGAAAGAAAGAAAGAAAATAACCTGAGTATGAGACTATTCTGATACATCAGCTGCCAAGAGATCATTTTTTAGCTTTACCTTATAGTTTTTATACTCAATTTAAGAATTCATTTTGAGGAGGGGGTCCGGGGAGCAGGGGGGAGAGGTGGCCCAAACAATGTATGTACATATGAATAAATGAAAAAACTTATAAAAAGCATCCATTTCTTCCACATTTCTCTCACAGGTTGCAAAACAATTACTAAAGAAGAGTATGGCTAAGATCTTCCCATGGGTGATCCAATCCAATCTTTGTGTGTCAACCTGCCTATATCAGGAGTCGTCAAATAAATATTTGATCTATTTTTAAAACAACAAAAGCTGTACAAGTTGAGATGAAATATAAAGCTAGAGAGGTGGCTCTAGTGGTAGAGCCCCTGCCTGGCAAGTGCAAGGCCCTGAGTTCAACCCCAGTACTGCCACCTCCCCCCAAAAAATATATATGGTTTTAAATTTCTGTTAAATAAAGGGAACATCAACACACAGTGAGATATGAATATAGTTCAGAAAGATATGAAATGGAAGGTAGTCTCCTCTTGCCACTTCCTCCAAATTCGCTATTTCTTCCTTGTTGTCCATGAATGAGTTCAATCTATACATTCTTTAAAAAATTTTTTTTCTTTATTCATTTATTCATATGTGCATACATTGTTTGAGCCATTTCTCCCTCCCTGCCCCCAATCCCCCTATACATTCTTTTCCTCTTCATCTTAATAGCCCTCACTAGGTTGTTACTAACTTTTTGTTATTTGAGGACTGCCGCATTTTTCAATTATACACATACAGCTTGGGTACTTTTCCAAGCATGTTCACAGGCTTAACTCCCAGTGACTCCATTCCTGGGTCACAAGGTATATGTATTTATGATTCTGATAAATGTTGCCAATTTACCTCTAAAATATGTTGCATGAATTCCTACCCTTCATCAAGAATGTATGTACAATATTTATTTAGTATTATTGAATAAAAGCTATCAAGTTTAAAGTCGCCCATTTGATAGGTAAAAAAGGGGGATACCATTTTTGCTTTGCTTTTTCTTTTAATCTCAAGTGAGGCTGAGTGCCTTTTCATTACATGAATTCTTAATGTTGTAAAATGCTTATGAGGATCAACCTGTGATTGTAACTTACTATATATAAACTAAAGAAAAATTAAGAGACAAATAAAGGTTATTTGCCTAAGATCACCCAATGATTAAGCGGGGGGGTCCAATATTTTTTTAACATGCACATCTTTAAATGTGAAAGCCAAAACTCCACACATATCTAATATGTCAGTAATAGAGAATAATTTGCAAATTTAAAAATTATAGCTATTTATTCTGGGTGCCAGTGGCTCACTACTTGGGAGGCAGGAGGATAGCGGTTCAAGGACAGCCCAGGTAAATAATTCTTGAGACTCTATCTTAAAAATATCCAACACAAAAAAGGGCTGGTGGAGTGGCTTAAGTGGTAGAGTGCTGGCCTAGCAAGTGTGAGGCCCTGAGTTCAAACCTCAGCACAGCTAAAAAAAAATTATAGCTATTTAGAACTATTTTCCACACTATCTTTTGTACAAATTTTTGCAGAGCTGGAGATTGAATTCAGGGCCTCAGGTATGCTATAAATGTCTTGAGTTTCTTTCAATACATTTTGTCACAAAAAGTATTAATGATAAGCAAATTAAAAACAAAAGTAGTGAAAACTGGTAGCAATTGGATCTAGTGCCAATTTATAATTATCTGAAAAGAGAAGGGAAATTCTCCCAGTTCTACGTGTAACTAGAATACCTGGGGTTGTGTGTCCCTTCAGAATGAACGTTAGAGTGATCCCCCCCCCCCCCCCCCCGCTTGGTGACATGCTGGTACCTCATGGTATATCAATGACCCTTTGCTTGGGCCCTCTGGTCTTCAGACCTGTGTGTATCAGTTTTGACAGACTAAGCACCCTAGAAAATCAGCCCTACCTTGCATTCCTCATCCAGCAAATCCAGAATGCCCAGTTTCGATTCTATAAGATTAATACAAGGCTGATTATCATAAAAATCTATGAGTGTCCACGGAATTTGTTCCTTCATATACTCCTCTTGCTCCAATTTGAAGACATGCTGAAATAAAGGAAAAAAGCAGTCATCATTGGATCATTATCATAAAGCATATAATCAAGAAGTATGTTTCTATAAAATGTTAAGGGTATTAACACCATCGGAGATGGTTAGGTCTTCTGGCAATAGTTATGTCATGGGAAAAGCACAATGTATACACAGAAAAAGAAAAGAAAAACTAGATAGTAAAACCTCAGTTCTATAGGATTCTCAGTGAACAAGTAAACATAAGTATGTAAATGTTTGTTTGCTTGCTTGTTTTTGAGGCAGGGTCATAGCTGGTCTGGAACTCACTATGTCACTCAGGCTGGCCTCAGACTTGCAATCCTCCTGCCTCACCCTGCTGAGTGCTGTGATTACAGGCATGAACCACCATCCTGGGACTATAAATGTTTTAAATAGCTGATAAATGTAGCAGATTTTGTGATTTTTTTGATTATGCATATTTCTATGTACTTTTGACTTCTGAAATTACTGTACAAGACTACTAACAACACAGGACACAGGAATGCCTTAGGTGGTAATGAACAACTATGTACAGTGGAGACCCTCCAGATTACTGGACAGCCTATGTACTGTACAGTCTCCTAAAGGTCTATCTTAGTACATCTGCTTCATAATTATATAAAGGTTGGTCTTTTGTGTCTGCCTTGATTATTCTCAGTCAGGGAATCTATGGCTCAATTTTCTGGATTCATATCTAACACTGCCAGTAGCTACAAGCACTACCAATTAATTATTATTTCTGCTAAAGGCTTTAGCCACCACACACCATTGCTTCTTAGTTCTATTGTTGACTGTGTACTGTGTGTCAGTCACTGCACCCAGTCAATAACATATACATTCTCTTTGGGAGACTAGTGAGAGAAGCAGACAGAAATCAAATAATCACAAGGAACATGGTCACAAATGTAATGGCATTCCAAAGGAAAATAGCACAAACTGTGAGAACAAGAGACCTCATCTAGTTTGGAGACCAGAAGGTCAGGGTAGGCTTCCCCAAGGAAGGTCTTGTGATCTGAGCTCTCAGGATGAATGGAAGCTAAGCTGGTCCAGACAGGAAGGGCAATCCAACCACTGCCTCTGCTTCAGGCTTTACCCTGCACCCAGCCTGGGCAGCTGACATCAGAACTTCTAGTCTCTAGTAATAACTATTACTTAGAGTTCTTAGAGGGTTTCTGCTTTCTTTCCCTTTTCTCTTTTGTCTCCTTTGCTTCTTTCACACATCTTGCTATATTTCTAGGAACACTAGCCTTTTGTGGCTATGGACCCCAAGCCCTATGAAACTTAGGTGACATGGACAGTTCCAATACTTACTATCCACATGCACTGTCCACTTTATTCTATACTTATTTTAATGTCACTCTTGGCTTACTTGCAGTATTTACAGTCTAACCAGCTGTAAAAACTCATAATCAAAAAATGGTCATCCATATGAATATTTATATCATGCTAATTACCAAAGTTCTTCTGTTCTTTTGATTAATGAGGATGTAAATAAGGCATCATATGTCAGCAGGGTGCCTTGACTGATGGTACATTGGTACCATCTTCCAAAACAATGAACTCATCAGTTTTTGCATATAGTCTCCCCACTGACAAGAGAAACTCTGCTCTTGACTTTAAATAGAGCTTATTTCTCATACATATCTTTGCATTTAGTGTTGAAAACCCCATGGATGTCTCAAAAATTTTGGATGCTCCATTGTCAAAGAAAGTTGGCAGGAAATTCAATATGGTGAGAGATCCTTGGTCAATACAGTAATGCCTTCAAGCACTGAACATGCCAATCACAGTGACTTTGATGCCAACCGATTCTGCCTGTAGACCTTACTCAGGAGTAACTCTAGGGAGCCAAATTCTTTACTCTGAGGTGCTGTGTTCTTGGTCACAGCTGATTAAACCAAGTGTGAGTACATGAGGGTACTGGGTTAAGTAGGCTCGCTTGCTTGGTTATCTGAATTGGAAAATGAGGAGATGATTAGGCAATTAGCAGTGGAAGCTGAAGCTGAAAGAAACCAAGATGAGCGGGAGCTAAGCATGTTAAGAGGCTGGGAAGGGTAGTCCAAACACTGCTGGTTTCACAGGAAGCTTGACATGAGTGAGGAAGCAGAAATCCTAAAAGAGCAAAAATACATACAGACTAGAAGGAAGGAATATACCACCTGATAACTGCAAGACAGAGTGGAGAGTTGTGCAGGGAGAAGCTAAATTGAAATAGAGGAAGGAGGTACATGTGAAGAGAGAGATGAGAAACATGGATACAGACAAAGAGAAGAAAAGAGAGAGAAACAAGGACAAAAAAAAATACAAGCAAAGACACACAGGGCTTCTGAGAAACAAGTGAACTAGTATTTAAGGAGGCTGGCCCTGGTTCCTTATAGTTCCACTCCCTTGTGCCAAAATATAGTGGGAAAGAGCAGAAGGCTTGGCATTGATTAAAATTACAAGAAACTTGGGCTGGGGATGTAGCTCAGTGGCAGAGCACTTGTCTAGCATCTGTGAGGCCCTGGGTTCAATCCCTAGGACTGTGAAATAAAAAAATAAAAATTAATAAACAAAATGCAAATGCATAGAGCCAGAGTGGTGGCACACACCTGTAATCTTAGCATTCACAAAGCTGAGGCAAGAGGTTCTCAAGTTTGAGTCCAACCTGGGTAACAGAGCAAGTTCCAGGCTAGCCTGAGCTACATAGTATGACCCTGTCTCAAAAATTAAGAAATTCAGAAATAACTTTGAGAAAAGATAATGTAAATTTAGTTTCTGACAGGTTTTATTAATATTCCTTATGTAGAAATTGAAAAAAAACCCAATCATTATGATGGAAACAGTCACAAGCCTAAGACCACCTCTACATCATTTCACTGTGCTAAGCACCTTAATTTGCTAAAGAAAGATGGCTCAAATATTTATCAAAGAACATGCAATATAAAAAAAACACCCAAATAAGCCAGTCCCACAAAGACAAATATTAAATGTTTTCTCTCATTTGTGCAAACTTGGGGAAAACAAAACAAACAAAAAAATCCCAAGTACATGATAATAAAAGGGGGACTACTAGGGAGATGAGGGGGATGGGAAAGGGGGAGGAGGGATAAGAAAGGGCAACAGAGGAGGTGAATATAATCAAACCGCACTACATACATATATGGAAATGTCATTACGAAGCTCCTTAGTCCTACAATTTATGTTAATTAAAACATCAAATACCCCGAAAGCTTTTACAACCTTTGTTTCATCCCTCTCAACTGCAATCTCATGGCCTATAGGCAAAATTTTTAATTCTTAGCTATTTTTTCTGATATTTATTTACATATTTCTAAAGAATGTGTGTATCAGTGACTTTCTGATTTATTGAATTGAATTTTTAAAAATTTTTATCAGACTGTACTCAGCGATACTTGTGTATCAAATTCCATTCTAGAAATTTCCTTATCATTTTCATAGATAACAAAAGTTTGAGAACAAGTAATATATAAACACAGCACAGTATTCTAGAAAAGCTGAAACTTTTTTCTTTTTTCGGGGAGGGGCAGTACTGGGGTTTGAACTCAAGGCCTTGCACTTACTAGGTGAATGCTTTACCACTTGAGGCATGCTCCCAAAACTTTTTCTCTTCTTTACAGGACTCAATAAAATCTAAAAATGAATTATGCTATAGATTAACTTTATGGAAAAATCTTTAGGTTACCTTTGAAAATGAGAAAGGATGGCCTTTTAAGCACACTTTACTGTTTTATACTATTATGGCAACTTGTGCACTACAACACAGTCTATTTTGAAGGAAATTTATGATTTTTTTTCATGCAAAAAACTTTAAGCTGGGTGTGGTGGCACAGGCCTATAATCTCAGCACTCAGGACATGTAGGCAGGAGGATCTCAAGTTTGAGGCCAACATAGTAAGACCCTGTCTCCAAAAACAAAAACAAAAAAAGAAAGAAAAGAAATTTTGCTTATCTTGCAATAAGAAAGATGTGGCTAAATTCATATATACCACCTTTTTGCTGCTCCTTTGCTATCATCACAATATTACAATTTTTATGTCCTCTTTTGATGTTTATTAATTTTATAATTTAAAATAATCTCTTTAAACTTCCATTTCTTGTTCATTAACTATGGGCCATATCACTTGACCTCTTTTCACAAGATTAAGACAGAGGTACCGATACCTGTCCTGCCTTCAGCTCTTTTCTCTTATCTTCCAATTCCTCAATGGCTTTGTTTGTTTGTTTGTTTGTTTTGTCACATGCTAATCACACACTGTTCCACTGAGGTTACATCCCTGTCTCTGGTGGCTCATTTTTATGGTTTGTTGTTGTTTTCATTTTTTGAGACAGGGTTGTGCCATATAGCTCAGGTTGACATCCAATTTGCTTTGCATTCCAGGTTGGCCTTGAACTCATGATCCTCCTGCCTCAGCTTCCTGAGTGCTGGGATTACAGCTATGTGTCACCATGCTCAGCTGAGGCTCATTTTTAGTATCCTCTTTCACCAATACTAACAACCCACCCCAATTTTGCACTTAGAACTGGGCATAGTCTGTGATGAACACTGTATATATCCCAACTCATCTAATTCATAAAGCCGCTCTCAAAATATCCCCGTTACACTGTCTTGGCGAATGGCTTTGACTGTTGAAAAAAGAATTAATGAAGTTCTGAGGTTTGGTTTTGCCAGCTTGCTAAAACAGCAAGTAAGAGTTCAGATAGTCACAGCTCCTGAACTATTGTTCAGGAGGGAATTGCAAACACAATTACCTTTGGAGTAACAAGCTGGAAGATACCCCTAGCTCAAAGCATCATATTGTCTGTGCTGGCACCTAAGACTTCCTGCTTCTCTCACTCAATTTATTTGCCTCAAATTTTCTTTATTCCAAGACAAGAGATAACCATCAAACATTTTTCTAATGTATCAATTTTCAATTATCAGTTCCTCAGCAATTTAGCTATTCTAAAACTCATATAATAATTATAATTCAGAGATTCATTTCAGAGTCTAGGCTTTGAACAAAGACTAGGAATTCAAGAGAATAATTTATAGCAGAATATTATTCAAGAAGGAAAATTCTTACCATGTTGAATTGTTGCTGTAGTTTTTCATTTGCATAATTTATGCAAAACTGTTCAAAACTATTTATCTCAAATGTTTCAAATCTGTAATACCAAAAATAAAATTGGAAGGAAAGAAAAGAAACAAACAGCTTTTTAAAAATATTCAAAATGTGCACATTAGGAAGAAAAATGGGAAGTTCTTCAAGATTATAAAACTTCCTTTATACATTTGTGAAGAAAGAGGTTTAAATTCAGAAGTGCAGACTGTGCACCCAGCAGATGAGCATCAGCCAAGACACAGTCTTTTTTTTTTTTTTTCAGAACTGGGGTGTGAACTCAGGGCCTCTCACTTGTAGGCAGATGCTTCACCACTTGAGCCACTTTGGTTGTTTTTGAGATAATGGACTTGCATTTTTGCCTGGGTTGGCCTTGACTGTAATCTTGCTACTTATGTTTCCTGTGCAGCTGGGATTACAGATGTGTAGCATCACCCGTTTGTCTGTTGAGATGCGGGTCTTACTAACTTTTTGCCTGGGCTGGCCTCCAACTGCCATCTTCCTGATCTGTTTTCCGAGTAGTAGAGGTGTGAGCCACTGTGTCCCTCACAGAGATTTTTTTAGAGGTGCTCAACTCTGTGAGTTTTAGAGGCTCGTTCGTCTTCAAGTGGGAAACAACAGGACTCTGATAAAAGTCATTGCTCCTGTCTGTCAGTTATGGGCTTAGCATCACACACACACCAAATGGAACTAGGAAGAGATCTCACAGATTTTCTTTAGAAAAACTGAATCAGAGAATGAAAACTTAGATATCAAAGAAGCCAATGCACATAAAGGATTTTAACAAAGAAAGATACTCAGAGAGGGTAAACTATCAAATGAAATTGGATATTTAGAAATTCAGTGATAATGTACCATATCAAATCTGAAAACCAATTAATTCCACCCATTAGCTTAGTAAATTAGTTCTGGAGCTGAGCTAATGTTTTTTGTTTTAGTTAAATTTTAAGCAGCAGGCAATTATATCACCATCATCAAGGTAGTCCTAAGTTGTTGTAGGTGGGGTTTTCCTTTTCTCACCAGCAGGAGACAAAATTAAGTACCCCTCAGAGTTACTAAATACTCTCCACAAAGAAATGCTCTCTGGAAGACCTGTAGGCAAATGCACTCACCCGTAAATGTCTAGCACACCAATAAAAGAGTGCTGCTTGACAGCTGAGTGGAGAGCCTGATTGACGTGGTCTACAATCCAGTTAAAGAGCTTGGCATAGATGTGCTTGGCCAAAGCATCACGGGCATTGGTGGCCTGCAGCTTGGAGATGGGTTTGATGTACGTCTCCGTGGCTGTGGCCAGCTTCCGGTGACACAGCCAGTGACACATCTCCTCATAATCCACGCCCATGAGGTCACAGAAGATGCCAAGAGGTTCATGCTTGGGCTGCCAAAAGAGAATAAATTATTTCCTATGGCCAGATCAATCAAATAAGAATTTCCTAAAAATGTTAACAAAGAGGTAACATAAAATTTAGCAATTTCTTTGTTGTAACAAACATTATGATCACTCACACCTGAGCAGTGACAGTAAACACAACCATCCATAAACCTGCATCTAGGTAGCATTTTGAAATTTCTTTGAAGACACATATTTATTTTATTTATTTATTTTTGAGTAAAAGTAACAGTAAAGTTTATTAGAAGAGGAATAAGGGGGGAAAAAGAGAGAAAAGCATTTCCTGTTCCTCATGCAGGAAATGGGAGCAAAGACTCTGAGGGCACATGTTTTTAAAAGTTTACCTCTGCATAGATTTGCTGTGTTTCTCTTAGGACACAGTCATTCTGTCCATCAGAAAATCAGTCATCTAGTCAACAAATACTTGCTGAGTGCCCACTATGCATAGTAAGCAAAAATAGACATGGGCCGCTCCCACAGGGAGCTATAGTCACTAGGGGAAATGGATATTAACCAAATGATTACTCCCTAAAATATAAAATACCACAAAGAAGGACACTATGCTAAGAGTTCGCCTGAGAGGACTGTGCCGTATCCAGGGATGCAGGAGACGGTTGCCTTGAGAATGGAGTTGAAACCCGAAGGAATGGAAGGTACTACTAGGCTAAAGGGGGAGGAAAGAGCTTTCCAAGCCAAGGGAACATGCTGGAAAACAGGTTCTGTGGTAGGAGGAAAGCCACCCATAGGAGGGACTGAAGCTGAGCAAAGAAGAAAATGTGTAAGATATTTATTCTCAGAGCAAAGACTGGGTGCTGAAGGGTTCTTCAAATCAGAATCTCTTTAATGGCTTACATATCCATAGCCCTAGAATGTCTTTAGTGAATCTTACATGAGTAGGTGTTTGATAAAAACTTGTTTAATTTAATATATGCTAGTGCATTACATTTCCACATTTCCACTTGTATAATTGAACCTGGTATCATTTCTTGGGAACAGCCAGGATGAACATTGTGGTCTCTAATTGAAAAATGAGGAAATGAAGTCCAAGAGAACAAAAAGCGTGTTAAAAATCACACAGCTAATTTATGTCAGAGTTGGCATTAAAACCTCAGTCTCCTGTTGTGTTCATCCAGGGCCCTTCTCATTCAAGCAGCCCTTCTTTCTTTCAAACCCCACCCTTCAAGTAATCACTTCAGATACAAGTCAGTGACTTCCAAGAGGTGGAAGCACATGTTTATAATCCCCACACTTAGGGGGCTAACTAATACAAGAGGATTGGGAGTTTGAGGCTAGTCTGGACTACACAGCCAGACCCTGTCTCAAAAAACAAAACAACAACAAAAAGAATGTTAAAATAAATAATACGGTTGGGCTGATGGCGTGGCTCAAACGGTACAGCACCTGCCTAGTAAGTGTGAGGCCCTGAGTTCAAACCCAGGTACCATAAATAATACATACATACATACATAGTGTGGCTCCATCTACAAGGTCCTCAAATCCTAGGGGGTGAAGGAGAACTTTCAGAACAATGAGATCTGGTCTGTGATAAAGAAAAGCAAAGAGGGAGGATATGCTCCCAGATCTGCATGTTAGAAATCCCTAAAGTTGGTTAGGGAAGAGGGGCAACTCCCTATCTCCCAACTCCAGAGAGAATCTGAGAGAAGGCAGGAGAGAGGGCAGCTGAGCGTGTAAATGGCTAGAGTGTGGAGTGTGAGAAATGGGAGAAAAAACCTGAACAGGAAGTCAGGGTCAATCATGAAGGGCTTTCCATCTCATGCCAAGTCAAGGAATCTCCCACTTTACATGCAGACCCCTAATGGATGCTTGAAAACCCACATAGTTCTAAATTCTATATATATATATACATCTTTTCACAATTAAGTACAGTAAGAGATCAATAACTACTAATAAAATAGAACATTTATAACAGTATACTATAAAAAAGTTATATAGTACAGTACATAACAAAAATTATGTGAATATTTCTCTCCTTCTCACTATACTTACCCTTCTTATAATGATGTGAACTGCATGTGATGAGATGGAGTGAGGTGAGTGATATAAGCACTGTGATACATCATTAGGCTACTACATAGGGCTGCTTGACCACATGCACTGTGACACCTCAGCAGTTGATCTGAGAACTGAGATGGCTACTAAGGGACTAAGGTGGCAGCATATGCAGTGTGGACATGCTGGGCAAAGGGATGATTGATGTCCCATGTCCCAGGCAGAATGGTGCAGGACTTCATGAGATTGTATCATGCTACTTAGAATGGGATACAATTTAAAACTCATGAATTGTTTATTTATGGAATTTTCCACTAATATTTTCAGATCAGAGCTGACCACAAAACTAAAACTGCTAAAAATGAAACCACAGTTAAGGGAGGAATACTGTAAGGTGGTTAGCCTACTCCCGAAGGCAGTGGGGCTACCTAAAGAACTTAAGCAGGGGCGTGATATGATCCTTATAACTCTAACTTTTATAAGTGTCTAATCCTATGAAGCCATCTATGTCATCATCTATCCATCTGTCTATTAATCATTCTACATATTTAAGATACAATATGTATATACACATTTTTACAGTTATTTATATACATACATACACACATCTGTGTACTCTTATATAGTCATATATACATACATATGGAAAGTAAAAATACATACTTTTTCTTTTTAGTGCTAAGAATTGAACCCAGGGCCTTATGCCTGCTAAGCCCACAGGGTTAGCTACTCTACAGCAGGGTAAATCCCCCTGAGAATTTTATGCATTTTAATAGATAGAGGTACCTGCACCACATGCAATAAAATTAAAAGTGATAAGTCACTTTCTTACTCACCCCCCACCCCAACACACAATGTAGTTCCTCTTTCTAGGATTAAGCACTCTTAACACTTTCTTCAGTAGTTTTCAACCCATATAACATTTCGACAGATGAATACAGAAGGTTATCAATTCTTGGTACCTGTGCCATGGGCCAAATGAGCCTCTCTAGACCTATCAATGTAACTTCTACATCTTATTAAATGTAACCAAGTTCATTCATGTTCTCTCTTTTTCTCTCTCTCTGTCTGTCTCTCTCTCTCTCACACACACACACATACACACACACACACACACACACACACACAAATCACTGTGCACAAGGAATTAGAAGTCATATGCAATTATGCCTCTGATAATATCAGACTTAAAGATTATCACTTCTACAGAAAATCAATAAAACTAGGAGCTGAGGCATAGCTCAGTAGTAGAGCACTTGCCTCCTCCATGTGCAAGACCCTGAGTTCAATCCCTAACACCACCAGCAAAAAAAAAAAAAGAAAAAAAGAGTCAACAGAGTCAACAAAACTAAAACTTAATTCAACCACCATCCATTAAACTTGTTCTGAACTTACAGGTATTGTGCAGCTATCTGAATCTCGAGATGTAAATCCAACATTGCCTAAATGAAGGATGCCAGCAAGAATTCGAAAAATTCCCATTTGATAAGATTCACTAATCCCTGAAATAAATGAACAAGTGATTAATTTCAGCATAGCAACTAAACAATTATGGCAGAACAATTAATGCCAAATGTTGTACACATTATAATGAGTCCTAAGTAGCAATATTTTCCTCTTTGTTGACAGTAACACATCAGGCAGTTTAGCACCACGGGTGACAGCATGGGCTGTGGAGTGTGGCCAGCTGGGCTCAAGGTGCCATGTGCAGGTAACTTCACCCTCTTTGCTTTTATTTTCTCATTTGAAACGTGGGAATGACAGTGACTTCTTCAAAGGAAACAATGCACATAGCACACTCAACACACGATGGGCACATGGTAAGAACTAAACAAATCACCATTGTCACACTCTGTATTTAAGTATTTCACAAATATTACTGCCGCCTTTATCTCTACTCCAGATGCAAGTTGTTGTCCAGTAGCGCTGTTTTAAGTTAGATTATTTACCTCTGCTAACTACAGACTGAGTCTAAATCAAAGATCCCAAGGTTAGAAGTGTTCTGACTGGCTTTCTACCCTGGGTTGATGAGTGAGTGTCCAGCACTGGAGTTGGACCTAAAGGATAAGATGAGAAAGCTGGACAGTATTTGACTTTTATTAGGTCTGGCTTCGTATTTCAGTAAAGAACGTAATTTCCAGAACATCAAATGTAATTATATGTAAGTAGTAAAAGTATTTCTAAATATGTAATCTGGTACAGGGTAATTCAGATTGACCTTACATGAATGTTCTTGGTATTTCCTACACAATGGCTTTTTCAAATTCATAGTTTAGCTCTAGAAGTGAAGCAGCATTTTTACAAGCTTTACTATTCATGTGAATCACCAACAAATTTCGTTATAAGCAGATTTTGGTTCAGCAGATCTGAGAAGGGGTAAAAGATTCTATATTTTGAGCAAGCTCCATGTGGCTCAGGACCACACTTTGGTTAGCAATGTTTTTTAATTAAATCAATTCACTTGAGGGTACTTCAAAATATCAACATATGATTTTTTTGAGTTGTTTATATCTTGAGGTATTTTTTTTTAAAGAAAGTAATTCACTTCTAAAATTTGTAGACTATGGCTCAAAGGATTAATTTAGATCCAATGTTTTTTAAGTACCAGAAACACAACATGACATCTGTGCTGTTTCAAAAACACTGGAATAAACTATATGTAACACAATGTTCTGTCACTATGCCAACTTGGTCACATTTCCTAGCTAAAAAAAACTTTAAAAACAAAACAAACAAACAACCCACCCCACAAAATGTGAGCTTGAACAGGAACTCATTTCATTTAGCTTTAGGATCTAGATTTTTATAAAAATGTAAGCAAAAAATTACTTAACTCTTATGATGCCTCAAATATACTTTTTAAAAACACATTTTATGGAGGGTCAGTTTGTTTACCATAAAATTTAAGTATTCAATGATCTTCAATAAATTTAAAAAGTTGTACAACCATTACCACAATCTAATTTTAAAACCATTCCATCACCCCAAAAAGCAATCTTGTGCCCATTTGTCTGAATGTACTGCATGATGCATGTTAAATCTCTCAGCATTGCTCACCGTTTGATGCAAAGCCAAACCAATACAGCAAACAAAGGTCACTTGAGTAAAAAAGTTATTGCTCTTAAGAGCTCAGGAAAAAAACTATATTACCTAGCAGAGTGCAGGCCTGCCTCGTGTGTGCCATCTCCTTTGCATCATCCACTCCTTCAATCACAGGACTACCTCCTTGCTTTGTGTAATGAAAGTTATTTGCATCTCCTGCAACGAAGGAAAATAAGTTTTGCACACTATGAAAAAGCTATGACTTCTGCACTTATGACAACACTGAATTAGAAACAGTGATAGCACATTTAAGTGTACAGGGTCAGAATTCTAACTACCTGTGTTTTCAATTATATTTTAATACAAAACTCAAAACTAAATAATGGAGTAGTGTTTATAGTTTATTATCTTAATTGGCAAAATGAATAGTACTTTCCTACAGGCTTAATTCTAAACTACACACTAGGACAACTTCCTCCAACACTTTAATCAAAGCAGATTTTAAATATATACAAAAGTAGAGAGACTAGAATAATGAACCTCTATTTACTTATCACCCACTTAAACAAGTATCACCTCAAGGCCAATCCTGTTCTATGTATATGGTCACTCACTCCTTCCCCATCCCATAGGTTATTTTGAAGCCAACTGCATACTTTAAAAAAATTATTTTACTCATAAATATTTCAGTATGAACTAACATTCCATTTAATAAGTAAGTCTGGGAACCCAGAAATTAACAAAACAATACCAACACAATAAACCTAGTGCCACCCTCATACCTAGTCGTAGCATTTTAAATTCAGGCAACTTTGCTGAGGCACAAAGCTGATAGAAGATGTGATAGTTTCTCTCCTCTTCTGCCTTTGAAACAAGAAGAGTTTTCAATTACAGCCTTTCAATCTAACACTCAGAAATTTCTATCATAAAAAACAACTTTAATATTTAGTTATCTCAGTTGGTAAAATTCCCAAGTTTTCTAATACTTGTCTTAGGATCATTAACACATATGATTTATAGCCTATGTGCAAGCCGGGCACTGTGGTGCAGACCTGAAGCTCCAGCTAATCAGACGGTGAGGCAGGAGGATGGCTTGAGACTACAAGTTTGGGGCCAGCCCAGACAACGCAGTGAAAACTTGTCTCTTAAAAAATACAAATAAAAATATATACAGTCTATATGCACATGTATATACATGTGTTAATCACATTCAACATAAAACACCTGCTGATAACACTTTTTGAATTGGTGAAAAGCTTGATATATGGCAGATCATAAAAGAAATGCTTTTAGTAGAGGTAAAAACAATTTTTTTTTTGCAATACTCAACACAATTTTCTTTTTTTTAATTTTATTGTTTTATTATTCATATGTGCATACAAGGCTTGGGTCATTTCTCCCCCCTGCCCCCATGCCCTCCCTTACCACCCACGCCACCCCCTCCCTCTCCCCCCACCCCCTCAATACCCAGCATAAACTATTTTGCCCTTATCTCTAATTTTGTTGAAGAGAGAGTATAGGCAATAATAGGGAGGAACAAGTGTTCCTGGTTGAGATAAGGACAGCTATACAGGGAGTTGACTCACATTAATTTCCTGTACGTCAACACAATTTTCTAAAGATACCTTCTACCTTTGCCATATTTTAGAGTCAACCATCTTTTGTGGTTGTAAGAAATACAGAAATGAACTATATCTTCTGCATCATCTTAGTTTATATAATATAAAATCAACAAGTATTTCATAAAATAAAAATAAATCTTTTCTTATTCTAAGGTCACTTTTTAATGTTTCCTGAGTCTTTTTCCACATATACGCCTAAAATACAACTATAATAATACTGTTCATACGAAATTGAATCCAAATATTTTGTCATCATACCTATGAACTCTACAGTGTTTTTAGTTGGATAAACATTAGTATTAATAAGGTCAAGGTCAGGTTTTAGTGCCTAAAGAAGGTTGATGTCTGGTACAGAAAACTTATTACAGGGTCAGAAGACACTGAGAAATTCCCAGCATACTAATGGTCCCAAGTATGATAGGCAAGAGATCAGGAGGTTGAGCACACAGAAACAAGAAAAGCAGGAGGGTCTACAGAAATACTGTCATCCAATCTGTGTGATTCATTTTGACATACAAACATTTCAGTATTCTATATCCTTAGGAATTGAGGCATAGCTAGAATTACTACCATGTCTCTAGTCGAGACAATAAGGACTAGGCTCTACCATTTCAGATTAAGTACTACTAACCTTTGGTCAACATGCTGACCAAGGACAATTTTTCCTATCCACTTCACCCTTTACTCATATCAGTCAAATCTTTCCTATTTAGGCTCAATCTTCTTTTAGGTCTACCTATGTCTTGTTTGTTCTTTCTTCTGACTACTAAAGTTGACAGTTTTCAAAAAACCCTACCAACATATTCATGTATAAAATAGCACTGCTCTGTATGTACCTAGATATTTGAACAATGGTAGAAAGTGGCTGCTGAATTACTATTCAAATCAAGTATTATATTTTAGGAGGTCATAAATGAAGCACAATCCCAAATCAAAGTCAGGGTAGCTGACCACGGCTACAACTTACAACTCTTGGTATGTCCCAGACACTCTCAAGATCAGAACAGACTTAAGCAATAGAAACTGTGTACCCTGCTACATGGTAGTGCCAGGGGTATTTGAATCCCAATGCAGTGGGCATCCAGTTAAGGGCTACTGAAACTTCAGATCTCACAGTATGAGTGTGGAGTGGGCCAACAGGAGTCCCAAATACTGTGAGTTTTCCAAAAATAAATCTACACTCCCTAGTATGCCATATATGAATGTATGCCTGCTAGTGTTGCAGATGTGTAACATTATGTCCTTTCCAATCAAAGAGGACCAAGAAACCAGGCATACTGACACAGACCTGTAAAACCAGCACTTGGGAGGCTGAGGCAGGAGGATTTTGAGTTTGAGGCCAGCCTACACTATATAGTGAAACTGTCCTTAAAAAAGAAAGAAAGAAAGGATCAAGAATGTATGTGTGTATACAAATCCTGCACAAATGTATCAACTGTATCCTATGACAGAAGTTTACAATTGAGTTATGAGGATTTAACTCTCAATATCATATTCTAAGGGAGGAAAAGGAAAGAAAGAGGATAGAGATAATTTTTTTTTTTGAGCTGAGTTCAAACTGTAACTCACTGAAGGCCTAGACCAATACCTTACCTAACATTTGGGAAATAACAGAGACAAGACTAAATAAATAGCACCCCTTCTTAACTAAGCTTTTCAACAAGCATATGTAGAAAAAAAGTCAAAACCATTAAACCTAAACCACTGCCCACTCACAAAGACTATTAGTCTAAGGAGGTATTAACTACATGCTGCCATCCAAGTGTGGTTTGCAGTAATATCTTGACAATATGCTCAAGGGGATCTAGAAATAAAATACTTTCCATACAGCAAGCATCAGCTCTGCAATTATATACCAATCTAACCCAACTGTATATACATGGATACATGCCCAGCTTACCTGGAACACCACTCTAGATTTCTCTAGTAGGTAAGTTCTCATATTGGCACCAATGATTCGGTATCTCTTATCAAAACCAATTTCAATATACTTCCCAAAACGGCTGCTATTATCATTCCTGGTTGTTTTAGCATTTCCAATTGACTAAGAAACAAGGGAGAAAATAAGATTTTAGAAGTGTAATTCATGACATGACATTTACAAAGTTTGCTTAGGAAGAGAAAGGACAGAGTAGAACATAACTCTTTAAAACTGATTCTTTTAAGAATAGAACCAGTTTTGCACTTGTAGGCACTGGTGCATGCTTTTCCCACTGTACAACTACACAGTTGTTATATATATAACATACATATATAAATAGTCCTTATTAGTCTTATTATTCTCACAATGATGGATTTCAGAAACAGCAAACTCAAACCCAGCAGCTGGGGGATTTTCATACACCATTTAGGTCATCTAAACATACCGATACATGCCAGCAAGGAAAGAGAATGCATTGGGCTGGGGGCTGCCAAAGTACAAGCCTTGCTAATTAACATCAAGATTTTGATTGCTTTGAAAAAAAATGTTTTATGTAAATGAAAGGGTTAAGACAAATTAATATTTTCTTTGATGTGCTGCTTTAGTGTTTAGGATCTCTTTAGAAATTAGAAGTTTCTGGACTAAGGCTTGGCTCAAGTTGCAGGGCTCCTACCTAGCAAGCATAAGGCTCTGAGCTCAAACTCAGTACTACAAAATAAAATAAAAATAAAAAGGTAATAAAAGAAACTCGAAGTTTCTATCATCTTCTCCTATAGCAATAAGATTACTGCTTATAGTATTACCTGCTCAATTTACATATCATTTTTAGAAACCAGAGGAAGCAAAATTTGGCTTTGGTTTTTGATGGTTGTATCTAACTTGCAAAACATTTGCTACAGAATGCAGAGTGTAACTTTATGCTAATTTTTTTATATAACCTTAAAAATTAAAGTGGCATACATCTATCTGCTTTTGATTTAGGTGACATACTATAAAATTTTCTTTTAAGGAAGGTATTCACATAATACATATATTAAATGCTAAATAAGCTTACTTCATTTCACAAAATTAACATCTTTCACTTACACAAAGCCTGTGTTAGGATCAGTATATAAAAACCATGGCAAAGAGAAAGACTGACAAGAGTAGGGAGCATTAAAAGAGTGGAGCAAGTATCACGGTGCAAACAGCAGCAACACACCCGCAAGAGTCAACACATGAGATCCTCTGATCAAAGAAAATGTACTTTGACTTTCTGAAATAAAGGGTAGTAATCATCATATTATTTTGGCAGTAAAGATACTGTTAAAATTTAGGTTAACATTTTTAATACTTTTCTAGAAAAAGTAAGAATGACTTGAAGCTATCTTATAGCAACATGACAGTGATCTAATTTAGCCTTAGATACAGACATTTACTCAAATATTATCTTTCTGGATGTTATAGAAATCCCCACTATTCCATATATTTCCTCTATTTATATTATATTTAAAAAAGGTGATTCCTTATAAGTACAGAATTTTCTCTTGACACAATACATTGTGAAAAGGAAACATTAAAAAGTTACATGCTGTAGAAGCAGCAGCAGCAATGGCATTATGGAGTGCTGACCAGGCACTTCCCTAAGCACTTTTCTGCGTGTAACTAAGGAAACTGGGGAAAGTGGTCCACAATTTTTTCTTCCTTCTGCAACTCTTGCTCTAACTTTCATATCTCATCTCTTCTCCATCTTCTCAGACTGGGAGTCAGAGTGGCCAACTTGCCTAAACAATGTTACCTACTGTAAGGGGGGTAGGGTAGGGTTAAAGCAGACATTTTTCATCTTTGAGTAAATATATTTAAACATAGAACATGGAATGGCAGAAGGAGCAAATGAAAGAAGTCTGAATACCTACCTGCCTCTTAGATGAGGCCATTTAACCTCTGAGGGGCATTAGTATCCCAGGTATAAAATGACTACAAAGACCTGTAGAGGCCTTTTCCAAGTAATCACAAAGGATTCTAAGCCGTGAATCTGATATGGAAAGAAGGTTCCCTACATAAACAGTATCTTTTGTTCATACCCTCTAACTACTCCCTCTGCCTTGAGTTCTGTATTCACAAGAGACTAATGCTATTTTCATTTTATCCAGCAAGAAATTGGTAAAAGAGAAATCCTGACTTTACTATTTGTTTTAGTGAAATGCTGCATGAGTGACTCTTTACTAAATAGAAATGAAAACCTCCAGTTGTGGTTATTGAAGATAAAAAAAGAACTATTAAGATCCAGTGTGTGCCAAGAACCCTCCCTATCCCCATCCTAAAATGAAAAGGAAAACGTGATAAAGTAGAGAAAAAAGAACCATTTCTCTACATGTCATAATACGCAAATGTGCAAATCCCTTCAGCCATTGGGTGGTGACACTAACCACATAGGATGCCCGTCATCAAACGAGGAATTTCAGCAGAAATGCTGAGACCTGGGCATACCTTTCTCAACAGGAAAGGGCTCTAACATAGAGACATTGTCATAAAGCACATTTAAACCCACAAGATTTCTGCATCCTCAAGACTTAACCTATCCTTTCTTACATTCTTTAGCCCCATATCCATTTAGTCTTCCAAATTCAGAGGCTTTCTTTTTAACTGTTGAAAATTAACAAACTTTTTTTAGGGAGGAGGGGAGGTGCCTCCCCTGGGCCTTGTACATGCTAGGCGAGTGCTCTACCCAAGTTCATCTCCCAAAAGTTCAATTTTTTCATAATCCAAAAAACTATAGATTCACTAAATGGTAATACAGAAAAAAGTAGCTGACCATTAGGAATCCCTTCATCTTTTTTTGTTCATCCAGCAAGAGGGCAAATTCTTTATAGCTGTATATTAAAAAGCAGTATATGTGTTCATTCCAAAATTTTAATACAAAATTTTAATTCAAACCTGTGTTGTGGAAAGAACAACATAGCTGGTCTTTGAGAGAGGCCATAAAACAGTTCATTTGTCTTTTGGCACATTCTAGAAGGTTCATTTTGGACTTAAGTTATCCCCAAGACAATCTTAAACTCTAGTTTTAAATAGAAGACATGGGATTTCCTAAAGCTATCACAATTGAGACTTTAGGATAATGTAACATTAGAGTGGCCTGGCATATTGTCAAATACCAGGAATTTGTTGTCATGCAAAAAGTAGTCAAATCAAAGAAAGTCCTGATGTTTTCTGACCCAAAATAAAAAAAATGGCTCCACAAATTCTATTTCTCAATATTAATACTAGCGGTATCCACCACTATACCCATGGCTGAATTATTTCAAAACCTTAATTTGCTTAAAATATTTACTACTCTCTTTTAGCACAAGTATTTGTTCTTCCTGTCCATGCTATTTCAGAAAATGTTTCTAGTTTTCTCTTTGCAGCATGGCTAGCATTGGAGGCCTCTCAACTTGCACAGAATATCTTGTCTTTGGATTCCAACAGCAAAAGTCCTGCTGCTGCAGAGGGCAGCTCTGCAGGCAAGAGGTCACAGCATTCTGTTTTGAGGCTTCACACACAGCACTGCACACCAGGCAAAATTACCTCTGGACAGATTATTGCAAACACCACTTGCACCCAGGTACACCAGGCCAATTTTAACTTCATCTGTGTGTAGCTGACAAATAACGGTTGGCAAAGGAAAAAGACAGAAATAAAAACATACCCATTTGAATTTTTAACAAGAACAGTTTGTTTCTGCATGTCCAAACTAATTTCTATTTAATAAAACTTATTTTTCCTTCCTTCCTTCCTCCCTTTCTTCATCATCTTCTTTTTTTTTTTTTCAATACTGGGGATTGAACCCAGGGTCTTGTGCATGCTAGGCAAATGCTCAACCACTTGAGCCATACCCCTGGGTCCTATTGTTTGCATTTTGTTTTTGAGATAGGTCTTAATAACTTGCCTTGGCTGGTCTTGAACTCACAATCCTCCTACCTTGGCCTCTCAGAGTAGCATGCACATCTCACCTGGATTATAGGCATACACCATCACACCTGGATTTTCCTTTGTCTTCTTATAAAACTACAACTTTCCTAAAGTCATATTAATAAACAAATAGTTGTCTAGCTACAAATCTAAAAATATCAATTCTCAAAAAACCAATTCTATTTTCTTTGGCATAGACATTTCTATTTTATATATGTACTTGATTTTTGAGAGTTCATCATCTTTTCATACTTCTTCCTCTCTCGAGAACTTATAATTATTGAATTTCTTGGCTAAATGTAATATACTTGATAAAAATGAAAAATAAAAATGTTTATGAGATCATAGTTCAAGTTTTTAATTCAAATCTGGGAAAAACTCTTTACAGCTAAATAGTTGGACTCAGCATAGAAAAATGAACTATGAAGCCAGACATTATGACACACACCTGTGATGTTAGCATTTGGGAAGCTGAGGCAGGAGGATTGCAAGTTCAAGTCCAGTCTAGGCTACACAGTAAAACCCTGTCTCAAAAAAAAAGGAGAAAAGAAAAGAAATAAAAGAAAAATAGAACTCATTATTAGCAGTAGCAAATCCTATGTTGTTGGAAGAAGCATAAATAAGAACTTAACTAGGGGAAATGATCAACTTGTATTTCTGGTACAAGAAACAGGAAGTATGAGTCAACTAATTAGTCAACTAATTACAAGAAAGAAACTTTGGAAAATGGAAGTATTGTTGCCTGCTACTATAGGCAACAATTCTGTTGGTAGGTTTAGAATGCAGCATTAGAAATTAAAGCGGATTTCTCTATAACAGCTTTATGCAAAATAAATTTTCAGTTTTCCTCGATCTCCTACTAACATGTAGAAAAGTATTTTCTTAATTTTAGTGCTTGGGAGTCCCACACTTTCTGGCATGCACTGTAATAATCAATTTTTTAGCATGTTTCTTTTCTTTTTCAGCATACAAGGATTTGAACTCACAGCCTCACACTAGCTAGGCAGGCTACTACCTGAGCCATGCCCCAACCCTTTAAGGATGTTTCTTAATAACAGAATACAAGATGAAGGCCAAGGAGGCTGCTCTCTTACCTCCATGATGGGGTTGGAGGCCAAGACCTTTTCCTCAACATTGGCCTCACTGGCAGAGCCACTTACAGTTGCAAAGTATCTCATGGCATACTTAGCTGAGACGGTTTTTCCTGCCCCGGACTCTCCACTCACAATGATGGACTGATTTCGTTCATCTCTGTAAAACAAAGGAGAGTAACTGCCAGTGCTGCCTGCTTCTGAACGTGATTAACAGTATTTCCACTCTGTCATCACTGATGAGGCATGGGAGTTTCTGCTGGTTCATACTCATGGCAGTATGGAAAGAAGCATAGACTGATATTTCCTGTAAGTGAGAACAACCACTTACAAACTAAAATAAACAGAGAAGACATATGCCATTAAGTTAGACAGCACCACATCCAAAGATGGCTCACAAGAGAAAGGAGATATCCGTTGGAGCCACAGCAAAGGAATTTAGACAAAAATCCCATTTAATTAAAATTACAAAACCATCTAAAATATTTCAAATTGTCTATTAACTAACAATCTATGACACAGTGTCTCCCACAAACTCCTGCTCATAATAAAACAACTTCATTACCAAAGAAGAAATAATTTATTTGCTGGCTTTTGCATTCACATACATCAAGCCACATGCATGTCTGCAGATGCAATGATGAATAACATTACTATTAATATAGCCAACGAGCTCATCTAGTGTTAAAGATCAGCTAATTTTAGAGCTCAGACTATCTCATAATTACATCAGTAATTAATTCACACAACAACCTAAAAATTCTAAGGATGAACTTGTTCAGACTATCTTTGATATGAGAGCCTATGTCTTCTTTATCTCCAACATCCAGAATCTTGTCCAAATCTGACACATCACAAAAGCTCAGACAATGTGTCTTGATTATAAGTGAACAGAACGTCAATGAGCAACCTAGCCTAGCCTTGGCTACAATTTCTATGATAGAAGCAGAGAACTTTGACTTACTAGGATGAAGGTAGTAGTTGCCTTTAATCCATCAAAATAGCTGAATAAGTACATGAAAGTGGAATTATTTGTGTTCTAATTTATAAAGAGATGAGATGATTTCAAAGGTTTGTAGTGGAACTATCCTTTAAAGTCATAAGGTAGGGATTCAGTTCTATTATAGAAGACCTTCTTACCTTTTAAAAGATATTTATTTGCCCAAGAAATATTTGTCACACACCTACTACAGATTCAAATTAGATAAGCCATTATCTGTGTCCTCGTGTGGTTGATGCTCTAGTGGGAAAGACAGGTCAGAAATGCCAGATGATAATGCAGGAGATGGGTCAGTGGAAGGAGGAAGAGGGTATCAGGGAAGGCTCTCTGAAATTGATACCTGAGCAAGGACCAGAAAGAGGACTAGGAGAGAGTAAGCAGGCATGGGGAACTTAGGAAAGGAACATTTCAGGCAAAAGACATGACACAACTGAAGGTCAGAATCATAAGAAGTTAGAAAAGAACAGATAATTCAGTTTTGCTGGAAAATGGAGAAATGACAGTTTGCAAAGACCAAAGTGGCCTTACATGAGATGTTAAGAAATTTGAACTTTGCTTGAAGATCATGGGATGCCATTGCGGGTCTTTACACAGAAGAACATCATCTGGTTAGTAAAATTACTCTGGCAGTAATTTGGAGTATGGGTAGCAGAGGGCCTAGATAAAAAATAATGAAAATCTGAACAAAGGCTGTGTCAGCACTGAGAAAGGCAGATAGCCTTGACAGACACCAAAGTGGTAGAATCAACCACTGAGTAATAAAGTTTCAAGGGAGACATTCAAGACTTTAAGGTTGTTTTTTCCTTGATAAATAAGGGTTGCTTCCTTATTTTACAGACTTTGAAAAATATACCCAGCTCAGACATGATGAGGTATATTCACATCATACTATAAGGCCCAGATGGCAGCCTGTTTCTAACTATGACTCTCACACTTTGGGAAAAATCAGGAGGTTCTGGTCACACAAAGGAATGGGTAATTCTTTTTTTTTTTTTCTGGAACTAGAGTTTGAGCTCAGGGCTTTGCACTTGCAAAGCAGGCACTCTATCACTTGAGGACAAGCTTGTACATAGTCCCTATATTTACAAAACCCAAGAGCTTCATATTTACCATCTCATCACTTTATTTGAATTTCTAGACTGAACTCAATATACTCATTGCTTCTGTTCACTCATATCTTATTTCAAAATAAATCACTGTAGTAAGAAGTTAGGGATTGGTGACATATACCCGTAATCCCAGCACTTGGGAGGCTGAGGCAGGAATATCAAAAGTTCAAGGCAAGCCTAGGCTACATAGTGAGACCTTGTATAAATAAATAAATAAGAAATAAAATACATGCAGAATTAATCTTTTTCAATACATTAGTCAAGAGTTAATATCAACAGTCTGGATTTCCTTCCATGACACAATCAGAAAAACAAGCCCTTCCTAATTCCAGTATGATTAATTTTGTCACTACACCCCATGTGGCAGTAACTTGACAAAATTCTCCCAGCACCCCATCCAATAGCAAATAGGGTAAAGAGTCACATGAAAAGAAAATCCTGATGGAAACTGCTATCCTAAACTGCACTGCCTTTGGAAAGCTATTGCAAGTACTAATGACAAAAATGTATCAAAAATTCCAAAAATTCATATATAATAGCCCTTTCCTATGATATGTGGAGTGGAGAGAGAAAAAAAATTAAAGGCAATAAAATCAAGATGAATCACAGGCATTTGTACAGACACATACACACAATGATGTGAAGCATGCGCCAAAGACACATTCTCTTTTCTAGGATTGACAGATCCTAGACCCATATGATCAGCAGTTTTTAAGGGACCTTTATTGTTTCTTGTATTTCCCTGACTTAAGTTAGCCGAGAGGCTTCACATTTTTCCCAGACTTAGTAGAGCATTTCAACACATAAGTGAGTTCTTCCCTTTCATTATATAAACCTTACTGTATCCAGATAATAGTCTGCTATGGTTTGGATAAGTCTCCTTCAAAGGCCCCTGCATTGAAGGCTTGGTCCCCAGTCTGTGGTGCTATCAGGAGGTGGTGGGCTTCCCAGGTACTGTGAGATGACCAATTTCCTCCACTATGTGCTCTTGCCACAGTGAATACTCTTGCCTTACCACCAGACCAAAAACAATAAGGCCAATCAAGCACAGACTGAAACCTCTGAACTGTGAGCCAAAATAAATTTTACCTCTTTTAAGTTGATTACCTCAGATGTTTTGGAAGTATCTCAGACAGTGATGGAAAGCTAACACATAATTCTAGCTCTGTTGTTTACAAGGTTTATGGTTTTGAGCGATTGCATGACCTCTCTGGGTCATGGTTTTCTCATCTTTAAGATTAAATGACATGTAAGGTCCCCTCAGATTCTAAAGAACTATGATCGAAAAGTCAAATTGACTTTGTGCTTGGTTTTTCAGATGTTGGGTTGGTCATAGCCTACACTCTGAGCTTCAGAAAAATTTTGGGACCAAGAACAATTGGAACAAAGAGGCCTACAAATACTCAGGTGGTCACGAATGGCCATCAATGAGATGGGCAACATTTTCCCTCTGGAGGGCCTCTGAGTCAAAGGTGGCGAAAATCAATAAGGGGCTATAAAGAGAAAAATGTAAAATAATTGTTTGTACTCTGTGTGTGTGTTAGTGTGTGTGTGTGTGTGTGTGTGTGTGTGTGTGTGTGTTGCTGGAGATTGAACCCATGTGTGCCACTGAGGTATATTCCCAGCCCCATTGCTTGCTTTTAGATTAAGGGAACAGAAATATTTCAGTAAAATCAGTGCAATGACATTTAAAAAATATATTTCAGTTCTATGTAGTCATAGAAAGAAATGTCAAAAAGAAAGAATAAGACAGAAGACAGGAGTGAGAGCACCAAGTAGAAATACAGAAGGGACAAGGGGGGTACACAAGAAAGGAATAAAGGAAAAAATAAGAAGAGCTTGATAGAAGAGGAGAATGACAAAAATATCAGGGATAAAACACTTTATAGTTTGAGGATAAATATCACATTCCACCCTTCTCTACTCATTTATGATAGGGGCTTTCTACTTTTGAAAGATACCTGTCATTTGAAGAGTCTAATAAAACCAAATTAAGAAACAGAAACCTTTTTTTCTTGCTCCCTTGTTGGAGTGAGCTTTCTCTAGCTCCTGGTTACTACTGAACCTAACTGGGGCTAACTGGGTAGTGACTGGAGATGCAGAAAAGACACAGGATAGACAGACAGACAGACAGAAAGTTGGAGCCAGGTGTGTTGGGGACTCAGATGGAAACGCACAACCTTCATTGCTTCTTTTCTCTTATTCTCTTCATTTTACTCTGCTTCTTTTCTCTATCTCTATTCTTTAAGGTCTTACTCCCTTACGATTCTTTAAAACCTTGCTTCTAAAGTCTTTCCTTAAAACCTTGCTTTTAAAGTCTTCTTTTCCGTTCTTTTAAGTCTCTTTCCTTAGACTCACACTGTCCCACATTTTTTCTTGGCTGTTCTTTAGCATAATTTCTCTTAAAGTCTTTGCCCCCAGACTTGCGCTGTCCCATGATCTTTTTAGTTTTTCTTTAGCTTAGCTTTTTTAAAGCCTATGTATAAAGTTCCTGGTGCAGACTTTCTATCAACCTCTCTTTAGCAATTCTCCTTTAGCAATTCTTTTCCCTTCAGCAATCTCCCTCCAGCACTTTTCCTTCAGCAATTAGTTCACCCTTCAGCGTTCTTTTTCCCTTCAGCAATCCTTTCCCCTTCCAAAAACCTCCCACATCAAAAAGTTAAAAGCCCCAAAGCCAAAAGCAAAAGCCTCAAAGTAAAAGCCCCCAAAGCAAAAAGCCTCGTGTTCTCCTTCAGTGAGTCTTTTATATCCTGTGGTAAACAGGGTGGAGCAGCGGTTCTTGGGGAGCGGCGTGACATTGTAACAGGAGAAATCTGCATTCCTTCTTCTCTGAACATAAACAACTTAGGCGAAGCATCTGTTCTGTATTTTCCTCTTCTGTGGACGGGGCTGTGCCAATCTCAGCCTACAGATTAACATTTTAGAAAAAGCAACAGAGCTGCATCTCGCCTTGCTTATGTCCAGCTCTCATAGGCTTCTCATCATCCACTTTCCACAATCCACATTCCCCATCAAGGCCAAGTCAGTCTGGAGCATCCTCTGGATTTACAAAGTAAGGATACGGAATTCCAAGATGGCGGCTAGAGGTAGGAAGCAGAAAGTGACCCTCCTATAGTGAAATCTTGGAGAGACGCTGGAGACACACTTTGCAGGCATAATCACCGAGAAAGGGCATAACTTTGACTCCTCCACATCTCCAGCCGGCGCAGAGAATCTCCACTTCACGTTAAACGGAGAACCGAGGAGGCCCCCGGGGCCGCCAGTGGCCGGCGCCCAAACGGCTTGGAAGACGCGGACCAGGCATCCCCTTTGATGAGACAACTACAGAACAACATCTGAGGCACCAACTCCAGGACTGGAGATTGAGACGGACACCCAAATTATTAAGACTGAAACTGCATTGCATATAAACTTGGAAGTTTTTTGGATTTTTTTTTTTTTTTAATTTTCTATTTTCCATTTTATTTTAATTCATTTTTATAAATAGATATTACTTTCATATACTTATTTTTTATATTTTTTTATCTTTGATTTTCAATCCTCTCTCTGTCTCTCTATTGTCTGTTCAGCTTACTGTCAATTAGTACACTAACACTCCCTGTTTATACCTTTGAAACTCTCTTGTCTGATACCTTGTTCTGCTTTCTCCCTCTTGTCTGTATATTTGTTTTCCCCTTTTCTTTAACTTCTTGCTTTCCATCTCAGCTCACTCTTCCATTCTCAATATTACCATTGTTATTATTACAAGCTAGAAAATACTTAATTACACACAGTACAGGGACAGTAACAACACCAAGGACAATGACAGGAAGACAGAAAAAACAAGGAAACCAGTTTCCCCACAGCAAAAAATTAGTACAGGAACCAGAGAGGAATGAAGAGAACAGAAACTCAGATCCAGACTCCAACAAAATGAAGATAAACTATGCCAAAGGACCCAATGAAGCCCACAAGAATAATTTAAAAGAAGACATACTACAAGTACTCAATGAGAATTTTATAGAGATGATACTGGATGGGGTCAACCAAAATGTACAGTAGACACTCAAGAAATTCCAAGACAATAAAAATAGAGAATTTGAAAAAGCAAAAGAAGAAATAAAGGAAACCATAGAAGCACTGTATAAACACCAAAGTGAAAGAGAGAACACAATGAATAAATGGATAAATGAACTCAGGACAAAAATAGACAACAACAAAGAAGAAAACAGCCAGGATATGGAAAACCTCAGAAAAAAGAACGAAAAAGAACTGCAAAACAAAACGGAAGGCCAATCCAGCAGAATAGAACAAACAGAAGACAGAATCTCAGAACTTGAAGATGAAATGGTAATTAAAGGAAAAACTGAAGAACTATTAATTAAACAACTCAAAACCTGCGAAAAGAAAATGCAAGAACTCACTGACTCCATCAAAAGACCAAACTTGAGAATCATGGGCATCGAAGAAGGAGAAGAGGTGCAAGCGAAGGGAATGCGTATATATTCAACAAAATAACAACGGAAAATTTCCCAAATCTAGAGAAAGATATTCCCATACAAATGCAAGAGGCCTCCAGGACACCAAACAGACCAGATCAAAATAGAACTACTCCACGACATATCATCATTAAAACAACAAGTTCAGAAACTAAGGAAAGAATATTGAAGGCTGTAAGAGAGAAAAAACAAGTAACATACAAAGGTAAACCCATCAAAATAACAGCAGACTTCTCAACAGAAACATTAAAAGCAAGAAGAGCGTGGGGTGAGATCTTCCGGGCACTGAATGAAAATAACTTCAACCCCAGGATACTCTACCCAGCAAAGCTATCATTCAAAATAGATGGAGCAATAAAAGTCTTCCATGATAAGCAGAAACTAAAACAATATGTGACCACAAAGCCACCATTACAAAAGATTCTGCAAGGGATCCTGCACACAGAAAGTGACACCCAACTTAACCATGAAAAGGCAGGCAGCACCAAACCACAGGATAAGAAAAAGCAAGACAGTAGAGAGTAACATCAAGTTAGGTTCACACAATCAAACCTTCAAACAACTAAGATAACTAAATGGCAGGAATCACCACATACCTATCAGTACTAACGCTTAATGTTAATGGACTTAATTCACCCATCAAAAGACACCGTTTGACAAAATGGATTAAAAAAGAAGATCCAACAATTTGTTGCTTACAGGAGACTCATCTCACCGACAGAAATAAGCATATGCTTAGGATGAAAGGCTGGAAGAAGATTTACCAAGCCAATGGCCCCCGAAAACAAGCAGGAGTAGCAATACTTATCTCTGACAAAGTAGACTTCAAACCTACATTGATCAAATGAGATAAAGAAGGACATTCCATACTAATAAAAGGGGAAATGGACCAAAAGGAAATAATAATCATCAATCTGTACGCATCCAATGTCAACGCACCCAATTTCATCAAACATACCCTGAAAGACCTAAAAGCATATATAAACGCCAACACAGTGGTTGTGGGAGACTTTAACACTCCATTATCATCAATAGATAGGTCATCCAAACAAAAACTCAATAAAGAAATCCAAGATCTAAAATATGCAATAGATCAAGTGGACCTAGTAGATGTCTACAGAACATTTCATCCAACCTCTACACAATATACATTCTTCTCAGCAGCCCATGGAACCTTCTCCAAAATAGATCATATCCTAGGGCACAAAGCAAGCCTCAGCAAATATAAGAAAATAGAAATAATACCATGCATACTATCTGACCACAATGAAGTAAAAGTAGAACTCAACAACAAAAGTAAAGACAAAAAACATGCAAACAGCTGGAAACTAAATAACTCATTACTTAATGAAGAATGGATCATCGATGCAATAAAAGAGGAAATTAAAAAGTTCCTAGAAGTCAATGAAAATGAAAACACAACCTACCGGAACCTATGGGACACAGCTAAGGCAGTCTTGAGAGGAAAGTTTATAGCCATGAGTGCATATATTAAAAAGATTGAAAGATCCCAAATCAATGACCTAATGATACATCTCAAACTCCTAGAAAAACAAGAACAAGCAAATCCCAAAACAAATAGAAGGAGAGAAATAATAAAAATAAGAGCTGAAATCAACGAAATAGAAACCAAAAAAACCATACAAAGAATTAATGAAACAAAAAGTTGGTTCTTTGAAAAAATAAACAAGATCGATAGACCCCTGGCAAACCTAACTAAAATGAGGAGAGAAAAAACCCAAATTAGTAGAATCAGGAATGCAAAAGGGGAGATAACAACAAACACCATGGAAGTCCAGGAAATCATCAGAGACTACTTTGAGAACCTATATTCAAATAAATTTGAAAATCTAAAAGAAATGGACAGATTTCTAGATACATATGATCATCCAAAACTGAACCAAGAGGAAATTAATCACCTGAATAGATCTATAACACAAAATGAAATTGAAGCAGCAATCAAGAGTCTCCCCAAAAAGAAAAGTCCAGGACCTGATGGATTCTCTGCTGAATTCTATCAGACCTTTAAAGAAGAACTGATACCAACCCTCCTTAAACTGTTCCATGAAATAGAAAGGGAAGGAAAACTGCCAAACACATTTTATGAAGCCAGTATTATACTTATCCCAAACCAGGCAAAGACACCTCCAAAAAGGAGAACTATAGGCCAATCTCCTTAATGAACATTGATGCAAAAATCCTCAACAAAATAATGGCAAATCGAATTCAGCAACACATCAAAAAGATTATTCACCACGACCAGGTAGGCTTCATCCCAGGGATGCAGGGGTGGTTCAACATACGAAAATCAATAAACGTAATAAACCACATTAACAGAAGCAAAGACAAAAACCACTTGATCATCTCAATAGATGCAGAAAAAGCCTTTCATAAGATCCAACATCATTTCATGATAAAAGCTCTAAGAAAACTAGGAATAGAAGGAAAGTTCCTCAACATTATAAAAGCTATATATGACAAACCTACAGCCAGCATTATACTTAACGGAGAAAAACTGAAACCATTCCCTCTAAAATCAGGAACCAGACAAGGATGCCCACTATCTCCACTCCTATTCAACATAGCACTGGAATTCCTAGCCAGAGCAATTAGGCAAGAAGAAGGAATAAAAGGAATACAAATAGGTAAAGAAACTGTCAAAATATCCCTATTTGCAGATGACATGATCCTATACCTTAAAGACCCAAAAAACTCTACTCAGAAGCTTCTAGACATCATCAATAGCTATAGCAAGGTAGCAGGATATAAAATCAACATAGAAAAATCATTAGCATTTTTATACACTAACAATGAGCAAATGGAAAAAGAATGTATGAAAACAATTCCATTTACAATAGCCTCAAACAAAATCAAATACCTAGGTGTATACCTAACAAAAGATGTGAAAGACCTCTACAAGGAAAACTATACACTTCTGAAGAAAGAGATTGAGGAAGACTATAGAAAGTGGAGAGATCTCCCATGATCATGGATTGGTAGAATCAACATAGTAAAAATGTCGATACTCCCCAAAGTAATCTACATGTTTAATGCAATTCCCATCAAAATTCCAACGACATTCATTAAAGAGATTGAAAAATCTACTGTGAAATTTATATGGAAACACAAGAGGCCACGAATAGCCAAGGCAATACTCAGCCAAAAGAACAATGCAGGAGGTATCACAATACCTGACTTCAAACTATATTACAAAGCAATAACAATAAAAACAGCATGGTACTGGCACAAAAACAGACATGAAGACCAGTGGAACAGAATAGAGGATCCAGATATGAAGCCACACAACTATGAGCAACTTATCTTTGACAAAGGAGCTAAAAATATACGATGGAGAAATAGCAGCCTCTTCAACAAAAACTGCTGGGAAAACTGGTTAGCAGTCTGCAAAAAACTGAAACTAGATCCATGTATATCACCCTATACCAAGATTAACTCAAAATGGATCAAGGATCTTAGTATCAGACCCCAAACTCTTAAGTTGATACAAGAAAGAGTAGGAAATACTCTGGAGTTAGTAGGTATAGGTAAGAACTTTCTCAATGAAACCCCAGCAGCACAGCAACTAAGAGATAGCATAGATAAATGGGACCTCATAAAACTAAAAAGCTTCTGTTCATCAAAAGAAATGGTCTCTAACTGAAGAGAACACCCACAGAGTGGGAGAAAATATTTGCCAACTATACATCAGACAAAGGACTGATAACCAGAATATACAGGGAACTTAAAAAACTAAATTCTCCCAAAACTAATGAACCAATAAAGAAATGGGCATGTGAACTAAACAGAACTTTCTCAAAAGAAGAAATTCAAATGGCCACAAAACACATGAAAAAATGCTCACCATCTCTAGCAATAAAGGAAATGCAAATTAAAACCACGCTAAGATTCCACCTCACCCCTGTTAGAATAGCCATCATCAGCAACACCACCAACAACAGGTGTTGGCGAGGATGCAGGGAAAAAGGAACCCTCTTACACTGTTGGTGGGAATGTAGACTAGTACAACCACTCTGGAAAAAAATTTGGAGGCTACTTAAAAAGCTGGACATCGATCTACCATTTGATCCAGCAATACCACTCTTGGGGATATACCCAAAAGACTGTTACTCCAGAGGCACCTGCACATCCATGTTTATTGCGGCACTATTCACAATAGCCAAGTTATGGAAACAGCCAAGATGCCCCACCACTGACGAATGGATTAAGAAACTGTAGTATCTATACACAATGGAATTTTATGCAGCCATGAAGAAGAACGAAATGTTATCATTCGCTGGTAAATGGATGGAATTGGAGAACATCATCTGAGTGAGGTTAGCCTGGCCCAAAAGACCAAAAATCGTATGTTCTCCCTCATATGTTGACAATAGATCAAGGGCAAACAGAACAATGGGATTAGACTATGAGCACATGATAAAAGTGAGAGCACACAAGGGAGGGGTGAGGATAGGTAAGGCACCTAAAAAATTAGCTAGCATTTGTTGCCCTTAACGCAGAGTAACTAAAGCAGATACCTTAAATGCAACTGAGGCCAATAGGAAAAGGGGAACAGGTACTAGAGAAAAGGTGAGATCAAAAAGAATTAACCTAGAAGGTTACACCCACGCACAGGAAATCAATGTGAGTCAACTCCCTGTATAGCTATCCTTATCTCAACCAGCAAAAACCCTTGTTCCTTTGTATTATTGCTTATACTCTCTCTACAAGAAAATTAGAAATAAGGGCAAAATAGTTTCTGCTGGGTATTAAGGGGGGGGAATAGGGAGGGGGTGGAGTGGGTGGTAAGGGAGGGGGTGGGGGCAGGGGGGAGAAATGAACCAGGCCTTGTATGCACATATGAATAATAAAAGAAAAAGGAAAAAAATAAATAAATTGATTAGTGAAAACCTGTAAAAAAATAATAATATAAAAATAAAGACAAAAAACATGTAAAGAGCTGGAAACTAAATAACTCATTACTTAATGAACAATGGATCATTGATGAAATAAAAGAGGAAATTAAAAAGTTCCTGGGAGTCAATGAAAATGAAAACACAACCTACCAGAACCTATGGGACACAGCAAAGGCAGTCCTGAGAGGAAAGTTTATAGCCATGTGTGCATATATTAAAAAGACTGAAAGATCCCAAATCAATGACCTAATGATACATCTCAAACTCCTAGAAAAACAAGAACAAGGAAATCCCAAAACAAATAGAAGGAGAAAAATAATAAAAATAAGAGCTGACACCATCTCTAGCAATAAAGGAAATGCAAATTAAAACCACACTAAGATTCCTCCTCACCCCTGTTAGAATAGCCATCATTAGCAACACCACTAACAACAGGTGTTGGCAAGGATGCGGGGAAAAAGGAACCCTCTTACACTGTTGGTGGGAATGTAAACTAGTATAACCACTCTGGAAAAAAATTTGGAGGCTACTTAAAAATCTAGACATTGATCTACCATTTGATCCAGCAATACCACTCTTGGGGATATACCCAAAAGACTGTGACACAGGTTACTCCAGAGGCACCTGCACACCCATGTTTATTGCGGCACTATTCACAATAGCCAAGTTATGGAAACAGCCAAGATGCCCCACCACTGACGAATGGATTAAGAAACTGTGGTATCTATACACAATGGAATTTTATGCAGCCATGAAGAAGAATGAAATGTTATAATTCGCTGGTAAATGGATGGAATTGGAGAACATCATTCTGAGTGAGGTTAGCCTGGCCCAAAAGACCAAAAATCTTATGTTCTCCCTCATATGTGGACATTAGATCAAGGGCAAACACAACAATGGGATTGGACTATGAGCACATGATAAAAGCGAGAGCACACAAGGGAGGGGTGAGGATAGGTAAGACACCTAAAAAATTAGCTAGCATTTGTTGCCCTTAACACAGAGAAACTAAAGCAGATACCTTAAAAGCAACTGAGGCCAATAGGAAAAGGGGACCAGGAACTAGAGAAAAGGTGAGATCAAAAAGAATTAACCTAGAAGGTAACACACACGCACAGGAAATTAATGTGAGTCAACGCCCTGTATAGCTATCCTTATCTCAACCAGCAAAAACCCTTGGTCCTTCCTATTTTGCTTATACTCTCTCTACAAGAAAATTAGAAATAAGGGCAAAATAGTTTCTGCTGGGTATTGAGGGGGTGGGGGGAGAGGGAGGGGACGGAGTGGGTGGTAAGGGAGGAGGTGGGGGCAGGGGGGAGAAATGACCCTAGCATTGTATGCACATATAAATAATAAAACAATAAAAAAAAAGGATGTGTATTAAAGCAGCTGAAAAACGAGGTGGGGGGCGGTAGGAGGTAAAGAGGAAAGGAGACTGTTGAAGGGATTTAACAGATCAAAGTAAACCACACCCACAGTGGGCATACAGTGAGACACCCCTTTGAATGTCAACTTAAATATTAATAATGAAAATCACGTCTGTAAAACAGACACCGTGTGTACAGGGTGGGAAGGTACTGATGGGAGGAGGGAGGGTGAAGGAAGGAGACTAAGGTGACAGTATATGGTTGATGGCCTTCATATACCTATATGAAACAGAACTAAAAAATCTCTTGCAATTGCTTTAAGTGGGTTAGGGAGGTGGTTGAGGGAGGAGAGACAATGGGGGCAATGTAAATAATCTACAATATAAGTCTAACAGGAAATATCACTATGAATCCTCCCCATAAAATTAATATGTCCTAATAAAATAATAATTTAAAAAATAACATGAGTATAAAATAGGAGACTGTTTGGGGATAGGAACCAGTGTGGTGGGGGGGAGTAGAGGGTCGTGTGGCATGACTATGATTAAAGTACTTCACACACAGTTATGAAAGCAGAAATGGAACCCATTAACATTTGTTTTAAAAAGGAGGAAGGAAGAAAAGAAAGTAATAGAGAGGGGCCACAGTGAAGCCTTTAACAAACAAACAACAGCACCCCCAAAAAAGACATGAGTGATTGGATCATAGGGGATAATTTTTGAGAATAGGGAGAATGCTAGGAGAGTACCTTTTCCTAAGGGTAAATCTAATGACCACTGTGAATTACCACACAAAGATGGTAAGAGCCATGCTTTCATATTTGAGGATGGTATTGAGGGTGGGAATAGTTCAGTGGCAGAGTGTGAGACTGTTCACTTAGCACGTGCAGGGCCCAGGCTCTGATCCCCAGAACAAAAAATGTATTTTCATAGAATGCATATAATTCTCTCAGCAATATGAAATATTTTGAGTCTAGCAGTCCATGGGATTCCCTCTTCAATTCTCAGCTTGTACTGATTGGTGCCAGAGCTGTACTCAAATGCTCCAATACTATATGAATCAAATATTGGTAGTCTTAACTTGTGGGAATACTGATAGATGAAATTTTCTCAACATTAGGCTTAAAAGTAAGTTTTTTTAAACCCTGAACACTCATTACTATTTTCTAGCAGAATCTGCATACTGTAGCATTATTTGGTTATTTTATATTTAATATATTAGTATTTCTCTGTACTTCAGTTTTCTCATGTGTGAAGTGAAGTTTAATAATAATGACAAATTCAGAAGGTTGCTGTGAAGATAAAATGAGTTAATAAATGAAAAGCAATCAATCAATGCCTTGCAGGGAAATAGCACATGGTAACTGCTAGCTGCTAACAGAAGTATTAAGTATTAATATTGTTATTATGAAAGGGGCATAATGACTTTCGTAGGCTCTTCCACTGAAATAATTGCAAAATTCTGTCACACAATGGTCCAGTCATGTATGCTCTCCCTGGCTAAAGAAGATCAAATAAAAACCTCTGTAGTGTTAGTTTTCTCTTCACTTCATAGATTGCTTGAAGGTTTCCCATATCACGTTATAATATGACAAGTCCGGCTTTATAGGCTAGACACACGAGACAAATATCTTGTAGTCTTCTGTGCATTCATTGTTTTACATTATATTGCATTGTATCATTAAAAGTATAATCTAGACCTGAGAGTGCTTTTTATCTCCCATTCTCTACCCTCAAATTGTTAGTGTTCTATGGTTAACAGCAGACACATTTTTCAGAAGCTATTCAGAATCACTGATGCCCTACCATATAGATTTAATCTCTAGGAAACAGACAGATTTGTTTTCTCTAGCTCTGGTCTGCCACTCCACTGAGTGATAGTGGGAAAGTCACTTAATACCACTAACCCTTTACCTGTACAATATTTCATCTGCCTTGCCAAGTCTCAGGATCAAGATGAAGATTCCAAAGACAGTTTTCAAAAACTATGTTCCTTTCATAACTATGAGATTTTAATATTCAATCCAGGCCATCTGAGACAAATTAAGTTGCCATTCATTTAAAAATATCTATAACTTAACAAAGAATAAATTATCATATCTACTAAGAGCCATGAGATAGCAATGAATGCTTCCACCAACCTGGCCATTTGCTTATAAGCTTCTTCAGCTACTGCAAAGATATGTGGATCCATATCACCCATGTTCTGGCCACTGTATGCGTTAATAATATCTTCTCCATAAATAGGCAGCTGTTCATAGGGATTTATAGCTACTAGGACTATTCCTGGGAAAAGGGGACAAAAAAGAAGATATCAGTGATATCCTAAAGGACACATCAAACTTGGTAAAGTAAGACAACACAAAACTTAATTTAGTTCATATTAAACTAATAAATTTTTCAAGGATCAAAATATACAATGGCTTTTGTCTGTTTGAATCATTACACAGTCCTAACTAAAATACCATTTAAAATCTGGACATGGCTGTTTAAAATGATATAAATGGACTGGACAGCTAAGTGGTAGAACACTTGCCTAGCTTTCATGAAGCCCTAGGTTCAATCCCCAATAAAAGGAAGAGAGGGAAGGAGGGAGGGAGGAAGAGAGGAAATGTTTTAAATATTTTCATATTTAATCAAAACATCTCACTTGCAGAAATGCACCCAATGAAATAATCAGAGATTCTTGCAAAGGGTCTTTATAAAGGTGTTTATCATAATTTTACTGATAAGAGTGGAAATGGAGACAAAATATACAATGAGAGTAGCTAAATACATTTTGTTACATTCACATCAGTCTATTGTGCTACTGCCACAAAACGCATGTTTTTGAGTATGAAATGCCATAGAAAAGCATGATACCATGTGTGCAAAGCACAAATTGAAGAAAAATGAAAAATGAGAAAAATAAATATTTGGGTAGTAGATAAAAGAAAAGCTAACATCAAGACCATAAATGATATAAATTCTTTTGAGACGAAAAGGTGGCTGTTCCTGTTTAAAACAAGACAGTAATGAAGACATTTCAAGAACTGTTTAGGCCAGCAAGTAAATGAACTCGTGGAAATAAATGGAAATCCAGATTTGGGCCTCAGAGGACAGAGTGATTAGTAAGAGAGAGAGAAGACCTCAGGGAGAAAGGGGCCAGGGAAGAGGGAGAAAATAAAGAATAAGAACAAAATAGAGAAAGAGAGAAAAATAGAGAAAGAGAAAAGAAAAGCCAGATGGACAGAAAAGAGCAGAAACACACATAAGCTTCACTTCTTAGTTAAAAGTCACCGAGATCTTGGCTGCTGGCAGCTAACACTACAGTGGCAGGGACCCTGCAAGAAGGAGGAAGCAAGATTTGCCACCAGGGAAGTGTGTCCTGCATTCCTAAGCAACTGAGAAAAAGAGACAGTGCTAAACTTGAACCTGCCCCAAAGGGAAGTTCTTTGACATCCGTTCTTCATATAGTATTTTTTATAAGAGATTTGGCATTGAATCTGACATATGACTTCTATGGAGGGAAAAAATAATCCAAAAGATCGGCCTACTTCTTTTTATAGCAAGCAAAATTAAGTAAATTCACAAGTGACTTTATTCAGCATGAACTGCAACTTAGCTGATGAATTCTAGTAAATCTTTTTGCTAACTCTGGAGTGATCCTTGTCTATAAGAGAATCCAACCACGGCCTGCTTTCTCCATGCACACTTTTTCACTGCTGTGTCCATGAGTCTGCTCGGACAGCAAGGCACACTTACCACAGTAGGTATAGATGAGTTTGGAGTCGATAAAGCGGACTCTAAGATTATGAAGCACAGCAGGCTCGTGAAGGTAGCTGAGGGCTGTGAGGTCATTTTCACCAACAAGGATGTCTGGGTTTCGTAAATGGGGCAGCTCCTTGGTTTTTGGATCTAGGCGATATTCCAAATCCTGAAAGCACAAGTAAAGGATCAATTGTGGAATGAATGTGGAACAGTCCTGTGCATTTTGCTCATTTGCTATCTCTGATTTGTTTCTCAGCTGTCAAATGTATTCATTTCCTATCATTTTTCACAAAGCACAAAAACTGGTGCAAATGGTAAACAATAAAGACAGGCTTCTTTTTCATTAGACATATTGACTTGTATTAATAATTTTTATAAGCCAGGCATGGTAGTTCTGCCTATAATCCCAGCACTTGGGAATCTGAGACAGGAGTATCATGAGTTCAAGGCCAGTCTAGTTACATAGTGAAACTCTGCCACACATAAAAAAATTTAGGCCAGGCATAGTGGCTCATACCTGTAATCCTAAGTAACTCGGGAGGCAGAGATCAGGGGATCACAGTTAAAAGGCCAGTCTGGGCAAAAAGTCATGAGATCCCATTTCACCCAATAAAAGCTGGGAGTGATGATGCACACCTGTCATACCAGCTATGTTGGAAGCACAAATAGGAGGGTCATGGTCCAGGCCAGCCTGGACCAGGCGTAAATGCAAGACTCTATCTCAAAAACAATGAAAGCAAAGAGGGCTGGGGGTGTAGCTCAAGTGGAAGAGCACCTGCCTAGTAAACACAAGGCCCTGAGTTCAAACTCCAGGACTGCCAAAAAAGATTGTCTTAAATATAGATGGAGAAGTCAGAGTCTAGACCTTCTCAACCAGAAGTTTGCCATCATCAAATGACTTTTCTTCCCCCTTCACTTTACCTATGAGAAGTAACAGACAATAGTAGACAGGTCAAGAGCTTAGCTCTAGGATCAGGTTGATCTGGTCCAATCCCTTATAATACTGGTACTTGCTTTTTAGGTGGTTTTGTGTACATAATTTAACCTAAATTTCTTGCTTGCAATGCTTGGTATGTTGTAAGTCCTCAAGGACTCCCAAGCCATGAGAGGCCCAAGAATCCAGTGAAACGAGATCAACAATCAGATGCAACAATTCGTGTGTCTGTGTGTACACATATGTAAACTTTTTTGGGAAAGACAGTTCTTAGTTCTCATTAGATTTTAATGAGGTGCCTGATCCCAAATATTGAGAACTACTACGCATTTAAAAAATCATATGATTATGACTTTATGACAGAGCCAACCACGGAAATTGTCACTCAGTTAAATATTAAAAGCATAGGACAAGTAAAAAGGAAAAACATTCAATTCAATTGTAGAGAGGGGATTTGAGGAATGGCTTAAGTGATACAGTGTGTGCTAGCATGCACAAGGTCCTGAGTTCAATCCACAGTACCATCAAAAAAATTAAAAGTTAATTGTAGAGAAGGACCATTAATTTCAATACTATAGATAAATACTGAGGTCAATATTCAAATCAGGCATGAATGGATTTTGGTAAAGGAGAGAAAAAATCTACAATCTGCCCCTTGGCTTTTGCCTCCTGTTAATTGGGGTATAATGTCTTTTGCCATGGCTGACTAGTCCTTGCAATGGCCCTGTCAATACACAAGTCCCTGTTCCTTTACTGTCCCCAGAGGAGTACTTTAATTCTAGCTACATACTCTTTTCTGCTTATCTACAATGCTTATCTACCAATAACATGGAAATACAGAATGGTGAGCCCCATGGGATGTGGAATATTTAGAAATGTCCAAGTGTTGGTGGCATGGCTCAAGTGGTAGAGCACTTGCCTCCCAAGTGCAAAGTCCTGCATTCAAGCCCTAGTGCTTCCCCCCATCCAAAACAAAAAAGAGAAATGTCCATAATCTTCCCGGCTTAATTGGCAGTGTAACTCATCACTGGGTGTTAGCCATATGTCTGCAGAATAGCAGAAGAACGAGCCAGAATGTTCTTCTTAGTATTCATTAGAGCACTGGGTTGATATACGGTCAATGTGTGAAGGAACTGAAATTGAGGTAGTAAAGAAGACATTGTTATGGGGAGGAAAGTCATCTGTACATTGGTACAAAAATTTCCTGCTTGGAATTAGGTGTCAAACGGATGTAACCTGCTTCTCCGAAATCATTGGACATTATCAAATAAATGCACTTTTCTAATGCTGCAAAGACCACATTTTCTCTGTTTTATTCTAGGACCCCAAGAGACCACAGTTCCTAAAAGGAAAATGATCCCTGGAGAGTTGGTGAGATTTGTAATGTCTATTCATCTCTTGCTTGTCTCCTATAAGACTTGCTTTTTTAAAGCATGCATATCATTCTATTTCTGGATAAAAATTAACAGCTAGTAAATTAAACATAGGCACTGTACTCTCATAAATTTGTTTCTTATAGGGGTATGGATTACCAATTCTTAAATAACTTTATATGTATAACATATAAGTAAATATATAATAGATAATGAAAGCCAAGAAAAGGATTTATAAATAGCAAGGGTAGAATAATAGAATTAATCCTGCAATGTTGGATTAGAGAAATCAAAGATTACTATGAACTCATTGCCTATACACACACACACAGACACACACATATGTACACATATAAAAATAAGTATAGATAAGTATATAAACATTAGGATAGTATAAATACATATCTATCTATCTATCCATCTATCTATCTCCTATCTCTGCCTGCAAAGAATCCTATAAGTAGTGTTATCCCAATAAAAATGAGCACACCCAGTGCCCAGATTTGTTTGCTAAATGATGCTGCATATTAAACTCAGGGTCTCAAGTATCTTGTAGTATGAGAAAGTAAACAAACTCTTAAAATAAATAAATAACTACAACGGATGAGGGCATGTAAAAAGGTAAAGGAAACAATCTAAGAGAGCTCTCAATGGCCAATGCATGAGAATCTGAATAATAAAATGAATGATAACAATGAACAATATAGTAAATATCCACGATCTTATAATGACATAAATAAGTTACTGCATTAATAAACAAATGGAGAGAAGAGATAATCGAAGAATCCCAATTAATAAATGTGGAAGAAAGGAAGGGAATGGAGAATCACCTTTGGAACAGCACGGTGTTACTTAGTGCACATCCAAGTATCTCCCATGAAACAGTGATAGTAGTTACAAAGGGAAAAATAGTAACTGTACAGTGGATAACATGGGGGACATCACTTTAACTAAGTGATCACGGCTGCCAACCAGTAACAAGACATATAGATATCACAGACACTGATATAATGCACTGAGAAGTTCACATCACTTCTATGTTACTCCTTCCAAAATTTAATACCCTTATTCTAATCATGGGGAAACAGCATAATGGGACACTCTGTATAACACCTGACAGGTACTCTTCAAAAGTTCCAAATTTATGAAAGACAAGGAAAGACTGAGGAACTGTCACAAATGGGAGGCAACTAATGAGACATGATAGTTAAAGTGCAATGTGGGACTCAAGGTTGAAACAACCAAACAAAGGCATTAGTAAAAAAACTAGTGAACTCTAAATAAAATCAGTAATAGTTGTACACCAATGTTTTGATTCTTGTATGTTAGTTATGAAAGGGATCAAAATTAAGGGAAGCTGGGTGAAAGACACATGGGAAAGAATTTGCAACTCTTCTGTAAGTCTAAAGCTATTTCAAAATAAAGAATTAAAAACCCTAAGGATAGCTATCTATACTGAAATCATCCACTGCTAAACCACCTACAGAAATCATCATTGTTGGACACAGTGGCACACACCTGTAACCCCAGTAGTCGGGAGGCTGAGCCAGAAAGTTCATGAGTTTGAGGCCAAACCTAGGCTACACAGAGAGACCTTTTGTCTATCAAATAAAACAAAACAGCAAAAGAAAAAATGTTAGCAGAAATCCACTGTGATCAAATGGAAGTTGCACTTGCCTTAGAATAAATAAATTTTATGTTCAAATCTCACATTAAATTCCAAAAGCCACTTCTGGCTCTGTGACCTCAAGCAAAACCATTTGATGTCTCTGAGCCTTGGCTTCCTTATTTGGAAAATAGTGAAAATATCACCTATCAACTCAGGGTTGCTGTCAAAACTAACATGTGAAAATATAGCCTGAAGTATCTAATACTGCACCTAATAAAGAGAAGACCAATAAATGTTCAATAAGTTAATTCCTTAGTTTGACATTCTAGGCCTCCTTAAACTGTCCTAATTCTTCCCCGCCTTCTTCTCAGTCTGTCTTGCCTCAGTTTTGCTCTTCTGAAATCCATCCTCCATGCTGCCAATGACTCCTCTCTAATACTCAAACCAGCACCATTGTTTTTTAAAACACTATAATTACTCCCCATAGCATACCAGTGAAGTTGGAGTTTTAGCAAACATGCTGGTTACCTGTGATCTGCCTTCTGCTCCACCCTTTCTAGTCCAGTCCTCTCAGTTCACATCCCAACAACACAGAAATTGCAAAGTTCCCCAAACACACATTACTATGTGTCTGAAATGTCTTGCCTCTTGTCCATTCATTCTTCAAATAGTGTCCAACTGACTCCTCATCAGCCCCTCTGACCACTCATTCTTCTAATCTACTTTTGATTCTAATTTATATTTTTATTTTATTATGTGATGTGCCACACTATTTGTAAATATGTTTATCTTTTGCATTACAGTGATGTCAGAGATCATCCTTTTGCTGTTTAACATAGTACACAGTAGCAGGTACATTAATATGTATTTACTGAACCAAACACACACCTTTCTAAATCTCCACTCCAATTTATATTCACTATCTCCACAATATTTTCCACCCCTCACAGTCTATCTACCCTTCTCTTTGTCAGTCCAAATGCTATCCAGCTTTTAAGTCTAATGTGATGGGGCAGACCTGTAATTCCAGCTGCTTTGGAAGCTGAGCTCAAGAGTTTGAAACCAGCCTGGGAAAAACAGCAAAATCCTGTCTTTAAAAAAACTGAAAAAGCCCTGAAACTCTGAAACAACTACAGGAAGCAGTAGGAAATACACTGGAACATATAGGCATATACAATGACTTCCTAAATAGAACTGCAATGGCTCAGCAACTAAGTGATAGAATGAACAAATGGGAACTACATCAAACTGAGAAGCATCTGCATAGCTAAAGAAACAGTTACTAAACTTAAAAGACTTCATACAGAATGGGAAAATATCTTTGCCAACTATTTATCTGATAAGGAACTAATAACCAGAATCTTTAAGGAGCTCAAAAACTCAACTCCTAAAGAATCAACAACTCAATGAATAAATGGGCACATGAATTGAATAGGCAATTCTCAAAAGGAAGAGGTACAAATGGCCAATAAATACATGAAGAAGTGCTCAACTTCACCAGCCATAAAAGAAATGCAAATCAAAACCACACTAAGATTTCATCTCACCTCCAGTTAGAATGGCCATCTTCAAGAGCAAAAATAACAACAAATGTTGGTGAGGATGTGGTGAAACAGGAGCTCTTAAACACTGTTGGTGGAAATGTAGTATGGAGATTCCTCAGAAAGCTAAAACTAGAACTGCCATATGATTCCTGGACATATATCCAAAGTAAGTAAGTCAGGATACAATAGATAAACTTGTACATCGATGTTTATCGCAGCACTGTTCACATGGAAACAATCCAGATGCCCTACACCTGATGAATACATCAAGAAACTGTGATACATATACACACACACAATGGAGTTTTATTCAGTCATAAGGAAGAATGACACCATGTGGTTTGAAGGTAAATGGAAGCAATCGGAGAGTGTCATGTTAAATGAAGTAAGCCAGGTTCAGAAAGACAAAGGCTGCATGTGGAAGATAATCCAAGAGATAAACATATACACCAAAACAAACATGATCATATACAAATTTAGATGTAGAACATGTTTGTAATAGTAGAACAACTCTATGGAATTTGGGGGAGGAGGGAAAGGAAAAGAAAACAATAGTCAACAATATCGAAATACATTACATCTGTGCAGGCAGAGGATATAAAGATATGTACTGAAAGCTGTTGAATAATAGGGGATAAGAGAGAATAGGCAAGGAAGAGTAACAGAGGGTACTGAACTGACCAAAGTACAGTATAGTCACAGCTGGGATACATGGAGAAACCCCTTTGAACATTGACATTGAAATAAAAAATGAAAACTAGGACTGTAAAATAGGTACAGTGGGAGGGGGGTAATTGTGGAAGGGTGAATGGAGGAGATGAAAGTGATGGAATATGGTTGATGGGTTTCGAAAAGGAATGATGAAACTTCCTGCAATTGCTTTAAGCAGGACAGGGAGGGAGAGATGGCAGGGGCAATCTAACCAATGTAAGGCTATACGGAATTGTCACAATGAATCCCCCTATACAATGAATACATCCTAATAAAAAATAAATTTAAAAAGCCCAAAAACAAACAAAACAGCAGCAGCAAAAAACAAAATAAAGCAAAACATTAAAATTCTATACAGGTTTGAAGACCCAGCCAAAATCCTTCCACCTCCATGAAGTCTTCCTGACAAAGTAGCCCATAATAATATTTTCCTCCATTGTAATTCTAAAGTCCTAAATACTTAGCATAGACCATGAAGACAAATCTCCTGGCTTCAAATCATACTTCATTCCTTAGTAACTCTGAGCAAATCACTTCAGTTTTCTCATCTGTAAAATGGTAATAATATTAGCCCTACTTTCTAGTGTTGTGAAGATTAAATGAGGAGTTGTACATAAAGCAGTTAGAATCATGCCTGGCACCCACAAAGCACTCAACACATGCCAACTGTTAGGATAGTTACTCATTTGGCAGGTAATCAAATACTCACCTTCTGACATCTTCATATTCCAGGTTGTACTACTCTATCTCTAATTATTTAATTTCTCATATATTTATATCCAGTTTCTCTATAAGTCATTTTTTCTTGTTTTACCTTTTCTGTTTGTCTTGTTTATTTAGGACGAAGTCTCATTATGTAGCCCAGGCTGGCCTCAAACTTATGATCCTCCCACCTCAGCCTCCTGAGCGCTGGGATTACAGTCACCACTCTCAATTTAGACTATAAATTCTTTAAAGGAAATTAATGTCACAAAGGTTTTTAAGAAAAGAGTATGACACCACCTGTCAAATGCAGTGGAGAGACTAGAAACAATAGAATGAAGATGAATTCATACACATGGTAAATGTCCAAGGTAGAGAGACACAACTGGTTTTAAGCTCTTTTGGTGACCAGAAGTGGTTCATAAGTAAAAGCTTCTTATTAAGTATTTCTCAAGTGATTGGGTGCAGTAAATATCAACTCTTAGACTGGCACGTTAGACAATGTGTTTTTAGTTAAAATGAAATAGGTTCGATGCTAGTGTAAGCATAAACATTTTAGCCTAAACATAAGCATATTAAACATGGCTAAACAGGCATATCTTCAGAGGGCTAGATATGAATCTATAGCCAATAATCATAGTAAATTCGTAGGCCAACGTAATGCGGTTTTAAAGTATGTTGTTTTCACTAACCTATACCACTGATAACTCTATTAGAATAATCCGTCTGTCATTTTTAGTCATTTAGTAAATAAGAATAGTAATTAGTTCAGAATTTAGCTTCCAAGTGGGAATAAGTAAATCACATTACTCTTACATCTTTGAACCCTTTCACCTCAGGCCATTGACAACAAATGAAAGAGAAATTCTTACCTTTCCTTCCTCCAGGTGAAGCAGGAGGACTTGATCTCCAGGCTTATAATCCTTGAGCAACTCTGCTGACTTCCAGACTTCCTCCGGATCAGGTATCCAAACCCTGGCAAACTAGAAGAGAAAAATGAAACAATTTTAAACTAGCAAATCAATCACTTTATAATTTATATAAAGCATACCAAAATTTATTAAAAAAAAACAAGGGAACCTGAGCAAATATAAAATTTTTATTTGTTTGTTTGTTTGTTTTGAGACAGGGTTTCACTAGGTAGCCCAGGCTGGACTTGAACACACAATCTTCCTGCCTCTGCCTCAAGTGCTGGGATTATATGTACGTACCACCTGCCCTTGCAGTGAAATTTACTTTTTAAATTAGTAACAGAAAAGTTAGCCAGCACTGGCACCAGTAGCACCACCATCCTCAAATTATATAAAAATGTGTTCTGGAAAAATAGCTAAAATTAAAACTTGGGTTTGTTTTATAAAGTTACATTTATAAAAATTGCACATGTAATTTTAGGTAGAAATTTACATATATTATCTATTTTTGAAGTTCTGGTGTGGTGGTTCTGCTGGTTTCAGCAGCATAGCCTTCTTTTCGTGGCATGGTTACAATGTGAATCTTTTGTGGTGGTTTTCATCATCTGTAAATCCTGGTGACTTCCTGGCTATCCCTCAGGACCCAATATGGTAGAAAGAAGAGGAGTAAGTTTGTGGCTTAGAGCCACATGTTTTACAGACAAGGAACCTGCAATTTTCTTTGAGGAAAGTTCTGCAACTAACTAAATAATTTGAAGAAACACAATTGTTTAGAATTTTGCTGTCATTATTTGTGAAAAATGGTTAAAAAGAAGAAAAGGAAAAAGGTGTGTCTGGCCAGCAACACATTTTGTTCCCATAGCCTCAATGCCATGAAAATTCATGATAATGATGAGGGTTCCTAAAGCAGCAAACTGTTAGCCTCAAGTAGATGCTTTCTGGATTTAGGCCACGGTCAATTTTAAGAAAAACAACAAAAGATATTAACATAGATGAATCCTACAAACACCACATCAAAAAGCATTTTATGTCTGCTTAGACTCTCCAGGAAGGAATCTCCCTGTAAAACGTACATACAGGTAAGCCCTAATGCCTAGTTTTGTGAACAGATTACATCTGACGGTACAACATTTCATGTAAATTCACTTCTATATTTTATTTTTAAATGACAAGTGTGCTGATTTACTTGGGAATTAAACTTAAGGAACATTTGGATTTAAGTATGTTTCATTACAGGACTACTTTCTGATGATTGTGTGTGATGGGTATTCAAGTACTGACCACAAAGAAGTTCCATGATCTTTGAAGAAGAGTGGACTTTTAAGAAGGTCATTCCCACGAGTCCCCACTCTCCTGTGAAGGCAAAACCACCCAGAAGAGGCAAAACTTTGACCCCTCCACACCTCCAGCCGGCACAGAGAATCTCCACTTCACGTTAAATGGAGAAACAAGGAAGGCCCCCGGGGCCGCCAGTCGCCCACGCCCAAACAGCTTGGGAAGACGCGGACAAGCTTACTGTCGATTAGTACACTAACATTCCCTGTTTATACCTTTGAAACTTTCTTGTCTGATTCCTTCTTCTGTTTTCTCCTTCTTGTCTGTTTATTTGTTTTTCCCTTTTCTTTAACTTCTTGCTTTCCATCTCCGCTCACCCTTCCATTCTAAATATCACCATTGTTATTATTACAAGCTAGAAAATACTTAATTGCACATAGTACAGGGACAGTAACAACACCAAAGACAATGACGGGAAGACAGAAAAAACAGGGAAACCAGTTTCCCCACAGCAAAAAAATTAGTACAGGAACCAGAGGGGAATGAAGAAAACAGGTACTCAGATCCAGACTCCAACAAAATGAAGATAAACTATGCCAAAGGACCCAATGAAGCCCACAAGAATAATTTAAAAGAAGACATACTACAGGTACTCAATGAGAATTTTATAGAGATGATACTGGGTCAACCAAAATGTACAGGAGACACTCAAGAAATTCCAAGACAACAAAAATAGAGAATTTGAAAAAGCAAAAGAAGAAATAAAAGAAACCATAGAAGCACTGTATAAACACCAAAGTGAAAGAAAGAACACGATGAATAAATGGATAAATGAACTCAGGACAAAAATAGACAACATAAAAGAGGAAACCACCCAGGATATGGAAAACCTCAGAAAAAAGAACGAAACAGAACTGCAAAACAAAACAGAAGGCCAATCCAGCAGAATAGAACAAACAGAAGACAGAATCTCAGAACTTGAAGATGAAATGGTAATTAAAGGAAAAACCGAAGAACTATTAATTAAACAACTCAAGACCTGTGAAAAGAAAATGAAAGAACTCACTGACTCCATCAAAAGACCAAACTTGAGAATCATAGGCATTGAAGAAGGAGAAGAGGTGCAAGTGAAGGGAATGTGTAATATATTCAACAAAATAATAATGGAAAAATTCCCAAATCTAGAGACAGATATTCCCATACAGATGCAAGAGGCCTCCAGGACACCAAACAGACCAGATCAAAGAACTACCCCACAACATATCATCATTAAAACAACAAGTTCAGAAACTAGGGAAAGAATATTGAAGGCTGTAAGAGAGAAAAAACAAGTAACATACAAAGGTAAACCCATCAAAATAACAGCAGACATCTCAACAGAAACATTAAAAGCAAGAGGAGCATGGGGTGAGATCTTCCGGGCACTGAATGAAAATAACTTCAACCCCAGGATACTCTACCCAGCAAAACTATCATTCAAAATACATGAAGCAATAAAAGTCTTCCATGAGAAGCAGAAACTAAAATAATATGTGACCACAAAGCCACCACTATAAAGGATTCTTCAACGGATTCTGCACACAGAAAGTGAAACCCAACTTAACCATGAAAAGACAGGCAGCACCAAACCACAGAAGAAAAAGCAAGACAGTAGAGAGTAACTTCAGCTTAGGTACACACAATCAAACCTTCAAACAACTAAGACAACTAAATGACAGGAATCACCACATACCTATCAGTACTAACGCTTAATGTTAATGGACTTAATTCACCCATCAAAAGGCACCGCTTGACGAAATGGATTAAAAGGGAAGATCCAACAATTTGTTGCTTACAAGAGACCCATCTCACCAAAAGAAATAAGCATAGGCTTAGGATAAAAGGCTGGAAGAAGATATACCAAGCCAATGGACCCTGAAAACAGGCAGGAGTAGCAATACTTATCTCTGACAAAGTAGACTTCAAACTTACATTGATCAAATGAGATAAAGAAGGACATTTCATACTAATAAAAGGGGAAATAGACCAAAAGGAAATAATAATCATCAACTTGTATGCACTCAATGTCAACACACCCAATTTCATCAAACATACCCTGAAAGACCTAAAAGCATATATTAACGCCAACACAGTGGTTGTGGGAGACTTTAACACCCCGTTATCATCAATAGATAGGTCATCCAAACGAAAATATCAATAAAGAAATCCTAGATCTAAAATATACAATAGATCAAATGGACCTAGTTAATGTCTACAGAACATTTCATCCAACTTCTACACAATATACATTCTTCTCAGCAGCCCATGGAACCTTCTCCAAAACAGATCATATCCTAGGGCACAAAGCAAGTCTCAGCAAATATAACAAAACAGAAATTATACCGTGCATACTATCTGATCACAATGCAGTAAAAGTAGAACTCAACAACAAAAGTAAAGACAAAAAACATGTAAACAGCTGGAAATTAAATAACTCATTACTTAATGAACAGTGGATCATTGAGAAATAAAAGAGGAAATTAAAAAGTTCCTGGAAGTCAATGAAAATGAAAACACAACCTACCAGAACCTATGGGACACAGCTAAGGCAGTCCTGAGGAAAGTTTATAGCCATGAGTGCATATATTAAAAAGACTAAAAGATCCCAAATCAATGACCTAATGATACATCTCAAACTCCTAGAAAAACAAGAACAAGCAAATCCCAAAACAAATAGAAGGAGAGAAATAATAAAAATAAGAGCTGAAATCAACGAAATAGAAACCAAAAAAAACCATACAAAGAATTAATGAAACAAAAAGTTGGTTCTTTGAAAAAATAAACAAGATCGATAGACCCCTGGCAAACCTGACTAAAATGAGGAGAGAAAAAACCCAAATTAGTAGAATCAGGAATGCAAAAGGGGAGATAACAACAAACACTATTGAAATCCAGGAAATCATCAGAGACTACTTTGAGAACCTATATTCAAAAAAATTTGAAAATCTTAAAGAAATGGACAGATTTCTAGATACATATGATCATCCAAAACTGAACCAAGAGGAAATTAATCACCTGAATAGATCTATAACACAAAATGAAATTGAAGCAGCAATCAAGAGTCTCCCCAAAAAGAAAAGTCCAGGACCTGATGGATTCTCTGCTGAATTCTATCAGACCTTTAAAGAAGAACTGATACCAACCCTCCTTAAATTGTTCCATGAAATAGAAAGGGAAGGAAAACTGCCAAACACATTTTATGAAGCCAGTATTACACTTATCCCAAAACCAGGCAAAGACACCTCCAAAAAGGAGAATTATAGGCCAATCTCCTTAATGAACATTGATGCAAAAATCCTCAGTAAAATAATGGCAAACCGAATTCAACAACACATCAAAAGATCATTCACCATGACCAAGTAGGCTTCGTCCCAGGAATGCAGGGGTGGTTCAACATACAAAAATGAATAAATGTAATAAACCACATTAACAGAATCAAAGATAAAAACCACTTGATCATCTCAATAGATGCAGAAAAAGCCTTTGATAAGATCCAACATCATTTCATGATAAAAGCTCTAAGAAAACTAGGAATAGAAGGAAAGTTCCTCAACATTATAAAAGCTATATATGACAAACCTACAGCCAGCATTATACTTAACGGAGAAAAACTGAAACCATTCCCTCTAAAATCAGGAACCAGACAAGGATGCCCACTATCTCCACTCCTATTCAACATAGTACTGGAATTCCTAGCCAGAGCAACTAGGCAAGAAGAAGGAATAAAAGGAATACAAGTAGGTAAAGAAACTGTCAAAATATCCCTATTTGCAGATGACATGATTCTATACCTTAAAGACCCAAAAAACTCTACTCAGAAGCTCCTAGACATCATCAATAGCTATAGCAAGGCAGCAGGATATAAAATCAACATAGAAAAATCATTAGCATTTCTATACACTAACAATGAGCAAACGGAAAAAGAATGTATGAAAACAATTCCATTTACAATAGCCTCAAACAAAATCAAATACCTAGGTGTAAACCTAACAAAAGATGTGAAAGACCTCTACAAGGAAAACTATACACTTCTGAAGAAAGAGATTGAGGAAGACTATAGAAAGTGGAGAGATCTCCCATGCTCATGGATTGGTAGAATCAACATAGTAAAAATGTCAATACTCCCAAAAGTAATCTACATGTTTAATGCAATTCCCATCAAAATTCCAATGACATTCATTAAAGACATTGAAAAATCTACTGTGAAATTTATATGGAAACACAAGAGGCCACGAATAGCCAAGGCAATACTCAGTCAAAAGAACAATGCAGGAGGTATCACAATACCTGACTTCAAACTATATTACAAAGCAATAATGATAAAAACAGCATGGTACTGGCACAAAAACAGACATGAAGACCAGTGGAACAGAATAGAGGATCCAGATATGAAGCCACACAACTATAAGCAACTTATCTTTGACAAAGGAGCTAAAAATATACGATGGAGAAATAGCAGCCTCTTCAACAAAAACTGCTGGGAAAACTGGTTAGCAGTCTGCAAAAGACTGAAACTAGATCCATGTATATCACCCTATACCAATATTAACTCAAAATGGATCAAGGATCTTAATATCAGACCACAAACTCTAAAGTTGATACAGGAAAGAGTAGGAAATACTCTGGAGTTAGTAGGTATAAGTAAGAACTTTCTCAATGAAACCCAGCAGCACAGCAACTAAGAGATAGCATAGATAAATGGGACCTCATAAAACTAAAAAGCTTCTGTTCATCAAAAGAAATGGTCTCTAAACTGAAGAGAACACCCACAGAGTGGGAGAAAATATTTGCCAACTATACATCAGACAAAGGACTGATAACCAGAATATACAGGGAACTTAAAAAACTAAATTCTCCCAAAACTAATGAACCAACAAAGAAATGGGCATGTGAACTAAACAGAACTTTCTCAAAAGAAGAAATTCAAATGGCCACAAAACACATGAAAAAATGCTCACCATCTCTAGCAATAAAGGAAATGCAAATTAAAACCACGCTAAGATTCCACCTCAGCCCTGTTAGAATAGCCATCATCAGCAACACCACCAACAACAGGTGTTGGCGAGGATGCGGGAAAAAAGGAACCCTCTTACACTGTTGGTGGGAATGTAGACTAGTACAACCACTCTGGAAAAAAATTTGGAGGCTACTTAAAAAGCTGGACATCGATCTACCATTTGATCCTGCAATACCACTCTTGGGGATATACCCAAAAGACTTTTACTCCAGAGGCACCTGCACATCCATATTTATTGCGGCACTATTCACAATAGCCAAGTTATGGAAACAGCCAAGATGCCCCACCACTGACGAATGGATTAAGAAAATGTGGTATCTATACACAATGGAATTTTATGCAGCCATGAAGAAGAATGAAATGTTATAATTCGCTGGTAAATGGATGGAATTGGAGAACATCATTCTGAGTGAGGTTAGCCTGGCCCAAAAGACCAAAAATCGTATGTTCTCCCTCATATGCGGACATTAGATCAAGGGCAAACACAACAAGGGGATTGGACTTTGAGCACATGATAAAAGCGAGAGCACACAAGGGAGGGGTGAGGATAGGTAAGACACCTAAAAAATTAGCTAGCATTTGTTGCCCTTAACGCAGAGAAACTAAAGCAGATACCTTAAAAGCAGCTGAGGCCAATAGGAAAAGGGGACCAGGTACTAGAGAAAAGGTGAGATCAAAAAGAATTAACCTAGAAGGCAACACACACATACAGGAAATTAATGTGAGTCAACTCCCTGTACAGCTATCTTTATCTCAACCAGGAACACTTGTTCCTTCCTATTATTGCTTATACTCTCTCTTCAACAAAATTAGAGATAAGGGCAAAATAGTTTCTGCTGGGTATCGAGGGTTGCGGGGGAGAGGGAGGGGGCGGAGTGGGTGGTAAGGGAAGGGGTGGGGGCAGGGGTTAGAAATGACCCAAGCCTTGTATGCACATATGAATAATAAAAGAAAAAAAAGTGAAAAAAAAAAAAAGAAGGTCGTTCCCCAGTATAAGAGCAACTTATGTGATGATGAACTTAAACATGGAGAAAGGAAAGTGGGTAAATGACAGTATGGGATGATCTCAGACTCCGGAGAATTTTAATGAAATGTTACCTGAAAGAATAGTGTTTCAGCATGCCGCAGTGCAGGGGGTTACATCACATCACCTCTCTACTGACAAGTGAAGAAGACTTTCAAGCCCTCCTCATGGGAAGCTGCTATGGTATAATGCAGTAGTTTCCAAGCAACCGTATTTCATGTTTGGTAATAGATTGTTTAAATGTTTGAGGACTGACATAGGGTTAACTTTTAGTTTTGCTAAAAATTAAAAACCAGATAACATGGTAACAAAACCAGAAATTGTTAATAGCAGTTTCAATAAAAAGTAAAGGGAAACAAAGGCCCTTCCTTACAAGCTTCAGAGGCATGTTTTAGTAGAAACCTATGATCTAACCTCACCGTCATTTTAAAAAACAAAGGGCATCTTAACACTAAAATAGTAGGAAAAATGGCCATGACAGGAGCATCCAAATTGCATGCCATGGTCTAGAAGGGCCTTCATGGCCTGTCCTTTCCTCTCTTGCTACCTCTAAGGTGGAGCCACATGGGCCTTATTTTAGTACTTTAGGAACACAGATCCATCATGTCTCCAGAGCCTTTTCTTCTGCTGTTCCCTCTGCCAGCAACGTACTTCTCCCAGATCTTCTTATGCCTGCCTCCTCATTTTTTAGATTTCAGTTCAATTGTAAACCTCTTCAGAGAAAGCTGTCCAGATCTGTCTAAAGCCACCCCCAATTACCACTATTATTTTCTATTCTGTTTTCTTAAGAGGCCTTCTGACTGTGAAATTACTTGCTGCTATGCTATTGTTTGTTTACTTACTATCTTACTTCCCTCGTTAGAACATCAGCTCATTTCTGTGCTGTTCAACACTACATTCGATATTTAGAACAGTATCTGACACACAGATGGTGCTTAGATTTGTCAAAAGAGCCTCAGAATAAAAGGTATCTTCTTCAATTTTCAGTAAGTAGTATGGTAGAAAAATCCAATTGCCTTACTTTTTCTCTTATAGAATCGTAAAACTTTTTTTAGTGAAAGTGACAGTAAGTTTATTAGGAAAGGAATACACTTTTAATAGACTGAAAGCCTGTCATCTCTAGAAAGAGAATGAGAATGACCAATCATAAAAGCTTTTAATCTGAACAGCTCGCAGAGCAAAGAGTACTGAAATAGGTAGGCTGTGGGTTCTAACATAGGACTGGCATATTGGCCTTAGCCTTTAGTTCCTGCAATTATAAAACAGAGATGACAGCAACAGTAATGTTCTGCTAGTAGTCTCTCTCAGGGGTTATACACATAGAAACTTTTGAAAAGCATAGAACAATGTGTAAGATTTCTACAAGTATTTTGTAATGAGTAGGTACTTTGCCAAAGGCTATATTTCTAAGAGTGAGGTGTTAACAACACATACAGATAAGTAAAGGGAGGCTAAGGTCTTTACCTGCACCAGAGGCAAGCTATTTAAACATCAAACACCACCCTGATAACCAATCTCTCTTGTTATCTTTATCTCTTGGGAAAGTATCTAAGGAGAAACAGGGCAGAAGCCAGTCTATTATCACCACTGACTATGGTTCATTTCCAATTTAACCCATGAGATCAGTAATAACTATCCCTAAATTGGGTCGATTTGGGGCTATGTATGTATCTTAGGTGCTTTAATAGAGGGAAATTTCAAGCTGTCATGCCTCTTCCCACTGCCTCTGTTCTTTCTACCCTAGGAACCAGGGCAAATACTACAGCCCTGTAGTATTGTCCTGTGTCTAGACACATGGACATTGGACACACAGGACATTATCATGAACTGGGGAAAGAAGGCAAGAAGCCAAGGCCCCTAGATCACATGAGAAACCTAGAAATGGGACACAGCAGTGAGATTCTCACAGAGTGAGAAATGGGACACAGACAGGAATCAGAAACAGGGTGGACACTTACCCAGTAAGTCTGCTGAGGGGCTTATTGGTGAAATAGAAGAAGCCAGGAAAAGAAACTCCTGGCCAAGGCCAATCAGAATGGACACACCCCCAGTAAGATAAGGGAAGGGTTCCTGTCATATAACTCCCCTCTGAATCCAAAATGATTCTTTCTTCTCCCCTACCCTCTCTGGTGGTTAGCTAGTGAAGAATCAGGCTCTCTTGCTCTGCTCCCCAGTCTTTTTTTCTACCTACATAACTCTAGTTTTTGTCTCTTATTAATTTATGAAAGTCCCTCAAATATCTTACTCATGCTTCTGACAACCTTATGGAAGTTATGTATGGATCTATCTACCTCCTACATTAGACTACATACTCCTTCAAAGCCATGTTTGAATTCTCTGTAAGACTGACCAAGTTCCTTGTGCACAGTTGGTAGGCAGCACATACATGTTGATTTTACTTAAGACCAAGATAGAGCAAGGGAAGGAAAAGAGATGAGAAAACTGGGATGAGAGACAGCAAAGGCAAACTCTATAGGCTTAGCTCAGGATTTTCCTGGAGCCATAACAGTGTAGTTGAGATGGGGGATGAGCCAGAGACTTGGAGAAGGGAGATGCATGAACTGGTAGACAAAGAAAGAGAAAACAATGATGTAGGAACTGGTAGGAGGGGAAAAATAAGGGCTTGGTTTTCGAGATCCATAGTATGATTAAAGGAGAAAAATAACTGTAGGAGATGAAGAAATGAGGGAGAAAAGCTTAAAATAGATAAAATTAAAATGTAAGCACACATTGAAGATATAACAATTCAAATGAACCACTTGGTTAGAAATAAGAATGAGAACAAGCTAAGCAATGGACTAAATTCTATAATAGTCAAAATCTGAGAAAATCATGGTAGCACAAATTTAAGTTGCATAGCAGCTTACAAGCAAAATAAAAGCCATTTGTAACTCTACAAGACAATTTAAAGAAGCCTGCCTGGTAGCAATGAGGTAATTCTGACACAGTCTAATGGAAGCACACTGGAAAGCAGGTTTGGGGGACAGGCTTGGCCTGGTGCGCACCAGAGAGGGGCATCAAACAGTATTGGCTCATCTAGCTTAACCTTGGCACTTTGGCGCCATAACCTTGGATGAGCCCAACACTGTTCAGTGCCCCTCCCTGCATGCTTAAGGAGGCACCAGTCGTCTTTCTTTTTGTATCCTACCACAGTGGCAACACTGAAGAGGTCCTTGATTAATGCAGATGATGCACAGGAAGTTCTGCTAACTTGCATTTTGCCAGTCAAGGAATTCTGAGGTGTGGGCACCAAAAGCAGTTGTGTCTGATGCCTGAGGCGCTTTGGGAATAAAACTGACAGCACTAACAGAAGGAACTGACCAACTTCGAAACTCAAGGAATCTGACCCTCATGATTCTCTCTTCTCCCCTAAATCCCGACCATACATCATTTGCTCTTCATATAGCACACTTGCATGTCTTACCTAGCTTCTCCATTATATCATAAGCAGCTTAGTGTCTCCTAGTCAGCCTTGGTTCATTTTGTATACCCTTCTGTGAAAGTGTGCAAAATGACTGCTTTGTGTGCCAATTCTAACATGCCTACTATAAAAACTAAGTGTTCTTCTGGGTTATGAACCGAAGCAAAAGCAAAATCCTGAATCATCAAACCCCCCTCCTCTGAAACCTAGCATGTTATGGATACTCCGTATGGTTACTTAGTAATTCATATAACCCCTTTATCTTGTTTTTGGTGTAAAATATTCAGGAATTACTACTCTAAAAGCACACAATGGGCTTTCTGGAGTAAAGGAAACAAAATATTAAAGAAACTAGGAAAAGTAGCAAATGATCGCTCTTAGTAATTGTTATTTCATTTAAAAATGTAGTATGAGCTATCTCATACTTATGAGAACACACAGGTGTGTACACACTCAAACACATATACACATCCATCCAATGAAAGGACGATAAAATGAACTCCTAAACACTCATCACTTAGATTCAGAAATATAACAATTCTAGTTCTACTGAAACCCTCAGAGGACTATCTTTTTAAATATTTAATTTCCCCCATTTTCACTCACCACTACTATTCTCCAGTCGCGCCAAATTCTGGGCTTGCTGTACACTGAATGTGCCAAGCTGCCTTACACCTCTATGCCCTTGCTTTGACTATATCTTCCATCTTGAACACTATCCCTTTCCTTTTCGGCTAGTGGAGTCCTATTTATTCTTCACATCTGTGCTTCAGAACCACCTCCTCCAAGAAGCTTTTCCTTACTTCTCACCATTGGCACTCCATTCTCAACATCTCTAATACTTCAATCTTCTGCTAGAATCCTTATTCCACTATATGATGACATCCCTCTCCAGAGTCTGTGAGCTCTTAGGAAAAGGGCTGTGTCTTTTTCACCTTTATCTCTTCAGCACCTAACACCTGCCCATAATAATCTCTCAATAAACTTTTGTCAAATAAATGTTCTTTGCCTCAGACATTATCCTCCAAGAAGACAGAATAAAAGAATTATTGGTCTTGCCCAGCCCTCACAAAAATCTTCTGAAACGGTCTCTAATATCCAGAAATAGAGAAAGACGCATGCAGTACTGGACCACTGAGTTATTTAGGAAATTCTGGTGTGACAGAAGAGCCAGGTCTGTTAGGAACAGAGAACCAATGAAACATCCCTTTTTTTCCTCTATTCTCCATCCCCCACAACCACACACACCTTTGTCCTTTAACATAAGGGCTGGTGGAGTGGCTCAAGTGGTACAGTACTTGCCTAACAAGTGTGAGGCTCTGAGTTCAAACCTGGTAAAATAAATAAAAGACTTGTTTATCCCTTAGCATCTTTAGATAGTCTCTTGTTGTTACTCCTTACCCTTGTTTATTTATTTATTGGCAGTACTGGGTTTGAACTCATAACCTTATGCTTACTAGGCAGGCACTCTACCACTTGATCCACTCTGCCAGCCCTCCTAGACTTATCTTTGGCAGAGCCTTATTCTGTGGTCCTCTCCAGTTGGAATACTGCAGGACAGATGCCTACTGGCCAGTCTGGGCTACATGGAGAAGTCTGTTTCAAAAAAAAAAAAAAGTAAATCACGTTCAAGTCTGATTATTTTAAATTTAGGAAGAAAACAGGAACCTGAAAACTGATGAATGTTTTATCACATTAAGGTTGAAAAAATTAGATAACTTTATTTCTCTACAATTTTAATGTGAGATGGCAGAGCTTTGGAAAGAATATTTTTAGACACTGAAGTTCTTTAGTATTTCTATAAAGGTTATTTTTGGAACTAGGTCTCACTTCATAAGGGTGGCTTTAATGTGCACATCAAGCAAAATTACTATTTCCATCTACAATTAGCTAGTGGTATTTGAGGATATATTACAAAATTCTAATTAAGTAAAATAATCAAAGGTAGTACAAACCACCAACAAAGAAAAGAGTCACACAGACCATTTTCATGACAAAGCTTTGTTTAAGATGAAGAAGTGTCCTCACTTTTCTTTCCTTTACTTAATTCTCACAAGATGCTTTGTAATTGTTATTATTTAAAAAGTCCCTCATTCAACAAAAATTCTGAGAGAAGTTAAATAACTTTTCCCCAAAGTCACTCAGCTAATAAAGGAAAGAAGCAAGATTCAAACTCAGAATGACATGACCTCTGACTTGAAAATGCTTAGGACGGCCAGGCATAGTGGTGTATACCTATAACCCCAGCACTTGGGAGGCTAAGGTAGGAAGATAGAGAGTTGGAAGCTAATCTGGGCTACTCAGAAAACCCTTGTCTCAAAGAAAAAAAGAAAGAAAGAAAAAGTGCTAGCCAGGCACTGGGAGCTCATGCCTGTAATCCTAGCTCCTTGGGAGGCTGAGATCAGGAGGATCATGGTTCGAGGCCAACCTGGGCAAATAGTTCGAGACTCCCCCATCTCCCAAATAACTACAGCAAAATGAACTAGAGGTGTGGCTCAAGTGGTAGAGCACCTGCTTTGCAAGTACAAAATCCTGAGTTCAAATCCTAGTTCGATCCCCCCCAAAAATGCTTATGATATATAAGAAAGAGTAAAACAGACAGAATCCCAATGAATCACTTTCTCCTGATTGAGACCAAACTTCCAAAGTTGCCCAGTTAAGCAAAACTCACACTTTCCTATCATTTTCAACACCTGCTCTCAATTTAGAGAAAAGTATAAAATAAAAGTCATGTTAAATATGAATAAGCCTATCTCTATGTGTATGTACATATATGTCTTCCTTCCATATAGAATATCACCTGGTAAATGACTTACAGATGAAATAAGTCATGAGTAATTTTTCTTACTTTAAATAAAATGTCAACACATTAAATTTTAAGGAATCATGGAATTTAAACACTAAAAAATACATACACTCCATGAGACAAACAAAGGTAGAGTACTCCAAACAGTGCCTAGCAAATAACAGGCAAGCACCAAGATGCACTTGCCTTCTGTTGACAACAAGTAGCTCCCTTTGTGCTACTCCTTGGCTCTGGGAATAGGCACTCCTAAGCTGAGATCACAGTCTGTTACTAACTTGGAGCACATTACAGGTCTCCATGACCTTGCCCCTGCCAGCTTCTCCAATCTAATCTCTTCCCTCTCCTGACCTGCCACTCAACCCTCTAACAACTCCAAGTAGCTGCTGGTTTCTCCATACCCAACTCTTTCGTTCATTGTCCCCAAACCTGGTAAACCCTCTGCCTATGAATACCTGTTTTCCAGCACCATTTTACCACTGACCCTGGAGCCAACCAGAATATTATTTGCCTGGCTTCTCATGTAGCTTCATTCCTACCTCTTGGATCGCTCTTCTTCAGTTCCCTGTGCCAGCTGTGCCTTGTGTACCCTGTCTCTTTTCTTCTAATCTTATGGTGGGAATTTAGGCTTTTAGGACCAGATTATCAGGGGTTTGTTTCTTACTAATTACATGGCTTTCCTGTGCTTCATTTACAATGAGAGAAATACTAATGCCTACCACAGAGTGTTATCACAAGGATTTAATCACGTAATGTACATTCTTAGAATGTTGTTTGACATAAAAGGCAATCAATAGCCTTTAGCTACTCTCATTAATAAAGTATTATTATGATGATTAGGGAGCACCATTGTTATTTTTATATTACAGTTGTCCCATTCACTCTCATTAGTTAAATATCAACTTTTCCCAAATTCCTTTCTCTAGACCAGACCTTTCTACTGAACTCCAGATCCCCAGACCTAAATAACCACCTAATATCTCTACTTAGATGTTTCATAGGCATCTTAAATTTATCAAGTTCAAAACAGAACTCTTGTTCCAACTCCTTTTAGATGTGTCCTTTCTGAAGCACCCCTACCTTAGTAACAGACAGGTACCTCTAGTTAGTTGCTCTTGGAAGAAAAGTGAACCTTAGAATTACCCTCTCCTTTGCCTCTGTATCAAATCCATCAGTAAATCCTACCAGCAATATTTAGCTGGATTTAGTACCCCCTCCCCCCCCCATCTCCACAGCCACCACCCAGGTCCTAGCCATTACTCATTCTGAAATTAGAAATAGCTCTCTCTCTCTCAAACTTTCCCTCCCCCATTCGTTATTCAGCAGCCACAGTCATCTTTTTGAAATGGAAAAATCTGATGATGTCTCATCCTTGCTTAAAACTCTATAATTTGGAATGAAGAATTCACACAACTCCCTAGAGCTTTGCACTAATCGCAGCTGCCTTCAGAAGTTCCCAGCCCCTCTCCCTCTGACCAAGGGCCATCTGCACAAATTTTCTTTTGACTGCTTAAGCAGCCCATACTACTGCAAACCCCCAGACTCTCAGCCTTCTATTCTCCCTGGAGCCCCTCATTTACTTGAGTTCTGAGTGTTTCCTACTCATCCATCACATCTCAAGCTTAAAAATCTGTTGTTGGAAGAACTCCCCTGGCCTTTCCACTAAGTTAAGCACATAACCTGTTATGTTTTCTACATAATGCTGTACTTTTTCTTCACTATAAAAACCATGAAGACAAGAATTCTGCCTTTCAATTTTGCTCAAAACTAATGCTCAGGGTTCACATAGTGTCTAAGCTATTATAGGTGCCCAATAATTACTTACTGAATCAAGGGATGTCATATTCATCAAGTCAAAGACACAAGATGCATTATGAAAGAATAATTGTGCATATGAGAATTGAGTAAATAAAGCAGACCACTAGGATATACATTTTTCTTAGCCTCATCTCTAATTTTTGTCTCTGGGATTTGTTTTCTTCATTTGTACTCTTTAAATTTTTTCTAAAAATTAGTTTATAGCCTTTCTTAAGGCAGAACATTAAAAATAAAATAAACCATTTTAAAAATTCAGTTGAAGTGTTATAACTCCCAGAAAGCCTTCCTTGGTCATTAGTTAAGGCAGGGCCTCTTACTTAGAGCGTTTAACACATCTGGTTTCTATCTCTCACTTCCACATTTTACTGCTATTATCTTTTCATCTCTCTGACTAGATGATCTCCTTGTAGACCACATCAGTGGTTTATCCACTGGCATCACCCACCCCAAATCTGGCCCACTGCTTAGCAAGGTAGACAGACACTGATGTCTACTGAATGAATAAACATATGAATGAATACATTTTTGGAGCCACAGGGTTTGCATGGATTAGAAATATGAAGGAAAAATATGTTTGACCATGGTAAAACAGAAAGTCAGTCATAGAAGAAGCCACAGAAAAGAATTATAAATTATTTCATTAGTTGTTGACTACAAGTTTGAGTGGAAAACAGCAACCCAGTCAGCCAAGCTTGAAAATATAGAGCTGAGTTGCCCAAATGAAACATTTCACAAGAAGAGGTTGCTCTGAGGATGATGAACAGAGCATGTGCAAGCACGAAGGCCTTCCAGGTCAGGAAACTTGTTCACGCCTGTATCATGCACGCTACCTATCCCTCTGCCTGTAGCTTTGGGCACTTTTAGACCTTTAATCAACAAACCCCCATAAAAACTGTTTGAACAAAACCCACAAGCTCTACTTTTACCATTGGTATTTTTAAATGCAAATGTAACAGGTTAGGCTACAGCATAAGACTACAGTGTCCATTATACTGAAAGCACAACTAGATACATTTTGAGTACCAAAAAGGCAGAGCCCCCAATCACTCTGAATCAAGAGAAGAACCAGAGAAGTGATGTGAGACCCAAGCCAGCTGCTGGCCATGCCTGCACCTTGAGGATGGTAAGATAGTTATTAGAGAATCAAAAAGCATTAATAATTAGAAATAACTGCTGACTCAGCAGTTCCCAACCAACTGGAAAGACCAGGAGTACACTTTGCTTCCCTCAACTGTGACAGCCCTTAGGTGTTAAGTGGTATGACTAAATTGATAGAGAAGCCCATGTGAACTGAGTGGCCGGGATTCTCAGTAGGAATGACAGGAACAGACAGGACAATGGGATCATTTTAGGTTGTAAAAATCTCATAGCTTGTGAAGTAAGGAGTTCATGAACAAGAGTTGAGCAAGAGTTATGCTAACTGTAAACGCTGAGAGGGTATGCTGAGGGGAGAGAAATGCAACACAAGCAATCCGTGGTTCTGACAGAACTTGTGCTCAGCCTTTCCCCAAATGTCAAGCCAGTATCCTGGCAGTGACTGGACCACGCCCTTCTAGCAGCTCAAAACGGATTTCTCTGAAGAATTTTATTCTATCTGTAATGACTCATGAAGGATATTATTTCCTTTTATCCTTCTATTCTGGACTCTCACTTAAAAATCATTTGTGAATTTTTACATATTTCTTAAGACACACAAAGCTAAAACTTTTAAATATTGCAAAGTTCTCAGACCTTTTATTTTTCATTATAAAACCTCAAGAGTTAGTTTCCATGTACTCATTTTCTCCTGATTTTCTCAGCTATGTAAGCTTCTATCACAGATGTTTTCATTTGTATTTTAGTGTGCTTCACACAAAAGTGGTTCTTTGTTTTGCTAACTACAGTCTTCATAAAAGCTACTGTAAACTTATGTTATTTTCAATCCCTGTCTGAGGTACTTAGCTACCCACAGTGTAAAAAGTACTTGCTTTTATTTGGCCTATAATTACTTATTTGAAGCTTCAAAAGATGCCCTTTAATTTTTATTTCTCTACTGAATAAGTCCAAGTTGCACTCCTCAGGTACTTCATAGCTTTCTAAACTTCCATCAGATAAAAAAGTTGGTAAAAATCAACTGACTGAAAGTCTAAACTTTTTTTAAAGAGTATCTCACATCCTCTTATTCATTCTAGTTTATTCTTAAACTCTCTCAATCAGAGGGTTTTGAAACAGAGCAACTGGACAGTATAGAATATATAGTCAAGTTCAGAGCATAAGTTTTGGAGTCCCATGGAACCAGTGGTTCCAATACTTTCCAATTATATGACCTTGAACAAATTACCCAACTTCCTTCTCACTGTCCTCACCCATAAAACCACCTACTAATACCTACCTCAAAGAGTTGTTACACAGATAAATGAGATAAAGGTTTGAAGACCACAACGTTACATCATCACCTACCTCCTGCCAGCCCCAGATTTAAGTACTTCATTGTGCTTACTCTGAATTATTTCACTTATTCTACAATGTACGATGATTCAGCCCCCTACACAGGTTTAATATGGTCTCACTGGGGTCTTCTCCCTTTCCCCGAGCTTGGACTATTCCAGTCTTCTATTATACCTAGAACACCCCCAAACTCTTGACAATATCAGCGCTGTGCCCACGGCCTTCAGCATACCCCTCACACCTCAACTCTGCTTATGGATAGCTCCTTCTCATTCTTCAGGTCTCAATTCAGACGTGTTCTCAAAAAATTCCTTCCTGACTTGTTGTTGTTGTTGTTGTTCATTGTTTTTTGTTTTGCTTGGAGGTTTTTTTTGGCAGTACTGGGTTTGAACTTAAGGCCTTGTGCTTGCTAGTCACGCACTCTAGCACTGGAGCCATTTTTTGCTTTGGTTATTTTTGAGATAGGGTCTCATGGTTTATGCCTGGGCATGCCTGGACCTTGGTCATCCTATTTATACTTCTGCATCACAGCTGAGATGACAAGAACACACCATCATGCCCAGATTTTTTGGTTGAGATGGGATCTCACAAACTTTTTTTTTCAGTACTGGGGTTTGAACTCAGGGCCTACACCTTGAGCCACTCTACCAGCCCTTTTTTGTGAAGGGTTTTTTGAGATAGGTTCTCATGAACTATTTTGCCTGGGCTGGCTTCGAACCACGATCCTCCTGATCTCTGCCCCCTGAGTAGCTGGAATTATAGACGTGAGCCATTGGCGCCTAGCTCTCACAAACTTTTTGTCCTGCAAGGATGCCACTATCTCCACTCCTATTCAACATAGTACTGGAATTCCTAGCCAGAGCAATTAGGCAAGAAGAAGGAATAAAAGGAATACAAATAGGTAAAGAAACTGTCAAAATATCCCCATTTGCAGATGACATGATCCTATACCTTAGAGACCCAAAAAACTCCACCCAAAAACTTGTAGACACCATAAACAGCTTCAGCAATGTGGCAGAATACAAAATCAACTTACAAAAATCAGTAGCCTTTCTATACACCAACAACGAACAAACTGATAAAGAATGTAGGAAAACAAATCCATTTATAATAGCCTCAAAAAAATTAAATACTTAGAAGTAAACATAATGAAGGATGTAAATGACCTCTTCAAGGAGAACTACAAACCACTGAAGAAAGAGATCAAGGAAGACTACAGAAGATGGAAAGATCTCCATGCTCATGGATTGGTAGAATCAGCATACTAAAAATGGCTATACTACCAAAAGCAATCTTCAAGTTCAACAAAATACCCATCAAAATTCCAATGACATTCATCACAGAGAATGAAAAATCTCCCTAAAGTTCATTTGGAAACACAAAAGTCTGTGAAGAGGACCCAGCCATGAATCCACATAGCTATACCCACCTCATTTTTGACTAAGGTGCCAAAATCATACGATGGAGAAGACAGCCTCTTCAACAAATGGTACTGGGAAAAGTGGTTATCTGCCTGCAGAAAACTGAAACTAGATCCATACCTGTCACCCTGTACTAGTATCAACACAAAACAGATTAAGGACCTTAACATCAGACCCAAAACCTTGGAGTTAGTACACAAAAGAAGAGGGAATACCCTGGAAACAATAAGAATAGGCAAGGATTTCCTCAGTAGAACTCCATCAGCCCAGCAACTAAGAGAAAGGATGGACAAATGGGACTACATGAAATTAAAAAGCTTCTACACAACAAAAGAAATGGTCTCTAAATTGAAGAGACCACCCACAGAGTGGGAGAAAATATTTGCTAGCTATACATCAGACAAAGGACTGATAACCAGAATATATACAGAGCTCAAAAAACTAAACTCCCCAAAAATCAATGAACCAATAAAGCGGGCAACTGAATTAAACAGAACTTTTTCTAAGGAAGAAATCCAAATAGACAAAAAACACATGAAAAAATGCTCACCATCCCTAAACATAAAGGAAATACAAATCAAAACCACACTAAGATTCCACCTCACCCCTGTTAGAATGGCCATCATTAAGAACACTGCCAACAACAAATGCTGGTGAGGATGCGGGAAAAAAGGAACCCTCAGACACTGCTGGTGGGAACGTAAGCTAGTACAACACTATGGAAAACAATGTGGAGGCTTCTTAAAAAACTAAACAGATCTGCCATATGATCTAGCAATACTACTCCTAGGACTATGCCTAAAGGAATGTGACTCAGGTTATTAAAAAACACCTGCACACCCATGTTTATTACAGTACTATTTACAACAGCCAAGCTATGGAAACAGCCAAGATGCCCTACTACCGACAAATACATTAAGAAAACGTGGTATTTATACACAATTGAATTTTACTCAGCCACAAAACAGAATGAGATTTTGTCATTCACAATTAAATGGATGGAACTGGAGAACATCATCTTAAGTGAAGTTAGCCAGGCTCAGAAGGCCAAAAATCGCATGTTCTCCTTCATATGTGGATTATAGACCTAAAACAAATGCAGTAATGTTATTGGACATGGGTCACACACTAAGGATAGAACATGCATGGGAGAAATAGGGAAAGGAAAGGAAACCTAAAACTTGAATGTGGTTGTGGTCCATGTTGAGGAGCAAATAAAGTAATCTTAAATTGGCAGATGCCACTATGGGATGGGGACCAGGAAGCAGAGAAGAGGTCTGGTAGAAATGAATCAGTGTGGGTTGCAATACACAAGTGCATGGAAGCAATGCTAGGAGGTCCTTCTAACTTCTGCCTCCCTCCCAAGGAGCTAATATCTCAGGCATAAGCCACCATGCCTGGCCCTGGAATTTTTTTTTTTTAATTTAGCATTATCTGTCTCTTCAACTAATCTGAAAGCTTGAGAGGGCAAAGAACACTGCATTTCTAGAACCTAGAAAAGTGTCTGGTAAATAGTAGGTACTCAATAAATATGTGCAATCAAAGTGTTTGGCAAGTGTTTAGCTGAAAAACTAAGTTAGGTCTAGGATGTGAGTGACCTCAAATGCTATGGTAGGTGGTTTGGTCTATTTGTACACTGCAGAAGGTAGGGTCAAAGGCTCTTAAGCAGGGTAATGAATGATAAGGTACTTCTAATACTCTAGCTATAGTTCAGTCTCTTAGCCATAATCAAAAAGTACTTCTTCACAACTCCTGCTTGTGAGTAGTTGTTCTCTTTCTAGTAATTTGTATATTACTGTCACATTTTGCATGTGGACAAGTCTTACCTAATATACACATATTGCCTCTAAAATGTCACTTCTATTAGACAAATGGCATTGCATTGGAGGCACTGGGAGTCAGCTGTAATCAAGGACAGGCACCAAGAAGGAAGTTGAGCTGGTAGTGCCTCTCTAGTGATGGGAGCTAGAAGGGAAATTCTTGCCCTGGAAACAAGCACCTTGGGAGTCACCTTAAGCAAAAGAGTGCTGTTGGCCTGCTTCTGAATGAACATGTCAAACTTTGGGCTTCATTCTGCTTTCTTACTGACCCATCCTCCCACCCCTCTGCCAGAACATCCTTTTAGCTGAATTCTAGCTGAAACGGCATATATGAAAATCGACCTAGATGGTATATATGGAAGAAAGTTTGGCTCAAATGATTTTTACGAAAAATTTAAAATTTTCAGGTGGCAAAATACATCATAAATAAAGCCAAAATAAAAAGTGACCAAATGTATATCTGTAAAAAAACTGCTTACCTTAATTTAGAGAGAACTCTTACAAATAAATAACAAAATGATAAGCAACCCAATAGCAAACAGGCAAAAAGCAAAACAAAACAAAAAAGGCAACAAAAGCACCACTGAAAAAAATAAACATAAGGAAATATATCCATATCACTAATAATTAAACAAGTGCAATTTTTTTTTTTTTGCAGTGCTAAAGTTTGAACTGCACCTTGAGCCATTCCACCAGCCCTTTTTTGTGATGGGTTTCTTCGAGATAGGGTCTCACAAACTATTTGCCCAGGCTGGCTTTGAATTGCGATCCTCTTGATCTCTGCCTCCTGAGTAGCTAGGATTACAGGCATGAGCAATTGGCACCTGACTAAACAAGTGCAAATTTTTAAACAGTGGTTGGATATAATCAATGTATGCTGTTCGTATGTGTGGAAATAGCACAGTGAATCCCATTAATATGCACTAATTTAAAAAAAAGAAGAAAAAAGAGCTGAAGGTATGGCTTAAGTGGTAGAGCACCTGCCTAGCAAGTGTAAGGACCTGAGTTCAAACCCCAGTGCCGCCAAAATAAATAAGAGAAGAAAAAAATAAAATAAAAATTCTCATATTGGATTTGAAATATTTACAGGATTCATTATAACACGTTGAGAAGAAAGTAGTCAATGAGGCAGAAATATTTAGTAATGAAAGAACCAGCTAGAGCTTCCATCACAGAAAAGGTTGAAGCATGTGGCTATGCATGTTAGGTATATTTTCTATGTTCATTTTGTTAGGAGAAACAAAATATAATCAGAGCTACTCTGCAGCAGTAGAATTATAAGAATATGACTCACTCAGTGAAAACGCAGCTCACTCAGCACAATACTTGGAGACTCAGGCATAATAAAGAGGAAGTGACTAGACAGTTTTGAAATTCCTGTGACCACAAGAGAGAAGAGAACTAGAGTGGTATCTGCACAGAAGGTAGAGGCTGAGATCATATGGAGAAAGGTAAAAGGAAGATGATCAGGGTCTGTGAGCTTAAGAATGTCTTAGACCTAGAAGCCACCTCTTTCTTCCCACTGGCCTACACAACTAATGTAAATAAACTAAGTATCTGTGACTCTACCTGTCCTTCCTTATGGCATCACCTGGAAGAAACCCTGAATGAATCCAGAGGGAGGTGGCTGTTTTTTGTGGGTGGACCTGAGTCCTTTCCTGTTGCCAAAGAGGGAAGACAATACCCAGACCTGGGAGAAAGAGGAGTCAACACAATCTGTATTCTAACAGGTTTCCACTGAACATATTGAGACACACAGGAATTCTAAGCCACAATAAGTTTTCAGTCAGTATGAGACTAATATTTAATTAATATGTGCTAATTTAAAAAAGAAAAAAGCTGGAGACGTGTTCATGTGGCAGAGCGCCTATCTAGCAAGCATGAGGCCCAGAGTTCAAGCCCCAGTACTGCCACACACTGAAAAAAAAAAAAAAAAAAAAACCTCAACAAAGTAAACTTTATATTTTGATATCTCTAACATTTATTTTCTGTTCCTGGTGTATCTTTTTTGTTCTTAAATAAAAAGTGAGTTAAGCATGATGGCATATGACTTTAGTCCCAGCTACTCTCAAAGTTCTGGCAGGAGTATTGCTTAAGGCCAGGAGTTTGAGACAAGCCTGAGCTTCCAGGGTAAAATGGCAGTTTAGAAGTTTCCTCTTTTGTTACTGTGCATGAGAACAGTCAAGGTAGCAAAGGAGAGTATATTCTAAAGAGAGAGAAGGTAGAGCTTTGGGAATCAAGAAAGAGGTTGGCAAGGCAGTGAAAAGTATGGAAAACAGAAAGGCAAAGCAGAGAAGAGCAGGAAACAGTTCACAACTCCAACCCTGGCTCTTGGAAGGAGGGGAACCCAGAGGCATTGCCACATGGTAAACCAGGCAGCCCTGGTGACAACAGACTGGCAGTCCTGGTCACAGTTCTCATACATTTAAATCCAGTTCAGGGATTTGGTGTGACAGTGACTGCTTCTCCTGTGTAGCAGGCCAGCATCAGAGAGAAATCCATTTTGTCACTCCCCATCTGTCAGTATGCAATACTCAGGCACCATCTCGAGAAGGGAGGGGCCTACTGTTTCAGATTGAGCTGCTCTAGGACTTCAAAGCAAGGACCAATTACAAGTCAGGGAGCCTGGGGACACCCTGCCAGAGTCTGGGTGGAGAGAGGGAGGGTTGCATGAGGACCCATCCAGAAGTTTTAGTAACAAGCTGCTGGGGCTATGGAGTGCATGGTGGTCAGTAGCCCTGTCCTCTTGTGGCGAGGAGTGAGCCCTGTTGCCTGTAGGTTACTGTGAAGACTGAGAGCTCTGATCCTGCAGCTGGAGATGGCTGGGCCCCAGGAGAAGCCTCATTGCCATGTGTGGTTCACTGCTGGGACAAGCTGAGAGCTTTGAGGCAAGGTTCAGAGGAAACCTCAATTTCTCCAGCCTCCTCCCTCCTGCAGGGCAGGTCTGAAAAGAGCTGAGGTAGGCAGGAAGAGTGCCTGGTGCCCTCCCTACCCTACTCCCAATGCAGAACTCTGTTCTGTTTTCTCCCCCAACTCTACAACATAGTATGAGGACACCCCTCATTGAGGGCATTTGCCCATATTGGGTACAAAAACCGCAGGGCGTCTGGAATGAGTGGGAATCTGCCTGGCCTTCAGGCCACAAAGCTTGTTGGGGCCAGACATGGCTCCTGGTACACAAAGAAGGGAAGCTTTTAAATGAATGCAGTCTGGAAACTGACAACATGCCCTTGACTGGCCCAGCCCTCAGCCTGCATACAGCACCAACCTTTGGTGGGAACCTATGTGAGAAGAGAGACTTTCTGCCCTATCCCCTACTCATCCCACCTAACTTGGTAGATTCCAATATTTAAAGACCTGGAAAGAAGCTTTGATTCTTTTGTTTGTTTGTTTTTTAAACCTTGCACTTGCTAGGCAAATACTCTTCTACTTGAGCCACATCTCTGGTCCTTTAGGGTTCAAGTTATTTTTTAGATAGGGTTTTGTGTTTTTGCCCAGGACTACCTGGACCATGATGCTCCTACCCACAGCCTCCTGCATAGCTGGGACCATAAGCATACACCACCACAGTCAATTTATTTGTTGAGATTGGGGTCTCACTAACTTTTTTATTCCAGTTGACCCTGAACCATTATCCTTCTGATCACCTTCCAAGCAGCAGGAATGATGGCCATGAGCCACTATGCCCAACCTAAGCGTCTCTAATCTTTGCTTTTTCTTTTCTGTTTTTGTAAATCATTTTTCTTTTTACTATATTTCAGTACTGTTTTTATTTTTATTAAGTATTTTTTATATTTTCATTTTTTACTCCTCTTCTTAACATTAATTTTATTTATATAATTCCTTGATTTTATAAGCATATTTTTGTTTAGTTTGGCAATACTGGGGTTTGAACTCAGGGGCTTACCCTTGCTATGCAGATGCTCTATCATTTGAGTAAATTCCAGTCATGTAAACAGATTTTTAAACATCTCTTCTTATATCATCCTCTTTCTTACATTCTTTTCCTTTCCCCCTCTTTTTCCTTTTATCCAACCTTGCTTTCTTTTTTCCTTTCTTTGCTCCCTCCCTTATTCCACTATTATTATTATTACTTTTGTCTTTGCTAATGTTGCACTACATAGTTCGTTCTACATTATTTTATTCATTTTATTTTCAAGGATTATTGGGGGCATAGCAATTGTCTCTAATTGATTTTTTATTTCACTTCTATCTGTAGTTTGCTTAGGTGCTGTTGCTGCTATGGGGGTTAGCTTCTCCTCTCTAAGAAGTGCTTGGGGTTGAACCCAAAAGGGAAGGTTGCTCAGTAGGAAAGCCTCCATAAAAAAATGGAAGAGATATTTTTCCCAATTGATGTGCAAAACACAACAGAGAAACACAAGAAATATGAACAAGCAAGACAATATGACTCTTCCAAAAGATCTTCAATGACTGAATCTAAAGACAATGAAATGGTTGAAATGCCAAAAGATTCAAAAATATACTTTTCCAAATGCTCAATAACCTGAAGGAGGATTCAAATAAGCAGCTAAATGATGTTTTCTTAAAAGTCATTTGAAGACTTGGACAAGAAAATTCAACAACATGGACAAGAAATTCAGCAGAGATGGAGATTCTTTTTATAAAAAGGCAAAATTGGAAATAGAAAGAACAGTAAATCAAACAAAAACTCAGTGGAAAGCATTGCCAATAGACTAGAAGAGACAGAAGGAAGACTATCAGGATTAAAGACAAGGTTAAGGAATTATGACATTCAGATGGCAATTAAAAAAAAGCAATCATGACTACAACATTCAAGACTTCTGGTACACAATTCTTCTGCAGTGTAGAAGAGGGAGCTGAGATACAAACTAAATATATAAAAAATTTATTCAATAACATTACAGCAGGCCATTTCCCAAATCTAGCAAGAGAAATGGGCATCTAAGTGCAGGAGGAATTTAGAACCTCAAATAGACATGATCAGAAAAGAACATCTGCATATCACATTGCAGTTAAAATGCCAAGAGTAAAAAACAAAGAATGCTGAAAGCTGTGAGAGAAGTAACAATTTACTTACAATGGCAAACCTATAAGAATAATAGTAAACCTCTCAGCAGAAACTCTTAAGGCAAGAGAGCATGGACTAATGTATTTTAGGCCCTGAAACAAAATAAAATGGCAATCAAGATTACTACATCTAGCAAAGTTATCCTTTAAAATCGCAGGAGAAATAGACATTCCATGATAAGCATAAACTAAGCAAACCATGACCACTAGTCCAACATTGAAAGATATACACAGGCATGAGAGCTTTGGAAAGAATAAATTTCACTAGAAGAATAAATAAACACATGAGAAAAAATCAAACATGTTAACTCAGTAAACCAGCAAGCTTGTAAGATAAAGAAAGGAGAAATTAGTACATGCCTTTCAATAATAACCCCAAATGTAAATGATCTTAACTTTCCAATTCAGACAGACTAGCTGAAAGGATTATAAAACAAGATTCAACTCTTGGTAGTTTGCAAGAAACTCTCTTCCCTGGCAAAGACATACACAGACTGAAAGCTAAAAGCATGGAACATGTTAAAAAAAAGTAAATGGAATCTGAAAGCAAGCAGGAGAAGCTACATTCATCTGACAAAGCAGACTTCAAGCCAAAATCAGTCAGATGGGATAAGGAAAGTCACTGCATATTACTGAAAGGAATGATCTATCAAGAAGATGTAACAACTGTAAATATATATGAACTGAACATTGGTACACTCGATTTCATAAAACAAACACTACTGGACATAAAGGGATAGATAGATCAAGATACAATAATAGTATGTGACTTCAATACTCTACTCTGGTCAATAGATAGATGACCCAAAAAAAAAATCAATAAAGAAACTTCAGACTTAAACTGTAGCATGGATCAAATGGACTTAACAGACATCTACAGAACATTCCATCCAACAGCTTTGGAATACACATTCGTCTCAGCAGCCCATGGAACGTTCTTCATAATACATCACATTTTAGGTCATAAAGTAAGTCCTAACAAATACATTCAAAAAACTGAAATAATTTCTTGTATATTATCAGATCAAAACAGAATAAAACTAGAGATCAATAGACTGAACAATACACATTAGAATGTTTAGTGGGTCAATGGAAAAATCAGAAGGGGTGTTAAAATTTCTAGAAACAAATGAAAACAAAAACACAACTTACCAGAACCTTAGGGATAGTTCTAAGAGGGGATTTTATACCTAGAGTGCCTACATTAAGAGATAAGAGAGATTTCAAGTAAATAGCCTAATGGTGCATTTCAAGGCATAGAAAAAACAAGAACAAGCCAAATCCAAAATTAGGATATGGAAAGAAATACTGAAGATCAGGGTGGAAATCAATTAAGTGGAGACTAAAAGGAACAAGAAAAAGATCAGTGAAACAGATAGTTGGGACTCTGAATGGAAAAAAAACAAGATTGACAAACTCTTAGCCAAATTAACTAAATGAGAGAGAGAACTCAAGTTAATAAAATTAGGGGAAAAAAGGTGATATTACAACAGATACCCCTGGAGTCCTGATGATCACTAGGGAATATTTTGAAAACATATTCCAATGAACTTGAAAATCTACAAGAAATGGATAAATTTCTAGATACATATGATGTACCAAAATTGAACTAAGAAGATATAAACAACTTAAACAGGTCAATAACAAGCAATGAGAGTGAAGTTGTAATAATAAGTCTCCCAACAAAGAGAAGCCCAGATAAATTCATCACTGAATTCTACCAGATCATTAAAGAACTAACACCAATGTTCCTCAAACTATCCCATAAAATAAAAAGATTGGGAATGCTTCCAAACTCATTTTGTGAAGCCAGTATTACCCTGATACCAGAATAAGGACAAAACAACAACAAGGAGAGAAGGAAGGAACAAAGCGAGGGAGGGATGGAGGGAGGGGAGGGACCTATAGACCAATTTCCCTGGTAAACACAGACACAAAAATCCTCCATAAAATAACTACTTGCCAACTGGATTCAACAATACATTAAAAAGATCATACACCATGACCAAGTTGGTTTCATTCCTGGGATGCAAGGATGGTTCAACATAGGCAAATTAATGAAAGTAATAGGACAACTTAACAAAATTAAAGACAGAATCACATTATCATCTCAATTGATGAAGGAAAGGCCTTTCACAAAATTTAACATCTTCTTATGAAAAAAGCCCTGAAGAAACTACAAATAGAAAGATCATACCTCGACATAATAAAGGGTATATTACCACAAACTTATAGCCAACATTATACTGAATGGGGAGAACCTAAAAGCATTTCATCTAAAATAAGGAATGAGACAAGGGTGCCCCCTCTCTCTATTCTTATTCAATATAGTGCTTGAATTCTTATCAACAGCAATTAGGAAAAAGAAATAAAGGGTTGAAAACAGGAAAGTAAGGAATCAAATTATCCCTATTTGTAGATGATATGATCCTATACTTTAAAAACCCTAAAGACTCCACCAGAAAATTCAGATGGGACACTTTCAGCAAAATGGCAGGATATAAAATCATCATACAAACATCAGTAGCTTTTCTATAAACCTAAAACAAATGTGCTGAGAAAGAAATCAAGAAAACAATTATATTCATGATTGCCTCACAGCAAAACAAAACAAAACAAAAAGCTCTAGAAACAAACCAAGTGGATGAAAAGTCCTCTATAATATAGAAAAACTATAAAACAGAGCCTGCCTAGCAAGTATAAGTCCCTGAATTCAAACTCTAGAATCATAAAAGAAAAAGAAAACTATAAAACGCTGAAGAAGGAACTCAAAGATACAAGAAGATGGAAAGCCTCTTATATTTGTGAATTTGCAGAATTAATACTGTGAAAATGGCCATTTTTCTGAAAGTGACCTACAGATTCAATGTAATTCCCATAAAAAATTTCAATGGTATTCTTCACACAACTAGAAAAAAATCCTAAAATCCATATCGAATCAGAAAAGGCCCCAAATAGCCAAAATAACTCTAGGTAAAAAAGAATAATGCTGGAAGGATCACAACACCCTGATTTCCAATTATACTATAGAATGATAGTATCAAAAACATAACAGCATGTGCTGACACAAAAACAGAAACATAGACCAATGGAATAGAGGTCCCAGAAATAAACTCATGCAACTATAGCCATCTGATCTTTGATAAGGGTGTTGTTAAAGCCAGCCTCTTTAACAAATGGTGATGGGAAAACTGTATATTCACTGAAACTAGATCCCTATCTAGTTTTTTTATTTCCTTTATTCATATGTGCATACAATGATTGGGTCATGACTCCCCTTTTCCCCTCACCCCCTCCCATTCGCCCCTACCCCCTCGCTTCCAAGCAGATACTATTTTGCCCTGATCTCTAATTTTGTTGAAGAGGGATTATAAACATTAATAAGGGAGGACCAGGGGACCTATCTAGTTTTAAAACTAATACAGAAAACCATGAGAAAACACTTCAAGATATAGGCATAGACAACAACTTTCTGAATAGAAATAGCTCAGGAAATAATAGCAAGAATTGACAAACGGGATCTTCTTTGATTAAAAAGCTTCTGCACAGCAAAGGAAATAGTTAACAGAGAGAAGAGACAGCCTACAGAATGGGAGAAAATTTTTGCCAGCTATTCATCCAATGGAGGTTAATATCCAGAATATATAAAGAACTCAAAATATTAAACTCCAAAAGAACAGTAAACCCATGGACAAATGAACTGAAGAGACAGTTCTCAAAAGAAGTAGTACAAATGGCCAATAAATACATGAAAAAAAAATGTTTACTGTCTTTAGCCATCATGGAAATGCAAAGCAAAACTATACTGACAAATGCACTACTACCAAACCAAACAGCCCACATTGAGATTCCTCTCACCATAGTCAGAATGGCCCTCTTCTCAAATGCCATGGCAATGTACTTGAAATGCTCTTGTTAGACAGGAACCTGAATTTCAGCAGTGTCCTGGAATCACAAGGGTGGTGACATTGTACCTTCTCTTGTTTGTCTTGGAGTCTCTAATGAGGCCCATGGACTATTCAAGTAGAGCGTGGCTGGCCACTTAGTTCTGGACTCTTTACCACATCTATCTCAGGCTGCAGCACACATGTTTCTCTTCATTAGATCTCAACCTTGAAAGCTAAAGATTTCTGTTCTGAACAGCAGTAGAATCACATTTATTCCAAATGGATGTTTTGAACTTTGTGGGAATCCGAGGCAGTATTGCAGAATTATAAAAGTATCAGTGTTTTATACATTGTGGTAATAAAAGCATTATAGTTCCAAAATTAAAAAAAGAAAACAAACAGCAGCAAATGCTAGTGAGGATGGGGAAGGGGGAAAAGGGAAAAGGAACCCTTATATACACTGTTGGTGAGAATACAAATTAATACAAATAATTTGAGAATACAAATAATTTGAGAATACAAATTAATACTATGGAAATCAGTATGGCGGTTCCTCAAAAACTAAAAATAGGACTACCATATGATCCAGCTATATCACCCCAGGATATCTACCTGAAGGAATCAAAGGCAACACTCAATCAAGGTATCTTAAACCCGTCTTTATTGTGACTCTATTCATGATAGCCAAGTTATAGAATCAGTCTAAGTGCCCATCAGCAGATGAATGGATAAAGAAAATACACAATGGAGTATTACTTGGCCATAAAGAATTTGCAGGAATATTGATGGAACTGGATATCGTCATATTAAGCAAAATAAGCTAGAGTCAGACAAATATTGCTCATTTTCTCTCATATGTAGAATCTATGGGTTTTTTTAAAAAACATGAATGTAGAAGGAGGATTATTTGTGAAGAGGAAGGGGACCAGTGAGAGTGGTGAGGGGGACAACAGACGGCAAAAGGAGGAGTGAATATGATCAAAGCACATTATGTACATGTATGAAAAGGTCATAATGAAACCCATTATTCTGTACAATTAGTATATGGTAGTAAAAAAGTAAAAAGAAAAGAAAAAGTGAGATATATATGGAAACTCTCAGTACTTTCTGTTTAATTTTGCGGTGAACCTAAAAAGTGCTCTAAAAAATAAAGTATTTTTTTAATAAAGTGAAAGTTGGCCGATTAGTATAGATGCTATAACAGCTCAAGAATGGGAGCATAACACCAGGTTCTTAATCTCTCAGCCCTAAATTATGACTTTGACTCCTGATGCTCCTCTACCACCTATCTACCTGTTTCTGACTCCCTTAGGTATCTAAGGGCTTTCCTGATTGGGTTCCTAGATTGCAAGTTGCTAAGACTGACTTTAGCCCATTCAGTTGAAGGATGTGCAGGACAGACAACAAAACTAGAGTTGAAACAAAAGAATAAGGAACCACATAAGGGCCAAATCTCACAAAGACAAAACTGAGCACAGTGTCTCTAAGGCAGGCACAGGAAGCCCAGTGTAGGAATCTGTAACCTTGCTGATGCACCACTGCTAATAGGGTTATGTCTATCAGTGTGTCTACACTATTCTTCTCTTGCTTATCTTTCCTATATTCTTTGGTTGCAATTCCCAAAACAGAATATTCCAAATGTTTTAAATACTTTTACTGCTGGGGCTAGGGGTAAAGCTCAGTGGTAGAGCACTTGCCTAACATGTGCTAGGTCCTGGGTTCTACCCCTAGTACCAAAACAAAGATAAAACCAAAACACTACTACCACTGTTTATCTGATCTTTTGAAACCAGGTTATATCTAAAGGCCCTTGCTAGCCTGTGAGTAAGCCATCCTTTGGTCAAGACCTCCCTGGTCCAGTCTGTTTGGCTGTAGCCTAGCCAACTTGGATGGGTCATTTGGTTTCTTAGCAGGGGTCCTGGGTTGTGGAAGTACAGCTACCCATAGAAGGGACTGTGGGTAATTCATCTATTACACACTGATGGTAGCAATGCATTAGCCATTCCAGTCATAGGGAATGGAAAAGTGACATCTGGATGGTAATAGAGACTTGGCAACATTAAAGTATGTATGTGTGACTTTTAGCAGCCAGGACACCAAGCCATTTCTGAAAACTCCATTCTCGGCAGTTATTCAGGAGTTATTCCTTCCACATCCATTTCAATCCTATAATTTAGGAAGGCATTTGCCTCACTCCCCAACATTCTAGGAACGAGGCATTTTAATTGAGCAAATGAGATCCTAAAAGAAATCATGGCAAAGATTTAAAAATCCATTCCCAAACTAGGTTTTTATCTTTTATATTTTGGTGGTACTGGGGTGTGAACTCAAAGCCTTGTACTTGCTAGGCAGATGCTCTACCACTTGAACCACATCTCTAACCCCCATCCCCATCCCCAAACTTTTTCTTTAACTGTGACTATGTCCACACCCTTACCTTAGCCCTAACCGTAGTTGCAGAATTCTGATCGTCAATGATTTCGTCAATTTATGAAAACAGTCTAACTTAGATAGCTCATGTGACACTACAGAAGTGAATATTTCTGACTAAAAGCCTTGCTTCAGGCAGTGCTAATCCATTCTTAAACAACTGCAAGAAGCTTCCCTCTCAGGCAGGAAACTTCCAGCAGCTGCATCTCTGGGAGTTTCTTTAGAAGTCAGTCACAACTAGGAAGGTCATTTTCTTTCTCTTTTCAACATTCCTCAGCAGACACTGAAATGGCTGAGCTCTGCTGTCAGAGCAAGTGGACCAAGAGGGCCAGGTAACTAACCGTTGAAGCCTCATTTTCAGAAAAATTAAAGTGATTCAATGTATTCACTAAATAACTATATAAGCAAAATGAAAAAGTATTCTATGGCAATTGTAGTGAGTTAAGCATTCTATAGGTGTGCCTTGTTTTTACACATCACATTTTCCTGGGAAGTATATCTGAATTAAAATGCAAAGAACTAGAAACGGAAGAGATTCTGGCTAGTTGGGTAGCTATGATAGAAAATACACACACACACACACACACACACACCCTGATTCTTTTTTTTTTTTTTTTAAAGTAGAAATGTAGCTCTCTTGAGAGTCACGGAGGGTGGAGGAGTTATCCGGGAGATAATTTTGTTTTGCCCTGGTAATTCTTTTTCTTACAAGAAAAACACAGAACAGGGGTGGAATCAACACTAACTTTAATTCTGTTTCAGCCTTCACAGGCTTTTGCAGATATAAATATTCCAAAGTGTTCATTATATGAGATGCCAAGGGATATAGAAGTGTATTTTTGTGTTCTTAAATTAACAAAATAACTTGATAGAACAAAAATTGCAGGTTATTTTCCTATTTCCTCTAAATATTTTTAGAAGTAAAAGCATTCATTTATTATAATAGCTAACCCTTAAACTCTTTTTTCTTTTTCTTTTCTTTTCTCCCCCTCCCTTGGCCCCCAACACTAACTTCAAATTTGTGGGCTTCAGCAATTCAATAATCCTCCTGCCTTAGCCTCCTAAGTAGTTTGGGACTACAGGCATGTACCTCCACACCCTAAATATTTTATGATTTCAATATTGTCTTTTAAATTCAATTACTATCTGTTCTTTTGGTCATCACAAAACACAGAGAGGCAGAGTGCAGTCATTACAGAACTGTTCACAGCTAGGATGCACTTAAGTCACTACAAATGACTCTCATTTCTACTCAACCTTCTACTGATGCTGAATTTTCTAACAGTTTAAATTGCTCCTCCTCTTATTAATCTGAAAATGAAAAAACTCATCTTCAAAAGGAAACTAAGAGTACACTATGTGAAAAATGTGTCGGGTGACGAATCATTTCTAATGTCAAGATATGTTAGGGTATTGACTTTGAACAACAGAGAGCATATTCAAATACCACTGGAATTAGGGGGACAATTAGACTCCCAGAGTTCAAGCTTTCTGTCACATGAGTTAAGGCGCCTATTTAAGTCACTTGATCTCTAGATGAAAACTCTGATTAGATCATGAGATACTGAATTCTAGAATAACAAGGTCTCTTTTTCTTAAAACCCGCCCTAATAGTACCAACTAACATTACTGAAACAATACAAAAGAAAAACATAAATCACCATAATCTTCATACTTTTTCTTTTTTTAGGAAAAAGTACAAATATTAACCATACTTATTTCTTTTATACCAATGTACTTTTACATATGACAGAAGAGTTTTATCTGAACTTTTTAAAAGATATCATAGAGACTTTTGGTAGAAAAATCTACAATACTTTAACAGAAAAGACAAGAAAAGAATGGAAATTGTTGCCGTGGATTTTAGCATTGTGGTGATGCTACATAAATAAATTTCTTAAATTTTCCTTTAACAACAAGCAAACCTACTTATCAGCTCTGAATGTTGCTCTTTGAAAACAGAATGGTAAACCCTTTAGACAAAATCTTAGAAATGACTGCGCGAGCTTGGCAGTAGGCAACTACATACAATTATTTTAAGTTGTTAGTTATCACAATAAACAAGTAGTGATGAGGACATAATTCTATCCACATTTCCACAATAAACTGATTTTCATTTTTATGAATTCTTTTTGGTAGCACTGGGGTTTGAACTCAGGGCCTATGCTTGCTAGGTAGGTACTTTTAACTGCTTGCACCACTCACCCAGCCCTCATTTTTATGAATTCTTAAGATGCATTTGTCTTCTTTTTTTTTTTGCTATTTATTTTCAAATCAAATTCTAATTCAATATGTGCTAAATGAGAACCTTTTAGGAGTCAGGTTCTGTGTTAAACTGGTGAGAGGAAGTTGGTAGGCAGAACAGGAATAATGGCAGCATAGTCTGTTCTCTGCTGGCCAGGCCGAGGTCTCTTCCTAATCATCATCAAAAGAGTCAAAGAATCACGACCACTTTAACCCTAATAGCCCTTATCATTGGTCATTACTAACTCTGTTTTACAGATGGAAAAACTGAGCTTGTATGAGTCAAAGTTACTTGGCCCAGATAACTAGTTAATGGTAGAGCCAGGATTTGTCCCAAGAATGCCTGGTCCCAATGTTCTTTCTCTCTGCACTACACTGTACGTTTCTTATTCAGATCTCAACTCAAATGTTGCCTTCACAGAGCGGCCATCTTTTTAAGTTCCTAGCTTTATTTTCTTCATATTTTTAAGAGAATTGACCCCTAATAAATTCCAAGAGTCAGTCTTTTCCAGTTAGAAATAAACAAACAAAATCCTTTAATAGATTTTTTTTCAAATAGTCACTTGGGTAAATTCTTCAAAAAGAGAAAAAGAAAGGAAATGACACATAAGCAGAGGAAAATAAGGATGATGTTACAAAGAATAATGGCACCGCACTTCCTCCTTTGTTGCTTCACTAAAAGGCTAAGAGGAATGGGGCCCATTCTAAAGGCCAAGCACGCACACGGGATCACCAGCATGCCAGCTGCTGTCATCAGATGTTCACAACTGATGCTTTGTGGAAGGCTCCCCACAAAGATTAACACAACTAGGCACATGGGCATGTAGACAGGATTGGAATGCCAACATAAGAGCTGTAGGGTTTAAGAAAATAAACAATTAGTACTTGTGTTATAGATGAATGATTCTTTTAAATATCTTTTCAGATATGAGCTTTTACTTTAATATTAAAAAGCTCAGAGGAGATAGGTCATATAACACAAAACTATGTACCTGGGGTCAGTGTGTTAAAATGAGTTTTTTTTACCATGCCTTTTCCTAGTTTCAGCTTGGCATCATCCTTGCCCATCATTCTTTGTCAAATGCAAAAACCAGCATGCTTCTATGGACAGAGCTCCTGACTTCCCCCTCATTCCCCACCTCCTCTTCATTACCAAACTGCTTCATGTCAACAGCCTGCCAACAAGACCTGTCTACTGACAGCCCACCCCCTTGTTCCAACAGTACTGGACAATCAGGGTAGATAAGTATTAAGAACAAAAGTTTAGTACCTGAAGGAAGTCTCTGATTATTTCTCATTTTAATGACCATAGATTTGCAAATTCTTAACTCCCATATAGTACTTTTATAGCAGAAAGTTCCCCTCTTTATTAAGTTCTCCAGGGGAGGAAATGTAAGGGGTTGAAAGTATTATGGATGAGATGGAAGCTCTCATTACACAATATCACCAGGATTCAAAAGGCAGGAAGAAAGACAGTAAAAAAAGAGAAGCACAATTTTATAACCTTTCATTGAGTTCTCATTCCAAGCACTTTATTAATATATGTAGCTGATATCCATAAATAATGAGTTTTTGAAAATCATATTCCAGTGTGCAGGGCTACAAAGCAGCTCCTATTTTCCAAAAGAATGATGCTATAGTTAGGGTTGGATTCCTTGGGCAAAGGCAGTACATTAATTGCAAATACAATTTTTAAATGTTATACAGAAAATATGAACAATTATAAAACTGTAAAGCAATTTTAAATATCAAAATTATGTTGGGGGGGGTCCTAGCCCTAGAACTTAAAACAATATGGATTATATAAGCACTCTACTATAAAGTTCATAGAAAAGTATACTCTGACATAATACACATTCAATGAGAAATCTGTATGTTTACATTAAACAAAGGAGTAAAACCATAACATGATTGGGCTCAATCTTAAAATACTTCTAGGAAAAAAAAGTTGGGAAAGGGAAGAAATGAAATAATGTACACAGAAGGCTACTTACTACCTGTTGCAGTTGTGAGTTTGAGGGTTTGTTTTACATTCTCTTTACTTATGTATGCTTGAAAATTTTTCATAATAAAAAATTTAAGATCTCAACTAAAGAGTATAAATAATTAGTATTTACTAACTAGAAGCTAGATCAGTAGCAATTGCCCATAGGAGTTATGGGCAGTTATCAGTCGCATAACTGACTCTAGTGTCCTCTCCCCACTTCCAGACGGTGTGCTGATGCATTATTACACCAATGTAAAATGTAACTGCAGGGGCAGGGGTATAGCTCAGTGGTAGAGCTACATCAAAGAAATGCAAATCAAGCCACAATGAAATCTACTTTTTCAAACTCATTAGGATGCCTACTATTGGGGGAAAAAAAACCCGAAAATAACAAATGGTGGAAAGGATGCAAAGAAATAGGAACTTTTGTGCAATGTTAGTGAGAATGCACAATGGCTGGCCACCAGGGATAATAGTATGGTGGTTCCTCAAGAAACAAAACCTAAGATTACCATATGACTCAGTGATCCTACTGTCAATTCCCAAGGATTTGAAAGCAAGTTCTCAAAGAGTTATTTGTACACTCATGTTCATAAAAGCATTATTCACAATAGCCAAAGGATGGAAGCAACCCATGCCTGTGGATAGACTAATGGATAAACAAAATGTGCACATTCATACAATGGAAAATTATCCAGTGTTAAACAGGAAGAAAATTCTGACACATGCTATGACATGAATTTCTTGAGGACATTATTCTAAGTGATATAAGCTAGTCACCAAAGACAACTATTGCATGAATGTACTATAGGAGGTACCAAGTAGTCACACTCATATTGGCAGAAAATAGAATAGTGGTTGCTAAGGTCTAGAGAGAGGGGAACATGGGTAATTATTGCTTAATGGATGACGAATTCTGGAGATGGAATGTATCACAATATGAATGTACAAATCTACTTAACATTAATGAACTGTACATTCAAAAATAGTTAAGATAGGACTGGAGGCATGGCTCAAGCAAGCACGGAGCACTGAGTTTAAACCCCAGTACTACAAAAAAAAGGTTAAGATAGTGCACTTTGTTATATGTATTTACCACAATTAAAAAATAAAAATTTTAAAAATGTATACTTATATTCTAAATGTTTACTAAACATCCAACCAGCAGCCATTTCAAAAAGGCACATCTTCAAAGATATCTATGTTAATTACATTAGATCTGTTGTTGGATTATATTCTTATAAAGTCAACAGGAACTTGGTAGGTAGGCACAGTTGTACATGACTAGAATCCTAGCACTCAGGAAGTATAGGTAGAAGAATTTCAAGTTCAAAGCCAACCTGGGCTATTACAGAGCAAGATTCATGTCTCAAAACACACACACACACACACACACACACACACACACACACACACACACACACAGTAACTGAGAACTTTGTAAGTCTTAATTAGAACTTAAGTAAGTTACTGAGGTACTTAAGGATTTTGTTGCATAGAAAATTAATGCGGTTGAAGTCTACAGTTTTTAGTAGAGTTCTAATGTTTTATATTTGAAGTTTTTAGAGCCTTATAAAAAAATAAGACAGTTTGTGCCTTTTGCAGGCACGTGGACAGAACTGGAGATCATCATGATAAAGAGAAATAAGTCAGACTTAGAAAGATAAGTGTGTTACTTACTTATATGTAGCTGGAACCAAAATACTTGAGAGAACAACTTAAAGCGGGAAAACTGATTTCAGTTTAATAGGTTCAGTCCATGGTTGTTTGGCTCACGTGTAGAGCATCATGGCAAGAGGATTGCATGCCGGAGGAGGTGCTTCACCTCATGGTAGATAGAGAACACACAGCAAGGAAGACTGGGGACCAGATGTAAGCTTCAAAATGATGCCCCAGTGACATACTTCCTCCAACTAGGCCCTACCTCCTAAAGTTTCCAGACCCTCCCAAGATAGCCCCACCAGCTGGGGATCCAGCCATGAGCTTATGGGGGACATTTCAAATCCAAATCATAACAAGTATCATGTGTTTTCTTTCATCTGTGGAATCTAGAAAAAACACATGAAAGTAGGAGGGAGACTATTAGGGAAGAGGAAGAGAAGCAGTGGGAGGGAAAAGGGGAATAAGAAAGGATAATGGGAGTTATAATCAAAGTATGTTATATGCATATATGAAAAATGTCACAATGAAATCCATTACTTTGCATTACCAATATATGCTAATAAAAATATATGAAAACAAACATAAGATTGACTTAGGTGGGAAAAAAACCCTACATTTCCACATATATCCATGGTACTGTACCAGCCCCAAGTAATTAAAGCTAGCGTTTGCTAGGGAATTTTGCCAGGATTAGTACCTGCAAGGCAGGTAATGAACACTAAGCCATGTATATTTGATTGGAATCTTTAAAGAAGGGTGAGTCAAGCTGCAAGTGTTGGAAGATCTAGTCTCATGCTGTATGAAACAAAGATATGTACTGTTAGAGCCCTTTTTATCTAAGCACCTCAGTGTGATTGGCAAACATTAATCAAGTGAAAATTAAGACATCTCCTCAGGATACATGACGACATCAGGTTTTCAGAAATTCATATAAGAAGCCACTCAATACAACTAACAATTTACAAAGCAACGCAATAAACTATTCCATGGCAATAAAAATCACCAAACTATGGGAAACGCTACAGAAAAAATGACTCTTCAGCAAAATAACTCCCAAGAAAAAAGAAAACAGTGAACTAATAGATCTTCCTAAAAGAAGTATCAGCCAGTTATAATACCTGAACCTGGATTCAAACAAACTAAATAGACCACAGCATTTACGTAAACACTGACAATATTTGATGATATCAAGGAATTGTTATGAATATCTTTAAATATGATAATGATATTGTGGATATACACATAAAAAGTGTTTATGTTAGAGATACTCTGCCAGGGATCCCTAACCTACGACTACTACCAGGCTTGGTTATTTAGGGGGAAGGCACATAGGACTCAGCATACAGCTATACCCATGGCTACAGATAGCAAAAAGGCAGCAAAAAGATAACAGAGCAAACCAGCAAAGGGAAAAGCAGCATGGGGTAATGTCCAGAAGAAACCAGATGCCAGCTTCCATGAGTCCTCTCCCAGAAGAGTCATACAGGATGGGCCTAATTCACCCAACAACAAGTTGAGACAATTGCTGTCTGTCAGAGAAGCTTACCAGAGACTCAGTGCCCAAAGTTTTTATTGGAGGCTGGTTACATAGGCATGCTCTGTGAGCACAGGCCAAGACTACAGCCTTCTAGCAGGAAAGCAGATGTCTGACATAAACAATGTGGTTTGTACACAAAGTTTAGGCACAGTGAGCCACTATCAGTTAGGGTGTGGGAACTCTGCTTGAACCCATGTTCCCAGATGCTAGCTAAGGGTCAATCTTGTAAACAGGCCTTTCAAAGGACAGCAGCCAGGTCAGCTATGTTAGCTCTTCTGCATAGACACAAACTAAAATAATTGAAATGAAATGACTGAAATTTGCCCCAAAATAACACAGGAGGACAAAAGTGGTTGAGGGTATAGATGATATAAGATCAACCACGAGTTGATAATATTAAAGGTAGAGCAATGTACATGGGAATTTATTGTATTGCTTTTTCTACTTTAGTATATATTTTAGGTTTTTCCATAATAAAAGTTTTTGTCTGTTTTCCAGCATTTTTTGTGGGTTTTTTGGCAGCACTGGGACTGAACTCAGGACTTTACATTTGCTAGGCAGGTGTTCTACACTTGAGCCACTCCACCAGCCCTTTTTTGTGATGGGGTATTTTGAGATAGGGTCTTGTGAACTATTTGCCCAGGTTGGCCTCCAACCATGATCCTCCTGATCTCAGCCCTCCCAGTAGCTAGGATTTAGGATTTCAGGCATGAGCCACTGGCACCCAGCTTATTTTCTGGTGTTTTTGTTTTTGTTTTGAGACAGAGTCTCACTAAGTAACCTATGCTGGCCTTGAGATCACAAATCTCTGCCTCAGCCTCCTGAGTGCTGGGATTGCAGGCATGTGCCAACACGCCTGACTCTGGTGATTAAAAAATAATCAGAGAAAACTAGTGCTTAGGTTTTGAGTCAGCAAGGCCTACAAGCTGGTGGGGACAAGAAGTACAGCTTACAATTCACATACTATCTTAGAAAAGTTATCAAAGAGTTTAATAAAATAATAAAATGTCACCAAAAAAAAAAAAAAAAGAAGTACAGCTTACAAAATCAAATACTATCAAAGTCTATGAGAAGGCTGTCCTGGGCCATATGGCAGGACATGGTTCAACGGTGAACCATGAGACTCAAGAATCAGTTAACATGTTCTGGGAGATAAGAAATAAAAAATGGTAATCTTTTGTCCAAGACAAACTATATCTCAGAGCCACAAGTTTGAGAGTAATTTAATTACAGCCACAGATTAAGTGGCTAACAAATGATCTCAAACAATCTATAGAGTCTTGCAAATTGCACTTACCTTGAACCATTAATTATTAAGTTCTTTCCCACAGCACATTAACAAAGCATGAAAAATGCTTCCATTTCAAAAAATGTGTTCTTTAGCACTGATAGATGCTTGAACATCATGCTACATTGGTTTTGGGGTTTTTTGTTTGTTTGTTTTGTTTTTTGAGGTACTGGGGTTTGAACTCAGGGCTTTGTACTTGGTAGGCAAGTGCTCTACCACTTGAGCCATGCCTCCAGCCCTCATGTTATATTTTGGAAGACATTAAGCTCAGTGTGACTAAAGAACTTTGATAAATTCCAAAGATCAGATATACTAAGCATTCTGCATCACTGCTACGCAGCCTCTTTAAACACCGTTAAATTTTGTTTCAGTTGGGTAGGGGATATAGAAGAATTAAAGAAGATGGGGGATATATGGGTAAGAGTACATCCTTTCATCTGAGACTATAAATAACCTGTATTTAATAATAAATTATTTGAAATACAAATATAATGAAACCATGTTTTCACTTGTATAATAAAGGATGGAAAAAACGAGTAAAAGCTCAAGTGTGAGCTATCAGCATAACAAGCGTCACTGCCTGGCCTCTGGCTCCCACATCAACTGATAGACAGAAAAGAATGAAGAAGAGATGACCAGACCCAATCAGCAATACAGACTCAGACATCTTCTCTTGATTATGTGAAGAAAACGTGTTTACCATTGAATGGTGATATCCTTGGTTGGTGTCCAACATGACTCACCATTAATAAAACACTTCCTATTAATAGAGATAGTTTGCACTAACTTATCCACACTCTCACCCAGTATGACCAAAAACATAAGATGAAGTCTCTGGGTGGGTACCAAAGCAAAGATACAGATATAAAAAAAGACCAAGGGTCTCATTGGTCCTTTACTAAAACCCACATATCTGTCCTGCCAATGGAAATCATCTAGTAGTGGGTTACAAATATACTACAGTAGTCACAAAGTTTCTTCTCTGATGATTACCAGAGGCTGGAAGTTAGGGAGACGAGGGAGATACTGGTCAAAGGATGCAAAATTTCAGTTAGGCAGGAGAAATTAGTTCAGGAAATCAAATATACATCATGGTAACTATAGTTAAGAACAATATATTTTAGAAAAATGCTAAGAGACTAGATTTTAAGTATTCTCACCACAAAACAGATTAAGTAATTCATATGTGAAATAGTTTGATTCAGCCATTCCACAACACATACGTGTATCAAAACATTGTGTTGTACACAATAAACACAGAGAACTGCATTGCCCAAAGACAGAGATACATTTTGAGAAATGCATCATTAGGTGATTTCATCACTCCGTGAATACTACATAATGTGCAGTATTTACACAATCCTAGATGGTATGGCCTATTGCTCCTAAGCTACAACTCTGTACAGCATGTTACTATACTGGATACAGTGCTAAGCATTTATGTATATAAGGGTATCTACAGAAAGAAAAGGTACAGTAAAAATACTAGGTAGTAGGGAATTTTCAGCTGATCTTAATCTTACAAGACTCCTGTTGTGCATGTGGTCTGTGGCTGACATGTATAACTTCATCATGTGGTCCATTACTATATACACGACTGGTTTTTGAGACAGGGTCTTGCTGTGAACCCTCAATCTCCCGAGTGGTGGTATTAACATGTGCACAACCATGCCCAGCTTTATATATGCACTTTTACTTGTCAATTAAAATATATTATTTAATAATAAAAGAATAAGAAGCAAAAGTGGCCTCTTGAGTGGTCAGAAGGAAGGCACAAAGCTCTTGTACACACTGAGAATCCCTTGTCTTCATTCAAAAACTCTACCTTTTATTCTAGTTTCCAAGTTTTTCTCCTTTTAACAACAGAACATTTCAGCCTGCATAAAATCACCTCACCTGAGTTAACTCAGGCGGGAAGGAAGATTTCAAGGATGTGGATCTCTCAAGTGCTGACAACAAGAACAGGGACTTCAGGCAGGGCTGGAGGAAGCAGGGTTTAGAGAGCGCATCAGTTCCTCTTGGTTTCTCATCACTGCTCCTTTGTGCCTATCTGCATCCTCTGCTTTCTGGCCCCCATTGCACTGCTCTTGACCTTCAAGTTTAGAGGTCTCACCACAGACAGTGAGCTTCCTCTTTAGGCAAAGTTCCAGAAAATGGACAAAGAATGGCCAGGTTGCCACCTCAGTTTTTGCCACTTGTGGCTGAGATGACAGGGTGTTTGTTAAGTTATACAACAATAATGAAGATTTATTAAAGTCTAGAAGACCCTGCAAAGAGTCTCCACTGCAGAAAAAGAAAAGCTGCAAAACACAGGAACTAGAGAGGCTATGGCAATACAGCAAAGAGTGAGGCCTAGTAACAAAGGAAATAGCCCTCCACAAGTTTTGACTTGAGGTGCTTTAGTAGATGAGCACCTATTCCACAGGATCTTCCTACTACAAGGGCTTCCGTGCACTACTGCAGTACTGATGACCATCACTCAGAAAAGTTCAAACTGTATTCAATACACACTTCAAAGAGAGCTCAACTCCACCCTTGGTCAACTCCATAAGGAAGTGTGAGAGTAGAATGGCCTTTGAGAGTTGTCCTGAGTTGGCACAAGGTGGGGGCAGGGGGAGTTTATACCTGTGTATCAATCAGTTAGTTGATGAAGGCTACCCTGGAAGAGGGTGCGAACTAAGGTGAAACAGCTTTTTTACGCTGAAAAAACTCTTGATAACCTAGCAGGGAACCGGGAAGTTCTGATAAATGGATCTGGGCTTGCAGCACTGCGTCTACAATAGAGAACATGTCCAAAATTATCATCAGTTTATCTTTGGACAATAGTTTATTTTTATGGCACAGCAGTTTAAACTCAGGGTCTCACATTTGCTAGACAGGCACACCTCCAAACTTTTTGCTCTGGTTATTTTGGAGATAGGCCAGGACCTTGATCCTCCTTATTCACACTTCCTGCCGTAGCTGGGATAACAGGCACACTCCACCACACCCAGCTTTTTACACCCTACCCCCATTGAGATGGAGTCTTGAAAAAAAATTTTTTTTTTTTTTAGTCTGGGCTGGCCTGGAACTGTGATCTTCCAGATCTCAGTCTCCCTAAAAACTAGGATTACAGGCATGGCCTGGCTAATGTAGGTCATCTTTAGGCCATATAGGGTAGGGGGAATGTCTCAAGTAGTACAGTGCTTGCCTAGCAAGTGTGAGACTCTGAGTTCAATCTCCAGTACAACCAACATAATAATAATAAAAAAAAAAACAGAAAGAAAGAATGCCACATGGGGGTTAAATATTTTGTCTCTCTCACTCCTCTCTCTCCTCTCTCTCTCTCTTTCTCTCTCTCTCTCAACTTGGGGGCACACACACACACACACTTTGGATTATGTAGTTTTAGAATGATAGCAAAGTTATCTGAAATAAAATTTTCATAAGTTGCTACTTTGATTAAGAGAAATTCCTTTACAAGACTCAAAGACCAAAAAAAAGTTTATATTAAGTCATCTGAATAATTACTGCATCTAAATAAGATAAGTGCTATACATTTTTTGAACACTTAAATAACTGACTCTAGATGTGACTGGGTAACTTCTATTAGACTAACATTCTCATTGAAAACAATTATGAAAGCTGGATAAAATGGAAAAAAAAAATTGAAGGTGTGGGAGAACAACCAAAAAAAAAAAAAATCACCACTTGAGGGACCACGATCCTAAAGAGAAAACACTGAGATGAGCTACTGCCATATTTTGTCCTCAGGTCATTTGCCAGTTCTCCTTATGGTATGCAGAGAGAGGCTGAGCAGGTAGTTTTAAACCAGAACCATGACAGTCTGACTGGTCTAAGAAGGTAAAAACTGGCTATACCAGTTGCCATGATCTCTAAGACTGGTAGGGCCAAGAGAAAAAGAGCAGATTCAATGGCCCTTAATTTCCCCACTCAGCTTCTGTGCAGGTTCTAAACTGTAGGTTTGCAGGGAAGCCAAGCAGAATGCAATGACTAAGTAGCTAAACAGCTAAGCAGAGAAGTTATTAACTCCAGTACCAAGTAGACAAACACTGGAGTTCAGGGCTGAGATGGAAGAGAGGTCCAGTGAGTATGCCCAACCATTCTGTTGAGATCCCTGAAACATTTTATGCTAAGATTAAGGCCAAAATGACAGCTGACTGGTCCTTACAAAGCCTGAAACACAGTGAAACATAGTAGTCCCTAATTGGACAAGATTATCTGCCCAGCTTCCAGAAGAAAATTAAGTCATTTCCAGAAGAAGACATCACCCACAGCCTCTGTAATTTTTCATAGTGTGTGCTCCAGTCCATCCAAAATTAGCAGGTATGTCAGGAAAGGGGACTAAATGACCAAAAGCCAAGGAAATAAAAGGACACTAGAAAAGGATACATGGACGACCCAGATCAAACACAGATTTCAAAATAACTATAATTAATATATTCAAAAATATGCAAACTGTCTGATAATTTTACAAGAAAACTAGAATAACTTTTGAAAAGCAAACAGAATCTTTAAAACTGAAAAATATAATAACTAAAATTAAGAATTCATTAGATGGATAAGACAATAGAAGAAAGAAATTGTGAAGTAAAAGGTCAGTAGAAAACAGCCAGGCAAGTGCTCTACCACCAAGCTACACCTCTAGTTCCCTGTATTGCACACATACAAAAAAAAATGAAAGGCAGGAGGGAAAATAGTCATTTCTGGAGATGGGTACCAGTGGGAGGGGGTTGGGCATTAGGAGAGGATCAATGAGAGTGAATATGGTGGATGTATTTTGTATTCTTATATGAAAATAGAAAATGAAACCTGTTGAGATTGTTCTAAGAAGAGGAAAGAAGAAGAGGGAGAACGATAGAGGAGGTAAAGTAAGCACATATATAAATATCACAATGTATCCCCCATACAACGATTATATGCTAATAAATTTTTTAAATTAAAAAACAAAAAGAAAACAGTTACACTGAACTAAAATAGAAAAAATTAAGCAGTAAAAAAGAGGATCAGAGACACACGAAATAAAGTCAAAGTCTTGTATGTAACTGAGTTTCATATGGAAAGGACAGAGAACACAGCATAATAAGCACTTAAAGCGATACTAGTGAAAAAGTTTCCACAACTGATGAAAGGGATTAAGTCATACAGTCAAGAAAGTCTCATGATCAAACTGTTGAAACCAAAAACAAAGAGAAAAAAAACCTTAAAAGCAGCTGACAGAAGGCCAGACATAGCAGAGCATGCCCATAATCCCAGCACTCAGGAAGCTAAGGCAGAATTGTGAGTTCAAGGCCATCCTGGACTACAAAGGAAGATTCTGTCTCAAAAAAAAAAAAAACAGAGAGAGAGAGAGAGAAAAAAAACCACAGCTGATAGCAGAGAGAATGAGGAGTTGGCTTAAGCAAGTCTCAATGAATTTCAAAGTACATACTCAGATGAAGAGTTATAGTCACTATTAAGAGTGACAGTATGTGTAGCTGTCCTTATCTCAACCAGCAAAACCCTTGTTCCTTCCTATTATTGCTTATACTCTCTCTACAACAAAATTAGAAATAAGGGCAAAATAGTTTCTGCTGGGTATTGAGGGGGTGGGGGGAGAGGGAGGGGGCGGAGTGGGTGGTAAGGGAGGGGGTGGGGGCAGGGGGGAGAAATGAACCAAGCCTTGTATGTACATATGAATAATAAAAGAAAAAAAAAGAGTTATATATATTATTATTAGAAGAGAAGGAAGGCTAAAAATCAGTGTCTAAGCATCCTTCCCAAGAAGTAAAAAGAAAAATAGCAAATAAAACTCAGAGGAAATAGAAGAAAAAAGCAAAGGCAAACATGCAATCAATAAAGTAGAAAAGAAATGTAGTAAGAAAACAACCAACAGAGCCAAGAATTTTCCGAGACTAATGAAATTATAACTTCTTTATACAGACATGACCTATGTAATATCTTGAGCTGTATATGCTATTCCATAGCACTGAAGTTATCATTCATTCCTGCTTATTTCCTTAAAGTATGTTCTTCAAAGTATGACTGGCTCAATTGGCTCAAGGAGCATAAAAACCTCTAAGGTTTTGTGCATTTATCTATTGCTAAACTGCCCAAGAGAAAAACTGAATCAATTCTACTCCTAGTACCAGTTGATGAGTGTTCACTTCCTTAAATAAGGATAATTTTAAAATACTCATTACTTTAGTTGATACAAAAAAATAATACCTCACTTGGTGTGGTGGCAAACAACTGTAGTCCCAGCAACTTGAGATGCTGAGTCAGAAGGGTCACCTGAGCCTAATAAGTCTGGCCTCACAAGTTTGAGACCAGCCTGGGCAATATAGCAAGAGTCCATCTCAACAACAAAAATACCTCATAATTTAAAATTTGCATTTCTTAGGGTACTAATGAAGGTGAACACTTTCTTACTGTGTCTGGATTATTTAAGTTTCTCTTTTGTGGACTACATATGTGTGGTTGTCTTTTTTTTTTTTAACTAGATGGTCATCTTTCTTACACATTTTATTACTTTTTTATATTTTCATATTGAGCTCTTGACCAAAGAACTGAGAACATTTTCCCATTCTTCCAGACTGCTTATTAATACCATTTACAGATTTGGGATTATTATAGAGAAATTGCTATTATTTATATTCTTGCTATTTTTATCCTTCAAAGTTTATCATTTGTTTGATGTTTAAAAATACCAACCCTATACCAAGATTATTACATAAATATTCACCTATATTAACTCCCAGTGGAAGAGCATTAATAAAGATCTGATGAATCTCTACAAATGTGTTGCTCACTCTAGTATAGTTTAGAAATCCACAAAGCTGTCCAAAGTGAGATACTGTTTCTGATTCTCAAAAACACGGTAAATATTATAGGAGTCTAAGTTTTATGAGCCTGAACCAAGGCAAGTTCATGTTGTGATAGAAATGAAATTATTTTTACTGGCCCAAAATACCTCCTTTTCTCTTTGTTCTTTTTACTCCTAAAGCAGCTTTTCCTCCACCTCTAGGTCCCCTCTATGGTCCTAGCTACCATTCTCAATGAAGAAAGGACTGATATCAGTCCTTAAAGATACACTATGCTCTTAAAATAGCATTAACCGACTTCTTTTTTTCTTCTTCTTGGTGGTACTGGGGTTTGAACTGAGAGCCTCACACTTGCTAGACAGTCGCTCTGTCACTGAGCCACTCTGCCAGCCCTTTTTTTGTGTTGGATATTTTCAAGATAGGGTCTCGCAAACCATTTGCCCAGGCTGGCCTTGAACTGCAATCCTCCTGATCTCTGCCTCCTGCGTAGCTAAGATTACAGGTATGAGTCACTGGTACCCAGCTATAAAACTTTTAATGATATCTTAAAACCTGCACGTTTTAAGGCATTTTTCCCAGGACTCTGGCACACTGCTTTTGTTTTAAATATTCTACAAAAACATTCATAAATTTTGTGCTACAATTCTACTTCTAGGTAGCTATCCTAAGAAAACACTCCAAAATGGAGGGAAATTATACTCTCTCAGAGTCTTCACAGAATATTTATAATGCTACTATGTTAAGAAAAATACAACATTAGGGAAAATGTACAATTATACATACCCAAATACATGAGACAAGCATTTAATTTTTTTATTTTAAAACTATAACATAGTCATGCCAGGCACTGATGGCTCACTCACGCCTATCATCCTAGCTACTCAGGAGGCAGAGATCAGGAGGATCGAGGTTTGAAACCAGCCTGAGAGAACAGCTCATGCAATTCTATCTTGAAAAAAATAACACAAAAGAGGGTCGATGAAATGGCTCAACTGGTAGAACACCTACCTAGCAAGCATGGGCCTCTGAGTTCAAACTCCAGTGCCACAAAAAAGAATATAGACAAGGATTATGATATCTTAAGTAAATAAAACATATTTACTATCTCAACTTTTTTTGTGGTGCTGGGGATTGAACCCAGGGCCTTGTGCATGTTAAGTATGTGCTCTACCACTGCAGCTACACCAAAGCCCCTCATTTTTTTTTTTTTTACTGACAAACTGCTTTATTACCACAATTAACTTAAGTATGTACAGATGTCAAACTAAGTATAATCTCAATAAAACCAAATGTACAAATTGAAGTATAAACAGCACTATGCAAACATTATCATTCAGATAAAAACTTACAAATTTATAAAATGTGAAAAAAATCCACAAAGTCAACAACATTCAGATTAAACTCTGTTTAATATGGTGGATGGTATGGGTTTGCTAAAATGAAATCAAGTGCCATGTGGAGATGGTCCTGGAAGCTGAAGCAAGAAGTTCATGTGATTTGTCCATGGCTGCTGAATACGAAGCCTGTCACATGATGACTCAGTACATCCACCACTGTCCTCTATTCCAAAATTCTGGGGGACATTGTAAGGTCATTTGCTTCAGTTGTGTGATAATCAGCACACAATTTGTGTTGAAAGCCATCCCATTTATTTTTCATTAGTATTTAGCTGAGATATCAAAAGTAGTTGCATTTAGCCCCACATACTGCCAAAACCACAAACCTGCATGTGGAAATAGAAATTCTGTAGCTTGAGTTGGTCATTTCAGTTGATCTCTAAGATACTTATCTTGATTATTTTTGTTTTTTTTTCTTTTATTTGCATGTGCATACAATGTTTGGGTCATTTCTCCCCTCTTCCTCCCACCCCCTCCTTTACCTACCCACCCCCTCCCTCTCCCCCCCTACCCTCTTGCTACCAGGCAGAAACTATTCTGCCCTTATCTCTAATTTTGTTGAAGAGAGAATATAAGCAATAATAGGAAGGACCAAGGGTTTTTGCTGGTTGAGATAAGGATAGCTATACAGGGAGTTGACTCGCATTGATTTCCTGTGCATGTGTGTTACCTTCTAGGTTAATTCTTCTTGATCTAACCTTTTCTCTAGTTCCTGGTCCCCTTCTCCTATTGGCCTCTGTTGCTTTAAAGTATCTGCATTAGTTTCTCTGCATTGAGGGCAACAAATGCTATCTTGTTTTCTTTTTTTTGGGTGTCTTACCTATCCTCATACCTCCCTTGTGTGCTCTCGCTTTATCATGTGATCAAAGTCCAATCCCCTTGTTGTGTCTACCCTTGATCTAATGTCCGCATATGAGGGAGAACATATGAGTTTTGGTCTTCTGGGCCTGGCTAACCTCGCTCAGAATGACGTTCTCCAGTTCCATGCATTTCCTTGCGAGTGGTAAGATTTCATTCTTTTTTATGGCTGCATAAAATTCCATTGTGTATAAATACCACATTTTCTTAATCCATTTGTCAGTAGTGGGGCATCTTGGAAAGCCCCTCATCTTAACCATTTCTAAGTCGGCAGCTCAGTGGGGTACTGAGTACATTCATGTAGTTGTATAACCAGCACCACTATCCATCTACAGGATTCTTTCATCTTCAACCCAGAAACTTACACCCATTAAACGATGCCTCCTGTTTCCCCTCCCTCCACACCCTGGCAACCACTATTCTACTGCCTGCATCTTGGATATGACTACTCCAGGGACCTCATATCGTGCAGTCATAGAGTAGTTGTCTTCTAAGTGAATTTTAACACTTAGAATAACGTCCTCATGGTTCATCTATGTCGATGCATGTATCAGAATTTCCTTCCTGTTTAACACTGAATGATATATTACATTATATGGATATATATACCACATTTTGTTTATTCATTAATCCATACATAGACACAGGTTGCTTCCATCCTTTGGCTGTTGTGAATAAATGTTGAGATGAACATGGATGTACAAATACCTCTTTAAGACCCTGCTTTCAATTCCTTTGGGTATATGCCCAGGAGTGGGATTGCTGAATAATAGATAATTTGATGTTTCATTTTTTGAGGTACTGTCAGTCATAGTGTTGTTCTGTAGTGACCACACCATTGTACATTCCACCAACACAGCTCAAGAGTTCCAATTTCTCCACATTGCCTCCAACGCCTGCTTGTTATTTTCTATTTTTTCAACAGCAAGCATCCTCGTGTTTGAAGTGGTATTTCATTGTGCAGTTTTTGTTTAGTGGTGGGATTTTTTGTTATTATTCTTTGTGTGTGTGTGTGTGTGTGTGTGTGTGTGTGTGTGTGTGTGTGTGTGGTGCTGGGCATTGAATCCTGGGCCTGGGGCTTACTACCACTTGAGTCATACTTACAGTCTTCACTGTGGTTTGATTTGCATCTCCTTAATGTTAATGATGCTGAACCTCTTTTGATGTGTTTATTGGCCACATGTCTATCTTTTTTTTTGGAGAAATGTCTACTCAAATCCTTTGTTTGGTTTTTAATAGGGTTGTTTTGTTTCCTGTAGTTGAACTGCATAAATTCTTTACAGATTTTCTATTTTTAGCTTCTCTTAGTTCCCTTCAAATCATGGTATATAGGCACCTGTCCCTTTTTCTCACCTGTTAGGGAAAAATGTTCTTAGTTCATGCTTAATGAAATAGCAAAAATGGATCAGAAGTAAGTAATTTTTGGCTCTGAGAGTACCAATCAATGCTTTAAATATATCACAAAATATTTTTTCAATTATGTATTATATATTCACAGAGAGCTTTTTAACCAAAAATTGTCTCTTTGAAGCATCTTATTTACACTACCTTTAAAAAGAAAGAAAATATTTGTTTTCTCCTGGTTAATAAAGAAATGTGTGCTGATTATGAAATCCAAATGTTATAAAAATGGGTAAATTAGAAAGGGAGGCTGGGCATGTGTCTGTCATCCCAGCTACATGGGGAAGCACAAACAGGAGGATCACGGTTCAGGCCCACTGCAGCATAAATACCTCAAAAATAACCAACACCAAAAGGGCTCAAGTGGAGTGGCTCAGGTGGTAGAACACCTGCCTAGGAAGAGTGAGGCCCTAAGTTCTACCTCTAGGACTGCAAAAAAAATTTTTCTTAAGAAAATTAAGATCAGCCTGGACAGCTACATAGGGAGACCCTGCCTCAAAAAAAATTTTTTTAATAATAAAGCATAAGTCATGCTTAATACCATCTCCTAGGAAAAATTCTTCTAAAACAATCTCAGCAGTTTAGCATCAAGTTGTTCCATAACAGGCATATTCACTCACACACATACACACACACACACATCATTCATACATATATGTACACATAACATGCATGTGCGTGCACATACACAGGATAAATCATATCCTGGACATCTCTCCATATTAATATGAGATTATCTTTTTTAGTAGCAGTCAAGACAGTATGTAAATATGTAAACTAAAATTAAGTCTTAAAAAATCAATAAAAGTTTGGTGTCGGTGACTCACACCTGTAATCCTAGCTACTCAGGAGGCAGAGATCAGGAGGATCATAGTTTGAAGCCAGCCTGGGCAAATAGTTTGTGAGAGCCTATCTCAAAATAACCCATTGCAAAAAGGGGCTGGTGGAGTGGCTCAAGGTATAGGACCTGAGTTCAAGCCCCAGTACTATAAAAACAAAACAAAACAAAAAACACACAAAAAAATGACAAAATGGATTTTAGTAACCTCAAAAACACTCTAAGGTCTAAAACTGAACAGAGTGAAGAGGAAATGGAGGGTTAGAAGTGTGGCTCAAGTGGTGGAGCACCTGCCTAGCATGCATGAGGCTCTGAGTTCAAACCCCAGTACCACAAAAAAAAAAAAAAAGAGAGAGGAAATGGCAAATGGAGCTTGTTAGTTACAGAGGTGTATCGTTTGTACATGAGACAGTTACAGCTCTCCCACATCAACCTAGAGTACAACCGAACTCTTTCTCACTGAGCCAGAAATAACATGTCCCCTGACCATGCTGCATCTACAGAAATAATGATCAGTAAGTGTAGCCATTTCAGAAACTTTATGAGAAAACCTACCTAATGAGCAAAAAGGAAGACATCCATGGATTGGGGTTTCCATGTGTCTACCTCCACATCAAGTACAATTCTTTCACTGGGCCATTGGTAAACAATATTTTGATAGATTTCTCTCAGTTACACAAAGAATTACTCTTATTTTATGATCAACTTTAAAAAGATGTAAAAGAGATACTGCCTGTCAACCTCAGCAAATGATAAAATTAAAACAAGAGCAATTTCCATGTGGCAAATAGTACTGTCATATTCATCTGACATGGTCAAATTTCCCACTCAGTCCCACAAGGTCCCTCTGTATTTTCTCACCTCTATTTCCCTTCTTGCCCACCTCTACTTTAAATCTGCACATCAAATGGACAAATTTACCAAACTTCTTAACATTATTAGAAAATCCAAAATTTAACAGAACTGTATTGAACATAGAGTTGACATGGTTTTACAATAAACTTCCTGTATTAGGAGACTAAATGGAAATGAACTCAAAGTTTTTAATGCTTACAAGGTATTTTTCTAGCCCTTCAAGGCTGTTGCTCTTCCTCCTTTGTCTTTTTAATATCTTGTTCTCTTGTGAAATCTAAGAACATGCAGCCTCTATAAAGTCAGCATATCCTAGGAACACCCATGGCTGGAAGACTGGTAGGGCCTCACACACTCAGCCTCTAATTGAAGTCTTCCACCCATTCTTACTCACACCCAGCTCTTCCCATATTATTGAAACTCCAATGCTTGCCTCTACCATATTCAGGTTTCTAGGTCTGAGGAAAGCAAGAGTTTAAGAAGCATGTGCAATAGGAAAGGACTCCAGATATAGCCAGTGTACCTAGAAATTTTGACTAGCACTGGGTTATTTGATATGAATGCCAGTGCTATGGTTATGTCCAGAACATAACCATAATTCATCTTTCACCTCCTCAATTCTGCCATATTCCCATGTCACCTGTGTTTGTTTTATGTATAAGTAACACTGTATAAACTGAACAAGTCCTCCAATTTTCTATTAGCTTTATTCACACTAAAGCTGCTGCATATTTTTGTATTTGTTACTAGGACTTGAGCCCAGAGCCTTGTACCTACTAGGCAAGCACCCTACCACTGAGCTATATCTCAGTCCAAAGCTGCTACAACTTGTTTAAATTGGGAATGCTTTTAGCTTTAAAGAACAGAAAAGTCTAAGTACCTTATACTATCAGGAATTTATTTTTATACTTAACAAGAAAGCTAGAGAAGGTCAGCTCAGGGTTATTCTGGCAGCTTAGTAATGTCATGCAGTGCCTGGACTTTTCTGTTCTACTGCCTTTGCTGCTAGCCTTCTATTCTCAGGCTTGTCACCTTATGATTGCAACTTAGCCACAACTCCAAACACTGTATTCCATACTTAAGAATGGAAGAAGGAACAGTATATGCATCCAAACTGTTCTCTTGCTTCTACTCCTTTTATCAGAGAAGCATTTTTTCCATTGTGGAGAAGCCCTCCAAAAGATTTCTGGCCATATTGCATTGTCCAGAACTGAATCACATAGGTAGCCCTAACTGCAACAGAATTTAGGAAAAGACCTATTTGTCTTTCCAACCTCTATAGTGGCAAAAGAAAAAGGACTAGAACTGGCTTTGGGGATTCAACCAATGGTTTATGACACATTCATATCATACATAGAATGCTAGCTATGCTAGCTGGTTATTACACCTGGGGCAGGAGCCTTAAGCGCCCTGGTGTATAATACGGTTCCCCTTTCTGGTAGGAAAAAAAGTGTTAATGAAGGAGTCAGATTTTTTTTTTAAAGACTGGAATGAAAGCTACAGCAATGTTAGATGGCACTGACAATGTTGAATTATAGATAGATGATAACTGAAAGAGTGTCTCTAGCAAGACACCGTGTACAATGAAGGGAAAATTGTATGGGTGCTCATAACTTATGTCCTAAAACCCTCAGAAGTTTTAAAAGTATGATAAGTGGAGACCTACCTAGGGCTACACATTATTTTTAAGGAAACAGATTTTTATAAATCATTTCAAATAGGCAAGGCAATAAAACTTCCTAAGAGTTAACATTAGCTGATTCCGTCATGATGTGGCAAGCACTGGGCTTAACACACACAACACACAAGCAAGCACGCAAGCACACACGCACACGATCTCTCAGCTTCCAGCAAGATCAGTACACGCACTAGTTTGCGTATGGCCACATAGAAGTTTGCTGTAATCCTAGAGATCACACTCAACACCACATCACATTACTGTTGGTTATTTTATTCATTCTCCTGCACATTTACTACTCATTCTATGCATTTGTTATTTAATCACTTAGATCCATAGCTTTTTTTTGAGACAGGGTCTTGTTAGCTATGTAGCCTAGGCTGGCCTCAAACTCACAACCCTCCTGCCTTAGCCTCCCAGGTGCTAAGATTTCAGATATGCACCATCCATGCCCAGCAAAATCTAACTGATTTATAAACAGTCTTTCTCTACTTTCTTTTCACAGTACATCAGGTTTGCACAAATGCTAAAGTGGCGAAGCTATTGCAATTACATCTTTCAAAAACCTAGCATCAGATTTAGATCAAGACTGCTTACTCACTAAAATCCAAATAGACTTTGAGGATGTTCTTAAAAAACTTAGATGAAAATTAGAACTACTCAAAAAAAAAAAACCCTATCACAACACAAAAAAGGTACAAACAAATAGATTATATTAGTCTTACCTGTCCTAATCCCTCCTCTGTTGCCTCTATTCTAGTTTGTCACCTCTGCAGCACACTGGTCAGTATTATTTGCAGGCATGCCATGGTTCCCTGAGCTGTTACCTATTCCATCCCAAGGACATTAGCCCTGATTATCTACCACAAGGCTGGGAACTCACATTTGGACAGTGCTACAGTTTGGAAGTGACATATCCCCCAAAGGCCCATCGTTAAAGGCTTAGTTCTCAGCCTTTAAATACTGGAAGATGGTGAAACCTTTAAGAGGTGGGGCCTAGGAAAGGCCTTAGGTCACTCGGGTGTGCCCTTGAGGGAGGCAATAGGAATCCATTCCCTTCCTAAATCTCTCTTGCTTCTTAGCTGCCATGAAGTGAGCAACTCCTCTACCATAATGTTCCCACCATGATCTGTTGCCATGCCATCAGCCAAAAAGCAACAGGGCCAACAGAATATGGACCAAAACCTCTAAACTATGAGCCAAAATTAACCTCTCCTCTTTTTAAGTTGATTGTCTCAGGTATTTTGTTACAGTAACAGAGAGCTGACTAATACAGATAATTATACTCCAATCTCCTCAAAATCCCCTTTCTGCAAATAAAAGAATGTTTTTAATGTCTCCTATTTTTTACTTTCCTTTTCTTTATTTATTGCTATGATCCCAGAAATTTAGTTCCTGAACACAATATTCTGAGCATATTTTAACACCATAATGAAACTTACACCTTCTTCTCTACCAGAAAACTGCAAAGCATATGCTATACATTAATTTCATCTTATTGTCTTCTTACCTATTATTACAATTACAAGTAGATTAAGCTCTTCCCTAGTTTTCTCAAAGACTAGGTCTTCATATTGGGTTAGAAAACCAAGATGATCACATATAGGAAAGGATCTTCCTTCTTGTCTCTTCCCATGATTTTTCCTAACTAGCTATCTCTTTCCAATGATGCATCTTTCTTTAACTACACTGAAGAAGAAAAAACAAACTCCATCTCAGGAAGGTCAGCTGACAAGACAGCCCAATTGGCTGAAGAAAGCAGCATGGGAAGTGCACAGCCCTCTCTCTGTCAAGTGACCTGTACGCCACCCCACCTGACATTCACCACCTTGCCTGTCTGCACAAAGGTTTACTTGCTAGGTTACCTGTACTTAAAACTAAAAGATGACAACTGTAAATAAAACAGTAAAATACATAATTTTCACACTCTGACAAGCCAAAGTTCACGCACTGCTCTTTTGATAAGTGTCACCAACAGCAAGCAGAGAGAGCCCCAAGAGGAAAGGAGAAAATCACCACAACCTGAGTGATTCCTGCTGAGCTCCAAACCATCAGATGAGAACCATAACAGTGACTGATAGCTTAAAATGGTCTGAAATGAACAATCCACACCATTCTTCCTCTAGTCTCTTTGAAAGAGAAAAGAACAGAAAAAAGCTCCAAAGTTTTTTTTTCTTTTATTTATATGTGCATACAATGTTTGGGTCATTTCTCCCCCCTTCCCCCCACCTCCTCCCTTATCCCACCCTTGCCCCCTCCCTCTCCCTATCTTCCCTCTTGCTACCAGGCAGAAACTATTTTGCCCTTATCTCTAATTTTGTTGAAGAGAGAGTATAAGCAATAGTAGGAAGGACCAAGGATTTTTGCTAGTTGAGATAAGGATAGCTATATAGGGAGTTGACTCACATTGCTTTCCTGTACATGTGTGTTGCCTTCTAAGTTAATTCTTCTCGAACTAACCTTTTCTCTAGTTCCTGGTCCCCTTCTCCTATTGGCCTCTGTCACTTTAAAGTATCTGAATTAGTTTCTCTGCATTGAGGGCAACAAATGCTATCTAGTTTTTTGGGTGTCTTACCTATCCTCATATCTCCCTTGTGTGCTCTCCCTTTATCATGTGATCAAAGTCCAATCCCCTTGTTGTGTTTACCCTTGATCTAATGTCCGCATATGAGGGAGAACATACGATTTTTGGTCTTTTGGGCCAGGCTAACCTCACTCAGAATGATGTTCTCCAGTTCCATCCATTTACTTGTAAATGATAACATTTCATTTTTCTTCATGGCTGCATAAAATTCCATTGTGTATAAATACCACATTTTCTTAATCCATTCATCAGTAGTGGGGCATCTTGGCTGTTTCCATAACTTGGCTATTGTGAAGAGTGCTGCAATAAACATGGGTGTGCAGGTGCCTCTGGAGTAACCTGTGTCACAGTCTTTTGGGTATATCCCCAAGAGTGGTGTTGCTGGATCAGATGGTAGATCAATTTTAGCTTTTTAAGTAGCCTCCAAATTTTTTTCAGAGTGGTTGTATGAGTTTACATTCCCAGCAGCTGTGTAAGAGGGTTCCTTTTTCCCTGCATCCTCGCCAACACCTGTTGTTCGTGGTGTTGCTAATGATGGCTATTCTAACAGGGGTGAGGTGGAATCTTAGTGTGGCTTTAATTTGCATTTCCTTTATTGCTAGAGATGGTGAGCATTTTTTCATGTGTTTTTTGGCCATCTAAATTTCTTCTTTTGAGAAGGTTCTGTTTAGTTCACTTGCCCATTTCTTTATTGGTTCATTAGTTTTGGGAGAATTTAGTTTTTTAAGTTCCCTATATATTCTGGTTATCAGTCCTTTGTCTGATGTGTAGCTGGCAAATATTTTCTCCCACTCTGTGGGTGTTCTCTTCAGTTTAGAGATCATTTCTTTTGATGAGCAGAAGCTTTTTAGTTTTATGAAGTCCTCCAAAGTTTTTTAATGAGACTATTTTTCCATTAATTGTTTGAGGCAGTTTTGTTTCTCTGGAACTATGAGCACGAGCCGTCTGCTCTAAGCTGCAGCTGCATGTGATGTCACTGCTGTGGCAGTAAAGAGTAAAGCGCAACGACAACCAGCTGCTAAGGAGTCACACTGACGAGCGTGAAAGTGCTCACAGAGTGGCTCCAAGGCTTTGGCCAGCATGCCATTTGTCTACATAGGGATACTTTCAGAATAAATCCAATCTATGCAAATTCAGGCTTGCAAAACTCATAGACAGCCCAGTCAAATAAGACTATAGGAGCTTTGTGTTTCTGTCTGAGAGGGGTCTTGTGTGTTGCCCAGGCTGGCCTCAAACTCCTGGGCTCCAGTGGTCCTCCCACCTAGTCTCCCAGGTAGTTAGGACAACTGGCGCCTGCCAGTTTGTTTGATGTATTCCAACAAAAGAACAAAGAGCAAAATTATTTTAACAATTTAGGTATACTGGACATAATGGCAAGATTACAACTGAGACTTAAAGATCAACTAAACAGGCACTGACTTTCTTTTAACTGTCCTCATCACTCTCTTTTTCATGAATTCAGATGAGACATCTCAAGCTCCAATCCAACCAGTCAAGTTGCACCACACTTTATCCAGACGCTTCTCTGTTGTTGTTGAAACACGGTCTTGCTGTGCAACCCAGACTGGCCTCAAATTTATGGTCCTCCTATCTCAGCCTCCCAAGTGGTGGCCCAGACGCTTCTTAAACACATTCGAATGGACAAATGACCCAGATGACTCCTGTAGGCAGTGACTGAGAAGGCAACTTCCACCTGCTCCATATATTATCCAACTTTCTGAGAGCAAGGCACTGCTCCTGAGACAGACTCAGGAAACTCCTGAACTCTCAGAAAAGCCACCTCTGCCCCCAAGGGAAGTGGACATCTGAAACACCAGTGCCCTTAAGACCTCTGGCCAGGTTCCCAGACACATTATAGTTGTAAACTTGTTATATGAAACATTTAATTATAGTATTTGCAAACCCGGGAGTTTATTTGAAATGCATTATTGAAAGACTCCCTTTTAGAACTTAGATGATCTCAGTCTCATGTCTGAGAGATTATTGCCCACATTACTTCTCTTGAGTCAGTAAGTGCATTTCTGCCATTGCTCTCCCTTTAACTCATTTATTTCTAAAGCCAGCAGCATCAGAGGCAGCCAGGTTGTCTGCCGTCAAATGTGGATGTGGCTGCCTGACAGATTCAGAGTGATTTTTGTTCATTAGGGAGTCTCCTTGACTAAAATATTAATATGTAAATTATAATACAATTAATCCCGTTCATATGGCTTCCAAAACACTGGAGAGGGCGGGGTCTTTTCCTTTTAAGGTGGAGCCTGACTTACCTGACCCACTGGTTAATAACGTCAGCCTATCAACCTCTGCAGTCTAGAGAATTTCCTTCTGGTAAGCTGCTATGGCTGCTACATTGATATCCCAGTAATTACATTTAAGGGTTTATTCCTGACTACTTTGATATTCCTGTGTTGTGTTAGGGGGTCTAAACTCTAGATAACACTGATATAACAATCACCAATACTATTGTGGCAGAAAAATAGGATGTTCTGCAATTAGTCAAAGTCATTAACAACTGAAGTTGGTCTTTCTAAAGGAACAGACAAAGGCTTTTGGTTCTCTTTAGTTAAATGTAAACCTCAAAAATTAGAAGTACTTATCATAAGGAACTGGTTCAGTAACTTATGACTAATTCACGCAATATAGTATTCTGAAGCCATTAAAAATATATTATAAGTTGGGCACAGTAGTGCATGTCTGTAACTGCGGCACTCAGGAGGCGAAGGCAGGAAGAGTCAGGAGTTTGAGGTCAGCCTGGACTATATAGTGAGACGATGTCTCAAAAAAAAAAAATCCAACAACAACAGAAATACATATGATATAAAAGTATATATTATCACATGAAAATCTGCAAAATATACTACTTAGAGAAAATAATCTTGCTACAAAGTAGTATGTTTGCTAAAGAAAAAAAGGGACTAGAAGAACATACATCAAAATATTAAGAGTGACTGAGGGGCTGGAGGTGTGGCTCAAGCAGCAGAGTGTGTGCATAGCAATTGTAAGGTCCTGAGGTAAAACTCCACTACCACCAAAAACATAAATAAAATATAAAAGTATCTGAGGATAGTGAGGCTGCATTCAGCTTTTCAATTTTTTCATTCTCAATTTTTTCTCTTCACACTGGACACTTACTATACTTATACTATTTTAAAATATGGGTTTTTTTTAAAGAAAATTATCTTTTGCAAGTCATTTCCTATACTATCTCACATCTATTATTAGAAAAGGTAATGGGACATCTTTCACCACAGAAGACTCTCAATTATGTTTTAACATGAAGGAGGCAATTTTCCAGTTGCTTTAAAAATAGCAAGAATTACTGGGTCACTGCCACGTGCCAGGTCTTCTCACATATTCTATTAAAGGGAGACATCAGGATAACGGGGAAAACACTGCAGCAGACATGGCTACAATAATATCTTCTTACAACTAAGAAAAGACTCACCACCACTACTAAGCAGATAATTCAAATCTGCTAACTTTTATGGAGCACTATGGGGATTCTGGCAAAAGGAAGAGTGAGACAAATAGTCAAGCAAAACTCGAACACCAGCTCAAGAGGCAAGGCTGGTTCAGTGTCTCAAATGGGGTTCCACAGGCCATCTGCATCAGAACCCTTTATGCATGGGTTGAAAATGCCGATTCGTCTGGATTCTGAACCTACTGAATTCAGATAATAAGTCTCTGGAGGCAAGATCCAGAAATTTACATTTTAACAGCATTTCAGACAACTGCTATTTATAGCAATTGAGAAACCCTTGTGTTGGGAAGATCAAACCAAGACAGCAGGGTTAGAAAAAGATCATGCATCTTGAATGCCAGGCTAAGAAACGAGTCACTTCTATAGTAGATGATTGGGGTGGGGGAGGAGGCACGGTGCCAGCCAGAGGCACTGAGCTGGAGACCTGTACTGTGGGTCAGCACTTCCCATCACAGCATGGGCTGCAAAGCAGAGCAAGTGGAGGCATTGGAGAACTAAGGGAAGTGGTCTATGGTGAGGTGCTGAAACTGGCCAAGAGAAACAGGAAGTGCTTGTCTTCCCTGGTGCCAAAGAGTGGCGGAAAGGAGCAAGCTCAGGGAGAGGTGTTGATGAATGAGTTAGGTGAGTTGAAAAGCTAAACCCCAAAACACAGGTCTGAAGAGGAGGATTTGGGAGAAATACCAATGATTTTTTTTTTTTTTTGATAGGACTGGGGTTCGAACTCTGCTTGCAAAGCAGGCACTCTATTGCTTGAGCCACACCTCTAGTCTATTTTGCTTTGGTTGTTTTGGAGATAAGGGCTCTGAACAATTTGCCTGAGCTGGCCTCAAACTACAACTCCTCCTGATCTCAGCCTCCCAAATAGCTAAGATTACAGATGTAAGCCATTGATGCCTGGCTTAATTCCAATGATATTTTGTCATGTAATTCATTCAATCACTGACTTGGCCCTTACCATATCCCAAAAACTGGTTTAGATGCTGAGTCAAAAAACAAGTAAGAATCACTGAATTATACACTTTATGCAATGAACTGTGTGTTATGCAAACTACAGCTAATAAAAATTGCCATTAAAACAAAAACACATGAGATATTTTCCCTGTTCTTCAAGGGCTCAGAAAACCACTGGGGAGAGAAAGAACTGAAAGCAGTGTGCTAAGGAAGTGTCAGGAGACAGGTAGACAGAAGAGGCTATTCACAAAGCAAAACACGGAAGCACCAGCATAGCCACACTGGGGTCCAGGAGAAATAATTCAAGATCAAATAGAAGGGAAGGCTGGGAAGCAGGAAGAAGGGACACCTGGTGAGCTTGTGACTTAAAATGAGGCCCTGGCTGCCAGAAAAGAAGCACGAGGCAGGGCCAGGTGGAAGGCAGGTCATGCAGAGCCCTGTGTATCCCGCCTCATTATTCAGGCATGGGCCTCAACCTAGCAGCATTGGCATGACCTGGGAGTTGTTAGAAATGCAGAGTCTTGGGCCCTGACACAGACCTACTAAGTTAGGACTCCATGGTAACATTTATTCTCAGGACAAAATCCAATGAGAAGTTACTGAAGAATTGCCAGCCAGAGAGTGGCATAACCATATGTGCTTACTCCAAAGATCACCCTGGTCACAGAATGACAAGTTAATGGATAAAACCAAAGACTGCTTATGAAGTTGTTTCAGGATCCAGGAAAGAAATACTAAAGGTCTGAAACAGAGTAGGGCAGTACTAGAAAATAGTAACTGATTGGCTAGGTACAAGAGTGAGGGGAAAGTAAATCAAGATGATTGCTAAGCATTTGGTTTGAATTAATGAGGGATATTCATGCTCTTTGCCAGACAGGGGAAACAAGTGACAGCAGTTCTAGTAGCTAACATTTCTTAAAGATGTGGCAGGCATTATTCTAAATATCCTGCATAAACTTTCCCATTTAATTGTGCAACAACTCTAAGAAGTAGATAGTATTGTCCTATCCTACATATAAGGAAGCTAAGACACAAGGAAGACATCAAGCAGGGTAGAGTGGTGTGAAGAAGGAGGGAGGAAATGGTCAGCTCAGGTTTGAATATGCTTCATCTCAGGTGTTTCTGAAGAGAAACAGCCTTTGCGGGTACCTAGGTTTGTAAGGAGAGCAAGGAGGCCACGAACAAAGACTTGGAAGTCATCAGCATCGGGTTGGTACCTGACTCTCCAGTGTGGATCAAATCACAGGAGGAAGGACCAACCCCTTAGGTACCCCAAGTACCTAAGAGGTGATAGGAGGTAGGTGAACTTATGAAGAAGACAAAGCAGCCAAAAAATAGAGAATGACAGCAGTAACAGCAAAAACAATGGCTAATACTTGTAAGTACTTACTATGTACTGGTCACTAGTCCAAGCAGTATTCATATCTTAAATAATTTAGTCATCATTAAAACACATGAGCCAGGCAGCGTGGTACATGCCTATAATTTTAGCACTTAGGAGACACAGGCAGGAGGATCTCAAGTTCAAGATCAGACTGGGCTATATAGCAAGACTCTGTCTCCAAAAAGCAGAGGTAGATATATTATCACCACTTTATAAAGATGACAAAGTTGAGACACAAAGAGGTCACGTGGCTTCCTTAAGGTCAAAAGAAAGTGAATAGCAAATCCAAGCTTCAAGTCAAGATACACCTGAATATAGTGTTCATGCCTTTGACTGCTCTTTCAGAGCAATGGAAAGGATGGAAGCCAAGGAAGAAAAAAGTTGTACCAAAGCCCTCAGAAGAGTGTATGGCTTGAGGGCACATTAGAAAAACTTAAAAGTTGTTTGGGACACTGACATGACAGGTGGAATTTTTCTTTTTAAAAATGTGTTGTTGAGATAAGCGTGTTCTCCTTCATATGTAGAAGTTAAAAACAAAAAAGTTGACCTAAAGGTAGAATAGCAACTATCAGAGATTAGGAAGGGCGAGGAGAACGTGGAAAAGGATAGTTGGATTTGATAAGTGTACATTGTATATATGTATAGAAATATAATACTGAAACCCACTAATATGTACCATTAATACATGTTAATAAGAATTTTGTAGCTGGAGGCATGGCTCATGTGGTAGAGCACTTGCCTAGAAAGTGCAAAGCCCTGAGGTCAGTACTGCTTGAAAATAAAAGGAAGAAAAAGTAAAGAAGAATTTCGTAAAGAAGAATGGCCCATAGTTAAGGCCTCTGAAAACACTAATCATTATTACTGGATAATTATACTGCCAGGGTCATGCATTTACCCTAGCCATAGTTTTGAAAAGAAAACAAAATAAGGTAAAAATCAAGGTTTTAGTGGATGAAAAATAGAAAAGAAACTTCCAAAGCTACTGAAGCTTCAACTCAGTTTCCTGGGCCTCCAATATCTACGGCTCCACACAATCAGCCCTCATGGAGGCATGTGGCTACCACTGGGGATCCAAGTCCTCAGTGAGGGCCACCATATACAGCAATGGCCTGAAGGCCTCACAAACCCAACTCTATTATTCCAAGTACAAAAAGACTCAGTTTTAGGTATATCTTCAGCACTGGGTGTATTTCACTCAGGCCTAATTGTTTTAAAATGGGTGCTGATGGTGCAGGTTCTGATTGCCCTGGAAGCAAATGCATCCTTGGGCTACTACAGACAAATGTTGCTTTACTGTGATAGGAGGATGTGTTCTCTACAATGAAGTGACAACCTGTGATCGGCTAGCTAGTTTTCAAGTTAAAACTTACCACTTATCCTCAAGACAGAAACTGCATGGTTTTGTCTCTTTTAAAAATTCTACTTCAATTATTCTCCATGGCCCAGATTCTCCAAAGATTAAGGAGAAAAAGAGTGAGTAAGAGCGATGATAATAAAAATGGGGAGAAAAAGACAATAGTTTAGGTTCTCAGAAGGTTAAATTTTGAGATAAATGTATATATTTCCACTGCAAGAGGATTTCTCAAAACAAAATAAAGATATTGAATGGCAGAAAATAGCTCCCAAAAGTAGGACATCTGGTCACCCTAGCCCTGAGGCAAGACATATAAAAAGGTCTATTTTTAAAATGAAATAGATGTGAATATCCTACCCTGTATACAAATGCCAATTTGTGCCAAGGAGACTTGGATCCTAAAATTATCTAAAAATGTCTAAATTTGTCTAAAAGCAGAGAGTTACATATAAAGACGCTCATTATAGCACACGACTTATAATAGTGAAAAATGTCTAGCAGCATACAAATTATCATACATCCAGATGTTGCAATATTATGTATCTATTAAAAACATTTCACCAGGTGCAGTAGATCACAACTGTAATCCCAGCTACTCAGGTGGCAGAGATGTGGAATATAGTGGTTTAGGCCAGACAACACAAAAAGTTAATGAGACCCCTCCCCATCTCAAGAAAAAAGCTGAGTGTGCCAGAAGGCAAGAGGTAGGAGGATAAGGGTCTGAGGGCACCTCCAGGCAAAAATTTAAGACCCTATCCAAAAAATAACTAAAGCAAAAAATGGCTGGGGGCATGGCTCAAGAGCACCTGCCTACCAAGCATAAAGCCATGAGTTCAAACTCCAGTACTGCAAAAAACAATTAAATGAATATTTAATTATAGTAAATCTCACATAATTGTGTTTTTAAAATCATTAGTCATTTAAAAGAAATGAAAGAAAAAAGAAAACAAAATATAAAAATGTCAGTCATTAAAAATACTGAATAAATCATTACAATTATCTATAGAAATGAAAGACAAAGAAGTGAATTTGGAAGGTGACATAACTCAGTGGTAGATGCTTGCCTACTATGCATGAGGCCCTGCCTGGATTTCCAGCACTGCCAAAAAAAAAGCAAATCATCTCTGATCTGAATGGTATAATTACTTAACTTTATGTTTCTAAATTCTGCAAATGATCTACAGTGTATCATTTCTACAAGCAGAAGAAAATACCGCTTTTAAGTCAACTGTTTTTTAAAAGTTTTTCATTCTGTTTTTAACTCTTTTATACCTTTTCCTACTAGAATCTAAGTCTTAAGGTCTGGCACAGTGGTGCTGGTTGGGGCTTCAATTTGGCCCCCAGGGTGCACTGGCAGAGTCTGGAGACAATACTGGCTATCCTATCTAGAGGTACCAGGTGCTACTAGGCTGGTGGATGAAGGTCACAGGTCTGGCTAACCATTCTACAATACACAGGACAAACCTTCACGGGCAGACCCCAGCCCATTACCTAGTGCTGAAATCTTAGCCTAGGATAGAAAATAAATAATGAGTTATAAACAGTATGAATGGGCTAAAATGCACTTTGTTCCTCTGATAGTTTTAAGTTTTTGGATTTGGAAAATAAGAAATATCCAATCTAAATTGAGGAAAATTTAATCTGGTTTTGACCCAAATTCCTTAATATTAGGATATATATTTTCCAATGTTATGGAAAACATCTCCACAAATTCTGCTCCTAACTTAGCAGATGGCTTATCAAACTAGTTGTTTTTCAGCTTGACCATATAGAGATCAGTTCTGAATAAAAGTCATTTAAGTACTGCACAAATGTTTTAAAGTGAGATCATATTAAAAGAAACCTAGTCAGTCATCTTATTATAAGTACTCCAGCATGGGAAGCTGAACACTAAGGTCTAACTTAGTCTAGCCTAACTAGTGTAAAAACTAATCTAACACAAAAGTGCTTGAAACACTCATGCTCACATACTCAGAAAATGACTTATGCAACCCATAAAAATGACTTCCTATTGTGATGTCAGATTTGGGGAGTGGTAGCAAAGCAAACAAACATAGATTTGAGGAAATAAAGTGCACTCCCTGAATCTGAGCTACTGAGGAAAAGTTCACTTCCTATCAATTCATTTTACTACATTATGGGTGTGTGTATGGGTGTGTGTATGTGGGTGTGTGTGTCTGTGTAGTTGGTTATAAGAAATTGCCACTAAGCATTAGAGACTGATAAATAAAATAAAAGAATAAGGGGATAAAAAAAGATGACAGGCTGGGAGGAAAAACCAGATGATAGACCACCTGCAGAGATGAACAAGGGGTGACTTGGACAGGCAAAGAATACGAGATTGTGCAACATATCATGGGCTGAAAAATGAGGGTAGAGAGCAATGCATGCAAACAAGGAGATGAAAAAAAAAGGGGGGGGGGGGAAACACCTGCTGAGGAAACGCAGCAGAAGGAGACCTGCAAGAGAGGTGACCACGTGGGCTTGCAGCCCTAATTCACTAAGACTGTATACAAAGTACTTTCCAAATCTTCCCAAATGTGCTGTCAGTAATATTTGCTGTTATAAATTCTCCATAACCTTTTTTATTCAAAGAGATTCTCTAGAGGAGAGGTACCTAATGTCTTCCTGGTCATGCAAAACTCTCCCACTCTGGTCAAAGAACAGAAAAGGAGAAGTAGAATTCAATCACCATCATTTGTGTGATTGCTCATGGAGGACAATGATTAAGGATAGTTGGTTCATTTTGTCTATGCAGCACAATGCCTTCTCATGGGATGGTTCTCAGCCATCCCCAGGTCAGAGTGGGACTGTCAATCATGATGCCCTGTCCTCCCCCAGGCCTCTGGTCAAGTACAGACTTGACACTCTTGGTATTTCTCCCCCACTGCCTACAGGGCATTGTGAAGAGAGAGGCACATGACTGCAAGAAAGGCTCTTCCTCTAGGCCCAGAGCTGCACCATCATGTGATCTGCAGGGCTAAACAGCTGTGCTGAGGAGGAAACCCATGTCAGCACATGAGAGTCAGCAACAGACAGCTCCCAAGACCATGTCTGAGCCTTGAATCCAGACATGCCCAGACTTTCAGGTCCTACAGCAAATAGAACCCTTCTTGCCTTTGAGTTGAGTTTCTGTGACTTCCAACTGAAACAGCACTAGCTGCTAAACTGCTCAACTGTCAAAAAGTTTGGTAAGTCAGTAGGTCTGCATTTCCATGCATGAATTACCCAGGCCCTTCCTATTTCTGTACTACACTAGGCTGATACCACAACTTGAGGGGACCTGTTTCATAAAAGTAAAACCCAACATTTACAGTACCAATTCATTAAATGCCATGCATTTATTTATTTCAAGATCTACCACGGATTTCTACTAAATGGAGATGTTTTAACCTCTACTCTTCTTGAGGTTAAATATTCCCACCATGTTTCAGACACTGTCACCTTTCTAAACTACAGAACTCTACCCTTTAATCTTTCTAGCCTCTTTCCTGCCCTGATCATTTTATCCTATTCTGAAATTTCTCTAGTGTCTGTTTATATTTGTCAAAAAATAAGAAACCATAACCACAAACCAAGATTCCTGGCCACAGAGCATGGTACAAGTAAACAACAATAGACCAAACCTATCTTTTCTATGTGCAGCTTCATGCTTTGCTCCCATGTTTGGTCACAGCACTAAATCAGGCCAAAGAAAGTAGCTGGATGTTTCTAAGGAACATTCAGGGAAGAGCATAGCACTTCTCCCTTGATTTCAGTCAAGTTTAGAGGCATTGTTTTGAAATCAAAACATAATTATATCACCCCTATGCTCTAAATAAACAAAACATCTCTGCCGTCCAGGACACGTTTAATGCTGATGTCTGCTGGTAAGAATTCTAAATGAGAGGACCTCGGAAGAGAAATGGAGAATGCCCAGGGTGTAAAGAAGCCATGGATGTTTCTGCAAAGTTTTAGCTGTCTCAGCAAAAACTAAGCGGCATTACAAGCTGAGGTAGATGGGAAAGGGAGCTGTGCAAGAGCATTTTGGTGCACTATAGACCTGAGGAAGCAGGCACCAAGGGCAGACATCACTAATAAAGACAAAGTGGTAAGCACGAAGGAAAGACTAAATAAACCACCTAAAATTCTCTTCTATCCACTTCCATCTCTCACTGAAAATGAAACTCCACAGGAGTGGCTCCCAAGGCCAAGCCTTGGTAATAAGTATCTTTAGTGGTGGGCAAAGGTGAAACCACAATGTTCGTTTGGAAAAAACAAAAACAAAAACAAAACAAATTTCCTTCTGCCTTGATAGGCAAGTGCAACTCTAGTTAACTGAACACGTTTGAGAAGAGATAGAGCTGCTAAGCATAGGGAACTTTGGGGCGATAGGAATGTTCTGTCTCTTATTTGTTGGTGTTGGTTACAAGGCAGAATATTTGTCAAAACTTATCACACTACTCACTTCAAATGAGTGAATTTTACTGCTTGTAAATGGTATCTCAACAAAACTGATGAGAGATAGAGTGGGGGTAGACAAACTCCCCAGGCAGACAAGGGGGAAAGAAGTCTATAAACCACTGTGGAGGACTGGAGATATGGCTGAAGTCATAGAATGCCTGCCTAGCAAGCACAAGGGCCTGAGTTCAAACCCCAGTTGTGCCCCTCCAAAATAATAAAAAACAAAGAGCACTGTGGGATGGAGCTCATGCTGAATGCAGTGATGGAGTTGCCCATGCAGTACTGAAGAGTAGACAAGGCCTTTCTCCGACATCAACCAGAACCTTAAATGTCCTGCAATAATCGCTTGTCCTTCACTAGGTGTGGCCTGAAACGGAAACAAATCCAAGCCTACTCTAGTGGGTAAAATCACTCTCAAAAATTCTAAAAATCATCGTAGAATAAGACTCAGGGAAGCTACATCACCTATGAAGTAAGAAGTAAAGTCAAGTCAGGACTCATCTCTCCCTCCCATGTGCTGCCACTGAAAAGTGAGTGTTCTCTGTCATCCCCTCACCCTCCTGTAGTTAAACCCGGGGTTCCCATTCCCAACTTTCCTTCTTACTTTAAAAAGAAAGCACTGCTGGCAGAATGGTTCAAGTGATAGAGCACCTGCTCAGCAAGTGTAAGGCTCTGAGTTCCAACCCCAATGCTACCAAAAAAAAAAAAAAGAGTTCTGTAAAAAGAAAGCACCAAGAAGATTTAAACTGTCTGGCAGGAGCATCTCTCATTAGATAGAACCAGAACTACTTTTTAACCACTGGTCAATACTCAGAACTTTCACACCTCAAGAAACAGTAACAAATTTCAAGAGCAAATCACTGGGCATTCCATTCTGCTTTGCTCAACAGTTCAGAGAAGGTTCTGAGTAGCTTTCCAGTTGCAGAGTCAATACGAATTCACGATGAAATATGAATTACCTTCCATTTTCCAAGTCTCCAGCTACAGAATTTTCTTACTTATTCTCCTTTTCGTCATACCCTAACCCTAATTCTCCTCAGAGATCTGTCTCTCAAGAAAGAAGGGGTTCTTTCTGCACACATTTCAGTCCACCAGACTTTCATCAATTCACATTTTGTTTGCTGAAACAGCCTCCTTGCCCTCCCTGGCTACCCTCTCTCATCATGTTCAATGTGTTTACTTGTTTAACCACTGTGCTACACCCTGCCTTTTTGATTTTTTTTTTTTTTTGGAAACAAGATCTTATCATAGCCCAGGCTGGCCTTAAACTCATTATCCTTTTGCCTTAGCCTCCCAAATGCTGAGATTACAGGCATGCACCACCACACCCAGCTCTCTGCTTCATTCCTACAAGTGAACTAATCATTCACCTTTGTTTTCAATCTGTACCTCCTCTGTTTCAGTATTCATTCATTCATTCAACAAATACTCAATGAACATCTATTCTGTATCTGATACCATGTGATCTATAGGATATGAACAAAACAGCATCTCAGGGGACTTACGGTACTGTGGCAGGGATAAAAACATACACAATAACTATAATAAAACAGAAATGGATACAGGCCATCAAGACAGGAAAAAGTGCTCGTCATGGTTTTCAAAATCTGAACAGTCAGCTGGAGGCCAAGTGAAATTAGAACTGGACTAGAAGTAGAATGTGAGAGATGAGACGAGGGAAAGGATGCTGAGGTTCCAACCTGAGGAAGTAAGAGAACAGCAGTGCCCTTAACAAGCCTGGGGACACGAGGAGGAAGTGCAAGTGGAAGAACAGGGCCTGGAGGCCTGAGGACAGTCAATGTGCTTGCCAACCTCCAGGTCAGATACACGATCAGAGATAATGAGGTTTCAACACCAAAATATTAGACTTTCCAGGAAAGTGTGGTTTGAAGGGACATTGAAATAGAATATAAAACTGAAACTGTGCCAGAAAAAAACAAGACCGTGTGGCTTTAGTAGGCATAAGAAAATAGGCTGGGAATGGAAGATTGCAAATACACGATCTACTGGTCCAGCAGCCGTTTTCCTGTAGCAAAGCTTACATGGCTTTGGGGTTGTAGTTTGACTTTTGCACTATTACACTCTTTAGCATCTTCAGGTAATAGGGGCCATTCCATGGTATTTGTGTCCAGAACCCTTGTGTGAGGAGAACTAGCATTCAGTAATTAAACTGTTGCTTCTGATGCTTCTAGGTCTAATTGATAAATCCTCCACAAACGCTGAAACCTTGCCGTTGCTGAAAGCACGAGTGGGTGATGGCAAGTCAAGACTAGCAAGTGTTTGCAAAATCAGCAGCAATGAGACATCACAGCTGCTTTCAATTCATTAGGCAGATGGACCCAAAAACAAATCAACACAGAACTCAATGGACATATACTAAAACCACCGAGTCGTGTACTTTAATTGAACACCGTGCCAGCTGTCTGCCTGTTGTTGCAGTAACATCACGTTATTTGTGTCCTTGGAGATTCAAAATGGGTCAAGAACATAAGAAGCAGACTGTGAGCCCCTTGAGGGAAAGGATTGTGACTCTTCTACTGTTAGAAACTCTCAGAAGGGCCTGGAGGCATACACTTGTAAGACCTAAGCACTCAAGAGGTAGAGGCAGTAGGATTGCAAGTTCAAGGCCTACCGGGCTACACAGTGAGACCCTGACTCAAAAAGCCAAAAAAAGAAAAGAAACTCTCAACATTAAGCAGAGTATCTGGGACAAAGGATGCTCAATAAATATTCCAGCCTGTCATTAAGCTGAGGTCCATTCACAGAAAGAACCAGAAAACAGCCAAGTGACCAAACTGTTCTCAGGTATATATGTATTAAGGAGAAGACACTAAGCCCCAACTTCAGTATTAATGACTACTGAGTCTGTCTTTACAATAACTAAAAGGTGAATTTTATTATGATAAAGCTGCGATAGAAGCCCAAAATCTTATGGGATTTAAAAATTGCAACATTTTTTCAATTTTTTTGTAACAAATTATCTTGGGAGGAAAAAAGCAAATCCAAAATTCAACAATGCATTGTTCAATCAGTAATAGTTAAACAGTCTACACTTAACAGCTCAGAAATGGATTGCTCAGCACTGGGGGAGGGGATGACATAAAGTAACAGGGATGTTTGTAGACTGCTATCTTCACATGAAGATGACGCTGATATATCTTAGTATCTACCTCGTTTACTCATTATGAGATTAAATGAGTTAATACTTGTACAGCACGCAGAATAGTGCCTGCACATAGTAAGCACTATGTAAGTTAATAAAGTAACTTTCAATCCGTTTATAAATATATTCATTTCTGTGTTAGAGATCTACACTGCCTAAAGGAACTATTAGGTTTAGAGAAATTCCAATTGTGAACTTAAATCTAGGGCTAGAAAGAGGTCCCAGAGAATGTTTCAGGCAAACTCATCTCATGACTGAAGAAATTAATCATATACCTCATATTTGTAGAGAAATTCATAGGTCACTAAAAACTTTTACGATTATTATTAAGTTTAATCCTCACAAAAGCTTGTAAGGGATGTGGGGCAGGTATAATTAATTCTATTTACAGGTAAGAAAACTGAACCAGAGAGGTTGACTTGCCCAAGGTCGCACAGTAGGTGACATCTGGGCTAGAATCAGGTCTCTTGGTGACCAGCCCAAACCTCTTTCCTCTATGCTGCAACTTGGGCCTTGGGCTTACTGGGGTCACCTTTGGAAGCAAAGATTCCAGGACCCTTAATGAGATTGTGCTGCAAACATGAACTTGAAAAGTTAGAGCAACTGTGTTAACTAGAGTTAGACATTGTCAATAGCTGGCAAAACGCCTGGCTACACAGAAGTTATTTATAAAACGTCGTGACTACATACATTCACAAAGGGCATCACACAGTGCCCAAGACAAAATTTCAGGGGAAGTTCTGCAAAATATACCATTGAGAGATTACTAGAGCCAGAGAATTTGAAGATAGAAAAGGAAGCCACTTCGCTTAAATAAACCCAAAAGGGAAAGGCTGGCCAGAAAGTGGGATGAAGACACAGCCTAACAAGGCTTTAGGGGATCACAGAATGGTTGCAAACTCCAACGACCAAACAGCACGGCTCTGCCAATGAATCACCCGCGTTTGCTGGGCTGCATCCTCCTGGAGGGATCAGCAGCCTAGCGCAGCGATCTGCAAGCCGGAGGGGAAGGTGAAAGTCCCAAATGCGCCGACAGAAGGGCTGCCTGGCGGTAGAAGAGCGTCCCAACTCGAGGTGCTATTTTAAGCACGTGTCCCCACGGGAGGCACCGGCAGATCCATCCATCTATCCGTCCTTCCATCCTCCCATCCATCCAATCCATCCACAGGGCATCTGCCACCGGCCAGGATTTTCACTAAACCAATCATGAAGGCTAGGCAATCCCGGCCCACTAAATGCAGCCAGGCCCGCGTCCACTCCCAAATCTGTCCAAGAAGCGTGGCGGGGGGCTCAGAGGACCCCAAGACAGGCCTCCCTCTGCCGCCTGAATCACCACCGCCCTAGAGACCAAGGTGGCGCCACGGTGCCAGGCGCGCGCGGCTGGGTCTGGGGAGGCTGGGAAGGGATGGTGCGGACCGAACAGAGTCTGGTCGGGTCGGGTCAGTCTCGGTCCCTACGCCCCTCGGTCCCCCTCCCCCTCCCCCGCCCCACTGATTCCCAACCTGACAGTCGTGTGGCCGCGTGGCGCCTCCCCAGGGCGCGGACCCGCGGGGCGCGTTACCTTTGTGTAGAGCTCGGACGCGGCCATGGCGGGCCCCGCGCGCCGACGCCCCCCGCCTGGGCGGAGGCCGCACCTCGCCTGGCGGCCACCCGCGCCCACTGACAAACGCCCGGGCAACGGCCGTCAGGAAGCAGGGCAGGGCCAGGCAGGGCAGGGCCACGCCGGGCGGGCGCACGGGCGGGGACAAGGCGGGGCGCCTCAGGCGCAGGCGGCCCTCGGAGACCTCGCCATCACTGCCGGGTTCGCCGCGAGCTGCCGCGAGCTGCCGCGAGCGCCCGGGGTCCTCGGGGTCGCCGCCGCCACCTCCGCGGCCCACGATGCCGCCGCCGCCGCCGCCGCCGCCGCCGCCCTGTGCATTGTGGGAGCGGGAGGAGGCTGCGCTTCAGCGCTGCCACCGCGGCTGCTCCCGGCTTGCTCAGGCTCACGCTGCCTCCCATCGGCTGCGGGCACCCAGCATCCGCAGTCTGCCAGCCAGAGCCGCTCACCCATGCTGCTGAGGTCCCTAACCCACCGGGCACTGGTGTATCCCCTCTCCACCTCGTGCGGGCGGGTGCTCCCACTCCTGGGCTTGCAAAGATGGACCAGCCAGCTGTCACTGTGTCCAGGTGACCTGCTGTCACCTCCAGCATTTCTAGGGAGAGGATTGAGGGTAGAGGAAGTCTACTTGCAAGGCCCCTTGGATAACCCATAACTACAGAAGAGCCTTGTCAACAAGCGGTGACCTGAAATTTGAGGTCGAAGGATCACCAAGGTCACTCCAAAGTCCTGGGCATCTGCAGCAGGGTTACCTCATGATGCTACCGCGTACAGCCCGGTTCTAGGGACAGAAACTTAAATGAACCTTAAAAGAAGATTGTCCCAGGGACAGCTTTCTTAGACCTCTGAGTTTGCAGAGGTACAAGACTGCCCTTTGGCCCAAACCTCCTTGCCCATCCGGATGTCACCTGAAAATAGCAGATGACTTAAGTGGAAAGTCTCTATACAGTACCTGGAATTTGACTTGTGTTATCAAAAAAAATCAAAATCCTCAATCTAATTCTAGCCTTTTGGGGGGTGGGGAGACTAGGTTTTGAACTCAGGGCTTTGCAGTTGCAAATCAGGCAGTCTACTGCTTGAGCCACACCGGGGGGTGGCTCCATTTTGTTCTGGTTATTTTGGGGATGGGGATTCTCAAGAAGTATCTCCCCGGGCTAGCCTAGAATCACCATCCAGCCTCCCAAGAAGCTAGGATTATACATGTGAGCCATGGCCACCCTCTGTTTAATACGTTCACCTTTCTTCGAACTGTAAGTGGTGCTGAGTGCTTCTCATGGGAATCAGAGACATTGCTTGATTGATTATTTGGATTTTGGGGATAGGATCTGGCTGAATTCTCCTGCTCAGCCTCTGGAGTGCTAGGATTACAGGTTTGTACCACTACCCCTGGCTCTGAGACTCAAGAACATGGTCCCTGTTTATGTGTGTGCTTGGAAATATGTGTTTGAAGACAGGGCCATCCTTCACTCTTTGGAACTCAGAGCTCTCCTTCTTACTCACTGGCACACAATCTCCTCAGAAACATCAGAGAGAATGGCTACCAACCCCAAAGCCCTCAGAATTGTGTCCCTTCCCTCTCATTCTGAAAGCAAATCCCTTTGATGTTCCTGGATCCCACCATTTCTTTGCCAGGACATAAAAGGAGAAAACATGCAGTTATAACCAGTGTAAAAAGGACTGGATTGAGATTTAGGAAAACTGGTCCTTACCCCTTAAGGAGCCACCTTGCCTTGTGTGCATTTTCTTACCCTTCAGATGTATGTTGAGATATAGTGAGTGTGATGAGGAAAAAAAAAAAAAAAACCAAAAAACTGAGTGTTCTTATATGTGTGAATTTTTTCAAGTGACAGGAAGAAAAAGAAACTGGAATGGTTCTCTCATAACACCTTGAACACATGCATTCAAACATTCAAATGTAAGAGGAACATACTGGGGAAGAAGAGGGGAAGAGTTTTAACTCTTGACCTTACCTTACTTCATTCAAAAAAAAAAAAAAAAAAAAAGAGCAATCTTAAAAGCCCAAAAAAGCAATGGGAGCCCGGATGGGTGACCTCCTGAACCTTAGGCATGTACACTCACAATCCTAAGCACTGTGTCCTTAGTGAAGCATGGAAACCAGCAATGGTTATAACTTCTAAGAATTTAGGGTCCACTTTCAAAGAGTAGTCAGAGATTATTACAGATTTTATTTTAAATCGATAAAGTTCTCAATTGTTGCTTTATAATTAGGAACATTTTCATGTAAATTGTTTTCTGCTATGAATCAGAAAACATGCCAGGAATAGAGGAAGCCTGTAGGGTGACTGACTGTAGTTTACAACAACTATATAAGTAGAGGGCTGGAGGAGTGGTTAAGGGCTAAGAGCCCCTGCCTTAATTCAAAACCCAGTGCTGTCAAAAAAGAAGTAGAAGACGGGTGTTCTAAGATTCCGAACACAAAGAAGCAATAAATTTTAAGGAGATAGAAATGCTAATTTACTCCAATTTTTATCATAGCACATTGTATACAAGTATTGTATTAATGTACTGTATGCTATAAATATGTACAATTATGTACCAATTTAAAGTAAAAAAAAATATAGTAAGGTTGAAGTGAAGGATTTTTGAAAGATGAAAGTCAAGCATGAGGAACTGCATGGCTCCATAGCTCTGCACTTTGAACACCAGTCAGAACCTCACTCTGTGCAAACTTAGGCCTAGCCCCACTTGAAGGCAACCCTGGGGGAGAAGGATGAAAAAGCACTGCACTTAACCCAAAAGGTACAATATTTAATTTGATGTCACATGTGATGTGGAATTGCATGTGAAATTTTATATGTAAACTGTATTGTAAATTATAAATCATTATTATTTTTATTCTTAATACAAATATCTTTCCTTTTTCCCTCCCTCCTTCCTTCCCTTTTTCCCTTTCCTTCTTTCCTTCCTTCCTAGTGCCTAGGGGAATCAAACCAAGAACCTTGCACATTCTAGGCAAGTGCTCTACCCCCTGCATTCTTGGGTTTTTGAGACAAGTCTTACTGTGTAGCCCAGGTGGATCTGGAAATTGAAAATCCTCCTGCCTCTGTCTCCTAAGAAGTGCTGAGATTACAGGGTCAAACCACCAGACTTGGCCCAAATTTAACTTTTTTGGGAGTACCAGGGATTGAACTCAGTGACTTGCACTTACTAAGCAAGCATTCTATCACCTGAGCCACTCCCCCAGTCCCTAAATTCTAATCTCCTGTGTCCTTAAATATGTGTCTGGTTTCTGTTCCTTTATTCCCCAATCTTTTAGCCTGTCTCTGGACCTGCTAGCTTCTGTATCTCTGCCTTGCTCTACAGCACCTGATTCCTTCAAACAGTTGATTTTTTTCTGGATCTTGAAATACTTTCTGCACAAGTCATGGCCCTTAGATTGCCCTGATCTTCCAGAAATACTTGATTTTATAGTGTTTACTCACCTGTACATCCAGCATCTATAGACACACACCTGCCTTCCAGGTGGCAGTGGTAGAAGCTCTCGAGTAGTGAAAGTGACTTAGATTCAAATAACCTATCTAGTCTCAATTCTAACCCACAACAAGCCACCCACTGATGGGATCATTTCTTTCCTTTCTTTCATTCAGGTTTCCTTAGTCTTAGCTAATGTCCTTTTTCTTTTCCAAGATCCCATCAGGATACAGAGGTACACTTATCATGTGTTGTTAGGGTCTTCCTGGTTGACAGTTTCTCAGACTTTCCTTGTTTTGGATGATAGTTGTGAGAAATACAGTGCAGGTGGGCTGTAGAGTGCCTCTCAACTGGGCGGTAAAGTGCCATTCTCATCACATCATATCAATAGTCATACTACCATTGCTGTAGATAATGACCTTGACTGCCTGGCTCAGGTAGTGTTTATTTCTTCACAGTCAAGTTGCTCTTTTTCCATTTTGGGTTAAATTGTGTTCTTCCCCCCAACTACAACTTCATACAGTAAACTCTCAGTACCTCGGAATATTTGGAGATAGGGAAGAGGTAAAGTTACAATGAGGTCAACTGAACCTCAACTGAATATGACTGGTCTCCTTATAAGTAAAGGACTTTCAGATGCACACGTGTACAGAGAGAAGACCATAGGAAGACACAGGAAGAGCCAGCCACGGTGCACATCTGCTATGCCAGCACATGGGAGGCTGAGGCAGGAGGATCATGAGTTCAAGGCCAGCCTGGGCTACATACCAAGACCCCCATCTCAGAAGACAAACAAACAAACAAACAAAAAGACATAAGAAGAAAATAGCCATTTGTTTGTCTGTGGTACTGGGGGTTGACCCTAGGGCTTTGTGCCTGCTTGGCAGGCACTTGACCACAGAGCTTCACCCCTAGTCCAAAGAGGGTTATTTGTAAGCCAAGAAGAGAGGCCCCAGAAGAAGCCAACTCTGTTGACACCTTGATCTCAGACTTCCAGCTTCTAGAACTGTGAAAAGATTCATTTCTGTTGTTTAAGCCACCCAGTCTGTGGTACTTTGTTGTGGCATCACTAGCAAACTAATGCTACAGTCCCCCTTTCCTTTTGAAAAAAGTCATTATGCAGTCCACCCTTAAAAAGTGGAAAGTAGCTGGGAGCTGGTAGCCCACACCTATAATCCTAGCTACTTGGGAGGCTGAGATCAGGAGGATGGAGGTTCAAGGCAAGCCCAGACAAATAGTTTGCAAGAACCCATCTCCAAAATAACCAGAGCAAAAATGGACTGGAGAAGTTGCTAAAGCAATAGAGTGCCTGCTTTGTAAGTGCAAAACCCTAAGTTCAAACCCAGATCCCACCCAAAAAAAAAAAAAAAAAAAAAAAACAAGTAGGAAGTCAGGCTCCACCTCCACAAATATTTCGTATAAATTAGCTATTTTCTTTGTTCAAATTGTTGAAGCTTTGGCCACTCACTCTTTTGGTGGGCTTCTGTGTCCCTGATACACCTCTATCAGGTGTTTTTCATTTAGTTTGTTTTCAGAGCACTTTCTTACTTTTCTAGCACTGAAATGCTCCAGGTTCATTCCTCCTGCAGTTCTAGAATCAACCATTTTTCCACAGAGTCCGGATTCTTTACGTTGGAGAATGGTATTAAAAAGAAAAAAAAGCCTCATTGATACTGGGGGGTTTAGCTTCTAGACTCCCAGTTACAGAGCAAGGAAATATATGTGTATATTAAACTTATGCATGTACACATATCCATACTTTTATATGTAGCCACTTCATTAATATGAACCTAAACATAAGTTCACACTGATGGCTCAAGCTTTAATTCATTACATGGATGGTTCTAGTTTCCTCCTTGCTTTCAGTAAACTCTCACTCCACCAGTGGGAAATGTGACCCTATCTCTCCATTTTTTTTTTTGAGACAGGGTCTTTTTATATACCCAGGTTGTTTTTTAACTCTCAATCCTCCTGCCTCAACCTCCCAGGTATTTCCATCACAAGCATGTGCTACCCCTGGCTTGAGCCTATCATTTTTAATTAGCAAAAGCAGGACAATTCCCAGGTATGTGTTAAGGGGTTCAGATGAGATAAATGGAAGTGTACTGGAGACTGGACTGCTGCTATAAACTCACACTCACCTCATCTCCATACCAGTTTGTTGCCCGCTTTCTGTACTGCATTTGTTTCTCTTTCACACTCTTCAGTCTGCCTGTAACTGATACAGTTTACATCTAGCATTCCTCAAAAGCCCTGTACTAGAGGCCTGGTTGCCAGCTTGGCTTGGCTACTGGGAAGTAGTGGAGCCTATTGGAAGATTTTAGGTCTCTAGAGATGTGTCCTGCAAAGACTGTGGAACCCCAAGCCCCTTCTCACTTTCACCTCCCTAGCTGTAGGGTGAGAGGTTTAGCTCTGCTATATACTCCCTGTCATGATATGTTACCTCAACACAGGTTCAAGAGCTAGAGTGAATAATCATAGCCTGAAACCTCCAAAACTGTGAGCCCAAGCAACCCTCTTCTCTCCCTCTCTCTCTCTATCTATATACACACATACACACATATATATGTATATATAATATATATGTTTTGTTTTTATTTTTGGCGATACTGGGGTTTGAATTCAGGGCTTGCAGGTGCTGTGCCACTTGAGCCACTCGACCGGCCCAAATCTTTTTATAATTTGATTATCTCAATAACTGTGTTCCCCTCTCCTCCTTTTTCCTGCAGCACTGGGTTTTGAACTCAGTCTATACTTTGAGCCACCCCACCAGCCGTTTTGTAAAGGGTTTTTATTTTTCAAGATACAGTCTCAGGAACTATTTACCTTGCAGGCTTCGAACCTTGATTGTCCTGATCTCTGCCTCCTGAGTAGCTAGGATTACAGGTATGAGCCACTGGCGCCTGGCTCTAACTTACCTTTATTCACTAGTTATTCCTTTTTTATTTTCTTGCAGTAGTATTTAAACTCAGGCATTCACACTTACTAAGCAGGTATGAGAAGCCATGCCTGCTGTCCTTTTTGCTTATTTTGGAGATAGGGTCTCACTTTCTGCCCAGGCCACAATTCTCCTATTATAACTTTCTCACCATAGCTGGGATGACAGACACTCACCACATGCCAGCTTTTTTCCATTGATATGGGGTCTCACAAACAGTTTTGCCTGGGCTGGCTTAGAACCATGATCCTCACAATCTGAGCCTCCCAAGTAGCTAGGATTGTGGGTATGTGCCCCTGGTGCCTGTCATGCTATTCCTGTGCTCCATGCCCACACTTATCTCCTAAAATTATTCTCTCCAAATGATCACTATTAACTTCCAAATCTACAGGCCTTTCCTTGGGTCCCAGTCACACATTAACCACACTGAAACTTTTTCCTCATTTTGCCAGTGCCACTTGTAGAACACATCTCCCGTGAGAACGTGAATATGACACGAGTAACAGAATAGACCCAAAATGTGAAAGAAAGATTAAGAGTAGTTCATTTTTTATTATGGGGAACTGATCTAGGCAAGTTTTCTGCCACTTGGCTACATCCCCAGTCCTCAGTTTTTTGAGATAGGATCTCACTATGCAGCTCAGGTTGGCCTAGAACTTCATACGTAGCCATGCTGGCCTTAGAACTCATCCTCCTCCTCTCTGCCTCCCAAGTGCTGGAATTAGAAGCATACTCCACTGCACCGGGATAAGGCAGTTCTTAAGTTTACATATAACCATATTAGGATATAAACTTGGTAGGAACAATCTTAAATTACCATGGCTGGCAACATGAGCCACAGACCTAATATACAGGTGTATTCAAGCCAAATGTCTTATAATCAGTAGTCATCACTTTTTAAATTGCCTTTTACAAAGAACATTCACAGTGACTGCAGCTTCTCCGGATAGGTATCTAAATGGTTAAGAATTAAGGAAAGTATGAAAGGTAAGTGTGAGGGGTTTAGAGGTGTGTAGTTTCTTGTTGTTGTGACAAAACACATGAGAAAACAACTTGAACATTTATTTTGATTGTGTTTCAGAGGTTTCAGACCATGGTCACTTGGCTCCTTTGCTTTGAGGCCCCTGCATTCCATTCTTTTAGGCAGAAAATGGCAGGTGATAAAGTGGGTCACCTCATGGTGAACGGGAGGCAGAGAGAGAGGAAGAGGCATGGGCCAAGATATACTCTTCAAGGCAGTCCTTCAGCAACTTATGTCCTTCAGTCAGGCTCCACCTTCCACAGTATCCATCATCTCCCTAGTCCACTGACTAAGCAATGCATCAGTGGATAAATGATACAATCACGTCCCCAAAGCCCCTTCTCTGAACACTCCCCCTGGGATCAAGCTTTGAACTGAGACTTTGGGGAACATTTCACATTCAAACCACATGAGATTATGTACAATTTAAACGAAAAATCACTGTGCTGCTTGGACATTGTGGCCCTCATCTACTCAGAAGGCTGAAGCAGGACCATGTAAGCCCAACAGTTAAGAGGCCAGGCTGGGCAACAATGCAAGATCCCCCACACCCCAACACACACACACAAACCCACTGTGGCTGCTACATTAAGGATTGAAGTGGAGGGTGTGTGGGGAGAGCACGATATGGACACGGGAGCAAGAGTGAGGAGTGATATATATAGGAGGTATGGCAGTTGCCTAGTTAAAGAGACAGTAGCTTTTGGTATGGTGCCACTAGTGGATAGAAAGAAGCAAACCAATGTATTTTGGTGGATGTTGTTCACAGCCTCATCCAAAAGGAAGACGCGAAGACACCACCAAGGTTAGTTTTGAGTACCTTAGCAGGTGAATGCATGGTGCTATCATTTATTGAAGATGCTGAAGAAAAAAAACCCTTGTTTTTATAGGCCATATTCTCTCAACTTCTTGCCTTTATGAAAATAACACTCCCATCTGCCTAAAACACTCTTCATCCTCTGCTCTCATCTGCTCTTACAGCAACTCATCTCTCAAAGTCACCTCTAAAACACTTCCATGGTCTAGCACTCATCTTAATTACCCTCTAAGTTAAAGAAACCATTTCTCTAGACTTCCTGGAACGAACTTTCTACCTTTTTCAGTATTTTCTGTCTTGCATTAAGGGATAGATATTTCATTCTCAGAAAACTGTTGTGTGCTATTTGTGTCATCCATTTTTCTATATCCAATACTACTGCACTAGTGTTTTATACATCAGATGGAGAGGACTCACAATCCACAAACATTTCATCTTAATTACAAAGCTTTTACAAACAAGTTAAGGCTGCAAGGATTTCATCAACACACATTACTTAAACAAAACCTAAGGCTGTAAGTTAAATCTATTCCGCATATAGAAGTGACTGAACTTCAGAAAGTGTCTGGAAAAATATTAACAATTAAAGAAGACAAAGCTGCAAATTAAATCAATAACAATTAGGTAGATCAATTTATTTTTTGGGTATTTTACAAGTATAATTTTGGACGGACTATTTGACAAATTTCAGCATTAACTGCCAACTCTACAGACATGTTTAACAAAAAAGCATTTACTCTTGGCCCTTTTAATACAGGCAAAGTGTCCTATTGCATAACGAATGGTAGAGATGTAGTAATAGATTTGAGGGCATATTAATGAAGTAAGATGTTTTCTTTCAACTGCTAGTAACATAATACAAACATACATTAATGGCTATCACAACCATCAGTGATTTGTAGATTAAAACTTACAAGGTCTACTTACTTAGGTATAAACTAGTGAAACACTACTCAAAATGGCATTTTTAATCTGTAGACTAACCATCACAGAGGTTTCTTTGATCCCAGTTTTACAAGATGTAGTGGGGGAGCTGGGGAAAAAGACACAGGGAAACCGGCAGTGCGTGCTAAGTTACAGAGTTGGGATAGTAGTTCATATTAGTCCTTATCCAGATTAGAATAGTTTAGAAAACTTGTAATGTCCTAAATTTGGTATATTCAAAATGATAAAGGATGAATAATTCATCGGTCTTAAAACCATTTAGTAAGTGCCTACAGAGGACTTTAGAAATACACAGGGATGTGGGTGTATAAGAGGAGATAAAAGAAGGAAAATGAAAAGTAGAAGCATGTTTGCTGGGGAATGTGAAAGGCCATCAGAGAAACTGCTTTGGTAACCACTCAAAAATTCCCATACACTACCTGCTTCTAGTAAGTAAAAAGAACAACTGATTCTAACTGTTGAAGTAGTAACAGAGGCCTTACCAGGCCTGCCTTGAATAGTTAAGACATTTTTAGGTCAGCAGCACAAGATTATTGAAAAATTTGTAGACTACAAATTCAATTCAAACAATCCCATCCCATTTACTAAGAATTATAAGATGGAGCCTTCAAGAATGAAATGTGTCTCGGAACCATATGAAAAGTAGGAGCTACTGGTCATGAAACAATTTCACACTTTAGTCAATTTTCATAAAGTATGCTATGTCCAACTTCAGTTTACTCTAACATTAATTTATAGATAAACAGGACAATGGCTAAAGTTAGCCATTTCTCAACCGAGAACTCTGAAATAATAGAAATGGAAAATTAAGCTCCGCTCATCAAAATCTTCATTGAAGTGATTTAAAGAGCCTGTAGAAGTGTCAATAGACCAAGCTTTGAAACAGAAAAAAAAAGTAGAAAAATTTAAAGCCTCTATGTCAAGCACCAATAATCAAGGCTACACAATTTTACCTACAAATCCTTAATGACAGGTCTTTCCTAATGGAAAATCCTGAGATTTTAAGCACTGTGACTTCACAGAAGGCAGGTTGGTTTAATGAGGAAATTTACTTTTAATAAAAAAGACAATCAACAGCATTTTATTTTGGGCACTTACTCAGTATTTCACAGATCCTCAACAAGCTTTGAGGTAGGTTACATATTAGCATGGTATTTTACAAATTAAAATTCAAGCAGATGTTATGTCACTTATCATAAACCACAGGAATCCCATCATGGTCAGGAATAACATGATCTCTGCTCTTTCAGATTAGTCTTATCTGATGTTGGAATTTAATGGTAATAGCTTGCAAATATTCATGAAAAACAAGACTAGATGTAATAGAAATTTTACTTTGGGGTATTTAAAAATTCTTAAATTTATCTTATAATGAGTTACACACATTGCAGAATAATCTACTTGCTCTTGTTACAAATGTATTTATATACAACTGAACCATAAAATTAGAAATAAGCACAGTACTGAGTTTGTTGCTGCTCTGCCTTTTGGGGTGAGTGGAGCAGGACAATAAGCCATTTAAGTGCAGGTGCTGTGTTCAAGGCACCATCTACTGTAATTTAGAATCACAGGAAAGCAGGTATACTAATGGATCCAAGACCTAAAAAAGATGACTGGATGCAAAGGAGGTGAAGCTTTGTGCAAGTCAAAGACAAAGAGAAAAACAGTGTCTCAGGCTACTGATCCTCATTGTGCTACAGCATTACAACTTGGGAAAGAGCTCTAAGAAGATGGTAAATTTGTCCGGATAAAGTTCAGTAAAGTTCTAACTAGATAAACTGTAAGTACAATTAAATTATTTTATTAAAATGACATCCACAGAAGGAAATTCTGAAAGTTTTAAAACAGATGAATGTTTTATCTATCATGTAAATTACTCTAATTGTCTCAAGCCTAATTCTCTTAGCCCAACATAATTATTTACCAGAATTCTGCTTTTCCTGACATAGTTTCCTGGACCAGTCTTCTCAACTATTTGGTTCATTATAAAGTTCCCTTAGGGATAGGGATGTAGCTCATTGCAGAATGCTTCCCTAACGTGTGAGAAACCCTGTTTGATCCCCAGCAGAGAAATCTCAAAAGTTTTTTTAATTTAAACTGTCAAATATTAGCAATACAGAATTAAGTGTGGTTCACTGAGCAGCTAGAAAGAAACCATGAGAGTGTTGCAGAGCAAATTTAAAGAGAAGACATAGATACATGCTTTCCCATAAATTGAACTGCCCAATACCATGAGTCAAAGAAGATTTAAAAAAAAACAAGATTGGTGGGAGAGGAAGCAGAAAATGCAAGCCTTTTACTCTACTGTCCCCAAAGCTGAGTATGGAAGTAAAAAGTTTCTACATTTAGAAAGTTTATATAAATTACATGAGTTGCAATTTTCATAAATGCCAAAATGAAATGTTTTGCAAAGGATAAAAGATATGCCTAAAGAAACACATCATATTTGCACAAGGCCACTGAAAGTCATGGTATTAGTAACAAACAAAAAAGTTTAATTCTATGGCAGACTGAGCAAAGTTTTCAGTTTTCTATATGCCCAAGATTGTAAACTATTCTTATTTTATAAAAGCTGTAATGATATTTTGTGTAGGAACTCTTGTGCTTCTAGTTGGCACATTATCTACTTTCTAGTATGTGAAATTAATACAGACATTTGTGAAAGGTTGTGCAAAATATTGTATTTACAAAAATGGCACAAAAGTGAATGCAACAGTCAATGCACATGCGTACTTCATTCACATCTTCAACAATGAAAGGAATTCTAACACTACAGAACTGAGAAAGACACTAGCTTCAATGATAGCTATTAGCACTGAAGTCACATAAGTTACACCAGAATGGACAAATATTGCCCAAGTAAAATTCTATATTGTTAAAGCTGAAACAGGTTTAAGGCCATTCAAGTTCAAGCACAGTTAGTCAAATCTTTTGGAGCCCCATCTACTTGTGTCTGAATTATGTTACTTTCCTTCCAACTTGTGGTCTTAAACTTCTGTTTTTACAAAATCCAAAAGGAAAATACAGAGAAATCAATACAACAAAGATTAAATAGGAGTAACATACAAAGCTATAATTAAGATGAAGTAAGGAAAACCAAAACATTAAAATTGTAAAACTTTGCTTGTTACTTGTTGGAACCAGTCCTACACTAGGAGTTAGGTAATATATACAATTATTTTCAAGTAGATTACTTATGATGCTCTAACATGTCCTTTTCATCAGTGCAGTGTTAAACTAATCAAAAACTCTACACATGTATATTCCCTTACAATAGCAGCACACACTACCGCTACCTGCAAAGCTGTCAGTCTCAAAAGACTTAGTGAATGAAAGGAAACAAAAAGTGGGTAAGTAAGATATTAAGGAGAAATAACGGGAATTAGAAGACTCATGCAGTTCATCTCTTTTAATCAGCCAGCCAGCTTGCTAGCAACGAGGGATGGTTTCCGCTGAGGAAGGTCTTGTGGAGTGGGAATGTGGTCACCAGTGACCTCTGTCTTATCCGGGGCTGCAGTAGGAAGTTGCTTGTTCTTCATCTTTGCTTTAGCCATGTTATAATCCCCAGAATCAAAATATTTTTGCTACAAGGAAAAAAAAAAAAAAACCAGATTAGATTTTTCCTTGCTAAGGAGGCGCTGTTCTGCTTGAGCCACAAGTCTAATCCTTTTAGCATTGGTTATTTGAGCCGGCACCCCCTTTTTCCTCAGGCCAATCTGCATTGCAATTCTATTTACGCTTCTTCATATGAGAAGAGCATGCCACTGAGCCCAGTCTTTTCTTCTTTGAGGTGGGGGGTCTCATGAACTTTTTTTTGCTAATGCTGACCTGGAGCTGTGATATTCCTGATGTTGGCCTCCTGAGTAGCTGGGATTACAGGCAGGAGCCCCTGGTGCTCAACTCAGATTAAGAGTTGAAAAGCTTTCACATACCTTCATATACCATTAGGCTGAATTAAGATGCAGATGTGACTCTACACTGACAATATAATATGAACTGGTCTAACAAATTTGAACAGGACCATTAGTTAGATGAAACAGTTAATGCCTCTGTATTGAGTTCAAGCATAAACCAATAAACTGAGAGGTCAAGCAAGAACTCCTACCTTCAAGTTTACTTGGACCAATCTGGTTTTAACATAGAACCCACAAGACTGACATCAAGTGATCCAGGAATAAAAAGTCCTGCACTCAAGAGTGAAAAGCAAAACTTTCATTTACAAACAGAACTACCACACAGAAATTCTTGCTTAAATGATTTTGAAAATAAAAATATAATTCACTAACTTGCATTTAAGATGTGGCAATGAGCTACCGGCTATTAGTACTTTGTCATCTAAGATGAACATTTCTGCAAGAACTTAAATCATTTATTCAAACTAGGGCAGTTTGAAAAAAGTTATGATAAAATATAAATGCTAGAGTAATGGAAGAAATAACTTACTAAAAATTAACTCACTTAAAATGTACTTCCTTCATTTTTCATACAAAGACACTAAGTACAATACTGTTCATTTTAGTTGGAAGGAGGAATAAACGAACAGTCATGCTGTTTACAATAAAAAATACAAATTGTGATGACCGCTAAAATTAATCTTAGTAATTAATCTTCCTGAGTTCCAGAGTATTAACATGAATTTACTTGAGTTCTGACTTACACCTATCATGTTAGCATACTTTTTTTTTTTTTTTGGCGGTTCTGGGGTTTGAACTCAGATCCTCCCACATTCCACCAGCCCATATTTTGTGTTGGGTATTTCTTTTGAGATAGGTTCTCATGATCCTTCTCATCTCTGCTTTCTGAGTAGTTAGGATTACATGTGTAACACACTTTTAGTGAATGCCTGCTATGCATGAGGCACTGTGCAAGAGCTGGAAAGAGATATAAAGAAAATAGTCAAATACATCAATATCTAATGCTGTCTTAAAAATACATGGTGACATATATGGGTGCTCAAAGGAGGTCAATATAACTTGTCTGGGGATGGCAAAGGAAATAATACAGGAATGAAAAACAGCCTATCTGGAGAGTGAATGGATTAAAATTGTCTTAGAGACTTCAGGAACACCTCAGGTCGTAAAATGAAGTAGCTGAAGACTCACGGCTTAGTATAAGACAGTTAAATGCTCCACGAAAAAGGTCTCATGTGCTGCCTCCCTTTAGGAGCTATTCTTTGATAGGCCACCTCTCACCTATGACCAAAGGATCTGAGGTCAGAAATTGTTCTGGGTCACTATACAAGCATCATATGGAGCAGTAATAATGAAACTTGGGCCAGGCACTTCTGAGACTGCTGCAACTTCATTTGTCCATGTTTTAAAATGAATATAGAAAAAAAATGTTCCAGAACGCTGATGCACTATATACTGAACAGCTGCTTCTGAATTTAGTGGCATTTGGAGAAAAACCAGCTAGTAAATTTCTTACTGTGTCAAAAATACCAAGTGAGGGCTGGTAGAGTGGCTCAAGTGGGAGAGTGCCTGTGTACCAAGTGTGAGGTCTTCAAGGGGGGTGGGGGTGGTCAAAAGTACCAAGTGAGAAATTTAACATTGCAAATTTTAGGCAGATTTCCCTATCACAAAGAATTTAGCTTCTACTAAAAACTATTTTATAGTAAGCAAAAGTTCATCACAACAGGATGTCATTAAAGTGCTTACTAGGCTATCTTGCTTAGGGGAAAGGAATTAAATTTCTTTACTGTGTTGGGCTAGAGGTATGGCTCAAGCAGTAGAGTGCCTGCCTAGCCAAGTGTAAAGAATTGAGTTCAAACTCCAGTACCATCAAAACAAATTTGTTTACTGTGGCTAAAGATAATGCTTGATAATTAAAACTGCCCTCCAAAAAGAACAGATTACTACAAGACAATGAAACCTTATACAGGGACTCAGCAAAGACAATGATACAACAAAGATGTCAGAGAAAGAAGTTAATGCTTTAGACAAGATTCACTGTTCATGTTTCTCATATAGGGATCCAATATAGCTGTCTCTAACAATTCCTAGATTTTGTGTTTCTAAACAAAAATATCTAAAATTCAACAGAACTTATTTTTAATATCTGGATGGTAATTTTATGAAGTTCCCCCCATTTGAATTTAAAACGGCTGCTTCATCTCCCTCCCAGCTCTGACAGACATAGTCACTGTGTACATGGTCTTACTGTTAAAAGCCTAGTAATGTATTACATTTACTTCATAATAACATCATTAAATCAAAATATAAAGATAATAATATGATACAATCTAATCCAACCCTCTCAAATGATGAAACTATTTAAAGATGTTAGATTAACTTGCCAAGTCTGCTAACTACTGACGGAGGAAAACCAAAATTCAGAATCAGACTTTAAAAAAAAAAAAAATTACAACTTCATTTCCCTAATATAAACTTATCCACTGACTGGCACAATACAGAATCATCAAGAGCTTACTTCTTGATTCAACTGGCATTTTCATTTCCAGCTACATCTACAATACCAACTCTAAAGATACAATACACATTAGTTCTCATGTGAAGATACTTAAATAGTCACAAACAGTGAAGCTAGGGGAAAATTACAATGAACAGCCCATATACTGGAAGAAAGCTTGTTAGCCAAAGTTGTGCTAAAGAACAGAAAAAGAAGTCTACTAAACACTAATAATCAGTCAAATACAAACAGTAATCTAGCAGCCAAAGAGATATATACATGTAATTTATTCAATACTGAGAATATACCTGATAGTTCTACTTAATAATTAGACTTGATTCATATACGTTCTACAGAGCTAGATTCATAATGAACATGGCTCTCATATTGCTTATTCCACCTATCCCCCACATATCATGATTTTTATAATCACATTTAAAAAAATAACTACATAATATATAAAAATTCTATTTTGTTGACTCATTACAACTTAACCATTTCTCTGCTGCTGAGTACTGACACTGTTTCTATTTAAAGCTTCTAGCTAAAACTACAAGGAAGTCCTCAGACCTGAAGCTGTTTTCCTCATATTGAATTATACCCTTAGATTGATTCATAAAGTAATCAAATAATGTAAATGATTTCATCAATCTTAATATCCCTTTCCAAAATAAGAGTAAAAATTTTTAATGTTTACACAAAACTAAAAGTGTATAAATTCCACTCAATTTCAACCTCACCAAAAGGTACCTTAAAAAAAAATACTTTTCTAATTTAGATGTATGTATATTATATTATATGTTATTTTGATGATTTCTATCATGGATAAACACCTTTGTGTTCAATTATACTTCATCTGTTAAAATCCTTTATCTAGGGGTATTGTAATGCATTTATAAGTTCCCCATTTTTTTGTAATAATGTCCTTAATGGATTTCATAGTATAGAAATTTTTCTTATTTTATTATTTCAAATCTGTGGCTCTTATTATTTCATGTAAGAATAAAGAACGCCATTCAATTTTTGAACTTTAACATGTCCACTTGCCTCACAGACATTTTGTATGCAAGCAGCAGATATTATTTGAAGGTGCTTAAGCTGAAGACAGAGCCCTTTTAATTTTGTTTTTCTCCCAAGAGGAAGGGGTTAGAAGAGAATACTTGAGGAACAAACATGTAATCTCTTTTCTCATTGTTGAGAAATAATCATTTCTACCTCACAAAAAGACATGGATTTTGAAGAAATGTTTTCAGTAATTTGAGCTACTAAATTACTATATATAAATTGTATTAAAGTAACTAACTGTGAAATATATTGCCCAAAGGACACAGTAAGCTGTGCTTATCTAAGTGATCATTTCATCCAAATAAAAAGGTATTTTAAACCTTGATGTCGAGTGGGAATCACCATTAAAATAGGCAAAGTTTAAAAATATGGGCAGCAGGATAAATGTCAGTTTCTGGACAGCAGTTGCTTTTGGAGAAAAGGGAGACTGGGGTGTAAATAAAACACAGGATAGGTCTGAATTAGATCTATACTTGCTTCCTTACAAAGGTAAAACTGAAGTAAATATGGAAGAATAAGAATATATTAAACCCAGGTGCTGGGTACAAGAGTTCTAATCATCTATGCTACATACCTGAAATAATTATAACTTAAAACATTACAGTTGTAGATTATTCCTATACATTTATGGGATGAACAGTGTAAATCAGAAAACATTATATACACATGCACCTGGTAAGTGCAGAACTAAATATGCATTCATTTCACAATCTCACAGAGCGTGAATATTTGAGGATTCTACACAACTTACCCCTTTCTGCAATCGTTTCCTTAAAAAATCTGAACCGCCAGGCTTTTGTCCCAGGTGAGGATACCTTGCTTTTAATTTTGCTTCTTCAGCTTTCTCTGGACTAGTCACTTTATCTTCCATTTCCTGAAACAATTTTAAATAAATTACTTCTCTACTACAAAGTATCTAAAACAATCCACCTTTTAATATTTGGATTCTGGTTTAGCTAATGCCAACACAGCATCTGACTAAGAAATCAAGTACAGAAGCTTTTAAAACAGCTCTATCTTGTTTTTCAGATGTCCCATGTGACAGCTCTATTATAGCTGTGATGCATGTGTAACACCCCACACACTGGATAAAAATATCAAGATAGCTCAGCTCTGAAGTCTTGCTTGTCATTACTTTCCAGTTATGTATAATACATTTATAGTTAGTCACCCTCTATGGAACTCTTCAGCTCTTTGTCTATATTTAGAGAATCATCCTAATACTGCTAAAATCTTAAAGATCTTTTTTGATTTTCTCTTTATCCAAAATTATGTATGAAGATCCTTAGATTCTTAACTAGAAATTAACAACAGCCTACTTACTAGCATAATTTTTCTGAATAAATTAATATAGAAGACCTTGATATTTATAAAGGAGAGAAATTATCTTTATTAATCCTCACATCTGGATTGAAGTGCCCTGGGTTTGATCCCCAGCACTGGAGGGAAAACAAAACAAAACAAAACAAAAAAAACCCCGTGTATACTATTACATAACTTTTTCCCATGTTTAAAACGACAAACCGTTAGTGTCAAAGATCTCATCCTTGCAATTACCAAAAACTTTTTTTTGATGGTGCTGAGGATCAAACTAAGGACCTCATGCATGCTAGGCAGTACTCTTATCAATAAGCTATACCTCCTGTTCTGTCAGTATCTTAAGCCTATTTATTTTTAACAGCAGTCTTAACTTAGTCTACATTCTTCCAAAGTGCAGGGAAGCAATATTTATCACTTTGTGGCAAGTACTGCACAAGAAAGATGAACTGAGAAAAACAAAGCTGTTCTGTGTTCTGCACACCAGATCAGCAAAATCACACCTCTATATATGTTGATTCTTCTGGATTATTTATGAACAGTCAAAAAGCAGAAATGTTAAATCCAGACCTATCAAACCAACTGTTCTTAGACAGCAAGTAAATCATTTACCTAGGAATTAAAAAAAGAAAACATGTAATTTTTTGCACAGATTTTCCTCAAATTTAATTTGCACATTTTATAATCAGATTTATGGACTTTACATATTGTCAGTCAATACTTTCTTCATCTTGAACAGTTTCTTCGTGTGTTGTTGTACCTCATTTTATGTTAGGAAGAGTTTGAAGAAGAGGATGCTGCTGCTGTGAAATACATTTTGTGTTCCATAAAGTCTCTTTTTATATGGTATCTGCTCTCATTCTGCTTCAAGTGTTCTACTTATCTCTTTTATGTTGTAGTTTCATACATCTATATTGATTTCTAATCTCCCTATAGTAGTCATATCATTCAGTCACTTTATGTACACAAAACTGAACTGTGTCCTTACTCAGAGAGGGACACTTAATAATTGTGATTCTACCAGTCAATGCATTCAAGAAGGGTGTGCTCAGAGTTCAAGTGTGAGGTATATGATATAAAACTGTGTTTTCCCACTTTGTTCCAAATTTTGGGCAAATGAGTATGACAATGTGCTGTTTATTACTGTACTGTTTAAAAACTACCTCCTATAACACAAGTCTGCTACTCTGGCTGGCACTCAATCATCCTAGCTATATGTTCAAATACTGAACAAAAAAGTGATACCTGACCTATTGAGAACTGATGGGGCAGTCTACAATATCATTATTCCTTCTTTAGAAGTTTTTCAATAATAATTTTAGTTATATACGCTTTATGCCTTACTTTAGAGCCTACCTTCATGTAAGTTATCATGATTATACTCATGACAAAAGCTGGAAAATACAAACAAAGTTAACAGTTTAGGGTAGGAAGGTAGGCTAGGCCATTGCACAGCTGCTTCCATGTGGCTCAGCCTTCACTGCAGACAAGGGTACTTCTCATGCTGCAACTGAAGAAGTAGAACTGGAAGGAGGGACCTCCTTTTGCATTTCCCTGTTAATTTTAAACGGCTGAAAAGGACTCAAAGGTCTATCTAGTCCTCAATCCTTGTATCTTTAAATAACAGGATGTTAATGCAGTTCATCATTTCGTGAGAGAAAAAAAGTTGTACCATATTCTGGCATTCTCTTATTTTTTCATAAGGAATACATTTCCACGTACATTTTATGTAACATTAAGCATACACAATTAAATTTTAAAAAGGAACTGGAAGTATGGCTCAAAAGACAGAGCGCTTGCCTTGCAAGCATGAGATGGCCATTTAGATTTACAATGGACTTTAGAATTTTTATTTTTTTACTGTGCTGGGTGGGATTTTGGAATGTTTTTGTGGGCAGGTTTTTTTTTTTTTTTTTTTGGCAGTACTGAGGTTTGAACTCAGGACCTTGTGATCACTAAGCAGGCACTCTACCACTTGAGCAACTTCACCAGCACGGACTTAGAATGTTTTCTAGAAAAATAAGTACCTGGAACCAGACACACTGGAACACAACTTTAGTCCCAGCTACTCAGAAAGTTGAGGCAGGATGACCACTTGAGCCCAGGAGTTCAAGACTAGGTCAGACACACCATCAAATTCCATCTCAAAACAACAAAAAATATGTAATTCTTGAACTTTCTTGCCAATACATAGATAGCACACTGGTAAGTCCCTGCTAATGCAATGCCATAGTTGGATTCAAATTTTCAGTTGTTCTTAAAACACTACGAGAGGGAAAAAGATATTATGACCTAAGCTACATGTCAAACACTATCAATACTGCCACAATACTTTTCATTAATCATACAAAAACATTCCTAACGCTTTGCAGGTGTAGACAGTTTTAGGACCTTACTAAGAAGCAACTTCAAATGCTTGGCCTTTCACTCACATTCTGACAGTTACAGATTTGAGTGAGGTGTAACAGATCAGGAGTGGGCTGTGTCTGTTGGCATTCTGCCCCCATTCACACCCTTCTCTAAATGCTTTTCTGAATCACTACAGCTAGGAGCTTAAATCTACATTTCTCAGACGGAGCTCCTAGTAGGTCCTTCAATGGCATTCCATACCAGATGAAGTGTGGGTGATGCTGCCAACAATGGCCAACAGCAGGAGTCCCCTGTAGTTCCTACAGGGAGTTATCCAACAGATAATCAGGAGGTCTTGTAGCTGCTACATGGCAGTGAGGCTCCACATAGTGCTCGCTCATGCAGAGTCAAAGGTTATCTGCAATCGCCTACCTTCCTCTACCTTCCTCTCTTTTGTTCTTGCATCTCTTTACTTAATAATTTGTAACCTAAATCCCCAAGTCATCTCGTTTCTGATTATAATATCAAAAGTGGCTTCTGTTCTGGTCTACCCACAGATGGTAATAAAAAAATAATAAAATCAGGTAAAATAAGCAATTTATCTCTGCAGCTATGTTCAAAAATGGAAAACAGAATTTGGTGACTGCATGTTTCTGTACACCAAAGAAATTCCTAAATACTTTAGAATACTTTAGGTACAATGAAAATAAATCCTAAAAAGGTTTGAGATACAGAAGGAAACAGCAAACAAAGAACTGATACATATGAATGTATACTATAAGTCAATATCCTAACTTCAGTATCATGATATGGGGCTCAAGAAAAGAAAAAGGGATGCAGCTCAGTGGCAGAGCACCTGCATGAGGTACTAGGTTCAATCCCCAGCATCTTAAAAAAAGAGAGAAAGAGAGAACAAACAAATACTATATAACATTATAATAGTTCTAAAGTTTAAATGTTGTATGGCCCCATATCATTTAAGTATTTATATTCATTCAAGATTTTATTTATGTGTTGATGCACAATAAAATTTTAAAGGGTAAACAGAAACAAAGTATACAACTTCCAAAATAGTAAAATAGAAAAAGAAAACCAATGGGGGAAGAAGGGAAATCAACAATGAAAGAGGTAAAAAAAAAAAAAGACCAGGTACTGGAGATATAGCTTAGTGTTTACCTAGCATCCACAGGACACGGGTTACTGTAGGAGGAGGACCATTTATAGTACACCAGCACTGCAATGGGGAGGTGGGGAGGGGGGCTTGATGGGACAGGGATAGACACCACATAGGACAGGAAAGGACACACACACACGATGACCAAGGGACAGAGGACAGATAGGACACGATCAAAAAGAAAAAAAAGTAAGATGAGAGAAATAAATCCTAAAATGCCAAATGATGATAATAAATGGACTGATAAGACTGTCCACCTGAATCCAGTAGATGGATTTAAAAAATATCTAGTCACTTGCTAAGCACCCCCCAAAATAAATAAATAAATAAACAAAAAACCTCTAACAATTTAAGAACACAGGTTTTGAAAGTAAACATATGGGCGAAAATAAAATATCAGGCAAACCTTAACTAAAACAGAGTAGTACATCTTCATTAATGCCAGGTAGCCTAGACTTTAAGACAAAAAACATCAGAAATATAGACGGGGCTGACAGAGTGGCTCAAATGGTAGAGCACTTGTCTTTCAAGTGTGAGGCCCTGAGTTCAAACCACAGTACGGCCAAAGGAAAAAAACAAAACAGAATCTAAATATTTATGCCTCTCATAAAACAGCTTCAAGCTAATGTAAGGCAAGACTTTACAGAACTACAGGAAGTAATTGACAAGTCTACCACCACAGAATTCAACACACCTTCGCAGGTTATTAAGAGGTGAAAAAGGTAGACGTATTCAAGATACTTGATTTTAATTTTGTATCCAACAAATAAGGACTGTATATCTTCTCTAACACTAATAGAAATGAAGCAAGTCTTAACCATTTTCATTCAAACCATAATCTATGACCATAATACATTAGGTTAAGGTTAAATAATAATAAAAATATATTATAAATCCCTAATATTTGGAAATTGAAAACACCCTATTAAACAACTCATAGTTAAAAAGGAAATCATGAGAATCAAAAATACTCAGAACTAACAAAAATGTATGTGAAAACTTGTAAGATATAGAAAGGTCTTCAAGGGCTTATATTAAAAGATGTTAACTGTCAATGACTCATGCATCCAACTTAAGTTAATCAAAGAGGGCTAAGGGTGTAGTTCAATAGCAGAGTAGTGGCCTAGCATACTTTTCACCCTGGGAAGGAACCCAAAGAAAATGCAGAAAATAATAAGCAGAGATTAGTGAAGACAAAGATACAACAGAGGATTAACAAAGGGGAAAAGAAATGATTAAGGAGGAAAGTAGTTTTATTTATTTTTTGGTGGTACTAGGGTTTGAACTTAGGGCCTTGAGCTTATCAGGCAGGCACTCTACCACTTGAGCCAGGCTCCAGCTCTACGTATTTTATAAAGTTCAAATCTGGTTCTGGAATTTTATTCTCCAAGAAGCCTTTCAGTTACACATTTCTACATTTCAAAGTTGATCCCAGAATGTAAATGGGTTTATTTAGCTAAGTGGTTTCTAAGCAAGTAACACAGGGAGGGGCAGGAGAAGCATGGCTAAATTGGGCAAGAAGCAGCTCAGGGCATCTTAACAGAAATACATGCTCATGATGTTCTAAAGCTTGGCAAGAGCTTTAGATCCAGAAATCTAAGGATACTTGTGTGTGTGTGCAACTGGAAGTTGAAGCCAAGGCCCCTTAAATGCTAGGCAAGCACTCTATCAGCCCCAGCCGAAGAATATTATTTAAGTAACGGTTATCTTCTTGACAAGTATCCTCCAAAATATTTATTTGCATACTCTATACCTAACATTGATCAAAGTTAAGCAAGTGTATTTTTGTGATTTAGAAATCCTTTCTGTTAGTGGGGTGTAAGTTATAAATACAAAAAATACATTCAAGGGTAGGGATGTAGCTCAATGGTAGAGCACTTGCCTAGCATGCACTGAGGCCCTGGGTTTAATCAACACCAAAATAAATAAATAAATAAAGGATTATTTTGTACTCTGTTATGGACTGATAGTAATTATATCTGAGTAACTTTTTTTCAGGCTTCAGCAGAAATTACACAGCACTAGCAATAAAAATCTGACTATTCTAAGCGAGTTCTGTTTGAGCTGATCAGCAATATGTTCACTGATGCACTAACTGATGAATAAGTTGAAAGAATTAATGAAAGTCAATAAATCTTTTGGGATATTGCCAGGAAGGTACCAATACTGTAACCATCTTTGAAAAATTTTGTCTTGTAAGTTTTTAATATTTGCCCAGTGCCTGGCATTTAATAAGTGTGCAATAAAAGTGTACTGAATGAACAAATATGACATATTTCAACTATTTCCATAAAACTAAGAAATTTTCTATAGACTTGATAGTTCATCATTAGCTTATTGTGAGAGCATTTCATGTTCTTTTTTTTGTTGTTCAGGAAGAAAAGCTGCAAAATATTTGAAGTCATATACAAACAACAAAAGCTAATAGTTAACTGCTAAGAGAAATACTTTTAAAATTTCCTGATGTTTGCCTCAGGAAAAACTGTTAAGAAGCAATGACTGGCTACACACAGACTCAATTAGCACATTGTGATTACTCTGAATAAAAAAAGACAACACTTTTAAGTCTTCCAATGACCACAGGTAGTATCAAAACAGTCTCAGAAAAATATTAATATGAACTGGAACTTTTAAAAACCTGGGGGAGGGAGAATTTATATCCACTATTGACTGATAGAAATAGTCTAGGGATATGTTTTAAAAAAATGAATCATTAGGCAATTCTGTCATCAAACATCACAGAGTATGCTTACATAAATTAAGACAGCTATGTCACTAGGTAATATAATCGTATGGTACCATGATCATCTATGAGTCATTGTTGACCACGATGTGATTATGTACCACGTTACTGTATATATGTTAATACCATTCTCCCACCATATTGATTTTTATCATATGCCATTAAAAACTACGTTCCCCAGTCTCCCTTGCAGCTACATGTGACTAAATTCTAACCAATAAGATATAAGCATGTGTCCTGTGTGATAGATACTCAGAAGTTTCCGTTTGCCATGGCTAGACTTCTTTTGGGCTTCACTGGCACAAGAGAAATAACTCCTATTTTGTTTAAACCACTACTGCTTTCATTTTTCTGTGACATATAACCAAACCTAATTTTGAATTTTTTTGAAAAAAAAATTTACTTCATGAAAAACCCTGTGCTACATGCTGCAGGGGAAACAAAGGTATTTAAAAGGGCTAGAGGTGGCTTAAGTAGTAGAGCACCTGACTAGCAAGTTTAAGGCCTGAGTTCAAACCCTATTTATACCCTTTTCCCCCAAAAAATGGTATGCAGGATTTAGACACAAAAGGATTGGGTGAGATGGTTCTGTCCCAGGATGAAAGAAGCATCAAGAATTTAGCAGGACCATGTGGTCATGGAGTTATGGGAGATGAAGCAAGGAAATGTGATGAAAGGAGCTTGAATGCCAGCCTGATGAGGTTGGACTTCATCCCATGACAGATGATCAGGGCAGATAAACTTGCCCCCAAATAGGACTTGTCCAAGGCTACCCGGCAGGGAGCAGCAGAGCTAACCTCAGTTCTGCTGACCCTTGATCCAACACCATTCACAACCCTAGGCGATCTCTGAGAAGAAGTAGCAGAACAGAGGTTTTGGAACATGACTAGAAACAATAGTTCTCTCCGTCTTCTACCATGCATAAAGTGTATTTTTTAACAGAAATATTTTAGTTGAAAACTCTAGTTCCCCTTTCTAAGACAGCTCACTTAGTTTGATACAACCTCTAGAAAACTTGCTACTGAGATCATAAAAAAAATTTTTAAAGCCACGACATACATGAAAATATGCATCCACATATAACTTCAGTTTTGTTCAGGTTTTGAAGTGGGTCTAAGCTAAGGTTGTTTACATTGCTTTATTATGGTCTATCCCTCTTTTTATCGCATTGCTAGCATTGCCATTTGTAAGGGAATATTACTTTGCCAATATTTTCTACAGAATGTTCTGAAGAAAATCCACTCACCCAATAATTTCTAAAATGTCAAACACTATGTTAAGTACTATGAGAGGAGAGAGATAAAACTGGGGCTCTGAGCTTAAGCAACTCACAATAAAATAGAATTATCTGTTTCAAGTTCCCACTTGCCTCTTCTTGCCACAGGATCACTTCACTGGCCTCTTTTAGCTTAGTTTATTTATCACAGATGATAGATCAATGACAAGTTTTAAATGTTTTATTTTCACTTCAGAGGTAATCTAAAGAGAAATACAAGCATGTTCGGGGGCATCTGAATTGCCACTTCATAGCTAAGCCGTGCTAAAGAGCTCCCATGTCTGAGCTTTCTTCTCACACTCAGTAGACCACAGATTGTCCAGGATAATGTGAAAAGAATGGAGCCAAGTTTAAAATGTTATCTGTGACTCTAGAGAATTCAATGACCTCATAGCATACTCTTAAAAGGAGAACTGAGTCATCACAGGCCTGGGGGAGAGTTAACCTGACACATAGAAAAAGCCCCTACACACTTTTAATAGTTGTTACCGTATTCTCGATACACTGGAAATTTACTTTCAGCAAAATACCAAGCACACCGAACAGTTTAGACTGGTTGTTTGTAATTAGTTTTAGATAAAAGCTAGGGAGTTTATATTTTTATGCATGTACATATTAATATCCCCTCCCAAAACAAGGGTCTTATTTTTTTTTTTCTTTTCTTTTGCAGTAGTGGGGTTTGAACTCAGGACCTACACCTTGAGCCAGTCCACCAGCCCTTTTTTGAGATGGATTTTTTCGAAATAGTGTCTCACAACTATTTGCTGGGGCTGGCTTCAAACCACAATCCTCCTGATCTCTGCCTCCTGAATAGCTACAATTACAGGTCTGAGCCATTGGTGCCCAATTCTGATTTTTTTTTTTTTAAACATGGGTGTACACACAACACAAAATATAGAAATAGTGACTTGGCTCTTATTCCATGCAGGGCCCAGCTCTTTACCTAAATTTTTCTGAGGCAATAGGCTAACCTATCATGAAACTATAAAGCTGAACACTTTGGCTTTACTAGAAAGTTCAAATTGGTACACATACAATAACCCAATTTTTTTTAGGTCATGTATCTGTTCTTCCAAATGGAAGAAACAGGTGATTTGGCTCACAGGAACACAGAAGTGACTTTGCACATTTTCCTCCTGTTTAAGGACATTATCCATGCGACAGGCACTTAACATCTACAGCCAATCTTCAATTCAAGAAGGGACATTATATTCTCAATACACCCTGGATGGTATTAATGACAGCAGCTAAAACCAAAGGACCTGAAATAAATGTTTAATGTAGATAATCATTAAGAGAAATCATTAACGCTAACCTTAATTGCTAAGACGTGTTTTAGGCTGTTCCAATTAAAAGCATTTACACTCTAGAAATCAATACTTTACACTTGGGCAACGTTCTCACAAATCTTATTAAGAAAAGTAAAATATTGCAGTGTTTAATACATTATAGACGTGGGTTTGTTATTTTTTTTTTTTGAGTTCCTAAATCCCAAGCAGTAAAACACTCCAATAAATATTTTAAAAAATCTGTGTGTGTAGCTAGGGCTTGAACTGAGGGCCTCACACATACTAAGCAAGTGCTCTACCACTGAAATATACCCCCAAGCCACAAACACTGCAATAAATACTTTAACAATATAAACCTCACATATTTAAGATTCCTGTTAAAATTGTAGTCCTCAAATTTTATGTAGTTTTTGCTTCAAAAAGTCATCTTTCAGCCTGGAGGTTTTGCTCAAGTGGGTGTAAGGCCCTGAATTCCAACCCTAGTACCACCAAAAAAGTCCATCTAGTTTCTAGCCTGGTGTGTTGGCTCATAACTATAATCCCAGCACTCAAGAGGATGAGGCCAACCTGGGCTACCTGACAAGACCTTATCTCAAAAGAAAAAAAAAAAAGAGTCCATCTTCCTTTCTGCAAAGTTCAAAAATATTCAACAATTTTCACTAGAAAATTATTCCCAAATAATGTGCGGTAACTTGGCCTATTATTTATGCGATTGCTGTTTTCTTGCTTTTGTTCAGTTTCTTTACAAGTAATATAACAGAACCATCGCAACTCAAGACGTTAACACAGCTAAGAACACACAGGATGGATTCAGAACACTAACCCAATTTCCAGGGACATGGGTGTAACACTGAGCACACACACCCTTACAAATCCCGTATAGCAGACCAAATCCTACTTATGGCAATTCAGTTTGATGTTTAAGAAAAATCGCTAGTAAACCTCCATGAAGAATAAACAAGTTACCACAGATTTTTCTTATTTCTTAGTCACATGTACACAAGGCAAGGCACTAGGCCAAATATAAACTTATATTGATATCTTGAGTCATACTGATAGTCCTGGTACATTTTCCTTCATCAGAAAAATATAAATGAATTTACAAAATATCCATTTCCACAAAAACACTGATCAAACGGGGCAGTAAAATATTTGAGACCGGGTGTGGTAGTTCACGCTTATTTTATTCACAGCTACTGGGGAGGTCGAGATAGGGAGGATATCGGTTCAAGGCCGGTTCAGGCAAAAAGTTAGTGAGACAACCCCCCCCCCCAATCTCGACAAACAAGAGAGGTGTGGCTCACTTCTGTAATCCCAACTACAAAAACAAAGGTAAGAGGATCACAGTCCAAAAAGAGAAGATCCTATCTGAAAAATTACCTAAAGCATGGCTGAAGTGGTAGAGCGCCTACCTAGCAAGCTCGAGGCCCTGAGTTCAAATTCCAATACCATTAAAAAAGATGTAAGCTCCAACCCACTTCGACTCTTTAGTCGAGTACCTACGGGAACGAACCCCACCCGTTAACATGATGTACTGCCTACCACCCTACGTTAGGGCCTCTGCGCAATCGTGGGACACAAGCACGACTATGGTGACTTTACAGGACAGGAATCTAAAGCCCAGGGAGTTTAGGAAATGCCTATGGCTAAGCGGCTCCCAAGGGCTGGAAGTAAAATCCTCACCCAAGTCTACACCGCCACCCCGACAAGACTCGCCTGTGGAGCTTTCCGCAGGCTTACGACACCGCGGCAGGGAAAACTTCCTAAGCAGAGTGCGGCTCCCGCAGGCCTGTGCTAGGCTGCACGGCTAGGCCTCGGAACCCGCACGTTTCAGAAAGAAAACGTTAGCGTTTAAACTCGCTGCACGTTGGCGCCGCTCGCCGGCCGTCGCGCCTTCCCGGCTGCGGACGCCTTTCCGCCCGCCCTGCTGGCTCCCGCGCACTCACCTTCTGCTCCTCTGCCGAGGCTGCCTCGGGGACTTCCGCAGACATGGTGCTCTTTCTGCAAACGAGAGGCCGGGGAAAATGCGATTACCGGGTGGCGAGGCCGCCCGGCCGCCGCCTTAGCCCCGCCCCGCTCCCCCCAAACGGCGGCCGCCTCAGCCCAAGGTGGCTGCCGCCTTGGGACGACAAGAGCTCCGAAGCGCACGCCGCCGCGGCTTCAGCCTGCCAAGGCCCACCTGCCCCTCCCGCGTCGCACCGCGCCGTGCCCCTACCGGCCAAAGCCCGCTCCTCTGGCTCGGCGACGCCCGAACACTTCCTTTTTCCTTCAAAGGTCGCGGCGCGAGTCTTACCTCACTTCCGGCTACGGCGGCCCAATGCTTCCCGGGAAGCGTAGTTTTGCATGCAACGGTCTCTCCCAGCCTTTTCCGGCTTACTCTGATCCTTTCTGTGCTTGGAGTCTCTTCTCTCTCTCTTTCCTTCTTGCTCTCAGCTCTGCGGCCACGAAGGCTTTCTTTTGTGTTCTCCAAAGCTCTGCTTCTGCTTAACTCCATTCATACTTCATTTTCCCAATTCTTCCTCACTTTCCTTCCTGCAGTAGGCCAGATCCACCTTTTAAATGCTATCACAGCTCTGAATAGTTCAAGCACTGTATCATTAGACAAGAGTTGTGATTACTTTATAAATGTCACCTTTCCTGCTCGGATAAGCCACACTAAGGAAGGGACCTCGTCTGTATTTTCTTATATTTCACTTCTGAGACCCTCCCAGACCTTGGCATTTGCAATAAACAAACAAATGGATTCAAATTCCATTCACTTGTCCACCCCAAAGGGGTCCACTCCCACAACTTTACTAAAACTGCTGGCATAAGAGCTCCCCCAGTGACCACATCCAATTTATCTGCCTCTTAATTGGAGATTCTAAAAGTTACAGGTTTTTTTGGCAACGCTGGGATTTGAACTCAGGGCCTCACTTGCTCTTACCACTTGAGCCACTCCACCAGCCCTTTTTTGTGGTGGGATATTTGAGATAGGGTCTCACACACTATTTGTCTGGGGATGGCTTCCAACCACAATCTTTCTGATCTCTGCTTTCTGAGTAGCTAGGATTACAGGCATGAGCCACCTGCGCCTGGCTTCTAACAGTTATATTCTTGACTCCCCTTCTTTTCTAGTTTTACACTACTCAGGAGATCACCTCCACCCTTATATCTTCAACTATAGTCTAGATTAGGGTATCCAAAACACTTTCTGTGGTAATGGAAATCTCTCATATCTGTACTACCCAATACAATAGCCACTAGACATATACTGCTGTTGAGCATTTGAAATGCGACTAGTACAACTGAGGAAATGAATGTTTAATTCAAAATATTTAGCCGAAGCTGGCGGAGTGGCTCAAGTGGTGGAGTGCTTGCTTAGCAAGCCTGAGATCCTGAGTTCAAACCCCAGTACTGCCAAAAACCAAAACCAAAACCAAAACACCTATACTAAAATATTTAGCCCCAGAGATTAGAATCACTAAGAAACCTCCTTGACAGAGATTCTTATCACATGTAAATCTTGGGCAAAGTCCTCGGACTCAATCAAAGCTCCCCTGGTTATTCTAAAGCACACATGCGCAATATATATTATATACATTTATATGTATATAAATTATTCTATATATAATTATAAATTATATATATGCAAATATGTAATATATATTTGGGATTTGGTAGGTGTGTAAAAGCTTTGAAAATATCAGAGATCGTTTTTAAGGTTTAGTTGCTCTGGCTCAAGAGTTTACAGCTGAAAGTGGAAGTCCAGCTGTATCACCAGGGTATACAGCAAACACTGAGAATGGAAGATATTTTTAATCAAAGGCAAATGAGAGACTGAAAAAAAAATCAACTAAGAGAAACCAAGTATGATACTGAGCACCCAAAAGTCCAGGGACTTTGTAGTCGGAATATAAAAAAAAAACACTGTGGGAACAGGGCTGGGGTTTGAACTCAGGATTTTGTGCTTGAGAGGCGGGTGTTCTACCACTTTGAGCCATGCCTCCATTCCTGGAATGGAAAACTTGAATGAATCAAAAAAAAAAAAAAAAAGAATGTGAATAGTGGAGTGGGAGGGATCCTGGTTCTGATCCTGTGTTCTGATCCTGGTTCTGATCCTATGTTCTGAAGTCTAGACCATATGGTGTGTCACGTTCCAAAGTTTTAGCAGTTACCACCCTGTGAAGTAGTAGCTGTGAGAGCATACCTGAGGGAGGGGATTTCACATTTACTTTATATATTTCTACAGTGAGAAAACATTTTGTAATAAACATGTATTACATAATTTTTAAAAGTTAAAAAGAGAATCACAGCTTCATTCACAAACTTCAATAGGAAAGAGTGGTGATCCCAAACATAAAAGCTTTGAAGGAGAAATTTTCCCCTTCTTTAATCCTCTGGAGATAACAGATTTATCTAGTGTGGAGGGTGGGGGAAAGTCAGGAAATGAAGGAAACTTCTGTTGAGTACTTTCCAGCTAGGTCGCATTTATCACTCATTAATACTTTTTCACTCTTAGAACAGATTTTAGCATTCTCATTTAAAACATCTCCAGAGATTTTCTATACATTGTTTGTGGTCTGTAATTCCTTTTTGAAGGGTGTTATTAGTTATGACTCATTTTATTAATTGGCAGTGCTGCCAAGGAAGCTTGCAATAAGTGAAAACTCTTTTACTTACCAGAGGTAGTAATACTGCTTGCTGGCATCTTTACCTGCATATCACTCAATTGTGATACAATCTAATGATATAATCTTTGAACACATATACAGAAAGTGTGGTAAAGTCTTGGCCTATGACTGAAAAAGGGTAGACAGAGAACCAGTGTGACAGAAATAACACCACAGTAAATGACAGAAGACAGGTGCTAGGTAACTATATCTCCCATAGGAAAAACATGGGCAAAAAAATGCCTAATAAGTAGCAGGAGAAAATAGCCAGCACACGCTTCCTTTGTGCAGACTTGCTGGAAAGAGCGTAATATCCACCCAGATGCTTCAATCAGTGCTGTCATTCGGATATTGTTTGTGTCCCCCCAAGGCTTTGTGTGTTGTAATTTAGTATCTACTGTAAGGTATTGAGGGTGAAATTTAATCCAAGTTTGGTGTTTATGGATGGGGCCTCTGGGAGGTGATTAGGGTTACAGTTATTAGGATGGAGCTCCCATACACCCATTCCCACCTCCTGCCTTTTATCATGGGATGCCCTGTGCTGTCTCAGGACTTGACTACCACCAGATGCAGCCCCTTGACCTTGTACCTCCAGAAACATCAGCTAAAAATAAACTTTTCCTTTATAACTTACCCGGTCTGTGGTATTGTGTAATCAGCAACAGAAAAATAGAATAATACAATCAACTTCTTAAAAATACTCAGAATGGTTGAAAGACCATGTACTAGAAGGAATTCTGGAAATATTGCAGTATGGTATCTGTATAAAAAGATACCTGCACAAACATACATACTAGCTTTAAATTTTACTAAAGAAATTAATGAAGCAACAATAAAATGATCAAAATTGACTTCTCCCAAATAGATAAGAAATCTAGATATATATCTTTTGAAATGTTCCATTAAAATACTTAAAGAAATGGGTCTGAGTACAGCTTAGTGGTAGAGCACATGCCTGGCATGTGCGAGGCCCTGGATTCTATCCCAAGCAGTATGAAAAAAAATAAAAAGCAGGGCACAATAGCATACACCTGTAATCCAACCTACCAGGGAGGTTGAGGTAGGCAGATCAGCAGGTTTGAAGCCAGTGAGGGAACACAACAGGACCCAGTATCACAAGAAAGATTATCAGTCTGGAAAGATTGTAAGACCTACCTACATACAGTCTATTTTTTTAAAAAAAGAAATTGGATAGGATTGTGGTTTGAGGCCAGCCTAAGCAAAACAAACAAACAAACAAAAAACAAAACGCAAAAACAAAAGTAAAGCAAAGAAGGCTAGGGGTGTGGCTCAAGTGGTTCAGAGTTCAGACCCTGGGACCAAAAAAAAAGCTCAGTGACACAACCTGAACCAACACATTCAACTTACAGCAAGAAGCTGCTGAATAAAGGTATTTTTAATAAAAATAATTAGATTACAGGACTGAAGAAAACTTAGCACACCTAATTAGCATAGAGATTTAGCAGCACCTTGGTGAAAATGGATAAAACCCTTCCATTACCTTGTTTCTCAGGTTTATACCCATCCCAACTATGGGGGCTCAATTCTCCCTGTTACACTTTTCTGTCTCAGTAAGTTCTCCTGCTTCACTCACAAAAAAAAGAGAAGAAAGGTACATTAATGATACTTTCACCTCATCTTGTCAGACAGACCTAGCAAGGTTAGAGGATTTCTGGACTCAGTTCCATCAGATACCACTAAAAGTTAAGGTTGTAATTCAATTATTTGAGTTATAGCCTGGAGATTAAGTTTTATGGAATATGAGTAATGCCTTTTCTTTTTTAACTGGTATGTATGTATGCATGCATGTATTTGTGTATTTATTTACTGGTACTGAGTTTTGAACCCAGGGCTGTGGCCATGCTAGGAAAGCACTCTAATACATGAGCTATGTCCCCAATCCTTTTTTGTTTGTTTTTGTTTTTAAATTTTGTTTTTTGACACAAGGTTGGGTCTCTCTGCCTAGGCTGGCCTTGAACTCAACATCTCTTCCCTCTGCCTCCTGAATAGCTGGTATAAGAGGTGTGTGCCACCATACGTGACCGCTTAACTGGTATCTTAAATGTATAAGAGGCTTCTGTTTGCTATGTCACAGCCTGTAGCCACACTTATAACTTGGCTAGATTCTCATAAGTTATCTGTAGCCAGATCCTAAAGTCAAGGGTTTCTTCTCTACCCATTCCAGACTGCTCACCTAATTTCAGACTGCTGGGTCTGGCCTACTTGTGTGGTCTATATTTTATAACCTGAGTCATGGATTTCTATTAGTACTCCCAGTATTCTTGCCTTGTTACCCATTGTCTCAACACAAGCACTCAGAACCACTTTGTTTCTAAGCATGTTAGAAGGAAGGCTTTTGGTGTTTTTGGTCAAGTCTTCTAGCTTCACAGTGTTTCCAACAACCTTCCATTGTGACCATTAACAAAGAAGTGACAAACTGTAGCAAGACTCAAGACATCTTCCCCTGCCCCACCTTGGTAGCTGTAGTGGTAGAATGGAAACTGACAGCTAATTCACCTAGTCACATGAATGTCTCATCTAAAAATAAAGGCCAGATACACATCTTTTAGTTTTTTTGCATATATTTACAATATAAATACTAATTTGCTTTCAAAGTACATATTCTTTTAACAATTTGAGAAAATTATCTAGCATGGGACAGCAATTTAGTGTAAAGCCTCTACGGTGGTGATTAAGGAAAAATAGAGCTGTGTGGGATGATGGGCATGAGGATGTGAGCTTGCCGGGAGTGCGAGGCAGCTCAATGTGCCCTGCACTGCTGATATGGCACGTGAAAGGGCTGCCATGTGAGGCAGTGGCCTGGATGGGGAGCTGAAGACTAAATTTGAGAGAGATAAAAAGTACACATGCTTGCATAGTGCGTTAATTGTGAAGGAGCTCGACATTTCATTCTTGTTTCAACAGCTTAAATGAACAGCACTTACAACACCACACAAAATTAAAGACTTGAGCATACATTTCAGATTTCAACAGTAATGTCAAAAATACACAGCATGAGTTTACACAGGATCTGTGCTACATTAGAACAGTACAGACAAACATCACTTGAGTATTAAGGAAAACATTAAATATTAAATAACAAATAAAATGTGTAAACACTAATCTAACTGGGGATTTTGCTATTGCAACGTGTCCAATGAAGTGGTTTCAACAGTACAAGAAGGATTAGGACATGAATGTTTCCAGTCTACTTGGAATATGTGGATCTCATTTTAGGAATCCTTTAATAAAAACTGGTCCAGGACAGCAGGAGAGGATCTACTCTCCTGATTGTTAATTTGGTGCACTCCATTCTATGCTAATTTTTACTTTCAAACTTGGGTAGCGAGTGAATACTTTAAACTGTCACTCCTTATCAACATCTTGGTGAAAACTGAGGGTTTGTTGGCGATTCAGTGTAAGATTTGAGTTCATATGCAGCACCACTATCAACCTCCATTGACTTTCTGGAGAACAGGAGCCGGACGTCTCTATGGAGGTACATCTTTCCAGACTTAGAACTCTGGAACCTAAACAATAAACCAAAAGGGTAATCATTTCAAGGAACAAGTGTTTAAAACAAACAGATTGAGTAATCACAATCTGAAAGTAGGAAGGACTGATCTTGCTTCATTACTAGGTTAACTGTCACAAGGTATTTCAGGTCTTACATTGTCCAAGCCTGTGCTTCTAGTTTTAGTGCCTCTCCCTTTCTACTCCCCAGACATTTCATACTCTTTTCCTTTCTTACCATGCCTGAGACGCTTCCTTCTGGGAGTCCAGGATTCGAGCACCGTCTTGCTTTTCCTTCCTGACTCCACGGCACCTGTACCTTTCCTCATTCAGTGTCTACTCTCAGTCACACCAGCCAGTTATCCTACTGGCTTTGCAGCACTGGCATCTTCTAGACATACAGACTGACACTTTCACACAAGTAAGCCTCTCATGATTTGTGGTAGAATAAAATGAATTCCACACTTGAAAAGTTACTACGGAAAATGTTCAAGTTTTAAGGATGATCACTGCTACCATCAGCAGTAGCTATCTAAAAGAAAGCTAGCCATCATCAAAAGTCAAGACAAAAGTTAGCAGTAAAATAAAAATGGCTATCAAAACTACATATGAAACCATTTATCTCCTGCTAATAACTAGCTAATATTAATATTTGTTGCACAGCACATGGGGATGAAGTGGTTCTTTTTCAGTGCTGCGGATTGAACTCAAGGCCTTGTGCATGCTAGGCAAAGAGCTGGAATCTTGAATCTCATAAATTTACATGGTGGATAGACAAACATACCCAGTAGTGTTAATTTCTCTTGGCTTTTCCTTGGCTTAGTAGAAATACTCTCTCCTAAACTAGCTGAAATATGTGGTGGTCAGTTGTGTATATTAAAACAGAACTCTGACTGGCTCCCTCTTCCCTGCTCTCAGAAATGGTCTTTTTTTGTTGTTGTTGTTTGTTTGTTTTGTTTTGCTTTGTTTTATGGTATGGGGATTTAAGCTACACTTTGAGCCACTCCACCAGCCCTTTTTCCGTGACGGGCTTTTTGGAGACAGGCTTTCTCAAACTATTTGCCCGGACTGGCTTCAAACCACAATCCTCCTGATCTCTATCTCCTGAGTAGCTAGGATTACAGGTGTGAGCCACCGGTGCCCAGCTTCTCTGAAGTTTTTTTTTTAACCACCTTCCCAATATGAAGAAGAACATGGTAAGCTTTGGAAAGTATACCATTTTTCCCCAAAAGACTTCTTTATAGCATTTAAAGTACGTAGTTAGTACATGGTAATTATAAAAGCTGAGAGAGTTGGTTTTTTACTTTGGTGAATGTTGGTTATACTTTTTTTTTCTTTTTTTTTTTTTGTGGTACAGGGGATTGGACCCAGGTCTCACACATGCTAGGCAAGTGTTCTACCACTTGAGCTTACCCTCAAATGTTGATATGGCTAAGGTTGTTAAACTTCAAGAGAGGACCAGGGATATAGCTCAGTAATAGAGCACTTGCTTAGCATTCACAAGGTCCTGGGTTCCATCCCCTACACAAAACAAGACAAAACAAAACAAAAAAAACATGCAGACAAAAAGCCTTCAAGAGGGATAGTGTCAATGGAAGTTGAATCTTTCCCTAGTTTGACCTGGAAAATATCTTTACACTCTGCTAGTTCATAACATTTCTCTATTATTATTGGGTTTTTTTTTTTGGCAGTGCTGGAGTTTGAACTCAGGGCCTCATGCTTGCTAGGCAGGCACTCTTACTGGTTGAGCCACTCCACCAACCTCAACATTTCTCTTTTTTAAAAAATGTTGCCAAAGCCTGTTTGTAGTAGACTTGTCATTCCCATGGTATTTGTAACATTTCCTATGAGGCTCAAGTCAGGCCATGTCAGGCTGAGTTTAAATACACTGTGCTAGTTTAACATGTCTTTTGGATGTCAAACCACTAGCAGAGACTAGAGAGCCACTTCAGAAGTGTTTTGGGGGACAATGAATTTAATACTTTTTCAAGCATGGGGCTTGCATTTACCTCGGGTCACCACAACAAGACAGATATATATTGAAAGTGACAGATAAAGAAGTCCTCTGCTCAGACCTTGTATGAAAGGTGACTCAAGATAAACAGGGTTACTTACACTTAGGAGATAGCCTAAGGGCTGATGGAGTGGCTCAAGTGGTAGAACACTTGGCTAGCAAGAGAGACCCTGAGTTCAAACCGCAGTACTGCAAAGAGATAGCCTAAGATGAAACTCACTGATGTGACTGAAAACTTTCTATGGATGGGACCAGAAAATTGTTAGAAACAGAGATATAGGGAAAAGGCTACTGAGTCCTGTTTAACAAATCAATTTGCTCATTGATCCTGAGAGCTACCCTAGGAGTTGGAGGCTAAAAACTTTACACTAGGGTGCTGGCAACTTGGACCAGAAGTACAAACAAATGTCTTCTCACCACCTAGAGTTATGACTTGGGTAGCAAAAGTCAGAGGAAAAGATATTTCTAATGGAATCACTTAGAATATAACAGCAGAGATTTTATCTTTGACGTTCCCCTAATATCTAGAAGCATTCCTGGCACATGAATATTTGTTGAATGAATGAAATTTAAGGACTTCTCTAATGACCAATGAAATGTGGCTAGTTCAAATTGAGTTGTACTTGAGTGAAAAATATATTATTGATTTTAAGGATTTAGTAAAACACAAGAATGTAAAATATTTAATTGATTTTTATATAAATTATACATTAAAATGATAATATCTGGATATGTTATGTTAAATAATATACATTTACCTGTTTCTTACTACTTTTTTATGTTGGTTCTAGAAAACGTAGAACTATATTGTTGAATCATATTAATTACATTTCTGTTGGACAGCATTAATTTAAAAAACGTGTTTCACTGCCTCTGCTATATTAGGTTTTTTTTTTCCCTTTTATTTATATGTGCATACAATGTTTGGGTCATTTCTCCCCCCTTCTCCCCGCCCCCTCTGTCTCTCCCCCATATTAGGTTTTGTTTTGACATAAATTATTTCATATTAAACAGCTACTAATGACAATATTACTAACTCAATTAAGAAAGACTATAGGAAAATAAGCCATGTACTTTCTGTACCTTGGCACATCATCAAGAATTTTCATGCTAAGTAAAGTCCAAAGGACACTTGTCTAGCTAGTTTAAAAAAGTTAAAAAAAAAGCTATGAATTTTAGAATTGTCCTAAAGTAATGTATTTTTATATTCATCTAAAACATTACCTCAGATGTATGAGGTAGCGTAATAACCGTTCTTCTGTGTGTCGGATGTTTTCTTTATTAACACTTCTCTTCATTTCTTGTTTAACAGGTACAGAAAAAGTTCTTTGTCGTAGGAATGTCTGATGATTGGCTGGCATATCTCGTAAGTCATATATCACAACAAACATCTTCACCACAGTCTTATTAGGATTAAATAAGGTCTGGAGAAACAATACAGAAATTATTCTTTAAAAACAGTGATTTGTTGATGTGACTCAGAATGATTGTACCAATAATTAACTAAATAATTTAATCCCACTGGACATAATTCAGTTTTAGGGACTATAATTAATAAGATTTTGAAATACATTAATAACATTCAATATTCTTTCAAAAGTTCAACTTAATTTCTTACTTTATAATACAAAATCCTGTAATAAATCAAAACCTTTAGTCACAAATTATATATTAGTAACAAACAATATATAACTTTTCTTCTTGTTCAGATATTCAGAATAGTCCCTATAGCTTAAGCAAAACACAACCTTACTGGGTTTAAAATATTCTCGGTCAATTATTTCAAGCACTCACTTCATTGAAGACGGTCAACAACAAAATTCTGGACTGGAGGTGTGGCTCAAGTGGTAGAGTGCCTGCTTTGCAAATGTGAAGCCCTGAGTTCAAACCCCAGTCCCACCAACAACAAAATTCTGTTTTATTTTTCTCACATTTTTAATGGTGAGCAATAGAATTAAAAAGAAAAAAAGCTCTGCCAAACTAGAATTTTTGATGTTTTAGGTACACATAGTTATTGTACAATCACTTATAAGTGTTTAGAGAAGAGACTTTCCTATTTGAAAATGTTTTCAAATTTAGAAAATAAAGCTCATATTATCAGAGATACAAAGTAGGCTAAATAATACCTTCTGTGCTCATATTTGGAATTATTTCAAAATATGCTGCAATACTAGGAATTAAAAAAACAAAACAAAACAAAACAGTATCATTATAGGCCAAAATATGTATCCTTCCTCAAGACTGAAGTGAATTCAATTGCCACTTGACTATGAATAATTGAAGGAATGTTACTTTAAAAAAATACTAATTTTTAAACAAAACCCCGTACTACTGATCTGACTTGAACCAAATTACCAACACATCAATAGGTAACTTGGTGCCCATGCTTTCAGGAGCTCATCCGTGCCAGTGGACGTCACTCACTGAATCAAAATGAGAAATATATCAATATTAAGGTCCAAATTCTGCAACCACAACAACTAGCAAGCCAGGAGTTCAAACTGTGATTATGAATAATTACACCATGTCATGAGTAAAAGACATACCCAAAATTCACATTTAAAATTAACCACTAAGGCTGGCAGTCTACAGCGAGAGGTGAATGTGCTGTCTCTGGATGCGTGCCTCTTTGTATGACAACTGACTGCTACCCTTCCATGACCCATGCTGCCCCGTGAGCCACACAGTCAGGGGCAAGAGAAGATCATTACTCCTTTACTGCAAGAAATCCTTTTGACATAAAAATTGTACTTTAGATGGAGTGACTCGTCAGTAAACATGTACATTTTGCTCAGAACTATGTTTTATTCCTGTGAGATCGGAAATAAATGAATATCCAGGCTCTGTGAAGTACTGGAACAATGGTGATAAGCAAAAGGGGTATGACGAAGCACTGAACACACTGAGGCTGATGGCTCTCAGCAGCTTTGTTGGACAAGACCAGATCCTGAGTGGCAGGAAGTAGCCTTAGCTAGAGTCTCTCAGTCTGCAAACAACTCTGTAACAGATTTGAGGACTTGCAGGATTATCCTGGATCACTGTGGAGATGAACTCAATTGCAAACTAGCCTAGATGCCAGATTATGCTTCTGAGAACCCTAGACCAGAAATAACAAAGGACTGGTCTGGACCAGAGGGTTCTCCTGAGATAAGACCCGATCAATACCCAGACTAAAGGAATGATGCTCTGTCCTGACATCTATCAGATTAATATTTCTACTTGGTGCGTTCATTTCATTAGACCAATTTAGAAGTCACTGCATCATTAGGTATAATATCATGTAGTTTTCCTGCCAAAAAAATAGTAATGTTTGGGGGGGGGGTCTCATTTTAAATAGGTCAACATCAATATGGCTTATATTGAAAAGAAGGCACTGGTAATGTTAGTGCCTATAATTTTCAAATTATATTGAAAATAACTATTTAAGTTAAGCAAATGGTCATGTACTATTTTTCTAAAGCATTCACCTCAAAGAGCCTATTAATGTTTTCCTTTTATGGAGGTCCCCAAGTAGTCATTCCTGGGGCAGAGTGGGGAAACTCCAAACAAAGCTGCAGCCCCACGGTTACTTACCAAAGTCGTTGCAGCAGCAGGAGCAGGAGAAAGGGCTAAGTTCTATATGTGTGTGAGAGAATGATTATTGCAATTGTAGGCTAGAAAACACATACCACTTGTATTGTTCCTGAAGGAGGTACTCGATAACCCCTTTTACCAAGGGACTCTAAAGTAATCACACCCTTGAAATAAAAGAAGACAAATTGAGTACATATGTAATAAAAGGCTAAAATAAGAATCATACATCATGTAATTACTAAAATTCCAAAATTCTATTTCTATGGAAAAATATTCAAATTGCATTAGTAGAGATACACTCTGAGACTATGAAATAGGGAGGTTTCCAGCCCTAAAGAAACAATTTACTGTCCTTCTTGATCATGTTGCAATAAGTAACATGAAACATATATGGCCACACTCTTGGAAATTTCCATTGAGATACAAGATATAAAGGTAAGATGTTTCCTAATCAAAAATGAAATACAGCAAAGTTATAGGATTATTCCTACTAATTTAGGGAATATAGGAAATAAAGAAGCAAAACAACTTATTGGTCTCTGGGTCTGTAAAAAGTAAGGAGTGTATAGAAGGATATAAGTTTTGGCTAAAAATGAAGGAATTCTTCAGTCAGGGAATTAAGTTACATATCTGAATTTCTGACCTAGACAAAAAATTTAGAAAGTAAAATTTCAAATTTAAAGAAAAGTCATGTGGGAGTTTGTGGTTCCTGTCTGATAACTTACAGAAAAAATGTTCAAGGCAAAAAGTAGAAATGAAGCTTTAATCAGCCAACTTCTAAGACTGTGGTTTGTTCTATATAAAAGCCATAAAATTCTATTTTGCAAGGACTAAATGTTTCTTCAGAAATAACCTCATATTACATGTTGTATCTTAATCTGGATCTTCTTCAGGTACTGCTTTGTAGTCATTTAATTATTGAAGAACCTAAGAATCCAAATTGATTTTAAATCAGAACACAGTAATTAAAGGTCTAGAAGCTAAGCTAAATTGGAGTCATCTCATTAGATGCAGCCTGGTTCTCGGAGAATGGTCCTCAGGCCAGCAGCTCAGCATCACAGGTGAGCTCATTAGGAATGCAGAATCCCTGGGTTTACCCAGATCTACCAAATCTAATCTGCATTTTAATAAGACTCTCCAGATGAATCATATGTAGATTAAAATTTGAGAAAACTTTAAAGCATGTCGAGTAGTTTTTCTGAGATGTCCAAACAATTTGGAAAAGAGAGTAAGTTTAAGTGAGGTAAGTTAAAGCTTCTCAATAACCAGGATGACTGAATGACTGTGGTTACCACAACTGTGATAATTCATTCTGAGGCAGCTTTGAATAATGAATGCTGATTTTACTTATTTTAACAGAGGTAATGCTTTTCTTTCAAGCAGTTAAGGTAATTCAGTGGAATAATTGCATGTTTTACACATTTCATGATTCCATCATTATACGCCATACATGACAACCTTGTGTAAATATGAAATAGCACTACCCCATTAGGTGACATCTCTGTTGGGTTCAGAAGTTAGAAAGTGTGGGAGGTAAAGAGAGTGGACAAAAGCAGATGGAGGGCGAGGCTCTGACGTACAAATGCCTCAACTCCAAGTACCCTGCACTTGACATCACACAGTTAAATAACAGACATTGGGAAATGCTCACAGACATGGGCACTGAAATCACATACAGGGTTTTTGACAAATCCAATTCATCGCATGGTCATTTAAAGTATGAAAACAGCAATCAACAAATTGAATCCTCAACTAAAACAGCATGAAGCATCCACAACCCCTCTCACATCTGCTGTATGTGTCGAGGGTGGTGCTATGCATACCACTTCTTACATATGAGTGGAGTGTGGATATTTATGTAAAAATAGGATGGTATGTAATACTCTTCTCCCAAGTTCCAGAAGGAAAAAGTAAAATATACCCAAATAATAGCTACTTTTATGACCTTATTGCTACAGGCAATGCATTACTGTTCTTCCCATCACCCTTTCACTCAAAAATACAGATGGAAAACCAGTAAGGCGAAAATTACTACCATGGCACCATGACTATTTCCTTTAATACACACAATTCTGATGGTTTTTTAGAAAGCAGTAAGTAAATCAATTTATAAAGAAAAACTAAAGGTTTTTTGGGGGGGGCGGGGGACAATACGGGGGTTTGAACTCAGGGCTTCCCACTTGCTAGGCAGGCGCTGTACCCTGCTTGAGCCACACCTCCAGCCCTTTTTGCTATAGTTATTTTGAAGATAGGGTCTCATGTTTTGCCCAGGCTGGCCTGGACTGTGATCCTCCTCTTTTAAACTTTCTGCCATTTCTGGGATGACAGGCATGCATCTACACGCCCAGCTTTTTTCTGTTGAGATGGGGCAGTGTGTGTTGGGGGGGGGCACTCATAAACGTTTTTGCCAAGACTGTCCTAGAACCACAGTCCTCCCAATCTCAGCCTCCCAAGCAGCTAGAATTATTAGCATGAATCGCTGGTACTGGACTAAGACTATAGATTTTTGAAATTTTTTTCCCAGTGGTACTGGAGGGTGAACTCAGGGCGTCATGCTTGCTAGGCAGGTGCTCTATCCCTTGAACCACAGCCCCAGCTCTTTTTGCTTCAGTTTTTTTTTTTTAATAGAGTCTTAAATTTTTGTGTAAGCCAACCTGGACTCCTAATTATGCTTCCTGTGGAGCTGGAATGACAGGTAGTGCATCACCACCCCCAGTTACTGGTTGAAATGTGGTCTCACTAACTTTTTGCATAGCTGGCCTCAAACCTCTATCCTCCTTATCTCTGCCTACTGAGTAGTTGGGATTACAGATGTGAGCTATCATGCCTGGCCCAAAAAAATCTTTTAACTTTAGGCTACACTTTAAAACAACTATTTCTAAATAATGTAAAACTAGTAGTAGCATTATCAATAGAAAGAGACTGCAAAATTATCTGGCATTTTATTAATATTATTAGCTTTATTATTATTTTGTTGTTTGGTGGTACTGAGGGTTGAACTCAGGGCCTTAAGCTTGCTACCACCTGAGCCATGCCCACAGCCCTTTTTGCTCTGGTTATGTTTGAGACAGGGCCTTGCTTTATGCATGGGCTGCCCTGGACATGATTCTTTTATTTATGCTTCCCTGTGTAACTGGATGTCAAAGATGCAACACTATGCCCAGCCATTGATGATACGGGGTTTTGTGAACTATATTCTCAGGCTGGCCTCAAACCATGATCCTCCTGATCTCTGCCTTCCAATTTGCCAGGATTACAGATGTCAGCTACCATGCCTGGCCTATTATTATTATTATTATTATTATTATTTATTTTACTAATTTCATTAATGCAATTGACTAACATATTAATATTTATAGTTAGAGAAACTTACCATATTTAATACAAACAAAAATATTTCTTTTGGCATTTTAAGATCAAATAGTAAGGTGAAGATAAACTAATTTTAATCAAAATCTTACACAAAAATTTCTCAAATTATTGTGAAATAGAGACTATGTAACAACAAGTGGAAATGGAAAGAAGTATGCCTTGGTTGGTTGGCTACGACTACCAGGAAGTTATGCATGGCTCTGGCAATGCAATCATATGCAGGTCATACCTGAATTTGCCACTGGCACACCTGCTTTAGATATTTGTCTGGTTTCATGACAAGATAATTTTGAAAAAGCTAAGTGTAGTCATATAACTCTTGGAGGACATTTTTACCACCAATTCCAAATTAGAGAGTGGTATTGTGTGCCTTTGAGTTAATCTTTAAGGAATTATTTTAATGGAAAGTTCTGTACCACCTCTATACCACAAAGACAGAATTTTCTGTGCTACAGGTTTACCTTCGTGAGTAATTTGTGCAATTCATGATGAGAGGTTGCAAAGTTACTGGAGCAACAAATAGAATACTGTGTCTCAGTTCTGCTATTCTGTGATATGTATTATCTTAAAAAACACAATCCATCCTTCGAAAGAAGACTAAGCTATCAAAATGGGTATGATATCCTGCCTGGGAGCAGCGGCTCATGCCTATAATCCGAACTACTCGGGAGGCAAAGGTCAGAAGGCCTGAAGTTTGAGGTCAATTTGGGCAAAATGTTAGTGAGACCTCCCCCCAATATTACCAAATAAGCCAGACATGGTGATACACTCCTGTAATCACAGCCATGTAGGAGGCATAGGTAGGAGGATCATGATTCCATGCTGGTCTGGGCAAAAAAGCAAGACTTTAAAAAATAATCTAAAAAGCAAAATGGGCTGCAGTTGTGGCTCAAGTAGTAGAGTGCTTGCCTAACAAGCACAAGGCTCCGAATACAAACCTTATTACTGAAAAAAAAATTCCCTGAAGAACAAATTTAATTTCACTAATTTACAGTAGGAAAGATCTGTAGTCTAAAATTTGGACTGGGTCACTTACAGAGGGAAGGCATTCCTAATAAGTAAACTGACTTAGGGAAAAAATATACTAGATAGTTGCTTTAAGGGATTCTTAAAAGGATAAATTAACTCAAGTGACCTGACTTATACCCTTTCCAGTATCTATTCAAAATCTTTGATTGATTGTACTTCTATGCTTCTGGAGACAATGACAAAAGTCTTCTATCTCCTAGTCTGTCCATCAGTTTTTAAATATAAAACACAGGCAAAGATTAATGTTATTTTATATTATTATTATAATTATTATATTATTTTGGTTGTCTTGGGGATTGAACTCAGGCCTTCTTGCTAGGCATGACAACCAAATATAACCTGACAAAAGGTATTTCACAGCTTTTATCAGTAACAAAGGACATTGTTACTAATATTCTACCTTGAAGGAAGAGGAAAGGGAGTAACTGGGCCAGGTGGTAAGCTGGGAAATTCAAATGACAAGACTATCCCAGGGCCACAGTAATTTATATTTCTTAAAATAAAACTCACTGTGAGCTGGGTGCTGGTGGTTCATGCCTATAATCCTAGCTACTCAGGAGGCAGAGATTAGGAGGATAGCGGTCTGAAGCCACCCCAGGCAAACAGTTTGAGAGACCCTTTCTCAAAAATATCTAACACAAAAAGGGCTGATGCACTGACAAAAAGGTGGAGGACCTGATTTCAAGCCCTGGTACTGCAAAAAAAAAAAAAAAAAAAGGACAATGTGAAAACCCCTGTGACTCCATACTTGATACCATCATTGCAAACTTCTCACAGACTCCATTGCTGGCCACTTCTCCTTTGCAGATTGGAAAGGAGCTGATACACATCAGGATTTGGAGTCATTTTTGCAGTTGAAGGCTTAAGACAGTTTCTCTAATTCCCCTTACTGCTCTCACTCCCCACTAAAACTTTAATATGCCGTAGTTTGTACTCTCTAGAACCCTAGGAGCAGAAAAGAACAGACCAGAGACAAAGCAAACAAGAGAAAGGGGAGTGAAAGGGCCTCACAGAAGCCTCAGGTCGACAGATCCTTACCTGAGCTCTTCTGAGATGAGGTCCACGTGGGATGGCAACCCTTGTGGAACCAGAGTGCCAGGGAAGCACTTGAGTGTGCATGAAAATACAAGATGGAATTATAGTGTCTCTATTCAGTAAATCACATAGAAATGAGGAAATTCTTGGCACCATTCTCAAATGCAAAAGAGATTACTGTTGTTTAAGCTAGTTTACAAGAAGTTGTGAGGTAATATTTTGGTTTATTAGTCTGTATTCAGCCTTTAATTTTCTCTTAGGAAATTCTTTATAGTTTTGAGTACTGGACTAAAACAAAGATATGTGTCATGAAATTGGTTGATTCTGGAAGAAAAAGGCAATTAAAAAATACTTGCCATATAAGGAGAGGGAGCGTTGTCATCTGAAACACTATAGAATGACACTTCAACTGGAAGAGTCAAATGTGTGGGGCAGAAAATGCCACTTGCTCCTACCTCGGCCGTGAAACCATCAACTATGCCGAGAGGATCTAAACGATAATTCAAAACAGATTCCTGGAAGACAAAACAAAGGAATTCACTTTTTGAAAAACAGAAAAGTTAACTCATTAACTTCATGGTCTGTGTAAAGAAATATATCACTGCATTTTCTAGTTACAGCTGGGCATGGTGGTACACACCTATAATCCCAACACTGGAGAGGCGGAGGCAGTAGGGTCACATGTTCAAAGCCAGCCTGGGCAACATAGTGACTTTAAGGCCATCTTGGGCTACACAGCAAGACCCTCTCTCTACAAGTATGTGTGTGTTGGGCGAGGGGAGGATTGGTGCTGGGAACTTGGGCAGAGTACCCACCTAGTAAGTGTGAGGCCCTGCATGCAAACCCCAGTACTGCAATAAATAAATAAGTAAATAAACTGACCGTTACCAGTTCCATGCTCTTCATCTGACTTGAAGTCATCTCCACCTCCCATCAATCTTTTCCTGCTCACCATTCCAGCCCATATTGAACTCTCCTGGAACTTTACCACTAGTTATACCTAATTGTTTAATATCTATTTTTATATCTGTAGGTGAAAAAAGAAGTTTGACCAGAGAAAATCTCATTCCTCATAGTGCCTATTCATTCAGTGCCAGGTGTAGAGAATCACTCAAGAACTTAACAGGTCACATACAGAAAATTCTATTCAAAGATGAAGTCACACACCTCCTATCTTAATTGACAAATGACTGCTTCTTATTTTTTTTTTAAAAAAAGCTACTATACAGCCAGTGTAGTGGCACATACCTATAATCCCAGCACACAGGAGGCTGAAGGAGGTGGATCTTGAATTTGAGGCTAGCCTGGGCTACAAAGTGAGAGCCTGTCTCAAAAAAACAAAACAAAAAAATCTGTTGTATATTACATGTGTTTTATTGTTTAGCTAAATAGAAAAATAGTAAATGTACACTAGAAACTTTATTTCATTTTATCGTTTGTTTATTGAATGATTGATTGATTTCTTTTTAATGGCAGAGTGTTGCTATGAAGCCCAGGCTGGCCTCCAACTTAAAATCCTCCTCCTCAGCTGGGATTACAGGCATAGACCACCACACCTGGCAGTTAAATTAATCTTTAATTGAAGACAGCTAAATCCATGATACTTGATCCCAAGTAGAAACAGTCATATTAAACAAAGAAATACATGTATCAGGGATCTTTAGCCACTTGATTTTAAAACAAAACAATCCTTTTATTTTAGAATAGATCTAGATTTATACAGAACTGACAAAGAAAGTGTAGAAAACCACCTGATTTTTCAAATCAATCTCCTTGATCACAAAGGGGCTGCTATTAGACCACCATCAGGTTTCATCTACTTTTAGTTCTCCTGGTTCCCAGAGTCCTTTTTTTTGAGATGAGATCTCACTGTGCTGCCTAGGCTGGTCTTAAGTGACTTGCCTCAGCCTTCCCCTGAGTAGGTGGGACTATAGGCACATGCCACCATATGTGGCTACCAGAGCCAATTTTCCCAGATAAAATGTGGCCAAGTCACTCATCTTGGCTAAAGTAACAGAAGCTCCATCCAGCCTGAATTCTCCAGAGCCCTACATCTCCTTATCCTAAGAGGTCACTGCCAACAATTCTCCCACAAAACAAAAGAGCACTCCAAGGCTTTGGAAAAGACATTACCTTCTCATAAAGAAAGCACCCAGTTTAAGAAACTTTAAAGTCTTAAAATAGTTTCAAAACACATTACCTCAAAATTTCCTAGGAGACTAAGACTTGTTATAGGCGGAGCACTACAACTCAAGAATGGTTTTCCATGAATATCTGAATCATCCTCAGTGTTTAAACATGGTCGAGGACTATTAAAACACAAACCAGCAAAAGAACACATTACCAACAACATTTGCTCAATTACTTTTGTCTAAAATTAAATTAGGGGAATTTGAATACTTTCAACTGCCATAATAAAAAGCATTTATTAACAAGTGGCTCAAGCACTTGCCTAGCCAGCACAAGGCCCTGAGTTCAAACCCCAGAAAAAATATGTCTAGTTAGGTTTTATATTTGTTATATTTGATAAAGAATATAACATCTTAAAGGTTTCAAGGTGGAAATTATAACACATCTTACAGTCGTAGTTACTGGAAATGTACAATAATGGAGACTTGTCAATCATTTTCAGCTAAAAATAAGAATACAAAGGCAAAATTATGTGGCCAAAGAGTGTGATCAGAAGACCTGGATTGGCTCAGAGGGAGGGAGAGCACTTGCTTAGCACACGGCAGGCTCTGGGTTAGAATAAGAGTTTTATTTGCCAACATGGAAAAAACTACCAAGGCTTCTTTGTAAAAGAATAAAAGGTTGGTTAACTACCAGAAATGTACAAATCTACTTAAATATTAAAAGCAATTGTTATTTATTATGATGACCAATACACAGTGTGGCTTACTGTCTCAATCACATCCTTACTTATTCTTAGGGCTGTGTGAGTAGTATCATACTGAAAATAAGATTCCTATTGCAATTTTGATTTTTAGGGCTAACATACTTATTGTGAAAGACAAGAATTTTGTGTAATAGTTTCATAAACACAGATAAATTTTAAGATAAATACCTTCTAGATGATAAGCTTTTCAGATGCAGCAATGAAGAATCCAGATCAAAGCAACCTGATTGTGTTTTCCTTTGAGGAACCTAAGGTCAAAATAATCACATATTAAATGTAAGCATATTTTTAAAACCATAAAATTTCTCTCATAACAGCTTACTTCAAATAATGCTGTTTATTACTTATTTTTCTCATATTGTCATTTTATTAACTAATATGGAAAAACAGATGACTTATAAAAACATTTTTTACTAGGTTTCAGGTTTTTAAGAGTGAAACTAGTTTTTCCTAAAACTAAACCTTATATGGAGTCCCAATATGTATGTAAGGTAAATAGGACTTTTACTTTTTTTTTTTTTTTTTTTAACTTTATGTGCTTCTATACTTTTTTTGGGGGGGGTAGTGGAATATTTATAGCTTTAAAGTAAAAGAGGAACAAAGTATTAAATAGAGATAGGAGCCTGGGGGACTGCCATCTCAGCCTCTCTTTGCCCAACCTTATGGCTCTACAGAGAATATTCTGGATTTTTAGACACCATTGTATGTCAAATTACATTTAAGACAAATCACTACCTAATTCAAAATATTCTAAAACTAAAACACCAAATGTAAAGTATAGGTAAAATCATATACAATACAAACATTATATAGATTTGTTTCTAGAATTAATATTAGATATGTGTAAAATATCTGACTCAGTGGTGTAGTGGTGACTAAGAAGAAACATGATACTGAAAAGTTCAGACAGTAGCATTTTTGAGAGTGTCCAAGTGGACCATGTCATTTGCTATAGTCAGAACTTAACTGCAAGATTTTCAATCTAAACTCTCATGTCGTCAATTCTGCAAAGTTCTTCATCTTCATTTCTTCTAATACTGTATTTTCTTCAAAATGTTTTAGAACTTCTACTAGACTTAAATGGACCATTTCACTTTTTCTTCTTCATGGTTCTTTCATATTTCACCTTTTATTTTTAAACCTTTCTATAGCCAGTCACTGGTGGCTCATGCCTGTAATCCTAGTACTCAGGAGGCAGAGATCAGGAGGGTCGCAGTTTGAAGCCAGTCCAGGCAAACGGTTTGTGAGACCCTATCTCAAAAAACCCATTAAAAAAAAAAAATAGGGCTGGTGGAGTAGCTCAAGGTGTAGGCCCTGAGTTCAAGCCCCAATACCACAAAAAAAAAAAAAAAAGTAAGAAAAATCTGCCTACTCGTTTACTAAACAGAATTTCTATTTGGCTCTTTTTCAAATCCACATATTTTTATTTTTGTTTTGTTGTTCTTTTGAGACAGTCTTGTCATGTAGTGCAGGTTGGCCTTGAACTTGCAATCCTCTTGCCTCAGCCTCTGAGTGCTGGGATTATAAATAGGTTTATGTCACCATGCCCGGCTTGTTCTTTCATCTTAATTCCATTTTTGCCTGCATTTTGCTCTTAGAAATATTTTTTTTTTTTGAGGTACTGGGAACTGAATTTAGGGCTTTGTGTTCCAGTCCTTTTGCTGGTTTAGTTTTCTTTTCAGACAGGGTCTCGTGTTTTTGCCCTGGTTGGCCTTGCATTGCGATCCTCCTACCTTTGCATCCCAGGTACAGGATGGGATTATAGGCATGAAACACAACACCAGGCTTGCTCTTAGGACACTTTAAAAAGAATTATTTTTAAAACTCCTTTTCAGGTTGCTTTGATAGCAGGGTTCCTATGTGTAAAGTCTCATATTTCTTGTTTCTGCTGATTCTTTAAAGGTGCATCTTAATTTTTTCTCTTTGATCATCTTCAATAAGAGGCAATTAAATAAATCCTTGGTGCCCTGGGTTATAATATGCAATGGTTTCTTGTTTCCTCCATTGGCACAATGGAATTCATGGGTCAACTTTAGTTTTCAGGGGTGTTTCTTAGTAGAAGTCTCTGCACCTCATAAGTAGCATAAATTCAGAATCCCTCCCACAAATGGCTTAGGTTTAGGTCTAATTTCATTTAAGGACTTCTTTTCCCCACCTATTTTATGCTTTCCTGATTCAGCTTAGAGTGAACAGGTAGATTTTTGTTTCTTCTGGCTTTAAGAAGACTTTAGTTTGCTTGGTCCCAAGTATGATTGGTGCAAACTTGTAGTCTTGACCCACGAGGGCATTAAGCCTTGTATTAAACTGGCTAGGATAACCTACAGGGTTATTATTTACTCCACAGTAGTACCTGAGAATTTCCTTTCTTATTCTTACACTATATTATGTACTTAGAAGTTGTTATATTTCACACAAGGTTAATAGGGATGTTGCACCAGCATGACGCTGACAACTTGTTTCCTGATCACCAGGGCATTTTGAAAGCACCTCATAGATAGGTCACATGTTTGGGGTTATTTTAATTGTTTAGAATTCAACTTCTCTAAAAAAAAAATTTTGAGCTCCAAGTATTAAATTTAAATTCTAGATTTCTTACTTCTTCAATGATTTTTGAACATAGGCCAGATACTATGTTTTCTGTTTACTAAAAGATACACACACAACAATAACTATTTTACATTAGTAGAAAAGTAAACAGGCTTTTAGTTCTACTCTGGTATTGGCAGCTTATCTTGGGCTACTGAAACATTAAGCCACACTGACTAACTGTTGAGTGCTTACTATGCACAAAGGGATGCAAACCACCACTGTAGCACAGATGTGGGGATTCCCTTCTTGTTTACAGATGAGAAACTGAAGCTCTCCAGGACAGCTCACCTACTGTCAGAGTAGCGTAATGTGAGGGTGACTCTATAGCAATTTTTTCAACCACTGTGTGCAAATCTAAATCTATTTGTAAACACAGAGGAGGGGGATTCTCAAAATAAGAGAAAAATTAAATGCATAAATTCCAAGTCAAAGACAGAAAGATATGAAATCACTTCCCAGATGATCCCATTGGTGGATCATCTGTGGTGGAGCTCAGTGCTCACTGAGATACAAAACTTATATACAGAAAAACCCCTAGGATTAAGGTTGTTTGTTTTTACATTTAGTAACAATTGAAATGTTAGGCAAAAGAATTTCAGGGAAAAAGTTTAATTCTTATATAATAAATTTCATTTTTATTCATTTTTAGTCTTTTCCAAATTATCACTAACAAATGTGCTATCAAAAATTAAGGGTTTCCAACTAAAATTTTATTTCAGAGGCATTTAAATTTTTTCAGTTAAAATTTGAATGAAATTACTTGTAAACATTTTGGATGTTTGGAGGATTTCAGTGTAAGAGGGAAAAGAAAACAACACTCACAGGACTTGAAAGAAGAGGCAGCCCAGTCTGAGGATGAAAGGCTCTGGTTGAGGTTCCATCCAAGGAATGAAAAGTATGCTTTTGCCAGGCGCCTGAGTGCTTCAGTGTAGCCTGCTATTGGGAAAAGAACTAGACTGAGTGGTACTTAAACACCATTTGAACCACTGGCACAGCATTTTAATTTTTGGTGTCATTCCTGCTGTTGTCTGGGTATTATAGTCTTGATGGTGAAGCTGAGGATCTAACTGTATCTTATACACACACATATATTTTAATTTGAAAACAATGCCTAAGATTTTTTTGGTAATATGCTGAGTAAAATCAAATATTCTAAAATATACCCAGTTTGTTTACTCAGAATCTACTAAGCTAATATTTATTTTAATTTGTGACAAACAATTCACAGAAAATTAGTAGAATAATTAGCATAATATTCTAAAATATAAAATTACATCAATATCAAGAGCCATTTTTAGAAGATTTAATGGGCTTGTCATGATATGGAAATAAGAGAAATATTATAAACTAAATAAATATATATATATATATATATATATATATATCACAGTCACGTCATTATGTTTTTGCTGTGATTCAAGAAACAGGTGAACTGTGTACAGAGGCTCGTATCGCTTCTCCACCTTTGGGCTAAGACCAAGTGTGGAGGCTTGTGTTGTGAATTCAGCTCTTCCTCAGGAGGCTGAAGCAGGAAGATCATTGAAGCCCGGGGGTCTGAAGCCAGTCTGGGCAACAACAGTGAGACCAGGTCTCAAAAAATAAAAAAAAAAAAGCTAATTCTCAAAAATTGGGCAAATTTATATTAAAAAAATCAGAAATTAAGAAAAGTACATGAATAAAATGTATTAAAATGTATTAAAAATGTATTAAAGACTAATTTGACTAATTTGGATCCTGGCATTTACTGGGTTTGTGACAATTACTCACCTTCTCTGGCTTATGGTTCTTACTTGTGAAATACAATTAGTAAAAACACTTAACCTCGTAAGATAGTAAGAGGATTAAGCAAGCCAATGTGCAGAAGAATACTTGAGCACGTAGCAAATGCTGCATGAATTTATTTAAAAGAAACATATGGAAAAACTAATCATAGTGTCTTGAAAAATACCATGGCCAGATGAACCCTCCCTATCAGGTGCCACAAAAGGTCATAAAAAGCTAATTAACTGTTTTTTTAAAATGGAGGTCTCACTGTGTTGCCCAGACTGACCTCAAACTCACAATCCTTCTGCCTCAGCCTTATAGGAAGCTGAGATTACAGATGTATGCAACCACGCCCAGAAAAAAAGCTAATATTTGTAAAGCCAAGAAGGTTTTTGTGATAATCATAATTTTGGGGAATATCTTTTTTTTAACTAATACATTAAAGGGGCTGGTGGAGTGGCTCAAGTGGAAGAGTGCCTGCCTAGCAAGCATGAGCCCTAAGTTCAAACCGCAGTGCCACAAAAAAGACTTTTTAATACATTAATATTTAAATAATACATGAAATATTTAAAAATATTTCAAAATTTATTATTTCATCATCATAACTATGAGACAGGCAGAGTTAACATTCTTATTATAAAATTGAGAGTGAGGTTTTTATTTCGTATTTATACATTTATTTATTTATTTATTCTTTTGCAGTACTGAGGATTCAACACAGGGCCTTGAAAGCACTCTACCATTTGAACTATGGCCACAGTCATTTTCACTGGAGACAGGGTCTTACTAACTTTGCCCAGGCTGGCCTCAAGCTCATTATCTTACTACCTCTACCTCCCAAGTAGCTAGGATTACAGATGAATGCAACCATACCCAGCTTTGAGACTGGGGTTTTCAGGAGGTATATAACTTATTGTATGTAACTCAAGCCCAAACTGGAAGTAGTGGCTTTGACTAATGGTTTTATAATTCTCCTACAGATAAGCCTAAATCATCAATTGTGTAATGCATAACACAATGGGTAAACCATTTATACTAGGTCAGAGCTGCTGACAAAAAAGCGCCTTAAGCTAACAAGAGTTTCTTTCTGACTCCTATTTATTTTCTGTCAGTGGTTCCTAAGCACTGAGATGAACAACAAAAAAGGCAACAGGAAGAACTTGAATCAAGCAAGTTTGCCAATTTGTCCTGGATTATCATAAGTTGGTAAGAGGAACCCTAGCTTACAAGTTGAGAGACTCCGCTAAGGGCAGGGGGTGCTTTCGCTCAACCACTAAACTTGTATGTAACTACTTGCACGTGAGTGATTCTGAGCCTCAGTTTTCTCCTATCTGTTCTACCTGTCCGTGGTGAAATACTAAAGAGAACAAAGTGCTCTATAATCATGTCATATAACTGAAAGCAATATACAAAGACCATAGAAAATCAAAGTATTTTATACATATTAAATAGTGCTCATTCTCCTGAATCCACAGACTGAATATTAAAAACAGTGCTTTATAATAAAAAAAATAAGTAACAAACCTTTTAGATTGTAGGTAAGGATAAAGAACAAAGCTAAAAGATTGAAATAATAGGCCTTATAGATCATTTAAAAATTATCATAATAGCAGTTTTTTAATAAAAGGATTTTAAACTATATGATCTCCATTTTTTCTATCTACCCAGCACTTGCTCTTAAGAGAGTGGGTTATTTGCAAGGACACTAATAATTCTGGAGAAGGATTATTTTATCAGACTGTGTGTTCTATAAATAATGGATACCTTGGGTCGTTATCTTTTTTTTTTTTTTGGTAGCACCGGGGTTGGAACTCAGGGCCTCAAGCTTGATAGGCAGATGTTCCAACACTTGAGCCACTCCACCATTCCCACCCATGGGTCTTTATAACTAGATCTTCTGTGAACAAAACTCAAACTATTAACAAGCAGCTGAGAATTATATTTGAAATATTATGTTACCTACCAACACTTCTGTATTTTTCAGTCGTTCACATGTAGACAAACAGTCTTTTATATTTTTCCTTTGAGAACAGTTTTGAGATTTTTCATCAGTTGAATCTTCTTTCTTATCCTGCTCATTTTTTAATTGGTCTGACTTTTTGCATTTGAAACCTTCACTATCTTTATTGAGATAATTTTCTATGCTATTAAGTTTAGTATTTTGCTCACAAGTCTTCAGTCTTTTTGAGTCTTTATTTGAGCAGTTATTTTCATACTTGTTCAAATAGCCAGACATTTCTAACATAGTAACTTTTGATTTTGAGTCAAACTTTTTTGAATTCTCAAATTGGAGATTGTCAAAAGATGCTGGATCACAATTCTCATTTTTTATTATTTTTTCCTTGTATTTATTTGTGCAAGTCTGTTTGTCAATACTGTTGCAATTTGAATACTGTTTATCAGTTTCATTGCTAATTTCTTGCTCCTTAAATTTTGACTTGGAAAGTGTATTTTCTAATCTGCGTGTCCAGTCTAAGTCATCCTCACTGCAATGAGGCATATTTAAAGAAGTTAGTAAGCTAGTAGCTTTGTTCTGTGTTTCCTCATGTGTCCCTTGGATGAGTTCAGTAGGATTATTCTGACACTGACTTCTTATTTGAGGTTTCAAAGACTTTTCTTTACTAATGCATTTAGAAGAACTAAAAGACTTACTAGGTATTAAGTTTTTCCCATCACTGCTGTCTCCTAACAAGGAAAATCTTCCCTGAGAAGCAGAGACATCATCCTTATTTTTCTTCAGCAAATTTTTATCTACATATGAACTCCTGAGCACTTTAGAGGGAGCAGAAGGAGAGTCATGGGCGTTGAATACTGGCCGGGAGATAAGCGATGCTGTTGGGTCAATATGCTCCAAGTGCTGAGCGATTCTTGCAATGACATCTTGCCGCTCCTGGAGCAACGAGCCTATCAAAGGATTAGTCTCTCCAGCAGACTGACGAGAATAAAGTCCATTAGAAATCCAAGTTTCACTCTGAGGAGTTTCTGGTTTTCCCCTAATTTTCCCCTCATTGATGTCTTCTGAGGAAGTAAACTCTGGACTACCAAAAGAAACAGAGAATATGTCCTTACATTTTCTCCTATTTTCATTTTGGTAAAGTTTTGAATTAAGTGAAGTAGACTCTTGAGCACTGAATGGATGTCCTGAAACATGTGAAGTGCCTGGATCACAATGGATCAAATGCTGAGCAATTCTTGCAATAACTTCTTGTCGATCCTGAATTAAAGAGTCTATTAAAGGGTTAGTCTCACCAACTGACGGCCAGGAATTCTGGCGACTGCAGACACTGGAGTCAATCACTGAAAATGATTTTAAAGTTCTCACTGATGTGTCATGTGACTTTATATCGCTTATGCCACTGTAGCCCAGAATATTGGCTTGAGATGTCCCATAGTCAGACCTGCTGCCAGTGCCCGGACACAGTTTTACATTCTTGATGGCTGTAGTATACTCTGGAGTTGGGCCACTTTTTACATGTAACACACTTTCCGTCCAAGTTTGTTTGCTACACAGACGCTGAGAACTGTTTGGACTACATTGTCCGCCTTCATTAGAATCGCGGTGCTGATGCATTTTAAGTTCACGTTCTTGACTTCTTCTCTCATAAAGGCCAATGTTTGTGTGAATACTACAGGTCAAAACTGGATAATTCGATTGTCTGGGTAAGGACTGAACGCTGACTTTCAAGGCCACGTTGTGAGAAACGTTGGGAACAGGAAACACATGTTCGATAGGAGTCTGTGAAAAATTCCACTGCAGGTCCACATCAGCAGCACTGATTCTACAGCCAAACAGAAAAACACAGGGTCAGTGGATGGTAAAAGCTCTGTCTTTATCACTGTGCACCGTATAAGGGCACACAGCATCACCCACCTATCTGTGCTGGAGTTATCTCCACTGAGGCTTATCAGCTGCTCTGCCACTCATATCCTTCTGGTAAAGTCAGCCTAAGTGGCATGACAGATTATGCTTGGAAGAGATGAGGTTTCTTCTCAATGCCACCAGGCAACTTAAGCACTAAAGGTCAAAAGTAGGGTTGGGGCTGGTGGAGTGGCCCAAGTGGTACAGCGCATGACTAGCGAGTGTGAGTTCAAACCCCAGTACCACCAAAAAAAAAAAGAATAGAGCCAGGGATGTAGCTCAGTGGTAGAGTGCTTGCCTAGGCATGGCCCTGGGTTCGATCCTCAGCACCACAAAAATATATGAGTAACTATCTCTTTTTAAGAAAAGGTCAAGAACATCATAATTTAACAATACTTGTCAAAACAGAAAGAAAAAGGAGTTTGTATTTAGTAGTAAATAAATAGATTTAGCTAAGTTTATTGTGTAAGGTGATTAAGAGAAACTACTTTAAAGCCACCTGTCCAAAAATAAAATTAGTTGCCTGGCAGCTGGTATGTTTATTTATTGTTTATTTATGTGCACACACACACTTTTTTGATTCAGGCTCTCATTATGTTCCCCAGGTTGGTCTCAAACTCCTAGTCTCAAGGGAACTTCCTGCCTCAACTTTCTGAGTAGCTGGGACTACAAGCATGAAACACTACACCTAGCTATGTTTAAATTTTTAAAGATGCCAACACTTAAGACTATCACAGAAATTCAGAATCCCAGAAAATGTTTCCACCTTATAATGGGAGCACATTTCTTGGTTCTCTAAAATAAGTTTAAAAGTTCTCTGAATACAATTATATACCAAATTTAATCCAACAAGCAAAATTCATACTGATGCAACCTAAATTTCTATAACTTATTTTGAGAAAAACCTCATTAAATTTTATCTACTTGTGTTTAGAAATGAAGGAAATAAATATGCTATTAATATCATTCAGTATGCTAGACAGTGGGAATGTGGATTATTCCTTTTTAACCCTAGACATACCTGTAAAGAATGTTTCGTGGAATAGCACCATGAGAAACACTCAGCCAAGCACTTAACTGAGAGAAAAACACAAATGAGCGGATGGCCAACAAGAGCGTCTTCTCCTCAATGAACCGGTCACCATTCCTAAGAGAAGTAACAAGCGTAATCTAAATGTCACCAAGTACAAAATGAATATATCACGCCGGATATGTGCTTTCAAAAGCTGAAGTCACAACTAATTAGTGTATCAAATATCTTATTTTGCTATATAAATACAGGGATTAAAAGACACTACACAATATTAAAATAATTTGTGGGAAGTAATGGAAGACTTGATACACCAGGAACAACTTAAACTAAGTCCAACAACTTACTGTCGAGGCACTGGCTCTAGGGTCCATCTTTCCAACAGCAGTGCATCTTGCTTAATTGCGGGATCATTCAGATCCACTCCATCTGTGGTGAGTCCATCATCACTGTAGCAGCAGTCTGGCAGCAGCATCACTTCCACCATGATTGGAAGGTTGTTCTTCCATAGCAGTGTGACCTCAGACCTGGTTCGTCTGGCTTGGCGACACTTAGAGAAATGAATATAAACAGAATGTCTCAGTAACTCTCCTAACTTTGTATTTAAATTTGAAAACTTTAAAGTAGATATGTGTATGAGAAACAAGTCATCCATTGTAGAGCTGTGCTCAGACTTGGCTAGTTAGGATTTCTCAATAAATAACTCATTCATGCTAGTGAGCTCTAGAGTACCGGGTATTTATGATGTGAATTTCCTTGGGGAGGATACCTTTGCTCTATTTTGTGGGAAAAGAACTGCCATTCAAATGTCTGACAGGTCTCTGAGTTGGCCCCGCCTTGTCTACTTTGCTAATTTCATAGAAAACATTAATTATTATGACCAAAATATCAAAAACTCATTTTCATTTAACACTTAAAATAGGCAAGATTTTTTTTAAAGTTTAAAAACTTGAGAGATGGCCCAAACAATGTTTACACATACGAATAAATGTATAAACAATAAAAAAAAAATAAAGTTAAAAAACTTGGCTACATTTGAGAAACATAATGGGGATAAAAAGTTTTAAAGCAAACTATAACCTACCTTCCAAAAATATTTTAACAATATTATTTTTTAAACATTAGCATAATGAAAATATATTCCCATTTTAACAAATAAATAAGAACACAAAATGGAAGAGCCAGAAACTCTGAAGTAAAGAAAATTAAATCACAGCAACAAAGACAGTCAGATTTAAAGTAGGAAAGGGCAGGTATGAAATTGGCTCCCCATCGCCTCAGTGATTAGTAAAGCTACCTTCCATGCCTTCAAGAGCCTACCAGCCAACCTTATATTTAAATGTGAAAATTATAACTGTGATATAACACAGGTGATGACAGAATTTAACTACTTTACATGAAAGACATAAAAAAGCATTGAAACCTATTTCTCACCTGGGCCAGCTTGTCACTGCATTCATGTTTGGTAGTTACAGGGTAACAGGACTGTGCCGGAGGGCAGTGGAAACTTTCTGTTCGACCTTTCACAGAGCATTCAGGTGTCCGCCCTTCTGTTATTAGCAAGGCCAGAGAGACCAAGAACTCCTCCGCATCATATTCAAAATACTCATCTAGGGTATCTGGTATATAAAAAAAAAAAGTTCTGCATTATATTTAAAATATTCATCACTTTAATGTACTCTTTTTTTTTCCAGTGCTGGGACTAGAACCCAGGACCTTGCATGTGCTAGGTAAGCCCTTTGTCAGTGAGTTATATTCCCAGCCCTAAAGTAAAGTACTCTTAATAAGAACTCAACTGGCTAGGTGTGGTTGTGCATGTTTGTAATCCCACCATTTGGGAGGCTGAGGCAGGAAGGTGAGCTTGATGCTAGCCTGAGCTACAGAATGAGACCCCATCTCAAAATAAATAAAAAATATTAAAATAAAAAGGAATTCATCTGTTATGCCTGAAATAACTAATGCCACATTCCACACTCAAGAATAGTCACTAGAAGAATGAAAATAAAATAAAAATGAGATAGCTTAAGTACAGTAAACCCTTGATTTACAAAATATACAAAATCATAAAGAAATGGATAATTGCATTTTGGTGTTGATGGGGATGCAACCCAGGGCCTCGGCACATGCTAGGCAAGGGCTTTACCACTGACCTACATCTCTACCCATGACAAACGGAGAAATACAAATTCCTGTTGAACAGAACTGGCACAAAATTTCTTTATCAAGACTTCAGTTAAACTAAAAATTTAGGAATACTTTTATCATCCTATAGTAAATTACATTTTTAAATGCCAGCCACAATAGTTTTTAAATACAAAATGTCACTAATAGCTAAAAGATTAAAATATCTTATATCATATTTTTAGTTAAGATGCTTTACTGCTATTGTTACATGTCAGAAAAAATGCAGATCCAACTGTGTTTCTCCCTTTTCTTCCCTTCTTTAACAAGTTCCTTGCTCTCACAGCACTATGCCTGTGGTGTGGACATTCACAGTGACAAGAGTTTCAGAGGGAGAAATGCTATAATTAGCAAAACAAGAGGCCTGTTTTGAAATATAAGGAGTTTAATATTTTGGCTATCAATGGCAATTTTTTCCCCCACTTCGTCATAGTAATTTAAAATTTTTTCTCATAAGTGCTCTAAGTTTGTTTTTGTTTGTTTTGAGTTGTTGCTCAGGCTGGCCTTGAACTCTATCCTTCTACCTCAGCCTCCAAGCGCTGGGATTTAGAAGTGGGCCACCACACCTGGCTCTCTCAAAAGCTTTCGATTCAGAGACAATTTTCAAAACAAAACAAGTCAGCATGGAATGAGCAGAGGGAAAGTACAACTCAAATAGAATCTAAAGAACTTGTCATCGCCCAGTATCATCAGCTCTAAGCACTTTCTCTGTGCCAGCTCAAATAATCCTCAGAGTGGCTCTGGAAGACATGGGCCACTACCTCCATTTTATAGACATTTAAAGCAACTTGCCCAAGAGCACCCAGATAAGAAAGTAGCAAAGTTGAAATTTCAACCCAGTCAGTTTGGCTCCAGAATCTGGGCTCCCAACTACCATACATACTTTTGTCTTTCACTAGGACTATAAAATTTCCTTTTACATACCTAAATATACATGTTTTTTGAAATGTAAATGAAAATTATATTTTTGGCATACAATTTAGTTATTCATTTTGGTATTTTTGTAGTATAGCATTATTTTCCAGAAATAGGACCCTAATTTAACAATGTGTCAATTGGAAAAGAGAGGGTCTCAACTATTCTCCAAGAATAAAATGAAGTCATAAATCAAGTGTCTCTTGGGATTCATGGAGTTAAATCATGGGTGTCCTTCAAGAGAGGAAAGCAAAGGATACAGAAAAGGAATCTTCAATCCTTCCCTGGTGGGTTTTCAAGGCTAGCTCAGGCTTGCCACAGCATAAATTTAGATCCCAGGAAACTCTATGGCCTCATTCTGCTCCCTCCCCCAGCACATGGGGTAATCCAGAGCGCTAAGAACTCCATAGAGCAGTGGCTTCTAAACTACTGAATACTGAATGATGCCAGATGTTAGCTACTCCAGGTGAGTGATGTTTTATGTGCACTGTTATTTTTAAAAAGTATAGAAGTTATTTAGATTATTTAATATAAATTTATATAAAAGCACCATTGAATTAATGGTAACTTTATTATATTATACTGTTCTTTATTGCATACACTAAAAGTAAATTTTCTGTAGTGTAGGCATTTGTTAAATCTTTACCTTAAATGATTGTCCTCACACCTGATGAGCTTAGGGGTTACTGCTGAGAAGGAGTATCTATCGGTGGGCCAAACACTCAGACAACTCAAAGACCCTAACATCATTTAAACCACGTAAACAGAGGCACTCATCTCTTCTTGTGAAACATTGCATGGGAGCACAACTCCCTAAGTCACTGCATAGAACACACACTATTATCAATGAAATTGGCTACAAATGTAATTTAGTTATTCTTGGGTACTCAAAGTTTCAGTAGGGGAAGTTCTGGTCTTAAAAACAGGAAACCTGTGTTCTAGCCTTAGTTATCCAATTTATTACACACACACACACACACACAAACACACACACACAAACACACACACACAAAGTTAATTAACACATGGGTCCTAAACATAAAAAATTCTCAGAATGGTAGACAGAACAATTAAATACAAATTATAATGTGACAACCACTAGTATTAAGGTTAGCACTCTGGGCTAAGGTGCCATAGTTGTGTAGGGGCATGTGGTGGAGGACAGGTGACGATGGATTCCACAGTAGGCTCCTATTGCTTAAGACAAGTTACTTAATATTTCCCTCAGAAAAATGAATGTAACATCTGTCCAAAAATGTTTTAGGAAGATCCCATGGGCACAAAGCTTTAACAGTCCCCATTGTGAAGAGCGCACCCTCCCAACTTTCTTTAAATGTGTGACCATGTTCCCCAATGCCACCAAAGCTAATTGATTCAAAAGTCTCTTTCCCAGAACACTGGAATTAGGATTCAGAGATGTCGTTTTGTCCCTGCTTGCTATAACTTGAACTGGGTACTCTTGGGAGCTATGCAGTGGCTATGGACTGCCATGGGTATAGAATAGTAAACAGTAAAGAAGAGAGTGAAACAAGCTAGATGCTGAATGAGAGAAGAGGGACTTCATAGTCACAGAAAGCCAGAGAAAATACAGCAGATTCTTGGTATCACAGGTCTATGGTTGCTTTTGAGGAAAAGCAAGCATGCTCAGGATGCATAGAGTTCAGCACTGTACTGCAGATGGTGGATTCGTTTTTCCAGTTTGCTGCCCAACTTCTGCTAAAACATGCCACCCTTTTCACTTCAATTAACTGCATTATGTGCCCTTTTTGGCTTGGGAGGCTTACTATAACTTTTACCTTGCTGTTGGGGCACCATTTGCTTTTTGGGAGGCAGAAATTCTCAAAATTAAGGGCCAGGAAACACTCAGCAGATCACACAACAATTTAAACACAACTGACAATAACATATGAGTGACTGAGAGCTTCTCTGCACCCGCTGAGCTGCATAATGCCTGTGCAGGAATTTAACATTTGCTTTTGAAATTTCTTTTGACTAAAAAAATTTTTTTGACTGCACTTAGTCAAAACTGTGTGTAGGATTTGTGGGGGCTCAAGTGGTACAGTACCTGCCTAGCAAGTGGGAGGCCCAGGGTTCAACACCCCCAACACTGCCAAAAAACCAAAAGTGTATAATAAATCCATGATTAAGGTAAGATTACTGTAGTTGCCTACAACTACTGTATTTTCTAACAATGCTTTTTCTAACAATGTTCTAGTGTCTCTTACAAGGCTTACTGAGAGTTTTCTGTATTCTGTATTGATCAATATCAGTTCCTTTAAGCTTTGTGAGCAGACTATTTATAATCACAAAAACCTTGACTGATGAAAGTACTGTTATGGAACTAAAAGAAAACGCTTGTCAAAAATAAAAATAAATTTAATCTAGGCATAGTGGCATGCACCTGTAGCCCCAGCTTCTCGGGAGGATGAGGCAGGATCGCATGAGGCCAGGAGTTCAAGGACAGCCTAGGCAACAGAGTAAGACCCTGTCTCAAATAAATAAATAAATAAATATTTTATTTATAAATAAATAAGTAATCAAGTGCTATGGATTGAATAATAGCCCTACTAAATGTGTATGTTGAAGCTGTAATTCCAAATATGATTGTATTTGGAGATAAGGTTTAAGTGGGTAATTCAGGTAAAATGAAGTATGGGTGAGGTTCTAATTCAATTGGACTCCAGGTCATAAATTTAAGATTTCTCTCTGTCTCCTTTCATGCCCCTCTCTCTCCATGTACCGAGGAAGTCATGTGAGCACAAGGTAGCTGATGCCAAGCCACCTCACGAGAACCTGACAGTGCTAGCACCCTGATCTTAGACTTCCAGCCTTCACAAGTGAGAGAAAAAAAAATTTTGTTGTATAAGATATCTGGGTCCATGGTATTTTATGGCAGCACAAGCAGACTGATACATTGAGGAAAATAAAACTTCGAAAAAATGTGATTTTTAAAATGTAATAAATAACATTTTCCTAATTAAAAAGTAACACATTTACTGAGAAATTTATAAAATTGGATAATAAAAACAAAAAATAATTCAAATCAGTATGGTGGTACAAGCCTGTAATCTCAATACTTTGGAAGCTGAAGCAGAAGGATTACAAATTTGAGGGCAGCCTGGGTTACTCAGCAAGACCCTGTCTCAAAAATAAAACAAGGCTGGGCACCGGTGGCTCATGCCTGTAATTCTAGCTACTTGAGAAGCAGCAATCAGGAGGACTGCAGTTCGAAGCCAGCCTGGGCAAACAGTTCTCCAGATCCTATCTTGAAAATACCCAAAATAAAAAAGGGCTAGTGGAGTGGCTGAAGTGGTAGAGTGCCTGCTTAGCAAGTGTGAGGTCCTGAGTTCAAACTCCAGAACTGACAAAAATAAAATCTGTAATGAAAAAACTCATAATCTGATTGTTCAGAGATACCTATAATTAATCTTGTAGCCTTGTTTTTTCGGCAGAACAAACACGGGATTATACTCCCAGGTGCCTTTCCAAACCAGGGAGGCTGCAGCTTGGTTGTGGCTGAAGCAGCTCAGGGCAGGACAGGGTGCAGAAGCCTTGGCTCAGCTCTTCTGGTGCAAGATGCCTAGAAAGCTGGTGCAAGGATAAAAGCCAGAGCAAGACACCAGAAAGACCACTTCCTCTCTGAGGTGCTGTGGCAGCTGAGTCTAAAGGTTGTGTCAGTACAGCCAGACATTCCAAACCCGGCTCCAGACAAAATGCTGTAACAGACTGGGCAACTGAAGCCAAAAGTATAGCCACTGCAGCACCTCTATCGATGGGGAGGTGAGGGTTGAGCTGTGCCCATCTTTATGTGGTGTTAGAACTCAGGAAAAGAGATGTGGACTTGAGTAAGGGAGGCAAAACTTGTGAAAAGGTGGCAAAGTTTTTGGCCTCAGCAACTCCAGAAGTGATTTTGGATTTGAAAAAAAAAGACACCAGAAAAAAAGTAAAATACTTCCTCGAGGAACTTTTTTATTGCTAACAATACAGTTGCTGTTAATAGGAAACATATTTAAATGCATAGAACATGGAGAAATACACACACACACACACACACACACACATAAACATACTAAACTTTAAAATAAGAGTAAGATTCAAAAAGTACTAGCTATACACTGAATACAGGTTCTAAAATCCCTTATCCAAATAGTCTGGGCTTGTCACTCTGGTTTCATGGCATTACAATGTAACAGAACCGGGAGATACTGAAGATGAATTGATTTAACTTCTTGCATTCTGTGACTGGGATTCTGATATCCAGAAGTTGAAAGACTTATTCAAGATCACACCATGCAAGATGACTACTAGAAGCTAGACTCCTTGACACCTGGTTAAATGCACATTATCCTGATTATAAATTAAAATGATAGTATCTCCACAAATGTTTCTAGAATTCTGGGGACTGTCTTCTAATCCAGTTTACAAGTGGCAGAGAAAAACCTGTCATACTGCTTTGTAGTCTTGCCTTATATTTTAAGATGCTTATCTAAAAGAAAAAAAAATTTGTGTTTTAAAAACTATAGTGAGCATTTTGTGAAAAAGTAAAGAACATTCAAGACTTGTAACTTAATATTAAATTTTTTTTGAGAGTCACTAATTTTCTTTCTCCACGATGATAACTTCACTCATCAAACCTTATAAATCTCCAAAGACCCTTAAAAGAAGAAAGAGGACCTGGAAGCTATTTTCAGTATTTGCAAAAGCCTATCAGACATCCCTCCATGTTACGGTTAAAAACTTGGGATCACACTATATGACTTTTAAAAAGTTTTAGTTTAACTGACACATATTAGTTGTACATATTTATAGGACACAGGGTGATACTTCAATATGAGCCTATATCATGCAATGGTCAGATTAAGGCAATTGCCAACACCTCAAACATTTATCATTTCTTTGTACATACCATTGAAGCTCTTAATCTTACTTTTTTATATATTATATAGTCTACAGTTTTCAATATAATTAAGTCATCTTTTAAAATGTGAAATTTACTTTGTAAGAGAGCCCATACTGCTTTTATATCCAAATCCAGAACCCTTCCTACTACAACATACAAACAACTGCTCCACTACCTTGAGACCATCTGTAGGCCTGTAACCATAGCACTATTGTATATGACCTCCACAAATACACTACACCAAAACTTAGCTAAAAGCTCATTATTCCCTTCATCAACTTTACTTCATTGTTAGGGACCGAATCTAGGGCCTTCTACATGATACCACCACTACCATTGTACATTTTGTAAGAGAGCACTTCAGTATTTCTGCCTGATTAGGAAGAGATGGGCATGGGGAGAGTGCAGGGAGAGAGGGAGCTGGGGGTGGGGGTGCTTGACTGATTCTTAACACTACAAAGTCCCTAACAGGGACTGACTTACTCTTGCACTAGGAAACATCAAGTTTAAAGTGATAAAAACTAACTTTTGGGCTGCTGGAGTGGCTCAAGTAGTACAGTGAGTGCCTGCCTGGCAAGAATAAGGCCCTAAATTCAAACTTCAGTACCACCAAAAAAACTCCCCCAAAACAAAACAACAATAAAAAAATCTTTTATGAAAAAGCACTTCTGAATAATATAACATTTGATTACAATTTGGTTGAATTTTCAATTTTTTAGAAGCCTTATGGAATTTAGTCTAGGTATTAAATATTTAAATGAAAAATTTGAAAAAAGTTTAGAAATGATAGTAGTTACCCATATAACTATTACATAAGTATTATAAAAACACTAGGGATCCATACAATGGCATATGAAACATGTGAAATACTACCTAGGAGCAAGTACTATATGATGACTTTTGGGAAGTCATTAGGAAAATTATCCAAATTTTAATAAATGAGGATACCTAAATCACGATAGTCATTAGAAAAGCTGCATAGTTAAAAATTTTTATAATGTCAACCCCTAAGACTTCAGACAGTAGAGTGTCCTTAAGTAAAGAATATGACTAGTAACTGGGAAATGTGTAAGGTTAAAGAGAATTCAGTAGATATGATTTAATAGTTCAAGGACATAGTTTAAATTAGAAACAGATTTGAGTTTAAGGCATCTGAAAACAGTTTACTTTTACAAAAACAAAAATATTTAGAATCTGGATGAATATGGACTTTTTAGGCTTCCCTCCTAACTACACATTTTAGAAGAAATGAGTATTTGACGCAAAATATAACATTGAAGAGAACAGAAAGTATGTTATAACAGGTTAGGTCAGACAAATCAATAACCATAACAACCTCCTAACTAGTATACCTATTTTGATTCTTTTCCCATATTCTTTTACCAACATAGCAGCCAGGATAATCATTTTAATACGTAAATTAGATATCACAATCCTCCAACGGCTCATTGCATCTAGGGTAAAATTCAACTTCTTTTCCTCACCTCCAAATCCTATTGATCTGCTCCCTCGCTACCATTCATTACCTCCCATTTCCCTTTCAGTTCCAGCCTCACTCACCCATTGGCTCCTGAACATGAACCATCATTCCCACTTAGACACTCTGCTCCGAATACTCTTTCCCATATGTTTTGGAGGGGTTGCTCCTTGTCATTCAGATTCTAGTTTAAATATCTGCTTAGAAAAGCCATCCCTGACCACTTTGGCTTTTAAAAAAAGAAATTTCGGTGCTGGGGATTGAACACAGGGCTTCTTGAATGCTAGGAAAATGCTCTACAGCAAACCACAATCCCAGCCCCCCTCACATCACCTTTTCTACAACTATGGCATAGCATTTAGCTCTAATATTTTTCTTATTAATTTGCTTTGGTTTTTTCTGTCACCACTGGAAAACAACCTTCAAGGCTCATTGTCTAGAAAAAGTTCTTGGTTAGTACCACCACAAACAAAACAACCCCCAGAAACAAAAAACAAAACAATGACACATCAAGAAAAGAAAAGTATCTGGCACATGGGTAATTTTATAGTAAACGCTTGTTGAATACATGAAGTTTTGGTACCCATTACTGGTCATGTTAACCAAGAGCCCGTTTTTTTTTTTTTAAGCATAACTTCTTATTCTTAATATCCATTCTCAAGTGCCTTCTGTCACATGTTCCTTATGTTATCAGTATATTCTAGTTCTTAACCTAATCTTAAAGTTTGATTTTAAAAAGAAAACAATGTTTCGACTACTAAATTCTACCCTCTCAAAACCAGAGCCAGTATGCTGTTACCTGTGTGTTTCCACAAATGCCTGTATTAAGTAAGGCAACCATAACTACTTTAAGAGGTTGCAGGGGTTACAAAAAGTAACAACTCTAATTAAAATAGATGACCCTGAAAAATGCTTTTATTTACATATTTACTTGTTATTTTTCAGTTAACAAGAGTTTATCTAATATCAGCCAGAAAATAATTTACAATTTAGTGTGTGTATATATATATATATATTTTTATGTATATATATGTGTGTGTGTGTATATATATATATATATATTTTTTTTTTGGTAGGACTGGGGTTTAAACTCAAGTCTTTGCACTTGCAAAGCAAGCGCTCTACTGCTTGAGCCATACCTCCAGTCCACACTGGTTATTTTGGAGATGGGATCTTAGGTACTATTTGCCCAGGCTGGCCTCAAATGGTGATCCTCTCGATCTCAGCCTCTCAAGTAGCTAGGATTACAGGTGTAAGCCACTAGCACTCAACAACATTCTTTCTTTTTAAATATTGTTTTTACTATTTAATCCATAGATCACTCCCATCGTTCGTTCAGTTCCACAATGCCTACGACACTCACTTTTTTTTAATTGTTTTATTATTCATATGTGCATACAAGACTTGGGTTATTTCTCTCCCCTGCTCCCACCTCCCCCTTACCACCCACTCCGCCCCCTCCCTTTCCCCCCAACCCCCTCAATACCCAGCAGAAACTACTTTGCCCTTATATCTAATTTTGTTATAGAGAGAGTATAAGCAATAATAGGAAGGAACAAGGGTTTTTGCTAATTGAGATAAGGATAGCTATACAGGTAGTTGACTCACATTAATTTCCTGTGCATGTGTGTTACCTTCTAGGTTAATTCTTTTTGATCTCACCTTTTCTCTAGTTCCTGGTCCCCTTTTCCTATTGGCCTCAGTTGCTTTTAAGGTATCTGCTTTAGTTTCTCTGCGTTAAGGGCAACGAATGCTAGCTAATTTTTTAGGTGTCTTACCTATCCTCACCCCTCCCTTGTGTGCTAAAGCTTTTATCATGTGCTCATAGTCCAATCCCCTTGTTGTGTTTGCCCTTGATCTAATGTCCACATATGAGGGAGAACATATGATTTTTGGTCTTTTGGGCCAGGTTAACCTCACTCAGAATGATGTTCTCCAATTCCATCCATTTACCAGCGAATGATAACATTTCATTCTTCTTCATGGCTGCATAAAATTCCATTGTGTATAGATACCACAGTTTCTTAATCCATTCGTCACTGGTGGGGCATCTTGGCTGTTTCCATAACTTGGCTATTGTGAATAGTGCTGCAATAAACATGGGTGTGCAGGTGCCTCTGGAGTAACCTGTGTCACAGTCTTTTGGGTATATCCCCAAGAGTGCTATTGCTGGATCAAATGGTAGATCAATGTCTAGCTTTTTAAGTAGCCTCCAAATTTTTTTCCAGAGTGGTTGTACTAGTTTACATTCCCACCAACAGTGTAAGAGGGTTCCTTTTTCCCTGCATCTTTGCCAACACCTGTTGTTTGTGGTGTTGCTAATGATGGCTATTCTAACAGGGGTGAGGTAGAATCAGTGTGGTTTTAATTTGCATTTCCTTTATTGCTAGAGATGGTGAGCATTTTTTCATGTGTTTTTTGGTCATTTGAATTTCTTCTTTTGAGAAAGTTCTGTTTAGTTCACGTGCCCATTTCTTTCTTGGTTCATTAGTTTTGGGAGAATTTAGTTGTTTAAGTTCCCTATATATTCTGGTTATCAGTCCTTTGTCTGATGTGTAGCTGGCAAATATTTTCTCCCACTGATGCTCACTTTTCTAGTTGGTCAGAACAGGCTGGGGACTTTGAAGAAGCTGCTAACCCCAGATCCAGAAGAACATGCCAGTTAAAAGCGGCCGGTCCTAGCTGCCAGTCAGTCTGGGTGCCCACACAATCCTCACTGAAGTCCTGGAGGTAGAAGGACCCCAGAACCACTGTGTTTTGATTAATCACCAGTCCTTATCCATCTTGCAGTAGAATACAGATGATCTTCCTGAAAATCCATTCCATCACAATGCTCTGAGTTCAAAGGGTTTTTTGTTTGTTTTTGCTGGGATTCTTTATTTATTGGCTCCTCAACTGCCTAATGAATTTGGTATAAAACTCTTACTCATGGAGTCAGCTGCTCTGCTTGTGCAGTGGTAGATCCTGATGTGAATGCTGCTTTTGAGTTACATACTGGGTGACCTTGCTTAAGACCTCGTCTCCACAATGGCTTCTTCAAGTCATCTTTTACTGCTCCCTACATGATTTCTCTGTTCCAGCCAAACTACCATCTATACAATGATCTACTCATTGTAAAATGTGCTGTTGCTCATTCTCTTTCACCTATCAAGCATCCTCTCCTTCCCACTAGAGTTTTTGAAGTACTTTCCTCACTTCTTATCTTTGCCACACAGGTACCCTTTCCCAACCCCTCTCCTCACTGATCTTTAACTAACTTTGTACTCTTCCCTAGAGCTTATGTAAATCATCCAGGCTATGAATGGTTACTGCAGGGTGCTGGCACACAATCCTAAGGTCATAAACTTTATCTCCATGTGGGTACACTTCACTCTGTTCCTGGATGGGCTATATTACTAATTTCAGCCAGACTTCTCTAAAACTTGGGACACTGATCACAAATGTGAGCATGAAAAAGAAAAGGACAGATCAATATAGTCAATCATTGCTTCAGGTAAAATTCAGCACTATCTTGACATCTCTGTATTTATGCCAATCTGTCCATTTCTCTATAATGATATTCTTAACATTTCACTGATGTCTATCTACTAATAGGTTGAATTCCAGTGATTGAAATATTCTTTGTTATTTTTATGTTCCATTGTCATAGGTATGTACTATATATTGCTATTTTAAGTGAGAATTATAAAATGATCTTAGAAGCCATCTAACCTAATATATGTCTCCAAGATGAGGAAAATGAGATATAAATTCATCAACTTTCTTGCTAAAAATTGCATACTACAACAGAATCCCTTGATTCCTGGACAATTCAGGAAATTTTCAATAATTTGGATAGTTCTCCTTATTATTATTTCTCTGGTAAGAGAAGACCTATTATTTGATAACCATATTGCTTATAATAATTTCTTCTGTTGGTTTTATATAAACAATATCTTAAAGATTAACTTTACTAAGTGTTAAATATGTCAAAATTTTAACTAATTTTAAATCCGAAATATTAAAATGTCATAGTTCCTTATAAAACTGTAATAGTGAAACACTATGGCATAACTGGGAGGAAAAAAAATAGGCTTTACAATCAACTAGATGTAAATTCAAATACTTAGTAACTCTGGGCAAGTTGAAACAATAATTTTTCTCACTACTATGAGCCAGTGCTAGGGATCAAACCCAGGGCCTCACACACGCTAAGGCAAGCATTGTGCCACTGAGCTACACTCCCAGCCCATGAAATAACAATCCTATCCTTTTGTTTTGGGGCACAACTTGTTCTGGTTGGAATTATCAGATTCACTGTCAGTTAATATCCCAACTTTGAAATTGCAAACTGTGTATAGCCAGTAAGCAATTAATTTTAAAATTCACTATAAATGTACTACTCCATACAGTCACAGACTTTCTTAGTAAAGTTTTTGTACAAAGGACTTGATGAATGTAAGTTAAGAAATTTTGATTTAAGCCAGGTGCCTGTGCCTCACTAAGCCTAGCTACTTGGGAGGCTAAGATTAGGAAGATCATAGTTCCAGGCCAGCCCAACCAGAGTTAGTGAGATCCCATCTCAGCAATTGGGGAAGGGAGGGAGGTTGTTAAAAAGCTGGGTATGATGACATGCACCTGTCATCCCAGCTACAGAAGGAAGTATATATAGAAGAATTGCAGTCCAAGTCTGCCTGGGCAAAAGCAAGGTCCTAGCTCCAAAATAACTAGAGCAAAAAGGGCTGGAGGTGTGACTGAAGTGGTAGAGTACCTGTTCAAACTCAGGTATGAGAGACAGAGAGATAGGGAGAGAGAGAAGTGAGAGAGAGGAGAGAGAGAGAGAGAGAGAGAGAGAGAGAGAGAGAGAGAGAGAGAGAGAGATTTTGATTTCCTGAGGTATTTTCTTTATAATGTATTTGAGTCAATGAATGTCATGAAGCATATCTTCACTCCTTAACAAATGAAATGAGATTATTTATATAACTGATGGCCAAAGTAAATATTAAAATTCATGTAAAGAAATTTTTTGAAAACAAAATTCACTTTTAAATAACTGTTTTATAACTATAATTAAAATCTTCATTGGAGAATTCAGCTTTACAAAAAGTAAAACCCAGTAAGTCCAATCATGGATAAGTTCAGATATGTTACTTAATTTCTCTTAATTTATAAAATGGGCATGATGTTAGGAGAGAAAGGAACTTTTTCTCTATGCTCAGAGATGGCCTCTGTACACAGGGAGAACAGGACTTAACCTAAAGTCTTATGAAAATATGCTCCAGAAAATATGCTAGAGGGAAAACCTCTCATTTCTATATCCCTCCTTTAATGAATTCTTCTACAAAGCAGATAGGGTGGCTAGAATGACTGGCTTAACTTTGGTGGTCTTTTACTGATTCTAATCAAGATGGAATAACAGGGATGATTTAACCTCGTACTTTGAACCTCACAAAATAACACCCCTGACATTGGACAATCAACAGTGCAGGACAGTGATTTCTGAGAGAAATAAATAGGTGAGTTCCACAATTTCCCAGGAGGTTTCCATGCTGAAGCACAGGGAAGAAGCTAGACAGAGTCTAACAGTCTTCCTGAATGAAGGACAAAGGAATTAGAAGGGGAGGTCAAGGTGGTTAAGCACCAGAGAGAGAGAGAAGTAGCATTCTAGCAAGAGTGCTCCATGAACTGGGGAAGTAATGAAACACCAAAACAAAACAAAACAAAACCCTCTCAACCAAGAATCCTTGTGAAAACCAAAGCAGAATGCTTTTCTAGACATAGAAAAGCTGAAAAAAGTCATTACCAGAAAACGTGCATGACCAAAAATGTTATAGGAAGCCCTTCTGCAGAAGGAAATGATACCATTTAGAAATCTGAAACTACACAAAGAACACTAGCAACCATAAAATATGTAGGTCAATAGAATTTATTCTCAGTTTTTAAATCGATTTTAAATAAACTTGATTGTTTGAAGGAAAAATAATCATTAACATGATAGAATTTTTTGCAGTAAAGATGTAAAATGTATAACAATAGCACAAAGGCCAGGAGATGGTAAAATAGGAGATTCTTATATTTTCTCAAACTGGTATATTACTTGAACATAAACTATGACAAATTAAAACTGAATAATGCATACCTTAAAGTGACTACTAGAAAGCAGAGAAAGGAGTGGCTCAAGTGGTAAGAACTCCTGCTTAGCAAGTGTGAGGCCTTGAGTTCAAACCCCATGTCAAAGCACTAAAGTACAGTTTGTTTTTTTTTTGCAGGAAAAAAAAAAAAACACCCCAAATCCTAAGAGGCTTAAGTAGTAAGTCAACAAAGGAGACAGAATAGAACGAAACTTAAAAAAATTAAACCCAAAAGCTAGAAAAACAAGAAAAAGAAATAGAAACAGATGGGACAAGTAGAAAGCAAATAGTAAGAACAGATTTGAGCCCATCCACATCAACATTACTTAAATGTGAATGGCCTAAGCAGCTCAGTTAAAAAGCAGAGACTGTTGGATTGGATAAAACAGCAAGATACAGCTAGGGTGTGGCAGAAGTGCCACAAGGCCCTGAGTTCAAAACTCCAGTACCACCGAAGAAAGAAGGAAAAAAACCCTGAAAAGCAAGATACAACTATACCTACACAAAGCTCATTTTGAATATAAAGACACAACTAGGCTAAAAGTTAAAGATTGGCAAAAGATATACCATGCTAACACTAATTAAAAGAAAGCTGGAGTAGCTGTATTAATATCAGATAAATTATCAGATCAAATATATTGTTAGTGATACTGAGTGACATTCATAATGACAACGAAGCCAATCCATTAAGGGAACATAACATTCTTAAATTACACAAGCCAGTAAGAGAAAGATACCCAGAAAATCTCAGAAAAATTGGAAACTAAATGACTGATGTGATTCTAATAGTCATTGGATGATTGTTTTACTCTAAAGTGAGGTCACCAAGTGATATGAGCTGAATGAGGAATAAAGGGAAAAGAAAAAAAACCCATTGAAAAATGCATGCAGAATTCATGAAGTCCAGCATTCTATCCTACTTTCCCCATCAACCCTGTTCTCTCAACCAAAATTTGCTCTTCCTCTTCCATTCCATGTATAATCAAAGATTACATGCTCAATTACAAAAGCCAGAAACACAGCGATGGAGTCCTATAAATTGTATCCCCTAAATAGTCCTAGCCACTTTTCTTTCCTACAATGGCCCTATCAATACTATTAAGGCAATCATCTCTCCCAGAATAAATACATTAGTTCTGTGATTGGTCTCCCTTCATCTAGTCTCTCACCATTCCTGCCCATCCCTATTTCCCTTGTTGGAATTCTCTATAAAGTGTAAATATGATTATTTTGGATTAAATTTCCATGTTTCCCACTACTTACTATTTAAAGACCAAAATCCTACTTTAAAAAAAATTATTTTTTGTGGTACTCGGTTGTGAACCTAGGGCCTTCTGCAAGCTAGGCAAGTGCTCTACCACTTCAGCCATGTCTCCAGCCTCCAAGTTCCTACTCTTTAAGAAGCAGCTTAGCTACCCAAGAGGCAGAAGCAGGAGGATTTCCACATTTGAGGCCAGCCCAGGCAAAGTTAGGGAGACCCTATCTCAAAAACAAAATAAAAATAGAAAGACTAGAAGCACAATCCCTAGCCATAGGGGGGGAAAAAATTAAAAATCACTTACTAAAGGCATAGGAGAAGCCATCCTTCCTCACTAAGGTAGACATTTCTTATAGTATTGCTACTACAGCTATAAACCAGCAAGTTCCTGTAAGATGGAGGCTATCGTGTTCATTCCTGTATCTTGTATATTAGGATGTTCCACGTAAACAATCATATCATTGCAAGAAGTTTTGTTTCTTTCTTTATAGTATTCATGCTTTAACTTCTTTTTTTTGCCGTATTACAATGGTTAGGTATACAATGTGGTATAGACGTGGCTATTGTAAGTTCCTTATTTCTGGTCTTAGCAAGGAAGTATGATTAACAGATGTAGATTTTTCAAATATGTTATTAGATTAAGAAGGTTTGTTTATAAGGTAATTTTGGTTTGATAAATATTGTAAAATAGACCCTTCAAGGAAATGGCATCTATTACTTTAGAATGCTCTTTAAGTACCAAAGAAATTTTCAAACAATAAACTTCTAGATAAGAATTGCTGAAGAAGGCTGAGTTCAGACCCTACTATAGCAAAAATAAATGAAAGATTCTCTCTCTCTCTTTTTTTTCTTGGTTTGGTGGCATTGCGGCTTTATGCTTGCTAGGCAGGCACTCTACCACTTGAGCCACTCCACCAGTTCTGTGTGTGTGTGTGTGTGTGTGTGTGTGTGTGTAATTTTCAGGATAAGGGTCTTGTGACCTATTTGCCAGGGCTGGCTCTGAACTATGATACTCCTAATCTCTGCCTCCCGAGTAGCAAGATTACAGGTGTGAGCCACCAGTGCCCAGCTTACAAGATTCTCTTATTGAAGCTGGAGGCACGGCTTAAGTGGTGGAGTACCTGTAGAAGCACAAGGCCCTGAGTTCAAGCCCCAGCACTGCCAGGAAACATTGTTGAAGAGCACGTTATTATTTAATTTTCTTATGTTAGCGAAAAATAGCTATTTATTGGAAATATTTATTGCTTCTTGGCTCTTGGCTAAGATCAAGTATAAAAAGTAACACCTATAAAATGCCAGAAAAATATCCTTATTCACCAAGAGTGAGCCCTACTGTGAGCTCTGAACGTCAGATGCTGCTGCTGCTGTGTCAGCGTAGGTTCATCAACAGTGACAAAATCCACCACTGTGCTGTAGAATATCAATAACCGGGAAGTTGTGTGGAGGTGGGTGAAGCATTACAAGGGCACTCTGTATTTTCTGCTCAATTTTGCTATGAGCCTACAACAAAAAATGAAGTGTGTTAATTTTAATTCCTGCAAAATGCCAAAAATGTGAGTTTTTTGTTTTGGTTTGTTGGCAGTACTAAGGATAAAACTTAGGGCTTTGAGCTTGGTAAGCAAGCATTCTACCACTTGAGCCATACCCCACAGTCCCCAAAAATACATGTTTTAAAAATTTTTTATAGGTTTCCTGGGTGCCACTGGCTCACACCTATAATCCCAACTACTCAGGAGGCAGAGCCAGAAGGATCATAGTTCAAACGAAGCCAGCTCAGGCAAATAGTTCCTAGAGACCTTATCTCAAAATATCCTTCACAAAAAAGAGCTGGTAGAATGGCTCAAGGTATAAGCCCTGAGTTCAAGCCCCAGTACCACAAAAGAAAATTGATAAGTGAAAAAAAATCTATGATGAAGATAATCTAGTCAGTTATTCTAGTATTATATTTAAGAAGTTTTCTTCAGGAAGAATGGATTTTGAAGAAACAAAAATTACAGGAGAATACAAACTCAAGCAAAACAAAACAGTATCAAAGCTCAAATAAATAATCTTTACTATCCCAGGACCAAAAAAAGGGACTTTTATAAGCTTAAATTAATACAGCTTATGTCTTTTTTCTTAGTTTTTGTTTTGTCTTGCTATGTAGCCCAGGCTTGCCTCAAATTTACAATCCTCCTGCTTCAGACCCCTGAGTGCTTGGATTACAGGCATGCATTGCCACACCCAACTAGCTTATGTCTTAAACATTTCAGTGCCTAAGTATGACTATTCAGTACTTAAAAATGTCTTCAGTGTTTGAAAAGTGAAAAAGATTAGCTACTAGGAGGAAGGAGAACTGTTGCGCCTATAATATAGGCAACAAGCAAAAAATTAAGTGGTTGAGGGAACCACAGTTCTTATAATACTTGGCATTCTCTAAATCTACTGACAATAACCTTGTTTCTCATATAACCTCTGGTGCTAAATTTCTTGGACTACAGTATTGAATACTTACGTATCAAATTTCTGCATTTTGTAAATAGGCCAGAACGAGAGTCTCTAATGAGCAGTGTACTATATTGCATAATGATGGCTTTCAGAATTCTATAAATACAGTCATCTGGGAAATACCAATTTAGTGTCAGTCAGATTTCTGTTTGTAAAAGAACTTGTCTACAGAAAAAAACTGAAAGAACAGTTGCTCCTTCCTAGACATGGATGGCTCTCTGTGGCTGCAGTTTTAACATGGTATAAGGTTGTAATAGCAGCATACTTAGGTGCTTGCTATGTGCCAGGCACTGTGATAAACATTTTATCTTATTTAATCTTCATAACAATATTAATACAAAAAAGTTAAGGCATTTGCCCAAATCTCACAACATATTTAGCACTCATACTGTTTATCTCCAAGAATAAGCCATTACATATATGTGTGTGTATGTATATATGTACATATATATAAATCATTTGTGTACAATTACTGTTGTTATCAAATCTAAAATCTCATTAAGTTGAAGATATACAACTATTTTATATTTCACTAGCAAGGAGAAAAAAGCTGTCAAACTACAGTGTGCCATCAAGTATAAGAAGCAATCTCTTTCCAGACATTTAGTATGTGGAAAATGCTTACTTTTAAAAATCAAACATGATAACGCTAAGACTATTAATTTTATCAGATTCTGATTTAAATGCAATATATCTTAACAGACTCAAAACAAAGTGAACAAACTGTGATTGTTGAATGCTTTTCGGCTTCTGTTGATAAGATATCCAGTCTTAGGGAGTGAAATCATTCAGCCAACAAACCTCGTATTTGAAGAAAGATAGCAACAGATACAGTGTTCATAAGAACTGCCTTCATACTTTATACTTATGTATTTTTCATGAAACTATGTATATTAACCAACAAAAAAATACTGCCATCAGAAAGTATGTTTAACAAAGATTGGGTAAAGTAAACCTATATTGAAAAACAGGGTGAAATAAAGGCTGGATATTTTAATGGAAATTATAGTTTCATGGCTAAGATCATTGTTAACAGTTTGGATCCTGGCTATGCTTCTATGTAGCCTAAGACAATCTGCTTAGGTTCTGTAAACTTTACTTTCTTGAAAAATGGAGGCAGTAGCTACCGTAAGGCATTGTTCATTTCATAAGGTCAAGTGTGTTATTTTAAACACAGCATCTGGCATATGAATTTTTATGCAATGCACACTTCTACTAATTCTTAATAATTTCAATAAAAACTTTTAACAGTTCTGAATTGTGTGGTGTTTGTATCCTAGCTACACATGAAATAAACTGGAAAGCTTTAACAAACAGAAAGCAGGGGTTGGGAGTGTGTAGCCCAGTGGTAGAATGTGTGTTCAGCATATGTGAAGCCCTGGGTCCAATTCCAGCACCCATATCCAAAACAGTAATAAAATAAAAATAGGGCCCCACCTGAGATTAGGTATTGCATTTTTAAAAATAGCTTCCCAGGTAATCCTAAAGTGTAGCCACTTTGGAATCACTTTTAGTGAATAAGCACCACTGCTCTGGGCAGAGAGAGGCTTTAGACTGAGCAATGGAGAGAGGCAATGACTAAGCAAGGCAGCTGTACAGAGAACATGGCGGAGACAACATGAAAACAGACACCCACCTTGACATGTATGCACTAGAGCAGTGTTTTCAGTTGTAGTCATGAATTTGCAAAGATCTATAAAGTATATGCAAGTGTGATAGAACTGTTTCTCAAACTGGAATCTGCAGACTTCCTAGGGATCTAACAGGGAATCTCTCTTTGAGTTAACAGTGACTTACTTTCAATTAAAATCTTAAAAAAATAAGCATAGACTTTTTCTGGATCATCTAGGTGCCATAAATAACCAAGGACTGCCTTATATTTCAGTGTTATATTCACACTGGGGTAACAACAGAAGTTGTCTGTGTCTTAAGCAAATAACAAGATAGGTAGAATAACCACATTCAAGCCAAAAGGACTTGTCTGATAAAGCTGTATTGTGCAGTATATCCACCTTTTGACACACAAATGTGTAACTGTAACACATCATAATGACTTAAAGGTTACTGGTTCTCCTCACACACTGTTGGTGGGAATGTAAATTAGCATAACCCAACCACTATGGAAAATAGTATGGAGGCTCCTCAAAACACCAAAAATTAGAATTGCCATATGATCCAGCAATACCACTCCTAGGGATATACCTGAAGGAATGTAAGTCAGGTTACAATAAAGACACCATGTTTATTGCAGTGTTATTCACAATAGCTAAGCTATGGAAACAGTCAAGATGCCCCACTACTAATGAGTAGATTAAGAAAATGTGGCATTTACATACAAGAAATTTTATTCAGTCATAAAGAAGAATGAAATTTTGTCATTTGCAGGTAAATGGATGGAACTGGAGAACATCATCTTAAGTGAAGTTATCCAGGTTCAGAAAGCTAAAGGCTACATGTTCTCTCCTATGTGGAATACAGACCCAATACAAACACAAGAAATATTATGAAAAACAGGTCACACAATCACAAATGAGAGAGGGAGGATAAAAGAAGTAAGTTAAGACGGTGAATATAGTTGATGTACTTCCTATACAAGAAAGAATACAGGCTTTTCAAACCTGTTGAAATCACCATAAGAAAGGGACAAAGATAGAGAGGAGAAAAATAGAGGGGATGAACCAATTCTGGTTATAATATACATACACATGGAAATGTCACAATGAAACACCCTGTATACCTATTTAAAGTAAACAAAAATGCCTTTTTTCAAAAATGGAGAAAAGGAGGTAAAAGAGTTTCTGTGTGGAGAATGGTATCAATGGGAAGGTGGAAAATATTAGGAATGGGTGTAGGAGGGTGAATATGGTAGAAATATCACATACATACTTATGTAAATAGAAAAATGAGACCTATTGAAACTATTCCAAGAATGGGGGAAAGGGAGATAAAGAGGAATGATGGATATATTGTAAGAACATTTGTAAATGTCACAATATACCCCCAGTACAACAAGAATAAAAATTGTAAAAATAAAGTTTATTGGCTCTATAATTTTATTTGCATTAAAATTTTATAAACATATGGTTTTATAGTTGTAGGAGAGCTATTTGAATAAGGAAATTATACTGAATTTCTTTTTTGCATTGTAATTTTAAAAATAATTTGTGTTAGTTGGTTTGTTTTTTTTTCCTTACACAGATGAGGGAAGCCTGGAAGAAAAGCTGAATGGATTCAGATCTCACCTCTATTAGACAGTGGTGATGCTTCCAACTTTTTATACTATCGTCAGGGTCTTCTATCCCTCTGACATTACCCTAAAGTCAGCAAAAAGATACACTTGACCTTTTATATATGTGGCAGAGTTCCTGACATGGTCTGAATGTGAGTCCCTCAAAAGCTCCATGTTGAAGCCTGGTCCTCAACATGATGGCATTAACAAGATGAACCTTCAGGAGCGAGCTTGCTCCTCTCTCCATTTGAGGATGCAGTAAGGAGGTGCACCTAGGAAGCAGAGGCTAGGCCCTTACCAGATGCTAAATGAGTTGAGGCCTTGATCTTGGACTTCCCATTCTCCAGAACTGTAAGAAATAAATGTTTTTCTTCTTTATAAATTACCCAGTCTAGGGTATTTTGTTATTGCAGCCCAAATGGATTAAGACAATTCCTAAAATCCAACCAAACTCCATTATTAAAGTAATTTTTCTCCATATGCCTCTTAAAGACCATTTCAATGTCAAATTCAGTAGATGTTTATATTTTAGGGTTAATATTCTAGAATATTAATTGCACTAAAGCCAATATAGCACTTTTTATTTAGATATAATTTTTCTGATTCTATTATTTTCATTAAGTCTCTCTGATAAAACATTAAAGAAGTACTAGTAAAGTCTAGATGGGCTGCATATTTTTTCCCCAATATACAGAAAGTGTCTAGAACAAATACATCTCAGTCCCATTTCAGTACTTAGTTTCCTGGTCAACACGCCTCTGCAGACTCAAATACAAATCTTCTGTCATCTTTCTGTCTTTAACAAGTGAATCAGAGTTGGCCCAGATGAACCCCTGTAATGTCTAAGGACTTAGAAATGAGTTAATCCTAACAGTTCTTAGGACAATTGATAATTTGAAATGACTGAAAATATTTCACTTAGCATTTAAAAACAAGGAAGCATCTACTTTTCCACAACTTTGCTTTTTGATCAAAATTTTAATAATTGTACTACTAAATGTGGTACTTAGGTTTTTAGTATTTCTGACATGAAAAAATTTGAGATATATCATTGAGTGAAAACAGTAAGTTGTAAAACAATATGTAAACCATGATCTTTTATTTTAAAAGTACATACACTACTGTAGAAATTATACAACTTTATTATTTATAGAACAAAACAAACACACTCCAAACTGCTTGCTATAGTTAACTCTGGGGCAACCTAAGCTTGCCCAACTAAGAAAATAAAAATAAAGGATACCCAGTTAAATTTGAATTTCAGTATGGAACACACTTATACTAAAAAGTTGCTCATTTGTCTGAAATTCAGACAAATTCAGGTTGAATTTCATCACATTATATTAGAAAACTGGCTGATCAAGCCTATGTTATATGCCTAACATCAGAACTTAGACATTTATATGTTGCATATAGAATTGCTATATTACATATAGCTATACAACAAACAAAAGAAGCTATTAACACAAATATTTAAAGGATTCATCTATTTCCTATAATAAATAACCTGAATGGTAAAGCTCTGAAAAAGGACTAGGGTTGTGGGCTCAGTAGTACACTATGTGCTCCGCATGTGTGAGGCCCTGGGCTTAATCCCCAGCACCACAAACAAACAAGTAAGACTTCAAAAAAGCTGGTGGACTCATTTGTGATAACAAGAAAACCAGAAGTCAATCAAATAGCCATGGGTGGCAAAATATAAAAAACAAAGTTGTTGTATAGTCATACAATGGAAAACTATACAGCAAAGAAAAATTAATGAACTATAGTGAAACATCCACAGGGACAAGGGTTAGACAAATGGTTTAAAGAGTGTGGCTTTGTTTTCATAAAGCCTGAAAATGAGTAAACTGTACAGTGTATTCTTTGGGGATCTATGCATACTTGATAACACTACACCCAAAGAAATGCAAATTTCAGGGGACTATTTATGCCTGAGAGGGAGATAGGGGTGTAGGTGTGGAGGATGAGCACCCCGCTGATGGTCTAACTCACCAGGAGGTTCACTAGGTTTGTTGTACTATTAGGAGTGTTTGTCACACTTCTACGACTTTCTGACTTTGATAGCATCTCATATATTCTTTTGTACAAATCAACACTACATAGAATAAAAATATGCAGAATGAAAAAAAAAAGCTGGTGGAGTGGCTCAAGTGGTAGAGCAAACATGAGGCTCTAAATTCAAACCCAGTACCATCAAAAAGAAACTTCAGGGGCTGGTGGAGTGGCTCAAATGGCAGAGTGCCCACCTAGCAAGTATGAAGCCCAGAGTTGAAACCTCAGTATCGCCAAAACAAAAAAAAAACAAACAAAAGAGACTTCAAAATAAGAATTCAAGCTAGGCACTAGTGGCTCATGGCTGTAACCCTAACTATTTGGGAGGCTAAGATCAGGAGGATCATATTCAAGAGGCCAGGGCAAATAGTTCACGAGACCCCTCTCTCTAAAAATAACCAAAACAACAACAAAAATGGACTGGAGGTGTGGCTCAAGCAGTAGAGTATCTGCTTTCCAAGCGTGAAGCCCTGAGTGCAAACCTCAGTCTAAAAAAAAAATATCGTAAAGTTAAAAAATGAAGTAGAAGGGCTGGAGATGTGGGTCAAGTGGTAGAGCTGAAGGCACAAGACCCTAAGTTCAAACCCCAGCACTGAAAGAAAAAAAGAATGAAGTAGATATCTGCATGTCTGTACAGAAGATATCAAAATAGCATTGTATGAAAATATCAAGCAAAGAAAGTATGCGTGGTATGATCCTATTTTTATTTTTTAAAGTCTTATGAGACATAATATTATGCATACTTATATATGGACAAGGCAAAGACTGGCACTACCTGCACAAAGCTGTAGACAGTTTACTCTTGGAAAATAAGACAAAAAAGGAAGAAGAAATTAACAGAATAAATTTTCCTACTTGTTCATATGTTTTGTCTGAATTCAAACAATATATGCCACATTAGTAATGTTTTAAATCAAATTTAATAAGCTGGGTGGTAGAGAATCAAAGACATCTGCAAAGTACATATTTGGTTATAAAGCTTTTACAATCACAGATAAGTAATGTTTACAAAAAAAATTGGACAGCTACCAAATTTTTATTTTGCTAAAGGTATTTTAAAAAAGAATACTGGGATAGAATACAGAACTCACCAAATGGATAATTAAATATAAAAATGTTATGATCTCTAAGAACAGAATATTATTTACTAATAGTTTTTAATGTACATAGTCACTGAGGAAGAAATACTGTGTCTGTCATATACTAATGGGTTCTCAGATTTTAATGTATCCAAGAATTGTGGTAGACAGAATAATGCTCTCCCCCAATAATGTCCGTGTCCTAAACCCTAGAACTTGTAAATATGTCACTTTACACTCAAAAGGAATTTTCCTGGATTATCCAGGTTGGCTCAATATAATCCCAAGATCCTTATAAAAGAGGCAGAAGATCACACAAGAGAGATGTTACATGGCTGGCTTTGAAGTTGGAGGGAAGATCATAATTCAAGGAATGCAGGAGACTCCAGAAGCTGGAGAAATCAAGGAAACAAATTCCAAATGCACGATAAAGTCTATTCGGTTAAATAGCAACACGGAATTTTGTATTTCTCATGATTTTTCAATAATGTATAAAGATATGTACTAATGACAATATAAAAATGGAATCTTGCTAAAATTTCAGGATTAAGAAATTCTACTGAAAGCTGGTTGCCAGTGGTTTACGTCTATAATCCTAGCTACTTGGGAGACTGAGCTCAGGAGGACTGCCATTCAAAGTCAGTGAATGCAAAGGTAGGGGATCAATTTTTTAGGACAGAAAATTAAAGTTTAAAGTAGTGGTTGTAAAGATATCACCTTACTATAAGATGGGTGAGGACAGAAACAATATTTTTTCTCTAATTTTTTTTCCTATAAAGGTAATTTCAAACAACTCTACTTCACTTAAAATGGTAACTCTGCCAAAGGCAGTATCCTTTAATGAAGATAACGATCAAGCATGTGATTTAATACTAAAGTAATGCTTTTAATTAATGTTTTATTGGATGACTATGGTCATTATCATCAACCTTAGGCAGCCAAAAATAGAATGTTTCCCAGAACCAGATTAAACTGGTTTTAGTTCAGCCAATTCACACACAATTAGAATTATTATACTCTATTGAGTGTAGCTAATTATTATTGTTCCATTATTCCAAAATCTGTTTAGAAGATAAATTTGCTAATCTGCTTAAATTCCATATTTACAACTTTTACCCTAAATTATGCCAGCTAAATAACAGCTCTTTAGCCAGACATGAAGGTCACACTCAGCACCTGAATGGTTGAGGCAGGAACATTTTGAGTTCAAGACCAGCCTGTGCTACATAGTAAGACTGTCTCAAAAAAGCCAAAAGAAAAAATGTCAAGCAACTTGGAAAAAGTATGAAAAATGCTGTACTCTAATTTCAGTTTTGTAATAAGTTAGTGCTGAGTTCTTGGGAGAGGTCAATTAAATTCTGTGACCTCAGTCTGTCTGTCTCTCACACACACAACCCCATTTGTAAAATGAAGGTGTATGAAACTACAAGGCCCCTCTCAGTGCTACTCATCTGACTCCATGTAAGTCAATTTTGTAATTATAATTGCTACCATCCCATTTGTTGTTACAAACAGTTTGGCCATAAGCACAAACTGACTGTGCATGTGGCCTACCATGAATTAAAAATAATCACGGGGGCACTGGTTAGAGTACAGAACTTGTCCCAACCATAGCTGTTTGCTTTTGTTTCTTGAAATCCTGGAATCATCTAAGCTTCCTCCCTATCTCTCGTCCCCAGCAGGCTGCCTGCTTCTATTTCCAACAGTCTCTTCTGTCTGACCCCCTAGCATTCCCACAGGATGTTTAAAGGGAAGTAACAAGGGATGAGGTGAAAATAAAAAGCCCTGTTTTCTCACCTCATCTTCCATCACTCCCCTTTAGGTATCCCTAAACTTGTTCTCTCCCCACCTCCAAATGCAGACCCCTGTACTCCATTTCCTCCTGTTTCCAGCACTCCTCCTTGGCAGGCCTCATGTAGCTGTACCATGGGAAAACTTTGTGGTGAGAAGGTGAGTTACACTTGTGTATGAGGAGTATACTCCAACTTTCAACACTTCTACTTTTCTACTCTTCAGATACCCTGTGAATTTATCAGTGGTTATTACTTGATCATATTTTACACACTGAAAAAAATAGTGTATGGGCTGGATATAGTGGTGCATGTCTGTTATCCCAGCACGTAAGAGGCTGAGGGAGGAGGATCAAGAGTTTGAGGCTAGCATGTTCTACACAGTGAGACCCTGTCTCAAAAAATAAATAGAATATGAAATTACCATATCAATACATCTCAGCAACCTACCAAACACTTATGCAGGAGGTGGGGGCAACTGAAGCTCTAAAAAGCCAACTAAATTCTCAGTAACTTGAAAGACTGGCTAGCAGGTTAAAGTGGAAAAAGAGAAGCATTTGAGAGCTGGGAACATAGCTCAGCGGTCACATGCTTGGGTAGCACATACAAGACCCTAGGTTCAAGCTCCAGACACTACAAAAAAGGGAGGGGGGCAGAAGTATTTGATATTTTGGGGTCTTCTCCAGAAAGCAATGGGATAATGAGGGCTTTTCACTACCTTCAAGAAGAGGTCAATTTTATGGGGAAGGCACAGGTAAGTCTAATTTGTGGTGGTAAGTGATATTGGGTACATCAAAGTGCTATGGGAATGGTTAGGAATGCCTGAATCTTGGGCATCAGAAAGTCCCCACAAGACATGGCATTTAAAATGTAAGCATCAGAACTAGTCAACATTACTTAGGATATTTACTGGCATTCTTTTGTTTTGCCTTCTTTAAGTACAGGCTGTCAGAATTAGGCTTTTAATCATGCATCACATGTACAGGGGCACAAACTTAGAGCCACATGGGTTTCATTCATTGCCTTCTTACCTGAACTGACCCTATTTGATTTCATTTCTCTCTGCTCCATGTAAAGCACCAGACCTAACTCCTCACTGTTTCAGGACCTGAAACCTCTCAAGTAGAAAATACAGTCATTTTTGCTGTCCCCTATAGGAATATTCCTGATTGCCTGGTGTTAACACTACACACCCCATATACAAAGAACTCTGGGAGTGTAAGACAGTAAGTCCTGTCTCTCAAAACCACAAGTTCTAGATTTAGCTGAGTGCTCAGAAGAATATGCTGTGCTAAAAAGGAAACAATCTACTATTATGGTGCTGTTTGTTTTGTTCTAATCCAGATAACTAGCATATAACTTTCCAAAATTATCCTTGAGCTTAACCCAATTTAGTTGTGCATTTTTACCTCATGGGAATATGATTACAACATAAGCTGGTCCCCAAAATAAACTGTTTCAACCTCCTTCCCTCTACAACACACATGACCACTACTTCTGAGTACTCTCAATGGTCATTTTCCACTGAGTGTGTGTGTTTGTAAGTGTGAAACCTAAAACTCCTGGAGAAATAAAAATATGATGGAAGACAGATACGTTTTTAATTAAGAGTTGAGAAACTTGAGCACACACAGGAAGATCAGGTCAGCTCAATTCTGTTAAACAAAGATGGAACTAGGTGACATTCATAGCAGTAGACCTGCTATTTCTAGATTAGAGTGATTTCCGGAAGAGATTCCAGATGACAGCCTCTGGCCAAAGGAAGTGGTCATTTAGGTTTCCTCTGTCTGATCTCAGTCTACGACTCAGAGACCTGAGCATTACATTCATTCCAGGCTGATCTTTTTGTGCTAGATTTTTTGTCAGAAGCCTATCCAGAATACAGGAGTCAGTATAGGAATGCTGGGTATTCATCAGGACAAACACATCTGCAAGAGTACTAATTTAAGGAGTGCAGACGGGCACATTTTACCATCTCCTCTGCAGCTACAAAACAGCACTCACGTTCACCATGCAATGCTTTGCTTCCATACATATCCTGAAATCCTCATCCAGTATGGTTTAAGCCTCAATTTTTATAAATTAATGCTTTAGAGTCTGACTAAAATCAAATAATACTTAACAAAATTTCCCAACTTAAAAGAATATATGAACTTCTGGATATTTTCCACAAATCTATGTGCATACATACACAGATAGACTGTTCTTAGCAAAAGACTTGGCAGCTTTCAGCAGATTCCCCAAAGGGTCAGCATGAGACACTGACACAAAACAATCACTCCTTCCCTGTGTGGGTATTTTAGAAAGAAGTAATCTGAGGTAAGTGTGCATTGCTCCCTGGTAAAGTCAGGATACTTATTTCTAAAACAGTTTTCCTTCTTTTCTGTCAATTGCAAAGTAATCTCTGGGCTCCTTGCAGAAGCCACCCTACTAGTACTTCTGTGCTGGTTGGCAGTGATACAAGAAGGAGTGCACCTGGAACAATGTTTTTTCTTTTTAAATTTGCTTATTCTCTAATTATCAAAAGTGAAACTGTATCTTCAGCAAATTGGAGGACTAAATGATATGTATGTAGAGATAAAAAATCTTAGCACTAGGGCTTAGAGTATATCTCATTGGTAGAACTCTTGCCTAGCACAAGGCCTTGGGTATGATTCCCAGCACCACCACACACACAAAAAATAATCTTAGTATTAGAAGAAAATATGAAAACCAGGTTGAAACCCAGGTTAAATCATTTCCCTCCCCAAATAATTTGAAATTATCATAGCTCAAAGTAGTGAGAATATGGTCAGATGAAATTTTGTGTACTTATAAAAACAAGTATTTGCTGAGTGAGTATTTGGGGTTTGAAGTTTCAATTTTCAAAATTTATATTCTAAAACACTCATATGCATCATATTTGTAATGATATTTAATTTCTGGCCCTCAGGCAGCTAGTTACCTCTTGTCATTAATATTGGTGTAATTACAGGATCACCCTTAGCTCAATCCTACGTGAGGAATTCAAAAGAAAGCTCAGAAATGGGTTCACACATCATTTCCCAGTGAACAAATCCTGGGGATTTAGTTCAGTATTTGAGGGGCAGGGAGCACAGGTATGTGTGCACACACATACACACATCAAAACCAGCAAAGTTATACCACATCGACAGAACAAGTGCTTATCTTATTACTTCTTACCTGATTTCACTTGTTTATTTCCTGGTTGACAATTATTAAGTATTATCTATTTTCAGACAGTCATGTACTTGCCCATCAGCCCTGCCTTCTCTTTCCGACTCAAATCCTCATATTTTCATGACTTTGAAAATCATGAATTATCTTAGAAAATTGGGAAACTTAGAATATCCGTAACTGCAAAGCTTAGGGGCAGGTGGAGTCTAAATGCTTGCATTTGAAATTTTCCTAGTACTGAGAAAACTCAACATGTTTGCATTTTTATGTAGAATAATTTTACAGAAAAGGGAAGCTTATTAAAACATTTTATTGAATGTTAACACTAGGTCATTAATCTAAGTAGTTTCTGCACATTCTTTCACTTAAATCCCACCATCACCCTAAAATTTCATCATACTGATCAGGAAACTAAGGTCCAAATGGTGAGTGTATGCTCAATATCCCATAACTAAATAATAAAATCATACAGGCAAACCCTTCAGATTGTGAGCCTCAATAAGACAAAAGCAGTAAGAAAAGAAAACAGACCAAATTGTTTGCTTATTTATTTAATTTGGTGGCACTGGGCCTTGTACTTGCTAGGCAAGCACTCTACCACTTGAGCCATGTACCCAGTCCTATTTTTATTTTACTTTTTTTTAGACAGAGTCTTGCTATGTAGCCCAGGATGGCCTGAAACTCACTATGTAGCCAAGGCTGTTGTCAAACTCATGATCCTCTGCCTCACCCCCCCAAGTACAGATGTGCAACACCACACCCGGTTCAACTTTTAAGTTTTACTGCTTCATATTTAGCAATACAAATTAAAGAATAGGGACGTGCATATCTAACGGGCACAGCTTCCCTCTCACACAGTGGTAATAGGAAGCTCAGGCTGAACTAAGCCTGAAGCTTAGACTAGATCATCTATATAACCTTCCTGTAATTCACAATTTTACTGTCCCCATGCTTATCATAAACCTTCTCATTTACTGCCTTTTATGTTCAGAAATTTTTTGATGAGTAAAACTAAGGAGATCAGTGAAGAAAAAACAAGAAGATAATTCCAGTTTCTCAATCAATAATCCTCATGCTGAACTTTTATAACAAGGCCTCATGACAAGTGATTATATAATCAGATCCAATTAATATCACAAACAACTGTATTTTTGTAATCCAGGTCTTTAATTTTAGATAGTGACATCTGATGGTTTTTTTTTAAAAAAAAGATAAATTAGATTCCTGATAATAGCCTTATATGTTGGTATGATCTGTAGTCCCAGCAATTTGGGAGGCTGTGGTGGAAGGATCACTTGAACTCAGGCCACTGAGAGTAGCCCAGCAATACAGGGAGACACCCTGTCTCAAAGACAAAGAAAAAAAATAGTATACAAAAAAGAGGAGAGGGAAAGGGAGGTGGGAGAGAAAAGAGGGGAGGGGAGAGGAAAGTAGGGGAAAAGAGAGTAGGGGAGGGGAAGGATCTGACAAAAAAATTTAAGATCAAACTTCCCTGTCCAGCTGACTATGAAAAGCAAATCTTTCTTGGATAAGTAACAGAATTCCTGCAAGGAAGAGTCAAAGAAACATCATATCATATAGTACTTAAGGCAGACATTTACATACCTAGGAATCAAATATTTGTGACAATACCTTAAGTAGAAATGAGTTTTAAAAGATTTCATAGACCTAGGGAAAAAATTCGATTGTTATTTCTTCCCATCCTGTTGTTTTAAATTATAGAATTTAGACTGGGTTGGGGGTGTGGCTCGGTGGTTATAGCTCTTGCCTAGCACGTGCAAGGGCCTGGGCTCAGTAATTCCCAGCACCAAAAAAAGAGTAAGAGAGAGGGAGGGTGGGGAGGAGAAGGAAGAGAGAGACAGACAGAGAGACAGAAAGACAGACACAGAAAGACAGAGACAGAAAGAATGGGAATAGAATTAGGTAGGAATTGTGAGATAGTATTTACATATTATAGCCTAGTGATTTCAAAATAAAAACAATTTTACATTATTATAGTAATCACTGCATCTGATAAATGCTAATACTTCTGTTTGCTTTTCTTTATCAAGCAGCCAAAAACAAAAAGAAAAAAAGAGAACCAAAGTATTTTTCTGCAAGTACAAAAATGTATAACCAACTTACAGATCTAACACAAAAAGACAATGAATAATAAATTCAGAGAGCTGAAAATACAACAGTGCTATTCTAATTGACCAGCTTATAAACTTCAATGACCCTGAGATTTTGATACTGAACAGAAACAGGAATTTTCAGATGCTCCAGTATATGAAACATCTTTAGGTGCTGAGCTCAGGAATGAAGTCTGGGTTTCTGCCAAGAATATTCCTTCTGAACACAATGGGAAAGCCTCTGTGCCACACAACAGGCCTCAACTTTCTTACAATTGCATGTCCCTCCATCTTTTGCATGGTATGAATGAAAACAGCCTGCACTTGGAAGTTCTATTAATTCTTAGGAAGCAAACCAAATGGAAAGGGAAGCAAACCACTTGGAATAAAACTTTATTTTTGTGATTTTTTTAATTACAAAATTAGTAATTGAGGAGAATGAGCTCTAAAAAATGAAAATGACTAGACTGACTTCATGTGATGTGTCTTTTTTTTTTTTTGTGATACAGGGTCTCCCTAGGTAGTCCAGGCTGATCCCCACCGTGCCAATCCTATAGTCATATTTAATGTTTGTGGGTCCCTCTGCATACCTCTGCCTCCCATTCCTACCTTCCACTCGAGTCCCCATCCCTTACAACCACAGCTCCTTCTCTAGAAGTGACTGCTTTGTAATGTGGAGGCCAACAAGTACAAAGAATATAACTTCATTTTGCTACAGTTTTTATTTTACCTATGTTTTTAGCTGTACCTAACAAACTGGAAATTTTAAGAAATGTCAATCTTTTATTTAAAGTTTAGCAAACACATAGGTTCACATAAAACACATTTTTAATGTTTGAGGACAATTTATCTCATCAGTTTGTCCTGAAGATTTTAAGTCTTTTTCTCTCCTGGAGAAAGGGTCTTGCTATGTAATCAAGGCTGATCTTTAACTAATGATCCTCCTGTCTCAGCCTACCAAGTACTGGAACTACAGGTGTGCACCTCTACACCTGGTAGGTCTTAATTTTTAAGTTAATACAAATATGTATTGTTGAAAACAAGCAGTAAGGGCCCAAAAGTATGAATATATTTTAGTTATTTCCAAAGAAAAGAAATATCTCTTCTCACCAAAAATGCTAACATTGATTGCTAAAACTTGCTAATTAAAGGTACTTTTGGAAAAGAACAAAACCCGTGCTGTTCCAAAATATAACATTCGTAAAGGTAACAAATAAAGCTCTAATATTAACTCTGAACTTATACTGACATTACACTAGACATAAGTCACTGAGCGAATTAAAAAGGTATCACTTACATGACCATGTGAAAGTAAGTAACAGAAAAATTGGATATTAGCTCAACAATGATTGTTAATAAGCAGGCAACATGCTGCTTTAACTAGCTTGAAAGAATCATTAGCTAAATCAATTATGTAAATTCCAACTTCACAGTAGTTGAGAAAATGCAAATAAATTCTGTTTCTCTAAAATACTTAAAACTTTTATATAATCTGTTAGACAAACCAGTTTTTCCAGATCTCACATAAACATACTGCAATCGATGTTTTGCTCAGTTATTGAATTAGTGTGGCTTAAATTAATAAAATTTTACTGTAATTGCAGTATTAAATAAGTCAGGTATGGAATCCTTATATTTCAGAGGCCTCCTTTCGTTTTATAACACTATCTTAACCATTTGTGGTGTGCTGTCCAAAATCCTTTGCTCTAGAAAGGATTCTAGATGGACATTTACTAGGCACTACACTGAATTTTCTGCTAAATTATATTACTGTCATTTATCTGAACTGCACAGAACTAGTCAATAGATCAAATAATTAAGAGACTGCACAATGAGGTAGCATCTTCATGTGTGCTTTATAAAAAGGCAGCATAACAATTACTTCATGTCAAAAATCTACTAAGATACATTCTGACAATGCTTAATTCCATTAAAAACATATAATTTATTTTAAGAACAGTCTTAGCAGCTTTTATTTTAAAAACATCTTTGGCCCAACATACAGCTAAGGCTTCTGGCTAACTCACATTCCTCTCCCAGTATTTTCATCTCTATCCCATTTTTTCCCCACTAAAGTAAGCCCCTTGTATTTGGTTTCTTCTTACTCATTGTTCAGATAAGCATTTTAATCATCTTTTTGGCAGTGCTGGTTAAAGAAAACAAGGCTATCTGAAGCTACAGAAAATTCCCTACATCCAATGTTTTCAAAAGTGAGATCATCTTCTAGACTTGTTTATTAAGAATCCATGCAAAACAAGCATCCCAACTGGTAAACAGCCACAGAAAATTGGAAGCTTGAAAATAAATCCGTTACAAACACTTCATTACACACCTTCTCTGTGAAGCCCTTTGTTTCCACTGAAAACCATCCTGGAATCCTCGCCTAAGAGAAGTTGCCTGTGGCTGTCAATAGCTATGCTGTCAGTAGCTGAGGATCCAGATGTCTGCAGCGGTTAAAACAAATGTCCAGTCGGGTGCTGATTCCACTTCCCTCCTAAGGTTTTCACAAAGGCAGCAGAGTAGGAGCACACATAGCAACAGCACTCACAGCTGATTGGATGGAGGGCGCTCAGCCTCCCCTGCTCGCGGGTCCACTACAGCTTCCTGTCTACTTGGCAGCACTGTCATGTTTTCTCCACTCCTCTTACCAACTCAGCTGTGTTTAGGCAACTTGAAAGGGAGGAACAGTGGACTGACAATGACAAAGAACTCCAGCACAAGCCCCTAAAATGTATGTTTCTGGCTCCTTTTATAAAAGAGAGAAATACATAAGATAGTTTTTTTTCTGTTGGTGTTTCACATAAAGCTAAGGACAAAGAAGGGTAGTGAAGAGAATCAGTTTATTCACATTTCAAATAAATCAGGCCTTTTCTTGCCAAGTGCAACTCTCTGAAACTTTGGAAATACAAAAAATGTGTAACAATCAGAATACAGTATCAATTGCTAGGTACCAAGAACTATGAATTACAACAAACTTCACATATTCTAGAAAGGCACACTGCCAGTTAAAACTTTAATACGGGGCAGGCTGAAACACTCCCTCTTCAGAGGTAAGCAGTGCCTTTGAAGAGGACAAGACAGGTTAACAGACAGATTAGAAAAAGACTCAGAAAGGAAAAGCAATCAGTTACTTAGGGAACTCTAATTAAACACAAAATATAGGTAGATATTTGCAGTTAAATGACTCTTGTTATATAAAACGATGACACTTAGCAAACAGTCATTTACTTTTATCTTAAAATTACCTGGAGATACGAAGGTATAGGGTTTTTTTGTTTATTTTTTTCAGATTCCAAGTACGGGGCTCCAGTTTAACACCCTTTATTATCTCTACAAATGCTGACAACCAAAATCCCTCCCCAGTGTGCAAAGTTGTTTGGGAGCGTCAATACAGGTAGGTCGTAGAGAATGGGCAGACATGAAGGATCAAAAAACTTTCCATTCCAGAAATACTTCTCCTAAATGCCCACCCCATCAATCAAGACAGCAGGTTTCAAACTTTCAAAGCAACGGACCACTTCTGTGCATTCTCCCCATAAAATGCGTTGCCAGTGGTGGCTCTAGATTTCTACTCAGGCCTGGTCTGTGGGAGCAGGCTGAGGCTGCTGCTTGTTTTAATAATGGCCTTTGTTTATCTGGAGCGTCTGGGTGGGGGAAGTGCAGGATGATGGAAACACTGGCGCTACTAAGCACCCCATGAGCACCACGAGGCTATTTTTAAATGAGAGGCCACAAGCAGCACCACAGTTTCATAACAGCCCAGAATCCACAAGATTACTACCTCTGAAGAGGATTCTAGGATCCCTGGGGTCCTACAGTACACAGTAAACGCAGCCAACAAGAGTTAAATCTCAATATTACTTCAATCTGATCTCTGGCTCCACAATCAGCCAGAAGAGCTCCTCACCCTCCCTCCCCAAGAAAAAGGAAGGCATTTTTGGAAACACAAGACTACGAGGTAGGTAATCCAAAGAACACATCATAGAGAAGGCATCTAGGGTCAGGTCAAACGGCTCACAACATGAATCTGCTGTTTAGGAACAGTTTATTACCATGTATAAAGTCACTAAACCACTATGAGTTTCAGTCTCCTCATCTGTAAAACTTGCCCTGATCCAAGATTACTCTCAGGCACCTGTACTTTTTTCTTATTACTTGGTTCCAGCAAATGTTAAATTCTTATAGCATCACTGGTGTCGTGAGCTTCTCTACCACATTGTAAGTGCTTTAAACAGCAGTGCCTTGTCTACCTAACTGCTTACCGTGCGAATTTATATGTTATTTGACTTGATTTCAAAACTATGGGAGTAAACAGAACAAGTATTATTTTTAGGAAATCAGCTCTAAAAGTTTATTTACTCAAATCACACTAGAAGCCAAATGAAATCACATTAAAAATACTTGGATTAATGAATTTATATTTCAAAATTAATTTCTTGTTTTTTGAAAAACAAAACAAAACAAAATAATATATAATACAGCTGGGCATAGTGGTACATTCCTGTAATCCCAGCACTCAGGATGCTGAGGCAGGAGGATGGTAAGCTTGAGCCCAAACTGGGTTACATAGTGAGACTCTGTCTTAAAAATAATAATGCTAACAGTAATAATCTCTACTTGTTCTGGAATATTTCCTTTCAGTTATAATCCTGAAGCTTTTTAATTAAAAGCCAATGCTATCATATGTCTATTAATATAAAACTATACTGACATAAAGAGAAATTATAGAATGTTATAAAGTTAGTCAGAATATGCAATGATGAGTTAACACAATGTACGTACACCAAGAGATGTGCTACATTAAAACACAAAGTTCAAGGGAGAGAATTCTATGTAATGAAGTGCCTTCCTCTAAGCTGCTAGTTTACCAAGAATAGCATTTTATGTATTTCTGAAGAAGGTTTCCCTCCCCCTGAGTTGTTAATCTTGGTAAACAAAGTTATCATGTAAATGCTACAAAATATTGGCACATTATTGGCTTTGTAACTGTCAAAAGCCTACAAGCTAGGACTCTGAATAACAGGAAAACAGAACAAGAAATCCTATCATCAATATAACACAGAAAGAGCAGACTTTATTGTTAAGAAGGAAGCCTGGTTATAGCTACAGTGTGATCATGAAGACTACAATACAAGGTTCAGTCTGTGACTTCACTACTTCATGAAGATTATTTGCTTAATTCAGAGAAAATGAAGGAAGTAAAAAGGATGCTGATCCAGGAGCCACAGATCTGAATTCTGGTCTAAACTACCTCTAACCAACTTTGTGATCTTAAGCACTTTGAAATTCCTCATTCCTCTTTGCCTATGATGTTAGTATGTTATAGGATCAAGTGAGACTGGATAAAATTGCTTTGAAAGCAGCAGTGCTATATTCTATGTGCTATACACAAATAAAATGTAGTCATCCCAATGGTCTCTGAAAGTCCAGATGTGGCAGTGTAAACATACTGGTACAAAATCCGACCGTTATTGGAAAGATCATTAAAAGCAGCAAAACATAACAGAGAAGAGCCAGGTAGTCTAGGGGTTCAATTTATTTCCACTTAAAAGCTGTGCTGTCAAATTATTTAACCTATCTGACTATCTCCTCATCTGTGAGGCAGGAATAATAGCTGCTGCTATAAACCACCTGGCTCAATGCTTGGCTCTCAAACAATTTAAGCTTGTTCTTGGGTTGGGGAGGTAGCTCAGTGGCAGAGTGCGTGTACAGTCAGCAAGCACAAGGCCCTTAGCACCACCAAAAAATGTTTCTTCTTTTTCTTTGGGTCTATCAGGTCTATGCTGTAAAAAACAAAAGCACTCTCTCTCTCTTTCTCCCTCTCTCCAGACACAGACACACATGTGCAAATAATGAGCAATACATTAATAAGTAGCCTGTACTGAGAACGTTGGGGATGAAACTTAAATCTTGACTACTGAAGATTTCTATAACACTGGCTTTAAGTGTCTTAAATAATGTCATATTTAATAGCTAAATAGCTAAGCTGCAAGAAAGACTGTACCATACCTAAAAGTCAACACTGTTAACAGTTGTGGGAAATAGGAGAGTTTACAATTTCACTAAATCAGAGTTTTTTATTTAAAAAGAAAATATTATGCTGCTATGACAGTGCAGGGATAAAGGAAGCTGTGAGTCATGCTGATGTCTACCTGCGTGGAGTCACACATTTGCTGAGATGACTACCCACTGACTTGTTTTCATTCTTACATGGTAGAAATAAGCCAAGGGGACAAAAAAGCAAGCCCAAAATACTATGTTTTTAAGAGCTGAAACACATTTCTGACATTAGAATATTAGAAAGCACCTAGAGACTTAATTAGCACTCTCATCTTTCAGAAGATTTGGGGTTATAATGACCCAGATTGGTTCCAGGAGCAGCGCCTTTGGAGTCTTGTTTACAAAATGTAAGATCTGGGAAAGAAGAAAATGTTCTAGCCTGGTTTTTTGGCATCATTCATACTACATTGTTTAAAATAAGCTAGAACAGGGTTATTTATAATCTAAGCTACTAGACAAGCACTTTGTCAAGTAATATCTCATACACACATTAGTCTGATTTGATGAGCACCAAGATCAGGTGTAAGAATTCACATTTACTATCCCATGGTACTTAAGTCTTTGTAAGTTAATATCACCATTATTACATAAAACGTGTGTCAAGGTACACATGGATTCACCTTTACTCATATTTCTTTAAAGACATGTTCTGGGATATTGTTCAGATATTGCCATTATAAAGAAGGTTATGTTCCTGACAACTTTAAAAATCTAGAACTGACCATGAATTCATTATTCTGATAAATTGATGTTTTGCTACAAGTTTTTCCATGGAGATAGATGGTGGGATCCACACTTGCTTGTCCTTTTGACAGCTACAACTTTAGGAAATAATATTCTGAAAATGAAGAAAGTAAGTCATAGAAATTAAAGCAGCTGGTAGGTTACCTAGTTAAAATCCCACAGCCCAGGTAGAATTCTAAATCCTTCATTTTCCCTACAACTACCTATCACTGACATATGTCATTACCTCTATTAATAGAGGCAGGCAGGACTGGGGGACTAGGGGTATGGCTCAAGTGGTAGAGCACTTGCCTAGCATGTGTAAGGCCCTGGATTCAGTCCCCACTACCACCACAAAAAAAAAAAAAATAGAGGTAGGAGGTAGTGATACAAATGACAGATGCTGCATTTACAAATTGGAGATGTTAGCACAAATCTAGTAGGGTGAATAGTTCCATAACTCAGTCAGCCTCACAGAGCTTTCACAAAGACTCAAGCATTAAGCCCCCCCACAACAAAGCATTAATATTATTTGCTTGCCATTTCCTTTTCTTTGTGTGTGTTTGTACAGTTTTAATTCAGGGCTTCATACTTACTATGCAGGCACTCCACCACCTAAGCCCTAACCCCAGCCTTTTTTGCTTCAGTTATTCTTTAGGTGGGGCTTCATGTTTTTGCCTGGGGCTGGCCTCAGACCCAACTCCTCCTACTTATGCCTAAGTAGCTGGGACTACAGGTGTGTACCATGCTAGGCTTATTAACAAGATGGGGTCTTGTTAACTTTTTGCCTGGTCTGGCCTTAACTACAGTTCTCCTATCTCTTCCTTCTAAGTAGCTGGGATTACAGGTATGAGTCACTACACCCAGCCTTGCTTGCATTTCTTAATTTGCTAATTTGAGACTACTTCATTATAAACTTGTTTCCAATAATTCGACCAACCATAACACCTTAAACTCTAACATGGCTAAGGAGGAGTTGCTTTTCTGTTGAATAAGATTTGCTACTATTAGTGGCATCCTTTCAATTCTCTAAACTATCAAACCCTTGAGAAAAATCAAAATAGTCATTGATTGGGTATTTAATAAGTGTCAGGCACAATGACTTTTCTCAGGCTCATTCTTATAACAAAGCTATTAATTAAATACCATTTTTAATCTCAATTTTAACCAATGAAACAGAAACTCAGAAAAGTCACATAGCTTAGCTATACATAGCAAGATGGCGTGTGACTGTAACTGCAGGACTCAGAAGGTGGAAGCAGGAAGACTGTGAGTTTAAGAGCATTGTGGGCTACACAGCAAGACTTGCATCAAAAACAAACAAAGAAACATACACAGAGCAGGTGACAAAGTCAGCATACTCAGGTATTCCTAGTTATTTCAAGTAACTTGAATTTTTTTTCAAGTAACTTACTGTTTTATTTATTTCATAAAACAACATGTAGGACTAATGTGCTGTGAAATTAATTAAGGAACTGGTACTATCACTTTCTTTTTAAACAAAATAGGAAAAAGACAAGATCAGCTACCATGCACAGAGCCAAATTGGGCAGGAGTGTTGTCATGGGGCAGCAATGTCAAACAGCTTTTAATTGTAACTGCAATAAAAATCATTTCAATGCCACTTTTGTGGCACTGCCCCAAAGAGGACATTAATGTCCCCGAAAAGGTTTTTACTGCATTAATTCAACTAACATGGATATTACTATTATCATTATTATTATTAGCAGCAGTAGCAGTAGTTGTTCTTGTAACAGGGTCTCACAACGAAGCCCAGGATGGCCTCAAACTTGCAATCCTCCTGCCTCTTCCTCCTGTGTGCTGGGATTACAAGTAGGTGCCCCATGCCCAGGTCTAACATGGGCTTTAGAAGTATATATTAGAGGCTGATACTAGGTTTTATTTGACTACAGTTTGAGAAAATAGTTGTTAAGAGATTTACAGCCAAAATGTACGTGCCTTACAGGCTGCCACAACTCAATTCTCCAGACCCTTCTTTACAAGCGGTAACAATTTTCTGTATATACTGAATGGACCTTTCTGTATAGAGGGTGACAGGAGGTTTCTTTTTCCTTACACAAATGCTAGAATCAATCATTTAATCAAAGCTCTCCATTTTCAATGGAATTAAAGTTTATAAAAGTACTTTTTAGATATCTGAATCCCTCAGCTGATTCAGTATTTTAGACCAGGCAGGTTTTAGCTACGCCACCCAAAGGGGAAAATCAGCAGGCTTTTCATGAACTAAGTGCTTCAAAGGAAGCCTGCACTTATTGGGAATAAGTCTCCATTCCTCCCTGTGAAAACAAAACATTAACACATGCTCCCTCCCCCATTCAAGCCAAAAATATTTTATAGCACCACAAATAGAAAAGGAGAGCATCAGGCATGGTGGCACACGTCTGATCCCAGAATTGGAGTGCTGAAACTGGAGGACTGTGAGTTCGAGCCTGGCCTGGGCAACATAATGAGACCCTATTCCCTAAAAAAAGAAAAAAGTCTGTGCAGGCCATCTGATGACTTTCTTCCTTTGGGTCAGTTCCCTTCTCTTACCCCCCACCTCTTCCAAAGCAGTATGGAGTAACCTCATCTCCCCATTTATCTGTTGACTTGGGAAGAAAGTCAGCCCTCTCTGTCACTGTACTGCCAGATTATATGCGCCAGGCACAGAACAGGTGTTCGTTGCTCAATGAACACCTGCTCATAGAAGAGAGAGGGAAGGGTCCAAATGTCTACAGCTTAAGTATATCTACCAATAAATTCTAAAACTGTTAAGTCATATTTAACCAATATAACTATATAATCACTAAGTAAATATTTATCACTGACAGAACTATTCATAAGAAGTCAGAGTATTGTGAGTTAAGAACATTTTGTCAAAATACATGTATTTAGATAAAACATTTTAGAAATTGAGCATTCTGAAACAGTAGAAATTTTTGTGCTTTGTGCTAAATCAAAACACACATTCCATATTGTCATGCCTTGATTTTGTACAAGGGTCCACACAAATCATTAAATATTAGATGCACTATCCTATTCAACACAGCTGGTGCAAACTGTCTATATTTAAATTGTCTATATTTAAACTATCTAAGTATAGAATAAAACACAAGTTAATGAAAGACAAGGTTTGTTGCCCTAGCAGGACAAAATGACTAATGAATAAAATCCACTGATGACAGAATAAAAGAAGTCAGTTATGAAATGGGATCAGACACAGGGCAATAGGCATGGGCCAACACCATCCCAGGTAGCATTCATCTTAACCATCCTTCAAGACAGTTTGAACATAATGATACAGTATAGATGTGAACATTAAATCAGCTACTATAATTTTGTGACTGAGTTCAAATATAAAATATGTACCTCAATTATTTGAGATACTTTATGTGCCAATTTTTTCAAATGTCCTTTTTACTTAAAAAAAAAAAAAGGTACCATACCACATCCTAGCTTACTCCTATGTGAAGGACGGGAAAAGAAAGCCCTCACTCACAAGGCACTGGTCATTATTAAGCAAGCAGTGGGCACTTTTATAAAAGGCAGTTCAGTGCCAAGCACTGTGACAGGTGTGGGGAATACAGCAGAGAAGTCAGATGCATTGCCTGGCTTAGGAGAACAAACGTTCTAGTGGAGAAGGCAGGCTAAGTGAGGAAATGAAGGAAGCACAAATCGAGGTACAGTGCGGGGTCATCTTTCAGTTCCTCGAGCATGCCAGGCTCTTTCTAAATTCAGGACATTTGAACCTAATACTCCTTCGTCCTGGAACATTCCTCCACTCTCTGCACAGTCAGCTCCTTCATGTCCTCTGCTCACCTTCTCAGAGAGGTCATTCCTAACCATCCTGAGAAAACAGGGCTTCTCCCTGCCCTCAGCCTCTCTCATAGCCTGTGCAGGTCTCCTGTGGAGTACTTGGAACATGTGCGTACACATTAACAACAGCAACAGGTCAATGTTTATTGAATATTTATTTAGAATCAAATCATTTTCTAAGCACTTTATATGATCACTACAGCAGAATTTTAATAGCTATTAGAGGCTAAAGGTAGTACGGTAAATGCTAGATAAGTAGGAAATTTGAGTTCAACTTTTGTCCTTGGACAGGTTACTTCTTTTCTCTGTGCCTTGTAAAAACGAAAGAGACTCACTCTCTCTAAGGACCTTTCCAACTCTGATTTCTAGCAACAGAATGATTTTGCGAGTAATTTCAGAGTAACAAAAGCATCTTCTTCATAATGGAATTTAATCTGTACTGCTATGTCACCTGAGGATTTTTTTTGGGGAGGGGCATTGTTAGCCACCAGAGTACCTTGATAGATAACTGGACGCTACAACATAAGTTGTAAGAAAGGGCACAGGCCATGGTGAGAATTCAACCTCCTGGACTACAGAAGCAAGCCTCCAGGACCGCCTTCCATCAACACGTAATTACTGAGACAGGAATACACCTCCTCAAAGGCAAAGGTATATAGCTAGTATGTCAATGTAAGGACTCGCATGTCTGAGGCGCAAATTTTACGAAAGAAGTTATGATGATACGCTATTACACTTAGAAGGAATCTCTGAAATCATCCATCAGATGAGGAGGTTGGCGATCATTCACATGGACCGCAACAGAAGTGAGAGCTCTGGCTTAGTGCTCTTTTTCTTCATATTTACAAGTGTTTCCATATTTCACACATTATTCACTTCTTACATGTTGCTTGTCATATAAGATATGTGCTTCCACATCCCTCTCCCATGATTACTTGCCAAAGAATACCTCCCCCTTCAGTGCTTTTTACCCTAAACCCTAAACAAACCTCACCTATGGTCCCTCAGTGTTCTTCCTTAAAGCTCTGGTGTAAAAGTGTTCCTCTAGTGGGGGAGGAGAGGAGACGCATGTCCCTTCTCTCCCTGAAAGCTTATCAGTGCCATGGGGACCTCCGTCATTACCCCAACTCACATGAAGCTGGAGGTACAAAGGCCTCTGATCCCACAGTTTAGTAAGCTTCTGCATGAAGCGGTCTGGAATGAAAAGAATCTCTAACTTCACTCTGATTTTTCTCCCTTCTATGTGCTATAAAACACACTTACTTTAAAACAGTAGTTCTGCTTACTACCCTGACAAGAATATCATAAAATGCTGTTACTAGTACATGGTACTCTTAGTACTATGCACTGGGTTAATAGCCCCAAGACCTGCCATAAAGGGGAATACTTACCCTTTACATGTTATCAACAAAGAGCAGTACAAAGGGAAAAAGAAATGGGAAAGAAAAAAAACTTAGCCAAGAGTAGAGCTGAGAGGTAGTTTTTATAAGTGAAGATCATAATGTAATTTTGAGAGCTAAAAAACTGATTTTAAGACTGTCCAAAAAATAGAAAAAATAAATAAAGACTGTCAGTACCTCTGGGCCAGTGTATGATGAAATTAAGGAAATAAACTAATTACTCTTTCACAAAGTTCTCATAAATCACTAAAGTACCTAATAGTGTCCCACTGTCAAATGAATGAAGCTCAAACTCCTCAGCTTGACATTCAAAACCTAGTCTCCGGTTCCAAAGTAAGCTCTCCAAGTCACATGGCTCTTCCTGTCATCCCTTAAACATGAACTCCACCTCCACACTGTACCTTGGTCCATCTCAGGATGTTCTTTCAGCCACTTCTACTTCTGATCTCTGCAAATTTTCATCTATCTAAATCATGCCTGTCTTGTAAGGCTCAATTCAGTTGCTGTGTCTCCAAAAGACCATCCTTGCCCTGAAATTAATCTCCCCTGCTGAAATTAACCATTGCTGCAAACTTTGATGGCAGGTATCATTTTTACCATTCACTCATTTATCAGACGTCTTGCATTATACCTTTCTTCTTCTGTGTATTATACTTTCAATAGGGCAGAAATACAGCCCACATCTCAGAGGCCCTGTCACAGGACAGAGCAGCAGCAAATACTACTGAATGAAAACAAAAAAAATTTAGCCCAATGATCATGTACACAAAAACCAGCTGCGTTTTCATATTACATATTTATTGTAAAGCCTAACAATAAGAGTTGTACATATTGTTAAAATGACACACACTTTATCTATTTAACTGTAACTTGTATTAGCGAGATCTCAACAAACTGCAAGAGTGTCTGTTCATTTGGATGTTATAGTAGAAGAACATATATGTACTTACATAAACCAAATGCAACAAATACCCAACTTCAATATATAGCAAATCTAAACTGTACCCATCCAGGGAAGGATGAGATTTTTTATTATAAGTTTTTATCCTATATCATAGTAAACAAACAATGATGAATCAGCAAAGGAAATCAATGGCACAGTTTAACTTCACAGAAAGTTACTCTGCCCTGGACTCAGTCCTTGCTATAGCAGGAAATAGAAGACTGACAGAATCCTGCAGCAGAGCACAAATATCATGAGGGCAAATTCGCATATAATGAAGACATAAGCACTGAACACTTTAGACGTTATTCTCAACAGGTTAAATCCAATCCAGATATAATATGGCTGTCAGTATCCCCCCTTCTTTGGGCTTATGTGAATTTTGTTCTTATTTGACAGACTTATATTACTGGTATAATTTTTAAGAGGAATGGATAAAAATTCCCTATTATGACATAGGAGTTTGGGGGATAATCTCATTGTTTAGGGAGCCAAGTATATCTGTGATCATGAGTCCCCAAATCACAAACACTACAATGGCAAGAAGACATTTTCAGAGGAAAGAATTTTTTGCATCTTTCCACCTGAATTTCCAAGAGAGTAATAGGTGAATATGATCAAAGTATATTATATGCATGTATGGAAATATTACAATAAAACCCCTTGTACAATTAATATACTCCAATAAAAACTAAAACAAAGGACCAGATGTGGTGACACATGCCTATAATCCCAGCTATCCAGGAGGCAGAGATCAAGAGGATCCCAGTTCAAGGCCAGCCTGAGCAAAAAGTTAGCAAGACCTCCTCTCAACAAAAAAACCCTGAGCAAAGAGGCACATCTGTAATCCCAGCTATGTGAGACGCATATGTAAAAGGATCACAGTCTGAGATTACCCTGGGCAAAAAGGAAAACCCTATTTAAAAAAATAGCCTAAAGTGATCTAATCTGGTGGCATGGCTCAAGTGGTGGAGTGCTTGCCTTGCAAACATGAGGCCCTGAGTTCAAAGTCTAGTATTTCCAATAAATAAATGAATAAATAAACAAATGAATAAATAAAACTAAGTAAAACCTAAATTTACCTATCATGGCCTTAAGGGAGTTCTTATCCCCAAGAATTACAAGAACTGGGTACACCCTTGTTGTGGTCACAGTACTGTTACATACTTCACCATGTGCTGGTCATTTGCCCACCAGACTCACAATGCCTTGATTTGTCTGTAGGTTTCTGGAAGCTAGTACCATAGCTGATATGTAAGTATGAATGCCTAAAGGGTGAGTATCTACTTTATTTATTTTGGGTGCTTATATTAGACAGTTCTATCTTATATAGAGTTCATACACATACTTCCATTTGAACCCCAACAACCTTGTGAAGTGGGAATAAATATCCCTATTTAGGAGCAAAAAACTGACACTAGAGGGTCAGACTTTTAGGATTACACAGTAATAAATCACAAAAGTGTGCAAGATTCACCACTAAGTGCAAGCTTTGTGCTATACCATCAAGATACTAGAATATGTGCAAGCATCGCTCCATTACCGAGTGTGAGGAAACAGCAGTAAACATGCACCATTAGCGCCCTGCCCTCCTGAAGCTTACACTCCTACTGGGGAGAGAAACGAAGCAGCAAATAAATATCGAGCACGAGGTGGGCAGGGATAAGGAGTATGAAGAGGAGTAACACACAGCAGAGATGCAAAAAGAGCTGTGCTTTGTGACAGGGTGGTTGGGGAAAGCGCCTTTGAGGAAGTAACAACTGAGCAGAGAGCCAGATGAAGTAAAAGACGCAGCCATGAGTCTCCTATCCTAAGAGGAGACATCAAATGTAGACACCAAGTTGTGGGATGGGGCAGTGACTGAAGAGCAGAGGCAAAGGAGGCTAGACTGCAGGAAAACTTGGAGAGTACTAGTGGTGGGGTCACACAGGTAGCCCCAAGTGTAGGTTTAAAAATATCAAACATGGAATTTCATCAATACTCACTTTTCTCTTAACAACTCGTTTGTTCAAATAACATCTTTTAAAATTCTAAGTAAAAATCCTAAGGAAAAATATGCTAAAATAATAATTTACAGTCCTATTTATGTAGTGAATTTTTAATCATATTCTTATGATGTACCTTTTTGTTGTTACTTTGTGGGATTTTTTTTTTCTTTTTTTTTTTTTTGAGACAGGGTCTCAGTAGCCCAGGCTGGCCTTGAACTTGCAATCTTCCTTCCTCAGACTCAAGTGCTGGGCTTACAGGTACGAACCTTGCATCTGGCTCCTAAAGCCCTTATCAGTGTCTAATATCAGGGTCTCCCTCCCTTCTGAAGCAGCAATGTAACTAGAGATTCTGCTGCTTCTGTTTTCTGCGACTTTGAGTACAGTCAGCGAACCACAGCCCTCAGGATACACTGGAGTCTTAACGGGTTTCAAGTCAGCCTTACTTATAGCACCTACAGCTGGGATGCTGTTTGCTTTCTGATGAGGATTTCCTGTAAGAGCATGTGGCAGGGTAGCTATATGATTCTGTACCCTACAAGTGACTGTGCCATCAAATTTTGGGTTTCAAAAAGGAGGTTTGTTTTTTTTTTAAGACTTCCTAACATTTATTTTAAAAAACATGACAGCAAGGAATGACTGTTGGGTGGGTAATCTTATCATGGCCCGTGACTTCGTTTATCCATCCCAGGTGGGCCACATGGCTGGCTTCTCCCGTGTACCAAGACTACTCCATAAACCACTGCAAATGTTTGTAATGTGTCCTTGGACAAATGCTTAAGTATTTCCCTTCTCTATCTGTCAAGATTGATAAAGTCAAGAAGGCACCTAATACTAGATTATTGCCCATCCTGTGCTTCATTTGCTCTTCAAAATGAAATTGAAGCAGGTTGCATGATGAGGTCTATGGAGCAACTGCAGCTACCTGAGAACTGAGAAGCAATACATCTAAACTGTAGCAACCTTTTGTTGATGGCGAGGTTCTTACTGATGCCATGAGGTTTTAGGTGTTTTTACTAATCTGCAATTTTAGTAAAATAAACATTTCTATTATGACTACTTTTTGGGGGACAGTACTGGGGTTTGAATTCAGGGCCTTGTTCTTGCTAGGCAGCTCTCTACTGCTTGAGCCATACCCCCAGCCCTTTTTTGCTATAGTTTTCAGATAGGGTCTTAAAACTTTTTGCCCAGGACCAGTCTTGGACAATGATCCTACTACCTATGCCTCCCACCTAGCTGGGATCCTGGGCACATCCCATACCCAGCTTATTCACTGAGATGGGGGTCTCGCTAACTTTTTGCCTTGGCTGGTCTTGGGCAAAACAAAATTCCTATGTTTGTCTATCTACCTACCTACCACCTCCCACCCATAATACTCTCAATCTCCACCTCCCAAGTTACTAGGATTATAGGCATGTGCCACAGTACCTGGCTTTACAACTACTTCTGAGGAAAGAGTTTTTAAAATTATACTAGAATCAAATTCAATAGACACTTTTTAAAAAAGGATTTTTTTTGTGACAACTATGGAAACATGAATTAAGTTATTAGATATTAGTACATGCTAGCGTGAGATGCGTCTGTTTTTTGTACTTTTTTTGAGACAGAGTCTTCACTACACAGCCCAGGCTATGATCGATCTGCTTCAGCCCCCTAAGTGCTGGGATTTTAGGCATGTGCCACCATATCCTGCCAGTGTGAGAGCTTTTGTGTATGATAACTGAATTACAGGTACACAGAATGATTTTATTTACAGAAGACATGTGCAGTGGTTCCCAGAAGAAACAAAAGCCCTGGCTGAGAGCATTGCCCATTCCTGTGGCATAAGTCCTATCACTGTGACCTATCTTAAGTTGCCAAGTACTCACAGACTTGAAAAGAACTGCATGCAGTTAGCCTTCACAACCTGGTCCCAGCCACAGGATGCTGAAGTATATGGGAGGTGAAGGGTCATGATGTCTACAATTTATTTTGAAGTTATAAAACAAAAATCTGAAAATAAAATCTCTATGTCTGTCTGTCCACCCACCCACCCATCTGTTTGCCTATCTACCTATCTATCCATCCAGTTGACACTTCTATCAATACCATGATCAGCTACATTGAGGCAAAACAAAAGTCACAAAATTAATGTTCACACTTAATCTATGAAAAGGTAAACAAGTATTAAACTGTATTAGTTTAACTTTTCTGTGGGATTGAAATTACAGAGCAAAGAAAGTAGGGGAGTTTAAAGGTATCCTATGGCCACTTCTTTTGTAAAAATGAATAAATCATAATTTTATTATCAGTATTCTCTTATCAAGTATACCAAATATGATTTAGACCTTTTACTTAAAGTTACTTTAAGACCAAACCCTGAAAGAAGGCAAATTGCCAATATTAAGGGTCCAAATGATATATGCTCTTACTGTAACAAATAAAGTAGAAATGACCCACTAGATGTGATAAACTATAATCTTTCTTCACAAAAGAAAACTGCCTATTTAATAGAAAAGGTATAAGAATTTTCTAGATGTTAGGATAAAGTTTTATAAATGGCTTGATTCAGATATTAATACTAAATGAATTCTATTCAAAATTATATGTTTGGTAAGTAGGAAAATATGACATTTTCCTATTAAAATTCAATCCCCAAATACAGAGCCGGGTGCTGTTGGCTCACGCCTGTAATCCTAGATATTCAGGAAGCAGCGATCAGGAGGATCGAGGTTCGAAGCCAGCCCCCGGCAATTAATTCCAAGAGACCCTGTCTTGAAAATACCTAACATAAAAAAGGGCTGGTGGAGTGGCTCAAGGTGTAGGCCCTGAATTCAAGCCCCAGTACTGCCAAAAAAAAAAAAGACAAAAAAAAAAAAATCCCCAAATACAAATTGATTGTGTAATTCAAATGATGGTCAGACCTAGAATAAATGTTATTTATAAGTAACATGAGTTATGACTCCCAGACTAGCTGACCAAAGGACCCTTAACCTATAATGGCCATTATTTGCAGCATGTTGAAACAAGTCTACATTCTGGGTTTACAGAAGCATACTCTGTTTGTCCTTCACTGAGTACCAAATAAATCTTAGGTAATATTGTGAAAAAATTTTAAAAGGCAATTTTAGGCAGTAACTCATCACTCTATATTTTCCATCAATCTCCTAGTGCCCACCCCTACCCCACTGTCTTTGCCAGCATGCTACTTTAAACTGCTAATTAGGTTGTATTATCACCAGAAACAGTTGGCTGTGCCCCAAATTACCTACTTTCCCTGTCTTATTGCATTTGCATTAAACATTGTGTAGTTCAATGCTGGTTTGATTTCTTCTAGTTTGCATACTGCAGATGACAAGGTTGATGGCAACATAAGGGTCTGTTGATTTCTCATGCCTGCACAAGTAGTTTTTATAACAGAATACTGAAATACTCATCTCCTCAGAGAAGCTGCTCAGGTTGTGTATACTTGGATATAAAAGGAAGAGCAAGGTAGGCCACAACCCCTACTGCCCTATGCATATGGTAGGTGCTGAGTTGTATGAGTTACCAAAATCTGGACCTGCGAGAGGCATGTGCAGGTGCTAAGCTGTATATTCTCAGTTCCCCTTTCCCACAAGCTTGAGCTCTGAAGACATGCTGTGTGATACTCTCAAGGACATTTGCCTGATTAAGTACTGGGGTTAGAATTTCACTCTAAGTTTGATCCTAAAGAGTTAAGAAACTTACAAGTGTCTTAATTCTAAGAACCTTCTTCTATTATATCATGCTAAGGAACTATTTGAGTTAACCAAAATGAAGTCATCATTTTGAAAATGTTTGGAAAACAGATACTAAATATACATTTAGTAATAGAGATGAATCTCTACTTGGCATGATTTCAGTCAGGAGAATAAGGAAGAATTTTGTTTAAAAATAATAAAATTTCACACATATTAGGCAGAGTGGCCTCAGCTAAGATGCAGCTGATAATGCCTGGACACTGGGCCCTTTGCCCAGCCACACACCTGTGTAGCGTGCCAAAGCTTACCAAGTTCCTTCACATGCTCTTTGATCTGTCACTCAGAAGCAACACTGAGCAGATAGATACACAGATGAGAAAATAGTCACAAAACCTGTGACAGAATAGGTCCCAAATCTAAACTCTAAGTCCTTTGAGTCTTTTTCCCACTACCTTATTCTACTCCTGTCTTCTTGTACTCATCAGCCTGGACTTTTCTCCCTCTGAAACAGTAAGAGAAACAAGCTGAGCATGGTAGATGGTGGTCAGAGAGCTTCCAGCAAATAACTGTGAATCTTTGTTAATTAGATATAAAATGAAGATCACTGGCACCAAGCAGCTTTTTCCTAGTACTTACTTTACAGTATTTTATTTCAATTCAGTTATATTTAATCAATTAATAGTATAACTGGGGGAGGGAGGGATAAAGGAGAGCAGTGGAGGGGGTGAATTCATGTATGGTATATTTGAAACATTGCAAGAACCTTTGTAAATGCTACAGTGTACCCCCATCCAGCACAACAAAAGAAAAAAATAAAATTATAACCTTTCACGACTGGACATGGTGGTTCACACCTATAATCCCAGCTACTCAGAGGTGGAGGTAGGAGGATCAAGGTTTGCAGTCAGCCTAAGCAAAGTTAGAGTGTGACTCTAACTGAAAAACAAACTAAAACAAACAAAAAAGCAAAAGGACTGGGGGGTCCTTAGTACATCACACACACATATGCAAAACAGAAATTTCACACTGTTGATATTAAAGGTATATATATAGATAAACCCTTCCTTAAGTAATGGCAAGTGTTTTAAAATGTATTTGAAAAAGAATGGGGTATATAATTGTGATAAAAGCCTAATAGTCATTAATGGAAACAAATCCCTTAGTTGGTAGAATTTCAGTTGGTGTCAGTAAAACAATCAATGATTGCTGACCACCCAGTTCCTACTCCTATTTTCTCCACAAACACTGAGACACACTAGTCAGTCATCAGTCATTCAACAAATACCTATCACCTGGGAGGCTGAGGCAGGAGGATTGTGAATTGGAGACCAGCCTGGACTACATAGTGAAACCCTGCCTCAAAAAATCAAAACCAGAGTAAAACAAAACAAAACATATATATACCTACAGTATACCTACCATGTACAAAACTCTGCTGAATGATGAGAACATAGCTGTGGACAAGTGACAAGGCTTCTGGCCTCATGAAATTAAAATCTAATTGTCAAAACAGACAATAAATAAAGAAAAAGAGTAAGTACAAAGTTTAGAAGTGACATCAAAGAAACACAGGCTGCTGAAATACAGAATAATGAAGGCATCTAGGTGAATAAATATATTAACAGCATACTTAGCAGTCAACATTTTTAAACAGAGGAAACCTCTCTGAAAAATGACATTTAAGCCTAGAGTGTAAGGATGACATGAGCCCCCATGTTTCAATCAGGGAAAGGCTTTTTATACAGAAGAAATAGTGCATCTTATATGATAATCAAAAGACTGTATATGGTAATCAAAAACCTAAAAAGCAGCCAAAGGGCTGGACATGGTGAACAAAGAGATGAAAAGGCCTTGTTACAATTCTACCTGATGAGGATCTTTTATATGGAAAGAAAGATATGAGAAAGCAAAGTCAGTTATGGCCAAGAGTTAGGCATTACATATAGGCTCTTGGTCTACGTTTTGATTAGCTGCTGGCAATTTTACGCAGTCAGATCAATAAGGAAGTCTGACACAATCAAGGAACCACTCTTATTTTTAACTTGTTTTAGTAAAAACAAAATTATCGAAAAAATGGCTTTGGTTTACCAAGAAAGTACTGTTTCACGTACAATAATTTTCATTTCTCAACACATACACAGTCACTATTAAGTTACTCTAAATTTAATAATCCCAGTTTCAAAAATCCTCAGCCTCAAAAGGAAGGAAAACACTACCATAATTAAATATAAAGATGAGAAGCAAATGCTCTTTGTTTTAACAACTAATTATTTCTAGACTTGTTCACAATGCCAAATGCTCAGAGCCTGTAGGTTTCTTCCCTTCTTGAAGTCAAATTTTAAGTCATTCTCCTGTACACACATTAGCCTCTCAATTCTCCCTTCCAATTATTTTTTTCCTCATCCTTCAAGGAAATGACAGTGTTCATGCCACTAAATCATTTCCCTCTTACCAGATGACAGGCAAAAACACAGTCAGGGTACTTTTATGTCAACCCCTTTGGTATCTGAATCTCAGAAGCTGTATCAAGCCAGCAATTATTTGACAGCTACTGATGTGTCAAGATTCATCAGCATAAATGGATGACAGACCCACAGCAGCCAGCTTTTAACTTGAGATCACAGGAACTGTACAAAACGTGCAGCTCAACTAGCCCCTTTGTTTGTCCTCCTCAGTGTTCACTAAGTGATTGGCTTCTTGTTTAGAACACATCCAAAAGTAACAATAGCAACTCACATTTGCATGCTCATTAAGTGCCAGCCACTGTTCTAAGCGCATTTCTACATTAATTTCTTTAATTCTCAAAATAACCCTAAGCCAAGGTGCTAGTACATGCCCAGTGTAAAGATGAAAAAGAAGCAAAGAGAAGATAAGAAGCAGTCCGAGACCACAATTCTCACTAAAGAGTCTCTTTTCAGTGTTCCTCAAGCTTATTTCTACACTAATTTGTTCATAGTATCTTAAAATACTTTAATATAAATTACCAGTCAGGAGGTTAAGAGCACAGACTTGAGCTCACCTCAAATTTGGGCTTGTCTATTTATTATCATGTGATCTTGTGTAAAAAGCAACAATTCTGTGACTCGGCTCCATTTATGTATAAAATGGAGATGACAATAGCACTTACTTCCTTGATTGTAAGGATTAAATGAGTTACATGTGATACTTACTCGGAGCAGTGTCTGGTACATAGCACATCTAGTACACAGTATTAGCCTTTATTAACACTATCATTACTACCTCCATCTGGGAATTTAGCAAAAAACTGCTCTATTTAACTTAGTCAACACTTCTTCTCTTCCAACATCTGTCAGTTCTCTTGTGGCTGACTTACATAGGCTAACAATGAACTGTTTTCAATAAGTAAGCAATGCATCCCATAATCTCAGCACTTTTTTCCTATCACTTATCACTTCTTTTCTTCTCCTTCTGGTACTTGGAAAGGAATCATTTGAAGTTAACTGGATTGTTTATGTCATAGGTAACTTCATAAGCTACTGCAATGCTAAGGCTAACACTGAAATTTGTAACATCAAAAGGAGAAAAAACTAAGAGTACTCTCTCTCAGTTTTAACCTTAAAAAAAATAATAAAGTTAGGCATTTTGTTTGTGAAACAGTTTTTGTACCAATAGTTTTTGTTTAAGCATCATAAATGGCCTATAATGTGTGTTAAAACATGAGTTGAAATCATGTATTTCAATTATTGATTTATTAAATTTTGTCTTAATCTATCATGACACTTTTGATTTAAGATCAAATGAGATCTAAAAATAAACAAAATTAGAAATACCATGTATTTACAACATATGCAAAATGTCTAAATTACTTTTACACAAAGGCCACATGTTAGACTTCCCTTGAAACATGAGGCATTCAATATTAGTGTATCTAGGACCAAGTCCAAACTTGTACATCCTCCAGTCCAAGGTGGAATAATATTGTTTAATCTCTCTGGCTCTAGTCAGCACTTAACACCATTTAAAAACCTAATTAATCCCAGAAAGCTTACCATCCACATGACCCTCTACCTACAGAAATTAAGCTAATTGTAACAGCAAATGACAAGACAAAGAAATAAATTACAATATATGCCAAGTACCCTGTTGTAGGTTTTATATTTTCTCATATAACTATATATTAAAAATCTATTAAATCTTGTTGAGCATTGGCAAGTGGAATGCTATGAATGTAAAACAAAACAAAACAGTGTTAGGATTTTGCACATTTGGGTGTTTCCTTACCTTTGCTGAGTATGTTTTGCAACCAACCAACATATGAACATCAGTAATGTTTTATTTAACATGATAAAAGTGATTTATTTAGTACCTAACAGTGCTAACCACTGCTATATTTCATTCTAACAACTGTGAGAAGCTGGAATTCTTCCCACTTTACAGACAAGGAAACTGAGATAAGAGATTACTGTATTGAAGATCACACAACAAGCAAGTGATGGAACAAGTGTATAAACACAGGTCTGATTCCAAAGCCTGTGCTAAGGATAACATCAAAGACTCACATTTTCAGGCATTACCCAAGCAATGTTATGTGACTGTCTAAAATTAAAAAACAATGTTTTACCATAAAATACTATGGCTATAGTGGAATATAGCCATTTTGCTATACAATTACATGTTAATTATCTGAAGATACCATAGAAATTCTGCTGACTTTCACTTAATTAACTGGCAAGATTGACCAATGCATACCTACCCTAAACACAACCTGACAGACATTGCTGATACTGAACACCACTGACTAATAGGGTACTTCCCAGGTGCCTGCACACTTCTAGTGTTTGTGCGCGTGCATGTGTGCATGTGTGTGTGTACATGCACACACATGCACTGGGATTAAACCCAGGGCCCTGCACGTGCCTGGCAAGTGCTTGATCACAGAACAATACTTCTAACCCTGATAAACACAATTCTGGTGAACATGAATTCCCTCCTTTCCTAAAACAAATTCCTGCTGAATCATGTGCCCACAAGATACCTATAAAATTGTGTGTAAGAAGTTTAAAATTATTAAAAATGTAAGCTTCCACCCTCAGACTGCTCTGCAAAGTCTGATTCTACTTTAAAGAAATCAAAACTAGAAATCTTAGGTGCACATTACTGATATGGTTTATATAAGAAAAATTATGTCCAACTCTTAAAAAAAAAAAACAACTGACCCCCATCTCACTCTCCAAAAGGGCCATGGGGGCTGGAGGGCATGGCTCATAGCTCAGTGATGAAACACTGGCCTAGGATGTGTAAGGCTCTGGGTTTGATCCTAGCACTAAAATATAAAGGTGGGGAGTAGGTATGATCCTAAATGAAAAGATAAATGAAAAAATTAAAGCTGCTATTTTTCTGTAATTCCCCATTTAGCCAACCAAATACCACAGCCATTCATGTAGGGTAAGAGGCTCCTATTAGAAACTAATTCTCTGAAATACTGTCTCCCACTAAGGAAGTATTTGACTCTTTACATTAAAATCCGAACATTAAGGGCTGGGGGTGTGGCTCAAGTGGGTTCAGCTTCTGCGTGGTGAGTTCAACCCCCAGTGCCACCAAAAAAAACCCAATCAAACAAAAATATCCACATTTTACTCACATTCTTGAACAATGAGTGTCTGAGAGGTTCTCTTATTTACCCTCATTTTACAGAGGACTCAATATCAAGTATGGTTATATAATTCTCTACCCCACAGATTAAAAGGAGGAAATTAAGGAAAACAAGAACAAACATATTAACAAAGACCATTAATACCAAGGGAACATAAAAATCAGACATAAATAAATAAATATGATAGACTGGATTGGTTTAAGCTATAAACAAAAGAAACTTACAAACTTAAATATCTTTTTATGGCATTTCTAGATTATGACCAGCACAGAGCTGCAATTTATAGCAGTGGCCCTTTATCATCTACTGTCTATAAAAAAAAAGGGCAGAGAAGGATGAATATTTTAGAAATCTCTCCCTGTACATCATGATTATAATTCAAAGTATTTTTTGGCATTTAAAGAGTCATGTTTCAATTATCTAGAAAATCACTCAGATAAAATATTTCATTATTCAACAATGTACAAAAATAAAGTGTTAGTATTTCTAAGTAAGTGTTGTCTATAATTGTGCCTTTCAAACTGCAGGTCATCACAATCCACTGATCAAGAAATCAATTCAGTAGGTTGTGCTAACAACTCAAAAAGTGAAATGGAAGAGAAAATACAAAGTCACATTGCACACAGTAAGGGTAGTGAAAAACTTGCTTCAATATTTCTGTAACAGTTTGGTACATATTAATTATGCTAGTTCTTGGTCTAAAAACAGCCATGAATCTTAAGGTTCATGTTATTATGGAATAAAATCACAAAATTAAACTTGGAACCCCATCATTCTTATCTGCTTATGCTAAAGAAAGACATGATTTTAAAGGAGGGAAAAGTCACTTGTTTGGAAATCTTGATGAATAAATTTATTTATTTTCCTAAGCAATCTATATCAGTATATAACTAAACATTTTATTGTGCTTAGTACTGTTTTTACTTAAAATAGATAATACTGTTTTCAAACTGCTACTGCAATTGCCAATTTTTAAACTGCTATGACGTTAAAGCAACTTTTAACAACAATCCAAAACAAACAGTGACTTTGATTTTATTTGCTTGTTCATTCTGAGATGCAATTGCAGACCGTGGTGCCATTTTTCCAAAGTCACTGGAGTAATGTAAAAATCTAAACTTAGCACTGTACACAGTTACCTGTTCAGTAGCAATGTACTTGTTGATACTTCATACAGATACAGCTGTAGCCTGATTTTAAGTCTAATTTAAACCAGCAAATTAAATAAGGCTTTTTCCAGTTCTTTCTAGTGCATTGTAACAGACACTCTTACCAAAGATATATTTGAACTAGGCAATGTCTTTCTAAGCACTTTGAAAAAATATATATGGAAAATAACCACTTTAATACATTTTTGTAAATAAGCATCTAATTCATAGAATAAATTATTACTTCCAATCTTCAAGTCTCAGACTTGGAAGGAACTGTCTTCTAGTCCACTCCCTACCAAATACAATAATGCCCTCCTTACACTGTTCCTTGGAATCAAATTCATATCTGAATTTAAAAAGCCCTCATTGTATTAAAACACTATACTACAATATTTTAATCTTCTAAAATTGGTCCTTGCCATTGATCATGGGACTGATAAATGATTCCCGACATGTCCTTGAGAAGCACAGTGTATATATTCTGGTAAAGTCCTGGGAACACAGATTTGGAAAGGAAGTAGCATTTGCCCATCATTAGGGATTTTGGTAGTCCCAGCTGTTCATTTACTATATTGAATGCTGAAGTGCTTTGCAGACTTTTGGAGTTTGCTTAAAGCACAAAATTTGACCAATGAAAGTAGTAATGATAATAAAATAATAGTTGTCAACTAAAACCAATCTTCTCTCTTTATCAAGTCTAAAAAGTTTGTAACTTTTTTAAAATTAGGTTGACTTTGCCTAAAAATAAAGTCACTGCAACTCTAAAATGATACCAAGGATGTGGCAACAGATACAAGTGCTGTTCTTGACAACTTCATGTGGACACAGGCTGAATTCTCTCCTGAAACTGCTCTAAGGTACTGTCACAGAACACCTTCTACCATATGCCCTTCTTTGCCTCACCAGCTGGAATCTGTCACAGAAACAGACAATCATATGATACAGAAATAGTTGATCCTGCTGCGGAATTAGGTTAACACTTCTAAAAAGAGGCACGGGAAAGAAAGAAAGAAAGAAAAACAACAAAAAAAAAGAAACCCAAACACAACACAACACCAGTACGACTTAAATAAATCGTTTACCTCGGTCTGGCTTCATTTTCACATCCGATTTCCACCCCAAGTGCTGTGAAATACAAATATGGGTTCGTTCAACAGGCTCACCGCTGACTGAACAGCTTCTGCTTCCGCTAAAAGAGATCAAGAATCAAATTAATCTGGCTCCTGCTCTAACACTCTAGACCTTTGCAAGAAAACTACTGTTAAGTTAGGCCTCTTTCTGGCACAAACTGCGGTGACAAGTCAGAAAAAAAGCAAAACTCTGCACAGCCTCCCCCAATCTCCCTGGGACCAAGCACCCATCTCTTCCCCCGCCCTTGTGCTCTTCAGGCCAAGGTGTCCTTCTGTGACACAGCGTCTCGGAACCAAAAGCAAGATCTATTTATAACCTGGAGGTACAGGCAAGAAGCAGAAGAAAGAAGAGGAAGGAAAAGAAAAAAAGATTCAAACGACACGGACTAACCCCTTAGTAGAAAACGCTTCTGGGGACAGTGGCACCTCCGTGGTGGCCGGGATCGAAATTCTTCCACCTGGTGCCCGCGCGCAGGAAACTTGCAGCCTCCCCGCCCGCCCCGCCCGCCCCGCGGGCCTCACCTGTGTAATTACCCTCTGGCTAGCCTTAGCCTTGCTGCTGCAACCGCGGCCAAGTTTACACAATAAGAGGGTCAGCGAGAAACCCGAGTCACCTCCCTGATCGCGCCCAGCCCCCAGCGCAAACCAACTCTCCCCGGGGGAGGGTGGGGTGTGTGTGGAGAAGGAGGGCTGTCCCTGTTTGCCCCTTGCCACCCACCCTCCCTTTAACCCTATGTGGCCCGGCCTGAGGTCCGCCCCACCCGCAAGACAGTGTTTCCAAATGACTGCGCCAGCCGCAGGGCTCTTCCGTCCCGCCGCGACCCCGGATTTCCTTCAGCCCTGCCACCCCGAGCGCGGCGCCTGCCCGAGAGTTTGCATGGCGCACCAACCAGGCAGCTCTCTGCTGACGAACTCGCCCTGTCCCCTGTCCCAATCCCTCCTCCTCTTGGCACCGCTCTCCGCCGTCGCCCAGAGGCTCACATCACACTTCACCTCGCCCCCGAGATTCCGAGACGCGTCGGGCCGGCGACAGCGGAGGGCGGCGCGCAGCGGCCCCCAAGGCTACATTAAGGGACCATAAGGAACCCGAGACGACAAGCCCGGCGCGGCTTCCCGGCGCCCCTGTGGCCATCCACCCCCAGCCGCTCCCTGCGCTGTGTCCGACCCGCGCCTCGCCAACCCCGGGCCGCGCCCACCCCGCGCCTCTGCCAGCCAGCTCCTCGCCCGCCCGCTGTCTCTAGCTGTGGCGCCCCCAGCTCCCGGTTCCCCTTCGCTCGCTCAAATTCTTTTCTCTGCTGTTTGCCCTGTCAAAACACTGCCCGAGTCACGTGTCCCAACAACAGCCAACCCACCGCTCGTCACTTCCTCCCCGACGGCCTCCGCGGCGCGGGCGCCCGGTTGTTATGGCAACGCCGCCGCCCCACGCTCGCGCGCGCGCGCGCGTGTGCGTGCGTGTGCGCGTGTGTGTGCGTGTGTGTTCACGCTCGTCCCAGGTGCGCCCCACGCTCGTGTGTGTGTGTGTGTGTGTGTGTGTGTGTGTGTGCTCGTGTGTGTGTGTGTGTGTGTGTGTGTGTTTTCTGCTGGCGTTTTAGGCCGCGCCCGCTTCCCACCCCCCCACCCGCGCTCTGAGCCCCAGCAGGCGTGCGTCTGCCACCAGGAATTGGGGCTGCGCTATTAGAGCGCAGGGTAACCGGGGAGATGTCATCTCAGGGCCTGCCCCAGACAAAAAGAGGATAATTATAGGCTCCTCCTCCTCCTCCACACGGGATGCTGGCGCAGAGCTGGGATCTAGTCCCCAGTGGATAGCAGCGCACTGTGGCACCTGGGGTGAATGTGGCCGGGACGGGAAGGTGGGCAGCCAGCAGTGCGTGCGGATCAGGAAGTTCCGGGGAGTTTAAGGACAGCAAGCCCCTCGCCCTACATTTTACCAGATCACTAGGGGTTCTAGTAGGATTCAGAACTCAAACTTCGGAAGCACGCGAGGCGCTAAAAATAGCTCATAGCTTCTAAAGCACTGACTCATGGGCAAGTAGACACTTTTATACCATGTTATTGTTGAGGAGCTGTAATTTTGTTGTTGTGCTTTAACAATGTGACATGATGACATTTTGTGTTGCGATGTCGGGTCATCACTTAAACACAAACAGATGTCAAGAATCTTCTGTAGTTAAAAAAAGCAACCCCAACAACGGCTGAAGCTCAGCTACTTAGTGGAGACAAAGTCCACATGAGGTTATGAACCCGAACAAAGACAGGCAGTACAAATTTTCAAGGCTCTGGTTTCATTAGGAAAAAAAACCCAAACTTTTTTTAGAAATAGTTTTACATACAAGAATCTCAACAGGTCATATGTGCATACAATGTTTGGGTCAAAAAAAAATCTCAACAGGAAAGTATTAGAACACATCTAAAGGTAAATTTTTACCTATTTAAAAATATTTTTGTTGGCATATAATGTTTGGACAGAGGGGGATTTCATTGTCACATTTCCATATATGTTTACAATGTATAAAGATAATTTTAAGCCTAATTATTGGAGGGAGTGAATCTAGTTAAGATATAGTGTAAGCACATACGTAAATATCACTATCCCCCTGTACAACTATAACATGCTAATTTTAAAAACCCAATTATTTGTGTTCTTTTTCTAAAGTGTTATGGGTATTTCTTTTACATCAGAGAATTTTTTGCAAAACACAACACTGGCAATTGCTTGGGTTTTTTTTTTTTTTTGCTTCAGATCAAATATATGAAATTTCTATTATAGGAAAAGTAATGATTTCTAGATGTTTATGTGTGTACAATAAAATAATATGTATACTGCAGTTATCAACTTTAACTTCAAGGTTGTATGTAGTCAGAACAGGGCCGGAGGAAGACATCACACTGTCACAGAAATGTTCTGGCAACTTCTAACAAATGGCAACATTTATTTAATTGAAGTAGTGGCTACAAATGTTAATTCCCAGTAGATTTGATAATGCTATCATTGAATACCTTATGATGTGGGTTTTTTTTAAAAAACTGAACTGAAGTTTTACTTGCTCTGCAATCACTTCTCCATTATCCTTGGTAATGAGGGACAGAAAAAAAAAAAAAGTTACAGATAATCCAAAATCCTAAATTTAGCACAACAGCGGGGGTCAGAAACCAGCTATTGTAAAAGGCTTCCTGGGTGAATCAGCAACAAGATCTATGATTTGGTTCCTCTCCCTATGCCTTGCAAGATGTAGTAAGACCAGAAAAATGTTGAGTGCACAAACCAAGAAACTGTTCTCTTCTAAATAAATTTGGCCCACAGAGTGGGAGAAAATATTTGCCAACTATACATCAGACAAAGGACTGATAACCAGAATATATAGGGAACTTAAAAACTAAATTCTCCCAAAGCCAATGAACCAATAAAGAAATGGGCAAGTGAACTAAACAGAACTTTCTCAAAAGAAGAAATTCAAATGGCCACAAAACACATGAAAAAATGCTCACCATCTCTAGCAATAAAGGAAATGCAAATTAAAACCACGCTAAGATTCCACCTCACCCCTGTTAGAATAGCCATCATCAGCAACACCACCACCAACAGGTGTTGGCGAGGATGCGGGGGAAAAAGGAACCCTCTTACACTGTTGGTGGGAATGTAGACTAGTACAACCACTCTGGAAAAAAATTTGGAGGCTACTTAAAAAGCTAGACATCGATCTACCATTTGATCCAGCAATACCACTCTTGGGGATATACCCAAAAGACTGTGACACAGGTTACTCCAGAGGCACCTGCACACCCATGTTTATTGCGGCACTATTCACAATAGCCAAGGTATGGAAACAGCCAAGATGCCCCACCACTGACGAATGGATTAAGAAAATGTGGTATCTATACACAATGGAATTCTATGCAGCCATGAAGAAGAACGAAATGTTATCATTCACTGGTAAATGGATGGAATTGGAGAACATCATTCTGAGTGAGGTTAGCCTGGCCCAAAAGACCAAAAATCGTATGTTCTCCCTCATATGCAGACATTAGATCAAGGGCAAACACAACAAGGGGATTGGACTATGAGCACATGATAAAAGCGAGAGCACACAAGGAAGGGGTGAGGATAGGTAAGACACCTAAAAAATTAGCTAGCATTTGTTGCCCTTAATGCAGAGAAACTAAAGCAGATACCTTAAAGCAACTGAGGCCAATAGGAAAAGGGGAACAGGTACTAGAGAAAAGGTGAGATCAAAAAGAATTAACCTAGCAGGTAACACACACGCACAGGAAATCAATGTGAGTCAACTCCCTGTATAGCTATCCTTATCTCAACCAGCAAAAACCCTTGTTCCTTCCTATTATTGCTTATACTCTCTCTACAACAAAATTAGAGATAAGGGCAAAATAGTTTCTGCTGGGTGTTGAGGGGGTAAGGGGGAGAGGGAGGGGGCGGAGTGGGTGGTAAGGGAGGGGGTGGGGGCAGGGGGGAGAAATGAACCAAGCCTTGTATGCACATATGAATAATAAAAGAAAAAGGAAAAAAAAAAAAAAGAAAAAACCCATCACAAAAAGGGCGCATGAGGTTGCTCAAGGAGTAGGCCCTGAGTTCAAACCCCAGTACTGCAAAAAAAATTACAATTTTATTCATTTTACCCCCACCACATAGATTTATAATTGTTGTTTTGTGTAGCTAGCTTTTAAATCAAATAAAAGAAAAATAGTTACAAAAATAAATAAATAAATAAATAAATAAATAAATTTTGGTAGCACATGGATACAATAATATCTGAACATTAGTTAGACTAACAAAAATCTCTTTGTTTTTTTTTTTTTTTTGAGTCAGGGTCTTACAATATAGCTCAGGCTGGCCTAGAACTTATGATGCTCCTATCTCAGCTCACTAATGCTTGTATTATAGACATGTGCTACCATGTCCAGCTAAGAAATTTGAGAACATTAAGGCAATGGGAAAAAAGTACCTCTAAGAAGTATATTTCTGGGGTTGGAGATGTAGCTCAGTGGTAGGACACTTGCCTAGTAAGTACAAGGCCCTGGGTTTAGTTCCCCAGTCCAGGAAAAAAGGCAAAAAAAGGTGTATTTCTGAGTCATTCATTATTCAAGTCATTGTTTTAGTCATACTGCCTGAACACTCACTATCTGCTAGGCACATACTAGTCTTGGAGAATACAAAAATCACTCTGACCACCAGGGTCACTACTTTCTTTTTTGGTGGAACTAAAATTTGAACTCAGGGCTTGGTGCTTGCAAAGTAGGCACTCTACCTCTTGTGTCACACTCCAGTCCATTTTGCTCTGGTTATTTTGGAGATGGGGTCTTGAGAACTATTTACTCAGCTGGCCTCGGACCACCATCCTTCCAAGTAGCCTCTCGTCCCCACTCTCCTTTTGTTGTTGTTGTTGTTAGTACTGGGGTTTGAATTCAAGGCCTCCTCATATTTGCTAGGCGGGTGCTCTACCGCTTGAGCCACTCCACCAACCCAGTAGCTAGGATTACAGGTTGGAGCCACTGGCACCCGGCAGTTCACTATTTTTATTGAGCTTACGGTACTAATATCTTTGAATTGTGGCTGTCAACTCACATTCTGCAGCCTCAGTGACTTATAAACATGAGCTGTTTCGATTCTGAAGTAAATAATCTCTTTCCTTTCTAATTCTAAAATAATCTTGTAATTATATAAAACGTGTCCAAAATGATTGTAAATAAGGCCCTAAAATGGCAGCCCACTCTGAGTGTTGTGATAACCCAAGCAGAGCAAGTATCTCTAGTTTCCACTTGGTCAGAGAGGAAGGATGGGAGAAGGAAAGAAGTCAAGATAGCTGGCAGGAATCTTCCTCCTTTCCCATCTGATTTCCCTGATGTTCCAAAGCCATATGAGTAACTTCCAAGAGTTAGCTCATCTTCAGCAAAATCATTCTTCCTCTTTTACAGACTTTATTGGAATGAGCAGTGCATAGCAGGAACTGCATGAATGGATTTCATTGGTCCTAAGATGAGGAACATAATTGATTTGCTCACTTTATTAATATAAGGACGTTACTGTGACCAATGTCATGGAACCAGTCCAGACTACCAGAATGAGCTCCCCCTGAGCTGGGACTAGTACTCTTTCTTCTAGCCCTGGCACCTAGCACAGGCCCTGACACAGAGCAGGAGCTCCTAATATACTGCTTGGCATTTTCTTACTAGTGGAAAATATCTAGAAGTTGGCAAATTGGTTAGTGGTAGAAACTTATTTGTAAAAGACACATGCTCATTATACTTTTTTTTGTGTGGCATTGGGGTTTGAACTCAGGGCCTTATGCAGCTTGAGCCACTCTGCCAGCTTCATTATACTTTTGGTATTGTCTCCTAATAGCAGGAACCTGTTGTGAGGTGAATTGTGTCTGCCAAATACATTTAAAATTCTATTCCCTTATCTGTGGAATGTGACCTTATTTGGAAATAGCCTTTGTAGATGTAAACAAGGTAAGATGAGATACTGAATTAATGAGGGCCCCAAATTCAATACCTAGTGTCCTTCTGAGGAGAGAGTGAGCCAAGTGGGATATGTCTGTAATCTCAGCTATTCTGGGAAGCTGAGACAGGAGGATCACAAGTTCCAGGTCAGCCTGGACAACTTAGACTCTGTCTTAAAAGAAAGTTACAGAGGGCTGGGGTATAGGTCAATGGTAGGGGGCTTGCCTAGCATGTACGAAACCTGGGTTCAATCCCCAGTATCCAAAAAGAAACAGAAGGGAGAAACTTGAAGACAAAGGAAACACAAAAACATGGCCATGTGGTGACGAGATTGGAAGTTTGGCTATTGGTCCCCTGAGTAGGTAGGATTACAGGCTTGAGCCACTATGCCCAACTGTAATTGGTAGATTTTTTTCATCATAAAGTATGTGAGAATAAAAGTATAGAATTAATTAAAATGTGTACCTACAAGTAGTCTTGCACAGTAAATTAAAAAAAAGACAAAAACAAACTGAACTGTGGACTTTCCATTGCTGAACCAAGATGAAATGGAAGTTATTTTTTCCATATCTGAATTATTTCTAATTATTCATTGTAGTTCCCTACAGTTCATTTCTTTCTAAGAAGGAATGATTATAGAGTTGCTATTAGGGTATTGGCTTCTGTACCCTTTAAATTGGTTGGCTGGTTTGTCCTTTTTGGACGGTTCTGTTTGTCTACTCTATAACCACAGGTATAAGGAAGTATATAAAAAAAAAAAAGATTCTCTCTGGTTCCTGCCTGAAGAAGGGACTGTAGTACTTAGAAAAACAAAGGCCTCTAAATTTCAGGCCACAGAAACCTTTAATTTGAAAGGTTGTTGATCTGTTGGAGGTTTCTGAGCCAACAAGACTAAAGGTCTTTTTAAAAACTAACAGTAGCTGGATATGGTGGTACACACCCTACAGTCTGAGGCAGGAGGATCACAAGTTCAATGCCAGGCTGGGCTACATAGACCCTGTCTCACAAAACAACTACTAATAATTATTCATTTGTGATGGTAATTGTGCCCTATGCCTCACGTGTATTATATGTTTGTCCCTAAGGGGGTGACACAAATCTCGTGGTTAGAAAATAGAGACCAGTAACTTTCCCAAGGCTATAGTTAATAAGTAGAAAGGGCCAGTTTCCTGAGTGGGTTCATTTAAGTTCCACTGCAATATCTTGAAGTATGTTAAATAATTCCAAATTTTTCAAATGGGGAAACTACAGCTCAGAAACATTAAGATTTCTCAATGAGGTTGCACATTTATAATTTTAATTGGTTTATATAAGCTTAAGGTCAGTGCTTTGGAATATAATTTCTAAATAGATTATCTGTGGTTGGTGTGTTGTATGTAAGCTCCAAAGATCAAGTGGTCATACTCAGCTAATCACAGCAGCCAAAATTGAGCCTTAAGTTGTAAGCACCGTTCGGAATACATGTTTATGAAGTATTATTAGTCCTATTTTGCCATCAAATAAACAAGAAAGGGGGAAGGTAATAACTTGCCCAAGGTCAAACAATTTGGCAATTGCAGAGCCAGGATTCACACCCAAGTTGCATTTTAATGACCTGGGAGCATTAAGTTCCTAACCACTACCTGGTACTGGTCTCTTTCAGTATGGGTTTCCCCACAAACCCTGCATCTTCCTACCTTGGGACTTCTGCTATTTCCCCTATGTGGGATCATTCCTCATCTCCTATCCAAACCCTTCCAGACTTTCTGGGCCCAAAGTTTTACCTTATAATGTCTTCCAGGATCCATGTCCCAATCTATACTCACACATAACATCTATCTTTTTTCTGAATGCACATTATACTTACAATCTCTGCTTAGGGCAAAGATAGATTGTGACTTTCAATTCTTTATACTTTCTCTGCTGAGGCACCAACCTGGGTACAAAGACTCAAGTAATTACTGAAGACCTGAGGCCGTCACTTTGTTCTAGAACTGTTCCCATCAATTCAATAGTTATTAGTTGCCAGCGTGGCTATTGAGTTCTTGACACATGACTAGTGAAGATGCAAACCTGAATTTTTAAATTAATTTAAATATAAATTTCCACTAATGAAATCGAATTTGTTTTTAAAACTAAGTGGGTTTGGAACACTTTGGCTATGTGAATATTTTTCAATAGCAAATTTTAGAAAATCTAAATACAGATCAAGTATTTCTAATGATAATTTAAACTCCAAATTGAAATGAGCTATAAATATAAAATATACACCAGATTTTAAAAACTAGTGTGAAAAATTTCTCTTAAAATTTAAAAAATACTGATACATGTTGAGTTGATAATATTTAAGATATATTGTGCTTATTTTAAATTTTTTAAAATGTGGCTTGGAAAATTTAAAGTTACATATGTAGCTCCTATCACATTTCTGTGACATAACATTTCTGTATGACATGGTTGCTTATCCAACATCTAACAGACACTTCAAAGTCATCCATGTTTTTCAAGTGACAGCTTCTAATAGTACCAATTTGGGGCTAATGGAACTTGCTGCTTGTTTTAATCTTATCAGGAATTTCCTGCATCCCAATGATATTTGAACACAACACAAAGTGGTGAAGGCACACCCTATTTACACTGGGAGCTTTTGCATAGAAATTATTTTTTTCCTTGGTCTGTTAGAGGATGGCACACAGAGCTATCTTACCCCCAACAGCATGAGCTATTTTCAGAATCAGAGATGAGTGGACTTTGCTAAACATCTACACTGTTCCTGAGCTACTAACGATATTAAGTCTTTCATAAATCAAGTTTCAAGTTACTGATCCTTTAAATTTCTTGTTTTTGAGACAAGGGTCTTGCTATGCAGCCCAGGCTGACCTGAGCTGGCGATCCTCCTGCTGGCACTGCAGGTATACATCATCGTGCCCACCCCTCCTTTAAATCATTCACCACACGATAGAGTTCATTAAATCTAGATTTCTACAATAGTGCTTTTCATTGTAAAAAATAAAACCTCTATACCATTTGACTTGAAAGCAGGTATAAGCAACTATTAATCTAGTTCAAAATGTATACTATAATTATTAGGCAATTCAAAAATTTTGAACAGTTTTATCCTTTAAAATGTTTATAAGAAAAACCTTTCCTTGAGTTATCATCTTGGGCTTTTTTTTTGAAAAAAATAATAAGAATTTATAAAAGCCGTAGAAATCCCCCACTTCCTTTTCACAATTTGAAAACTCATAATTGAGACTAAATTCTTCACATGTAGTAAATTGAGCTGTCTAAATTACAGTTCTGGTAAATCCAATTTTTGCTGCTTCTATCAGAACCCCAAAGTTCAATTCTCCATAAAGATAATTCTAGAAGGTATTTCTTTATTCATCTGCTATATAAGTAAGTCTCAATTATGTCATACTGTCATGCTTCAGAGAGAAAGGAATATTAGCTGCTTTCCTATTTTAAATTGCATGGGCAAAATTCTGTATCTGAATCTCAGAGTAATTGATCTTTGTTTCCACAATGTCATTTCTATTAACATAATTTAATTCAATTCAACACTCATTGAACTTTATATGCCAAATACTTTTTTGGGTCCTAGGGATACAGAACCAGAAAAGCAAGTACTTACCTACAAAAACTTCACTAATCTAGAAAAGAGGCAACCACATAAATAAAGAATTGAAACTTGGTTTGGTAACAGCAAAAATAAATAAATAAATAAAATCATGCATAAGGAAAAGAGATGAAACAAAGAGGAGAGGAGGTCTAAGGTGGGGGAAGGGGTTCATTAAAGAAAAACGTATTAGCTATATTTTGGAAGATGAAGAGGTCAACCAAACAAAGTGGGGTGGGATGGAAGTGGGGGAGTTGTTCCTGATGGATGAAACAACATGTCACTAAGGTATCATAGACCATGTCAAGATGTCATACTAGAAGGTGAGAGTCAAGGAGGTTAAATGTAAGTGACAGGCACAGCATTAGACAGCGATTATCTTGTTTTGTTCATTGATCTCAGTCTTCATATCTATATCTATGTCTTTGCCACATGACTTGTAGCCCTCTTGCTAAGAGATCAGAATATGTTTCCCAGTTCCTGATTCAGCTACTTGACTCACTTTATGAATAGAATAAGGCTGAAGTAACTTTGAGGTAGACCTGAAGAGGGTTTTCCTATTTGTCCTCCACAACTCACCATTACCATGAAGATCAGATGACTGGGCTAATCTGCTGATCCCAGGAAGAGTTGCAACAAGTGGAGTGAACAAGAACTGACTCATGGAACAACCCAACTTGGAGTAGTAGAACCACCACAGCTGACCAGTAGATCCAAAAGAATATCAGTGTTGTTTTGAGCCTCTAAGATTTGGAATCATTTGTTATGCAGCATTATTGCAGCAATCGCAAACCAAGCTGGGCACTGGAGGCTCATTCCTGTAATCCTAGCTGCTCAGGAGGCTGGTTTAAAACCAGCCCAGGGAAATAGTTCATGAGATCCTATCATGAAAATACCTAACACACAAAAAATAGGCCTGGTGGAGTGGCTCAAGGTGTAGGCCCTGAGTTCAAACTCCAGTACCACAAAAAAAAAAAAAAAGCAAAGCAATATAGCCACAGTAATGAATTTTTATTTTCTCTCATAGGGACTGAAAACTAGGAAGGATTTTAACAAATAGGCAGATAGTTTTTGGAAAGATGGATTTAACAACAGAGCAGAAGATGGAGATGGGAAGGTGAGGGGAGTGGTAGCAAAGAAGTTACTTCAATCCCAAGATTATGAAAACCTGAAATAAAACAGTGGTAGTGGGATGGAGTAGAAAAGACAGACGGGAGAGAAATTAAGGAGATAGGATTGATACAACTTGGGTGGTAATTGGCTATAGACAAAAAGGGCAACTTTCTTGTCTCCTCTCCCCACTTGGAATAGTTGGGGTATTACCATGTATTTTAATAAAGGAAATACAAGTAAGGGATGGAAGAGGAATTGGAACAGGAGTATTTTGTTTGAGACACACTGTGTTTGAAAAGCCTGTAAGTATCTAAATAGACATTTAGAAGGGACAAAAAGATTCTGCTCTTAGTGGGCTGGGGTTGTGGTTCAAATGGTTGAGGACCTGCCTACCAAGTTAAAGGCCTTGAGTTCAAACCCCAGTGCTACCAAAAATAAATCTGCTTTAGAGCTTATGGATGAGGTCTCGTGGATGTGTGTATTACTCAGAAGCAGTCGGCATACAAATGGTGGCTACTCAATGAAGGTGATGAAAATAGCAATGTTCTGGCAATTCGAGAAGGAGAGACCACTCAACAATGCTGGCTGTTGTAGAAAAGTCAAATAAGGTAAGGACAGAGAAACATCTTTCTGATTTGGAAGTTGTGTCACCCATAAAAGAAGGAACAATTTGGAAGCTTTTTCACAGATGAAGAGAGGTGGACTGGGGTTAATTAAACTCACGATGTATTCAGAAAATAACCCACAATTGTGAAATTCACAATGCATTGCTTTGATTCAAATTATCACTTCACACCAGGCCAATATGGTGGAATTCTGAGACTAGCCAGATTTATCCTGAGCACATATTTTGGGAGTTCGGTATCATTTGTACATTGTGCAAATTCAGGTTCATCAGTACTAAATTTGTATTGAGTAGGAATGCTATTATCCATGACCTCATGAGATGTTCTAGCAAAATCTAGCAGGAAGAGATTTTGCAGAAATCGTTTTTCGGAGAGTAATGCACTTCAGAGATGTTTTCTGATTCATGAGAATGTCACACATGAAAAAATAAAAATTTGTCCTCGCTCTTACTCATGTATTGAATTTTCCTACATTGTGCTATATATTTTCTTCTTAGTAAATAATGACTCAATTCTGTCTCTTCATCAGAATGTACCCCAATGATTCCAGGAAACACAAGTGGGTATCGATGTCTTATCTAGCAGATGAACTCCACACAGCAAAGATATTCTGTGAAGATGTAGCTACATGGATATGAAATAAAATCATTATGTCTGCTTGGATTATTACTCAACACAGTCCATGGTTATTGCCTTCCACAGTATGGAAGCACTAGGATATCATGCGAGGTGTCTTAGACTATCTGCCTTGCTTGGGACTCCTATTTTATCATGTGACCCTACACTCTCTTGGCCACAGTGACTGAGCCCCTGGGATCAATACCTGACTCACAGGGAATCCTTTATAATATAATAAGTGTCCTACTTAGTGGCGCAGTGCTAGAGAACTGAGCACATTATACTAGTTAGTGACTGGCTAACCATATTTTTTATGATGGTGGTGTTGGGTTGTGATGTGCTTCAGACATGCAGAGTTAGTAGCAACTAACTCTTGAACACAGAGACCTCCTTAAAGGTCTGCAACAGAGAAAATAGCAAGGGACACCCAATTCTTAAAGAACACTAAGTGGTCTTAAGCTGAGAGCTGCAGTTAGGCTGCTAGAGGTGACAGCTCCAAGTGCTGGAAACAGAAGTCCATTTTTCTGTGCATTTCACTGTGCACATGTTGAGATTTTTTTGCCTTCCTCTATGACAAAGGCCACCTGCATATCTTATAAAATGGATTCTTGAAACTTCAAAGCGTTTAACATAATTTTACATGATTTTCAAATCATGAGTGAAAAAGTCAAAATACATTCTCAAATTAGATTCCCTGCACATTTCAATTAATTATCCAACCAACAATATGTACTGATTATCTACTGTGTACCTGTACTAGTTAGAAATTTAGTAGTGGACAAGACTGATGAGACTCCTGTCTCCTCAGTGCTATGATCTATATGGTCTATTTTGGAATTTGTTTTTTTTCTGTGGTACTGGGGTTTGAACTCGGGGCTTTGCTTTTTAGGCAGGCACTCTACCACTTGAGCCACACATCCAGCCCAATTCTAGAACTCTTAGGTTACTGTGTCTTACTGCATATTGTATGCACGAACCTAAACTTCATCTGTCTCAGAAGTTTGTGATCTATATTTTTTCCTTTTGTTCTAAATATATATAGTTTTCCAATTATATTACATCAAAAAAGGATTTAGCATTAAAACCCATGTGCTAATATTTCATTCTAAGGGAATCTATATTTATATCAGAATATAGCTTAGCTCAGATCTTTCTAAAATTTAGCACATCTGAAACAAAGGGAGCAACAGAAAGCAGGGTTAATAAACCTATAAACTATGAACCAGACCAGGGCCCTACGTAGAGCCAGAAGGGTAGAACAAGATGAGATTTGCAGAATTTCTGCAAAGGAAGAGACTGAAAAGATAACATTTATCAGGCTGGCATTTTGCAAGGTGATAACAGGCCACCTATAAATGAAAGTGAGACCTGAAAGTAAAGGCTGAACATTTTTCCTCACCCTAAGTAAAAGATAAACTGAAAACTAATGGCATGGATCGCCTAAGATAACAGGCTGGAAATAAAGAGCTAGGTGATTGATTAAACTAGATTGAAGAAAAATGGGCAAGATGGAATCTGAGGCTTGTGCAATTGACATGTGAAGGAGTTGACACTGATGCATCCTGTGACGATCCTGCTCATGGCTGAACAGTCAGGCAAACATTTTTAATGCTCTATTTCTGAGGCCGACTGAAATTAAGAATGTTTTTCTCAGTGGAGATGGGATGGCCTAGGGAGAATGGAGAGTCAGGAGAACCTTGTTAAGATCTTCAGAGTCTCTCAAACACTAGTTATTTTTTCACTTGATGTTAGTTATATTCGCCCCATTAAATCTAGACAGGCCTTCTTTCCAAGGTACCCAAATCCCTAAACACTGGAACTTCTAATTGCTGTATGAGACTTCATCTGTTTGCTGTAGTTCTGCTCTGGAAACTCTCTGATTGTCTTCAATTAAATAGAATACAGTTTAAATGTCTGCACCTCTCTAAGGAGGGAATGTAAACAAATTAGAGATTAGAGAGATAATAGTTACAGAAGCTAATTTTAATGATCAGAGAATTTTACATATTTTATACTAGAAAGTTTGAAAATTAAAATGAATGGATAATCTTAAATAAATTATAAACCACAAAATGGAATCAGGGATTAGTAGAAGCCAGGCATTGTGGTACACCCTTGTAATCCCAGCACTCATCAGGCTGAGGCACAAGGATCATTAGTGCACACCACCACCCCAGGCTAGGAAGGTAATGTAAAAGAAAAGGCTTCTCAACCTATAAATTCAATGCAATTTCAGTAAAAATCTCCAAAACATCTTCTGATGGAATTTAATAAGTTGATTCCAAAAGTGCCTATGAAACATCAGGATTATACTTAGCCCAGTAAAGTGCTCACTCCAAAAGAGGTACGTGGAAAACAACACCAACTAGCAGAATGGCTTCTTCAAGTCTTGCTTTTTAGGCTTGCATAGAAAAAAAAATACTAGGTGGGTTGGGCAAAATGGCCCACATCTGTAATCCTAGCTACTCGGGAGGCAGAGGATTGCTGTTTGAGGATGGCCTGTGTGAAAAGTTCATGAGACCCCATCTCAACCAATACAAGCAGGTGTGGTGGTGCATGCCTGTCGTTCCAGCTCTGCAGGAAGCATAAATAGGAGCATTACAGTCCAGACCAGCACAGTCAAAACCAGCAGACCCTACCAGAAAATAACTAAAACAAAAAAGGGCTACAGGGAAGTGACTCAAGTGGTAGAGTGCCTGCTTAGCAAGCAAGGCCCTGAGTTCAATCCATAGTACCACCAAAAAAGAAAGAAAAGATCCTATGAAGTGGAATGGCTCCTAGGAGTGCCTGCACCCTTCACTTTGTCCTTGCTTACATTTGGCTCTCTTCTCACTGTTGTTGGGAAGCTTAGGGAGGCCTCTAACTTAAGGGCTCTGTATGATGTCACTGCTTTGCATTGTCACACAGTTCCTTCAAATACATGGGATTTACAGCTTTGAGTACCAGTCTCTCCATGGTTCTCTTAACCCCCAGCTCAGACTCTTAATATATGCTTGCTTAAAATTAAAGCAGATAATTACCATTTTTCCTTTGGGACCCAAGAATTTATGGAAATTTGACCTAGTACCTTTATGTTAAATCAGTTAGAAAATATAAATGCCAAAAAACGAGAAAAATTTATGACACTTTAAGTCTTTTTAATTTTTTTAAACAGGGTCTTACTTTGTAGCCCAGGCTGGCCTTGAACTCACTAATAGTCCACACTGGCTTTGAAGTTGTGATCCTGCTGCCTCAGCCTCCCAAGTGCTGGGATTACATGGGTGCCCCACCACACCTTGGCTTAAAATCTAATTTGGAAATATATTTTGTCTCATTGACCAGCTAACTCCCTCATGGGAATCTGCTTCCAAATCCACATTTCCAGAACCAAACATATTTCCTCTGACCTCCAGAAAAAGTTGTTTTGTTTGTTTGATTTAATTTGGCGTGCTAGGGATTGAACCTAGCCCTTAGGCATACTAGGCAAGCGCTCTATCACTGAGCTGTACCCCAGTGCTAGAGAGTTTTTTCAAATAGGGTTGTCAGAGTAGGCTTCATTGGGGTGACTAGAAGGAGGATGAGGTGCAAAGACTTGAGTGACACTCTTGCAGGGCGAGGGATTGTTCACTCAAGGCAGGAGGATTGCCTCGTATATTTGAGAAGAGCAATGGTGGATGAAATTCAGTGGATGGGGGGGCAATATGCAATGAGGTCAGAGAGAGGATAGGGGTCTAGATCACATGGGGCTTTGGTGACTATGGAAACAACTTTGCTTCAGGGCTTTGAGCAGAGACATTGTACGCTCTTACTTATTTTAGAGTTCGCTCTCACTGCATGCTGAAGTTAGACTCAACTAGGTCAAGGACAGACCCGAGGAACCCTGTCAGCAGGCTGTGCCTGCAACCCAGGTACCTTGACTGCTGCATGGCCCATCTGACTCCCTCTTAACCATACTAGAAACCTCAGGGAGCTTCTCTTGACATCGCTCTCTGCCACTTCCCCAGCCATTTCCTCCAACACACAAATGCCTGGATTCTGTTCCCAAATACCGCAGTCCTCTGCCCCACTCATCTGGACCACTCAATGGCCTTCTAGCTGGGCTCCTGCCTCCTGCCAATCCCTATTTTCAGTCTATTAGCAGGGGTATTCTTCTAATTGTAGGGATTTTTCTTTTTTTCAATGCTGGCGATTGAAAACCCAGGGTATTCTAAACAAGTGCTCTTCCACTTGAGGCACGCCCCAGCCCTAATTACAAGAGATCTTAACTAAGGATTCACATGTGGAATTTTCTGTGACTTTGATGAGCAAAGTTTATTTAAAGTAAGCAACAGACCACAGTATTAGAAATACCTATGAATGGCACCAGCAGAAATATATTTTCATATCACATTATATATCACTTCAATTTCAAGACATCACTTAGTACCACTTTGAAATTATGATAATATTAAGTTTACCACTAGATAATGGAGCAGATATCACAATTAAGAACTATTTTGAGGCTGGGTGTGGTGGCTCAAGACTGTAATCTACTTGTGAGGCTGAGATTAGGAGGATGGTGGTTCAAGGCCAGCCCAGGCAAATAGTTCATCTCCAAAATAATCAGAACAAAATGGACTAGAGGTGTCTGCTTTTACAAGCACAAAGCCCTGAGTTCAAGCCTCAGTCCCACCAAAAAACAAAGTATATATATATATATATATATATTTATATTTATATTTATATTATCTATTATAATATATATATATATTTTTTGAGTACTTGGGAGGCTGAGACAGGAGGATCATAAGTTCTAGACCAGACTGGGCTACATAGTGAGACCCTGCCTCAGATTGAGAGAGAGAGAGAGAGAGAGGGGAGAGAAAGAGAGAGAGAGAGAGAGAGAGAGAGGGAGAGAGAGAGAGAGAGAGAGAGAGAGAAATAGTTTGTGTTTCAACATTTTTGGATTTTAATTCCTATATATTTTAATTTATACATTTAAACATTATATTTGAGGAATTAATGGGTTTCACCAGACTGCCAAAAGAGTTCCAGGCCAGAAAAGATTTAAAACCCTGGTCTGTTCTAGTCACATCAAGTCTCTTTAGACCTGATCTTGTAATGTCCCTTCTGTGGAGATCGGATTATGAAAAGCCTATGAGAACTGGATGTAAACAAGGCGAGATGCGGCTTAATTGCTTTCATCTGTAGGCCGAGATAGGCACAGCCCCGGCCACAAACAGAAAAAGCAGAACAGCTGTGTCTCCTAAGTTCAGAGAAGCAGGAACTCGGGTTTTTCCTGTTACGATGTCACGCCTCTCCAGGAGAGCCTCTGCTCTACCCTGTTTGCCGGTTTATAAAAGGCCCTGAAGGAGGGCTTGAGGCTTTTTTGCTTTATGACTTTGGCTTTTACTTTGGGCTTTAGCTTGGGTTTTGGGGTTTTGCTTTGGGCTTTTTGGTGTGGGAAGCTTTTGGAAGGGAAAAGAATTACTGAAGGGAAATTGCCGAAGGGAAAAGTATGGCTAAAGAGGGTCTGATAGAAAGTCTGCACTGAGAACTTTAACATAGGCCTTAGAAAAACTAAGCCAAAGAAGAACTTTAACATAGGCTTTAGAAGCTAAAGAAAAGCCAAAGAGAACATGGGACAGTGCAAGATAGAGAACGGAGACTTTGCAAGTCTGAGCACCCAGGCTTTGAGAGAGCTAAAGAGAGATGAGACAGTGCAAGCCTAGGGGCAAAAGTTAAGGGCAACTAAGCTAAAGATAAGCTGAGAGCAAGCATGGGACAGAGTGAGCCTAAGGAAAGAGGTTTGAAGCAAGGTTTTAAAGAAGACTTTAAAAGCAAGGTTTTAAAGAAGACTTTAAAAACAAGGTTTTAAAGAACTGCAAGGAGCAAGGCCTTAAAGAATCAAGATAGAGAAAAGAAGCAATGAGAGTTGGGCGTCTCCACCCAAGTGCCCAACACAGCTGACCCCACTTTCTGTCTGTCTATCCTGTGTCTTTTCTGAATCTCCAGTCGCCCCCAGTTAAGCCCAGTTAGGTCCAGTAATAACCAGGAGTGACAGAAAAAGCTCGCTCTAACAAAAGAGGGAGCGAGAAAACAGTGCCCCCTCCACCCTACTTCGAAGTTTCTAGGTAGCTTGCTAGCATAGAAGATAAAGCCCCAAATCTTTGCTTTTTTTCCTTTTTTGTAGTGCTGGGGATCAAACCCAGGGCCTCATGTATGCTGGGTAACCGTTCTACCACTGAGCTACAACCCCTGCCCTTATCATAGTATGTCATTGTATATCTGTACCATATTTAAAAAAAAATTATTTTATCAAAGACAGGGTCTTGATATGCTGCTGAGGAATGGCCTTGAACTCTCAGACTCAGCGATCATCTGGTCTCAGCTTCCCAAGTAGCTGGGACTACAAATGTGCACCACCATGACCCTCAAGTCTAGCATTCCAGTAATGTGGAGGTGCTCGCTCCACCTCCTCACTTGGCCTTACTAGAAGTCATTCCGCCTTTCTCCCACGTGTATTCTGACCACCTTGGACCCCTGTTGGTACTTGGCATTTCTTTCCTCTGGGCATTTGTTCCTCCTGAGTGCTTTTCTTGCAAAGCCTACTGAGTCGTGGAAAACTCCAGTTCCATCTTCCAATATTGTCTCCTCTCCGGCCAGGTGAATCTTTACACCTACAGCATAGGAAACATTGCTTTTCCCATCTTATGGCAAGCCCTGCTTGACCTACTTGCCTGCTTGTAACACCTCACAGGGAGAAACTATTGTACCCACCTTGCAATCCCTAGGGGATGTTAACAGATGCTTTAATGGCAAGTTGCACTGAACTAAACGATTACCTTTTTAGATAATTGATCTGAGCCTATGACTCATAAGACTGTGTAACTCATAAGACTGTGATGAAATATGCCTCAGTCTTCATACAACCTTCAAGTTAAGAGCATGCAATTCTGTTTGTTCATAAGTAAATTTATTTGCAAGCCACAGATTAAAATATATTTATAATACATAGAGCTGATGAAGGATTCAGATAGCCATTTAAAAGAAAAAAGACTCTTACAAGTCATTAAGAAAAAGATAACCGGCTTAATCAATAATTGTACAGAAGCTGGGGGTATAGCTCAGTGGTACCTTGTGTGCTTCGTATGTGTGAAGTCCTGGGTTCCATCTCCGGCACCAAAACAACAACAACAAACCTGAAACAAATAAAAAAACTTGCATAGAAACTTGGAAAGGAAAACTAGCCACATGGTCAAAAGAAAAGAAAAAATAAACAAAGCTAAGCAGGGTTTCATACAGTTCCTGGGGAAAATGCAAATTAAAACCATAAGAAACCACTGTTCCTATCTCAGTAAGGCTAAAAAGATTGACAATATCAAATCTTTTCTCTTCTTGTTTTGTTTTCTTTTTCCTTCCTCCCCTCTTCCCTCCCTCTCTTCCTCCTTGCCTCCCTTCCTTCCTCCTTTTTCTTTTTTTTTTTTTTTGAGACAGGGTTTTGTTATAGGCCAGCCTTGAACTCATGATCTTCCTGCCTCATCTTCCTGTATACCACCATGCTCAGCTCTAGTGTTTTCAAGGGTGTAGAATTCATACCTCACTGGTAGGACATGCAAAATTATGTGATCTTGTTGGAAAACCACTTCTTAGTTCCTACTGGAATTAAACCTTCATCTGCATCATAAGCCAGCAATTCTATTTTTTTATATTCAAGAGAAATGAGTGCAGTACAATATTGTGATCATAGTATCTTCATTCATAATATCCAAAACATGAACAACCCAAAGGCTCATCAAGAGATAAATTGTGATACATTTATATTATAGAATATTATATCTCAATTAAAAAAGAAATGATTGACTCCTGCAAGAAGATGGAGAAATCTCACAAATACTATGTTGAGTATCCAGATATAGAATCCAGGCACGAATGAGTTCTAGTTCATAATTCCATTCATATGAAGGTTAAGAGCAAGCAAGACTAAAATTAATACAAGTCAGAGTAGTGATTAACCTGTTAGAGAACAGACTGAAAAGTGCACAAAGGACCTCATGGGGTGCAGGAAATGTTCCATAGTTTTAACTGATGGTGATTATCTGGATACAAATATGCAAAAATTCAAACTATTCATTTAGGATTAGTGTTCTTTACTGTTAGTAGGTTTTTTGTTTTGTTTTGTTTGCTTTCTGGGTTTTTTTAAAAAATTTGTTTGTTTGGTTGGTTTTGTTTTAGAGACAAAATCTTGGTTTGTAACCCAGGCTGGCCTCAAACTGATGATCCTCAGGTTCTAGGGTACAGGTGTGCACCACCACACCCAGCTCACCATTTGTATGTTATTACTCACTAAACAATAAAATAAATAAGCTTGGACAAATCCACAGAAGTGTTAGTGATTTTTGGAAACTCAAGTCATGGCTAAACTTTGGAACATGATTTTAACATAGTGCAAAACAACTGCCACTTGACCTAGTAGAAAGAGTAAGAAAATTATTCTTGCATGAGTAAAAAGGAGAATTAAAATAGAAGTATTGTTATAAATAAAAGCAATATATAAATACACAGTGTTAGCATAAGCCTGCCTCTGCCTTGGACAAATAAGCCCAATGGCTCGGAAGTCACTGAGCACACGACAATGCTGGCCTCCTAACTAGCAGTGGTTTTTTGTTTTTTCTTTTTTTGTGGCAGTATTGGGGTTTGAGTTTAGGACCTTGTGCTAGGCAGGCACTCTACTGCTTGAGCCACACCTCCAATCCTTTTTACTCTAGTTATTTTTCCAATATAGTCTTGCATTTATGCCCTGGACAGCCTGGACTATACTCCTCCTATTTATACATCCCGTGTAGCTGGGATGACAGGTGCACTCTACCACACCTAGCTTTTACTGGTTGAGATGGCATCTTGCTCCCTCTTTGCCTAGGTTGGCCTGGAATCATGATCTTCCTGATACACAGCTCCTGAGTAGCTAGGATTATGAGTGTGGGCCAACACCCCTGGCTTTGTTTTTTTTAAACCGTCTACTTTCTACTTCCTCTTTCTTCACACTGTTTGCACTACCAACTGAAAACATTTTATTCTTGTTGTAGTCAGGCACGAGATGGAAAAATGTGTTTGAGGGCGATGGTTTGGCTAGGGAGGAAGGAACTCCTGGGTGTGATTTCCAAGGTCCAACTCTCCCACCTCCTTAAGTGTGTCCAATCATCCTTGGTGGGTCCTCCTCCTAACCCAAACCCCAAATCCCTCTTGTCCTATCCCGTGCCTACCACTTCATCTAAGGCACTGGTTGTGGGTCTAATACAGCTTTTTAAATCATCTTTGTGCCTCAGCAGGCCTCTCCATCTCTCAATGAGAACCTCCCACAGGCAGAGCAATAACCCCCCAAATCAGATCTGATCATGTCATTCTATTCCAGAGGTTCCTTTTGCCTTAGAGTAAAATCCAAACTCTATGATATGTCTACACATGTCACCCTCTCCAGCTTCATCTTCCCAGCAGGTATCCTGTGTGAGTCCTTAGAATGTGAGACCAAGGTCAAGTGTAGCCAGGGGAGCCTGCAGAGGGTTACCACTCCCCAGAACTCAAGAGGTTGCTTACACTTGCCCCTTCTTCCAGAACTTGGATTTGGTATTTGTGAGAATCTGAAGGGTACTGATGGCAGCAGTAGCAGCTGGATCTTTTGCCTTCTTGCCTGTGCCTTTTAGAATTGTCAGATCTATTGAGAGGTCCTGACCTGAAGGAAAACATGGGCCAGCCAAAGCACAGCTTCTTTGTTAATGCTCAAAATATGAATAGTATGTCACCAAGCACTTTATTCTTAATATTGAAATCCTGTAGAATCTAAAGTTTAGAGAGAGTGAGAGTGTGTGTATGTGTCTCTGTGAGTGTGTGTGTGTCTGTGTGTGTCTCTGTGTGTGTGTGTGTGTCTGTGTGTGTGTCTGTGTGTGTGTCTCTGTGAGTGTGTGTGTGTCTGTGTCTGTGTGTGTGTGTGTCTGTGTGTGTCTCTCTGTGTGTGTGTTTCTCTCTGTGTCTGTGTGTGTATGTGTCTGTGTGTGTGTGTCTGTGTGTGTGTGTCTGTGTGTGTGTGTGTGTGTGTGTGTCTGTGTCTGTGTGTGTCTCTGTGTGTGTGTGTGTTTCTCTCTGTGTGTGTGTGTATGTGTCTCTGTGTGTGTGTATCTCTGTGTGTGTCTCTTTGTGTGTGTGTGTCTGTGTGTGTGTGTCTGTGTGTGTGTGTGTGTGTGTGTGTGTGTGTGGTGCTGGGCACAGAACCCAGGGCCTTGCACATGCTAGGCAAGTGTTCTACCACCACACTATATCCACAGACCCTGGAGTTTAGGAATTAATGGAACAGATCAACCATCAGTGGAGGAAGCAGGGAGATACTTATTCTCTTTTCTGCCACTTTTATAGGGACTACTCTATGGTCTTTCTGGTGGGACTTTGCTGGCCAAAATAAAAGTTACTTAGAATCAAATTAAGTTATAAATCCTTCGGAAGGAATAGGGAAACATGAATAATATGTATTACTGTCCATGCAGAAGGTGGCCAAATTCAGATATTGGATACCCATCTTCAGTTTGTAATCCTGTGATACATAGCACATAGGGCCAGGGTTCTAAGCTAGAATCTCAGGATTGGTTTCATGGAGTCAATGCCTCTTTCACCTCCTCTTTAAAAATGGTAAGATTATTTATTTTTTTAAAATATACATGCTGCATCGTATTGTACTCTCAAGATTTTTGATATTTAAATTTGTGTGGTGCTGAGACTCAAACCTGGAGCCTCACGCATGTCATGTAAACTGTCTACCACTGAGCTACATCCCAGCCCCAAGCTTATGTATTTTTGAGGAACAATTCAGATGCTCAGTAGGATACAAGATTCCTTTAAAAAGACAAAAAAAAAAAAAGCCTTATTGTGAATGGGCTTATTATTTATTCCTTGAAGAAACCGTCTCTCCTATCTACCTAGGAATACTTAAGGAAATGATATATAGCAAACTTTAATGCTGCAGACCAAGATATTTATACTTCCTGAACACAAGTAAAGATAATCAGCTTATTATTATTAGGTGCTGAGGATTGAATCCAGGGCCTTGAGCACTAAGCTACAACCCCATCTCCTTTTGTGTATAAATTGCTGCTTTTCCTTTTTTTTGGTGATACGGGGGTTTGAACTCAGGGCCTCATGATTATTAAGCAGGCACTCTACTACTTGAGCTACTCTGCCAGCCAAATTGCTGCTTTTCTTCATTAGAAACAAAGCAAGACAGACTTGTTGTCCATCTCATGGAAGAAATCTGTGGTCCATCTCATGGAAGAAATATATTTCCTCAAACATACTTGTTTAACAAAAGAATTTCTTTAACAAATGGAAATACAACCTCTGTTCTGGGTTAGACCATCTATTCATCAAAGTGTCAGTGCTCCCTAAGTTAGCTAATAAATTCAACATGAGCCCAATAAAAATCATAACAAGCTTTGTGTTTTTCTGGAGCTACTGAAGTTCAGGTAGAGAAATAAATTCATAACAACAGCCAGAAACCCTGAAAAGGAAAATCATTGGTGGGATGGGGAGAGAACTAGTCCTACAGATAATTGAAACCTGGAAGGAAGACGGTACTGGTAGATAAATTTGTACATGAATGGAACAGAATGAGAAAGTGCCTACAGAAATACAGCATTGTGATAAAGGTGATTTCAAAAAGGATTTTGAAACCTCATTACAACTGGATGGCCATTTAGAAAGGATAAATTTCTTCACATGATAAACTTTAAATGGATCAAAAATCTAAACATTAAAAGATAAACTGGGCCAGGTATCATGGTACATGCCTATAATCCCAGCTACAAGTGAGGTCTAAGATAGGAGGATCACAATCCAAGGCTGGTCCTGAACAAAAAGCATGAGATTCTATCCAAAAAATAAAGCAAAAAAGGGCTGGGTTGTGACTTGAGTGGTAGAGAGCTTGCCTAGCAAGCACAAGGCCCTGAGTTCAAATCCCCAGTACCACCAAATAACAAAGTGAAATTGTATTAATAAGAGAAGAAAATGGGTTAATTTCTCTATGATGTGAGTATAGGGAAAGAATTTCTAACTATGATTCAAAATCCAGATGCATCAAGAACAGATTTGACTATACAAAAACATTTTAAATTGTTCATAAAATACCTCAAGCAAATATACAAATGACAAACTGGCAGAGAGTATCATAAAATCTCAATATAAAGGTTTAATATTTCTGACATACAAAAAACTTCAAATTAGAGTAGCCAAAAATCCTACAGAGAATTGGGCAAAAGACATGAATAGCCAATCACAAGAGAAAGAAAAATTCCAGTTAAAAGATGCTCAATTTAACTCCTAAGCCATTCTTCTTACAGGTATTTACTCAATGGAAATAAAAACATATGTCCTCACAATGACTTACACAAAAAATGTACATAGTAACTTTATTTGCAGTGTTTCCAAACCAGAAACATTTGAAAAGGTAAACTGTTTGGTATATCCATATAATGAAACACTACTTAGCAATAAAAAGGAACAGGTTACTGATATACACAATGAAATGGATAAATCTTAAAATCTCTATGCTGAAAGAAGCAGACAGAATCTGCACATCATATGATTTCATTTTTATACAATTCCAAAAAGTGCAAGCTAATCTATAAAATGACTAAGAGCAGATTAAAATTGAAGAACCTCCAATGTTCTACAGCATGGTGGGATAACTATGGCTGATAATGATTTCTTACAACATTCAAAACAACTGGCAGAGAGGATGTTGAATGTTCCCAACCCAAAGAAAATGCTGAGCATCTCAGGTGGTGGATACCAATGCCCTGATTCTATTACAGATCCTATATAATGCCTATTAAATGGTCACACCACACACATAAATATCTATAATTAATACGTGTCTAGTAAAAATACACACTTTTGTTTATTTATTTTTTGAGGCAGGCTGGCCTTAAACTCACAATCCTCCCACCTCAGCCTCCCAAGTGGAGGTATTACAGGCATGCCTCACCATGCCTAGACTAAAAATATATGCTTTTTCAAAAAAAGTGGATCAGATTACTTCCTGGATGGAAGTAATGGGAAGATTGATTTTAAAAGTACCACGGGGAAATTTTTGGGGGTGATGAAAATGTTTTATACTAATTGTGGTAATGGTTTATGCAGTGGTTAAATTTTACACTTTAAACCTATATAGTTTACTGGATTCAATTATATTTCAATAAAGTTCAAAATGGTGCTTAAAAGATATCCAACTTCAATCATAATAAGCAAAATGTAAGTTGAACTACATGGAGATATCAATTCTCCCCCATCAGGTTGACAAAATGGTTCATTCCATTGGAGAGGCTGTACAGCAACAATCCACATGGAGGGAGTCTATTGTATCTAAGGAAATGTACCTGTATGATTAAACATCAACCAGCACGTTCACTTCTAGAAGCCTACTTAAAATGGACCCTCAAGCACACAAAGACATGTGAGTACAAGGTCACATTTGAAGCATGGGCTGTTAGCTGACTAAAATATGGTGCACACACTATAATACAGTACTATGAAGCTGTGTAAAAAAAAAAGGAAATGTCTTCTGAACTGATTAGGCATGACTTCCAGGACACATTATTAAGAGGAAAAAGGTGAAATGCAAAACAGTATCTATAGGATGCTATCTCTTTATAGGAAACAATGGAAGGAAAGACATACATAGATTCTTTTTGTTATTGCTATCATTATTATTGGTGATGGTGGTACTGGACTTTGAACTCATGGCCTTGTACTTGCTAGGCTGGTACTCTACCACTTGAGCCACGCCCCAGTCTAGAACCATTATTTTTGCAAAAAACAAAGATAGGAAGGACATACTGGCACATAAAGAAATTGGTTACCCTGTGAGGTGAGAGAAGTATGGGTAGAAAAGATAGTGAGGGAATGACTCATACCTGACTTTTAAAATAATTTTCACTTTTAGAAACATTACTATTTTACACATTGACTAAATAAAACTCAGGCAAGATACAATGTAAAACTGTAATTGAGTGTAAAATGAATCCATGAATGCAATTTTACTTCAAATGAAGTAAAACCACAGTGAAGAACAAACACCAAAAAAGAATGAATTCAACCAACCTCTGATCATGGTAGTTTGATTATCACCCCAATCTGTGGGAGGAAAAGAACTATAGACAAACTTTGTGTGCAGATTAGCAGGGTAACATGGGCTTGGCGATTCTGAACTATTTTATGTGTATTATTGATTGAGCAAATGGCAAAATGCAACGATCTCTTGGTTTTAAGGTTCTCACTGGGGCAGAAGGGAGACACAAATGTGAAATGAGGGAAGGCAAAAAATTCCCCAGGGGCGTTGACTGGACTGGAGGTAAAGGTGGGGATTCAGGATTTCTGACAGTATGCTACACTTGTGACGTCACAGTAGCAAGGACCAGGGCTCCTTGAAATAGCTCATCCCAGAGCCAGATTTGGGAAGGTGCAAGATGAGCTTGGAAAGAAGAAACTGTTCAAAAAAGCAGTGACATGTCAAAAGGAAGCAGAACCAACTTGACAGGGCCAAATCTGGGGAAGCTGAGCATGAAAATAATAAAAAGCTGGGTGTGGGGGCGAGTGCCTGTAATTCTAGCACTCAGGAGGCAGGGGCAGGGGGATTGTGAGTTCGAGGCCATAGGCAAGACACTGTCTCAGCACGCCCACCCAAATCCAATGACTATTATTGATGCTGAACAGAAACAGTGATTCTTAAGTCCATGCAGATAATAAATAATTCTACAGTACAAGGAGCAAAGTACTGATACATGACACAGCGTGTATGAACCTTGAACATACTATACCAAATAAAGAAGCCATTCACTAAAGATCACAATTGTGTTTTCATTCATATGAATTGCCCAGAAGGGTAAATCTATAGCTAGAAAGTAGTTTAGTAATTCCCTAGAGCTGGGGGAATCGAAAGTGCCTGCTAAAATGTGTGGAGTTTCTTTTTGGAGTGATAAAATGTTCTAAAATTGATTGTGACGGCTTACATCTCACTGAATTGTATACTGGGAAAGAGTGAATGGCATGGTATGTAAATTACATCTACAAAGCTATAAACAAACAACAGAGGGGAAGACTCTTCCTACAACAGAATGTCACTTGATAAACACAGAGACAGAGGTAGCATAACTCGAAGATTACCACTTTACAACCATCATGTCAATATAGATTTGAACAAAAAAGATGCTAAAGCCAAGTATGGTTGTACCCACCTGTAATCCAAGCTACTCAGGAGGTAGAGGAAGGGTGATTTGATCAAAAGTTTAGGACAGCCTGAGCAGAGCGAGACTCCATTTCAAAAACAAAATTAAAAAAGAACAAAAAGGAGGGAGTAGCTCTAGTGGTAGAGATATTACCTAGGAAGCAGGAGGCCCTGGGTTCAATTCCAAGTACTGGAAAAAAAAAAGATAAATGGGGAGGGAGAGTGTCTCGCAGATTGTTTATTGGCTCCAAGGTAACAAGTAGCAAATATACAGTGAAAATATTGACAGTGGCTTGGTGAGAAAAATTAACATCACCCAATAGGGGCAGGCAGATCCCACGTGTCTCCAGCCAGGGGTTTATAATCTGAGCTAACTGTGAGGAAACACTGGATAAACCAAGTCAAGAACAAGTAAAAGTATTCTTCAAAATGTCAATGTCATGAAAGACAAAAAGACTGAGGGGCCATTCCAGAGTTGAAAGAGACATGATTTAATCTACACTGATGGAAGACAATTTTTACCATTTGGACAACTGACAAATTGGAATACAGACTGTAGATTAGATTTTTAAAAAATAATGGGTAAATATTAAACTTCTGGAATTTAATTATATCGTGGTATGCAAAAGAACATTCTTGTTCTTAAGAAATAGACACTGATGAACTATGATATTTGGTTCCAAAAACCAAAACCAAAACCAAAATGGTAGTGATCAGTGAAGGAGAGAAGGAAGGAAGAGAACGGGAGGAGACCCAATGTTAAAGCAAACAGGCAATTGAAAACCTAGCAAATGTGGGGACAGGATATTCAGTTCCCTGGACTGTTCTTACAAGGTTTTGTAAATAAATGTTTCATAAAAACCTGTTTGTGAGAATGAGAAATCCTTATTAAAGGCACAAGATGACACTGTTATATCCAGTTGTCCTTTATAGTGGAGCCCCCAAGGCAGTTTTGTGTGGGATAGTCAGGAAGATACTGGACCCAAATCCTCACTGTCACTGTCACAGAAACCTTGTTACCTGAGGCTGATGCCACAGAAGGCTTTCGGATATTTTCTGGGACTTCAAGAAAGGAAGATGGATTTATCCTGGGAAAAATCACAGTGAATTTGAAATTAGAACAGTCGTAAATAGGACAACATGGAAAATGAACTAAATGAAGGAAGGTTAAGTGAGTTAAGTGAGACTCCAGCTAAGCTAGCATGAGAAGCACTTTATGTAAACTCATTCTGTAGTAAGCACCCTGCTTCCTTAAAGCCAGTGACTTTGCAATGACAGGTGACCAGCAAGAGGTGGTTAACAAACATTGGGAAAGAGGCTCCAGGTCATTTTCCATGACAAAGGAGAAACTTCAAAACAATCACAGGATCCAGGCACTGAGACAGAATTTGGACACCTCCTAATATAAAGGGGTGAGGCTGGCCCCCGTGCTCGGTTGTGATCTGGCTGATGTGCACTTCTCTTTTTCTTTTTCTTGATTACAGAACTATCTGACCCTTCCATCTTGTGCAGCCCCATCCCCTACTATCCCCCCATGCATCCTTCCCCTCTTTTATCTCTTTGCCCCCATCACCTCTTTCCTCTCGCTGCTTTCTCCAGACACAAACCTACTAGGTCATGTCTGTATCAGCCAGGACCCTTCCGAGTCACTGAAGCACGGGAGAGCTGAGGACCTGGACCCCTGCACACAGCAGCAGCTACAGGAGGGGAGACCTGCAGCCTCGACTGTAAATGCAGCAAGGGAGTGAATGTAGGGAAGGGAGGCTCCTCCTGAAGGGAGCCTGGGGAGGAAGCTAATTAAAGACACTTGGTCTTCAGGGGGCCCTGGCAGGTAGGAGGAGGCACCCTTAGACTGCCATAGCCTGGCTCACCCAAAATAGTAGTTCTGCTGTTAAAGTCTGGCTCACCATACCACAGTCTGACTGCTCTCAGGACTGTTTCTTTTTTTCTTCTTCTTTTTTGGTTGTTACAATGATAATGTTGATCTTCATACCCTGACATTTATATTTGAGGAACTCAGAACTATAACTGTGCACAGCAAGTGAGGTGCTGACCAGTTCCTGCTGTGGTTTATAGCTGGTAGCTGATTCCAAAGAAAGGCAGCATTTAAGGTCGGGTGTCCTGAAGTTCTGAGGCTCTGTGGGTAAGTTTGAAAGTTAACACCTGGAAGATCACAGCTGTAACTTCAAGTTTCTGTTCCTGTTGTATTTGTATGCATATTATTTTGGGTCCATGAAAGGTGGGCCTGGACATACCAGCACCTTAGACTCTGATTGACACGTGCAGCTCTGCACCCCCTAGAATACAGGGGCCATGACCTACAAGGCCCTCCATGCTCTGTCCCTGACAACCTCTAACTTTGTCCCCTACTACGTGTGCTCCTGGCTAGCGATCTTCTCAAAGTCACACAGCTTAGATAAGCCAAGTGATTTTCGCCACAGGGCCTTTGCCCTGGCTATTTCTGTTCCAGAACATTCACTCATCCAACTGACCCTCATTTTACTTAAATATCTGGTTCTGTTACTCATTAGTCCATTCACAAGGTGACAGTCTTTCTAAAGGTTTCCCCTGACTCTTCCCTCTTTTACATTATCCTGTTTTGTCTTATTCATAGTGGTTAATACTGCCTGAAATTACTGAGTTTACTTACTTGCTCTGCAGTATCTTCCTCCTACTGCATTGGTGATTTTTTTGGGGAGGGGTAACTGGTGTTTGAACGCAGGGCTTCACACTTGCAAAGCAGGAGCTCTAGTGCTTGAGCCACACCTCCAGTCCTTTTTGCTCTGATTATTTTGGAAATGGGGCATCTTAAACTATTTGCCCTGGAGGCCTCAAACTGTAATCCTCCTGATCTCAGCCTCTGGCACCCCACCCGGCTCCCCTACTGTATTGTAAGTACCATGCAATATCATTCCATACTTGGTGTGTGCCTCACTGTAGTGAGTGCTAGAGATATGACAGAAAATAAGATAGGTAGGGGCTCCTGCAACAGATTTCCAGTCTAGAGAGGAAGAAAAACATGAAATAATCAGATAATTGAAATGATAACTTCTGTTGTTTTGGGTTTTTTTAAATTTGCTTTGAGACAGTGTCTTACCATGTGGTCCAGGCTGGCCTCAAACTCCAGATTCCCCTGCCTCATCCTCCCAAGTGCTGGGATTATAGGCATGCACCAATAAACGGGCTGAAGTTGTTTTTAATAAGCAAACAAATAAGTAACTGCTTTGTCACAGGTTGCTACTGATGTATAGACCAGACATACTGGTAGAGAAAGTACACAGAACCCAGAATTCTCCAGAATCCAGACCAAGCTTTTAAAGGGATTTTATTCCCAGAAACTGATCCTGTGGAGCAAAAATACTCATTTCTGGCTCTCAAACTAGTTTTCTGCTGAGAAGTCTAATTAAGACTGCCCTGTAATTTGGGAGGCTGAGGCAAGAGGACCCTGAGTTTGAGACCAGTCTGGGTTACCCTATCTCCTTTTCTTTATTTTATTATTTTATTTTTTTTGGCAGCACTGGGGTTGAACTCAGGGCCTCATGCTTGCTAGGCAGGCGCTCTACCACTTGAGCAGCTCTACCAGCTGGGTTACTCTATCTCAAAAACAATAACAACAAAAAAATTGAACAATGAATATATACTGGAAAAATGAAGGATGGGAAGGTAAGACAGGTCTTGGAGGTCCTGGGAGGGGGAGGGCATTAGAGAGGGGGAAGGAAGGTGAATATGGTGGATGTGCTTTATATACTTGTATGAAAATAGAACTATGAAGAGTATTGAAGTTATTTTAAGAAGGGAGGAGGTGATGAGGGAGAGTGATGGAGGGAGTGAATCTAAACAAGTTACATTGTAAGCATGTATGGCAATGAAATCCTCCTGTACAACTAGTATGCGCTAATAAAAATGTCGAGAGAGAGAGAGAGAGAGAGAGAGAGAGAGAGAGAGAGAGAATGAACATGAAAAAAAGAAAAAAGAGCTGCCTGTAACTTGCAGCATATTTATCAAGCTCACGGTGTTTTACTTGAGAATAACCTTTGAATCTACATTGCAACATGCAAAGAGTACAGATTCTGGAAATGTCCTGGGGCTCTGAGCGTCCTTTGCAGCTTACAAAAGGGACCTGGCTTGAGCCAGGGATTGCAGCAGGCCAATGGACCTTCTTTAAAGTTCCAAAAGAGGACTGGGACCAGGCCACTATGCTCTAGGCAAGGTCACATGCAAGCAATGTCATTGGAACTCTGTTTCCCTAAGCCACCAAGTCTACATGTGACCCCATGTGGCCCAGAAGCCATTTGATTTTGCAAGCCGTTCTTCTAAACATTGCGTTGGCATCCTGAGAGTTTTAGGATTCTGAAGTCCCTGGAAATTTTCTGTTAAATTAATTACTATTACTTGTGACCCTTATCTCTTGGGAAAAACTCAGACATTAAAATGCTGGGTGACTTGAGTGCCAATCCGAAAACCTTCACTTCGAAGATTATCTAGTTCAAGTCCTAAAGACTCATAAACTAAAACTTTTGGGGGCAGGAGGAAATTTCATCCTTCATTGCTATCTAAAAAATTATCCCAAAATTTCAGGACATTAAAAACTCATTTCTTATATTCACAGATTCTGTGGGCTGGGAAATCTGACAGAACAGACAGGATATAGCTTATCGGTGCTTTGTCATGTCTGGTCCTTCACTGGGAAGAGGGCTGGAGAGAATCAAGGCTGAAGGTTAGAATTAGAGAGAGACATATTCAATCATAGGTGGGGTAATCGCTGTGGAGTATTAGCTAGCTCATGCATGGCCTCTCAGTGGAGTCTCTGCACAGAGTTGTTTGAATCTTCTCATAGTATGGAAGCTGGGTTCTATGCACGAGTGTCTCAAGAGAGCCAGGCAGAAGTTTATGACATATATTTATGTCACAGGAAAAAAAAAATGTGGGGTAGGATAATAGATTTTCAGGCATCTTTGGAAGATCCAAACAACTATACTAGTAGAGTTGACTTTCAGAAACAGCTTAGCTGGGCACCAGTGGCTCACACCTGTAATCCTAGCTATTTAGGAGGCTAAGATCAGGAAGATCCCAGTTTGAGGACAGCCCCAGGCAAAATGTTTGTGAGACCTCATCTCGATGGGAAAAAAAAAAAAGCTGGGCCCGGTGATGTGCCTGTCATCCCAGAGTCGGCAGAAAGCATAAAATAGGAGGATCATGGTCCTGCCTGGCCGATCTTCAAAATAACCAGAGCAAAAATAGGAATGGAGGTGTGGCTCAAGCAGTAGAGCACTTGCCTAGCAAGCACAAAGTCCTGAGTTCAAACCCCAGTACTACCAAAACCAACCAAACAAAAATCAACTGAGAGTCTTTGGGATTACAGGTGGGCAATACCACCTGCAACACTGTGGTTGAGCTGATCCCATATTCCATTAATATCTCATTTTGAGGAAAGCATTTGAAGAACCTCTACAAACTGAAGTTCTCAAAAGAGGCTGGTTTGTATTTAAGAGTTTTGGGATTGTTTGAATCCTGCTGTTTGGGGCATTGTGAACTTGCGGAGAGATCGGATATTATAGATCAAGAAGCCAGCGCTGAATTGGAATGTCTTTGGTGTCTTTTCATGGCTGTTTATTATTGACCTCTGTGTCTGACCTCGAATTTTTTGTGACTGCCAGATAAAAATCTTAAAATGCAATCTGGGCTTGATGGATCCTAGCCTCCATCAACCTTAAGGCCATGAGTGATATGGCAACTGAATCTTGGAGGAAATTTCCCTGACTTTATTGAAGGCAACACCTGAATCTTGCAGAATTCTCCCCTGCTTCTTTATAAACTGCCTAGCTGATGACCCCTCTACTTTCTCTCGAGACTAGAAAAAGTTCTTGTAATCCTTTCACAGGAGTATGTGTCTTTGGGACCCATGTTTTTCTTGACTTTGTGTTCCTGGAGCATGGTCACTTGTATTTTGGTCTGGAATAAACTATTTTCTTATTTTAGAGTTGTTATTTTTTTTTTACATAGACAGAGCATTTTTATTAAAAAGGAATCTCACCATTTAGCACATATAGCTATCATCGAATGCTGTACTTTGCTTTGGGGATGAACTCTGAGGTGCCAGAAATAATAATGGATCCCAAAGACTTTCTAATGTTACTTCCCACACCTGTTGCTGAGCACCACTAGTTCCTGGGCATGGAAAATCCTCCTTCCAGATATTACTAATTAACAATCCAAGGTCGGGCACAGTGGCTCATGCCTGTAGTCCTAGCTATAAGGGAGGCAGAGGTAGAAGAATCATGGTTTGAGGCCAGTCCTGGGCAAAAAGTAAGAGAACCTACCTGAAAAATAACTAAATCAAAAAGGGCTGGAGGCATGGCTCAAGTGGTGAGGCAGAGTTCAAACCCCAGTACCACACACAAAAAATATGTATGGATATAATCCATTTGAGAATTCAAGTATCACCACAAAGAAACTTGTTTGAAGGGCTGTGGATGTAGCTCTGTGGTAGAGCACTTGCCTAGAATGTGCAAGGCCCTGGCTTCCATCTTCAGCACCACAAACAAAACAAAACAAAACTCCCCTTTCAAAGAGATCCTACCAACATCTCTTTGAACTGGTATACTGTGGAAAATACGCCTTATAGTCTTGTCCTTAAAAAATGTCTGGAAATAACAGTGACATTGCAGCTGTTTGCCATTTTATTCCCCAGTGTTCATTTTTAATTTCTGATTAAATTGGTGCCAGTTGATCTGATTAACTGGGGAGATGAAGGACACCTGGGGCCATTTGATAAAGGCTCATTAACATAATACAACCTCATTGCCAGGGTTTCGAGGTGGCTTCCACAAAGGTGAAAAGCAATCTGGGGTATAGACTGTAAAATAACCATCGAGCTAGAAGGTAAGCTAAAGCGATTACCTGCTTTAGCTCCTTTATCTTAAGGAAGAAAACTGAGGCTGAGCCTATGTTGGACAACTTCTCCCCAAAACATTTGCCAAACCAGGGCTGGAAGCCAAGCGTCCTTTCCTAAGCAGTTTTTCCAAACATAAAAAGTGCACCTGTATGTCCCAGGTCAGTCTGGATCCTCACCCCTGAGAACTCCTTGGGAGACTCTTCCATCTACTGCTTGCGTATCTTTAGTAGTTTATAGTGCCTCTTTAGGCACCATACTAACTCACTCACCTTCTCAAAGCCTTTGCTCTCTCATCTATAAAGTTGGAGTGATATTGTATCTGAGCTGCCTTATAGAGTAGTTGTGAGGGTCAAATGATGTAGTGTTTGTGAAAGCCCCTTAAATAAACTGTGCATGGCAGGGTATGGTGGTTCACACTTATAATTCTAGCTACTTGGGAGGTGGAGACAGGAGGGATTGAGGTTCAAGACCAACCTGATGGGGAGTGGGGGAGAGTTATCAAGACTTTTTCTCAAAAACAAGCCGGGCACAGAGGCTCACACTTGTAACCTCAGCTACACAGGAGGTATAGGTAGGAGGAGCTTTGTCCAAGGTCAGCCCCTGCAAAAAGTATGAGACTTTATCTGAAAAATAACTGAAGCAAAAAGGGCTGGGGGCATGGCTCAAGTGGTAGAGTGTTTGCCTAGTGAGCCCAAGGCTCTAGTTTAAATCCCAGTACCTCCAAAAAAAACCCCAACTGTATGGAGTGTTATGCAAATTTAGGTGAATGATGAGTTTGGTTGCTCTCAGTTCATAGAAATGTGACTCTAGATTCCTGAGTAATTTGATTGGCTGGAAATTTTGAAGAACTTGCCAGTGCCCTTGATCATTTCAACTAGCAGCTCTTGTTGGAGGAGAGTGTCAAGTGTTAGAATGCCTGCCTAGCAAGTGTGAGGCCCTGAGTTCAAGTCCCAGAACCACTAAAAAAAGAAGGCTTCAACTAGCAGCTCTTTTTAAGAGGGAATGACAAAGAAAATGATCAACTGAGCTGGGTAGTGGTGGCTCACATCTGTAATCCTTACTACTCAGGAGTCAGAAATCAGATTCGAAGCTAGCCTGGGCAAATAGTTCATAAGACCCTATCTCAAAAAAACCTTCACAAAAATAGCGCTGGTGGAGTGGCTCAAGATGAAGGTCCTGAGTTCAAGTCCCAGTACCAAAAAAAAAAAAGAACAATTAAGAGAAAAACCACAAAGCACATTTCCAAAGATTCACGGAGATAAAACTTAAGATCCCACAAATATCTCCCCATTGAGCTTAGGAGTTGGAGCATCTAATGTTTGTCTTGAAAAATTCTGGGTGTTGAGGGACCAGTTAGGACTGTCCTACTACTTTGACACATATGCCTTCATAACAACCTGGAAAGCTGGGTTTGAATTTAAAATTCTCAGGATCAGCTGGGCACAGTGGCACATGAAAGTGGGGATGAAGAAGATGAAGATTCAAGGCCAGTCTGAGTAAAATGTTCATGAGACCCCCATCTCAACCAATAAAAAAATCTGGGCATGTTGGTACACACACCTGTCATCCCAGTTATTCAGGAAACATAAATAGGAGGATCCTGGTCCAGGTTGGCCTGGCATAAATGAGAGACCCTATAATACCTAAAAGCAAAAAGGGCTTGGTAGAATGGCTCAAGAGGTAGAACAACTGCCTGGCAAGCATGAGGCCCTAAGTACAAACCCCAGTACCATGAATGAATGATTAATTAATTAAATTCTCAAAATCACATATAAAATGTGGCATTACAGGGATAGCTGAACCTGGACCCCAGACCCAGGCACCCAGCCCTGCCGGAAAGCTTCTGTTCTTTGGAACCACCTGCACTGAGAAGGTCTCTCTCACATGATGTAGCCACTGCCCTTTCCACATCCAAATGGCGCACCCACATTGCTTTCAAAAGTCACATCAGGCCACCCCTTAGACCCTGTGGTATGGATATTGGTTGTAGCATTTGCCACTGGAAGCTGGACCCCAGGAAAAAGCCCGAATGGGCTCAAGATAACTGGACCAGAAATTCCAGGGTTCAAAAAATAATATTCTGGTAGTGGTCTAGAATGTGAGGCTTGGACTGCAAGTGGCATGTCCCTTATCTCTGCAGTATCCTGGATTTGCCAAGAGAGGCACAGCCAGAGGAAGGCCAGGCTGGGAGCCTTGCTTTCCTGTTTTATAGAATGGGACTGCAGTTAGAAGGCTCTTGCAAAAGTCTCAGGGAGGGGTGAAGAGGCTGTGACCAAAGAAATGAAATGGAGGCAGCAATTGAGAAGGTCACATGGGGAAGGATTCATGGTGTTTGGGGTCTACCAAGATGTGAGAGAACAGAAAAGAAAGGAGGCAACTAGAAGATACCAAAGTTTTTAGGGTTTTTGGTGGCGCTAGGGATTGAACTCAGGATTTTGCAGTTGCCAGGCAGGTGTTCTATCACCTGAGTCACATATCAGTTTCTTTCTTTCTTTTTTTTTTTAAAATTTCCACTATATCTGGATTTTATTTTTTTAATGTATTATTTATTTTTTATTCATATGTGCATACAATGTTTGGGTCATTTCTTCCCCCTCCCCCCACCCTCTCTCTCCCCCCCCCACCCCCCGCCTCCTCCCTTACCCCCCCACCCCCTCGATACCCAGCAGAAACTATTTTGCCCTTATATCTAATTTTGTTGTAGAGAGAGTATAAGCAATAATAGGAAGGACCAAGCGTTTTTGCTAGTTGAGATAAGGATAGCTATATAGGGAGTTGACTTGCATTGATTTCCTGTACATGCGTGTTGCCTTCTAAGTTAATTCTTCTGGAACTAACCTTTTCTCTAGTTCCTGGTCCCCTTCTCCTATTGGCCTCAGTTGCTTTAAAGTATCTGCTTTAGTTTCTCTGCACTGAGGGCAACAAATGCTATCTAGGTTTTTAGGTGTCTTACCTATCCTCATATCTCCCTTGTGTGCGAGAGCTTTATCATGTGATCAAAGTCCAATCCCCTTGTTGTGTTTGCCCTTGATCTAATGTCCCCATATGAGGGAGAACATATGATTTTTGGTCTTTTGGGCCAGGCTAACCTCACTCAGAATGATGTTCTCCAATTCCATCCATTTACCAGCGAATGATAACATTTTGTTCTTTTTCATGGCTGCATAAAATTCCATTATGTATAAATACCATATTTTCTTAATCCATTCATCAGTGGTGGGGCATCTTGGCTGTTTTCCATAACTTGGCTATTGTGAATAGTGCCGCAATAAACATGGGTGTGCAGGTGCCTCTGGAGTAACCTGTGTCACATTCTTTTGGGAATATCCCTAAGAGTGGTATTGCTGGATCATATGGTAGATCAAGGTTTAGCTTTTTAAGTAGCCTCCAAATTTTTTTCCAGAGTGATTGTACTAGTTTACATTCCCACCAGCAGTGTAAGAGGGTTCCTTTTTCCCTGAATCCTCGCCAACACCTGTTGTTAGTGGTGTTGCTAATGATGGCTATTCTAACAGGGGTGAGGTAGAATCTTAGTGTGGTTTTAATTTGCATTTCCTCTATTGCTAGAGATGGTGAGCATTTTTTTCATGTGTTTTTTGGCCATTTGAATTTCTTCTTTTGAGAAATTTCTATTTAGTTCACTTGCCCATTTCTTTATTGGTTCATTAATTTTGGAAGAATTTAGTTTTTTAAGTTCCCTATGTATTCTGGTTATCAGTCTTTTTTTGTCTGCACATCAGTTTCTTTCTTTAATTTATTTTTCAGACAGAATCTCAAGCTTTCCTCCCAGCCCAGTCTCAGACTGTGAACCTCCTACCTCTACTTCCCACAAAGCTGGGATTACAGGTGTGGGCCTCCACACCCAGCAGAAAATGCCAAATTTTTGATCATGGGTTATTAGTCTTATAAAGCTTCTATTAGTATGTATGATTTCTTTTGTAGCTGAGCAATACTATTTTCTAACTGATTTCAAACTGAATTGTTACCCATGATCATATATATTCACAATAATGCAGATACTTAAGTAAGAATTCGCTCATGCCCCATGCATGAAATACAAGAGCACTTTTGCTTAGAAATGCTTCCCGGCAGTATCTCCTGGTAGCATACTTTAGAAAAGTGTGGGATTTCTACTGAAATATTATTGTCTCAAGTTATGCAAACAAACTTCATTCTGTAAACTTTGTAGGCAGGAATTTGATCAGCTGAAGAATTAGGCTACTGAAATTGCTTTATTACTGAGTTTTTTGTGATGGGAGGATCAAACCCAGGGCCTACCTGAGCTACATCCGTAATCTCTTTATCACTACTTTTAAGCTCTACTTCTAGAGTAGAATGGGATGAGGGTTTATTAAGCCTGAGTCCTTAAAAGTCTGAGACATGACCTTTCCTATTATAAGTCAATTTAGCTGAATCATAAGTGAAAAATATAGTTGGGTTATGATTATTCTGATTAGAAGATGGCCTTGACAGCTAGCCAGCTAACGTTCAATCATAAAAAGTGGTTAGGTTTTGCATTACATTGCTTTTTATGTGCCATGGCAAAAATTTTTGTGTCATATACCCATGAGAATGTAATTGAATTCTAGAGTTTTTGTTCTAAACTCACTTGTAATATGAGAGACAAAAAGTATCTTCTTTAAAAGTAACCCGTAAGTGTTTTCTTGAAAGATGAAAAAAATCTTTAGTCTTATGAAAATTTCCATTTATAAAAATTAAACCTCTGGGTATAGTGGTACACTCCTAAAATTCCAGCAGTTTAGTGACTGAGGCAGGAGGATTGCAAATTAGAGGCCAGCCTGGGCTACATAGCAAGACGCTGTTTCAAAAAAAATCATAGAATTTCTGATGGCTTTCCCTAAAGATTAATAAGGATTTAAAAAATGTTCTACTCCTTCAGGGTACAAGACAAGGATGTCCCTTTTGTCACTCTTATTCAGTATGGTATTGAAAGTCTTAGCCATAACAATAAGAAAAGAGAAGAAAATAAAGGACATCCAAATAGGAAAAGAGAAGTTCAAATTATCTCTGTTTGCAGAGGACATGATATTATACATAGAAAAACTTACAGCCCCCAATTGAACACTCTTGACTCATAAATTCAGTAAGGCCACAGGATATAATAAACTCAACATATAAAAGTTTGTAGCTTCTTTCTGTACCAAAAGTGAAACTGCTAAGACAGAGATAAGAAAACAATCCCACTCATAATAGCTATGAAAAAGATAAAAATACCTAGGATTCAATTAAACCAAAAAAGTGAATGATTTCTACAATGAACATTACAAAACACTGATGAAATAAATTGAAGAGGACACATCAAAAAACACAAAGACATCCTGTGTTCATGGATTGGAAGAATTAGTACTGCTAAAATGTCCATGCTACCCAAAGCAAACTACAGACTCAATGCAACTTCTATCAAAATACCAGTGACATTCTCCACAGAATGAGAAGAAAACAACAAACAGGAAATTCATATGAAATTACAAAAGACATCAAATAGCCAAGGCAATCTTAATCAAGAAGAACAAAGCTGGAGGCTTTACTATACCTGACTTTAAAACATCCTACAAAGCTATAGTAACCAAAACAACACGGTACCGGTCTAAAAACAGACACATAGACCAAAGCAACAGAACAGAGAGCCCAGAAATAAACCCATGTGCCTATAGCAAATTGATTTTCAACAAATGTAATATATATATATATATGTATATATATATGTATGTATATATATATATACATACATATATATATATGTATGTATCAGGATAAAGAAAGTCTCTTCAATAAATGGTGCAGGAAAAACTGGAACTCCATATGCATAAGAAAGAAACTATACTCTTCTCTCTCATTACATAAAATAAAAACTGACTTCAAGTGGATCAAAGACAAATACAACAGCTACAACTTTGGAACCACTACATGAAAATATAAGGAAAATGCTTTAGGATATTGGTATAGACAATATTTTTTGGAATGTGGTCTCAAAAGCACAGGCAACAGAAGCAAAAATTGATAAATGGGACTAAATCAAACTAAAAAGCTTCCATATAATAGCAAAGGAACAATCAATACAGTGAAAAGACAACCCACAGAATGGGAGAAAATATTTACAAACTACTCATCTGGTAAGAAATTAATTTCCAAGTTCCTCAACATTATAAAAGCTATATATGACAAACCTACAGCCAGCATTATACTTAACGGAGAAAAATTAAAACCGTTCCCTCTAAAATCAGGAACCAGACAAGGATGCCCACTATCTCCACTCCTATTCAACATAGTACTGGAATTCCTAGCCAGAGCAATTAGGCAAGAAGAAGGAATAAAAGGAATACAAATAGGTAAAGAAACTGTCAAAATATCCCTATTTGCAGACGACATGATCCTATACCTTAAAGACCCAAAAAACTCTACTCAGAAGCTTCTAGACATCATCAATAGCTATAGCAAAGTAGCAGGATATAAAATCAACATAGAAAAATCATTAGCATTTCTATACACTAACAATGAGCAAACGGAAAAAGAATGTATGAAAACAATTCCATTTACAATAGCCTCAAAAAAAATCAAATACCTAGGTGTAAACCTAACAAAAGATGTGAAAGACCTCTACAAGGAAAACTATACACTTCTGAAGAAAGAGATTGAGGAAGACTATAGAAAGTGGAGAGATCTCCCATGCTCATGGATTGGTAGAATCAACATAGTAAAAATGTCGATACTCCCCAAAGTAATCTACATGTTTAATGCAATTCCCATCAAAATTCCAATGACATTCATTAAAGAGATTGAAAAATCTACTGTGAAATTTATATGGAAACACAAGAGGCCACGAATAGCCAAGGCAATACTCAGTCAAAAGAACAATGCAGGAGGTATCACAATACCTGACTTCAAACTATATTACAAAGCAATAACAATAAAAACAGCATGGTACTGGCACAAAAACAGACATGAAGACCAGTGGAACAGAATAGAGGATCCAGATATGAAGCCACACAACTATGAGCAACTTATCTTTGACAAAGGAGCTAAAAATATACGATGGAGAAATAGCAGCCTCTTCAACAAAAACTGCTGGGAAAACTGGTTAGCAGTCTGCAAAAAACTGAAACTAGATCCATGTATATCACCCTATACCAAGATTAACTCAAAATGGATCAAGGATCTGAATATCAGACCCCAAACTCTTAAGTTGATACAAGAAAGAGTAGGAAATACTCTGGAGTTAGTAGGTATAGGTAAGAACTTTCTCAATGAAACCCCAGCAGCACAGCAACTAAGAGATAGCATAGATAAATGGGACCTCATAAAACTAAAAAGCTTCTGTTCATCAAAAGAAATGGTCTCTAAACTGAAGAGAACACCCACAGAGTGGGAGAAAATATTTGCCAATTATACATCAGACAAAGGACTGATAACCAGAATATACAGGGAGCTTAAAAAACTAAATTCTCCCAAAACTAATGAACCAATAAAGAAATGGGCATGTGAACTAAACAGAACTTTCTCAAAAGAAGAAATTCAAATGGCCAGAAAATACATGAAAAAATGCTCACCATCTCTAGCAATAAAGGAAATGCAAATTAAAACCACACTAAGATTCCACCTCACCCCTGTTAGAATAGCCATCATCAGCAACACCACCAACAACAGGTGTTGGCGAGGATGCGGGGAAAAAGGAACCCTTTTACACTGTTGGTGGGAATGTAGACTAGTACAACCACTCTGGAAAAAAATTTGGAGGCTACTTAAAAAGCTGGACATCGATCTACCATTTGATCCAGCAATACCACTCTTGGGGATATACCCAAAAGACTGTTACTCCAGAGGCACCTGCACATCCATGTTTATTGCGGCACTATTCACAATAGCCAAGTTATGGAAACAGCCAAGATGTCCCAGCACTGACGAATGGATTAAGAAAATGTGGTATCTATACACAATGGAATTTTATGCAGCCATGAAGAAGAACGAAATGTTATCATTCGCTGGTAAATGGATGGAATTGGAGAACATCATTCTGAGTGAGGTTAGCCTGGCTCAAAAGACCAAAAATCGTATGTTCTCCCTCATATGTGGACATTAGATCAAGGGCAAACACAACAAGGGGATTGGACTATGAGCACATGATAAAAGCGAGAGCACACAAGGGAGGGGTGAGGATAGGTAAGACACCTAAAAAACTAGCTAGCATTTGTTGCCCTTAATGCAGAGAAACTAAAGCAGATACCTTAAAGCAACTGAGGCCAATAGGAAAAGGGGAGCAGGAACTAGAGAAAAGGTTAGATCAAAAAGAATTAACCTAGAAGGTAACACCCACGCACAGGAAATCAATATGAGTCAATGCCCTGTATAGCTATCCTTATCTCAACCAGCAAAACCCCTTGTTCCTTCCTATTATTGCTTATACTCTCTCTACAACAAAATTAGAGATAAGGGCAAAATAGTTTCTGCTGGGTATTGAGGGGGGGAGCGGGAGGGGGTGGAGTGGGTGGTAAGGGAGGGGGTGGGGGCAGGGGGGAGAAATGAACCAAGCCTTGTATGCACATATGAATAATAAAAGAAAAATGAAAAAAAAAAAACAATTTGCAAAGGAAAATGGACAATAGCATATGAAGAGATACATATCTTCATTCAAAGCAATGCAAATTAAAATACTGAGACCAGTTCTAGCAGCTCAGCAGCTCATGCCTGTTAATCCTAGCTATTTGGGAGGCAGAGATAGGAGGACTGAGGTTCCAGGCCAGCCTGGGCAAAATACGTTAGCAAAGCTGGGTGTGGTCGCTCATACCTGTAATTCTACCTACTTGGAAGGCTGAGATTAGGAGGGTCGCAGTTTGAGGCCAGCCTGGGCAAATAGTTCTCAGGACCCCTTCTCCAAAATAAACAAAGCAAAGTGGACTACAAGTATGGGTCAAACAGCAGAGTGCTTGCTTTGTAAGCACAAAGCCCTGAATTCAAATCCCAGTCTCATTAAAAAAATTTTTAAAAAGAGAGAGAGAGAAGTTAGTGAGACTCTGTGACACAAAGCCAGACAGTGGTGACACATGCCTATAATCCCAACTATGCTGTAGATGTAAATAGGAGGACTGCAGTCCAAGGCCAGCCCCAGGAAAAAAGCAAGATTATATCTGAAAAATAATTAAAGCAAAAAGAGTTGATGGCATGACTCAAGTGGTAGACTGCCTGCCTAGCAAGCTCTAGGCCCTGTGCTGCCAAAAACTCTAGAACTGCCGGAAAAAAAAAAAAAAAAACTATGAAGACAAACATTATTATATAAATTAGTGCAGAACACTGTGCAAAATTCAACATATATCTATGATAAAAACTCAGGCTAGCAGAGTGGCTCAAGTGGGAACCCCAGTGACACACACACACACACACACACACACACACACACACACACACACAAAAACCTCAGTGCTAGGAGTGTAAAGGAACTTTCTCAGCTTGATGAAAAGCATCATGCTAATGGTGAATGGCTGAATTATTTACCCCTGAAACTAGGAATAAAAGCAAGGATGTTCACATGTGCCACTCAATATTCAATATTGCTACCTGATGTCCTAGCCAGTGATATCAGGCAAGAAACAGAAATGAAAGGCATACAAATCAGAAAGGAAATATAAAACTGGCCCTATTCACAGATGACATGGTGATCTATATAAAAAATCCCAAAACCCTGGCACTCAGAGGAGGCTGAAGCAGAAGGTTCATGTATTTGAAGTCAGCCTGGGCTATACCGCAAGATTTTATCTGGAAAGTCCAGTGTGGTAGTACACATATACAATCTCAGCAATTGGAAAGCTGAGGAAGGAGGACTCCAAGTTTCACTTTGGGCTACATAGTGAGTTTGAGACCAGCCTAAAACATGTAGCAAGTCTGTGTTGAAAAATGGTCAGGGAAGAATTGTGGGTTATAGGAAGGGAGTAAATACTGTCAAAGTACATTATATACACATGTGAAAATCTCATAATGAAACTTGTTATTTTGTATAATTAATATATGTTAACTCAAAAGTCACACTGTACCCCTTTAATGTATTTCTTGCCAATTAAAAGTCAATATATGTTGAATAATGAAAAAAAAAAAAAAAAAAAAAAAAGAAATTAATTTCCAGAATACACAAGGACTCAAATCAATAACAAAAAAAATCCAATATAAAAATGGGTGAAACAGAGCTGGGGGTGCAGTTTAGTGGTAGAACACATTCTTAGTATGCTTAAGACCCTGGGTTCAATACCTAGTACAAAAAACAACAAACAGCCAGGCGCTGGTGGCTCACGCCTGTAATCCTAGTTACTCAAGAGGCAGAGATCAGGAGGATCACAGTTCAAAGCCAGCCTGGCAAACAGTTTGTGAGACTGTATCTTGAAAATACCCAATACAAAAAAAGGGTTGATGGAGTGGCTCAAGTGTAGGCCCTGAGTTCAAGCCCCAGTATCACGCACACATGCACGCGCACACTCACACACACACACACACACACACACACACACACCACAAATAGGGGGTAGGACCTGAATAGACATTTCTCTAAAGAGGATATGTAAGTAACCAAAAAAAGCTCAGTATCACTAATCAGCAGGGAAATGCAAATCAAAATCACAGTGAGACATCCTCTCATGCAAGTTAGAATAGCTATTATGAAAATAATTTTTAAAAAATAGCTGGGCGCTGGTGGCTCTCACCTGCAATTCTAGCTACTCAAAAGGCAGAAATCAAGAGGATCGAGGTCTGAAGCTAGCATAGGCAAATAGTTCTCTTGACCCTATCTCAGAAAAATCCCAACACCAAACAGGGCTCGTGGAGTGGTTCAAGTGGTAGAGCACCTGCCTAGTGAGTCTAAGTCCCAGAGTTCAAACCCCAGTGCCATCAAAAAAGATAAAAAATAACAAATGCTTGTGCTATTGTTTGGATATGGGATGTCTCCATAAGGTGATGTGTCAGGGGACTGGCTGCCCACCATGGACACTGTTAAGATGGTGGAACCCTTGGGAGGTGCCGCTGAGTGGAAGGAAGTATGACATTAGGGGCATGCCATTGAAGGGGACATTTGGACCACAGTCCTTCCCCCATCTTTTCCCTCCTCTCTGCCATGAGTTGAAAAGACTTCCTCTACCACATGCTCCCACCATGATACACTGTCCCAAAGTTACAGGGCCAAGTGACATGGATTGAAACCTCTGAAACCATGAGCCAAAACAACCCTTTCTTCTTTTTAGCTTGTTTGTCCCAGGTGTTTGGCTCCTTTATAAGAAGCTGACTAACACAGGTGGCAATGATGCAGAGAGAAGGAAGCTTACAGATGGTTAGTGGGAATGTAAATTGTAAAGTCATTATGGAAAATAGTATGGGGTTTCATCAAACAAATTAGGAATTGAAGTGCTATATGATCCAGCAATCCCATTACTTGCTATACATGGAAATGAAATCAGATGTCAGAGTCATCTGCACTCACATGTTTATTGCAGCATTAGTCATAATAGCAAAGGTAAGGAATCAACCTAGGTGTCCATCAATGAATGAAAGGATAAATAAAATGTAGAATATATCTGGGAATATTATTCAGTCATAAAAGGGGTGAAATCCTGTCAATTGCAGCAACATGGATGAAACTGGAGGACATTATGTTATGAAATGAGCCAGGAACAGAAAGACAAGCACCACATGTCCTCACTCGTGTGTGGCAGCTAAGGTTGATCTCAAAGAGGTAAAGAATAGAATAGTGATTCCCAGATCTTGGGGTGGGTATGGGGGGAGGGAGGGATAAAGAGGGCTGGTTAGCGGTTAGGGGGGAACAGCTGGGTAGGAGGAATGACTTACAGTGTTCTATAGCACAGTAGGATAGCTGTGGCTGGTGACAGTTAACTGAATACTTTAAAATACCTAACAGAGATGATTTTCTTTTTGGAGACAGGGTCTTGTTATATAGCCCAGGCTGGCCTCAAACTCATGGTCCTCCTGCCTCAGCCTCCTGAGTACTGGAATTATAGGCATACACCACCACGTCCAGCTATAGAGAGAATTTTGAATGCTCCCAACACAAAGAAATGATAAATGTCTGAAGTAACAGGTATGCCAGTTACCCTGACACATTACAATTGTATTCATGTATTGAAATGTCACACTGTACTCCATAAATATATACAATTACTATGTGTCAACTTAAAATACCCTCCAAAAAATGTTGCATTCTTTCTCTGTATACTGATAACTGTGCAGAGAGTAAACCACACAGTGTATCCACATGAGGAACCACATGAGTGTATCCTGGGTTGAAGGACCTTAAAGCATTCCAATACTCCATGTACCCCAAATCAGAGCCAAGGGATACTGGAGCAGAATATAACCTGAGTGACTAAATTCTGAGCTCCAACTTTCTGTGCTCATAGCGCCCAGAATGCATTTGACAAACCCAAGCTCTCATATGGGGGTAGAGGAGAAGAAGAACTAAGGGTACTTGGTGGGGTTTTTGGGAGGCTCAGTGGCTAAGAAAATGTATCAGAATAGATTCTTGTTCTTCAGAGGCACTGAGAAGCAAGAGAATAGAATTTCTTGCTAAGTAATTTCCTCTGGAGTCACTGTTGACAAATTAGAAACTCCAGGCTTCCCCCCACTTCTGGTTCCAAATTAATTGAGAAAGAGGCACACAATTCTAATGGGAAGACTAGAGTAGAGACATGGCTTGCCCTGTGGCCTGGGGAGGGACTTCTTCCAACCAGAGTTTGAATCTCCTGCTTTTGATCATCTGTGCATGGGGAGAGCTGCTCTTCAGAACAAACCTGCCTCTGCCCAGGGGACGTCAGTCTCCACAAGGAGACCCTGAGCCTTCTGCCAGTTCTGCCTGACACATAGGATTAAAATGAGGGAGGGAAATGTGGATGAAGGTCCCAGAGAGAATGAGCAAGCAGAGTGACTTGTGCCCCCATCTGCCCGGTCACATGGGTCACTCCTCCCTAAGGGACAGAGCTGGGAACAGCTTTCTCACTCTTTGAGAAGACAAAGTACGGCAAAAGATACTATTTTAGAGGCCAATGATGGAACATGAGAAGAAGGAGAGAAGTGTTCCATCAGCTGACATGCAACTCAGTCTTATCCTTTCAAAAGTACATTCTAGAACAGGTGGGTCCTGGAAGCTAGATCTGTAAATAAGTTCCAGTTTTAATCAGGGCAGTGCTGGCTCACATCACCTCCTTGTTGCTCATGACGGATGGGTGATTTGGGAGAGGCAGATGTAATTTGTAGTCTGAATTTTGCAACTGAAATTCTGAGATCAGTCCTGGAGAGGAGCCAAGGAATCCCTCCCAAGAGCCCCACAGGCCTTGCTTGGGGAGAAGAAAGGAGTTTATTTTTATTTTAAATTGCCCTGATGATGAGGGGTGTCTCCCTCCTGAGACTGTCAGTCAGAAGAGGGAAGTCTGGGTTGGGGAAGGGGTATTCAGATATATTTTGGGGGGGGGCAAGGCTGAGTTTTGGTGAAATCGTGAATATTAGGCTCAACTCTAATATTCTCTTTCTGTCTTTCCTTTGAGCAGAGCCCTCTTGCACGACTCCTTCATCTTCCACGTCACCTTTCCTTCCATCAAACTCGTCAAAAAACAGGCATTCCTTCATTCCTTTAAGTGTAGCTCACAAGTAGATGGCAGGAGAAAAGTTAATTAATTAAAATAATTAACCATGAAGTGTGACTCTTAGGTCTCTTTAGCCGCTTCAGACGCAATTGTATTTCGAAAGAACGTGTGTTTACAAGAATAACTATCTTACTGGTTTATATTTCATGCAGAATTCTGAAGCTGTTTGTCTGGGAGTTGGAGAGAGAATTGTTCTCAGCCCGTGCAAACAATGCAGTCTTCTCTGAGAAGGAGAGTGAGTAAGGACCAGGCACGATTCAGCAGAGGTCAAGGATGAAGACATGGAAATGACCATTGATTGGTATAGAATGAGGTCATTGGTAGCTTAAAGGAATAGGGGAGGAGCAGCGATGATGAAAAACAATGCCATGTGGAATCAATTCAGTCAGGAGTTGGGGGTTCTTATCTGCCAAGCTCTGAATTGGGTATAACAAACCCTGGGAAAAAGAATCCATTCACTAGGAAGAATGGCACATTGCTGGGAGAGGGTTCTAGAAGGAAGCCTTTTAATATATTTAAAAATACATTTCCCTTTTTCTAAGCAAACTCCTAGTCTTGAACAAAGGAAATGCCAGCTTCTCCCTGGCTGCAGAATTCATGGGCATCTGTCCCTTTGCTGAGGTCTGCTGGCTGGGTCAGTCTTCTCATCCATCCAGACAGCCACCATTCCATTCCCCACCCCAAGCAATCCCTCTGCTCCATCAGGCTGCTTACCCTCTGTTCCTTGCATCCCTCATTCCTCTCTCTTCAGAGGTTCTCCCCTCCACCTCCTTAGCTGGGGCTCTTACTGCCTCTCTGAATCCTGCACATCATTGGCAGCTGGCTCAGTTCTCAAGTACTTCTTTCTCAGGCAGGCTGCCCTGAGTACCAGGACAGTGCGCCCCTGAACTCTGAGTGTTATATGAACAATCATGGCAATGATCACAGCAGTAAGAATAATGGCTTACGTGGGAATAATTAAGAATTTTTTAAAGGGCCGCTATGTAACTTGTTACATGTGTGCTTCCCAGGACTATTCAAAAGACAAGGGATTAATGTTGTTCTAGCAACAGAACAGAACAATCAACTGAAATCCAGAAAGAATAAATGTGTTTCCCAAGGCCCATACTCCAGCAGGCATTACATCTGCCATTGTGGTCTCTGATGTAAAGTATAATTTCTGGGGCTGGTGGAGTGCCTTAAGTGGTAGAGTACCTGCCTAGCAAGTGTGAGACCGAGTTCAAGTCCCATTACTGCCAACCCCCGCCCCCTAATCTTGAAGTATAGTTTCTGATTAAATTATTTTACAGACGCTGGGTATGGTGGTATATGCCTACAATTCCAGCTATTCTGGAGGCTGAGGCAGGGGGATTGGAGAGTTCAAGACCATATAGTAAGTTTAAGGCAGGCATAAGCAATTCAGCAAGACCTATCTGGAAGGAAGGAAGGAAGGAAGGAAGGAAGGAAGGAAGGAAGGAAGGAAGGAAGGAAGGAAGGAGAAAGAAAGAAGGGAGGGAGGGAAGAAGGAAGGAAGGAAGGAAGGAAATAAGGAAGGAAGGAGAAAGAAAGGAGGGAGGGAGGGAAGAAGGAAGGAAGGAAGGAAATAAGGAAGGAAGGAGAAAGAAAGGAGGGAGAGAAGGAAGGAGGACAGAGAAAGAAATGTTATCCTGCAGTGTCTTCAAATTCTTTCCTGCTGTACTAGTCTTGGCTGTCTTGTAAAATTGTCCATTTCTTTGGGGTAGGAATAATCTATTGTGGGTTTTGTTTTGTCATTTATTTTTTCAGCACCCAGAATTACATTGACTGCACAAATGGGCTTAGCAGATGCTTCAGTGGGGGCTGGGGATGGAGCTCAAGGGTGGAGGACTTGCTGAGCATGCCTGAAGTCTAAGATTCTATACCCTGCACTGTAAAAAACAACAAAACAAAAAACAAATGGAAAGAATGCAAGAAAGGAGAAAAGACTACAGAGGTGGTGAAGATGGCCTCAGGTTGTGTTCCTGCACATTGTGAGTTTGGATGTTGGAGTATGCTGGCAGGCTCCAGGACCCTGGGAGTCCATTTGTCTGCATTTGGGGTGTTGGAGATCAGGGAACACAGGGGGACTGAGGAGCATCTCTCTGAGATGACAAGGACTTCAGAGTTAGTAGAAAAATGGGAAGGAATGAAGCATTACTTTTATGGTGTCACTTCCATAGTTCCTATGATGTTAAGTTTATTTATTTATTTTGGTGGCACTGGGGTTTGAACTCAGGGCCTCATGCTTACAAGCAGCTGCTCTTACTCATTGAGCCACTCCACCAGCCCTTAAGTTTAATTTGGATGCATGCTCCTGACCCTTTGAACCATCTGATGTGAAAGTCCTTGCTTGCTGCCCTCTTTCCTGTCAATAGTGACATTTTGGCCTCTACCTGGTTCGGTGGGGAAGAAAGAAGCCCCTGATTCATTGAATGGTGCTGCGGTAATAATGCTGGTGGAGAAGCCATACTGGGAAGATTGAACATTATGCTGGTGGCTTGTCCACCTAGAGGGAACTTGGGGAGGCATGAGACAGCCCTCTGTCTCCTGGGGCTTGGGGTTGGAAAGATGGTAGTTGATCTCTGGAAGAGGGGAAAGACTGAATTTGCACACACTTCAGGCCAGATTACTTAATCTCCTGGGATGTCAGGGGAAGGACAATTTGGGATCCTGTGCAGTGGGGGGCTGTCCATGTGTTCTAGGGCTGATGGAGCCACTGGTTGATGTATCTACTGGCTTGTTGCCATCTAGATTTATGTCCCAGAATTAAGGTAAACAACCTCTAAATATAATGGCATCATGAAGATTTGCTTAAATTTACATCTGTGAGCACAATGGAACTTTATAGTTTTAATACTTGGAGTAAATCCTACCAAGTATTGATCATTGTGTAAAAGATTAATTTGAACAGCATTCAAATTTGAGTGTGGAAACATGTTAGCAAGATTATTGAGGCCAAAAAAATCAATATATGCCTCCAAGTTTCTGATCCACTCTTGTGGATCACTTTTAATAAACATGCAACGACTACTTCATTTCTAAATGATGACATCAAATGATTCAGAGAGCTTGAACTTCTCAAGAAAGAGATCAATCAAGCTATGACAAACATGCAGGAACAAACATATAGGCAAGAAGAAAAAGAATATTGACTATGAAAAAAATGATTTCCTTTTACAGAATTTTTACCCTCAAGTTTATCAGACTAGAAAGTCTTACAATTGGCTGTGAAATGAAAATAAGGAAGGAGTTTAAAATTTTTTAATTACAAAAAGATTTATTTTATTAATATTAAAGTATAAGACATATTAAAGCATAAAATCATATTTTAGAGCCAAACCAGCAACAGGAAATAGTTTGAAAACAATGCAAGGTAACATTTAATTAGTAACTGTACTTTAACTAGGCACCAGTGACTCAGTACTGTAATCCTATTTACTTGGGAGGCTGAGATGAGGAGGATTATAGTTCAAGGTCAGTCCCCCCAACTCCCTTCCACCCCCCACAAATAGTTCTCAAGACCCCATCTCCTATCACCAAAAAAAAAAAAAAAAAAAAAAAGCTTGGAACTCTTTAGTAATAAAATGATTCTATATTTTGTCTAAAAAAAAAAAAAAAAAAAAAAAGACCCCATCTCCAAAATAACCAGAGAAAAGTGAACTGGTGGTGTGGCTAAAGCAGTAGAGTGCTTGCTTTGCAACTGAGAAGCCCTGAGTTAAAAAAAAAACAACAAACCCAGTCCCACCAAAATAAATAAATAAATAAATAAGAAAGAAAGAAGAACAAAAGAAACCGTACTTGAAATTAGAAAGATCAAGATAGAGGATATGACACATGAGGACTGGTACAGGGTGAGAGCTTATCATTAAAGGTAAAATAGAAAACGTTCATGCAGTGCTCATCACAAGCCAGACGTTATTCTCAGTGATTTAAATATATGTTAATATATTTATATATGAATGTGTTAAGATTTAACTCTCAACCTGATAAGTTAGGTCTGATTATATACTCATTTTAGAGGTTAAGAAACTATGGCCCAGATAAGTAATAAATCACACAGCCGGCAATGGACAGTGCTAGAAGTATAACCAAGGTTGTCTATTTCCAAAGTCTGTGATCTTAACCACATGGAATCTGATGCTTCTGCTACGACTAATAAATACAATAATAACTTCTTTGTTATTTTTTCCTGTTAATACCTGAAGGAAAAGTTCAGATATTAAATGAAATATGAGTGTCAATGATTGTTGTTCTGTAGCAAGCTATATTCAGAATATCCCATCTTCCAGTCTCCTGGACTATAGTAGATAGGCTGGACAAGTGACCTGTCATTATCCAGCTCACTCCCCACAATGTGTCAAATTATCTGGGGACCCATAGTCCATTCTGAGGACTTCCTTAAACACAGGTTGCACGGAGAAATGCATGCCCCCCATTCCAGGCATAGACACCCGCTCCAAAGAAGCCATCTGGAGATTGGCCAGTGACCTGTGGGTTGGTGTCTGCTGAGCCTTTGGCCAACATTCTGGTGAGTGGACTGCTCAGACTTGCCCTTTGAGACTTTTCCTGAAAGGCAGAGAGAAGATGCTGAATGGTGTTGAATTAGAGAGAGACTCAGAGAAAGCAGTGTAGAGAAGTCATGAGACAGATAAAACCACAAGCTATAAGAAGATAGGGAAGGCAGGAGAGCTGTGGAAAACCGGCAGAGACCAGGCCTTAGAGCCAAGCACAGACCCAGCTGGTGGTGAGGACTCCAGGCCAGGCTGGATTGACAGTGGATGACATCTTGAACTGTCAGGAGTGACATTTTCCATGAAGCCAGCAGTACAGATACAGAGATGGTCTCTTGTCCTGTTGAGGTCACCATGTCCCCTCAGCGTAAACTCAAATTCACTGAAGTATGTTGAAAATGTTTTCACATCTCACAGCCTGAAAGAAACTTTCTGACCCAGCACTTGGGATCTAGCCTTCTCCTTCTCTCCCTTCCCCTCCCCACCCCCGTGTCTCCTGCCAAATGTGTTCTCCCATCTGCCTCTCCAGCCACTTCTTGACTGGAAACCCTTAACTGTGCTACACTTCTGCAGGGGTTTCCTGGCAAGATCAACTTCAAACTCTCAGAAGCAGAATGTTCTGGTTTGTTTAAAAATCATTCTGATGAAGAATTTCAATGAGTTTTTGATTCATTTATTACAAAAGCAACTTAAAATTCACCCCTTCTGATTAGTATGCTATTATTACTGATTGGGATCAAAGAGTATGGAAATTTCCTAGCTGAATTTCAAAAGAATGCTTGCATAATGGGTATGTGGGATTGAGAAAAAGAATTACCTTGATTTATAAGCACATTTATTCCTTTGAGTCTGCCTTACTTTGGTGAGGTATCATTTATCAGACATGACAGCCACTAAAACTCTGTGTCAAAATATACCAATCTTCAGTAAGTCGAGATTTTTAAAATGACTGATCATCACCCATCTTACTGCTTACACCTAAACTGTCAATATTGGGGTTTTTTTGTTGCTTGTTGTTTTATTTTTTGCAGTGCTGAGGATGGAACCCAGGGCCTCATACATGCTAGACAAGCACTCTAACTGTGAGTCACATCCCCACTCCTTCAATACTGTTTTTAGGAAAAACAAGTATTAAAAAATAATTTGGGGGCTGGGTTACTAGCCCATATGCTTAGTATATGAAGCCTGGGTTCAATCCCCAGCATCATAAAGAAAAATAAAAAAAGTAAATTATTTGAAAATGTTTATATTATCTAATTCATCTCATTAAAATGAAATGAGTATATGTTTTGCTTTATTTTATTATTGTTGTTGAGTTTTTGAGACAGGGTCTCACTATATAGGCCAGGCTGACCTTGAACTTGCAATCCTCCTGCCTTAGCCTCCCGAGTGCTGGGATTACACACCTGCACCATCACACTGGGCTTGAGTATATGTTTTATAATGTGCATTGTACTGCATATATTGTAATATATTATACATAGGGGCACAAACTCAAAACACTTTAATGAATGAGATAATAAAAAAATTGGGGGACTCTGAGCCTACAAAATGTTAGTTTTTTCTTTTGGTGGCATTGGAATTTGAACTCAGGGCCTCACACTTGCTAGCAGGTGTTCTTACCACTTGGACTATTTCAATAGCCCAAATTATTAGGTCTTTATCAGCTATCCTCCACCACAGTGTCTTACTCCTTTCAAGCTTGGCAGATTTCTGGAAGATTCTGCCACACCAAGTTCTCCTCCCAGCTTCTTCTCAGTCAGGTTATTTCAGCTGATCTCCTTCCATCCAGATGGTGAAATATTATTCTTTTTTGTAAACCTTACAGTTCCTAATTTTTTATTGAATTTCTGTAATTCAGACACTTGTTTAAATATGCCTGTGTCTAATGCTTTAGTTCTTTTCTGTTTTGTTTTTGTGTTGGATTACAACTTAGACACCAGCATTATAATTTCATATCAACAGCCTTTGTTTACATTTACTTTCATGGTAGCCATGGTATAAGATGCTCCTTATAGAGAACTGGGCCTTCTGCTTCTAAAATCATTTTCCATTTTCCTGTGGTAGAGTAGAATTGCAAGTAACTCTTCCATCTGCCCTTGACCTTACTTTCCAGGTCAGCTAGTCCTCCGTCCAACTCTTAGCCCGTGTGGCTCTGCCACAGGTCGGGAGGTCCTGACTCTACAGTAACTTAATCCTGTCAGGGGTGGGTAAAGTGTGAGGGGGTAGTGATGTCTCCTGGGAGCAGCCCTCCACCAAGACCTCAAGGGGGATGTTGGATAGCCCAGCTCTCTTCCCCTTCAGGCATGAAAATTCTCAGAACTTTCCTACACTGTCTTCCTCAATAGGATGAAGCTCCAGTTGCCCATGGTGGTGACTTCCTCGATACCTTTTTTGGGCTTCCTTTCCTTTCCTTTCTAATTTTCCCATTTGCCTATAAGTATTTTCCTGGAATCAGTTCTTGAATAAACCATATGCACTCAAATCAGAATATATTTCAGGGGAACTCAAACTAAGACAAGATCCTTTAAAAAAATCCCCCTACTACAGATCTGTTGGTGGCAAATTCAATTTTTGTTAATCTGAAAACACATTTTCATTTCACTTTTGCTCTTAAAACATAGTTTTGCTAGCTGTCAGTGCTAGATCAACAAGCTGTTTCTCTCAAACTTTGAAAGCATTGTTCTGCTGTCACCTGTTGTTCTAATCACTATTCCTTTGTAGGTAATCTGTAAAGTCTTTACCTTTGTCTTCAGTGTTCTGCAGATTTTACTGATACAGGTCAGGTTATTAGACCTACAGATTCTTAACTTTCATCATTCTAGAAAATTCACAGTCATGATTCCTTTAAATATTGCCTCTCTTGCAGTCTTTCTGGTCTTCCCTTCTGTGACTCTAAATACACACATGCAAACATTTTCTAATGTTTAAACATTTTAAGATTTCCAGGTAGCCATTTTTCTTCAACTTTTTCTAATCTACTTAATCTCTATATTGAGTGTATATATATATATATATATATATATATGTATATACTAAATTTTGCGGCAATTCTGAGGTTTGAACTCAGGGCTTTTTAGTGCTTGCTAGGCAGGTACCTACCACTTGAGCCATGCCTCCAGTCCCAAATATTCTGAATTTTTATATATATTTTTTACTTGAAAGGTTCTCTGTGGATTTTTTTCCAATCAGCATTTTTGTGATTCCAACTTTTATTTCTTTAGACATTTCATGCATTTTGTTTCATATTCTTCATCTGATAATTCTAGTACTTAAAGTTTGGGGGGAGGGGGGTCTGTCATCTGCTAAAATCTAAGGCTCAGCATCTTCTGTTTGCTGCTGGTCAAGTTTTAGTCTCTGTTATGGCCTGAATTGTACTTCAAAGGTTTGAATCTGCATCTTTTCCGGATTCATGTTGAGGTCCCAAACTCCCTTATCTTAGAATATAGCCACATTTGAAGATAAGACCCTAAGAGGTGATTAACTTACAATGACTCCCTTCAGGTGGAATCCTAATGTCTTTATAAGAGGACGGGACACCAGGGAGGTGTGCACACAACAATGACCATGGGGAGAGGCAGCAGAAGGCCACAATCTGCAGGCTGAGGAAAGAGGCCTCCCAGGAACTTCACCACACCTTGATCTTGGACTTCTAGCTTCCAGAATGGTGAGAAAACACATTCCTGTCATTTCAGCCACCTGGACTGGCATTTTGTTACAGCAGCTCTGTCAAACTAATACAGGCTCTCTAGCACAGTTTGTTGGGGCTTGCTTTTGGGTGATTTCAGCCTTCCTGTGCACTTTAACTTTCACCATTTGGATTCAGCTCACATTTTTACATCTCTGACCCTGGGAATTTTCTCTTACTTCCCACAAGCCCACAGAGGCAAAGAAAAGAATGTTCTAGTGCAAGTCTAGTTGTTTTGTTGGGATATCTGTTCAGAGTGTTGAGTCTGCTATCTTGCCAGAGTGCCTCAAATTCTATTGCTTCTGAAAGTGCTGATTCCACTTGATTCTTCTGGGATATCTTCTTGATTACTTTTCTGTCATGGGACTCCTTCCCTCTAAAACTCTTAGACTTATACGTACATTATTTGTTAGGCTTCCTGAGAATTGCTCACTATTTCCTTAAAAACGTAAGTCAGGCCTTACACCTATTGAGCAGCTCATAAAGCCATCCTAGCCACAGTATGTGTTAATTTCATATTTAAGGACCAGAACTCTGTCACCAATCTATATGGCATTAAACATGCTTCATAAAGCAGATGATTGACTGTGGTTCTGAAGTGGTCCAAACATGTTTGAACAATGAAAAGATCCCATGTCAGGCCTGATTTTCAGATCGCCTTTTAGTAATTAGTGAAAAGACTTTTCGTTATTGGTCAGAAACATCCCTGAAGGAAATGACAATTGAAGTGTGTCAGATAGGTCATCATGATTTGTTTAGCAAGTCCTAATCTTCCTGACAAACAACACAAATAATAGGAACTAAATTTATCTTGCTCTGCCTCACCCGGAAAGGAAAATACAGTCACCTGTTGGGACGTGCAGTTCATCTGGCAATGGCTTCTATATTCCTCTTCCAATTAAGAAGTCAGGCTGAAGGACCAAGAGTGTTTAGCTGAGTTTGTGTGGCAGCAGGTATTAGACATAACTACATAAAGTCACTTCCATCATGGGGGCTGAGTCTGAAGATGAATTTTGGATTTAAAAATTACTCAGACACAATTGTGTCATTTTATATTGCAGAAGAAATAAAAAGGAATGAAGGGAAAGATTTAACATGTAGCCATGTGGTCATATTAATTCTGTTATTTTAGAAATTCATTTTTTAAAAAGCTAACCAATAAGGTGGGAAGAAGAAGGAGTAGTTAGGAAGCTGAAAGGGTGCTAAGACGGAATTGAAGTCCAGTAGACATCCCATAGCTGAGAGGAAGCAGTCACCAAGGCCACCATTTGGAGGTTACTTGGAAATCTGGAAGTAGGTCCTCCTCCCTTCCTGGGGCTTCTGAAGGGGTCGCAACCAGGCAGTTGAAATCTGGATCAAGATAGACAGTTATAAACTTATATCACCCTGTTCAACCCCTGTGGTGTTGGTGTTTGAACTCAGGGTTTTGAGCTTGTTAAGCAGGCGCTCTACTGCTTGAGCACATCTCCAGCCCTTTTTGTCCTGGTTATTTCAGAGATGGGGTTTTGCTTTTTTGCCCAGGCTGGCCTGGACTGAGATCCTCCTCTATTTTACGTTTCCCACCATAGCTGAGATGACAGGCACATGCCATCACACCTAACTTTTTTCCACTGGGGTCTCAGTAACTTTTTGTCTGGCCTGGCCTCCAACTGAGAATAATCCTCTCCATCTCAGCTTCTATGTAGCATACCACTACACCAGCTATTTCCCTGTTCCTCCCTTGCAATTGGGGAGCATTCTATGTCCCTGAAACAAGAGAAGGCAGTTCTTTGTCTGCCCTGACTTGAGAAACCACTAGGAGTTCAAGCTTTTTCTTAGGCCAGTGTGAGCGTCCCATACCTAGAATTTGATTAGACTCTTGAATAGGTTCCATTTTCTGAATAGCTGCAGAATTAGGTGGGTTCACACCTGTATCCTGGCTACTCAGGAGGATGAAGCAGGAGGACTGAAAGTTTGGAGCCAATGTGGGCTGTGCAGGGAGATCCTGTCTAAAAAGAAAAACAGCCTTGCAATTGTAATTTTGGCTTTCTCTCTGCTGTGTTTCTGTTTTGAACCAAACTCATTACTTAAGTTTAGCCTTTGTAGAAAATAGTGATCTCTAAATGCATGCAAATTACAGTTACTTTTTTTCCATTTTTGTCAGTACTTGGGTTTGAATTCAGAGCCTTGTGCTTGCTAGGCAGGAGCTCTATCACTTGAGCCATTCCCCAGCTTCAGCTATTTTTTTCAGACAGGGTCTTGTACTTTTTGCCCAGAGCTGGCCTCAGATTTCAATCTTCCTACCCCTGCCTCCCACATAACTGGGGTTACAGGCATCCACCAACACTTGTTTTTGAGATAGTGTCTCACTGCCTTTTTTTGCCTGGGCTGGTCTCAAACCTTGATCCTTCTACTTTTCAAGTAGCTGGGATTTTAGACATGAGCCACTGCTCTAGTTCTAAACTAAAGTTACTTTCTATATCAAGTTCTGCTCTGCTGGAGGCTTGTGCTGACATGTAGTCACTTGACATTTCTGCATCCTCTTTTGTAAAAAAAAAATTGTAAATCAAACTAGACATGGTGGAGCATGCCTGCAGTTCCAGCTACTTGGGGAGGAGGGTCATTTGAGCCCAGGAGTTCAAAGCACCATAGCAAGACCACATCTCAAAATTAACAAAGAAATCTTTAAGTTAGTATTCTCTTATTCTCTTTTGATGAGAAAAAAAGTCCACCCTTCCCCAACATGCATCTGTCTCCATCTTCTGGGAAACATGACCGATTTCCTGTTGATTTAACTCGTCTCACACACGTGCCATTAGATCTTATGACTAATACACACCACCTCTGAAGAGCACCTGGTAACCCACCTGTAATTCTAGTTCTTTTGCAATAGGCCCTCATCTGGTTTCTCTTCCTGGACTAGTTAAGGCAGATGATGTGGAGGCAATGTATTTATCTTCTTCCCCATGGGGGTGAGGGTGAGGCTAGCTACCCATCCCTGCATTGCACTTCTGCGTCAGAAACAAAAGGAAGCCACTATCCAGAAGGCTCTGGGGAATTGTAATAAACAGGTCTCACTTATTGCTGCTTTTCTGGTGTAGTTCTCCAAGGTGCACAGAGTTCACACATTGAGGTGGGCCAAATGAGTTTAAGTGTCATAGCTCAGCTTTCTTATCTTATAGCACACCCCAGAGAATACCTGAAACCCCGTGTAAGTCAATACCAAGGTTAAAAATACCTCTCCCTCTCTGTCTCCATCATTGTAGAGGTGAAGACCACACCACACTTGCTTAGTGAGGGTCACCCAAATACAAGTGTAGTCCACTGTACCCTTCCTTCAAGAAGCATGGTGGGACAGTCTTGAGCTGTCATTGTAAGTTCAGAAAAGCTGTAAAATACCTCTCCAGCCATCTGAAATGCCACCAGTGGCAGATGCCTTTAACTGAAGTCATGTGAAACTGCAACTTTGCGTAAGAATAACATTATCTATCAATGTATTTAAAAAAAACAACTTGGGATTGTTTAAAAAGTCATAAGTACACATAGAAAAAAAAATTGAGCTGGATGTGGTAGAACACGTCAGCTACGAGGGAGGCAGAGGTAGGAGGATCCCTGTCCAAAGTTGGTTTGGATAAAACCTCAACACCCTATCTGAAACATGACCTAAAGCAACAAGTGCTAGAGGCATGGCTTAGGTTGTAGAGCACCTGCCTAGCAAGTACAAGGCTCTGACTTCAAGCCCTGGTATCCCCCTTCCAAAACAAATTCAAGTGGTACAAAAGTTTATACATGAAAAGTAGTCTTCTTGCTACCTTATATCCTTCCTCACCTTATATCCTTTGTGTCACCCAATTATTTTCTCACCCCTTATCCATCGGAGTTCATAGTCATCAGAGTCACCTAGAGCCTCCCAGAAAGATTTTATACCTATTCAGGCATGTGTATGACAGATGGTCCTTTATGGCTGCCTCTCCCTTCTGATTACCTATGTGTGAGCACACACTTGGGTCTACGTGCACACTCCCCACCTTTTTTTTTTTACTGCCTCCTCTCTTGTCTTCACAGGCCGATTTGCTCAGAGGTCACCTTAGCACATGGAGACTTCAGCCCTCTCTGGTTCTCCCTGGTCACCACTCAGTGAGGGCAGAGGCTGCCTGGCTCAGAGATGATCCCAGCCCCAACATTTCCTTAAACAGAAAAAATGGCCAAGGTTACTTTAAGGTGGCTTGTTTTAGTAAGTTCATAGAACGAATGATTTATTCCATAAAACCTGGGAAAATGAATAGAATTGGGGGTAAAGTAAGTTTTGAAATTAGAAGTTCTTGATGGTGGGGATGTAGCTTAGTGGTAGAGCACTTGCCTAGCATGCCTAAGGCCCTGGGTTCAAGCCCCAAATAACACCCCAGCACCCCAAAACAACAATAACAACAGAATTAGAAGCTCTGTAAGCCTTGAGGACAAGGTAGACACATCCAATCTTCACTTACCTGGATTTATTTCTGCTCTTGTTTGTTACTGTGGGTTTGGGGATAGGGTAGAGACCAGGTGTGAAATAGAAAGGGCTAGATCGTGACCAGAGCCAGGAGTGAGATCAAGGTAAGGCAGAGTCAGAAAGTAGAAACAAGTTGGGCAACAGTGGCTCATACCTATAATCCTAGCTGCTTGGGAGGCTGAGATTGGGAGGTTCATGGTTCCAGGCCATCCTGGGCAAAAAAGTTTGTGAGACCCCATCTCAACTGGGAAAAAAAGAAAAACACTGGCCATCGTGGTACGTTCCTGTCATTCCAGCTATAGCAGAAATTGTAAAATTGGAAGATCAGGGTCCAGGCTGACCTAGACAAAAAGCGAGGTCCTATCCTCAAAATCACCAGAGCAAAGAGGGCTGTAGGTGTAGCTCAAGCAGGGAGTGCCTGCCTAGAAAGTGAGAAGCCCTGAGTTCAAATCCCACCCCCAAGAAGGCCAAAAAACAAAACAAATTTATTTCCAAGAGAAAATAAGATAGAAGGTTTAAATGTTCTGAGAGCTTTTGTGTAGACTTCTTCTATGTCATATTTGTGACTTACTATATTTTAAAAGTAGAGTTATAAGTAGCCTCCTACCCATATAATACATAAGCAGGCTTTGTGTTTCATGAGATTAAGTGTAGTCTAACTGAGCTGGTACCAGTTTGATATATATATTTGCCACTTGACATAATTTAGGTATTTGGCATTTATACGATTCAGCTTTCCTTTTTCTTTTTTCTTTCTTTTTTTTTGTCAGTACTGGGATTTGAACTCAGAACCTGGTACTTGCTAGGTAGGCACTCTACCACTTTTTTGCTTTTTAGTTAATTTTGAGATAGGATCTATTTATACCTGGCCCAGGTGGAATGGGCCAGGTATAAATTATTTGTGCTTCCCTATGAAGCTAGGGATGACAGGTGCATGCCACCATGTGGGCCCAGCTATTGACTGAGATGGAGGTCTCTTGAACTTTTTGCCCAGGCTGACCTCTAACCATGATCCTCCCAGTCTCTACCTTCCAGTAGTTTGAGCTATCAAACCACTTATAAAATATACTTAGAATTCTGGTACTTTTGAAACATTTAGCCTGAATAACTAACTTTTAGAGTTAACTTCCAGGTTACAGGAAGTTCAAGCTAAATAGCATCACAGATGCCTTGAGCCACACCCAGGAGGTCCAGCATTCTCCAGGTCAGCTGACCACATGTCTTCAGTGAGTCAGAAACATGTAAAAAAGGAACTGTTGTGTTTTAAAAGACTATAGGTTTTATCACGAAAGGATGTTGAATTTTATCAAAGGTTTTTTTCTGCATCTATTGAGATGATCAAGTGGTTTTTGTCTTTGCTTCTGTGAATGTACATTTAATGATTTTCATATGTTGACCTACCCTTGTATCCCTGGGACGAAACTGACTTGGTCTTGCTGAATGATCTTTCTGACATGTTCTTGGGTTTGGTTTGCCATTATTTTATTGAGGATTTTGCATCTATGTTCATTAGAGAAATTGGCCTGTAATTTTTTTGTTGTGTCCTTCTCTGGTTTTGGGATGAATGTAATACATGTTCTTCACCCTGTACGAGTACCAGCTCAAAGTGGATTAAGGACCTTAATGTCAGACCTGAAACCTTGAAGCTAGTGCAGGAAAGAGCAGGGAATACACTGGAAACAATAGGCATAGGAAAGGACTTCCTCAGTAGAACTCAAGTGGCTCAGCAACTAAGAGAAAGGATTGACAAATGGGACTACATGAAATTAAAAAGCTTTAGCACAATAAAAGAAATGATCTCTAAATTGAAGAGACCACCCACAGAATGGGAGAAAATCTTTGCTAGCTATACATCAGACAAGGGACTGCTAACCAGAATATACAGGGAGCTCAAAAAACTAAACTCCCATACTTATCTGGCAGGGGAGATACCATGATCATGAAGGTGGTTTTCCCAGGGCGAGGCTTATCCATTGCACTCTGTGTGCTGACCCCTGCGATTTCTCTAAATGTGGGAAACTCGACTGCATAATTTGTAGTAGTGGGGGACTGCATTTGCGCTCTCCCCTTTAAAACAAAAAAAAAAAGAAAACAAAAAACTAAACTCCCCAAAAATTAATGACCCAATGAAGAAATGGGCAAATGAACTGAACAGAGCCTTTTCAAAGGAAGAAGTCCAAATGACTAAAATACACATGAAAAAATGTTCAACATCTCTGGCCACAAAGGAAATGCAAATCAAAACCACACTAAGATTCCACATCACTCCAGTTAGAATAGCTGTCATCAAAAACACCACCAACAAATGTTGGCAAAGATGAGGGGGAAAAGGAACCCTCATACACTGCTGGTGGGAATGCAAGCTAGTACAACCACTCTGGAAAACAATAAAGAGGCTTCTTAAAAATCTAAAAATAGAACTGCTCCATGATCCAGCAATCTCACTCCTAGGGATATACCCAAAGGATTGTGAGTCAGCTTACAACAAAGGCACCTGCACACCCACATTTATTGCAGCACTATACACAATAGCCAAGCTATGAAAACAGCCAAGATGCCCCACTACTGATGAATGGATTGAGAAAATGTAGTATTTATACACCATGGAATTTTACTCAGCCATGAAGAAGAATGAAATTTTGTCCTTCACAGGTAAATGGATGGAACTGGAGAATATCATCTTAAGTGAAGTTAGCCAAGCTCAGAAGGCCAAAAATCACATGTTCTCCCTCATATGCGGAAAATAGACCTAAAACAAATGCAGCAATGTTATGGGACATGGGTCACACCAAGGGGAGGTGGAGCATGGGAGGGATAGGGCAAGGGAAGGAAGCCTAAAACTTGACTGTGGTTGATGTGCTCTCTGTACAGAAATGAATATAGAAATCTTAAACTGGTGGGGGCCACTATGGCAAGGGGACTAGGAAGGAGTGAAGAAGATTAGAGGAGATGAACCAATTGGGGGTTGTAATACACATATGCATGGAAACAACACAAGGAAACTCCTGGGTAGCTACCTTTATCTCAAACTAGCAGAGCAGGAGGGCAGAACAGGGTCTGGGGTGGAGGCACCAGTGGGAGCGGGGAGGAGGTGGGGAAAGGGGTAGGAGGATGAATACAGTGCAAATAATGTGTGTACACATGTATGTAGATGCAAAAATGATACCTTTTGAAACTGCTCCAGGAATGGGGGGCCAGGAATGAAGGAGAGAGGCGGAGGGGGTGAATCCAGGTATGATATATTTGATACATTGTAAGAACCTTTGTAAATGCTACAATGTACCCCCACCCAGCACAACAATAAAAAGAGAGAGAGAGAGAGAGAGAGAGAGAGAGAGAGAGAGAGAGAGAGACTATGAGACTATAGGGACATAAAAAATAGGTGATATGTATTGTCCTGTATTGAATCCTAGCTTAGAGAAACCAACTAAAAAGGACATTTTAGGGACAATTTGAATGTCAGCTGGAAATTGCACAGTATTAGGGGATATAATGATGTAAAGCATAACTTAATTTGATTAAATGTGGGAAGTATAATTTTGACTCTAGAAAAATGTTCTTATTTTTAAAGGTTGTACATTGCAGTTTAAAAAGAACAATTTTTTCCTCCCCTATAACTCTGAGTACTTAAAGGTTGCCAGACCGGGGTAGACATGGCCATGCTATGTTTTCATTTTTGTTCTGGTTGCTTAAAAGCACATGTAATTATTGACAGCCGGGGACAGGATATGTGGGGAAGATATTTCAGCAAATTAAAGTGTTTGCATAGGTCCATCCACGGCTGTCACTCTCGAGTTGCCTCTTTGTGAGCACTGGGTTCTTGTGTTAAGTTTTGCCCTGTCAGTAGGGCAGGGTGTGTGTATGCAAAGCCAGGATTCTTGCATCGTGTTTTCAAGCCCTCTTACCCACATCCTATCACCACACTTGGCTGCAGATGAGGCAAGAAGCCCCAAAGCAGGAGAAAAGGCATGTTGCAGGACTACAACTGCACCCCGGGGCTCAGTCCCTCATGGGTGAAAGTAAGGCCTTGCTCGTGAGAAGGAAAGCAGTTGGACTCATGATACAGACCCAAGTGTACAGACCTCAGAATCATGTCGGTGGCTTTCTGTTCTATGAAGTCTTTTCTCAGAAAGAAAACCTTAAGGTTCCCACAGAGACAGTGGCCCTCAGTGGTCTTAGAGTGGGCCTAGACCAGAAACTCCTGAATGGCTCCTAGTAGAACCAAAAGATTCAGCAGTGGTGTACGCGTGTAATCCCAGCACTCGGAAGGCAGAGGCAGGAAGATCGGGAGTTCAAGACTAGCCTGGGCTACATAGCAAGACCCTGTACCAAACAAACAAGCAAGCAAGCATAAAAGCTTGTCCTGTCAGTCCTTATATCTCTCAAGTCTGAGCCCTGGGATCCTGGATTCTGGCTGGTTCTGACACCATATCCTCCTACCCATCCTTCCAGCCTGCTGCTTTGGGGAGCGGGCCTGGGAGTTTCAGGGTGCTGGGCAGTGAGTAGTAACAGAATATCGGTATTGCTGGGAGCTCCCTGAGCAGGCATCACCATGTCCATCTCTCAAGGAGCAGACGCCTATGGACCAGGAGTGATAAGAAGATGTTTTTAAATAAATTTCTTTGTGCTTTTGTTTGGCTTGAAGGCCTAGTGATTGAGGTCACTCTGGAACAAGCTTTAGAAGTAGAAGGAAGCTCTGGTCAGAGGTTTGGGTTTTACGTTTCTCAGCCATTATCCTTCCACTTCAGTGGGTGAAAAGACCTGGTTAGCTGGGTGGAGTAGGAAATGAGACACAGACGTTCTCAGCCTAGGAAAAAATCAGGATATGAAATATTATTAAAATACGTGTTTCAGGGTCAGAAACGTAGCTCAGGAAGTGTAGCTTGCCTGGCACGCAAGACGCCTGCGGTTTGATCTTTAGCACCGCAATTTTTTTTTTTAATAAATAAAATAAAAAACACATACTTCACATGGCTGAGACAGTTTGGCTCGGTTGGTGCAACTCAACTCAATCAGGAAGTCTTGTTGCTCACTGCTGAAAACCAATCCAGAGCCTTGGCTCCCTTCAGCCCATCTTCAGTGGACAAAGGACACGAGCTTGGACTGGCTTTCTGCTCCATGATGGAGGAAAGAACTCCTCCAGAGTGTCTTAGCCCTGGCACTTGGCAGCCTTGCCACTTTAAATAAGTCTTTTAACTTTCCTGGGGCTCAGCATGTAACAAAGATAGCTGAGAGAACCTGTTAAGTGCTGACTTGGGCAGACCTGGGGTTTGTGAGGGAAGACAGGGAATTATGTGGAGTTTTTTCCAGGTGCATGACTCTAAACCACAACACAAAAAGCCAACACACACACACACACACACACACACACATCGTTCAGTTTTATTTAAAATGATTTAAGAATGATGACGCTTCCTATACGATGATATGATTTAGTCCCTTTGTAATTCATTCTTTGAAAGTCTTTAATCCTTTGTTACTCTTTCAACAGTGTGGCATCAGGCACACAGAGGAGCCAGTGCCTAGGGTGCCTCCATGATGCCCCAGGCTGGAGGTAGGGGAAGGGTGGGGACTGGAAGGGGGTGGATAATTTTGTCTCCAAGCCTTACATCACTATTTACTACTTCATTCCTCCATTGCTCATCACTTAAGCGTCCATAAAAATGGCACCCCCTATGGTGACTGTACATCGAGTAATGCTGTCGCCTTCTGCTTGTCTGTAGGCCATAGCTCACTGTTTTACAGTCTTCGTTTCAATCTCCTTCCTGGGTTTTGTCTATAGGAAAGTGAGCACGTGCTGCCACCTACTGGCTCAAGTGTGTACAACTAAGGAGCTGAGGTCCCGAAAAGGTTAAGGGCCCTGGGTGTGGTGTGGTGTGGTGTGGTGTGGTTTGTGACATGTAGTTTGTAGTTTCCGGCTTGCTGCTTTTCTGATGATTTTGTGAACAACTTGTAAGACCAAGAAAGGATCTACAACTCTGCTTTCAGGAAAAATGAATCTGTAAATAGTTGTTTAATCAAAAAGTAAAAACTTTTTATGTTGAAATAATTTTAGACTTAACAGAAAAGTTGCACAAATAGTACAAAGAATTCCATCTACCCTTTATCGGTTTCCTCTAATACTATAATAATGATATTCCTATAATATTATTGCACTATGTAACTACAGTGCAATTACTGCAAGTGGGAATTTAACACCGATGCAATTCTTTTAACTACTCTACAGACATATTGAAATTTTTCTAGTTTTGCCACTTTACCCTTTTTCTGGCTCAGGATCCAGTCTGTGACCCCATACTGTATTCAGCTGTCAGGTCTCCTAGGGGTCCTTTAACCTCTCACCATCCCTCAGCCTTTCTTGACCTTCATAGTTGAAGGGTATTTCCAGTTATGGTGTAGACTGTCCCTTTTGTCTGATTTCTTATGACGAGGCTGAGGTGGGGAGAATACCATGGTTCTAGTGCATCAATCAAGGGCAATGTGACATTGATATGTACTGCTTATTTATTTATTTCATTATTATGTGGGGGGGGGCAGTTCTGGGATTTAAACTCAGGGCCTTGCTCTTGCCAGGCAGGCGCTCTACCACTTGAGCCACACTATGGGCACTTTTTGCTTTAGTTATTTTTTGAAGAGGTTCCTGCATTTATTCCCCAGGCTCTGGACTGTCATCCTCTTGTTTTTATTTCCCATGGAGATGGGATGACAAGCACATGCTAGCTATTGATTGAGATGGCTTTGAACCTCATTCATTCCTCCCAATCTCCACCTCCTGAGTAATTAGGATTATAGGTGTAAGCTACCATACCTAGACCTATTTTTTGTTTTTTTGAAACAGGGTCTCACTATGTAGCCCAGGCAGGTCAGGAATTTGCAACCCTCCTGCTTCAGCCTCCTGAGTGCTGGGATTACAGGCATGTACTATCATACCTGGTTGACATACGTTACTCATTAATAGCGCTAATGTTCATTTCTTGGTTAGGGTGCTGTCTGTCACAGTTCTCCTCTTAAATTCCTATTTTTCCCTTTGTAACTAACAAGTGACACCAACTTATGGGGAGACACTTTGAGATTGTTCAAATATCCTAATTCTTGTCATACTTTTACTTGTAGATTTTAGCACTCATGGATATTTCTTGCCTGGAACAATTCTTACTGTGTATTTGTATGATTATTAGCTTTTTCAATCTTTCCTACTTTTGAAAATTGGAAGTCTATCATAAAAAGTATGGGCTTATATCAATATGGACTGATGGATACTTATGTTTCATCAGTATTTACTTAGTATATTACACAAACTTTATTGAATAATCCAAGAGCATGACTTTCTTTTTATAAACGTATCAACCAAATCATAGCTTTTCCTGGTTAGAAGGTCCAGTTAGCCAGCACTGTTCTCACCATGCTAAAGATCATTCTTGTTGCAAGTTGTGTACCTGAGGGCTATGAAAGAGTCTATAAAGAAGTTTTTGTTTTGTTTTTTTCTTTGGTGGACCTGGAGTTTGAACTCAGGGTTTACATTTGCTGGGCAGGTGCTCTACCACTTCAGCCACTCCGCCAGCCCTTTTTTGTGCTGGGTATTTTGAGATAGGGTGTCAAGAACTATTTGCCTGGGCTGGCTTTGAACTGTGATCCTCCTGATCTCTGCCTCCTGAGTAGCTAGGATTACAGGCGTGAGCCACCAGCACCGGGCGTATAAAGCAGTTTTGAAAAACACTGACATCTCACTTCCATGGTACATACAGCACAGAAGAAAGCCAGAGTCCCAAGGAGGGACACTGGTATGGATGCAGTGCTCCCTAGATAATGGCCATCTGTGAACACGACAAAGGAGAAGGAGCTTCAGAAACTCATAGGCGTTACTCATTTAACTCTGCCGGATTCACTGTTCAGAACTATTTTTCTCTTCAAATTTGATATGATGTTTTTGGAAGATCTTTCTTACTAGTTCACCTCTCTCTAAGGTGGTCCTCACCATGGGAAGGCCAGTGGGACAAATCACTATGTAGTCAAATTCTCCATGGGTTGATGGTTGGGTTCAGAGTGTTCAGTCCATGGTTGTTTGGCCCCGTGCACCCCACATTATGGGGGAAGTGGCATATGTGGCAGAGGAGTCTTTTCACCTCATGGTGGACAGGAAACAGTGACACCTGTATTTTTTTTTTAAATGGTTTTACTGAGGTGTAATTGCCAAATAAAAAATGCACATTTTGTGGTCTACAACTTGATCAAGCTAATTAACAGATCCATCATTTTTATAATAACTTTATTGAGATGTAATTCACAGGCCATAAAATTCTTCCTTCCCTTCCCTTCCTTCCTTCCTTCCTTCCGTAGTACTGGGGACTGAACATGGGGCCTCGAGCAGGTAAGCAAGTGCTCTACCACTTGAGCCATGCCCCTAAAACTCATCCTTTTAAAGTATACAAGTCAGTGCTCTTCAGCTTATTCCACAAGGTTGTGAGACTGTCATTACTATCTAATTCAGGAACACTTTCATTGCCTCCCAAAGAAACTGCATACCCATACGCAGTCACTCTCCATTGCCCCTGTCTCTCAGGCCCTGGCCACCACTCATTTACCTTCTGTTCTATGCATTTGCCAGTTCTGGGCATTTCACATGCATGGAATCATATGACAGACAGCCTTTTGTGTCTGGCTTTAGACACAAAACATGCTTCAAACACAGCATGATGTTTTTGAGGTTTCTCCATGTTTCCGCATATATCAGTACTTCATTCCTTTATTTATTTTTGGGTTTTTTTGAGACAGGATCACACTATGTAGCCGTGGCCACCTGAGTCTCTTGAGTGCTGGGATTACAGACATGTTGTGCCACCATGGTCAGTGTTCATTCCTTTTTAATAGCTGAATAAGAGTGTATTATTTGGACATACAGCATTTTATTTATTCATCAGTTTGTGAACATTTGTCTTTTTCACTACTATGACTAATGCTGCTATGGACATTTGTGTACATGTGTGAATTTGTTTTCAATTCTTTTAGTTATACACCTATGAGGATAACTGCTGAATCAAATGGTGTACTGAATTGCTGAATCAAATGACTAGCTTTTTGAGAAAACACAAAGTTTTTTTTTTTTTTTTTTTTGATGTTGCTGGGGATTGAACCCAGATCCTTGCACATGCTAGATAAGCACTGTACCACTGAGCCACACTGCCATCCCCACCAAATTGTTTTCTAAAAGCACCACACCTTTCTGCCAGCAACAAAAGAGGGCTTCGATGTTTCTATATTCTTTCTTACACTCACTCGTTAGGTCTGCCTTTTGTATAAATAGCAATCTTATATATGAAGTAATAGCTATTACGACTTTGGTTTTTATTTCCCTAATAAGTGTTAAGCATATTTTTGAGCACTCATTGGCCATTTTTAAATTGGGGCACTTATCTTTGTGTTTCTGAGTTGTAAGACTTCCTTATGTACTCTATGTAAGTCCCTGGTCAGATATGTGATTTGCAAATTTTTTTTCCAATTTTATGTTATCTTTCACCTTCTCAATGGTGTCCTTTAAAGAACAAAGGTTTTAAGTTTTGTTAAAGTTGAATTTTCCTGTTTTTTCTTTTGCTGCTGTGTCATAGCTAAAAAACTATTGTCTAACCCAATGCTATAAAGATTCACCCCTTTGTTTTCTTCTAAGAGTTCTATATTTTTGGTGATTACATTTAGAATAATGATTTTTTTTTTTTGCAGGGCTGGGAATTGAACCCAGGGCCTTGCACGTGCTAGGCAAGTGCCCTACCTTTGTGTAATAGCTTCAATCCATAAAATACTTTATTTTGAGTTAATTTTTTTGAGACAGAGTCTTATCATGTAGTCCAGGCTGGCCTTGAAATCCTCTTGACTCAACCTCCCAAGTGCTGGGATTACAGGTGTGCACTAATTCACCTAGCCCTTGAGTTAATTTTTATATGTTATGTAAAGTAAATGTACAACTTCATTTTTTTGCATGTGAATATCCAGGTGTTTTAGCATCACTTGTAAAAAGATTAATATTAACTTAAGTTCAAGAATTCATAAAAAATTTGCTCCTATAATATTCCTCTTCTGTGAAGGTTGGTTTTATGTGTCAACTTGGCTAGTCTCTAGTCCCCAATTATTCAATTAAATTCTAATCAAGATGTTTATGTTTTTTTGGATGTGCTTATTGCTCATAATTTGTTGACTTCAAAAAAATGAAATTATCCTCCAGAGGTGTGCATACTGGTCAAGCTTTCCGGAACTGTGTTTAGGACTCTTGAAAGCCCTTTCTGGATGTCTCAACTTCTCAGCTTTACCTTTTAGATTTTTCGTTCAGCCTCGCTGTCACCTCACTGTCATCACTGTCCCAGGCAGCTGCAATATTAAACACTTGTCCCTGATTGTTTTTGACAAAATGCCCTGGGACAGTGGTGTTGAATTGAGTGAGCTCTGAGACAGGTCACACAAATAAAAACCCTGTGAATGGAAGTCTCCAGAGAATTTCTACAGAGGTCACCTCATGACAATTATCTGAGGATGTGCTTTGGGAGAGAGAGCTTTAACCTTCTGCCCCCTCCAGGGGTTTCTGGGCCACTGGTTTTCATTGTGATTATGGGGTTGTTGGTTTTTAAGGCTAGTGCAGAGTTGGGAAGGGAGAATGGGAGTGGCATAGGTCAACAAAGCTGGTTGTCCTTCCTTAAGTGTAACTTTTTATCTTTAAATAAAGTGTTAAATAAACATCCCTGGCAAACCTCCAGCTAAGTTCCAGAGCTCTGAAGAATTTGGTTTGGACCATATTGCCAGTGTTCTTGTTGCTTCTCTGGAGAGAGGCTTGTGGAGATCCTTCTCTGCCACCCCTCCACCTGCCTGCCCTAAGGATGAAGGCTGGGAGCCCATCTCCACGCACCCTCTTCACGAGATGGCCAGCGATCCCGTCCCAGGCAACCGTCTTCAGAGATTCTTTTAAACTTTGTAACTTCACAGTAATGACTTTTGTCAAGCCGTGTCTATTCTGCATGGGGCAAAATGCAAAGGTCCCTGAGCTTTGTTGTGTCCTTGTGGTAATTATGTAACAAGTGGGCAGTGGTGCTGGGGAAGAGATTTCACTTTGGAGTTTGCACGTGGACACCATCATGCTGGGCTATGTGAGTGAGGCGCCAAGAAGGGGACAAACACTTCAGCTCTCAAGTTGTCCTCAGGTGTTTCATTCTAGATGAGGCTCCATTGTGAGTGTCAGCTCTAAGCCACAGGAAAGCCCTGGGGATAGGTGAATATTTTTGTGAGGAATGATCTTACTGAGTCTCCCACTGAGATAGAGATTGTGTGAGTGTGTGTGTGTGTGTGTGTGTGTGTGTGTGTGTGTGTGTGTTGGAAAAGGGAACAGACAAAAGCAGGCAAATAAATACATAATCACAGACTGAGGATTGTGGAGATAAGGGGAAAGGGCTGTGTCAGAGAATCACAGGGAGGGACAAGCTTCTTCATGTGACCAGACATGAAGGACAAACATCCAAGAAGAGACTGAAGGATGAAGCCTCAGCAGTGAATAGAGGGACAGTGTTGCAAGCTGAAAGAATGGCCTTTAAAGGCCAAGACAGACCTGGCACAGAGAAGAAGCCTGGGGAAGAATGGATGGGGATGAAGAGGGCAGTAAGGGCCTGCTCCCCAGCTCCCTTGCTCACAGGTCTTATGGGACCCTGTGTCCTGCTTTGCCCATTATATACTTTAGATGATACATCTTTTTTTTTTTTTTTTTTGCTTTAGTCTATATTTTAGATAGGGTCTCCCGCTTTTGCCTGGGCAAGCTTCTTTGCCTCTCATGTAGCTGGGATCATAGGATGGGGTTTGAACTCAGGCCCTCGCGCTTGCTAGGCAGGTGCTGTAGTACTTGAGCCTCTCCACCAGCCCCCAACTTGTGTTTTGAGATGGGGTCTGACTAACTGTTTTGCCTGGGCCTGCCTCCCACCATTATCCTTCTGTTTCTACTTCCCAAACAGCAGGGATTACAAATGTGAACAACCTTGCTTGGCCCCAAAGATGATAAATCTTATGGCCATCCTACTTATAGGCCATGGTAAACAAGATGGATATAAGGAACATAAATTTTAGGGGTGGGGGTGTAAGGGCTTAGTAGTAGAAATGTGCAAACCTCTCCCCTTCAATCCCCAGCACCAAAAAAAGAGATTATCAATTTTATCCTAAGAGGAGTGGACAGCCATGGATCTGGGGGTGGAGAGAGACCTTGACTGGGAAAAGGACTGAAGGGCATACCCAGATGGCCCTCACACTGACTGTGCCACAGAGCACATGGCACTGGCAACTCTGATCCCGAGTTCTCCATCAGAATCACTTACTGCAGATGTATATGGCCTGTTCCAAACATGCTTCATCAGAACCTACAAGGGAAGCCTGTATTTTTGGGCCAGCTCCCCAGTTGGTTCTGAACCAGCACTTGGGAATTAACAGCAGGGGACGTTTAGTCATTCAGGCATGTTTCTTCATGTCAACAAACCACCAGCAGTCTGGCCAGCCTTTCTGAGGTGCTGGCTTGTGCTCACAGGGGTGTGGTGTGCTGTGCGTGAGTCACTGGGGATCTTGTTAAAATGTAGTAGGTCTGAGCCTGGGCACCTGGTGACCCTGTTGCTTTTGCTACTGGCTATTAGATTATACTTTCTGTGGCTCAAATGACTAAATTTGCTTTGCCCTCTCTTAGGCATGTATTAATTAATTTAAAATAATAGCTATTTATTATGTGCTTACTCTTAGGAAGTTACATAAAAACTATATACTGACAGTTGTTTCATCAAACAAGTACTAACTATGCCCTTTTTACAGATGAGGAAACTGAATCCAAGAGAGAAATTAAGTGGTTCTCCCAAGATCGCAAGCCAGTGTCCTTTGTCATTAGTCTGTGCTGTGGACTCCCACTCCCTTACTTGTTTGCTCCCAGAAATCTTTTGTTTCTTTCAGAAGCTCTTCTAGCCCATCTAGGATCTCTCCTCATTCTCGCCCTTCAGGATCAGGAATCCAGCAGCATATCTCCACGTGTGACTGAAAAGAAATACTTGAGTGGATGTCATATAAGGCTTTCTGTCTTTGTCCCACCAAATGTTGTTCACCATAGTTCACGCTATCTTTATAAGAGACAAGGGCAGGCAAGACAAGAACACATGGTTTTCTGGTTAAAAAAAAAAAAGGAGAAATAAAGTTGATATGTGAATAAGCATCTGTGGATTTTTGGCTGGGCACTGGTGGCTCATACCTGTGATCCTACCTACTCAGGAGGCAGCAATCCAGCCCAGGCAAATACTTTGGGAGTCCCTATTTTGAAAAATCTTTCACAAAAATAGGACTGGTGGAGTGGCTCAAGGTGAAGGCCCTGAGTTCAAGCCCCAGTACCACAATAAATAAATAAATAAAGAAAGAAAGCAAGAAAGAAAGAAAGAAAGAAAGAAAGAAAGAAAAAGAAAGAAAGAAATATAATAAAAAAATTTGTGGATGTCTATGTTCTATTTTTTAAATTTCTAAAATTTTTGCATGCTTATTTTCTGTCAGGATGTAAGGTTTTTGTTTTGCTTTTGGGGGAACTGAGTATTGCTATATAGCCCAGGCTGGCCTTGAACTTGCAACCCTCCTGCCTCTGCCTCCCCAGTGCTGGGATTACAGATGTGTACCACCATGCTTAGTTAAAATGTCAGCTCTTCACAGTTGTTTCCTCAGACTACTGGCTAAGCAAAGATGCCATATCCTATGACTGAAGTTCTTGTTTGCTGACATAACTTTTGGGATATGACCCTTTTTCCCAAACAAAAATCCTTACAGATGAAGTCAAGGCAAGAATACCCCTGCTTCATGTTTTCTCAGGAACCAGCTGGTATCTTAAACACTGGTTGGTTCTGACCACAGACAGCAACTTGACTCCAATGCAAGCGGTGGCCACAGGTGGGTGTGAAGTTTTAAGCACTGAGAAGCAGGTAAGGTGAATCCTCTCCACGTCCCTCCCTCATGACCATGAGCACGAGGATAACTGAGTGCATCCTGCTTTTCAAGAACACTAGAAGGGATGACCCAGACCAATAGCAACAGAGAATCTTCTTGGGAAGCAATGAAAACCAATTAAGTGTGATGGGTAGTTGCTGTCCTCTACTACACTATTGTCAGTGCTTTGAAGAAGTAGAGGAGCTTATGGGAGACTCCCACTTTTCTCCTGGCTTCCTTAGTCCTGGGCTTAGTTTATAAAGTCCTCTCCAAGTCCTCAGTCCCCTTGGGTTTTCCCTGCTTTCCAGACCTGCGAGAACTACCTGTATGTTGGGGACCATGGATGCCTCCAGCAGCCTCTTCTTTTGGTATAAGGTTCAAAGTCAACTCATCCTTCAAAAACTTCTAGCTGGGGAACTCTACAGGGCCAATCCACTGGGCCACTTAAGGGGTCTCTATTCATATGTTATTTTGTAGCCTCCCCCCTCCACTGCCTGTGGTTGGAGAATGAAATACAAGGGATGGAAGTGTGTCAAGAAAGCAGCTCTGCGGCTCTGTTGTTTTTTAAAATTAAAAACCTGACTTAAGAATTAGCTGTTTTTGTTTTGTTTTGTTTTTATGGTGCCAGGGACAGGGTGGAAGAAAAAAACAACAAAACCCTCCATTTAGCAGATAAGCTAGGATTTGTCAATAATTTCTATGCTAGGACACTGTGCTAAGCTCTTCCTACTTCTAAGTTCTAATCCTCACACATGCCCTGTAATGTAGCCATGCCATTTTGCAGACAAGGAAAGTGAGATTTGGAGAAGTTAATTCATCCAAGATCATACAACCAATAATCACCATAGCAGGAAATGCAAACCTGGTTTCTTTTTTCCCTTCTTTCCACCCTTCCTTCCGTTGTTGAGATGGGTATCTTGCTATGTTTTCCAAACTCCTGGGCCCAAGCAATTCTCCTGCCCCAGCCTCATGAGTAGCTGGGATTACAGACTTGGCCCAAGAGTCTTGATGACTGACTGCCCTCCCCTAGCTCCTGAGACACACAAGCACACAAGTGGGTGTTCCCACACCGAAGAGGACATTTAAGAGCCAGTCTTTCTAATAATAATTTTCATTTCTTCTGAAAGGCCATCAGGTTGTTATAAATGGTTAACCTCCAGAAACAGAGGGTCCTACTTTTATTTAAAGACATCCTCTTCCTCTACTAGTGAATACCTCTTTTTTGTTGTTGTTTTTTGCGGTGCTGGGGTTTGAAATCAGGACCTCCCACTTGCTAGGTAGGTGCTGTACTTCCTGAGCCACACCTCCAGCCCTTTTCTTTTCTCTTAATTTTTCTTTAGCCATGGTACTGGCTTTTGTGCTCAGTTATGCTGCAAGGGCATAGTTTTGCTCTTCCTCCAGAGAAAATCCACAAACTACTCCCTTAGGATTGCAGGTAGAATAAAAACAAAAGAAGGCAAGAGTTGTCTAAATGTAAAGTGCTGGAAAAATCCAACATTTTATTCACTACATTTCGGTGACTACATAAATGCAGAAACATCTTAACACTGAGAAGCGTGATGGTGTATCACCACTTGCTTTTTTTTTCTTTTTTTCTTTTTTGCTTAGCAAACACAGCAGATGATATTGCACGGCATAAAGTGAGAACAGTAGCGAAGGCTTAAAAAAAAATGAAAGAAACCTTAATGCAGTACAGGAGATACTCAAAACAACCGAATAATGCCTAATGCATTACACTTCTTGTTGCTACACACGAAAGTACAGGAGAAGCATTGGACATAGAGAAAGAGAGAAAGACAAAATATCAGCAAACAACCATAGCTGGGTACAGTAATCATTTCGTCTGCAATGTTAATGCAATGTAGAAACTAGCACTGTTTTCTCCTTGATAAAGAAAATGACAGCAATATTTATCTTTTCTCAAAAATCTTCTAAGCCCCTCATGGTTAGGTCTTTAATTATTTAATTATTCATTTATTTTTTTTTGTTGGGTTTTTTTTTTTTCACTGCTAAGGAAGAACTCCCTCTGCTCTTGGAAGATTTTCTACTCTACTGATCTTTTATTTATTATTATTATTATTATTATTAATTATTTACCTGATGATTGTCTTAGGCACCCTCCTTACATAATAAACCATCAAGCTAACTTGAACAGGGAAACTGAGTCATACTCGAACAATATCTATGGTCAAAGGTATACTGGAAATAGAAAGGGGAGGGGACAGGTCTACGTGAATGTGTGACAGATGGGCGAATTCAGACAGGACAGTAAACACGGGAAGATATGAAGACAACTACTGAAGCAAGTGGAAGACAGTGTTTTAAAGTTTATTATTATTATTTTTTAAAAAATATTTGTCACTTGGTTCAGACAGCAAATCTAAAATGAGACCACAATGATTATGTAATAAATGCAGAGCATACCACAAAAAAGAAAAAAATCAAGACTAACACAGAAATAGAAAATGTGATCTTGGAATACAACTCTGCTCAAAGCTTCATTGCTGGTCCTCTAACTCACTGTCCTCAAACTGTTTCCCTTGTCTTTCTAGGACTGACTGCCCAGCATTTGTATTAAACACAAGCAACTTATCAAGGCTTATCAACAGAGCACTGAATGATTCTGCAACTCAGAGCAGATTTATTGCCCTATTAAAATACATAATCAGTATAAAAATGTCCCTAAGAAAATGCAACTTTGAAGTCTAAATCTAAGCCCACCATTTCCTTCCCCACCCCAAACATACCTGCAAATGAAAATAAGGTAAAATGTTTGTGAGGAGAGGGAAAGTATGTACATCTGTGAGTTTAGGACATGTCCTTAGAGCAACTTCTTTCAATAAAATGAAATGAAATAGTGGCTGGCTCTTCTGGGGATGGCCCTAGGCATCTAAAATTCTGTGAGTGCTAATCCAATGCGCTGGCACTGCCTTGGTTAAGGGGCCTGTGGCAAGGATCGTCTCTAGTGTGAAGAACAAAACTAGCTGGAAGATGAAGAGTGAGAAGAGAAAAACTCAAATAGCTCTGGGGTGCGCTCCCCTGGCCCCTTACTCCTGACATTTATAGAGAATCTGCCCGTTTTGGTAGGGAGGGGGAGGGGACAACCGTGGGTAGCAGATTCCAAAAAACAGATGTGGAGAGGAATGTGTAACTTGGATGAGACACTTTTCTCAAATTAGAATGATAAGTGAGGCCAAGCAATGATGCTTTGCTTCTCCATGGGCTGGGCCCCAGCCATGACTTTTCTTTTAAGGGCAGGAAGCCACTTTGCTCTCAGCCTGGCAAAAAGGAATGGTGTCTCCAGGCCCTGCTCACTGCCTGGGAGCACAGAAACTCTGGGAAACTTAGAGGATTTCCAAATTCAAGTTAGCTTGTCTTTTTTTTTTTTTTTTTTTAAAACACTCTTTACTTCTCATACCCGTGAGAATGGTTAACCAAAAAATAAAAATAAAAAAGTAGCAAAGTATCTCACAAATGCCGGTGCTTTGAAACATTAAAAAAGTCTTAAATTCTTTGGAATTTCAGGTCTTACCTGCAAAGTAATTTTTTTTTCAAAATAAAATTAATAAATTAAAGGGAAATACAAATAATGCCTTTCTTCGTTCTAAATGACAGAAAGGATTACCTTGAAATACTTGTTTTGGCATGAACAGGTGTTTGAAGGGGTCTGGCAGTGTTCCCACACACATCCAAAGGCCTGCCAAGAGGAGCTGAAGGCTCACCCTGCAGGTAAGAGGAGCTTTTGCCTTCAGTTTATCTTAGCATTGAGAACAAAAAGATTGTAACATAAAGCTTTGGCCATTTCGATTCTACTATATACATTTTAAAAAACTACACAGTCATAAATTAAAACAGTGATTAAATAAGCTCATATAAAATGTAATTAAATTAAAAAAAATCACAGCACATTATAGAGAAAAATAGGAACCAGTTTCACAAAAAAGAGATTATAGATATATATATAGATATATATATATATTTTTTTACCCTGTGGAAACAAATTTTTTATGAAACACAAAACCTTCATAAGTAACCCTCAAAATGAAAATATTTCTTAATCCATTCTTGCGTTTCTACACAACCCTTAACCCACCTGGGGAAAATTTCCAGAAATTAAGTCTTCCTTGAGCAACAGAGCAGTTCTGCCAAGAAAATAAACCCCAAACCAAAGAGGGAGGGGAGGGAACATCCCAACATACAAACTACAAAATAAATAAGAATTATAAAGTTTTTTTTCCAAAGTAACCTTAACAATTATCAAACTAGTAAGTTCTGCCTTATCACATAGACTCTCTATAGAACATAACCCTAAAACTTTATTACTATGAGGTATTTGGAGAAATTGGTAAAAGTGTTGCACGGCCTGCCTGGGGAAGGGACCCAGTAAAGTGGGGAGGACCTTGAGAAGGAGCAAGGAGGAGGAGCTTTGGTTTATCAGCAAGAAATTGGGGGGAAAAGTATCCTTTGGTATCAAAGAAAGTTTCATTGCATGGTTGCACGGAAAAAGCACCACGGTGAATAATTATTCCTTTTTTTTTTTTTTTCATTAGTGGCCTTTCTAAGAGGCTGAGGTATTCAAAGAGTATAAGGTGAGAGAGGTTAACAGCGGTTTAACACTTTGGTTCAAGCAAGGCACTCATCCTAGGAGTTTACAAAGTTCGCAACATGTTTGCCTAAAGAATTACAAGAAGAACTAGCAGTAATAAGAGTAGTATTTGCTAATGTTGTCGTCATTATCGTATCATTGTTAAGAATGAAGACAAGTTTACACACGGAGGAGTGAGGAGGGGGAGGAGGGGCAAGGAAAGGGTGGAGTTCCCTCTGCAGACCAAGGCCGTGCATGAAAGTATCTTTGGTATCATCAATGTGATTAAGATCACCAATGGAAATCGAGTGAGGTAGCGTCTTTGGTTCACACTAGAAATAGTAGATCTTTACACTTTTTTCTTTTGGTTTTTTTCTTTTTTTTTTTTTCCTTTTTTTTTCTTTTTTTTTTTAATATATATTTTTTACACGTGGAAGTAGCTATTTTTTACCTTCTGCTTCTTTGTCCTTACTATTCAGGAAGTAGTTACCAAATGTAGTGTAAAGCTAACCACACCACAATAAGCCAGAAGGCCAATGCATTTCAAAACAGCCTTTGGGATTTGAATGCACCCTAAACAACTAGATAGAAAAAGGAGAAGTGCTTTCTCTTTGTTTGCTAAATGCATAGTTTTTCATCCTTTATGTACAAAGAAGGGAAGATCTTTCTTAGGGAAAATGCCTTTATATAGGACTCTTTGGTATAGCAAAAGTTTGCATTTAACCTGCAAAGTTGGGGTGTTCACCTGGGGTTGTGATGGGGTGGAATGAATCCAAATGTCTCATAGTGCTTTTATATTGTCCTGGAAAAATAATTAGGTTTTTAGGGAGGACACAATAAGTGACATGTTCAGTTAGAACGTCTGTTCCCCACACATTTTCTTTGGTCTTTGGAGTCTATTCCAGGTGCATCCAGGGACTGGAATCCTCATTTCCTGACATCCAGAACTCTTTTATCTGAACACTAACTGAAGTGTGGGCTTTTGGAGCATCCAGACTTCATACCTCCTGGTCCTCTTTCAGGAAAATTTCCAGGTATGAGAGGACTTGAATGATTTATGACCAAAACGAGACTAACTTCCATTCTACCAAAAACAAACAAAAAAACCCCCCAAAAAACAGAAAAAGGTATTGTTTGAAGTGCAGTTTTGTAATTAACACGAAAAGTATGCAGATGAAAAAGATAATGTTTTAGGGAATTTTTGCTACAGGATTGAGAAATAATGAGTGAACAAATGACACATGATCTGCTCTGTTGAATGTGGTAGGTCACAAAACAGGACCATGAGTCAATGCTACATAAACGTGCCAGTTTAGAAGCAAACAGAGAATCAGTCATACATGATGTGATAAGTGGATTGCTTGTGAGAGACTGAGCTTATCCATTAGGTCTCTAAAAAGCAAAGGTCATGAGTATGATTAAACAGTCAAGTAAAAAAATTGCGTTTCAGGCTCTGATTTGTGCATCTGTTTATGAGAAAATACATTTCTAGGCCCTGAAATTGCATAATGGAGTCAAATTCATTGCTGGTATGAAAACCATCTTTGGTGTTAGCAAGTAGGATAACTGGTTATTTTTCAAAGAAACCCTTACAGTGGGATATATTTAAAATGTAGTAAGAGTCTTTGAGACTGTGCCTACACAGAATCAAAATAATTGATTGAAAATACAGAATGTATTGGTTTATTTTTTTGGGGGGGAGGTAATACAGTAAAAACAAAGCAAAAAAATGTGGTCATCTAAATTTAATTTTTGTCTTTCCTGGAGAATTGAAATTTGGTAAGATTGTGTGTAGACACAGCTTGAATTTCCCTGCATTTTAAATCCTCTTCTTTTAAATAAGTAAGGCTTTCCCCCCTCCTAAATTACAAATACATTATACCCAACACCCTCCACTTGTGGAGAGAGAGAAAATGTTAACCATTCTTTCCTTTTTGTTTATGTCATTGATAAGATTATATTTAGCACATCTTACAAGGTGGCCATTTAAACTGTCTCTTAATAGCTGGACTATAATTGTGCCATATTTAGAAGGGAAAAACTTTAAGCTGAAATTCTGGATAAAATTTTAAAAAGTACTAAGACAAAGTATGTCAAGGTGAATGTAGTGTTTCATTGAAGGAGAGGTATCTGTTGGTTTCCCTTTCTCAATCTACAGGAGACATGGCGGACAGATGGACAGATAGCTTGGTTTAGCTTCACCTCTCTTGGTGCCTGCCAATTCTAGCCCAATTTAAGATGCTGAGATTTGATTCTAAGGAGTTAGGTTTTGTGCAAGATTGATTTTCGTTTTTCCTTTGGCATTTTAGTGAATCTAATAAACAGTTTATTATCAGGATAACTTTTAGTTTTCTAGTTTTAGTTAGGTGTGGTAATAATTAAGAGTATCTAATTCTTTACTGAATGGTACAGCAGGCACCATTTGCCTAAATTGCAACCCAATTGAATTGAAAAAGATGCTTGTGGGAATCAAGCGAGTCACTGGGATGTAATTAGTGTTTTATTATTTTTTTCTTGATTTATACAGCCCCAGTTAAGTGATTTGGGAAAATAGAGATTTAAAATTTTGTTTTGGAAGTCCAGGTCTAGTTTTTCTTATCTGTCCCTGTTAGAGAGGGGATTACATGTTATAAAAGTTCCAGCTTCATGCAATAGCAAGAAAGAATGTAGTATAATTTGGAGGGCATTCTTAGTGAAATAAATCGCTTAATACCAATGGATCAGAAAGTCCTGCGTTTCACTAGAACTCTGGTTTTCCCTATACAGTTTCACCAATTCTACCATTTTCCAGTAGCACCTGCTGTTTGATTGACGGCCAACTCAAAAATGTCTAGGATTGGCAGTAAAAATCAATTGATTACTTTTTAGGATGGCTATAAAATATGGAACAATGAATTTTAATAATAATGTTGGTTTGGTCATTTTGCAAAGTGTTTTAAAAAGGTATTTAGTACCAAATGCATAAAATGAATTTAAGCCAAAATTAACCTAAGTTCTTTATTGGGTGGTCTTTTATTTAAAAATATCACTTTAAACAAATATTCTAATTTAGTTCCCTGCCCTGTTAGACTTAGTTTTCTAGTGTACTAGTGGGGTCCTACTTTGGAAGGATCCCCAGATTTTCTCAGCTATGAACAGATTATGCATCATGTCTATTTCTTGATGTAAGTGACATTTATGAATCCTGAAAAGGTGTGTGCATCTAAACATGTGTATCTGTGCATTTGTCTTGTATCGACCTCTTTGCCATGATATTAATTGCTTCCCTGAAGCTACATTCTTTCTTGCCAGTTCTGAAAACTCATATTTCAAATGCTCCAAAAGTCATAAATAATAGTCATGGATCTATGTGGCATGTGTATTACAGCTAGATCAGTTCATACGTATAACTTTACATAGTATCTTGTGTAAAAATAGCTTTGGTTATTAAAATCATTGCAATAAAATACCTGCACTATAATATTAAGTGTGTTCTTTGGTACCTAGGTGATTTTTTTTAAATGGATGGGCTCTTGTGTCATTTCTTAAAAAATATCTGAACATTCCTTAACAAACAAAGAGAATGCACTGGTTTAGGTGTCATTCAAATTTTCTTTGCTGGGTTTGAATCTGCATTTAGGTTGCTGGCCTGGCAGGTTCAAACTCTAGGCTAGACGAGCAAAATCACACTCCTAATCCAACAAATTTAGACAACCCCACGCCATGTTGGTCGTACTCCTATAGCACAACCCTTCCTGAAGACCAGCCCTGCCTAAGTCCCTAACCACTGGCGGTGTGTGTGTGTGTGTGTGTGTGTGTGTGCACGTGTGCACATGTGTGTGTGTGTACACATGCACATGCACTCACACGTGGTACTGAGACACCATACACCTTTATGGTGTGGTGGAACAGGTGAGAAAGTTTGATCTTAAAAGATGTCCACTCGATGGTTCAAAATCACTGTGCTCCAAGCCGCTAACCAGCCAAGCACAGCAAGAATGATCGCAGATTGAAGATGTGAGATCCAGTGGGTTTCCCGCTCCTAATTCTTTTTGCCAAGTTGTTGCCCTGCTGAAGAGTGGGTCTCAGAACAAAGTCAGAATGCAGGTGAGCTTAAGTCTTTGGTTTCTTTGGACTATAAATATCACTTTTTTCTTCAAATATTTCTAAGTATAAACCTGCTATCTTGAGGTCCTGGTCTTAAATTTTTTTTTATTTTTTATTTAAAGCTTTTCCACCGAGGTTTTAGTTTGTGGTTCTTCCTTCATGCTTTGGTACAAGTGCTTGATGAAGAAGATGAGTTGCCTGAATTGGAGCTGCCCTCGTCCTGCCATTTGTCCAGACTTCTCCTCCTTGCATTCATGAAGAAGTTGCTGACGGTGCTCAGCTCCAACCCCAGCTGCTGGGAAATGGTGATTTGCAATTCTTTGGATGGACGCTTGTTTTCCTTGAATATTGCATGGAGAGTTCGACGCTGGACGTCTGTGAAGACTAACCTGGGCTTTTTGGGTGTGTTGCCTCTCTCTTTCCCGTGTTCTTGCTCTTTCCTTTTACATGCTGCAAAGAAACACAGAAGACATTAGAACAAATTCCCTGACGGATCTACGAGGAAGGCAGGGCCAATAGCATTTGTTAGTCATTCCTCAGAGCCTGCTTTTTGTTGGCTGATCTCTGTCTGGAGCACCATTGGGGCTGGGAGTGAAGTGACAAAAGGCAAGAGAACTGGAACAAGGGTGGGGTTCTATGTGACCGATACCTGCTCATTGTCTTAAGTAAGTCAATTAACCATCTGGGCCTCAGTCTCCTTAACTGTAGAATGTAAGCCTCTGACTAAATGAACTGGTCACTTTGAACTTTTACTTCTCCATGTGAAAAATGAATATAAAGACGCTTATCTTGCTGGGGTCATGCTAGCGGAAGTGGTTTACAAGCACAACGTTGTTAATAGAAGGGGTTGTGGCCTCAGTAAACCACAGCCTGCTGCTGGGACAGTATTATTTTTATTTTTTATTTTTTGATGGAACTGGGGTTTGAACTTTGGGCCATGTGCTTACTAGGCAGGTGCTCTACCACTTAAGCCACAACCCCAGCCTGGGACAGTATTAAGAATCTAACTTGAGGCAGGGAGCCAGCAGCTCACACCTGTTAATTCTAGGTACGTGGGAGGCTGAAATCAGAAGGCTCACAGGTCAAGGCCAGCCCAAGCAAATAATTTGCAAGACTCCATCTTCAAAAGAACCGGAGCAAAATGGACTGGAGGTGTGGCTCAAGTGGGAGAGAACCTACTTTGCAAATGTGAAGCCCAGAGTTCAAACCCCACCAAAAAAGGAGGGGCATTGTCCAGAAATGTAATAAAAAAGGAACTGCATTTGTTTCCTTGCTGGTATTTTTTGGATTCCAGGAAATTCTGAACATAAGGAAACAATGGGGCTAGACATGGTGGCATACAATTGTAATTTTATGTACCTAAGAGGTGGCGGTAGGAGGAATACTGTCTGCGGCTGGCTCTGGGCAAATACGTGAGACTCTATGTGAACAATAAACTAAAGCAAAAAAGGACTAGGGGCGTGATTCAGCAGTAGAGCATCTGCCTAGCAAGTGTGAGACACTGAGTTCAAATTCAAGTTCTGCCAAAAAACTCCCAAAACAAACAAGCAACAAAAACAAACAAACAAAAAAACCCAACAGTCCTCTACTGTTCTGAGTGGAACCAAGAATTGGGGAAGTGGGAATGCCTCTTCCTTGCATCAAGGCTAAACCTGTCAAGTTAGCTATGTTTACCTTTGGGGTTCTCTCTACATCTTCGTTTTGCTCCTGTGTATGTCTTGCTCCTGGAGATCCCCTCTAGTTTACTTGGTCCCCCAACGGGAGACCCATTCCTTGCCCATGCCTTTGTGGTCCTATATCATGAAGCTGCTTCTTGTCTGCTAGAGGTATTCTGGTCCACCATGCGCCTGTGGCCCTTGGTCCCCCATGGATGGGTGCTGGATGAGCATCTTTTCTCATCTTACTTGTTCTACTCTACTTTCCAACACAATGTGGCTCATAAGGACCACATTACTGACACTGTCCTTCCCTGTTCCCCATCTCCATCACCAATCAACCCCTAACCATGCAACCTAGGTAGAAACAGTGCTCTAGTTACACTAAGGCAGCTTTAAGGCAAGGCTCCTATGCCAGACTCTATCAGATGGTGCCTCTTGGCCCCCTGTGTGGGCACTCTGGCTGCCATCTTCAGATCACCTCCGACCCCAACCACAGTGACAAGTGAATGGAGTGTGCTTCCTGGTGGAGGTAGCGATGGCTGGCCACTCTGTCCTGTCTGCTCCCTCCAGGTGGTGGCTTGCCTGTTGCTTCTGCTCCATTGCATCTTCTGAGGTCCAGGCTCTCGATTGCTTAAGAGATGGTTCAGTGGTTCTGGCTAGATTCAGCCTCTCTGCTTTCTCCAGGTGACCTGCTCTCCCGCCTGCCCCAGCTACTCCAGATCCTGGATTTCAGAGTTCCCACATAAATTTAGGTGCCCATTAGTGCCAATTAGCTCAGCAACAGATCAGCTGAAAAGCTAATAGGTGAAAGCTAAAGAAGCCTTTGGAGTCCAATCAGAGGGTGTCCAGTTAAAACAAAACAAAATAAAACAACAACAAAAAACATGTGTCTGAATACCGGTGGCTCACATCTATAATCCCAGCTACTTGGGAGGCTGAGATTAGGAGGATTGTGGTTCTAAGCCAGCTCAGGCAAAATAGTTCTTGAGACCCATCTCAACCAATAGCTGGTTGTGTATGGTGGTTCACACCTATCATCCCAGCTACTCTGGAAAGCATAAATAGGAGGATCATAGCTCAGGCCAGCCTAGGCAAAAGTGAGACCCTATCTCCAAAACAACAAGAGCAATAAGGGATGTAGATATGGCTCAAACGGTAAAGTGCCTGCCTTGCAAGCTCAAAGCCCTGAGTTCAAACCCCAGTATTGCCAAAACCAAATGAACAAGAACCATGCAAATACAATGTCTTACTCAGTAAAAAAATGTTTTGGAGGCTGGAGAAGCAGCTTAGTGGTACAGCACATGTTTAACTTGTGCAGGGCCCTGAGTTCCATCTCCAGCACCTAAAAATGTTTTGAGTATATGTATATATACACACACATATATATGTATATATACATGTGTAAGTATATACACTTCTTTTATTATTTATATACAAATTATATATATGGGTTACTATAGTATATATTCTTTCTATTATTTATTTATAAATAATATATATGTTTACTTTACTACTGTATTCTATAAATTATAACATATACACAAAATGTAGACAATGTTAAGGAGCAACATAAAAATACGTAGAAATGGAAATTCTCTTTACATATGTATCAGTTGCCTAGGCTCTGGAAGTACATTCACTTTATTGTATTTTATTATATTATATTTATTTTATTATATTTTATTATATTTTGTTTATTTTGGGGGGGCAGTCCTGGGGTTGGAACTCAGGGCTTGCACTTGATAGGCAAGAGCTGCATTTCCCACTTTAAAAGAACAGTGGTCTGCTGGGCATATGGTACAAGTCCATAATCCAAGCACTCAAAATGAGTTCAGATCTAGCCTGGGCTACATAGCAAGACTCTGTCTCAAAAAATAAAAAAGGGTCAATGATCTAACCATTAATAAATATGAGTAAGAATTTAAAAATGAACATGAGGGGAGAGAGAGCTCAGTCATAACAGAGAGATTTGGGGGCAGGTCAGGTGTTAACAGTACCTTTCATAAAATATCCCATAGTCACTGGTGAGACCTCTTGCTCACTGTATGGGAGATCATCAACAGAACAGGAAACAGTTATGAAATGCCCAGTTCCCTCACAGCACTGAGCTGTACATCCTGAACCAAATGGGCTTCTTTAAATAGAATTCCTTCCCTTGCAGGCCTACAGCCCTCATTAGGCAGCTAAATTAAATGCCTAAAACAACCAACTAGACTGAAATCAACTCCAGTTAGTTTGGGTTAACCCTAGTAGAAACAGACTTGTACAATACTGATGTACAAAGCTGATGGGTTCATTTACTCACATTCAAAATGAATATAACCCAGACCTGGTTCTCAAGGACATTTTTCTAGTGGTCATGAAAGCATATGCAGGATATCACATCTATTTGAGGTTGCCATTGGTGATGTTGCTATTGTTATAGTTTTCTTTCTTTTTTTTTTTTTGTGACAGGGTCTCACTATGAAGTCTAGGCTGGTTGAAACTCATAATCCTCCTGCCTCAGCTTTGTAAGTGCTGGGATTATAGGTGTGCAGAGGAGGTACTTAAGATGAACCCAAAGGATAAACAGGTTTGCTGGTAAGAGAGGTGGTCCCCATCCCCAGCAGATGAGTAGCATTTGAGAGTCACCAAGAAGCAATGGCAGACTGACCCTCACAGCACCAGAGTGTGGTGAGGAGAAGGGTGGTTGGGAGATGAGCCTTTGTGGTGGACAGATCAGATTTGAATTATCTTGTGGGGAAGGAGGGATTATTGGAAGATTTTTTAAAGCAAGGGTGTAGTATGATTAAATTTGGGGTCAGAGACACCCCTCAGGTGGTGAACTGAAAATCAACAAGATTAGGGACAGGAACAATGCAGAGGGAGTTGTGGTCTGTCACCCTGCTCCCATTCAGGACTGAGGCACTCACACCGTAGCAGCTGGAAGAGCTGGTGATTGTTGGCTCTCAGCTGAGTTCTACTCTGGGAATTCCACTAGGTCAAAGCTTATGCCACCTTGGGGTGAGGTGGGGGCTTCTCACAGCTGCTGGGGGTTAGGAGGAGTAGAGATGGGGGGGATGGATGGTGAAGGTGGACAAGAGAGGAATTTAGTGGTTGAAGGTCCCCTCCCAATCCCTTGCATCAAGTTAGGACAAGTCTAAAGGGCCCTCTGGTTCCAGAGCATCTGTAGGATGTGTCTTACTTCCTCCACAGGAGGCTCTCTCTACAGCACTCTCCAGTAACCTTCTAGCATGTGAATCTGAGAAACTCAGAGTCTATTTCCCCGCCCTAACACAAAGACCAGTTAGAAAATCACTGTAATGAGGACCCAAGGTTAGTCAGTGGCAGTTGAGGATGAAGAGATGCTTCTTAAGAGATAGAAAGGAGAGGACTTACTGACGACTTGGCTGGGATGGTGGAGCTCAGAGCATCTCCCAGGTTTTTGGTTGGATGGTAGTATTAGGGCCGTTAGGGAATGTGCATGGAGAAATGAGGATTTTTATTTTGTGTTTTTGATACAGGGTTTTGCCATGTAGCTCAGGCTGGCCTCAAGCTTGTAATCCTCCAGCCTCAGCTTTCTGAATGTTGGGATTATAGGCATACAGAGAAATGAGGTTTATAAAGGTAGTAATTATTTCTATTTAGGACAAAATGCATCTGAAGTGTTTGTGTGGGACATTCTGTTTAAGATCTCCAATGGGTGATCCCAGCAGCCAGGAGGACAGGGTCTGGAGCTCAGGGAAGAGGTCTGGACTGGAAATTATTAGGGCTCTAGATAATGATTTATACAACACCTACTTATGGAAAAGTAAGTAACAGAGTGTTGGGAGAAATCTCGACTTCTCTCTCATTCAAAAGGAAGAGAAGTCATAAAGACATATCCACTTTCCACCTAACCAGGATGAACATTTGAATGACCAGACGAGGTGAGGAGGGGCAACCCACAGAAATAAAATCTTCCTTCTAGAAACTTTCACAGGACTATGAGAGAAAATGAATGAGAACAATGCTGTGGAATGTCTGTGGAATTTGTTTCAGGGTAGTGATCACCCATTACAATGTAGGAAAGCACCAACTGGAGGAGGTCTGAGTGTTGACATAATCATGAGGGAGAGAGAAGAGTGTGGGGGGAATTAGAGCATCACAAGCTTGTACTGCTTCTTAGGGCAGAGCAGTGCATGCATTTCATGTGTAAGCACTGTTTTCTGTGTGGATGTAAAGTTTCCACTAAAAATAGAGAAATGTTTACCATAGGACTGATTAAGGGTAATTGTTGTGACAGAAGTACTAAAGATGAAGATCCATCATGGGTCACCTCCATGAAGGTGGGCAAGCAGGTATGCTTTTAGGATTCAGTGGCAAATTGAAGTGGGAGCTGTCTTGAACAGTCAGACAGGTGTCTTTGACTTCACACTATTCAGGAGGCACAAGTAGGCTTGGCAAGTGCTCTACCCCTGAGCTACATCCTCAGCCCTTGTCTTTGTTTTTGTTTTGAGGCAGGGTTTTACTATGTATCCCAGTCTGGTCTTGAATTCACAGTTCTCCTGCCTTGACCTCCTGAGTGCTGGCATTATAGGTGCTGGGGATTGAACTTGGGGCCGTGTGCATGCCAGGAAGCACTCTATCACTGAGCTATAACCATAGCCCCAGGACGTACTTTATAAACTTGGTATATAGTAGCATCTTCGAATGTTCAGCGGTCAGCACAGCATTTGTGTATCAACTTGTATCCATCTTCCTGATTTAATAACACAAAGGCTTTACATTTCAACTGTTGACTGAGTTATGAAAAAGTCTGCCAAGAATTCTTAGATGAACTTGGACTCAGAAGACAGAGGCCAGCTCTAGGGCCACTGGCAGTTGTGGGATGTTGGGTAAGAGAGAAGCTAGCCTTCTTTGAGCTTCATGTTCCCAGCTGCAAAATGGATGACAATGGGTTTCTTACCTCCCAGAATGGAAATAAGCATTAACCACCACGATATGGTCAAGGTGACTAAAATTGTAAGCCCTTAAAGAGCATTGTAGATGTCTGCAAATTAATTTACCCTTTTTTCCTATCTACTCTACTCAAATGCAAGTGTGAGCACTGCATTGACACACAGATTTGAACCTTTGCCCTGAATCTAGTCTCTGATATGAACTTGGACAAGTTACTTACTTTCTTTTTTGGCAGATCCCTTTAAAGAAGCAGACAGTATTCTCAGGCCCTGAGGGTTCTAAAACCCTCACACACAGGCGCAGCATTGCTTCTGTTCCCAAAGTCTATAATTACCACAGTTAAACAAATTCCAAGGTAACCTTTCTCTCTTTTTTCTAATAAATAGCTACTACACTGACTTTTCCATTGCATTATCTCCATCCTTTCTTAAAAAGAGCTGATGTCAAAATAATTTCTGCTGGGTATTGAGGGGGGAGGAGAGGGAGGGGGCAGAGTGGGTGGCAAGGGAGGGGGTGGGGGCAGGGGGGAGAAATGAACCAAGCCTTGTATGCACATATGAATAATAAAAGAAAAATGAAAAAAAAAAAAAGCTGATGCCAGTGGTTCATGCTTGTAATTCTAGCTACCTGGGAGGCTGACATCCAGAGGATCACGGTTTGAGGCCAGCCCAGGCAAATAGTTCATGAGATCCCATCTCCAAAATAACCAGAACAAAATGGACTGGTGGTGTGGCTCAATCAGTAAAGCACCTGCTTTGTAAGCCCAAGGCCTGAATTCAAATCCCAGTCCTACCCCTACCCTCCAAAAAAGAACTTCTGGCAAACCAGAAGTGGCAACACATTTCTATAATTCCAGCACTTGGGAGGTGGAGGCAGGGAAATTATGAGTTTGAGGCCAACTTGGGCTACATTTGAGACACTGTCTCAAATAACAAAAACAAAGACCAAACAAACAAACAAAAAAAAAACCAACAAGCAACGGCTCTGAAATCAGTTAGTCCTGCAAATAATCCAGATCCATATTCATCTAAACTAAAATGACAAAACATAAACTCACACTCCTCACAATTGCTTCACTCTTATAAACTTTAGAGGTCAAAGGAATAGCAATAAACAGACTCCACAAAGAGTTCGGTGGCTGTCCTCCTAGGACTATGAGCCATTAAGCAATGGGCATTAATATATATGTGTATAAATATATTTATATATACACATTGGAGAACAGTTTGTCTAGCGTGCCTCATGTTGTCCTTGGTATGGTTGTCCCAGGGTTGGCAGCTCATAGATGGAAGTGTGGGCTGGAGCAGGGCAGCCTCCTCTCGTGGGTGCAGAGTGGTGTGTTTCAGTGTATATGTGCTGGGGGTATGCCAGGGGTCCAGCTGGACTGGGGGTAGACTCCAACTCCCAGACGATAAGAGAGATGTACCATGGAAAAAGCATCGCTCTAGTTGACACAAGATTTGTCTTCTGCTTCTGACTCTGTCACTAATTAGTTGAAAGTCTGGGTTAAATCCTTTAGCCAAGCTGGGCCAGGCTCCTTCCTGGTAAAATGAAGGGGCTGGATGAGACATTCACAGTCCTTTCTAGGTGCAGCTCCATGACTTGATGTATGTAAACAGCCTTCAGCACCACCCCAGGGGGGAGTGGCAGGCAGTGCCAGGACTGTCTGTTTCTGCGTAACAAATGGACACCCTGAGAAGTGTGAGGGTTGAACTATTCTCTCTAGAGAGAGCTGGGCGACTGTTCTGGGGCACACCCCCTCTTCTGTCAGACAATCCATATATCACCTCCTTAATCGCACTCCTGGCAGGCAGAGATGAGGGGGAGGTGGGTCTTTTGGGGATTCCACCTTCAGAAGGAGTAGGAAAGGGAACAAGATCTGTGCTTAGTGAGCAATATTGTCAGGCTTTGTATGATTCGTGGATTGGACTTCATAAATGAAGTTACTATTATTTAAGATAGGGCTTTGCTATATATAGACAAGCTGGCCTTGATATCCTCCTGCCTCAGTCTACCCAGTGTTGGGATTATAGGTACCCACCACCATGTCCAACTCAATGGAGTTATTCTTATACGCAGTGTGTAAAGGTCCTTTTGAAAATTCTAGTACAGTTTAGTTACACGGAGGGTAAATGGAGAAGTACATATTTTGGGGGAAGGTGGTAGACAAGTGAAAAATCAGGGGTTAGCACATTTCTGGAGAGCCCAGCTAAGAGTGAGCATGCCTCTTTAAAGTCATTATTTCATTCTCATGAAAGTTCTCTGATGTATCACAGTTAACAGGTTGAAGGAAATTTAGGGACTGAGTCTCAGGAAAGGGAAGTTTCAGTGCAGGAGTCTGCATGGAGAACTCCAGGAGTCAGGGCAGGAGATTGAGGCAGCCCTGGAAGAATCAGGCTTGCCGCCTTCAGATCAGTTGGTCTCCTGAGCCTACCAGGTTGAGGAAGGAGACCGTGCTGACAGCTCACTCACCCACCCTCATGTTCTTTGTGCTCTGGGAGTTCTCATACTATGACCAAGCACTTTTTCCCTCCAACAACTGCCCCTCGATGTTGTCCTAATGTCATGGCAGAAGCAGCGGGCCAGAGAGAGAGGTAAAGGGAAAGGCTGAGACTTCAGGTCACTGTTAATTGCCTTGCCACCAAAGGACAGTTTGGCATTTTAATAAGAGCCTGCTGGGAATCCATCATCTTCCCCCTGAGGGCCAAAACCAATGCTGAAGACTGGCCCTTGGCAAGTACTCTTGGGCAGGTAGGCCTGGATTGCCCATGTCACTCAAGGGTGGTCTGGCCTGGGTCTGCAAGAGCAAGGTCCTCAGATCCTCTGGCAAAAGTGCAGATGAACTGGTTAGGCTAAGCCCACCCTGAGATTCTCACAGCCTGCCCAGGCCTGCCACCCAAACTCCTGACAGGCCTGGCAGTGACATCCCTGCACATGCTGCTCAGAGGAGTCTGGGTTTTAGGGGCTTCAAAAGGATCAAAAAGTGTCTGGACCAGAATAGGCAAACCCCTAGGGACAGGTAGTAGGTTGGTGGTGGCCTATGGCTGAGGCGGTGATAGGGAAATGCTAGTGACTGCTAATGGTAAAGGGTTTCTTTTGGGGGGGTGATGAAAATGATCTAAAATTGCACTGTACACTGACAACCATGGAATTAAGCACTTCAAATGGGTGAATTATGTGGCATATAAATTACATCTTCATAAAACTGGTTCAAAAGGCAGCATGTCTGGGGGTGGGGGATGAACCCTCAACTCTCATGCCCACTGTGCCACCGAGAGAGCCCCTTCTGGCCTGTGACAAGGGTAAGAGGTGGTGGCTACTTGTGTTCATTGAGCCCTCAAGGCCCTCTCTCTTCAGCTGATGCTGCTTTTCAAAGTAAACTCCAGGAGATGACATGTAGACATTCAAATACCCAGATTCCATTAAACAAGACAGCGATGGTAGGGGAGACACGTCAAGGGGGATCATGGATATGACCATGGCAGGTGTGTCCTGAGCCCATTGTCCAGGCCAGTACCTGCACACACTGTAGAGATAAAAGAGTGAGTGGATTAACTGTGACACTGTCAAGATTACATCTCAGACTTCAGGCATCCCAGGTCAAAACGCTATCTGCCTTGCCTTGAGTTATTTTGCTGTGCTGTGGATATTTTTATAAGTTGGCCTCCTGATTGTGTTGGCATAAGGCAGCTTTTAAGTGGAAAACTCAAAGGGTGTGGCCCAGTGTGCAATTTGAAAGCCACACCAAGTGAGTCCTGACTGATACGGCTGAGGGCAGCCTTCCATGGGAACCTAACTCCTGTGTGGACTGCCTGCACTGTGAGGTCCAGCACAGGGAGATGGAGCCCATACAATCGGCTGGACACAGGCTGCATTTGCTGCATGTCTGTACCCATCCGTGGGTAGTCAGAGAAACTGTGGGAACTTCTGGGTATGCACATGAAAGGCCTAATAAAAATACACAAAGATAGCCAGGTGCCGTGGTGCACATCTTGTAACCCTGGTACTTGGCAAGCCGAGACAGGAGGATTGATTGTGAGTTCTAGGCCAGTCTGGGCTACAAAGAGAGACCCTGTCTCAAACAACCAAAACAAAACAAAAGCACTCAAAGAGCATACTTTCCCAGCAAAAAAATGATAACTGTAACTCTCCCTATATCTTTGTTAACAGGGCTAAAACACCTCCAGAAAACCTTTCCATGTGAACCCCACAAAATTCAGGTGAGGAAAAAATGGGTATTTTTTTTTCCTTTTTTGTTTTTTTCTGTTCTGAGGTTTGAACTCAAAGCCTTGTGCTTGCTAGGCAGCCACTATACCACTTGAGCCCTCCTTCCCATCTTTTGTACTTTGGGTATTTTTGAGATAGGGTCTTACTCTATACCCAGCCAGCCTGGACCACGAGCCTCCTGTTTACTTTTCTCCCATAGCTGGGATGACAAGCACCAGCCACCATGCCCAGGCATTTGTTGAGATGGGTTCTTTAGAACTTTTTGCTTGGGTTGGCCTCTCAATCTCTGCCTCTGAGTAGCTAGGATTACAGGCATGAGCCACCATGCCCAGCCCTTTATTCTTTCCTTTTTAATAGATGAAACCCTGTCAGTGACTTGCCTGGGGACATATAGCTGGTGAGTGTGTGATGAGGGCCTCTAACTCCACTGCACCTCTGAGAAAGAGGTGAGTGTGCTAGACACACTCAGGATGGTGAAAGAGGGCCAGCCAGGAGCTGAAGCAGTGGAACCTGATGCAAAGAGGACAGCAGGCTGACTGTCAGCCAGACCTGTCTATGTGTGACTGAGAGGATAGAGGTTTGCCCACCCAGGAAAATGGGCTGGATGGTTGTTGAGATGGAGCAAGTGTGGGCAGCACAGTGGACAGGACATCCACACTGGCTGGGGAGAGGGACTGAGGGAGTCTACTGTGAGAAGGGTCACAGAGGACCATGGAGCTGACTCCATGTGGAAGAGGAGTGCTGAGGAGTGGAGGGCTTTAGCTAAAGCCAAGAGAGTTTTGCTCCAACACACTCCCTGGGCACAGGCACCCAAACCTCCCCCAACAACCTTCAACCTTGTTATATTTTTGAACAGAGTTGTCCAGAACAGACACTTGCCTGCCCAGGCATCTGCTGCCTGGACTCCTTCCAGATTTAGCACATAGAACACTTTGACCTCTCGTCTCTAGGTAAAGCTCCACAGCTGCAGCCCAGCAGAGGTGGGACCCCTGGACTTTGTGATAAAAGGAGGGTAGAGACTGTTGGGGGCCTGGGAGGGGTGGAGCAGGATCCCTATGCTAAGCCCCATTTGTGAACGGCTTTACACAGCCTGACAATAACTATTGTCTCTACTTGAGGCTCTGTGAGGTTAAGGGCCATGTCCAAGGCCATCTCAATGGTAAATGGTGTAACTGAGGTTTGAGTCAATGCTGGGGTTGGTGATGGACTGGAGGAGACCAGGACGTGTAACCCCAACTATTCCTCACCACACTGGGGAAGGTAGCAAATCATATTAGCTTCCATTTTCCGGGAAAACAGCCCTTTCTGTGTGTGTGAGTCTAGAAAATCTTAATTCTTTTCCCTACAAATGTCGTCTTCTCTTACTTGGCCTGTTTTCCCTTCGGCACAGACTGATCCCAGGCTAGAAAAGTGAGCTGGGAATCCTTGTTGAGTGAAGGCATTTCATACCCAATGAGACTGCCATTGTCCTCTTGCTGGCATTCTCACTACATGCACACACTTCCTGAGCACAGGCTCAGGTTTTCTGTACACACAGGAAGAGATGCCAACCGGAACCCTCCCTTTGGAGGGTTCATCAGTAAGAATGCTCTCCCTGTATTAGGGCTCAAGGTTGATGGTAGAAAAAGAAGCTACTGCCTCATACCTGCTTGTTTGGTCAGTAGCAAAGGGTAATACGGCTCTTTTCTGAAAGGTCAGTTCAAGAGTTTTGATTTGTAAATTTAAGAAAGAATTTTGATTTGTAAATTCCTAAACTTCTGTTAATGCCTGGCCCACAAGAGTTGTGTTTTTTTTTTTTTCTTTTGCTGGGACTGGGGTTTGAACTCAGGGCTTTGCATTTTAAAGCAAGTGGTCTACTATTTGAGCCAAACTTCCACTCCATTTTGCTTTGGTTATTTTGGAGAGAAGGGTCTCATGAACTATTCTCCAGGGCTGGCCGTAAACTACAATCCTCCTAACCTCAGCCTCCCAGATAGCTAGGATTATAGGCATGAACCACAGCACTGGCTTTCACTAGAAAGCCCTCATTTTAAAAAGACCTCCAATGGTTTGGATCCTAATAATTGGAAATATATGACATGGATGCCCTAGTCGTGATGTTTACTCTACAATGCAGTTAAGACAGCACACTTGAGGAATTCCATGCCTATCACGCAATTTTACCTCATGAAGGTCTATGGTGAATTATAAAGTCTATCGATCTCATTTCTATAACTGTCTATATTACTTTATAGTGTTCACAGCAACTGAAAATTCCAAAACAGAATTTCTTCAGAAAAAACCTGCAATTCTGACTTTCTACTAAGTCATCATTTTCTATAATTAATTTCAAATTAGTAAGGCTTGCCTTATTTGCATTTCTGGAACATTGACTGTAAATGCTATTCTACCAACAACATGTATTGTACAATTAGCTTCAGGGGTCTCCCAAAAGCCTAGGAAGAAAGCTCTATGGCTGTTCTACCGTAATATTGAAGGACCCTGACACTTCGGCCTCAGCGACTACCCATCACTCCTGCCACACTGTTTAGACATCATTCCTACACACATCATGTCCTTTCACACCTTCATTCCTTTAGCTAAGTTGTTTCTTCCACCCAGAATATCCTTCCCTTTTTCTTTCCTGAACAGAGAATTCCTTATGGAATCAAGATCAGGTTCAAGCATGCCATTTTCTGCTAAACCTTCTCCTTCCAAGAGAGACTTGTTGTCTCCAATGTCCAGGGAGCACCTCCCCAACACAATTAGTTATTTACCTATCAGTGTTTGCTGGCAGACTGTGAGATAATCTCTCTTGCATAGTCCAAAAAGCTGGAGCATGGATTATGTCTTTGACATACATTAACTTCCTTGTTGGCTAAATAAGTTGTATGTGGTTCCATAGGAAACTGTGGCAAGTTTTTGTATCAAGTTTCATGAGAACTCCTCAGTCCCTTTACTCCCAGTTTATGGCACTGTGGAGTTCAGTCTCTAAAGTGCCATTGGGAAGTCAATGAAGATTGGCCAAGTCATGGCAGAGGATGCTGCTTTGCCACCACTCCTACGACTAAGTGAGAAGGTGATTCAGGGCCAGGTAGGAAGCAGAACAGAGAGACAGAAGGTGCAAGGGAAATTAATTTGGGCTGGGACATTGAAAGGAGTTGAGAGTAGAGTAAGCAGAACCCTTCATGCATGACGAAGTGAGCAGGGGAAAGCACAAGTCACTGCAGGGCTGAGGTGCGCTGTCTGTGACCTTTGCTCAGTTTAGTGGTGATCAGTCCACGTATGCCTTACTTAGTTAAATACACAGGAGAAAATAATTAGATTTACGGATGATGACAGCGCATATCTGCAGAGTGTGTGTGGTAGAAACCATAACAATAAATTAATGAGACGACTCCAGGGGACCAGTCTTGGAGAAATTCAAATTCAAGGGATGAAGGACTCAGATGAAGGATTCCTTATAAATAAAGTGAAGTGAAATACCAATTTTCTTCTGGTAATTACCAGGTCATCGCACTGTTTGCTGTTTGGGCCTCTGGCTATTGGTGCCCTGGATCCCTGGTTGAGAGGACCACTCTTTTTCTCCTGGTTGGCCTGGATTTTGCAGTGGGAGAGGCTGGAAGGACCCTCAAAAATTTTAAGTCTTGACTATAATTTGGAACCAGCTGAAAACACTAAATGCATGGTAGCTGGGACCCTTTTCAAGAGATACTGATGCAATCGGTCTTGCATAGGCCTCAGCCTGGAATTTCTGAACGCTCCCCATGTAAGACATGTAACTAAAGCTGAGACCCACTACTGTAAATCAGTGCTTCTCAAACCTGAATCATATGCACATCTTGTTAAAGTGAAGATTCTGATTCAGCAGGTCAGGGTGAGGCTCGAGATTCTGAATACCTAACAGGGACTAGGTTATGCCTGGCTGCTGGTTCAGAACCACACTCTGGGGAGTGAGGGCCTAGAGTCTAGAGAGTGAACTCTAATCAAGGTGTGATCTGAATACATCAGCATCACTGTGACATGAGGGAGCAGCTTGTTCATTCAGGAACTCCAAAGATACCTGATGAATTAGAATCTCTAAGAACAGGATAGGATTCATAAACAGACACTTAAAACAAGCTTCCCAGATAACTGAGATTTCCAATAAATCCAGAGCTACTTGCCCCTAGGCCAGTATTTTCAGACTTCCTAAGATCAAAAGAATCACCCCATAAACTTGTCAAAACCAGAGACCTGTGGCATCAGGATCTTAGGAGGGTGGCCTAGAAATCTATACTATTGGTGATTCCTATGCAATCAGATCTAGGAAAGCCTGTTTCATGGGACATTTCAGTGGGACCATGGAAGGACTAGGTAATCCTTTTATTCCTCCCCACAATGAAATTGTCCATATAAAATCCAGCTGCACTGATTGTCATAGACAGTCTGGCAGAGGGAAAGAAGTGGGATGTGTTTGGGGCAAGTCCAGTGTTTGGGATGTCCACAGACCTCAGTGCTGAATGTGGAGTCCTTTGTCCTGTGATTTGGATGAAAGGAGAGTTGGGTAAGACAAGGGAAAGGGTCTGATTAATGGCTGTGAGGTTTTGGGGTGGGGGTGCTGGTGGTAAGGATTAAACCCAGGATTTACACATGCTCTCTACTTGACCTACACCCTCCTCCGCAAGTCCCTGGCTGTGAGCTTTTTTTTTTTTTTTTTAACACTAATAAACAGAGCCTCCTTTATCTTGTGCCAAGTGCCTCAGGTGGAGAGAAGGGAGCCAGCTGTGGGACTGGAAAGCACTCTTATGGGCAAGCAGGGCCTGGAGAGAGGAAATGCAGTATTTCTTTGCCATGCTCTGATTTTCCACTGGGTTGGCATCCAAACATACACAAAACTAGTGATGCATATTTTAAGCTGTACTTCCCAAACTTTAGCATGCATTAGAATCACTGTGAGGGCTTGTTAAAATACAGATTACTGAGCTCTGCCCCAGAGTTTCTGATTCAGTAGGATTTGTAACAAGCTCTCAAGTGATAAGGGGCATATGTATGGGAGAGAGGGGAAGAACAGCAAATGAATATTGTCTAACAGTGTTTAAGCAGGTTTGTTTATTTTATGCCTATGTATGGAGCAATTCTGAAACATCCGAGATATATTACAGGAGAGAGAGAGATTGAGAGATTATTGGGTGTCAAGGTTCTCACTGTGAAGTAAAGGACATGAGAGAAGGTAAGGAGGTGGAAATACTTGTATGAACTCATGATGTTTAAAAATATGTTCACAAGCATGTACGTAGCATGTTTTTGTGCACACTTATGTGTGTATAATGTGTATATGTATATTAGTGTGTGTACATAAATACACACAAACCACACACACACCATCTCCTGCATCTGTCTATGAGTGTGGGAAAACAGTCATTCTAACAGACATCAGCATGTCAGTACCAAGATCTTCTTGGTCTCTAATACCATATTCACCAAAATAAGCCAGAGCTCATCAAAGAAATGGCAGATTCCAGGCTCAGGGCAGAATAGTAGGTTCCAGATAAACTTGGAACATTTTTTATACCAGAAAGTTTTTGAAAAGTGTCCCAAGGACATAGAAGAAGCCAGGTTAAAGGAGCTTCCATCAGTCGAATCTGGTATGACTGGGGCACCAAAATGCTTAAGTACCGTAATGAATTATAAACTATTGGAAAAAAGGAATGTGTATGTCCACATCAGTAGTAACTGTGCAAGTGAGTGAGAGAGAAGGCAGGGCTGTTGCTTGCTACAGAAAGTTGAGGGCTCCCCATCAAAAATGGGAGGAGTGCTGGAGATGGAAAACCATTCTGAAGCCATGGGATAAAGATAAGATCAGGCAAGAATCAGTAGATGTAAATCTGTGGGAAATTTTGATGAGGAATGGGATATTTGCATGGTCTAGAGTGTCTCCCCATAGAGTTGTAAGTGAGGGAAAAAATACCCAGTGGCTAGACAATGGAGAAATTAGACACCAATTTGGGTGATCAAAATTAACTCACTAGTTAAGTGAGGGACAGACAGTTGGGGGCCCTCAGATGTGATCCTCTGTCACCTATGCAGCTTTCTAGGTAAGAAAACATAAGCTCAATAGATCCATGAGGAAACATCAGGAAAACACAAAAGGAGACCTCTCTTATTTAAGAAGTGGGGATTGTGTTCTTCAAACATGTCAGTATTGTGGAAGACAAAGGAAACGCATGGAAATGTTTCATATTAAAATAAGCAAAAGCAATATGACACTGTGGACCTGAGAGTGGACACTGTGCTGGAGGGGAGCAATTCTCAAAGGACATTACTGGGTCAACTCACAAAGCTGAGCTGTGACTATACAAGAGAACATCCCTATTCAACATTCTTAAGTATTTAGCAGTAAGAGCCATGATGTAGGTAACTTACCCTCAAATGCTTCAGGAAAAAAATTCTGTGCATGAGAGAAATAGAGCAAATGATAAAACAAGTGGGGTAAAATGTTAACCATTGGTCAACGTTAACCAATGAGAAGAGGGTATACCAATGTTCTTTGTTCATTTATTTTTGCAACTTTTCATAATTTGAAATAATTTCCAACTAAAAATTACAATTTTTAATAGCATTACTGACATTAAGACATATCCCATTGTAAATTCTGTACCAACTTAATTGTGTATAAAAGAAAAAATTTAGCATATATTAATTGTACAAGGTGATGGGTTTCGTTATCACATTTCCATACCTGCATATAATCTGCTTTGATGAATACGTCCCTTCCCCTTTCTTATTCCCTCCCTCTTTTCTCTTTTCCCCTTCTATGTTCCTAGAAGTCCCCTGAAAAGTGAAAATTTAAAATAGATTTTATATATGTACTTCTAAAAAGCTAGAAGGAAACAAACCAATATATAGGTAGGTGCTATTTCTGGATTAGGGAATTATGAGCAATTTGATTCCAATTAATTATAATAATGTTTCAAATTTGCTAATGTTTCCATGCACAGTCTTAATACTTAGAGAAAATTATTTTTGAAAGAGGCTACCAAATATTTGGTCAAGTTTCACGTATAGTTTACAGGGTGCTGTGACATTCAATAATAGCAAGAGTAAAACAAAGCAAAAGGAAAAAAAACAAAACCCTGAAGACAACGAAAATACTCAGTGACAGGAATGGTTGTTGGAGCAGTCATATGAATTATGACACTTTAAAATGTAAAATCATAAGAATCTGTTTCCCTAATCAGTTTGTGGATCAATCTAAGTATCTAAAAATAGGAGATTGGCTAAATAAATTGTACATAACTGTAAAATAGAAGGCCTGTAGACTGTTTTCTGACAGAGTGCTCCAAGAGCACAGGCATTGCTCTCCCCTCTTGCTCTGGTAGCCTACATATTGTGAACATCACAGCTATACCCACCTGTTCAATGAATGAATGCTCACTCACTGTATTTGGGAGAGGGCACGGATGGTAGAATTACTAGGGATTTTTATTGACTCTATTATTCTTTTATGTGCTTTCATATACTCCAGTACAGATTTAGTAACATGGGATTTTTAATTAAAAAAAACTCACAAAATAGTATGAATGTATCATCCCACTGAGAAAAGAGTGGAAGGAGATTCATCCTCCAAAAGAGTCATTTATGTGTGGATGCAATGTGTGGATAATTCTTTTGAATACATGAGTAATTCTTGATTACTGTTTAGTATTTTGCTGCAAGAAAGTAAGTTGGCTTTAAAATTAGAATTAAAAATAAATTATAAAAATAAGATGCAAGGTGTTTAACTTGGCAGGTATGCAACAAATGATAAAACAAATATTATACTAAGGCTATATCATGGCAAAAGCAGGAAGTAAAATTATACTTCCATAATATGGCAATTAGCTTGCTGGAAAAATCCCCCCAAATCTCCACTTTCATGTTAAAGACAGTGCTTTAAAATGATATTGTAGTTATATTATATTATTTTAAAATAAAGGACTGGATGGTAGATAGAATATATTTTATAAGCTTAAATCTTGAATAACTGTCATGCCTGGAATTGCCTTTTATAAAAGAGCTGGAATAAGGGAACCACTATTGAAGATCTTGGGACTGGGCATGGTGGCTTATACCTATAATCCTAGGTACTTTAAAGGCAGAGGTGGAGAGGATTGCAGTTTGAGGCCAGCTGGGGAAAAAAGTTTGTGACACCACATCTTTTTTTTAAAATATTTGTATGTGCATACAATGTTTGGGTCATTTCTCCCTCTTCCCCCCTCTTCCCTTACTTTCCCCCCACACTCCTTCCCTCTCCCCTCCATCCACCTAGCTACCAGGCAGAAACTATTTTGCCCTTATCTCTAGTTTTGTTGGAGAGAGAGTATAAGCAACAATAGGAAGGACCAAGGATTTTTGCTAGTTGAGATAAGGATAGCTATACAGGGAGTTGACTCGCATTGATTTCCTGTGCATGTGTGTAACTTTCTAGGTTAATTCTTCTTGATCTAACCTTTTCTCTAGTTCCTGGTTCCCTTCTCTTATTGGCCTCTGTTGCTTTAAAGTATCTGCTTTAGTTTCTCTGCGTTGAGGGCAACAAATGCTATCTAGTTTTTTGGGTGTTTTACTTATCCTCATACCTTCCTTGTGGTGATACCACATCTTAATCAATAAAAGCTGGGTATGGTGGTGTATACCTGTCATCCCAGCTACCTGGAAAGTATAAATAGGAGGATCAAAGTCCAAGCCAGTCAGGGCAAAAATCCAAGACCAAAAAGGGCTAGGGGTGCAATCCAAGTGGTAGAGCACCCGCCTAGCAAGTGCAAGACCCTGAGTTCAATTTCCAGTAACACCAAGAAAAAAAAAGAAAAGAAGAAAGAAAATCAGAAAAGACAAGAAACACTTGGGACCATTTTCCAGCTACCTAGAAGGATGGCTACTCTGTTCTACTTCTCTAATTTCATCACTCATACCATTGTCCTGAATACCACTTTGATGAAATACATTTCTAGGGGACGATGTTGGTAAAAAGAATTAAACAAACAGGAGTCATTCACTAGGAACTTATAGTTTTAGATGGAAGAGGCCCTTAAATATTTTAAAACACACATACACAGGTCACACACTTGAAAAGTCATAGAGGTCTCTGAAGAAAACACAAGAATTGGTACCAGGGGGTAGAGAAGGGGGACTAGGTAGCAGAGCATAGTTTGGGAGGAAAATAGAGTTTTTCTTGTATATCTATTTATGCTGGGTAGCTTTTAAAATATGATGTGGAGACCAACCATGGTGGTACATGCCTGTAATTCCAGTTCTTTGGGAAGCAGAGGTAGGAGGATCAAGGACCCCAGGCTAGCTGGGCAAGTTAGTGGGAGAACTTAACTGAAAAAGAAACTAAAAGCAAAAGGACTGGGGGTGTGGCTCAAGTGGTGGAGTGAAGCCCTGAGTTCAATTCTAAGTACTGCAAAAATGTGTAGTATGTGCACATTTAATATATATTGGCATAGTATATATTAAAAACAAATATATATTAATTGAAAACAATTCTTTCTAAAATTTGGGGCTCATGGGACAACCATGAAAATGACTAGATTAGAGAAAAACCAAATTTTCTTTCTTACAAAAATATGCTTCTCTTTAGAATGCTTAGTTCCCATCATGGATGGCTTTGTGACTCAAACCAAGACTTGCCAACACTTGCCTGCCCAGCCTTTACCTGTAGACTACTAACCCGATATGACTGGGGCTTTCTTGTGTTCTCTAAATCAGGAATGGTCTCAGGCCAATCTCTTGCATTAGCTCTTCAGGGCTCCTTTGTGCCCAGCAGCAGATGGTTGGCTAGGGTGAGAGTGACCATCACTGCTCAGCAGCACTGGGAAGTGAAAACTGGACCTGATGGAGTGAAGCCAGAGTCCTCAGCTCATCAGCACCATGCTCACATTACCTCTCATCCAGTACTGACATGTTTGGGGAGGCAGAGACAATCTAGCTGATTTGACAGCTCAAGTCAGAGTTGTCAAGTACAGACGCCAGAGAGTCCACTTATCTTAAGAATATGTTGGAGAGGGTGGGCTCTCTCATCTTGACAGCTACATCAACACAGCACCTTGTGGATAAGGGTAGATCCAAACACGTAGTCAGGACCACAGAATGCAGCAACTCTCCCAGGGTCACTCCCACTACATCAGCTTGATTTTACTTTAGAAATTTTGCCCACCCATTTTCTCCTTTGCTGACAGTGACATTGATCAGTCCCTTCTCATCTATTGCTATCCCTCTTACTGCTTTTCCTCCTCCTACTTCCCCCACTCCAGCATGCTTTCAAAAGCACAAATGTGACCATTTCACTGCGTGACAGGCCATAGCTTCCTTTAGCTCCTGCTGTCAGAGGCCCAAGTTGCTTGGCCTGCAGACACACAAGGTCCTTTGTCAACCCTTTTAAGTCTTCTTTCCAGTTTCCTTTCCTGCTCCTCTAGAACTGTACTACCTAGATCATCAGAGCTGTTGCTAGTATTTCTCTCCCCGTGAATTCCTCCAGGATATGACACACCATTCCTCCTTTGTGCTCCTGAGCTGGGGACAGAACCTGGCATGGGACAGGCATCCAGTCAGTGTTAGGGTGAATGAAGGTATAGGGACCTTTTGAACAATGCAATGTGGCCGCTTGATGGTGCTTCTCAGACTTTATATACACAGGAGCCTCCGGGGATCCTATTAAAATACAGATGTGGATTCAGGAGGTTGGGGATGAAGGTCTGCATTTCCTACAAGTTCCCAGGTGAGGCTGCTGCTACAGGCCCAGGGCCACACTTTTTTTTTTTAATTTTTATTGTTTTATTATTCATATGTGCATACAATGCTTGGGTCATTTCTCCCCCCTGCCCCAACCCCCTCCCTTACCACCCACTCCACCCCCTCCCTCTCCCCCCACCCCCTCAATACCCAGCAGAAACTATTTTGCCCTTATCTCTAATTTTGTTGAAGAGAGAGTATAAGCAAAATAGGAAGGAACAAGGGTTTTTGCTGGTTGAGATAAGGATAGCTATACAGGGCATTGACTCACATTGATTTCCTGTGCGTGGGTGTTACCTTCTATGTTAATTCTTTTTGATTTAACCTTTTCTCTAGTTCCTGGTCCCCTTTTCCTATTGGCCTCAGTTGCTTTTAAGGTATCTGCTTTAGTTTCTCTGCGTTAAGGGCAACAAATGCTAGCTAATTTTTTAGGTGTCTTACCTATCTTCACACCTCCCTTGTGTGCTCTCGCTTTTATTACCACACTTTGGATAGTAAGGACCTACAACAGCAATAGCTTTAAGATGGGGGAGCAGTGTGGAACCTATGATTTCTACAGGGATTTTGAATGTGTATGTTTGTTTATTTATTTATTTAGTATGGTGCTGGGAATTTAACTCAGGGTCTTATGCTTAACAGTAGTCTGTCCTTTTAGGCGTTTAGTTTTGTTTTACAGATACGATGTTGATCTAACTTTGCCTGGGTTTGCCTTGAACTGTGATCCTCCTACCTCCACTTCCCAAGCAGCTGGCATTAAAGATATGTACCATGCTGCCTGGTGGGAATGTTGAATTGTTAAGTGAACTTTTGATTTCAAAAAGATCAAAAGAAGTCAAAGACTTTATAATCTTCCTTCCTTCCTCCCTTCCTTCCATCTTTTCTTTATTGGTGGTAGTGGGGTTTGAACTCAGGGACTTACAGTTGTTAGACAAGCGTTCTACCACTTGATCCACTCCGCAGCCCAAGAAGTCAAAGATTTTATACCCACATCACATACATAGTAAGCTATGGAGCTATAAGTGATTTGAGAAATAAGGGTTAATAACTAAAAATAATTTGCACTTCAATTTTCAGCACCAATATTCTAATGCGTGGAGTTACATTAGATTCTCTTGGAAACCTTCTCACCTCACCATTGCTCATCACCTATGGAACTCCCCTTCCTGGGATACACACCAAAAAGAAGTATAGGAGCAGCTATTGTTTCTCTTCCCACTGGCCTGAGAAACAAGGACAGTGTGAGCACTGACTGCAGTTGAGCATGTGCTCAAACAAAGAGACCAACTCTTCTATCCATAGCTAATGAAATTTTCTCTTTCACTTCTACTCTGTCTACAATTGGCTGAGTAAAATTTCTAAGACAGCTGACATTTAGTAGAGGGCCAGGACTTACTAAAATGATACTATAAAATGTCTTGGGGTTTGTTTGGTCCAAATTGTTTGGGTTGGGGGAACTAGATCCCCCAAAATCTCTTCCTTCTCAATGCTCAAATAATATTTATGCCTATCAAACAATACGTATTGTGTACATAGGACGAGAAACAGAAACACAATGAACTCCAAGAACCCACTACCACCCAACAGAACCAGAACGTTACAGGGTGTTCTCTCCTTTTATTCCCCTGCATTCCCCTACTCAAGGTACCACTCTCCCTAAATTTGTATTTGTTTTCTTTTCTTTTTGCACATGCTTCATAAGCACTCTGTCACTGAATTTTATCCCTGGTCCCATTTGTTTATCTATCTATCTATCCATCTACCATCTATCCAACTATCTTCTAAATCTATCTTTGGGGTTTTTTTTTTGAGACAGTGTTTTACTAAATAGTCCAGGGTGTCTTCAAATTCATGATTCTCCTGCCTCAGCTTTCCAAGTGCTGTCCATTTGTTTTTAAAACAAATATTTTAGATATATAAATGTTAAGAGATATTTATATATCTCTAAACAGTAAGTCGTTTAGCCTTGCTTTTAAGCTTTGCAAAAATAGTACCATTCTGGTGTGGTTTTCTATAGCTTGCTCTTTTTAAAAAAAATTTGATATTTGTTCCTAAGATCACCTACATTGCTGCATGTAGCTCTAGCTTATTTGTTTTCTTTTTTTTTTGTTTGTTTTTTTTGTTTTTATTTTTAAAAATTTTTTTTATTATTCATATGTGCATACAAGGCTTGGGTCATTTCTCCCCCCTGCCCCCACCCCCTCCCTTACCACCCACTCCGCCCCCTCCCTCTCCCCCCCACTACGCCCCCTCCCTCTTCCCCCCACCCCCTCAATACCCAGCAGAAACTATTTTGCCTTTATTTCTAATTTTGTTGTAGAGAGAGTATAAGCAATAATAGGAAGGAACAAGGGTTTTTGCTAGTTGAGATAAGGATTAGCTTATTTGTTTTCATCACCGTACACTGCTGCACTAAAACAGTCCTCAGGCTTTGTGTGCACATTCTTTGTCAGTGGACATTTAGGCTGTTTCCAGTGTTTTGTGCTTAGGAACAATGCTTCTAGGAACAGGAGTGCTTTGAGTTCATCTAGAATATATCCAAAAGAGTAGAATTGCTAGATACACAAGGTCCATGGTTATAAGATGATGCCAAATTATTTTTTGTAGCAAAGATAACAATTTACATCCCAGCCAGCAGTGTATGAGTTCCTGATGATCCTTAGTTTCACCGACAGCTTGTCTTACTAGGACACAGACAATGGCATGTCACACTGCAGCACTTTTGTGCCAGAAGGCAGCACTCCTGACTGGATGGGCTCTTTCCTCCTGACCACCTGACTGGAGAGCCTGGTGGGAGACTCTGCCCTAGAGATGGGGCCCTTGAGCCTCACACCTGGCTGAGTCCTATTACTGGGGACAGAGATAGGGTCCTAACTATGCCTGGCCATGGATACACGACCATCATAGAAGGCAGCCAGTCATAGAATGTGGGACCCGGAAGGGGCCCTAAAGTCAAATCCTTCCTTTTACATTTAAGGAGATGGCAACTCATTTACTTGGCAAAGTCTAAGAGCTAATTACTGCAAGAACCTTACTCCAGGGCACTTAATTCTTAATTCAGAGTTGTTCCCCCCCCCAGTAATTTAAGATATCATAACACGATCAATAAAATTAATAATGGCTCTAAATATTCAAATAGCTAACTGGTTTATTTTTAAAAGGTAGCTGTTTAACTTAAGCAAATGATGAATTTGATAACTTTAGCATTTTGCTTATGATGTGCCCAGGGGTAATATTTGGTGGGATAAGCGGAGGAAGGAGAAACCACCACAGTTAGGGTTTTAGTATGCAAATTTAACTATGCTAAAAATGGCTCCTGGGGAAACTAATGCCCAATAATCTCACTGATCATTCTTGCCCTTGAATCATTTCCCCAGGAAATTATTAGGTCCCTCTTTATAAAGCTGCTTTTGTGAGGAAGGCAAACTTCAGATTCATTGAGTCTAAATTCATCTTCCCTTACGATCAGTCGTAATTGAGTGGCTCTATCCTAAGAAGCTGGGAACAGTGGAGTTTATAGCAACTAGCCTCAGTGAGCTGGTGCTCACTTTACGTGTGATCACAGAAAATCACCGGAGAGAGAGTCTGTAACATAGGTACCAAGCACTCTTCAGAGTGTGTGTAATTGTTGAAAAAGTGGCATAACCCTGTGCACGGGAGTCTGTCCCCATCCACCCAAGGCAGAAAATTGAAACTGGGGAGGGGAGAAGGGCTGCTTAATAACAGCAAGGGCATTTGCAGAGCAAATGTTCCTTCTGTTTACTTCAAGAATTCTCTTCCCCAGCCCTGCTCATCTGCTGTCCACCTATCTATCACATAGAAATATCTTTTCATTTAACAGACTGCTGATTGATAAGAGCCTTCTGTGAAGCGTCCCTCTTCGGGTGTCAGGAGGGTGGGGAAGCTTGGAGAGAAAGAGCACCCAGTCATTTTGCCCAGGAATGCTGACCAAACCATACTGAGGGTACTTCTGCTTCAAGTTTTTCTCCTCCTAGCAGTCATTTTAATCAGCTCTTCTCTATTTAATGAGTTCGTAATGCCATTACATAATCACCCAGCTCTCTGGATTAATGATGAAAAGAGGAACTGATTTTTCTAGTTGCATCATTTGAAGTAAATGTTAACTTTCTTTCTGAGTCTTTAGTTAACCGCATTAGTGTGACAAATATGTCTTTGTCTAGCATAAGTAATTAGAATTTAATCACTTTAACTGCATCTTAATTACCCCAAATGAATTGAAAGGACATTTAATAGCAAAGATTAAATTGCCTTAATGAACGATTTTTGTGACTCCATCAATACTTGAACCGCGTTGGCCACTCCTCTCACACGCTCCATTCGAGGAACCCGCAGTGAGTGCGGAGGTCACTAGGTGGCGCGCTTCGCTCGTTTGTTTATTTAATTTCCCCATTGATCTGTTTTAGAAGACAACAGGAAAGAAAGCGAAAAGCACATAGTTTATTGTGTTCTTCTGATAACCTCTCTTTGGGACTATGAGATCATCACCAGATGTGAAAACGAAAGGAGTGATTTCAGAAACTGTCGATTTTCTGAGTCCCCTATTGCCTCTGCAGAGGAAGATGAGAGGCACATGGGTGACTGGAAATGAGCAGTGTTTGACGGAAATTTAAGTTGCACTATGGACAAATGCCAACATGCATACGGAGTTTCAGTCAATTTATTATTTTTGTGTGTGCGCGCAGATTCCTAAAATAACAGGGGAGCTTTAGAAGTGCAAGGCAGGCACTGATGCAGAGCCAAGAAATGTAATTGCTGCCCAAGAGCGGTTCGGAACACACCAAGGCTGGAAAGTATGAAGGCTCTGGGTCCTTGGGCCCTCCTCCAGGCACGGGTCCCTTTGGACCAGCTCTACCCACAGAGCACTTCTAATGAGATGGGTCTTGCCCATCAATAATTGTTTAAGTGAATAAATGGTTAGAGAGACATGGGTTCTGCGCCTAGCTCTGTTCCTGTCTTGCATTCCTTTTGACTGCTTCTTCAAAGGAGAGCAATAAAAAACCTCTCTTATGAGAGTAAAAAAGAAATAAGTTTCCATAAGTAACTCTCTGTGAGAGCCCCAAAGGGAAGATACTCCCTTTCTAATTTCCAGAACTTTATTATGCACAAGCTTTCTAAACTGATAGTGAATTAAACAGTTCTACATTCTACAATGACCTGCTGGACATGAACTAGCAACAGAAGCATGGGGTGGAGGATAAGAGGGTTTGGGGTTTTGAATAGGGGAAGCTGAGTTCTAAGCATCAGTGTTTTCCACCTGCGTTATCATGGGTAAATTATTTAATCTCATTAAAGAAAGCAGCTGGAAATTTATATTAACTACTACATCTGGGAGCTCTTAAAAACTCCAATGTCATGTCCCATAAAAATAATCTTGGGTTGCAGCCAGACCTTAGTTTTAAGTCTGTAAGTGATTCCAATGTGTGATACATAGTGATTCCAATGTATTGCAGGCATAGACGATGAGTATTCAATGAGACTCCACATGTGCCAACCACAGTACACAATAAATACAAGAACCCAAGCTCCTTCCTTATCCACTGCTAAGACAAATCTGGTGGATTATATATTAGGGTCAAATTCTGTTCAGCTGTTGTCTTATTAAATGTCCCCATCTAAAGGAGAAGAAAATTTTATGAAGCTAATTTGTTCCAATATTATGAATATATGAATATCTTTTGGGAGGGACATGTGTAGCTGATCCCATAGAAAGGCCCTATGATAAACTGTATGCTTGCATCTAAAATAGGCAGATTGTCTTGTGATTGGCCTAGTCACCTAACCCAGTTCTATCATTTCATGGGCAAATTAAGATTCATTAGTATTAGCAAACTTTTACTAAAATAAAAACTTACAAAATTGAGAAGAGATAGGAATTTATGATTGGATGCTAAATTCATTCACATTAGAAAGAATTTTTTTTGAAGACAGGGTCTCATAGAAGTAATTTTTTTACTGGACTATGTAGCTGACATTTTTCATGTAGAAATAATGTGGCTTTCTTTTTCTAAAGGTGCTTCCTCATCTTTTTTAAGTAGAGACATAACAAAAATCATATTTAATGAACATGTGTCGAATGCTTTTCTCCAGCATGATAAGAAATGAATCCTTTAACAACCATGACTCCCACAAGCTCTTTCTTCTGTTGCTACTCTAGGTTGGGGGCCATTCAGTTTTACCAAAGTGTGAAAATCCTGCTGTTTTAATGGGGACTGAAATGAAACTAGTCATTTCTCATTCAACCCATTAAGGCTCCTTGGTGGAGTTACAATATTAAGTATGTGTTTAAATATTCCATTGTGCAGAGTTGGCAAAGAGCATTGAGCCTTGCCACTTCAAGGACAAGGACTTCTACCCATGGAAGTGGAGAAGCAGGACACCCGAGAGCCTCCCTTTTAATTACTCACAGCCAGCCTGCCTTCCTTCTTGCCTGCCTGCCTTCCTTCCTTCCTTCCTTCCTTCCTTCCTTCCTTCCTTCCTCCCTCCCTTCTCTCTCTCTCGCTGAAATCAGAAATACATTTTGCCTGGATATGAACTATTTCTTAGGAGAACTTTGAGGAGCAGAGTCTGATTAGCTGAATTTGCCATGAATGTGGAAATGATGACATCAAACAGCTCGTGTAACAACCTCCTTAAAGACCTTCTAGATTAGAGATGACTATAGATTTTCTCCAGCACGGATCAAAGGGACTGAATTGAACGTTTTAGCTTAATGATCCAACCCCTGTCACACCCACAGGGACGCGAATTCCGATTTTATAAGCAGGTGTGCACGTGCGCACACAAAGCTGCCGTGGAGGGAGGAAAAGATCAACCACCTGATCACCGGGGGTAGGTTTGATCTTTTCCATCACTTCACTATGCCAGTGTAGATTCCTGGCGGGGCCTCTTGCTCTCATAAACTTCACAGTATTTGCTGTGAGTATTCGTTTTCTCGCTACAACTTTTCAAAGCCCCTTACCCCAGCCGCCTTTCAGAGATAAGGGGTACCACTGGATTAGGCCACCAGACGGTGGGGCCCTGTCCAGGGTCCTGACGCCGCACCAGTGCTCCACGCGGGTCGTCCTCGGAACGCCCTTTCACCCACCCCACAGGAGAGGAAACAAAGACTTCCAAGCTGAAGGCCTCAGGGCTGCCTTCTGACTCCCGGTCAGTTTGCTGGAAGAGGAAAAGACTAAACAAAGAAACCGCTAGTCCACCCATATTATGTCCATCAGCCCCAATCTTCAGAAGAGGGTCACCTTCTCTAATCTTGACTCTGTTTTTCTCACATAAAGACCTGCACCAGAAGCACAATTTGGATTAGAAATCCAAACGTGCACTTATCTGGGGAGGTTAGAATTGGGGTGTACTTTTGGGGGATGGAAATTGTGCCTCCACCAATGAGGTAACCTCAACAGGTTCACTAGATATCCTTCGCTTCCTCCGCCACTCACTCCCTACCGAAATAGTTACGGGTTTGAAAACCACCAGGACAGCAATGGTCTAAAAACAAAGGAGCCAGCATCCCTTTACTGTGGATGTTGGCTAGGCACCCTGCCCCGCCCGCCCGCAGGGGGCGCGCGCACTTCTTCTGCGCAGCTCACCCAGGGAAGGTGTGACCCAGAGCAGCGAGTTAGCGGGTGCAGCAGCCCAGCTCACAGAGAGTCGCAGAGGGTCGAAGCTTAAAGACAGACACACTTTGGGCTTTGGGTGGTTTTGCTGCTACAACACAACTGTACTATTGTTGGTGCCGTCCGTCTCAAGTGTTTGGAGTGACCCCTGTACCCTGGCCCTGGCGTGTAGCTCTGAGTACCGGAATCGCTCTCGGACGCTGCCAAAGCGCTCGAGGCTGCACCTGCTGGCGGAATAGCCAGATGCCCTCCAAACAGGCCGTGAAGGTTATCTCTAGTGGACAGTCTTTGCTCAGTCACCAAGGTCGGTGCACAATAGCCACCAGGCCTCCCCAAGCCTCAGAGGCAGATTTAACCCACTCGCATCAAACTAGCCGCTCCAGTTTCCACCTCGTGCCCCCCATGAACACCTTCCGCTCCTCATTGGGGTTTGTGGTTCCTCGTGATGAGTGCTCAGAGGAACTATTGTCCTGCACCCTCGAGGGGACAGATACAGGCTGGGAGAAAGGTATCACGCAGAGCCTTATGGTGACTGTCCCAGACCTTTTAATTTCACAGTCGGCTGGTGTGTGTGTGTCCCCACCCGACTACCCGAAAGCACTGCCACTGTTCATTCTGGTCAGGATCTGGGACTCTTGGTTTCCTCCTGACAACAGCCATCCTCCAGCTATGCTGGGAGCAGGCGGTCCAGGCCTCGCCCCCAGGCGGACACGGTCCGTCGCGCCCTGTCAGCCCTTTGTTCGCGCCGCAGCGGGCTAGTAGCAGCTGCACGGGGACCGCGGCGCCGAGACGCAGAGCTCGAGGAAACCCATGTGTTTGGCGCTTTCTCCTCCCACTCTTGAACCAAGGAACCCTTCCAGCTCCCGCGTCCCACACGCCCAGTCCCGGCTTCTCTTTCGGCCTGCAGTCTTCCAGGATTGGGGAAGTGCGGTTCCAAGGGCCCAGGATAGCACTCCTGCCTAGTTCCCGGGCCCAGGGAGGCAAGGGGACACTTGAAATGTCACCGTCCGGGATAAATATTAACAAAAAGCAAATGGACTTGTGCGGGGCCAGTTATCAATCAACCAGGCCGCAAGGCCACTCACAGCAAACAAGGCCCAGGTTGGGTCGGACGAGACTTTCTCAGGCCACCTCCGGGCAGAACACTTCCCTGTCCCCTCCCCCCCCCCCCGCCCCCTACAAGGCTCGTATTCTCCTCCCGGTCTTTCTGGAGAGAATAACCACTAGAACGGGGCGAAATGCCGGCTGCTAGAGGCCGGGCCATTTCCCCCGCGTGCATTGGAGGTTTCCTGGCCTCCATCGGAGTGGCACGGCACCCACCCCCGCTCGAACCGCCTTTTGAGTCTATGGTGCTGCGCCCCCGATGGGAATCGCTTGCAGCCTCTTCCCGCGCCGGCAGCTCCCGCCATCTGGTCGAAGCCTTCTGGAATCTTTAATTGGAAACTAATCTCGCGTCTTGATAAGTGCCCACGACAGGGGCGGAGCATCCACCCGTCCTGCCCAGCTCGCCCCCGCCACTCGGGACCAGAAGCGGCGCGAGTCTGATCGCGCTGCGTTTTAATGGGCAGCAAGTACTGCATTGAGGGAACATATATTGATTTTTTTTTAAAGGTAGTTAATTTGGTGAGAATTTCCTCCTGTCGCCCGTCTTCCACTAGCGCTGTAATTTCATGACCAGAAGGCGCTCTCCCAAACACAGTGCCACGTGCAGAGGGTTTTGACCCCGGACAACAACCTGCATGGAACACAGAGGATGGAGAGGGACGTGGAGAAGCCACCTTCTCTCAGAGGAGCCAAGGAATCAAGTTCGGGCCTCTCATGGGGGTTGGGGGTAGATGGGGGTGGTGTCTTTGAGGGGGACTACAGGACAAGTGCAAGAGCCACGCAACGCACACGGGACAAGCAGGAACTGCGGAGGTGGGGGGGGGGTGACTGAAGTTGGGCAACAGCCAAGGTCAAGGCGCCCAGCAGTTGGTTTTCAGGTTCCTGCACTCAAGGGTCTGTTAGATATCACTTACAGGATTCGGAAATCAACCTCACTTTAAAAAGAAAAAGAGAAAGAAAATTAACGAGATGGCTGGTGGTTCTTCAGTGACTTAAAACTAGGTGGTGGCTTTTGTAGTATGATGGGATGACTCTGGATTCCTTGTGTGAGGCCCTTTAGGACCCTCACTGCACACTCAGTCTTAATCCTCCCCACCAGCCCTTTAAGTTAATAAAAAAATTAAAAGGCAAAGTTCCATCCAGGTCTCAGGACAGCGAGTTCCCTCGGGTTTGGTGAAAGGAAGTGTGTCCTGCGGTAGTCCACTTTTTCTAGGAAAAGGTCACGTGCCTGGGACCAAGAGGAGAATGTTTTGATACGGGGTGCTAGGAGCGCAGGCAGACGCCTCCTTCCATGACCTCCTGGGTACCGTGAGCACCTGCCCAGCACCCAGCCGCTCTTCTGGCCTGTGAATCCTAGCACTTGGGCCGCACTCCTAGAACTTGGGCTCTGCTCTCTGTGCCTGGAAGTCAGAGTGTGCTTGCACAAAACAGTGCACAGGTGGGGCTTCCAAGATTCGGAGGTCGCCTCTGTGTGAGGCAGTAGGGGAGGGGGGCCGGAAGAGGGTACAGTAATTGAAATTTAGCCTAGTGGTGGTGGGGAAAGGCTGGGGACTGGACTTTCCTGAGGGAGTTCCCTTCTTTTCCCCTCTTTTTCCACCTTTCTCCATCCCACCCGCTGGTTGACCTCAGTGAGTAAAGTCTGGGCAAAAGGTCCAGAATACCAGCTCTCCATGTGGGTGAGTATGTGAAAAGGCACTACTTTGAGGTTCCTTAGAGGCGGAGCAGTCAGCGCAAGGAGCAACCCTTCTCCCACCCTTTTCCGAACCTCAACTGCTCACAAGGTCTTGGTCAGCCCACCCAGGGCGAGATGGTGCCAGCATCCAAGGCTAGAGTGAACACATACGGGAGCCTGGGATTCGCGGGGCCACGTCGTCAGCCTACCCCTTCGGGGTCTTCCTACCAGCTGCTTTGCCTGGCTCCTGGGTGCAGGCAGCAGGAGTCTGCGTTGAGAACTTTGCTTGTAGTGAACCTGAGGATTGAGCTAGGCTGGGAAATGTGGCCGGGCAGAGACTCAAGCACCGTGGCGCTGAGGAGGGGAGGCCTCTCGCGTCCAGACCCAAGGAACGCTTTGGTTCGCTGGGGGGCTCAAATCCTGGGCTCGCTGGCACCTGCCTCCCCCTAGCTTCTTATTGGCAGGAGTGAGGTGGGGGGAGGGGGCTTCGACCTTACGCTTTGATTTTAGGCTGTGAAACGGCTCAGTGCCCCCGGCTCAGTGCGGATTGACTGTCTCTCCTTCTCCAGGGACGAATTAATGGAGAACGATCAGTTAATTAACAAACCTTCATTCTGGCTTTTACCTTTCTCTTCGCCGAGGCTAAGGCCTGGGAGCGGGGCTGAGATGAGGGTGGGGAACATGGGATTCTGGAGTCAATCAACTTAGCAACGTCAGTCCAGGTCACATCAAACCCAGTCGGCTCTCGCCTGCTCTTGGCTCTACCTCCCCTCGTGTCCTTCGTCTTCAGGGATCGCCGAATGCTCCTGAAATCCCCCGTGAAGTTTCGCGTGGGTTTAGCTGTCCCCTAGGTCTATTGGTCGCCTAGGGGAGCCATAGGAGGTGTCTGCACTGAGAGAGAAGGTCAACTCTGAAACAGCCGGTGCGGAGTGTCGGCTGGGACGACCTCTGCTTGCTGCTTTCAGCGTCATTTACACACTCCCACCCTCCTGAGCGGGGATTTAGACGCAAAATCACGAAGGGGGATAAAACAAAATGCAAAGTCCTAAGCAAGTCGATAGCAAGGCTGTTCTCACCCGGACCTCGGCCGCTCTCACCGGACCTCGGCACTAACCGCCCCTCTCCCTCTCTTTCCACAGCAGGTTCCGAGCGCAAAGTGCAAGCTAACCCTTTCGCAGCGACCCCACCACACACCCATCGCCCCCACCACACACCCATCGCCCCGCAGTATAGGAACGTATCGCCCGCACTCTTAAATTTAGTGCGGTTCCTGGGATCCTGCACAGCGCCAATTAATACGAGCGCTGGAGGTTCAGCCAAACATTGACCTGCGGCCCGGGCGGCTCGGGGCAGCTCCAGTTCTGCGCTGGGTGCATGCCTAAGGGTACTGGAACTGGAAGGGGGCACCTACGCGCAGTTCTAGGCACTCTTCGTCCCCTCTTCCTAAAGCTATTAGTGCTCAACGAGAACTACGCACAGACCGTATCCCGCCAGGTTCGAGGATTTCTCCCTGTCTTGGGCTGTGCAACTCCAGCTCTGTTCCCGAGCAGAAATACAACCCCGCAGTGGGCCAAGGACGCTCCGCTTAGCTTCAGAAGCCTTCCATAACCCAATGCACTGAGCCCTGGAGAAGGAGGTCGGCTCACAGAGCCAGGTGCTGGCCCTTCCAGGTCCAGGGACCCCCTTGAGAGGAAGGGGGGGCGGGATGAAGCGCGCCCAGCCTTCTCTCATTCCCTCCCACCTTCGTTTCCTTTGGTTTCCTTGTCCCTTATCTCGCCCACGCACCCAGCTCCTTGGCCCGCTCACCTGCTAAGCGGAGCGCAGACATGCGCTGGAACTCCGGCTCCTGCAGCCACTTCCACATCCTCCGGAAGGTCTCCCGGCCGGACTTGAGTTTGCTCCAGGGTTTGGGGTTGCGCAGCAGGTCCGAGAGAGTCCCCTGGGAGCGGCAGAGCACCCTCTGCGCGAAGATGGCCTGTGGGATGCTGTAGCGTTTGAGCTCGGTGGTGATACGCTGGGCCACCTCTTTGGTATTGATTTCTTCCATCTGCCCTGAATTACTTCCATTGCTGACCTGCGCGCCGGTCACCGAAGGGTTGGGCTCCCGGGCTGTGCCCAGGAGCTGTCCGTGGCTCTGGGCGTTCAGGTGGGCATGGGGGTGGTGCGGAGGAAGGCCGTTGATGGGCACCATGCCGGCCGAGGTGGGCGTGAGGTGCTGCTCTCCGTGGCGACCAAGCATGGCCGGGTGGTGGGCTTCAAAGCCATTAGGGGTGAGCATCTTGTCGGTGGGCATGGCGGCGCCCGGGTGGGCATAGTGAGGAAGCCCTTGCTGGGAGTTGTGGATGCCGCCCAGACCGGAGCCGGAGAGGGGCGAGAGGCTCTGGCCCATGCCAGCCACGTCCTTGTGGTAGGGGGTGTAGAGGTTATTCATGGAGGCCAGCCCGCGATCGTCCCGCATGAGTGTGAAGCTACCGCTCACGTTGCCCGCCAGACGCTGGTGGTGGTGCGGGTGGTGGTGGTGATGGTGGTGGTGGTGATGATGGGGAAACTTGTCCGACACGGTGGAGATGGGCGGCAGCGGCTGCAGAGGAGTTAGGGTAGTGTAGGTGGTGGGCATGCTCATACCTGGGGGAGTCTCACAGGCCATGGTCATAGTGGGGTGCAGGGGGCCAGCCAGGCTGTGCTCAGGGGCTCGGTGGTGGTGGTGGTAATCGCTGCCTCCGCCGCCGCCGTCCAGCAGGGACGCCATGCCCATAGAGCGCGGATGCGCGGGAGGCAGGTGGCTGCCGCGGTGAGCCACGGAACTGCGCGCGTGGGGGCTGCCGCCCAGCAGGTCGGCAGGGGCGGGCACCGGCTCATGGCTCACCCCGTGCAGCTCGCTGATCGCCTCCATGGTCAGCTGCGCGTTCATCGTGATCCGGGCGAGCGGGCGGCGGACACAACATCGATGTGGCCGGGCAGAGGCGGCGAGGGGCGCAGGGAGTCCGGTCTTCACATCGGCTGCCGGGCGACTGTTGCCTTTCTTCCTTCCTCTCACTGTGGGGTTATGTCTCTCTCTCTACGTGTGTATGTGTGTCTCGCCTTCTCTCTTGCCCCCACCTTCCCCTCTGCGTCCTAGGCTTCTTTTTTTTTTTTTAAATATTAATTTCCAAAAAGGATCCGCGCCGTTGGGAGAGCGCGGTGCCCCTAGCCCGCCCAGCCCCGGCCCCCTCTCGCCCCTCTCCTTCTTAGAATTGTGAGGCCCCCAGCTCCCCTGACGCGGCCCGCGCGCCTGCCGCGGCTGCTGCCTGCCCGCGCCGCTCGCCAGCTCGAGCCATGGCTCGGTTAGTGTTGCAGACTCTGTGGCTGAGGTTCGGTAGCCACCGCCGCTGCCGCGGCCCGCCCTCACGCCCGCCGGGCGCAGCGCGCATGCGCGCGGCTCGGCCCCTCCCCCCCCGTCCGGGTGCTCCGGGCCGGTGACGTCCCTGTACAAATGAAGGAGGGGGTCCTGCGCCTTCCCAGCGGCGCCGGATGGCCCGCGAGCGCTGGGCACGTGCTAAGGACTGGCGCGGAGCGCGACCTGGGGCCGCCGCCACAATCCCGGGAGATTTGCTTCCCGCTTGCCTTCCTTGCTCGGGTGGGCTCTCTCCTCCCAGCCCCAGGCGCTCCTGCCCAGCTCCTATCACGGTTGGCGCGGTATGCTTGGAGAGCCATCGCCTCTCGGGCTTCCAGTAGCTCTTTCCAGGGGCAGGTTGCCAGGGAAGCTGGAGATTATCATCACCCCTTCCACCCTAGCCAAATAAGCTTTATTTCTTGTAGGGGTGCTAGAAGCCGGCGCATTCTCCACCTTTACATGCCCTGCCTATAGGAGTGTGTGTGTGTGGGGGGGGGAAGGGGTTGGCGCAAATATCATAAGGCTTGGGGCAGTTTGGCGGTTGTTGACCCGGCACCCTTCCTGCTCGCTGACACTCCTCCGCCCACCCCGTCTCATCAGTGCCCTGGAGAGAGGAGCACTCAGTGCCAAGAGTCCCGATCGGGGCCGTACCTCTTGCTCCCCAGTCGCCTAAGTCCTTCTTCCGCTCAGTTATAATTAAGGCTGCGCGCTGCTTCGCCAACGACTGGGCTTGCGGGGCGAGGAAGGGGAGGGGAAAGAGCGCCCCTGTGGGTTTCCATGTTAACTTCCGGGTGCTGGTGGGGCCGCCGAGGCTCGGGCCATTCCTGTGGTTGCTCCATAGCTCTCCTAGGAAAGCACCCAGAGACCACTGCCTGGGAGAAGTACTGACGCAGGCAGAGTGGACGCGGCCAAGGCCGTGTGGGGACGCCTTCTTTCCGGTGTCCCCGAGAGAAGCCTCCAGATTCGAAAATCAATTCAGCTTCGGGCGTAATCGCGCCCGTCCCACAGTCATGTTCCAATCCGGAATTGAACCTGGTCCTTAGGCCTGGTGGGGACGCGTGGGGAGGCCCCCAGTGTGGGGACATACACCCGGCCACCACATGCCGCGGCTTTCTTTCATTCACAAAAGAAAGAAAAAAAATCTGTAACAAAAGGCAGAGCCTGTCTGCTTAGGTGCTTTCATTCCTTGGAGAAAGGACAGATGTGCCCATTGTCCTGCCCTTGGCAGTTATGGCCGGGTCAGCGCCGAGCCTCAGCCCCGGGCGAGCGGTGTTCACAATGGGATAGCTTCTCAAAGTCTGGCTATCTGGGCCCAGATATGAAACAAAGTATGTGTGGCCTGTCTTGGGCCAAACTCAGACTATAGGTTTGTTTGCTGAAACATGGGGCTAGAGCCCACAAACCCTGTTGCCTCTGTGAATGTTTCCAGATCCTTGGAGGGGCTAGGGCTGAGGTGATGGTAATGGTGGTGGTTGGGTCTCCAACACAAAGGTTTGGGCTGGACAAGTCCTTGGGGTGGTCACTACCAGCTAAGGCAGGAGCAGACCCATCTCTGCCCAGGTCCCTGCCATCACCAGGCAACTTCATGATTCAGGTAGGTCACATCAGTGTGTCCAATCAGACTTCCTGGAAAGTGCCATGCTCTGGGACTAGCTAATCTGAGTGGTTTTATTACTAGAAACACTCCTATCCTATCCAAGCAATGTGTATGGAGGCCCAGAGAACGGGGTCCATCTCAACGAACTTCATGTCTACTTGTTCATGAATATGTAGGAATTTGTAACCCCTAGAGAAGAAAATGCCTTTGGGAAAAATATATTGGCCAAAAAGAACTCAGAAAACAAAATTACTCTATGTTAACTTATATCTATATCTACTTCTTCATATACACATTCTCAGACAAAACCAACATATTTTTCTTACTTGAACACTCAGAAAAATTTCCTTTTATTAAGAACGTGTAGTAGGCTTTTTCAGAATGGGACTCAGCATTTCTGATGCTTGCAAACAACATATTTTCTGTCTAGTGGATCAGGTTGGTGTGAAGCTGAATCCTTTCTTATTTATCATTTCTGTTTCTTTTCCCATAGCATAGAGCATTTGACTTTCATATAAGACCACACAATGGGTTAAAGTAACAGCTCAAAGCAGCCTTTGAGCTAAATTGCACTCTCTATATTTTAATCCCACCGAAATGATTGATCTGCCCTATGACAACTCTCTTCCCAAAAGGCAGTGTGTTAAAAGAAAGAAAGAAGTAAATACTACCAAGTGCACAAATTGTTCATGGTTTTCTGTTTGTGTAACTAATTAGGGACTTGATCCTGGAAACCCTTCTTCTTGTGACTCTCCCAGCTGAACCCCTGGAGGCCACTAGAAAAGAACTGGGATCAGGTGAGCTCAACTTTGTCCACTCCCCCCCCCAGGGACTTTGTAAAAAAAAAAGGGGGGGGGAGGGAGGGTACTACCTAAAGGAGAAGCTAAGGGAAGGATCTGAACAAGTATGTGTTGGGCTTGTTTAGTTCAATGTTTGACACTTTTTATTCTAAAACATTTCAAAAATGCCTTAGTTTGCAAATCTCTGTCATCTTTCTTGGCTATTCACATTTTTTATTTAGCCATTGTTTTCTTGTAGTCAATGGATTGTAGAGATTTCTCAGTCAGAAAGAACATATTATTCTTGTTTTAAGAATTTAAATGCTTAAGGATTCTTGATGGAACTCATCAGCATTTCTGATGCCTGCAACCAATCTAGAATTAAACTCCTGAAGAGGAACCATTTTCTTGATATCTGACTACAGTAGAGCACTTGATAATGGGGCAAAGGATTTGGTACTGGGCACTTCTGCCAGCTTTTCTGTTTTCCTCTGGAAGGAAGCTTTTCTCAGGCTAGTTAAGTAAGGTGAGTGTGCATGTTGAGGGTGGGTGCAGAGGAGCACCAGATTACTAGAGGACTGAGATCATTTTTTTGTCATTTTGTCCACCCTCTTTTCCTCCCTCCAAGTGCCCAGCACATACTTGGCATCCTAGATGCACTATGGGGCATGAGGGAATTAAGAGTTCAAGGAAGAATTCCTTGAAACTTCCAAGTGTTTCCTTTCAATATGTGCTATTGAGAGCATGGCTTATACTTAGCTGCTTAGTTCTGAGTAGCTGAGGAAATTTAAAGGAAAAAATAGTGTCAATCAATATCAGAAAATTACATATGAGAATATATGTAAAAACCAGAAATAAGACTGTCAGCTGGATGCTTGTTGCTAGCAATATTATTTTCAGTGTGGAAACAAGGATTTCAGGATGTTTATGTTGTAAATGCCAGGAGAAGCGCCCGGAGGAAGGAAGAGCTGGTGCAATCTGTTAGTCTTATACTACATGGGCTAAAGTTTGCCAGGCAACCCTAGCAGGGTTGGAAAAGAAAAAGAATAAGGCCATTTTTCTAAATGTTGGCCACATGAGGTTCTCTAAGAGCCTTCCATAGGCTTCAGAGTTAATGCTTTCATTCTCTTTGTGAGCAGTAGAGATGTAACACATGCCCCACTCTATTTCAGGACCGTTCTGAAGAAATGTTTCTAGCCTCTCTGAACCATCAAATGTTTACCTCTAGTAGTTGGCCTCACAAGCATCAATCCTGAGTGTCAGGGCAAATTTTACTCTGGTTAGAGCCTCAGAATGGAATTCACTAGCATGTCTGATGCCTGCGGCTGGTTTGGAATCCAACTCTTGGTGAGGAACCATTTCCTCAATATCTGACTATAGCACTTGATAACTGGGGATGAAGGATTTGGTTCTAGATGCTTTCTGCCTGCTTTTCTTTCTTCCTTGGAGTCTTCCCACCTTTGGGGAAATTTTACTCAGAAAATTGTTGTTGGCTTAGAATAGAGAATTAAGAAATTTAGAAGAAAGTGGCCTGATAATTCACTATAAAAAACCATTGGGAAAAAAAAAAAAGTAGTCACCAGGCGGGAGTGCAGCTCAGTGGTAGAGTGCATTCTAGGATCAAGACTCTGGGTTCCATCCCTGGCAGCACCACAAGAATAAAAAACTAGTCAATGATCTCTCTTCACTCTCTGGGGGCCAACTAAGTGCTAACCAATTATTCTAGCCCTCTTCTCCAATCTTTGATCTTCTATTTAGCCAATAGTTTTAATTCATCTGTTCGTTTAACCTTTCCCCCCCTTTTCCTTCCTACTGTTTTTTTTTTTGCCAATGAAAATATTTTAAACTCAGTGTTTTTTTGCACTTTCCTTTGTTTCATCTCTTATTCACATCTCCAAATCCCAAGGAGAAGACGCCTGCGGAAGGGCGGAATTAGCTGTGCCAACCCAGCTAATTCCGAGTCCCAGGAACTGCCCAGAGCCGCCTGGGTGGCGGTCGAAGAACGCTAGACTACTCTGCGTGCGTCTCTGGTTACTTCCTGGGCAGAGGAGGAAAACCGCTTGCTCCTTTGGGATCCTGGGTGAACTAGAGATTTCTCCAGAGTTGAAATCTATTCTGGGGGTCGCCCACTTTGGCGAGGACTTTCAAGGATTCAAGCCAAGAAGGGGTGTGTTCAGATGTTGTGGAGTAGAGAAAGGGGTCCCAGGCTCCTAGGTGACCCTCTGGTGGCAGGACCAAGAGCTGGGCGCAGTCAGAGGGAAGTTGGCCTCCTGTTGCCAACTTTTCAGTTGTTTCCTTTCTTGGTCACAATTTTACAGTGTTGAAGTATTAGGGGACCTGCCCAGGTCACGGTCACGAGGAGCGGATAATTGCTCCTTTTCCCGTGCCTTCTCATATGGGGCTCTGTGCTGGGTTAGCAGCGCCCAAGGGTGGAGAATATCAAGGCTGAGGATTGAAAGCGACACGATTAAGAGAGAGGACCCTAGAGTCTGATGTAGTTCAAAGCGACCCGAAGGAGGGACAACTGAGAGAGGCTGATGGAGCACGAAGTCACCTGGTGATGGTCTCCAGGCGCACCAAGCCCCCGCTCTGGAGGGCCATGGAAGAGCAGAAGTCACGAGTCGCTGACCAGCCGGTGATCTCAAATCCGTGGGGCTGGGACCAGCCACCCCACCATAAACAGATTTCGGACTCCCGAGTTGGGGGCGCGGCTCACTTGGCAAAATCCTCTGCACCTCCCTACTAACGCCGACCCGGCAGAGAGCAGCTGCATTCGGGAAAGAAAAACCCTTTAAACAAATCATTTTGGTGTCTAATCAATTAGTGTTTGCGCAGTCAAGTACCATAGATTTAACAGAATAATCGTTACCGCCCTTGTCTTTATTTGACCCGCAGACACCTAGAAGATTTAAAAATGAAACACAGGTGTTCTGGCCCGCTCACCTCTTGCCTTCGCATCTCTCCCTCCTCCCGCTTTTTGCTTTCCCCAAGCGCAGCCTTCTCTTTCCCTTCCTTCCCCTTCACACTTCCCACACTTGACCTTCTTTTTTGCCCTCCCGTCTGATGGGCCTTCCTTGAATGGGCCACCTCTTCCCTTCCCTACATCTCACTGACTGGCACAAGAACCAGTCCGTCGCCGCACCCCGGGGACTCGGGCGAGCGTGCCTGCCCTTTGGCCTGAGCGCCATCCAGGCATAGGATTATGGAGTCACCAAGCATCCAGTAGCTGTTCCCCAGATCCTCGCCATCTCAGTTCCTCCTTGAACCAGTCCAAACCTCTTAGTTTCGGTGGAGCTCAAGAAAGACCTTCACCCGGGAGATGGGGCCTGCTTGCATCTCAGGGTCTTGCCCTATAAATGTGGTGACACAGGGCGCAGGAGGGGGGATGGTTCCTAACCCGTCGTCGTCCCCCCCCACCATGCAGGGCAGGGAATTAGGGCCTGACTGCGGGACAGAGCACATTGCTGCTCGGTGTGTGTGTGTTGGGGCGGGGGGACGGAGGAGGGGAGAGCGGTCTTCTCCCAGGCGCGCTTCCCTGGGCTCCGCTGGCTTCCAAGGATAGAGGTCCTGGCTGAGGGTCTCCAGGTGCTTTCAAATAGCTGCTCCCGAAAGACTCCTTCTTCAGGCCTAACAGGGGTGTGTGTGTGTGACTTTGGGAGACCAGGGGTGTGTGTGTGTGTGTGTGTGTGTGTGTGTGTGTGTGTGTGTGTGTGTGTGTGACTTTGGGAGACCAGGGTGGTCAAGGAACATTATTAGTTCCTCTAATGATTTGGGGGGTACAGGACCCGGCTGATGCAACCGGGTACTGGCTTTGTCAAAAAAAGGGCTGTAATTCTAAAAGGAGAAGGGGAATGAGCTGCAGGTGAAGCCTCCTGTTCCTCCTTCTCCTCCTCCTCCCCCTCCCCCTGCCTGTCCTCTCCAGGTTCTGGTTGCCGGGACCTGAGCCTAGAACCTTTGGAAGGCAGCGGAACTGCCTCGCAAGCATGGTCTCCGTCATCGCCAGAGAAACTTCGCCCTCAACAACAGATGATTATAATGTACTTGACTAATGCTTGTATTTTCCTGTTTAACATACATTAATCCAAGTAACAAAAAAATCAATATTGCTAACAACATTGCAAACAAATCCTAGTCTATTTCACACAAAAAGCTCTTCCGATTTTCAGTCACTCCTGCTCCTTTGAATTTTGGTTTCCCTTGCAGCCCACTGGAAGGAAGTTCCTGGCTAGCCCGGAATTCAATCCTGCTTTTCCTCTACAAATCTTGATTTTTTTTTTCTTCTTTCGCCATGAGGACAGGGGTGTGCTTGTGCTGGGACCCTCGAAATCTCAGCCTCCTGGGGCTATTTGAGGATCCTGAGTTTACCTAAACTCCTCTCCCTTCCAGCACCAGCAAATGCACAAAGTCACGGACCAATTATTTTGGTTTTTGTTGTTTTTCCTCCCTAACAAAACCTCCTGTGTGGCAGCCCCCAACATCTCCTTCAGGGCAGGAGACCCCCAGACTCAGTTTCGAACCATTTTGTCCCCATCCTAGCCATCAGAAATGAAAACTAATCTCAGCTTTCCGTTCTTGTTGGGAGTTTATGGTTCATATTACTTTTTTTTTTTTAAATTGGTGCTTTCCACCTGGAAAGAACAAACCAGAGGGGCTGGCTAATGAAGGAACTTCGGTTTGCAAAACACAGTAAATAATTTAGTATTGTATTTCAAGGAAAAAATAGCTTTCTTAAATCATCCCCCACAATATAAATTGCAGACTTACAGTATGGCCCTGGTAAGTCTAAATTTTTAAAGGAGCAATATTCAAAGAGACATAGATGTCTGTATTAATTATTTATTCGCCGGTGCCTTCCTTCGTTTCTAACTTATTATTAATTAGGCGCCTCTAGTCTTTTGCTGAGCGCTCCACTGAGCCGGTTGCAGCTTTAAATATGAATTAAAAGCAAATCCAAGCTACTGTAATGCGAAAATTATTCCGTGTCTTGCATGGCAGAGATGAATAGCTGCGTGGATCAATACCGTGAAACTCGGCTCCCAACGACAGGGTTATTGATAGCTTATATTAATGATGTTAATGATGGAAAAAGGGAAACAACGGCCCACCCGACTTAGAAACTTTTTAGTCGCTGAAACCCCGCAATAAAAACGGGAAGGGGGCAGGAATCGGGCTTAAGTGTAATAAGAAAATAATTTATGAAACCGGATAAATGACTTCAGAGCCTTGATGCATTTGAACCTAACGCTCCTGGCTCCTGGCGGCCCCGGCTCCAGCTGGGGAGACCGCGAAAACCCCAAGCCTCGGGTAGCAGGGGGGCCAGGGACGCTCCGCCCGCCTCAGCAGCCTCCGGTTGCCGTCCCCAGTGCTCCATCCCCGACTGGAGAGCTCTCTGGGGAGCCAGTGGCCTAAGCTTTTGGAAGTTGGTGGAATGGGATTGGCGTGGTGCTGATCCCTGCTGTCCGGGTGGAGACAGGAAGCCGGGTCCGTGGGGCCCAGTGGCCTGGGACTTTGGCCGGATTTCTTCACCGGTTCTCTTGGCACCGGTCCCCGACGGGAGTTCAATGCTTCCGCCTGTGGGGCACCAGGTCCGGCTCTGCACTGTAGGCTCCAGCCCACCTCGCCAAGGCTCTCTAGATCTCCCAAATGCAAACTGATGGTTTGGTGCCTGAGCTGGAGAATGAGGGCTTTATACAAAGAGAACTGTTCTGGATGGGGCAGGGATCTGAGAAAGAGCGCTCTCTTGTCCCCCGTGTCCCCGCGGGTTCCTTACCAGGCCCAGGGTTTAACCCGACCTGGGCATCCCGCAGCTGGCAAGCGAGGGATTGGCCTGGCTTGGTGTTCCCGCCATGGAGAGGAGCAGGAACGCTCTGGTTCCCGCCCCATCTTCTGGTAATTCGGCATTGCCGTCGCTTCCCCTCCCCTGCCAGACCAAATATCGACCCACTCTCTCCTTCCCCTAGCCGTGGGCCACTGAGAGCGAGGACGGCGCAGAGCCGGGGAAGAGAAAGGTTAAATCCTGACCCTAGGGGACGGCGGGAAAGGTCAGAGCCTGAGGGTCAATCGCAGGCCTGAGGTCCCATCCCCCTCTGCTAGCGTTTTGCCTCCAGGTCCCCTCCCCCAGCCAAAGTCCCCGTTCGTGGTGGCTGAGGGTGGGGGGCTTCGGCTGGCAGTCACAGTAGGGGGAGGCGCACGGGATGCTCCGGTGGTTGGTGGCAGTCCCCGCCTGGCAGTGCGTCTGGCGCGCCCTGAGTTTGGTCTTTGGGATTGGAGTGGGAAGCTGGGAATACGCGTTCAGTGAGCTAAAAGGGAGGTGAGGCCTCTGGAGCTGCAGGAAAGAGGCTCAGGTAGTCCACAGGGACAATCAGTTTCCTTCCCAAGGACGCGGTATTTTTGTACTTTTTCTTCATTAGGTCTTTTAACTAACTTCCTTCCTTCCTTCCTTCCTTCCTTCCTTCCCTCCCTTCTTCCCTCCCTCCCTTCCTTCCCATCCTTTTCACCTCTCATAATTCCTTGCATACATTTTTATCTCCCAGTTTCTTTGGGTCCATCCTTCCATTTCCTTCCTCCCTCCCTTCCTTTTTTCCCCCTCCATCTTTTCTTTCTCATTTTTCCTCTTCCATTCTTCCCCCTTTCTCCCATTTCTTTCTTCTAGTTTTCTTCCTTCATTCCCCCCTTCCCTTGGTGGGGGCCTGGCTCATGTCTTTCATATGAAAGGTGCCAGCTCCATTTGGCACAGAATGGTGCTAATCCTATTTTTGAAAACAGAGTGGCAGGTGAACAAAGGGGTCACCAACGCTCCTGGGGGCTTTTGGCTGAACTTGGTGACACATGATATTTCTCAGGTACATCTTTGCTATTGTCTGGGCTCATCAGGTCTCAGCTTGGGACTTGTCATCTGAGGAGGGTGCAGCACCTTTTGCTAATTTCTCCACAGTGCCATCTTGGCCCGTGACATCAAGACTTTTTAGGTTGTTGTTTTATTTTTCTTTATTTTCTCCTATCAATTTTTTAAACAAATGAATTGTGGTAGCCATAACTGCTAAAATCACCAGCTGAGCCTTAAACCTATCTTCGGGCACCAGGGGTGGCTAAAATGAAACCATTATCTAGATAATTAGACAAAACTTCCTGCAGCCCAGGAAGAATCGCCCTCAGCTATCTGGTTTCAAAGTCCACAATCAACTGGGTGTTTCAGAGAAGTGCTGGTGTGAACACCCAAGCTCATCACCACACAATCTACAAGCAAACAGTCCTTCTTAGGAAACACAACAGACACTGTAAAGAAAAATCACTTGATTTCTGGAAAAATCAATATCAAAATTAGATTTATTGTCTGCTTATGTGATTAAAAATGACAAAGTGTTGGCTTTTATTTTCATGAAAAGACAGAAGGTTGAACAAAATAGTTTACTATTGAGTTCTGCTTGTTTCCTTTGCCTGGCAAAACCTGGAAGAGGCTGGTAGGGTGGTTTGGTTGGTATGTGCAAGCTTGAGCTGAAGGCCCCGAGTAGAGATGAGGTTTGGTTAGGAGGTGTGTGTGCTGCTGTGTGTGCCCAGAGAATAATTTTCCTAATCTGTAATTTTCAGTAATGCCAGTCTATCTGGGTAGTTCTCCGTTCTGCCTCCTTCCTAGGAAATGCTGGGTGATTTGTCCCTTGCCCCTAACTTTTCAACCCAAACCCAGGTCCCAGGTCTTGTTTCCCCAAGTAACTGTTAGGATGTTGCTGCTTTCTTGGTTTCTAGACAGGAACAGCGCCAGAGTCTTCCTGGTTCTCCTGGTCAGCCATCAGATCCACATCCAGCCTTGGATCCTTCAAACTGCCTGTCTCTGTATGTACTTATGTGTGTTTCACCAGCTGCTTGGCTGAAGCTGGGCTCTCTTTCTTGGAAGGCTCTCTGTGGTCCCAGAGTCTGGACTGGAATGAGGAAAAATAGGGTTTCCAAAACCTCTACGGGCTGGAATCTTCAAAAGTGGTGATCCAGTGCACATATTCAAGGAATACCGCTGCATTGGGCATGCATTGATTACACCAACACCTGAGGTTATTTATCTGTGTTAAAAACAAAAACAAAATCCATGATATATCTTATTTCACACTTTCCATCATCATGGAGTGGAGTCAGAATCTGAGTCTTTTTACTTCTGCTCTTGAGTGAGGATCCTGCCTGTGCAGCCCAAGCTCCTACCCGTTCACTGCCTTGTTCTGGAACCAAGAGGCTTTTAGACCTCGAAGGGTCATGGAGTGTGCCAGTGGTTTCACACACACTTAACCGTTCCATTAGAAAAATAGCTACCAAGCTAAGCCCCTTAGACCCATAAATGTGCCTTCCAACTTGGAGCTGGCGCTTTTTGGTGACTCATTTGTGAGATCGCTAATTGGTCTTCATTTTGGTCCGGAATCCAATCGAGAGGGCTTATTCCCTGGTAATTGTAGAAATGTAACCTAACCATCTCCTCCAGGGACTCTATAGATGCTTGGCTCCTCTAAGGTCCTCCTGGTCTTCTGTTTAGGGCCAAGGGCTTAAGGAGAAGCGGACTTGGATCCCTGGTTCCTTTGGAAATCTGACAGGCCCTGTGGCCCTGGCTGCACTTTCTTTCTTTATGCTTCTGCTGTGTGGGGCCAGCATCCTCGGTCCGGCTGCTTTTCCCCTAGACGCTTGAGTAGAGGCAGCGAGGACGCATGGGTCCCGACAGAAAGGCCTAGCTAGGCCGCCTTGAAAAGGGAGAAAGAAACCCGAAGGTCCAGGCGGCGGGTGGCTTCTGCTGTTTGAGCAGCGGCAGATCCTTTTGACCCAAACACAGATTCCGCCACGGGCTTCCCGTGCACAAACCCCGCCTCTGTCATTGCCCTCCTGGGTCCTCTTTCCGGCCTCTTCTCAGGTCCAGCCTCCCTCTCCAGCCCGGAGGGCTGGAGGGTCTACGGTCAGGCCTCCTGGAGTCACCCGCTACCTGCCCGCACCACCGCAGACCTGAGCGCTGGAGCTGTCTGCCTGTCCTTGAGCTTGGATGCCCATTGTCACCCAGAAAGAAGATGCAAATCTTAAAAGCATTTCAACTTCCGCCAATGTAGCCGCTCCTAATGAATGATGTAGGGTCTTGACCGGGTGGGTGAGGTGTTGCAATTTAATTTAGGAAATTATATCCAGACCATAAAGCCATGAATCTAGACATTTTAGTTTTTTTTTTTGGGGGGGAGGAGGGTGGTTTTTAATGATGTCTCTAAGCGTCCCCATTCCGGTAGCCTTAGCTAAAAGATTGAGACGCACTCGTCCATTGCATCATTTCATTGCCCAACCTGGCCAGAGCTGGAAAGAAGTTGCAAGAAGGGTACAGAAGAGATAAACGAATGCCAGGCCTTCCAAGAAGGCAGTTGTGTTCCAAAGGGGCTGGCCTTTTCCCTGAATGGGGGCGAAACCTGCAGAGTAAGAAGCAGATTTCTATGCATGTCCACGTGGTGCTAGGTAATAACACGTCTGCATCAATTCCTGGAGGCAGAGGGCTCATTTACTTGTTTAAACCATGGACATCCTCAACCTCAGCTTGAGTACAGAGCAGCCAGTAGTTAGAATTCTCTCTCCAACGAAAGTGATGGTCAATACAATTCTCGGTATCAAATGAGCAATAATTTGCTGTGGCTACATGCTGGATAATGAAAGATGTTAGTGGGATCAATAAAAAATGAAAACACTTTTACTTACATCTTGAGTTACTGTTTTAAGAGAGCGAGTGATGCGCGATGAACCCAAAGCTAAGTTCAGAGCCTCCCCATATCCTCCTCAGGACTCAGAGGTAGAAAGCTTGGCCACCACCTGACTGGCCCTTCCTGTCCCACAGGCATCTACCTTCTCCCTTCAGGTTGTTGGGAGAGTATATTATTTGCCATCCAATTAACCCCATAAACTCCAGTAATAATTTAACCACCAGAGCTCTACATTTCTTCCCCTCCTCCTAAAGACATAAATAAAATTTAAATCCTTTCCCACCAGAACCAAAGGTTATCTAATTAGTTATAGTTTACCAAAAAAGTATGCAAGTGTCCCAAAGCTGAATTGTCTTTTGAAATGTCTCAAAATGTACACTTCCCGAAGACGGCCATGTGGGCCTGTGTTCTTTGGTTGCACACACAGGCTCGAATGAAAAGATTTAATTCCTTTGCACCTGTTTTGTGTGCACATTATAATTTGACAAGTCCAGATCCTAAATTCGCTTTTCCCAGACACATACCTTCCCCCATCTTCTTTCATAATCATTTCATCTGTTCAATTTGTGCTGGGTTTATTTGTCCTAGCCAGTCCCCTTTTCTCACCATTCAACCCCAAATGCTCTCTTATTTATCTGGCTGTTAAGGAACTTATTGTGAAACGATCAGAGAAACACTCTATTTTTAAAAGACACCAAGCTTAAAAAAAGGAGAAAAACATCCCGGGTTCTCTGTATAAAAGCCGGCAAAACGAGAAAGCTCGCTGCCAGACAGCTTCCAGCACCTAACCAAGAACATTTGAAAATGTGTTGAGCTGTTTCTGTGGGTTTTAAAAGCCTACAGTTTTTTTAAATTTAAAATCGCTACTTAAAAAAACAACAAAAACAACACGAATTTAGCCGCTACTTTAATATCCTTTGACGAGAGGAGCTGGTGTGCCACCGAGTTAACCGTCAGTGCTGCGAGACCGGTGGCATGTGATCACGTTTAGCGGGGTTTGGAGAGACAATGAAGCAATTTAGCCGATTTGGAACCATGAGCTAGACTACGAAGAGTAGACAAGTTCATTTTGGGGGGTTTCTCCAGCTGCGTGAATCCGGCTACGCCGTGTTTCCCGGAGGTTTACAAATGGAAGTGCGCTCAGCCGCCGCATGCTGTCTGGCGGGGGAACCGCGCATAAACCGCAGACGCGCGTTCTAGTACCCGCCACCAGCGGAGGGCACGTCCGTGTTATCGGCACCCTACTCGGAGGGCCGGGTCTCCGTCCTCATTTGTTACTTTAAACTCCCAGGGAGGACTTGTTACCCGCTGTGGTCGGGTAACAGGCCGGCAGGGTGGCAGCGGGGCGTCCCCAGTCAGCTCCCCAGTCGTGACGCGGACACTGCCCTCCGCCCCCCGGTTCCCACCCAGTTTGCGTGGCTACACGCTCTGCAGTGGACCGGCATGGCTAGGCCTCTAGAGCCCCTGCCCTGGCCTACCGCCCCCTTCTCCTCCGCCCACTGCCGCACACGCCTGTGAGAATGGCTTACCCTGGTGGGCGAGTCCAGGCGCATTAGCGGATTTCATAGCAAGGTGCTTCTGTGACTTGCGATCAGGTTCGCGTTCGAGGATTTGCCCCCTAGGAGGGAGGGAAACGATAGTCAAATTTGCATAATTTCAAATGAGAAGTAGGGAACCGAGGAGCCCAATTTTAACCTCCCCCAATTCCTCCCTGGCCCGGAATCTATAAATCACCCACCCCCGCCCCGCGCAGAGCAGGAAAAAGTAATCAGCACGCGTTGCAGGTGATACCTTTTATTGCGCTCATTTTAAAGACAGAGACAGGACGGGCCCCTGACGGAAGACTTGCTCCGCAGCCCGGCTTCGGGCAGGTGGGTCAGCCCGGCCGCTCCCGGGCCCGCGGATTCCTGCAAGGTCGCGGGGTTAGGGGCTCGGTGCCCAGGGTCTGAGTCGGACGCACAAACCCAAATTCCCTCCAGCTCCTTCGGCTCCATCTTTAAGTCCAAGCAAAGATCAATTCCCTCCCTCTCTCGCTTGCTTGCTCGCTCGCACACACACATTTGTAGCCATAAATAAACAGCTCCCAGCTAAATCAGGAACCGAAGAAGAGGAAGGGAGAAGGAAGGAGAAAAGAGAAAGATGACAACCGGAGCGCTCGTCTCGCCTCTCCCGGCGCCGAGTGGCTCTTTTTGGTCAGGCCAGCCTGGCATTTGGGGATGCAACTTGCATTTGAATAGCTGCCTGGGCTTGTTATGGACCCGGGAAAGCTCTGAAAGGGAATCACTATGCAAATTGTCCCAGTTACAATCGAAAGGTTCGATCTCTTGGAGCTGCCTGACGGAAGTTGATGTCAGCTATCTGCATTAGGGTTGCATTACCGCCTTCGCCGGCCTCCTCGCCACCCCCGCTCGCGCCTGCTGGGGAGGATTTCTTTTTTTTGCTTATGTGTATATTTTCCCTCAGTAATTAAAACAGAAAGAAAGAAAGAAAGAAAGAAAAAAAAAAGGCGGAAGGTGGCGGCATAGCTGGCTCAGGCCTGGGAGTCCCACTGGTGGAGAGGGGAGGTGTAGCCGCTCGGGTGTGTGTTTGGGGTCATTCTTTTGCAGCAGGTGTTGATGGTCATCTGAAATCAAACATTTAGAAATGTTTTTTTAGTGCTTTGCAGTACAAGGAGGTGGTGGTGGTGTGTGTGTGTGTTGGGGGGGGGGGGCGTTGGGGCTGCGAAGTCTGCCTCCGCCCGTCGGCTTGATTCTACAATGCCGGCTGCAGATCAATACCCGCTCACTGTAATCCCAGTAATTGTAGGGCTCGCAGCTTTTATTTTAAAGAAATAGGACATGAGGGCGCAGGCGGGCGGCAGAACCCGTGCGGTTGGGCCGTGGTGACTCCAGGGCCTTTGGGGGACCCAACCTTTTACCAAGGAACCCTGACAGCTTCCGGCAGCAGGTGGACGCGGGATTGCAGAAACTGGGCATTAGCCAGGGCCCACCTGGCAGTCTGCGGGAATCGCGAGGCCCGCGTGGCTCCCCGCGCTGGGGAGACGGTGCTCCCGGGGACTTGGGGCAGGCCGTGTGCGGGTGGGCTTGAACTCAGGACAAGACCTCTTCCCAGCCTGAGCTCTGGCAGACCAGCCAGGCGCGGGGCTGGGCATCTTGGGCTTGGATCACAAAGGTGTCTGATCTCATTATTGGGGCCGGAGGATGCTGGAATCCGGCTTTGAAAGGGAGAGTTATTTTGTCCCTTTTTGCCTCCATCAAGGGGCAAGGCCAGACCAGGCTCCTCGCCGGCCTAGCTTGGGCCTAGTTTGTGTCCAGCCCTGGACTTGGGAGGCAGATAGGGCGCTAGGACCCGGTGAAACGGCCCTTTAGGCTCGGGCATCCTCCAGGAGAGCTGAGCTGCACTCAGCCCACGCCTACCGACCCCGCCGGCCCGCAAGCCGCCTGCTGCCTCGCCGCCCGCCCCTTGTTGGCAGAGCCCGGGCAGGACTGCCGGGCCTGAGACCCGCCGCTGGCTGCCCGCAGCTTCTGGCGCCCCCGAAAATGACCATCTGTCATTCAATTAAGGTTTCAGGGCAGCTGATGGGGGAGCTAGGGTCAGCGACCTCAGGACAAAACGGCCTGCTGCCTCGGATAGGAGAAGTTCAAATGTTAAATGCAGAACACTGCGGCCTCTCCCAGTCCAGGCCCCCACTGGGCCGCAGGTCCGGCCGGTGGACAGCAGCAGGGTGAAGGGCAGCGATCATTAGCACTTAGATTTCAGCTCTGGGCTGGGCTCCTTCTGTTGGGCTATTTTGACCAGAGAACCTTTAACCCTTTCATGTCAGCCCTCGTTAGGGAAGGACCGATTGTCCCAAGGTGTAAAGAAACACAGAGAGATCAGATGCACCCATATAAAGACGATGCAAACTGTATTTCTGATCACTAATTCACAGTAAAACAAATGACATACCTATAAGACAGAAGAGAGTTCATTATACCCCAGACAAACTAAAAGGTCTCTATGAAGGTTTAGTTTTTAAGGTGGAGTTTTGGGAAGAGGTATGTTTATTAAATGTAACTGTAAAACTATTATGCCAGTGTGGGAAGAATGGTTCTATACAAATCCAGACTTTCCTCTTCCAGTTGGTTTATCTAAACCTGTGTGAGAGGGAATGAGCTCCAGCTAGCTACAGACAACTCCATCTGAATTGTTGCTGACAAAGTCACCATTACAGTCATTCTCACTTACAGTTGAAAATAAGTTGGCCAGCTTTCCTTTTTAAGACTTTCCTATAATAAAATGAGAGAAAAAGAATTGTAACTGATGGAATTCATAAAATATATTCACGAAACATCCACAGGCCCTGGGAATTCAGATATTAGCGCACTGGCTTCCTTTGAACCGAGGGAGAAACACCCCATGCTTAGCAGTTCCAGTGAAAGATTCAACTATTCCTCTTAATTACTAACCACGAAGCCTGAAAACAGCTTTAGTAACAAGATACCATTTTAAGACTTGGAAATCTAGGTCCTTCAGCAGGCCAATTAGTAATAGAGGAAGGACTGGGATGTTCTCAACATCAAACCTGCTCCCAGCCTTTTGGAAGTAAACTATCAAGGAATCAATGAATCAATCAGGCCTTCAGTATTGAAGCACCTCACAAAATTTTCATTGGATAAAGGTTGAATAATTCATGGCTCTCCAGTATATTGACTGTGGTGAATGGTCTTTAAGGTAAGGTGCTGCAACAAGTAACTTTAAATAAAATCAAAATAAAAATTTACCACAATCATAATAAATTGTTCAGTCATCTTCCTATTGACCCACATAGCATCTTTCTTCAGGGGCATTTGAAGTTATTTTTTTCCCCCTTGCAAACAGACCAGAACAAATTGATGAATTGAGCTTTCACTATGCTAATTTAGACAGTATAAATATTTAATTAACATCCCTAATAGCCAGTCATAGAGGGCCCCCAGCCTACTTTACACTCTTCTTAATCTAAAGTAAATGCTTTTCCCATTAATAGCCTGATACCATTTTAGCAGCTTCCTCGGTAAAAGGGCCCCTTTTAGTCCAAAAGGAGGGGGGCCCTGAGTAGTCTGCATTAGGCTGGGTTTATTCCTGTTTGTAAAGGATCCTGGGAACAGTGTCAAGTCTCTACAGGTTCTATTTTTCCCAGTTCTTGCTTAAGTGAGACTGTTCTAAGAATAGGGAGGCTCTCTCAATTCCGGTGTTCAGGCAAGGCAAGGTCATTTTTGGAGGTTGTACTAGAATTAAAATGTATGTATTTCAGTAAGGCTTACATTAAAAAGTGAATCATAGATAACGGCTGCAAATTTCCCAACGTGGATTATGCCAGTCTTTCTAACTAAGAGTGGTGTAGTGAAAAGAATTCTGACTCAGGAGTCAAATGACCTAAGTTCAAATCCTGTGACACACACTAACAGTGGAGCGATTGGCCAAGAGACTCCCCGCCTCAGAGCCTCAGTTTTCTCTTTTAAAGTAGAGATAATCAGTCTCTAGGCTACAGGGTAAAAGATTGAATGGGAGAATAAATAGTTTGGCATACAGTAGACACTTGGCAAATAGCAGGTTAATTTTTAAATTACTGACAAGAATTCATTAACCCTTTTCTCCCCTGATATTTATTTTTGTTGTCTCTAAAATACCCCACTATCATACTATACCATTGCAACAGTGCTTTCTATTTGAAAAGATTGGTTTCATCAGTCCTTTGATTTAATTTCTATAATGTGAAGTGGGGAGAAACTAGGAGGCATAAACTTGGAGCCAGAAGCAATACAAGAACAGAAGAGATACTGGGACTTCAAAACTCTGAGTCATAAACTCCCATCACGGAAATGTTCTTACACAATAGTTCTTGTGTGGTTTAGAAAGATTCCAGAAGCAGTATTATATTTCCCTGAGGGCAGGAATCAGGTCAGATCTGAGAGTTCAAGAAATTAGAAACTCTTTAGGCTGATCTAACTCTGGGACTACAATCTGAAGATGCTGGACATTAATTACAGTAAGTGACTGAGGGAGGAAAAGAAACTATGATCATTTAAGTTTAAAACATTGGGAAGAGAAGTCATCTTACTCTGAGAACATTTCTCAAAGAGTTTGAGTAAAACAATTTATGGGATGTTGCTGATTATAGAAAAAATACCAATCCTGACTTATTCTTTTTGTTTGCTAGCACAAAATAAATAATGTACTATTTAATGTAGTAGATACATTAATACTGACACAATAGATAATTATATCTGGATAGAATAACTATCCTGGTAAAATCATGTAAGTTTTGATTCTTAGTGAAAATCAAATTTCCCTTTTTGTTTTTGGTTAGCAGTAGAAAGATCCAGATTGAAAGACCAATGGGGACCAAAAGATGGGCTGAGACTCTTTCCTAAGGAGCAGGGAGTAGTAGGAGGTACGAGCTAATATCTGGCAGAGACCAACTTCGATAGCTCATTCTTTCTTGCTTTATTCTCTTATTCTTTTTCTCTTTTTAGTCTATGATGATAGATTAAATAGAAAGGGAAATGTTTTTGCAGCCCTCCTTCCCCCCATTTTGTTTTGAGATACCCATGGAGAGCATTTGTGATAAGTAACTTCGAGAGATGTGTCCCAGAGTGTTACTTTTCAAGGATACCATGTTCTGTGGGAATGGTTGGTGTGACCTGAGAGAAGGACTCTCATCCATTTCTTGAGACTCCTGTGTACCTGGGTTAGGGAAGAACCTTGTGCACCTATCTTAGGGGATTGTCCCACAGTTCTCAGGAACAGGGGAGAAACTGATTTGCAGCATGGGAAATTTCAAATTTGCTTGATCACTTGCTGTCCACCTCGTTAGGCACAAGGATTGGGAGAAAATAAGAAGTAGTCTCTGCTCTGAATCTGAGGGAAGTGATAGATACTTAGATGTCATTTCAGAGCTCTGAAGAGAGCTTTGAAAATGAGGATGGCAGCTACTGGGACAGGGAGATCATCACTCAAGGCTTTACCCAAGAGCCTACCTCTCAGTGCAGGAGGATGGAATGAGCCGAGCAGGTGACAATGGGAAGGGAGACACAGAGAAGGAAAATGAGTGGCAGGTGCATAAGTTCTGCAGTTTAAATGTTACTCCTGGCAGACATAGGTGTATTGCCCAAGAAGAAAGTCAGCCGGAGGTTGGAGGGACCTTATTGCCAACTAGGGTTTGGATTTTGTCACTTACTCAACAGGGAACCAGTAGAAGCAAGCAAATGAGATTACTGAATGTATTGCTTAGTAAAATAACTGATGGCAGGCAGAGGGGTTTGGGGATAAGCAAGCTAGCATAAAAATGACAATAACAAACAAAACCAAAATTGGTATTTACATTTTTGATATATAAAACTTTAATTCTCCAGGTGCCCATGGCTCATGCCTGTAATCCTAGCTACTCAGGAGGCAGAGATCAGGAAGATTGAGGTTTGAAGCCAAACCTAGCAAATAGTTTAATAGACCCTATCTTGAAAATACTCAAGGTATTTCAAGTGGTAGAGCACCTGCCTAGCAAGTATGAGGCCCAGAGTTCAAATCCCTGTACCAAAAAACAAGCAAAAAACCCTTTAATCTGTTAATGGGATGTTCCAAATCCTCATTTTTATTTTTATTTTTTGGGGGTGGTGATGATATTGAAGTGGTTTGTGTTTTTTATTTTTTTTTCTGGGACTGGGGTTTGAACTCAGGGCTTTGCATTTGCAAAGCAGGGGCTCTACTACTTGAGCCATGCCTCCAGCCCATTTTGCTCAGATTATTTTGGAGATGGAGTCTTGCAAACTATTTGCCCACTCTGGCTTTGAACCATGATCCTCCCCCATCTCAGTCTCTGAAGTAGCTAGGATTACAGGTATGAGCCACTGGCACCCGGCTGGTACTGGAGTTTTGGACTCAGGTCCTTGCACTTGCTGGGCAAGTGCTCTACCACTTTTTTTTTTTTTTTTGTGCTCTACCACTTGAGTCATACCTCTAACCCTCCCTTCTTACTTTTATTTTTTAGATGGGATCTCATGCTTTTTGCCCTGGCTGTCCTTAGACTGTGACCCCCTTCTCTCCACCTGCCAAGTAGCCATCACGCCCAGCCAAATCTCCATTTTTCTTATTTAACCACAGACAAATAATAGTACCAAGTTTGTTTGAGGAGAATAATTGTTTGGTGTTTTCCTACTTATTATTCTTTTTGGCTAATTTTCCTTTCCATTATAATAAGTACCTCATAGTTTTGCCTTGAATTTTGTTGAACTTCAGTTGCTTTTTTTGTGTGAACAACATTGTCCTAGTGCTCAGATTCTGCCTCAGCCTAAAGCTCATCTTCTGTGGCAATATGAGCTGGTCTTATCCAAACAAAATGCAAAGCAACTTAAAAAGCCTTTGAAGAGCAGTATCTTTGCTCTTTGTCTTCTTAAATGTGTCTTAAAACCTGCACTAGAGTCAAGTGCCTTGTATGACACACTTCACAATAAACTTCCTGAAGTTCATCTCTAGACACCTATTACTGCCCCTAAGCTTCTCTCAGTTCAGCTGGTTACCAGATGTGGTGGTGTATGCCTGCCATCCCAGCACTTGGGAGGCTGAGGCAGGAGGATCATGAGTTCAAGGCCAGCCTGGGCTAAATAGTGAGACCCTATTCCAAAGAGAAACAAAAACAAACCTCCAAAAGCTCCCCTGGTTTCTCTCAGGAATCCTGCTACCATCACATGGCTTGTCAGTTGGGTCTTTCTCTCTTTGCTCCTGTGAAGATCACACACCAACACTTCTAGAAGCCCAGTCTCCAAGGCAGTCCCATGGATGGCACAGCTGTTTTCCCTCTCTGTCTGCATTTCTCTAGAAGCTCATTCATGCTGGAATTTTGGGGAAAGTCCTCTGTCTTTTTACACTCAGGGAATCTGATACTCACACCTACAAAACATCAAAGGACAATTTATAGCTGACAGGTTTGGTAGGCTCTGTGCCATGAGAATTCAGGGAGGAAAAAAGTCAGTTGGATTAGAGAAATCAGAGAATGCTTTAGGGAGGAAGGGAGACTTGAGTCTAGAATGGTAAGATTTGAGAAGTGGAAGAGAGGTCATGTGACGTTTTGGATGTGGGGATTCACCCACAAAATTGGACAAAGACACAGGGACTAGGAACCAGAAATTTTCTTTGTGTTTTCTACTATAAAATGAAATACTGATTCAGTCAGAACTATAGAGAGTTGAGACCACCTCAGATCACCTGCCTTCCCTGTCTCGTAGTAGAGAGCTCAGGTAGGCAGCCATCAATCATTATTTTTAGCACCCTTGGGGAGTTTAGTTCTCCCACCTTTAGGGGGACCTGTGATTTCTAAGCAATAAACAAATTCACTGCCTATTCAATAGCCATTCTCCCTTTCTGCTATAGTAACAAAACCTCTGTACTGTTGGATGTAGAAATATGCCCAGATATGTAACTGTGTCTCCAGTCTCTCTTGTAGAAAGCCTTAGTGGTCCAGGAGAAGTAGATAGGAATCTTGTGATAAGACTTCCAAGAAACAAACTAACAACCCTCTACCCCCACCAAAAACACATAAAAAGACTTCCAAAAAAGTGCTTTAAATGAGTCTGAATCAATTGAGATGTGTGGTCTTTGATCCTTGCTCCATTCTTTTTTCTGATGCTTGAAAAGTGGACTTGGTTGGAGCTGTAGTGATTTGCAAGTATGAGGCAATTCTGAGATTAAAAACTATGAGCTAAAGAGTCTGCAGCAGAAAGACAGAAGGAGTCTAGGTCCTGATGACCATGGAACCAGCCCTTGGTGTACACCTGAATTTAAAAAAGATATATATATATGTATGTATATTTTTTCTTTTATTCATATGTGCATACAACGTTTGGGTCATTTCTCCTCCCTTCTCCCCGCCCCCCTTCCCTTCCCCCCGCCCCCTCCCTCTTCCCTCCTACCCCCCTGGCTACCAGGCAGACACTATTTTGCCCTAATCTCTGATTTTGTTGAAGAGAGAGTATAAGCAATAATAGGAAGGACCAAGGGTTTTTGCTAGTTGAGATAAGGATAGCTATACAGGGAGTTGACTCACATTAATTTCCTGTGCATGTGTGTTACATTCTAGGTTAATTCTTCTTGATCTAACCTTTTCTCTAGTTCCTGGTCCCCTTCTCCTATTGGCCTCTGTCACTTTAAAGTATCTGCTTTATTTTCTCTGCATAGAGGGCAACAAATGCTATCTAGTTTTTTGGGTGTCTTACCTATCCTCATATCTCCCTTGTGTGCTCTCGCTTTATCATGTGATCAAAGTCCAATCCCCTTGTTGTGTTTACCCTTGATCTAATGTCCACATATGAGGGAGAACATACGATTTTTGGTCTTTTGGGCCAGGCTAACCTCACTCAGAATGATGTTCTCCAATTCCATCCATTTACCAGCGAATGATAACATTTCGTTCTTCTTCATGGCTGCATAAAATTCCATTGTGTATAGATACCACATTTTCTTAATCCATTCGTCAGTGCTAGGGTATCTTGGCTGTTTCCATAACTTGGTTATTGTGAATAGTGCCGCAATAAACATGGGTGTGCAGGTGCCTCTGGAGTAACAGTCTTTTGGGTATATCCCCAAGAGTGGTATTACTGGATCAAATGGTAGATCAATGTCTAGCTTTTTAAGTAGCCTCCAAATTTTTTTCCAGAGTGGTTGTACTAGTCTACATTCCCACCAACAGTGTAAGAGGGTTCCTTTTTCCCCGCATCCTCGCCAACACCTGTTGTTGGTGGTGTTGCTGATGATGGCTATTCTAACAGGGGTGAGGTGGAATCTTAGTGTGGTTTTAATTTGCATTTCCTTTATTACTAGAGATGGTGAGCATTTTTTCATGTGTTTTCTGGCCATTTGAATTTCTTCTTTTGAGAATGTTCTGTTTAGTTCACGTGCCCATTTCTTTATTGGTTCATTAGTTTTGGGAGAATTTAGTTTTTTAAGTTCCCTATATATTCTGGTTATCAGTCCTTTGTCTGATGTATAGTTGGCAAATATTTTCTCCCACTCTGTGGGTGTTCTCTTCAGTTTAGAGACCATTTCTTTTGATGAACAGAAGCTTTTTAGTTTTATGAGGTCCCATTTATCTATGCTATCTCTTAGTTGCTGTGCTGCTGGGGTTTCATTGAGAAAGTTCTTACCTATACCTACTAACTCCAGAGTATTTCCTACTCTTTCCTGTATCAACTTAAGAGTTTGGGGTCTGATATTAAGATCCTTGATCCATTTTGAGTTAATCTTGGTATAGGGTGATATACATGGATCAAGTTTCAGTTTTTTGCAGACTGCTAACCAGTTTTCCCAGCAGTTTTTGTTGAAGAGGCTGCTATTTCTCCATCATATATTTTTAGCTCCTTTGTCAAAGATAAGTTGGTTATAGTTGTGTGGCTTCATATCTGGGTCCTCTATTCTGTTCCACTGGTCTTCATGTCTTTTTTTGTGCCAGTACCATGCTGTTTTTATCGTTATTGCTTTGTAATATAGTTTGAAGTCAGGTATTGTGATACCTCCTGCATTGTTCTTTTGACTGAGTATTGCCTTGGCTATTCGTGGCCTCTTGTGTTTCCATATAAATTTCACAGTAGATTTTTCAATCTCTTTAATGAATGTCATTGGAATTTTGATGGGAATTGCGTTAAACATGTAGATTACTTTTGGGAGTATCGACATTTTTACTATGTTGATTCTACCAATCTATGAGCATGGGAGATCTCTCCACTTTCTATAGTCTTCCTCAATCTCTTTCTTCAGAAGTGTATAGTTTTCCTTGTAGAGGTCTTTCACATCTTTTGTTAGGTTTACACCTAGGTGTTTGATTTTTTTTGAGGCTATTGTAAATGGAATTATTTTCATACATTGTTTTTCAGTTTGCTCATTGTTAGTGTTTAGAAGTGCTAATGATTTTTCTATGTTGATTTTATATCCTGCTACCTTGCTATAGCTATTGATGATGTCTAGAAGCTTCTGAGTAGAGTTTTTTGGGTCTTTAAGGTATAGGATCATGTCATCTGCAAATAGGGATATTTTGACAGTTTCTTTACCTATTTGTATTCCTTTTATTCCTTCTTCTTGCCTAATTGCTCTGGCTAGGAATTCCAGTACTATGTTGAATAGGAGTGGAGATAAGGGGCATCCTTGTCTGGTTCCTGATTTTAGAGGGAATGGTTTCAGTTTTTCTCCGTTAAGTATAATGCTGGCTGTAGTTTGTCATATATAGCTTTTATAATGTTGAGGAACTTTCCTTTTATTCCTAGTTTTCTTAGAGCTTTTATCATGAAATGGTGTTGGATCTTATCAAAGGCTTTTTCTGCATCTATTGAGATGATCAAGTGGTTTTTGTCTTTGCTTCTGTTAATGTGGTTTATTACGTTTATTGATTTTCGTATGTTGAGCCAGCCCTGCATCCCTGGGATGAAGCCTACTTGGTCATGGTGAATAATCTTTTTGATGTGTTGCTGAATTCGGTTTGCCATTATTTTGTTGAGGATTTTTGCATCAATGTTCATTAAGGAGATTGGCCTATAGTTCTCCTTTTTGGAGGTGTCTTTGCCTGTTTTTGGGATAAGTGTTATACTGGCTTCGTAATATGTGTTTGGCAGTTTTCCTTCCCTTTCTATTTCGTGGAACAGTTTAAGGAGGGTTTGTATCAGTTCTTCTTTAAAGGTCTGATAGAATTCAGCAGAGAATCCATCAGGTCCTGGACTTTTCTTTTTGGGGAGATTCTTGATTGCTGCTTCAATTTCATTTTGTGTTATAGGTCTATTCAGGTGATTAATTTCCTCTTGGTTCAGTTTTGGATGATCATATGTATCTAGAAATCTGTCCATTTCTTTTAGATTTTCAAATTTATTTGAATATAGGTTCTCAAAGTAGTCTCTGATGATTTCCTGGACTTCCATGGTGTTTGTTGTTATCTCCCCTTTTGCATTCCTAATTCTACTAATTTGGGTTTTTTCTCTCCTCATTTTAGTCAGGTTTGCCAGGGGTCTATCGATCTTGTTTATTTTTTCAAAGAAGCAACTTTTTGTTTCATTAATTCTTTGTATGGTTTTTTTGGTTTCTATTTCGTTGATTTCAGCTCTTATTTTTATTATTTCTCTCCTTCTATTTGTTTTGGGATTTGCTTGTTCTTGTTTTTCTAGGAGTTTGAGATGTATCATTAGGTCATTGATTTGGGATCTTTCAATCTTTTTAATATATGCACTCATGGCTATAAACTTTCCTCTCAAGACTGCCTTAGCTGTGTCCCATAGGTTCCGGTAGGTTGTGTTTTCATTTTCATTGACTTCCAGGAACTTTTTAATTTCCTCTTTTAGTTCATCGATGATCCATTCTTCCTTAAGTAATGAGTTATTTAGTTTCCAGCTGTTTGCATGTTTTTTGTCTTTACTTTTGTTGTTGAGTTCTACTTTTACTGCATTGTGGTCAGATAGTATGCACAGTATTATTTCCATTTTCTTATATTTGCTGAGGCTTGCTTTGTGTACCAACGAATTTTATATCAGCATATTAAAGAAGACAGAACTGAATGCATATTAACAAAGAGGTGTTGGGTCAGATTTCACTGAGCTCTTTAGATCCTTGCCACACAGAGGTCTGCTTACCACACTGACCCTGCCTGTCCCCGTGCCCCCTGCCCCAGGCCTGCATCCAGGTGGGGTTAATCGATGGACAGTATGATGTATCCACCAAAAAGAAGAAGCATGGGTTAGTAGAAAGGCTGTCCAAAATGAGCTTGTCCACAAGGCATGCAATTAAGGTTTTCTGTTGTGCTTGAGTTTGATTTATCTATTCCTGTCTCCTTGAAACTTGCAGCATTATTTTTTCCTCTTGTGATATGCCTTTTTCCATTATAGTTTTATTGATATAAATAGTAAAATCCCCAAATCTGCCATTTCCTCCTGTTGTTGCTCTGATTTCAGTTCTAGATCATTGACCTGGTACCCAGAATGGGGCCCAGTCATACATTACAGTGGGCGGCATCTTATAGCTCACTTGATTTAAATCAAAGCTGTGCCCCTAAAATAAAATATTGAATACATGAAAACACTGAATCCATCCCATGAAATATATGTTCCTTCTCCCATGTTCTAGAAATTCAAAACTTATAGTTACTGTGATCGTTTTTTCTTGTGCTAGGTGGGGATACATTGTGGCATTTACAAAAGTTCTTACCATATATCAACTATATCATACTTGAATTCACTCCCTCCACCATTCTCCTTTATCCTGCTTCCCCTACTTCTGAAACAGTTTCAACAGGTCTCATTTTTGCATTTAAATGCATGTGCACACAGTTTTTGCACCATATGTCCAGAATAGCAGAGTGAATCATGTACTGAGATACAGAGGACAGGCAATTTGAATTAGGAGTAGATATAGAATACTTTAAGTCAAAAACAAAATTAAGCATACACTGCCTGTTAAATTTGTGTTATCAAATTCATCTTTTCTTTGTGATTTCTTATCTTCTCTAGCTACAGTTTCTCTAAATAGCTCAGGCCGGCCTTGGACTTGCTGTGCAGTCCAGGTTGGTCTTGAACTTGTGATCCTCCTGTCTCAGTCTCCTACATGCTGGGATTACAGACCTGTATTACCATACCTGGTTTAAAATTAATTATTTTTAATAGGACCAAAATAGAATTCCAGCAACTTCTGTGGATTATAAAGCATGATTCTTATAAACCTTGGGGTCTTAAGAAAACTGGGGTGAGAGGGTAGCTTAGCTTAGCAGGTGGAGTTCTGGATTTTTTTACCCCATTCAAATCACAGTAGTTCAATTTTACAAAATATTTTTGGGTATAAATTGGTTTGGATAGGGTTTTTTTTTTTTTTAACAAAAGCAATAGGAAATCATTGTTTAGTACTTTTTCTTCAGGAAGGTGTAAGTAATAAGTATTTTCAGCACTGCAGGGTAATTTAGTTCTCCTCATTCTTAGAAAGATCTGTAATTTCTGACAATGACTAAATACAAAGAAAAATTCTTTTTTTACAAATTCACTTTAGCATTCAAGCAAATATAAAATTTGGCTGGGGAGTGGCTCAAGTGGTAGAGTCCCTGCTTAGCAAGCATGAGGCCCTGAGCTCAATCCCAGTGCTGCCAAAAAAAAAAAAAAAAAAGGTATCTTGTTAAAAATAAAATTTGACTCATATTGGTAAAAGTATTTAATTTGTTTTTCTGAGTTCTTAGCTTTGTTTTGAAAGGTCAAAGATCCCTAACTAGATATTCAGCATTAGAAAATGTCCCTCATTGACATGGGTGGCTTATGTATTTCAAGACCTTCTTTACCATATGACAATGCAAATAAAATTTTCCCCATAGAGATAATCCTGAGTTGGAATACTAACACAATTTTCAGAGATATTGGTAGATGACAAAGATATTTAAAACATGGTTTAAAAAATGAATGTCACACATGTAACACTCTAGGTCTTAAGATTTTTTGCAAAATGAAGCATATATTTGATGCTGAGTTAATATTACTCTGTAGGATGAATTATGGCCTGGAATTTCATGAAGGTTGAATTTATATCTAAGTAGAAGTATATATGGCCATTTCATGCACTATGACTTCTTTATGTGATCCAGTTTCCCAATTGCCAAAGGAGAACAAGGTATGTGCCTACTTGTTTCACGTTTTAATTATGAGGCACAGGAATACAAATATTAGATTTAAATAAAAAGACAGAGCTGGAAGGTATTAGGATAATCATTCCCTTTGGTTGATAATATAAATGGCACACCATCTTCCTCTTGCTGTCTCCAACAAAGTTGAAATATCTTTGATGATTATCAGTACATGTGTCTGCTAAGATAGACTAGTATGATGGTTAAAGCATGGTAGTTGAAGGCCACAGTAGCACAAGACAAGTTTGGAGAGTTGGGCGGAGGTTGGACCATTCAGGGTTTTGTGGGTCATGGTAGAGACATTTGTGTTGTATTCCAAATTCAATGGGAAGCCATTGAAGAATTTTTAACAGAGAGTGACATGGTATAATTTATGTCTAAAAAAATACTCCTCTGGCTGTTTGGGGGAAAGAATAGTGGGTGCTCTAGAGTAGAAATGGAGAGGTTTTGGGGGCTACTGTGGTTTCAGCTGAGACAGGATGGTTTGACCAAGATGGCGGCAGTGGAGAGCAGAAAAATGGACAGTTTTGGAATTTGATTTGGAATTGGAGCTGATAGTAATTTTAGAAAGAAGGGGAGTGTAGAGGTGATTGTGAGAGGACAGATTAAAATAACAATTACGTATTTGGCTTAAGTGACTGAGAAGAGCATTGTTTTTTGAGGGGAAAGGAACAAGAAATAGCCATTCTTCATTCACATTTTATACTTGAGGAATCTTTTATACATCCTCATTTCTTCCTGTGAGAGGTGATAAAACACAGCAAAGCCATCAGGGTCAGTTTAATGCTCTGAAACTGGTGAAATAAATACATTGAGTTATTAAATCATTGTGTAGTGTGCTGTATCTAATTAGTTTTTCTGAAGGAAGACACTACTTTTAAATTGGTTTGTTTATCATATTTAGGGATTTTGTTGAAGTGTTGTGATGGGGTCAACTTGATCATCTTGTTACAGAGAAGAGAGTGGTCTTTGGTCTACATTCTGAAAATTGTAGTAGTTGGTTATAGGAGGAGAAATTGCTGCTAGGACATAACCATGGATTTACTGTTTCTTTTTGTTTATTTCTCATTTGAGCAAACTCTAACAGGGACGTCCTTGGTTGGTGGGTATCCTTCATTATGGTCACTCAGGGATGTGGGTCCCTTCTAGCTAGCAGATCATAAAGATAGATTACAGATTGTGTGTGTGTGTGTGTGTGGTATTGGTGAATGAACCCAGGGAGGCAAATGTTCTACAACTTGAGCTATATCCCTGGAACTTTCATTTTTATTTTATTTTGTAGGGTCTCATTATCTTTGTCTGGGCTGGCCTCAAACTCATGATCTTCCTGCCTCTGCCTCCCAAGTAGCTGGGAGTCAGGTGTGTGTACCCACAACCAGTTCTAGAACACAGATTAATGGTTGCACCGCCTGGGGATGGAGGGAATGGGAAATGATTGCTAATGGGTATGGAGTTTGCTTTTAGAGTGATGAAATTGTTCTGAAATTAGATAGTGATGATGGTTGCATAACTTCTGAGCATAGTAAACACACTAACTTTTTAAACATGAATTTTATGACAGATGAAGTTTATTTCAATAAGAATAAAAATAAATGGCTGATGTATATTTTGCAGGTAGTTAAATATGAAAAACAGAAATATAAAAAATTAGTTGGGCATATTCGTTTGGGCTATTTCTGAGTTATTCTGTTTCACTGGTGTTTCAGTGTGTCTGTATTCTTCAACTAACACCACACTTCTGATTTTCATGACTGAGCAGAGAGCCTTCAGATTGGGCAGATTTGTTCCTTCCACTTTATTTTTTTGGTCAAGATTATTTTAGTTAAAAAAGATTATTTTAGGGTCTGAGTCTTCCATATAAACTTTCAGGATAAGCTTAACTTTATCTACAAAAATCTTGCTGAATTTTGACTGGAATTACATTAAGCCTACATTTTAATTTGTGGAGAACTGATATTTTTGTTGAGTTTTCTAATTCAGTCCTTTCATTTATTTAGATCTCTTTATTTATCAGCATTTTGTAATCTTCAGCACATGGATAATTTAAGTTTATGTGTAAATATTACTTTGAGGTGCTTATAAATGCAGTGAGTGTGTATGCGTGTGTGTGTGTGTGTGTGTGTGTGTGTGTGTGTTGTGTGTTTCACTATTTAGTCCAGGCTGATTTTGAGCTCTTGATCCCACCTCAGCCTCCTGAGTGCTGGGATTACAAGTGTTGGGTGGCATTGTGTTTTAAATTTCTGTTTCTGTGCGTTCATTGTGACTATGTACTTGAATGATTGATTTTTGTTTGTTGATCTAGTGTCTACTTAAATTTACCTTTAGGTGTCCCTCCCCCACTCCTTTCCTTCTTTTCTTCCTTGGTAAAATTAGAGCATTCTACCAAATAATCTTGAGATTTCCCTCTCTTGTTGTAGATGTTGGATCCTTAGGTTTTCTATTACAAACAATGTAGGCATTTGAGCATATTTGCAACACAGTATTTAATTTGCTGATGTGAAAAAGTTGTAGACTTTTTTTTTCATCGTAACATACATTTTCCTGCTCTAAACACATTCTGTTGATGTTTTTGCTGTGTATTGTTCTTGTAGCATTTGGTGCTTGAGTACAGGATCAGTAAAACCCATGGTTTATAGTTTACCTAAGCCCTATCATTTAATTTTGCTTTCTTTCACCTTAGACTTGAGTGGAAATCATTTATGTAAAATGCCTGAGTGCCTGTGGCTTGGTACTTAGAAGAATGAGCAACTTCCCCAAACACATGTGTTCTCTGTGGTATGAAGAACATAGGGGCTTTAACTCTCTTACAGATGTCTTTTTCTATAAACCAGATATAAAACACAAGCAAGTAACTCTTTGATCATGTGATTGCATGTGTACAACACAGGAATAATTTGGCCAAGGGCCCTGTGGAACTCTTGGAGGTGGGAAGCTTAAATGTGCACCCAGGTGCCAGATGGGAAAGTTTTCACATATGGCATAACTTCTCCTAGGCATGAAAATGTCTTTGTTTCTCATGTAACCCTATAAACCAAGCACCCATATAGCACATTCTTGGAATTTGGCAGAATAAACGGTTAAGTAGCCACCCATTCAGAATGATTCAAATCCTTTACTTGTATTTCTCAGAAACGTGGAAGGGATCCACATAGAGAGTGCAGTGAATACTTCTTGAAATCTACTTTCCTTTCCCCTACCACTTCTTTCAAGGTCCCCACTGTTGTAAAGCATTTTACTTTTTTGCATTTAATTTCGGTGGTATGCAGGCCTTTGCCCTTGCTAGACAAGCACTCTACCACTTGAGTCATGCCCTCCACCTTGTTTTGGTGTTTTTTGAGATAGGGTCTTGATTTATGCTTGGGTTGTCTGGACAGTGATCTTCCAATTTGTGCTTTCCCTCATAGCTGGGATGACAGGTTTGCACTACCACATGCAGCCATTGGTTGAGATGGGGTCTTGTGCATTTTTTACCTGGGCTGGTCTCATGCATTATCCTCCCAATCTTCATCTCTCGAGTAGCTAGGATTACAGGCTTGAGCCACCATGCCTGGCAATTACAGGGCACTTCAAACCTCCTCCTAAAGCCAGTCACTGCTACGTCCCCCCCTTCGCTTTCTGGACTTTGACTACTTACACTTGTCTTTTTCTTTTGGAATTGCGTGAAGGTGAAATTGGGGAGAAAATTACAGTATTTTCTTTAGTTAGAATGGAGGCTGTGAAAATTCTTAATTTCGGTCATATTATACTAACAATGTAGCACAAATGAAATGCTTGGTAAATATTGGTTGAATAAGTGAGTGAACACTGATAATTCTTACATCCCAGAAATTGTCCTACAACTAATTAGTGAACAAGAAAGTCTAGGAATATTATGAAATGTCAGTTCTATCCCGCTATCAAGTTGGACAGAAATAGATCTTAAATTGACTCAACAGAAGTGATCTTGGCTGGCATGTGTGTTTTCTGGTGCAGAGTACACGATTGCACTAAACCATGTCATTAAAAGAATGTTTTCATTATTATATGATAGGTATACAGGGGGTTTCATTGAGACATTTCCATATGTACATATATTGTATCCCAAACCATGCCATTTTTATTCAAAGGATGGGATATGAAGTAGCCTAATGAGTGCCTGAGTTGAATTTATATTGCTTTTATTAAAAATAGTAGGAACGACAGTAATAACCAGGCCAGGCACAGTGGCTCATATCTGTAATCCCAGGTACAGAGAGGCAGAGATCTGAAGGATTTAGGTTAAGGCCAGCCCAGGCAATCAGCGAGACCCCATGTCAACCAACAAGCTTGACAATGTGTTTCACACTTGCCACCCTAGCTATGTGGGAGGCTGGAAGGAGGACCACAGTTCAAGGCTGGCCCCAGGTAAAAACATGAGACCCAAACCTGAAAATCACCAAAGCAAGAAAGATTTGAGGGGGGATAGGGGTGGGGGAGGAAGGCTCACACTTGGCTAGCAAGTGTGAAACCTTTGGTTCAGACCGGTTCTGCCCCCCCAAAAAGCCACTGTAGTAATTTCAATTTTATTTTACAATGCTCCACAGAATGTTCCAGAGACTTATTGAGAAGATTATATTATCAATCAATCATCTATCTATCAATCATCTATCACTTCTGTATTAGGGTGACCAACTTATGCCAGTTTGTATGAGACTGTCCTGGTTTTAGTACTAAGAGTCCTATATCTCAACAACTTCTTAGTTGCAGGTAAATTGGGTGATTTGTGTACATGTGTGCACATGAGCCTGTGATCCCTGTTCCAGAACACTTAAAACAAGGCAGCAGACAGCATCCATTTTGACCATGTTTTTTTTTTTTTTTTGGCGGTACTTGGGGATTGAATTTAGATCCTTGTGCAAGCAATCTACTTCTTGAGCCACACCCTCAACTCTGCCCAGGTTGGTTGTGAACTCACGATTCTCCCACCTTTGCCTCCTGAGTAGCTGGGATTACAGACGTCAGCCACGGCATCCAGTTTTTTTTGTCCAGTTTTAAACAAGATTCTCTTAACTAATATAGAGAGTATGGATTTATATTCTTATGCTTAGTATATAATTTTATCTTGCATGTTTTCAGTATTTTGTATCATCAAATAATTGCTACTATTTTAAAGACCTTGGCAAATCTTTTGGAGTTTATATTTCCTATTTTGTGGTTCTACCTTTCCAAATCTAGTCTATTCAAAGCCTGTCATACCTTAATGTCTTTTCTGTCAAGTTTCAGTTACAAAGAAACACCTCTTCTCTTGTAATCACATTTACTTCCCACAAATCTCTCTGCAGACACAGAAATGCTTTCTTGTCTTGCCTGGATTTTTCTTTGCAATTTTTCACTTCTTGCCTAAATATTATCTTTTTCTCCTGTGACTGTGCTCCCATTTAGTCACCACTTGTTTTAAATACTCATATTCTTCAAAACTAATCCATGCTAGTAGGGATTTTGTAGAGCCACCAAGGAACCGTTTTAAGATGTGATTAATTTGGATTATTTATTTGAAATTTGTAAGGGATAAGGCTTTGTATTGTATACTGAAATATTTTGTCTTTCTAATTAAAGGTGCAAACAGAATGTCTGAGAGTGTAAGGAAGGCAGGAGGAAGAGCAATGAAGACATAGAATTATGGGCTGGGTGAGGTGAGGCATGTCTACAATCCAGTCACTCAGGAGGCTGAGGCAAGAGGATCGTGAGTTCCAGGCCAGCTTGGCTACATAGAGAGACCTTGTGTCAAAATAAAAAACAAAACAAAATGAAACAAAAAACCCAAAACACCCACAAAACCACAACAAACACCCCCTAGAAATAGAAATACATTTCGTTTTTAAAGTCAGAATCACTTAATGCGCACAATAATGCCATGCAATATTTGCACATTTCTATTCATGCAGATCCAAATACCACGCTCTCCCTCTCTCTCTCTCTATATGTATATATATATGTCCATACATATATACGCATACACATTTACATACACAATTATATGTATGGACATATATAATATCTAAATATGTAATACACTTACAGCATTATAACTGCTCATTTCTACATGAATTAGATAAACTTAAAATAAAAGTGATATACCTAAACTTAATGTATATGCATGTTAAAAATTCAAGCACCACATGGAATGAAATGAAAAAACAAACCTTTCTCCAGGTACTCCTTATTGATAGGAACCACTGTCAGCAATTTCTCATATAGTTTTTAATATGTTAAAAAATTGAAGCCAGAGTTGGGCACTGATGGCTCACATCTGGGCCAGTGTGGGCAAAAAAGTTTGCCAGACTCCATCTCAGGGAAAAAAAACTGGGTGTGGAGGTATGAACCTGTCATCCCAGTGATGGTGGGAAACTTAAAATAGGAGGGTCACTGTCCAGGCTGACCTGAGCAAAAAGTGAAACCCTATCTTCAAAATAACCAGAGCAAAAAGGGCTGGAGGTGTGGGTACAGTGATAGAGCACCTGCCTCGCAAGTGTGAAGTCCTGAGTTCAAACTCTAGTATGGTTTTTTTTAGAAGAAACACCTATACTTCCACATTCATTACAACACTATTTTCAATGGTCAATATATGAAAACAACCTAGGAGTCCATCAATTGATAAATGGATAAAAAATGTGGTATATAGACACCGTGGAATGCTAGGCAGCCGTAAAAACAAATGAAACCTTGTCGTCTGTGACAACATGGATATGGATGGAGCTGGAGGTTATTATGTTAAGTGAAATAAGTCAGATACAGAAAGACACATACTGCATGATGCCTAAAAAAGTCAATCTCATAGCAGTTGAGACTAGAATGGTGGTAACCAGAACCTGGGAGCAGGAGGGATGGAGAAAGGTTGAGGAATGGGTACTAAGTTACAGAAGTTCTAAAGAAAAGAATAAGAGATTCTAGCATGCTATGCACGGAAGGGTGACTGTGGATAACACAACGCACTGTGCATTTCAGAAAGCTTGAAGAAAGCTTGGTGAACACGTTCACCATGAAGAAATGATAATTGTTGGAGGAGATAAATATGCTTACTTCATTTAAAAATTATGCAATGTATATACGTATCAAAGCATTAATAGCACCCCATAAATATGTAAAAGTTTTGTGCCAGTTAAAAAAATTCTGCCATGTATATGCAGCATTATGCTTTGAAAACATTTACACAAATGACAATACATTATGACTATCGTTATGAGTCTTTTTGTTTGTTTCATTTGACAGTACATTTTAAAGACATTTCCATTTCATTCCAACTACATTTACCTAATTTTTGTTAGGGCTGTGAAACCTTCCATTGTATGGATATATGCTGTGATTTATTTAACTGGTCCCCTAATAATGGATAATTAATTTTCTCCTGTTTTGCCATTGCAAACAACACTGCAACTCATAGCTCTCTCTCTCTCTCTCTCTCTTCCTAGCAGTGGAATTGCAGGATTAAAGAGTTTGCAGTTTGCACATCAAAAAAAATTTAAAATATCTGACAAAAAATTCCAACAGTGTATAAGAATGCCCATCCCTCTGAACACAAAAAACATACATTCGCAGTAATAAACTTCTGTTACAGAAAATTCAAAGACAGGCATTGAATTGTTAATTTTGACTTTCAGTCTCTAGACTTTTGTCATTAACCACTTGCAGGTCCCAGCAAAGGTCATTTTTTCCCATTTTGGAGCTGACTGGAGATTGTCAGTTGAGGATCAGTCTTCTCGCCCAAACCTCCCCTGGAAGGAGCCACACGACACATGGTGTTGAGTGGCGGGATGTGGGGGCAGGTCCTGGGAGGGTGAATATGTGGGTTTTGGTCAGCAAGGCTCATGATCTTCTGTTACTCCACAGATGGCAGAGATGGGTCCTGTTATTGGGCTCGGATTGGTAAACTCTGGGACTGTAAGAAGCAGTGAGTCCCAGTGAAGAAGCTTGCCTGCACAGGGTAGCATAATGGGGCGGAGCTTGGGTTTTGAAGCCTGGCTGTGGAGGTCTGATTCCTGGCTCTGCTACCTCGTCTCCTCCCTCAGTTTCCTCATCCAGAACATGGGATACCCACCATGCCTACTTTGTAGGGTTGTTACAAGGACTGAATATATGAAGCACTAAGAACTGCACATGGCAAATGCCATACAAATGTTTGTTTGATGAGGTGAGTTAGTTGATAAGTGGGTTGTCCCTTTAAGCAAATTTGCAAATATACATTTTAATTTTTTTCCTTCTGTTCTTCCAAGGCCTTTTGGTAGTTTTTAGAATGTCCTCTTTCTAAGCTCCTAAGTGACAATGACAGTTGAGTAAAACTGATGAACTATAAACATGGAGGTGAGCAGATGGTGCTTTGGAGTTTTGTGTTTGGTTTATAGAGGAGCCCAGAGCAGTGTGACAGGGAGTGGGCTCCATGTGCATCTCCACGTGGGAATAAGGCCTCTGCATTAGCTCCCATTGCTTGCATTGTCAGGTACATGCAGGTATGTCTTGCATCACTAGGTCCTGTCTCAGGACAGCACCAGTTGCAGAAGGAGCTGGATGCAGACTGTAGAGACTGGAATGGAAGCTGTAGTCTGGGACAGACGGGCCCAGAATGGTAGATCCAGACAAGGCTTCTCTGTTGAGCCTGGCATAATGTAGACCTTTTTTTATGTTTGATTAACTGAATTGAGTATCACAGAAAGCACAGGAAATTCCTTTTGGGCTCCAGGTTCTGTCAGCGTGGGCTGAGAACAGGAATTGCTCAGAGGAAAGGTTCTCCTCAGTGGGTATTAGGAAAGGATGCCCGCCTGTCTCCACTATGCACTTGTTCCTCTGTACACCATTATCTCTGCAGTTCCTGGTTCTGAGTGGTGCCTTGTTATCTGTAAATAAATTTCATACTGTCAGCCAGGCGCAGGTGGCTCACGCCTATAATCCTAGCTAATCAGGAGGCAGAGATCAGGAAGACTGGGGTTCGAAGCCAGCCCAAGCAAATAGTTCATGAGACCCTAACTCAAAAAAACCCATCACAGAAATGGGCTGGTGGAGTGGCTCAAGGTGTAGACCCTGAGTTCAAACTCCAGCACCTCACACACAAAAATTTCATACTGTCCAGATCGCACATGTTAAGCAATTGTTGAAATGTGGAAAGACGGAAAACCTCATCTCTCTTCCCACCTTCAGGTGGCCTTTGTACTGCTGGGATAGTTACTTATCTTCCTTATAGTGTCATGCATTTACTTATAACATATTTCTAAATTGTTACGGAGTATTGACATGCCACAAGGTATAGGGAGTAATAGAGTCAATCCCTACCTGGGAAACAAAAGTCATTGTTGGATGTGGAGGCCCATGCCTGGGGTCCCAGATATGGGGATGGTATAACTAGGAGAATTGCATTGCAATCCTAGGCAAAAACCACGAGACATGAAAAATATACAAACAGTAACTAAAACAGAAAGAGCTGAGGGTGTGTGGCCCAAGGGTTAGAACACTTACCTAAGAAGTGAGAGGCCCTGAGTTCAACTCTAGTACCACCAAAAAAAAAGGAAACTCATTGTGTGCCCCTTTCCTGTCACTAGTCTTTCCGTCTCTCAAAGAGCCAATAATTTCTTACATTTCTTTATATTCTTACTGTGCATGCATCTGTTACTAAGTGGTGCAAAGCATTTCTTTGCATAGTTTAAAGGTTGTATAACCATTTCCCACAATTTGCATTTGATACTATGTGAGATTTAGCCATGTTGATGTTGCACCAACTTATCCATTTTCATTGCTGTGTAGTATTCCTCTGCATGTCTTGACTACCATTTATGTATCTATTCTTTTATTTATAGAAAATAATAATTAACTGAGTTGATTAATGAGCTTTTGTGGTTCACTATTACAAACAACAAACTTTTCTGTGGCTGTCTCTTTATGTACCTTACAGAAGATTTCTCTTGGGTGCCTACTCATAAGAGGAAATTCTTCAATTTTACTAAATATTGCCAAATTATGGTAACAGGCTCCATTACTCCACAGATTCACCAACACTTGGCACCATCAGGCTTTAAATTCTGTTCATTTGATGGTGTGAATGGTACCTCATTGTAATTTTTATTTTTATTTCTCCTATTGAAATTTAGCCCTTTATATGGATGCATTTTTGCCTAGTTAAAATTATCCTATGTACACATATTTTTGTATTTTTTTCCATCTATAATTGTTACATGCTCTTCACAAACAAAATTTTATGGCTATATAATATTCCATTGTGTGAGAGGAGTAAAACATTTGCTCTTACTAGAAATTCATGTCACATCCAGGTTTTTCACTATTACAGCCGAGGCTCTGAATGAACTTGACTAGAAAGCCTTTTTGCATTGTAGATGATTTCCTTAGGTTGGCTTGAAGGAGGCAAATGCTAGAGCTCTTGCTGTGTGCATCGCCAAATTACTGTTCAAAGGGCTTGCACTGGTTCCCTTGCCAACTGGAAGTGTACAGTTGGAACCTGGGATTTGGAGGGCATTGCTGATATCTTTTCCCGGTTCTTGGGAGAGAAGTTCCAAACAGTTCCTATAAGCAATTCAGAGCATATGCTGGAGGGGAGGACACAGAGAAGAGAGAAGGGTGGGAGGTCGAAATCCTACAAAGCATCTCATCGAGAGTGCAGATATGGTGCACTTTCTTCCCCAGGGGGCCTGACTGCAGGAGGGAGGGTCAAGTCAGCTGAGCTGGTCTGCTCAGGAGTCCTCTTCTTTCTTCAAGGATAGCCCATGGTGGAGTTCTTTTTCAAGTAAATGGTGATTTCTGCAGATAAGAATTTACTTTTAAAGAAATGGAATCAGTTCTATTTTTCCTTGAAAGTAAGATACTATATCTATTATATTATATATTAATGCTTCATTAAGCCCAACAAATACTTGGCCTCTGCCGTTTCCTAATTTAGGCTCTAGGGATGCAGTGGTGAACAAAATATGCTACAATAGTTTATTACTGTTAGCATGAATTCTATATTTAGTATACACTCTATAATATCCATGTTGGCTGCAGAGAGTAACATCAATCATATCTATTATTAGCAATAATATTTAAGATTAATATGACTAGCAGTGCCTGAGAATTTGTTGTTATGAAAAAGTGTTTTTCAGGCACTGTTGGAACTGAGATATTACAGTAGAGGAAGGTATTTTTTCCCCTGAGTTTCCAGATCTTTCCTGGCTAAGCCAGCATGCCAGACTTGTGGCTTATTAGAACTGGCACGGTGCCCTGGAGGGCTAATGTGTTAATAATAAGTAGTGCTTTTCCATACTGGCGTGCCTCTCATTAGCGTCCCCCAGGATCTGCCACTGCCTTGTGGATCTCCATTCTGCTCCTGATGCTCTGCTGAGAGCCTCTAGTAGTGGAGTTTCAGAGTCATTCATACATCAGAAGTGACTCTTTAAAAAGAGATCTTAGAAGTGGCAGGATAATTTAACCACCATGTGTGACTTCTGTAGCTCCAGAGGCTAAGATAACGATGACACCAATGGAACGTAGGGGTCCAGAGCAGCATCTTTCACTGGACAGAGGGAAGGGCACCTGGCTGTCCATATATGCTGTGGAGAGCTTTCTTTTAACTTTTTTGATCTTCCTTGAGTGTTCTTGCTCTGTTACTTACTAATAGGTCAAGAGAATGGGAGGCTATAGAAGTAGCTAAAGAGGGCGCCTTGCTATTTTGTGCTGGTGTGGTAGAATGAGCTCTTTTACTTCATCGGTGGGATAACAAACTTCTCCATAGACCTGGGTAACCTAGCCATGCAGCCCAGTGAGGAACCTCTTAGCTACAAATACCACGATCCAGTTCTTCATGGAGAGATCTTTCCCAGGCTCCATCATACCTGAACTCTAAGGACAGTTTTTATTTCCTATATGTGCACACTTCCAGCAAGGATTTACCGATATAATTTATGCAATTGTGAAGATTTAATGATATATGTATTGCAATGTCTCAACCTTCCAATCACACAGAACCAAAAAAAAAAAGTCCTCCAAAAGACCACACTATTAGTGACTGCTTTTGTAAGTTGATGGAATTTAAACACTCTTGGATGAAATTTCTCAATATAAAGTCATGTCTGATTTATTCATTTTATAAGCATATTAATTATTATTACTATTATTAAAACTAATGAATTAATCTTGACACTGGATTGCCATATAATTAGAGAAATAAAATTCTCTGTCTGAATGCTGAACTCACAGGCATTTGGTAAGTTGACTACTCCAGCCAGCTCCATTATTAATTTCAGGGTTGTTCGGTTCAACTTCAATTAAAATCAAACATTTATTTTATTACTTTCAATTGAATTGGATTGGATTGTTATCTTTGAATGGGTAATGTGGATAATATATGCAATGGTAATAAAATCCAAACAGTAAGGCTTTGTCCCACCCCTGCCCCTTCTCAGTGGCAATCAGTGGCGTCAGGGTTTTAGTGTGCACGTTGAGAGAGTTATCAGAGATCTACCTGCCCCCTTAGATATTACACCACTCTGCGCACATCTGATTTTATTGTACATAAATGGGAACACAGTACATACACTTTCCTGCCTTTGCTTTTTGCTTAATGTTATATCTTGTCCACAGTTTCGTATCTTTTTTGAATGACTGCATAGATTTTTGTTGTAACCCCAAAATGCATAGGGCACTTACCACATGTGAGGTGCTATCTGGGAAGTAAAGATGAATATGACAGGCCTCTGTTTCCCTTGAGATCATGTTCTAGCACCTGGGTAATTGTGAAAAATGACAGGCTATAAGTGTTCTATAAGGGAGATGTAAGTAGAGTTCAAAAAAATGAACCTGGGGGAAGAGATTTTTTCTACGTGGAAGACATAAGAAGTCTTGAAAGGGGAGGATTTGAACAAGGTACTGAATAATTGGTAGATCTCTGACGGTTGATGATGTGGGCTAAAGACAACCAAGCAGGGAGGGGAGAGAAGGGATGCACACTGAATCTGTTCATGTCACCATGACTGTGGTGTGCGGGTGTGGGGATAAAACTGGAATGAAGGCTTGATGTTTTGACTGTCAGTGAAGAGTGAGACTGTACACAGAGTCTTGTGTGTGTGTATGTGTGTGTCTATGTCCGTGTGTGTATATCTGTGTGTCTGTGTGTGTGTCTGTGTCTGTGTGGGTGTGTGGTGTACTGAGGCCTGGAAAAGTGGGTGGAGGTAGAGGTGGAGGAGGAAAGGCTTTCGTCTGGGCCACATGCGGAACAGAGCATGTGTGTGGGAAGGGAAAGGAACAGATGAGTTCTGGGGACATCACAGAGCTAATTTCTCTTATGGATAAGGGTTGGCAGCTTTGAAACATCTTTAACCCCTCTAAGTCTCCTCTCTGATGAACCTGAAGTTTTAAATTCCTAATGAGGACAATCTGACTGACAACCCATTTAGAATAATACACTTTCATAGAACAGTCAAACACACTTATTTCAACAGAGACATGGAACACCATTAATTTGCAGAAGAAAAATAACTGTGGGGTGGCACTCTTGCCAGGCAGCTATCATTGACATGACTGATTGGAAAAGTCATGGAATAATTGTGTATGTGCTGTCTGCATAAACAGACACATCAATGGCCAATTGTCTATTTGTAAAGGTGATTTTTTTTACAAGTGTAAGTGCAATATTATGCCTTTAAAGGGCAAAATATGAAGGAAAATAAAATACGCCAGATAACCTAAGAGCAAAGTATAAATGATATTTTGCAAGCTGACTTCATTAGCTTGTTTCCAGAATGAGCACTGTAGTGATAAATGGTATTGCTTGTTCCTCTTCAGTATTTTGAGATGTCTGACACTTTCAAGTGGTTCGCCATTAGAAAACAGGGAAGCTAGATAACCTGCTCATGTATTTACTGGCCAAATTCAAATAGACTAGATTCTTAAAACAATATACTATATGTCAGCCCATAATATCCTTTAAAAAAAACAAACAACTAGACCACTCCTTGTCCTCCAGAGAGAAATACACGTAACGTAGCACAGTAAGTGAAATTAATATCCTTTTTCTATGTGCCCCTAATAAATAGTTTCTCACCCTGAGCAAGTGGCTATTTGCAAGGGCTGTCAAATTGTTTCAAATTGCCTACTGGGAGATGCTCAGGTGAGTGATCCACTGTCTTTGTTGGGCCCAAGCCATTTTAGCTGGTGGTGAGTGACAGCAAAGAGTCCAGGAGTTCTCACCAAACTTCTGACTGAGTATTTGAGAGTCTGTAACCTGAGAGTCATGACTATGTTGACTGAGGACAAGTGACTACCCTTGGCAACCTTCATATTCCTTGGAGACCAGAGTGGTAGGGACGGTGAGGGGAAGGCATGGAAGTGCAAAGCTGTTGGTGAGGTGAGTCATTGTCTATCCTGCCTCTAATGCAGAAAGTCCCTCTGCAGGTGGCTTCTCCCCTCACCTTCCTAGAACACTCCCAGAGCTGGACACATCAAATGTCTAGGAGGCTTATGAAATATTGTCTTGACTTCTGCTTCCTTGCAATTCCCTTGTTCTCTCTCTCCCAAAAGAGCAGGATTTTAGGGTGCATAAGAATCACCTGGGATTGCTTTTTCCTTTTCTCTTCTCTAATATTTTTATTACCAAAGAGGTTAAAGATAATACAAAAGTAGAGAAAAACTATTTTAAGAAAATTTTGTACTCACCATCCATTCTAACAGTTATCAATATTTTGAAAACATAATTTCACTGATACCACCTGCTTTAAAAAAATATATATTTTTGAAACAGGATCTTGTTATGCAGCCCAGAATGGCCTTGAACTCACGATCCTTCTTCTTCAGTCTCTAGAGTGCTGGGATTATGGGAGAGCACAACTAGACTTGTAATGTAGTAATTTAAAGCAAATCTTAGTCATCATGTGCTTTCATCTGCATATACTTAAAATGCATATTTACCAGTGATGACTTCTCTTTCCATGTTTGTTAATGTCATTACCACACATAAAAAGTTAACAGTAATCCCCTCATATTATCTAGTACCCGATACATATTCCTGTTGTCTTGATTGTCTCTGAAACGTCTTTAAAGGCGTTTCTTTTTGAATCTGGATGCAAACAATATCTATGCAATGCGTATTGCTCTGTATTATATGTTTCTTAAGTATCTTTTAGTCTATGACAGCTTCAATATCCATTTAAAATATCTTTGATATGTTGAAGAAACTCAATCATTTGTCCTAGAAAATGTGCCACATTTGGGATTTGACTGTTTTCTCATGGAGAATTTTAACTCACATCCATTTCCTGTAAACTGATGGTCAGATCTGAGACTTATTCATCTTAGTTTCCCTCTTTGGACAAGAACATGTGACAGACGTGCTGTGAGCTTCCTAACATATCCCAGCAGGTGCTGTACCACTTTTAGCAGTGCTGGATTGTTCAGGTGATAGCATCTTGGAAGTGCTGGTTCATGGATCCAATCTCGACCTCTGAAACAGAACCTCTGAGAGAACAGCTCAGGTAATTGTGAGACAGGTGACCCATGGACTAACAGTGTCTGAGAAATGCAGTGCATGAAAGGCATTCTGAGCTGGAAGAAATTTGTGTATGTGTGCACATGTATGGTAGTTAATTTCATATATGAACTTATGTGTGCCATAGGGACCCAGACATCTGGTCAACCCTTATTCTGGGTGTATCTATGAGGGTGTCTGTGGATGGAATTAACATTTGACTGGGTAGACTGAGTAAATCAGACTGCCCTTCCTCATGTGGGTGGACTGCTTCCAATCAGTTAGAGACAGACAGAACAAAAAGGCTGAGTAAGTGAAAACTCTTTCTGCGTGACTGCCGATTTGGACATTGGTCTTTTTCAGCCTTTGAACTTGAACTGGACAGTTGCTCTTCTTGGGTCTTGAGCTTGCCAGGGGAAACATCAGATTCCCTTGTTCTCAGGCCTTTGCACTCAGACTGGCACTAAATCCTGGGCTTTCTGGGTCTGCAGCTTGCTGACTGCAGACCTCTTCTCAGCAGTCATAATCACGTGATCCAATTCCTTGCTTGTTACTCCCCCTCATCCCCATTCTTCAACTCTTTCCCAAGCATGGGAAGAGTTCATGTTTCCAAAACTAGTTTGACCAAGAAACCTTTGTGATGAGGAATTTTGCAGGTTTGGTCTTCTACAGACCCTTTGATGAAAACAACTTTGGTGCAATATAGAATAAACTCACTTTTTTCCTCCACACACTAACCCTTCAAATATTTGACAGAAACAATTTCTGTCCTTAAATTTCTCTCTCTCTCTCTCTTTTTTGGTAAGTGTCCCATATATGTTCAAGTTTTGCTCTTGGGACTTGCTCCAGCATTTTCTGTTTCCTTTTCCTGTTCTCTGGTTGGTCAGGGGCCTGACCTACCTCCCATATGATGTGGGAACACTGAGGAATGCCTCAGGCAAGGCCTTCAGGAGCAGCCATGTCCATCTGGTCCAGAAAGAGAAGGCCTCCAGCTGGTCAAAACAAACGTTCAGTAGCTTGGATATTATGTTGTGCTCTTTCCAGAGCTAACTTCTTAGGTTTCTGGTGCTGCTATTTCTTTGAAATGTTTTCACAATGAAGAGAATTGTCTCATGAAACAGAATCTTCAAGTATGCTTTATGTAGGTGTCTGAGGATGTAAGCAGACCCGACCTCTCCATTTCTCCTCTCTCTTCATTCCTCCATGCTCAGGCAGATTCTCCTTGATGGTGACAAGATGTTTAAAGCAGCCCCAAGGCCAGGTCCTTTTTCATCTATGTCCATCAGGAAAGGGCATTTTCTGCTTCTTGCAATACTTCAGAGAGTTCTGAGTGCAGAGAGTATGTCTGCATTGAAATAGGTAGACCTTTCCTTCAGCGTATGTCCTGGTTGAGTGTAACTCTAACCACACTGATGGTTTCACAAGTAGCAGTGCTTAGAGAAATTTCACATCAATGAATAGAGAAGATCTTTGACTCTGTCTTGGTCAGCCCCTTGTCTTTGGTAGTTTGATCATTTCTCTCCCCTTTCAGCTAAGATTCAGAGTAGTTAATTGGTTTTACATAGTCACATACATAGTTGGGGACAGAGCTGTGTTAGAAGCTCTCTTTTGTGAAGACCAAGCCTCTACATGAAGGGGAATCCCACTCATGGACTTTATTCCTTGGGCCAATGTTTGACGGCGATTTTATTGTGCAATGCTGCTTTGCTTTGATCATCTGTGATCACGTTCTTTGTTTTGGAGGTCAGTCAGAAGGGGCAATGGCCACCACTCATGGCCTCTCTTTTGAACCTTGGCTTCAGGAGAAGGGAACCTGTGAGGCCTCATCAGTGGGCAGGGTTTGTGATCTTATGGATGGTTTTATACTAAAGCTTTAAAAATTTCTAACATTTCTTGAGGAGAGAAACTCCAGGGTACAGTATAAAAACAACTTACCCTGAATGTAATATATATATGTAATCTATATGGGGTTTTAAAAATTGATAGCTATTATAGCTATCATTAGACAAATAGTAAACAGAATAGTAAGAATTAAAATAACCCACATTTATCCCACCCTTCCCAGCATATCTACTTTAATTTTTCCTTGCTCCCTCCTACACTCTGTGCACAATTATTTATACAGTGAGAGTTGATGAATGGCCAAGGGCAATACTTCTATCATCATATAGGTCTAAGCTTAGACCTCTGGAACAGCCACTTACTGGGTGACCTTAGGAAAATTGACTACATTTGCATGGTTTAAGTTTTGAATCTGTAAAATGGGGATGATAATGACAATAATATACATCAATTAATTTTTCTGAGTGTTAATTGGAACAATGCTGTTTAGCACAGGGCAAACCTTACATATCCTCTGGACATTAGCTATTGTAATAGTAGCATAATTATAATTTCTGCATAGTCACAATTGTAGCATAGATATACCTTCTGCTCTGTTCATGTAACATGTGGTCAACATTAAACATTAAATCTGAATTTCCTTCCTTCTTTCCTTCTTTCCTTCCTTTTTTGTGGTACTGGGGTTTAAACTCAGGGCCTCACACTTTCTAGGCAGGCATTCTACCACTTGAGCCATGCTTCCCAACCTTAGGTTCAGCCATTAGAATTTTCTACAGAGAGAGCTTAAGAAATCCAAGATATCACACTCCTTTGCACCCCAGTCAAAAATTCCTACCCTGATGTCAATTTTGCATCTTCTGCAGCCGTTGTTTGGAATAATCCTGGCAAGTAGGGAGTAACTTCTCCTTACCTTTCCCTTGATTGCTGAGCCAGAACTGAGTGGGGCAGTTTATACAGATGCCATTTTGTCTTGCCAGAGTGGCCTCATGGACATGGTGCTTGGTTGGATAGAACTCAGTCAGGCTGAGTCCATACCACTAGTCTTTCTAGAATGTCTCAGCTCTTCCTTCCCCATGGTTTATGGTATGTGATACCAGTGGGATCCTACATTCAGAGTCTTTATCCAAGCTGCTTCTTGACAGGGCAAAAAGTCATCATGAAATGGTAGGTATTTGAGGGGGAAGAGAGGAGATAAGGAAAGGGTGAAGGAGGTGAATATGGTGGAAATATGTACTCATGTAATGAAAATGAAGAAGGGGAACTTCTCTAAGAATGTGGGGAGGGAGGAATAAAGAAGAATAATGGAAGGGGTGAATTTGACTAGGATATATTGTAAGCACTTTTATAGATGCCATAACATGCCCTCAGGGCAGCAGTAATGTAATAATAAAAAAAATGGTAGGCATTCCTGTGAGAGAAAAAGAAACACAGAGAGGTGAAGAGAGAATGGAAACTTAGGTAATTCCACTGTGACTGGAGAAGTTGAAAGCAAGAGGAAAGCTGATACCAAAGACTCCTGTCCTTAGTCCCCTCAGTATCCATTTTCCTAGAAGATGCTATCTGGGCACTTAGAGATGCAAGGGCCCAGAGTCTTATCTAGCTTAGTCCCAGGAGTCTAGGCAAAGGGTCAAGGTGGTAAAACTTATCTTTGTGGGGGTCTGTACCTCACTTCTACCTGCCTACTGACCAGCCCAGTCATGGAAGATTCTGCTGTTTCCTAGGCTGTTAGATAAAATGAAATCATGGTGGTATAATGCATTTTGGTACCCTTTCTGGGAAGCTTATATTTGTGAAGACAGGCACTGGGAGAGATGAAAATGCTTGCTATTCAGAATTCAGAGACATGGACTAAATCCCCATTGATTGGGTTGTTCTTGATGAGATTCACTGACTTCGACTCAGAGGTAGGGGAAAGGTTTCACAGAGGATGTGAAGGTCAGTGTGGGTCTTGAAAAATGCATAGGAGTTCACGCAGTTTGCAGTGGTCGGAAGAGGACCCTTGTGCACATGACAGGGCCAGTATACCTGGAGAGTAGCCGGAAGTCTGTAATGACAGTATTAGGGAAATGTGGATAGTCTTACAACAAACCTTATAAAAGTACAGAAATCTTAGGGAGACATTTTTTTCCCTATCTTTCTGATGGTACTACAGTTTGAACTCAAGGCCTTGTGCTTGGTAGGCTAGCACATGACCATTTGAACTACACTCCCAGCTCTTTTTGCTTTAGTTATTTTCTGGATAGGGTCTTGCTTTTTGGCTTAGGCTGGCTTTGGCTCACGATCCTCCTATCTGTTCATCCTGCATAATTGGTATTATAAGTAGAAACCAATATACCTGGCTTATGTGTTGAAATGGAATCTTGCTAGCTTTTCTCCCCAGGCTGGCCTCAAACTGTGATTCTCCTGATCCATGCCTCCTGAGTAGCTGGGATTACACCCTCACATCTGGCTCTTGTGGGAGAGATTTCTAAGATTTCTTGGGGAGAGAAACTCCAGGGTGCAATATAGAAACAACTTACCCTGGAATGAGTAAGGTGGGAGAGTAAGGTGGGAAAGATGGGTCAAGTTCATGTTCTGAAGGGTTTTGTAATTGATACTGAGGAATTTTGACCTTTCTTATGGTCAGAAACTTCCAATAGTGTTGAAACATTTAAAACAAGGGTTATGCATGATCAGCTCTGAATTTTAGTTAAAAGTTCAAGATTATATTATCAAAATAGACAACAATGATACTAATAGCAGTAGCTGACATTTACTATGCATTTACCATGGGCTAGAGACCTTATATTAACCAGTTTGCATTCATTACTACATTTGAGTTTTATCACCACATCACTGTGAGAATGGGTTGAATTGTGTCCCCCTCAAATTCATTTGCTGGAGTCATTTTATTTTGGCAGCACTGGCATTCAAACTCAGGGCCTCACACTTTCCAGGCAGGCACTCTTACCACTTGAGCCATTGCACCAGCCCTTTTTTTGTGATTTTTTTGTTTTGAGATAGGATCTCATGAACTATTTGCCTAGGGCTGGCTTTGAACTGCAATCCTTCTGATCTCTGCCTCCTGAGTACCAATGGTTATAGGCATGAGCCACTGGTGCCAGCTCATTTGCTGGAATCTTAATCACCAGTTACCTCAGGATGTTAGGTTTACAGTGGTAATTAGGTAAAAATTAGGTATGCAGAGTGGTATGTTAGTCAGCTTTCCATCATTGTGAGAAAGGACCTGAGCTGATTAACTTACAAGGAGGAAAGATTTATTTTGGCTCACAGTATCAGAGGTTTCAGTCCATGGACAATGAACTCTGTCACTTTCGGTCCTGTGATGAGAGAGAACATCATGGTAAAACAAGGTTGCTCACCTCGCAGTGGCCAGAGAGCAAAGAGAAAGGGGAAGGGGAGGGGTCCAGTTATCTCCTTCAAGGGCATGACCACAATGACCTAACTTCCTTCCATTAGGCCCCTCCTCTTAAAGGTTCTACTCTTTCCCAATAGTGCTACAGGGTGGTAACCAAACCTTTAAAACATGGCCTTTTGGGGGACACTTAAACATACCGTAGTGGGTGGCTATTACTCGATCTGGTTGGTGTCCTTATAGGAGAGGAAATTTCAACACAGGGAGAGACACCAGGCACAGAGCACACAGAGGGGAGAACACATGAGGATACAGTGAGCTGGCAGCTAGCTAAGGAAGAGATACCTTGGAAGAAACCAAACTTGTCAGCTCCTTGATTTTGAACGTCTACCCTCTGCAGTTGTAAGTAAATATTACTGTTATTTAAACTACCAGCTTGTGGTATCTTTTTAATGGCAGTTCTTCCAGTCCATGGAGGCTGTTATTCTCACATCGACCAAGGCACAGAGAGCCATTTTCCCATAATCTCACATCAAACCCATGGCAGAGAAGGGATTGAGCCCTAAGTCATGACACCCTAGGGTCTTCTCAGAGTCGCTAAGGGGCCCAGAGACTGTGAGGAGTACAAAGCATTATTGCCTTTGGGAAATTTAAAGGTGATTTAAAGGAGTGGTAGAAGGATGATCTTGAAGGATCCCTGCTTAAGACTGTTTCTTAGACATCCCTTTCATTCAGAAATATGCCACTAACTCATCTCTTTTACCTAACTTATCTTAGGAACATGGACAAGAAATCCTGAGGTTCCTTTCTAGATCAAAGGTGAGAATATGGGGAAACTGAGAATACAGTAAAACTCAGCAAACAGTCCATATTAGGATGAAGCACCTCTTCACTGTAAATTGTGTGCTTTATGTTAAAAATGATTGCTACCATCATCCTCAGCGGCTGATGAGTATCATCGTGTCTGCCTTGGCTCATCCTGGCTCTGCCCAGTGCACTGCCTTGGTTTCCAGTGTATAACTCAGTGTCAGGGGAGTTTATGTGCTGCTTAAGCCCCTGCAATCTAGAGATAGGAAACACACTCTAAATGCTGTAATTATATTTTTAGAGCATTCGGTTTGAGCTAATAAATCAGAGAGGACAGCCTAGCAGGGGTGAGCCTAGCATTCAAGTCAGTAATATTGTGAATCTGTTTAGCCCACCAGCTCCTAATGAGGAGGGCAAGGGGCCCTGTGTAGCAGGAGGAGATGAGGATTCCACATCTGGATACACACTCACTTGAGAATTCCAGGTGTCCTTGTCCCTTTTTGTGGAAACAAAGGCATTTACTAAAGCTTCTATTGATTATACTGGGGGAAGGGGGTCATTAAAACAGTGAGGAAAATTCAAGGGTGAATATTGCTTTTTAGTTTCCTTTTCTCTGCCTCCTTGTTCTTCCTCATACTTTCATATTATTCCCATTTCTGTTATAAAATGAGAAAGAGATGGGGGAAAAAGACCAAAAAATTAGTAAAAATATTCTATGTGTATAATCAGGAGACTGGGATTCATATCTGACTTTGTCTCCAATTGGTCATGTGACCTTGGGGTAATTCATTCCACTTCTCTATTTTTGATCGTGTAAAATGGAATGGCTAGACTATGTAATTTTTAACATTTGATGATCCCAAGTTCTCTAAGTTCTGAGAAGACAGATGAAAGAAAGAGGGTGGAGGATATCAACTCAAATGCATTGTTGGTATTGGGATCAGACCTGAGAGTCAGTGATGAGTTACATTGTTTTGACTCTCTTTGCCCCGCATTTTTTTCAGCTGTGATATCCTGATTTGCACTGATGGTGAGAACCTTACTCGTGGGCATCCAATGGACAGTGCTTTAGCTATTTCCCAATGTTTCTATGGAACCTGACCACTTCTGGGTCCTATTCTTCTGAAAGGTAAAAGAATCAGTATGGACAAATGATTTCATAATAAGAACTAAATGACTTATTTTTCTCAGGCACCACCTTTCAGATGCCACAGCTCTTCAATCTAATTTCCACTCACTGAACACCCATTGTGTGGAAAACTCTATGCTATTGGCTGTAGGAATATATTTATTTGGTTCCTGCCCCCTGGGGTGCAAGCTCTTGGTAGGGCTGCACAATGCCACCTGTGATGAAAGTAAGCTCTAGGAGGAGTGGAAAGAAATTGTGTTGAGCTGAGTCTTGCTGGTTGAAAGGCAGCAATGGGTAGAAACAAGGGCACACTCAATCCGGAAACCTGTTGGATAAACACACAGGGAGAAATCCAAGTGTGTTTAGTGAAAGACAGCAGTTTGGCAGGTGAGTCGATAAGTTGGGTGTGAGGGTGAAGATGAGGGACAGGGAAGCAGGGTGTCTGGGGCTTTGAATGCCATGCTGAAGAATTGGGCTGCCTTCTGTAGGCATCTGGAAGCCACCGAGGGTGAGCTGGCTTCTGGTGAGAGCTGAAGCTGTGTTTTCCCTATAATCCAATGTATTTGCAGGACTGGAGTGGGGGATATAGACCCAATCTCAATCTATCTGTGTGAGAGTCCCGGTATCCTAACTTCAGGGGGCATATAGGTGCCAGTAGTTTTTTAATTTTAATTAACTTTATTGCTTTTACATTTACTCACATGTGTGTACATTGTTTGGGCCACCTCCTCCCCCACACTTCCTGCTTCTGGGCAGAACCTGTTCTGCCTTCTTGTTCTCTGATTTTGTTGAAGAGAAAACATAAGAGATAATAAGAAAAACATAGCATTTTTGCTAGTTTGAGATAAAGATAGCTACACAGAGAGATTCCTAGCATTGCTTCCATGCACTTGTGTATTACAACCCACATTGGTTCATCTCTATCAGACCTTTTCACTAGTCCCCTTCCCATAGTGGCCTCTGCCAGTTTAAGGTTACTATATTCGCTTCTATACAGTGAGCATATCAACCACATTCAAGTTTTAGGTTTCCTTCCCCTTCCCTATTCCTCCTGTATGTGTTCTCCCCTTAGTGTGTGACCCATCTCCAATAATATTATAGCATTTGTTTTGGGTCATACTCCACATATGAGGGAGAACATGCAATTTTTGACCTTCTGAGCCTGGCTAACTTCGCTTAAGATGATGTTCTCCAATTCCATCCATTTACTTGCGAATGACAAAATTTCATTCTTCTTTGTGGCTGAGTAAAATTCCATTGTGTATAAATGCCACATTTTCTTAATCCATTTGTCAGTAGTGGGGCATCTTAGCTGTTTCCATAGCTTGGCTATTGTGAATAATGCTGCAATAAACATGGGTGTGCAGGTACCTCTGGAGTAACCTGAGTCGCATTCCTTCAGATATGTCCCCAGCAGTGGAATTGCTGGATCATATGACAGATCTACGTTTCATTTTTTAAGAACCCTCCATACTGTTTTCCGTAGCAGTGTATGAGGGTTCCTTTATCCCTGCAGCCTCGCCAACACCTGTTGTTGGTGGTGTTCTTGATGATAGCTATTCTGACAGGAGTGGGGTGGAGTCTTAGTGTGGTTTTGATTTACATTTCCTTTATGGCCAAGGATAGTGAGCATTTTTTCATGTTTTTTTTTTTTACCCATTTGGACTTCTTTCTTTGAAAAGGTTCTTTTTAGTTTAGGTGCCCACTTCTTTATTGGTTCATAGATTTTTGAGCTCCCTGTATATTCTGGTTATCAGTCCCTTGTCTGCTGTATAGCTAGCAAAGATTTTTTATCTCATTATGTTTGTGGTCTCTTCAATTTAGAGACTGTTTCTTTTGTTGTGCAAAAACTTTTTAATTTTTTGTAGTCCCATTTGTTAATCCTTTCTCTCAGTTGCTGGGCCACTTGAGTTTTACTGAGGAAGTCCTTGCCTATACCTAAAGTCCCGGAATTCCTAGCCAGAGCAATAAAGCAAGAAGAAGAAATAAAAGGAATACAAATAGGTAAATAAATAGTCAAACTATCCCTATTCGCAGATGACATGGTCTTATACCTTAAAGACCCAAGACACTCTACCCAGAAACTCCTAGCACCATAAACAGCTTCAGCAATGTAGCAGGATATAAAATCAACTTACAAAAATCAGTAGCCTTTCTATACACCAACAATGAACAAATTGAGAAAGAATATAGGAAAACAATTCCATTTACGATAGCCTCAAAAAAAAAAAACAGTCAAATACCTAGGAGTAAACTTAACAAAAGATGTAAATGACTTCTACAAGGAGAACTACAAACCCCTGAAGAAAGAGATGAAGAAGAGTACTCTGCTCATGGATTGGCAGAATCAACATAGTAAAACAGCTATACTACCAAAAGTAACCTACATGTTTAACACAATTCCCATCAAAATCTCAATGACATTCGTCACAGAGATTGAAAAATCAACCCTAAAGTTCATTTGGAAACACAAAAGACTGTGAATAGCCAAGGCAATACTGCGTAAAAGGAGCAATGCTAGAGCTATCACAATCCCTGACTTCAAACTATACTACAGAGCCATAGCAATAAAAGCAGCATGGTACTGGCACAAAAATGGACATGAAGACCAGTGAAACAGAATAGAGGACCCGGATATAAATCCACACAGCTATGCCCACCTTATTTTTGACAAAGGTGCCAAAAACATACGATGGAGAAAAGACAGCCACTTCAACAAATGTTGCTGGGAAAAGTGATTATCTGCCTGCAGAAAACTGAAACTAGATCCATGCTGTCACCCTGTACTAGTATCAACTCAAGATGGATTAAGGACCCAAAACCTCAAGGTTAGTACAGGAAAGAGCAGGGAATACACTGGAAGCAATAGGTGCCAGTATTAATAGGAGATACCAGCTATGACCCTATGATAAGAAGGACTGGGATAGGGGCAACTGGCAGTGTCAAGACGACTGTTTTTGGACTTTCCTAGGAAATCCTCAGAAGTTCTTGGGATGGTTTGGGCAGAAGGCAAGGGGCCTGCAGGTTCCACAGAGTAGGTGTGGGTGGAGACAGGGAAACAATTTTGTATGAATATCACTGGAAAACTGGAAAGTGAAGAGAGGGATGTCCTTAGGGCAGTGGCCCTAGAAGAAAAGAAGGAGACTGATGACTAGGACTTTGTGGAGCCATTGGGGTGGGGAAATGGCCCCTTTAGTCACATTCTGTGGTGGCACTGGGGTGGGTGAGACTTGTTTGGCCTCTGCACATGGCACGGGCTATCCAGTCTTCTTTCTCTGCCTCTGAAGCCCCCAGAGGTCCAGCAACACTTTCCATTTGTTCAGCAACATTCTAGGAAATACCACTGATCTAGGATCTTATTAATAAATATTCTTGAATTTTTTAAAGCCCAGGGATTAGCCAATGGGCTTCTTTATGTCACAGGAAAAAACTAAGGGAGACTAGAAGGAAAGTGGCTTCTGCCCTTGGCTCCTGGATCTGTCAGATGCATAGATCCTGGTGGCTCACTTGTGCACCATCGCCCTAGAAAACTGGAGAGGGAGCAGCAGAAGTGGAAGACCCTGTAGTTCTGGGTAGTTACAGGGAGACGTGGAAAACAGGTATCAAAAAGCCCAGGGCTTTCTAGCTGAGGTCGCATCGCCTTTCACATTTCAACCCCCTCTGAGCTTGTATTCTCCAGGAGGCTCTACTCAGATACGCTCAACACGTCCACTTAAGTAACTCCATTACGCTCGCAGGTGCTTTTACATTATGCACCTCCCATCAGGTGGGGCGCTCAATCACTCAGCACAGGACCTGACGTCTCTCCACTAATATCACTTTACACACAGCTAATGAACACAGGTTCCCAACAAGTGACTGCATCAGTCAATAAGGGACGGCACAATTCTACCTGCCCGTGCCACCTTCGCTGCCTCTGGAGCCAATTAGCTGGCTCAGTCCCCAGATCTGCGGGAATACATTTCCCAGAATGGTTCTCCTGCTCACCCTGGGGTTATCTTTGTTCTTCTCCTTTGCAGAGTGTGTGCAAAACACCGTGTGTGTGTGTGTGTGTGTGTGTGAGATAGCTCCCCTGAAAGGCAGGGAAGGCCTGGTTTGATTTGTTCTCCAATTTTAGCACCTTGGTCCAAGCAAAGTGGCACAGGTTGATTTGGGTGCAGGAGAGATGATGCCAAGAACCCTGCCGTCAACAGACTGGTATGCATCTCAGCACTCTCCTTGTCTCACGGTTTTAACTGTTACCTGGCAGGTAAGGATTCAATAAGATATGAAAGTGCCAGTCCCTTTCTGCACTTGTCCTTCCTTCTGTCCTATCTGACTGAGAAATCCTCTGCCTTAGGTCTTCTTAATGAGACAATAGCTGGGCCAGGTGTACAGTGAGTTCCTCAGCAGTAGCTGTTCCATTGAAGGGTTTGTATACTGTTAGAGTTTAATGAATGCTGCAGACCTACAGAGGTCTTTTGAGCACTCAGGCCTGTCTTGTGTGACCATTAACTTGTTTTCAAGGAGCTAGTGGTCTGACTCAAGAAAAGAAAAAAATAATTCCAGAGAGTTATCCTGTGATGATTTATTCTTTCTTTGATGTCCTTTTTTGTTTGATGTAATGAATTACTGGCTCTCTAATTGTGGAAGTCAACCACTCGAGTTCTCTGTGCACAGTGAAGGAGTAAAATCTTTAATGATGGAACCTCGTCATAACTAATGGAATGAGACTAGAAGAGGTTTTCTCTTGAGTAAAAGTTATACTCTACTTTTCAGTCTAATACAATATCTTAAACTGAAGGTGCAATGGGATTAAAATACTTTTCTGTTGCCAGATCAGAAGTATCAACCCTTTGGCACTTTAAGGTTACAAAGCCATTGCAGTTTAGATAGTGTTGAACAGGATGAAGTTGTGTAGGGACCTGCAGTGTGAGTCCTGAGATTTTGTGGCCTGTGTGAGTTTGCTCACAGCACCGCTCCACATCTACTGATTGCCTACAGGGTCTCTGTGAGGTGTGATACATTGTGCTGAGCTGTGTGGGGACAAAGGAGGGCGATGTGGTCCCTGCACTCACTTTAGCTCCTACCTACAAGGGGTCTGCATCATAGTGAAGGAGAATGGCTGGAAATGTGATCTTTTGCAACTATTAATGGATACTCTTTCCTTTCCTCATACTGTGATTTGCCTACCTATTCCCCCTGAATAACTGGAATTACAGGTGTGCACCACCATGCCTGGCTATGAATACTTTCTTTTAGTGCTTGGAGGACTAGAATAAAATATCATGACTTCACATCAGTGTGCTTTATTTCTGGGAGTCCAAACCTTGGTACAGAGAGTGATGCTTCTCTCCCTCCTTCCTCCACAATAACATTGGTCACAACAATATTTGGCAAGTTCTTGACTCACCAAAGGGAACTTTATAGTGGTGGACAGCATCATTGGTGTTGAAAAATCATGGACTTTGATCCAAGGAGGCAGGAATGATTAGGAATGGGAAGGGAGAAAATGTGGTAGAATTGAGGTAAACTTTCCAGGTGGCAAATAATTTATATATCTCTGATCATTTAAAGAACTTCCCAAGGCTGAGCTGATACCTTGCTGACTTGTGCTCTTCACTGTCTTTAATCTGTTTCATGAAGTCGCCTTAAGTCTGGGTTAGTATTAAATATCTCTGAAATGGACATTTTCAAGTATACACCAAGTAGAGAGAGTAATTTAACAACCCCCAGCTCTCCATTACCCAGTTATCTATTCGACAACTAACACTTACCAGTCACATGTCTTCCATCACCATTCTCTCATTTTCCTGGAGTATTTAAAGGAAAACCTAAAACACCATGTTTTTCACTTGTCAATACTTTAATGTATGTTATAACAGATAAGAACTTAAATACAGGTACATATACTTGATGCCATTGTCACAGCTAATAATACTCCAATAAATAATATCCAATATCCAATCCATATTCAGTTTTTCTAAATGGGCTAAGAATGTCATTTCCTTTTTTTTTTTTTTTAGCAGTACTGTGGTTTGAATTTAGGGTTTTGTACTTGCTAGGCAAGCACTCTACCACTTGAGTCATACCTCCAGCCCTTTTTGCTTTAGTTTGTTTTTCAGATAGAGTCTTATTTTTGCCCATAGTCAGCCTCAAACCATGGTCCTCTTACCTTTGCCTCCTGCATAGCTGGGATTACAGAAATGAGTCACCACACCCGGCCTTCAGTTGTTCTTTTTAGTGTGAATTCAAATAAGCTTTATCTAGTGCATTTGGTTGATTCTCTTAAATGTATTTGCTTTCCAGGCCATTGATTTGTTGGAGGAACTGGTATTGATATCTCCAGTGAACAAAATGGTCTTTAGATGAAAGGTCTTTGGATTGGGAATTGGGAAAGCCATGCTCAAAGCCCAGCTTTGCCAACAGTTTTCAGCGTGGCCTTGGGATAGGCAGTTGATCTTTGTGAGTGTCAGTTTCCTTCTCTAAAATATGAAAAGTTCTGACCAGGTGCTCTCTGAGACCCTTCCTAGACAGCGGGGAGAACAGGGCAATGACTGCTACATCTGTGTGAGCCATTCACTCAAACTCTCAGCTTTTAGAGAGAGTCAGCCACAAGGTAGGGATTATTTCTGTCTGAGCATATGGAAAAACAACCAAACAACCCACATTTAGATATGCTTGGAAGAAGGTGGACCTTCCTCACCAGCAGCCTTCTAACTTGAAGCCTCCCTGAAAATAAGGAGAACACTGGGGGCCAGACGGGGGTGATAAGTGGCCCTCATCTCAAACTTTCCTACCTCATTGGCCACAGCCACTGGTTGCTTCACGCAGGGACAGGACATGCAGTTTCTGAAGTGTCTTCACTCTTCTACAATTCACCAAGGTTTAAATAAAGAAGATTCCAGACCCATGGAACATTAGAGTGGGAAGAGATGGCGGCACTAACTTACTCCAACTCCTTACATGGTGAACAAGCACTTTCTATAACATTGTTCAAAGCACTTCTTTAAAAAAGTTTTTCCTTTATTGTTGTGCTGGGTGGGGCACACTGCAGCATTTATGAAGATTCTTACAATGTATCAGCTATATCATACTTGAATTCACCCCTTGCACTGCTTCCCTTCACGCCCCCCCCCATTCATGGAACAGTTTCAACAAGTATCATTTTTGCATTTACATGCATGTGTACACATTTTTTGCACTGTGTTCACCCTCCTACCTTCTTTCCCCTCTACCTCCCTCCTTCCACTAGTGCCAGCCCTCCCTCCTGGGCAGGACCTGTTCTGTTTCCTGTTCTCTGATTTTGGAGAAGAGAAAAGATAAAAGACAAAAAGAAAAACATGACGTTTTTTGCTAGTTTGAGACAATGATAGCTATACAGGGCATTTCCTTATGACATTTCCATGCATGCATGTGTTCTACCCCCAATTGGTTTATCTCCTTTAATTATCTACAGTCTACCTTAGTCCCTTTCTTACGGTGGTTTCAGCAGGTTTAAGATTTCTATATTCATTCCTGTATAGAGGGTATGTCAAGCATATTCAACTTCTTAGTTTCCTTTTCCAAAGCACCTCTTGACAGTAAGTTTGGCCTTCCTGTGGAGGCAACTCATGGCCTCCTGAGGCAGCTCATTCCAGTTCAGTGTAACCGCTAGGGCGTTCTTCCTTACCTGAGATTTTCCTCTCTGAAACGACCACTATTGGGACCTTGTTTTATTCTCTACAAACAGCTCTCATCTTTATGTGACAACTCTCCAAAAAATTGAAGAGTTGGACTGAATTCATTCTTGCCAAGGACCTTCATCCATGCACTGTGGCTAGGTTGACTCCTCACTGTTCCAGCCATCTTATGGATATTCTTTCGTTGGCAATGACCCAGATAAAGTGTAAGTTCCACAACTGGACACAACACTCCAAGTGAGTGACCAGTGTGGAGCAGGACTATCACCTTGTTCTGTATATTATGTCCAGAAGGATAGCCTGCTATCCTTGAGAAGAATGTTCTGAAACTCTTCTAGAGATGTCTGTGGAAGGAAGGAGGTTTTAGCCAAGCAGAATGCAGGGACACAGGACCATAGAATATTGGTGGTCAGATTCTTTAACTGGAGAAATTTGCACAGAAAAGAGCTCTATAGGACATTATCATTCTGAATTTGATTTTCCAAAGACTTTGGGATTGGAAAGTCATTCTGAAGATATTCCTTAAAAAGTGTTTAGTTATCCTAGACCCTAATTGCTTTTAGCCTTGAACGGACCCATATATTTATTTCTTGGAACTCTTCCCCACAGAAAGTGTGGATTACACTACTGTGATAATTTTGAATAAGGCAACTCCATAGTTTGGGTGAATTTATCCTGGAACATACAACTCTCTTCTATAACAGAGAAGAATGTGGGTAGAAATTCAGAACTGGAGGAGAAGCTCAGAGCTGAAGGGTGACTTTTGGGATTGACTTCAAGAAACCATGAAATGAGGGAGACTCCGAAGACATAATGAAAGTAAAAGCCATAGGGAACTATAAATTCTCTGAAAATACCAAAAGCACAGCATTTGTAAATTATCACATATTAATTATACAAAGCAATGAGTTTGTTATGACATTTCTATACATGTACAAAATGTATTTTGATTGTATTCTCCCCCCTTTATCATGGGAGAAATGGGAGAAAATATTTGCCAGCTATTCATCTGACAGAGGCTTAATATGCAGAATATATAAAGAACTCAAAAAATTAAACACCAAAAGAGCAAATAATCCAATGAATAAATAGGCAAATGAATTGAGCACTTTACAAATGAAGAAGTATATATGGTCAATAAATATGTGAAAAATTGTTCAAGATCTTTAGCCATAAAGGAAATGGAAATCAAAACTACATGGAGATTCCATCTCATCACAGCCAGATGATTATCATCAAGTAAACAACAACAAATGCTGGTGAGGATGCAGGGAGAAAAGGAGTCCTTACACCCTGTATGTAAATTAGTATAGCCACCATAGAAGTCAAAATGGAGTTTCCTTAAAAAATTAAAAATAGAACTACTATATGATTGATCCATTGACACCTCTTCTGGGGATATACCCAAAGGAATCAAAGTCGGCTTATGATAGAGATACCTGAACACGTATGTTTATTGTGGCTCTACTCACAATAGCCAAGCTATGGAATCAGCCTGTGAGCCCAGCAGATGAATGGATAAAGAAAACGTGGTATATATATACAATGGAGTTTTACTAAACCGAAAAGGAGAAGAAAATTATGTCATTTGTAGAAAATGGATAGTACTGGAGATCATAAGTGAAGTAAAACAGTTCTATAAAGGCAATTACAACATTTTCTCTCACATGTGAAATTTGGGGGGGAAGGGACATGAAATAAAAGGGAGACTATTATGGATGTAGAAGGGGAAAACAAGAAGGAGAGTGGGGGATAAGGAAGTACGATATTTTAAGCCAACTTTTGCTCATTGTGGTAGAGCAGATACTAAGAAGCATTGTGTTGTGTTCTTACAATATAAGACTTTTATGGCATACCATCTCTGTCTTACTCTAATTCTAATTGCCTAAACTTTCAGCCATGTTTTTCTTGTTGCTACAGATGTTTTTTTACTACTAGTGACTATAACTCTCCATGTTTATTCCTACCCCACCCCACACCACCCCACTCACAGACAGTTCTGAGATGACATTTACAAGGAATAATCTTATTTTTAATTGATTAATTAATTAATTAATTGTGCTGGAGATCAAACTCAGGGCCTTGTACATGGCAGGCAAGTGCTCTGCCACTCAGCTACATTGTCAGCAGCTGGTAATCTTTATCACCTTTTTTTTTAATTGTGTTATTGGTATTGCTGGATCAAATGGTAGATCAATGTTTAGCTTTTTAAGTAGCCTCCAAATTTTTTTCCAGAGTGGTTGTACTAGTTTACATTCCCACTAACAGTGTAAGAGGGTTCCTTTTTCCCCGCATCCTCTCCAACACCTGTTGTTTGTAGTATTGCTAATGATGGCTATTTTAACAGGGGTGAGGTGGACTCTTAGTGTGGTTTTAATTTGCATTTCCTTTATTACTAGAGATGGTGAGCATTTTTTCATGAGTTTTTTGGCCATTTGAATTTCTTCTTTTGAGAAAGTTCTGTTTAGTTCACTTGCCCATTTCTTTATTGGTTCATTAGTTTTGGGAGAATTTAGTTTTTTAAGTTCCCTATATATTCTGGTTATCAGTCCTTTGTCTGATGTATAGTTGGCAAATATTTTCTCCCACTCTGTGGGTGTTCTCTTCAGTTTAGAGACCATTTCTTTTGATGAACAGAAGCTTTTTAGTTTTATGAGGTCCCATTTATCTATGCTATCTCTTAGTTGCTGTGCTGCTGGGGTTTCGTTGAGAAAGTTCTTACCTATACCTACTAACTCCAGAGAATTTCCTACTCTTTCCTGTATCAACTTAAGAGTTTGGGGTCTGATATTAAGATCCTTGATCCATTTTGAGTTAATCTTGGTATAGGGTGATATACATGGATCTAGTTTCAGTTTTTTGCAGACTGCTACCCGGTTTTCCCAGCAGTTTTTGTTGAAGAGGCTGCTATTTCTCCATCGTATATTTTTAGCTCCTTTGTCAAAGACAAGTTGGTTATAGTTGTGTGGCTTCATATCTGGGTCCTCTATTCTGTTCCACTGGTCTTCATGTCTGTTTTTGTGCCAGTACCATGCTGTTTTTATTGTTATTGCTGTGTAATATAGTTTGAAGTCAGGTATTGTGACACCTCCTGCATTGTTCTTTTGACTGAGTATTGCCTTGGCTATTCGTGGCCTCTTGTGTTTCCATATAAATTTCATGGTAGATTTTTCAATCTCTTTAATGAATATCATTGGGATTTTGATGGGAATTGCATTAAATATGTAGATTACTTTAGGGAGTATTGACATTTTTACTATGTTGATTCTACCAATCCATGAGAATGGGAGATCTCTCCACTTTCTATAGTCTTCCTCAATCTCTTTCTTCAGAAGTGTATAGTTTTCCTTGTAGAGGTCTTTCACATCTTTTTTTTTTTTTTTTTTTTTCATTTTTCTTTTATTATTCATGTGTGCATACAAGGCTTGGTTCATTTCTCCCCCCTGCCCCCACCCCCTCCCTTACCACCCACTCCGCCCCCTCCCGCTCCCCCCCTCAATACCCAGCAGAAACTATTTTGCCCTTATCTCTAATTTTGTTGTAGAGAGAGTATAAGCAATAATAGGAAGGAACAAGGGGTTTTGCTGGTTGAGATAAGGATAGCTGTACAGGGCATTGACTCACATTGATTTCCTGTGTGTGGGTGTTACCTTCTAGGTTAATTCTTTTTGATCTAACCTTTTCTCTAGTTCCTGGTCCCCTTTTCCTATTGGCCTCAGTTGCTTTAAGGTATCTGCTTTAGTTTCTCTGCGTTAAGGGCAACAAATGCTAGCTAGTTTTTTAGGTGTCTTACCTATCCTCACCCCTCCCTTGTGTGCTCTCGCTTTTATCATGTGCTCATAGTCCAATCCCCTTGTTGTGTTTGCCCTTGATCTAATGTCCACATATGAGGGAGAACATACGATTTTTGGTCTTTTGAGCCAGGCTAACACATCTTTTGTTAGGTTTACACCTAGGTATTTGATTTTTTTGAGGCTATTGTAAACGGAATTGTTTTCATACATTCTTTTTCAGTTTGCTCATTGTTAGTGTATAGAAATGCTAATGATTTTTCTATGTTGATTTTATATCCTGCTACCTTGCTGTAGCTATTGATAATGTCTAGAAGCTTCTGAGTAGAGTTTTTTGGGTCTTTAAGGTATAGGATCATGTCATCTGCAAATAGGGATGTTTTGACAGTTTCTTTCTTTATCACCTTCTTATGACTACCATCTATGGCCCAGCATACCCCTCTAGGGCAGTGTTGCCTGTGAGAATGAGCATGGGGCTATGTGTTATTAGTCCTTGAGTCAGTGTTAAGTTTTTCTTTAGGTACTGTGGGGTAGGAAATGGATGTAGGGTGCCGGAGTCCCAAGGAAGTTTGAAGCATCCTTGAGTGCATGGCCAAAGCTGGCCTCTCCAAAAAGCAAGGGGCCAGGAGAAGATAACTGGACTCATTGGGTCACACTCAGAGTTCAGAGCAACCCACAGGGTCCCTTCCTGAGTCAATGTGGTGGCTTTACTAGGACCAGTATGGGGGACAGCATTTCCTCTATGCCAGTGGACTCAGCAGCTTCTAATTCAGCCAAGCCTTCAAAGTAAATTATCCCTGCCACATATGTTTGTGTTTTACTTAACAAAGGCATGGGATTTTTACCTGAAGTAATACAAGGACAGTTCTAGAAGACACCTGTGGACTGAGTTCTTTTTTCTTCCTGTTCTTCCACAGGCCCTGTGCTATTCTGCATTTCCAATTCCCATCGTTCAGCAAGGGGTCCTTGCAAAGCAGCAACCTCCCTTTCACTCAACAAAGAAATTTAGCAATCTCTGAGGGTGTATCACCTTGCCAGCAGAAACATGGAATAGTAATAGCACTGCGAGTCAACACTAATAGCTGACACCAAATTAAACTGCCAGACTCGGGGTGATGTAGCTCTGTCACCTCTTGACACCTGTGATGTGAGTGCTGGGGTTTCTGCAGGAAATTCATCAGCTGTACTTCATGACGCATCATCTTTACATATCTGTCCATCTACATTTGTCAGCAACAGGCCAGCCTCAAATGACTTCTGTGATTGGTATAGAGATTGCACTACCTCCAGACACAGTAAACAGGGTTTTAGCTCTTGGGCTCCTTCAGCTCTGCCTTCCCCACTGACAATGCCTGGTTCCAGGGCTGTCATTCTCCTTGTGTTTGGGGTAGTGATTGACACAGGCTGATTAAGAAGGTTGTCTTCCTCTTCCCTACTAAACAGTATCTCAGTTGTTTTTTTTTCTTTCTGAGATAGCTATTCTGTGGATGCACATTCTCTCTGGTGTATATTTCTTAGAATGTCATCTAAAATGTATATATTTGCTCATGGATGGCTAGGTTTACCATTGCACTGATGGGGAAAATTACGTTTAGTACAGGCTCATCTTGCTAATCAAACCTGTTTGCTTCCCAGTGAAAATGTCTTTGATTTTCTCTGTGCCTTCTAGGAAGATTATTTTAGTAGAGTAGTAGCTGCTGGTACACTAACATCAGGGGCTTGCTGATTTTAAGAATATTTCAAGCCAAAAATAGAACTATCATACAATCCAGCAATGCCACTTCTGGGCAGAGATCTGAAGGAATGTAAGTCAGGATACATTAAAGACACTTGCACACCCATGTTTATTGCAGCACTGTTAACACTATGGAAACAGTCAAGATGCCCTACAACTGATGAATGGGTGAAGAAAATATAGTACATTTACACAATCTACTATAGAAATAGTATACTTCAGAAAACTGAAATTATGTCATTTGTAGGAAAATGGATAGAACTGGAGATCATGATGTTAAGTGAAGTAAGCCAGGTTCAGAAGGACAAAGGTTGCATGTTTTCTCTCATATGTAGAAGTTAGACCTAAAAGATAAATGTATATACAAATACATGCATGATCATACAACATATTTATAATAGTGGGACTGTTTGAGGGGACAAGGGGGGTGGTGGGAGGGAACAGAGAATGTTACAGAGTGAGTAATATAAAAATGCATTACATCTGTGTGTGAAGATGGCACAATGAAACACACTGAAAGTTGTTGAATAATAGGGTGTGGGGGTAGAGAAAGAGTAATAGAGGGGGCTAGTCTGATTAAAGTACATATATGCATGTGAAACACCATAGTGAAACTCCTCCAACAGTTAATATACAGTTAAAAAATGAATTCAGGAATGTAAAATAGGTACTGTTAGGAGGAGGGCCTCAGTGGGAGGGGAAAGGGCGAATGTAGAGGGTGAAGGAAGATGACTATGGTCACGGTATTTTATGTACTCATATGAGAACAGAACAATGAAACCAGTTGAAATTGTTTTAAGAATGGGGGAGGGAATGAAGGAGAAAGATGCAGGGGATGAGTCTAATCAAGAAACATTGCAAATTTGGAGGCTACTTAAAAAGCTAGACATTGATCTACCATTTGATCCAGCAATACCACTCTTGGGGATATACCCAAAAGACTGTGACACAGGTTACTCCAGAGGCACCTGCACACCCATGTTTATTGCGGCACTATTCACAATAGCCAAGTTATGGAAACAGCCAAGATGCCCCACCACTGATGAATGGATTAAGAAACTGTGGTATCTATACACAATGGAATTCTATGCAGCCATGAAGAACAAAATGTTATCATTCGCTGGTAAATGGATGGAATTAGAGAACATCATTCTGAGTGAGGTTAGCCTGGCCCAAAAGACCAAATATCGTATGTTCTCCCTCATATGTGGACATTAGATCAAGGGCAAACACAACAAGGGGATTGGACTTTGAGCACATGATAAAAGCGAGAGCACACAAGGAAAGGGTGAGGATAGGCAAGACACCTAAAAATCTAGCTAGCATTTGTTGCCCTTAACGCAGAGAAACTAAAGCAGATACCTTAAAAGCAACTGAGGCCAATAGGAAAAGGGGACCAGGAACTAGGGAAAATGTTAGATCAAAAAGAATTAACCTAGAAGGTAACACACACACACAGGAAATCAATGTGTGTCAATGCCCTGTATAGCTATCCTTATCTCAACCAGCAAAAACCCTTGTTCTTTCCTATTATTGCTTATATTCTCTCTACAACAAAATTAGAAATAAGGGCAAAATAGTTTCTGCTGGGTATTGAGGGGGTAGGGGGGAGAAGGAGGGGGCGGAGTGGGTGGTAAGGGAGGGGGTGGGGCAGGGGGGAGAAATGACCCAAGCTTTGTATGCACATATGAATAATAAAATTAAAAAAAAAAAGAAACATTGCAAGCAAATGTTAAAACGTCGCAATGAAAACCCCCTGTACAATAAATATATGCTAATAAAAATGTTTTAAAAATGATATTTTCAGACCTTTAAAATTCTCTCTGGTCACTTCAGATATTTATTTAACACATTTATCAACATGTTCAAGCTCGTGCATGCACTTATATAAGCTAAACAGCTTCCCAGGAATGCAAATATGTTTATATGCCTTCTTAATGCAATTCCAGAAAGTATAGTCCCAAATACATAACTAGTGATGGAGGACATGGTAGTCTCTAGCTTTTGGTACTACATTACAAGGTCTATTTTAATTTTTAAAGGGGTTCATTACAAAGATATCACATTCCATGTGCATTTCTATAGAATAAAGGCTATACATATTCCTAAACTATGTGTTGTTTATTTTTGTTTTTGTTTTTAAGGAGACGAAGCTTTCATCTGTTAGGATAGTTCTTTCCTGTAGGTCATTCCCAGGCTACAGGCTATGGGCAGTGCTGCCCTGCAGGGTGTTAGCATTTGGCAACTGATCTTACTTGGGGCATCTGTAAGTGTGAAGTCAGGAGAAGCAGTTTGGACTCATTGGGTGACACCCAGAGATTAGAGAAACCCACAAGCCTATTCTTCCTGAGAGAATGTGGTTACCAGGATAATGCAGTCACACAGTCACTTTCTGAGTCTCTGGTGGGATTTATGTAGTATGTTTAAAGATAATCCTGGGAGGACATCAGTGGTGGCTGTGGTTAGTCCTTCTTGAGGGTGGTAGGGGTATAAGGGTGTGTAGCAGGGGATAGGCCCAAGGCTCTAACTGGAGGTGGCAATCAGTCCTAGAATGGACTCTGTAAGGCAGGAGAAATGCTTTTCAAATATCTTGAAATAGTCTGAATTTATAGCTTTTTAAATTGTCTTTCTCTTTTTGGTGCTGGTGATCAAACCCAAGGCCTTGTACATGTTAGTCAAGTGCTCTACCACTGAACTGTATCCCCAGCCTGAATTTAGGTTTAAGATAATCTGGGAGTGGGTGGACGGAGTTGGTGGAGGTAAGTATAGATAAAAAAAAGATTCCTAGGAGTTGATAGTTGACAGTGGTGAAGCTTGGTAACAGGTACATGGAGTTCAACAAAATATTCTCTGATTTTGTATATGCTTGAAAATTTCCATAATACAGTAAAATGATCTTAAATTTCTTGAAATGTTCATTTATGACTCTGTGAATTGAAATGATTAGATTTGACTATTGCTAATGATCTTACATTGTTTAATAGACAAATTCACAAGTATTTTTCATGTTAACCTCAGATGACCTCAAATAGTATTTTGTGTGAGCCTTTCCTCCCTCCTTTTCCCTGTCCTCCCTCCCTCCTTCCTCCCTCCCTCCCTCCCTCCCTCCCTCCCTTCCATCCTTGCTTCCTTCCTATTCATTATGTAGCCTAGGCTGACCTTAAACTCAAGATCTCCTGCCTCAGCTCCTGAGTGCTGGGATTATAGATGTGTACCACCACACCCTGCTGCTTGGCTGTTTTCTTTTTTTTTATTCGTGGTACTGGTCTTTGAACTCAGGACTTCATGCTTGCTAGGCACGTCTCTACAACTTGATTGGCTGTTTTCTTAGTACTTTTTGCACCTCTTTTGTTTCACAAAACCATTGGTTTTAGTGTCAGACTGTAAGGATGACCTTAGGTCAGCTCCACACTCCCTCAGGAAGCCTGACATTTGAAATACTTACCTAGGGTATTGTTTAGTCTTTCAAGAAAATAAGACCAGCTCCCTTCACCCTGGAACTCTCCTGACAATTGTGGCTGTGGAGAAAGAGATTGTAGGGAAGGGGAGTGGTATGCATACCAGTGAAGCACCATGTATTGAATGTTTGTGCTTATATCATTGTGCTTGGGTTTTATTCCCATTCTTCACATTGCTGTCCTCACTCAGAATGCATGATACGCATTAGCTTTAATAAAGATCTTCTGCACATCCAGGCAGATGACACCATGCAAAGGTTTATGGCATACCAGGAAGATTAAATATCTAACACTGTTCAAATTCCAACAGGGCTTTATGAATGAGTGAGTATTAGGAGAACATGCTTAGGACAGATGCACAGAATACAATCTTTGATAGATTAATACCCAAGACTCCAGTCCACGATGTTAAAAAAGCAGGAACAAATTCCTGCATACCCAGAACCATTGTGGTGAGGTCAAGACCCAGTGAGCAGAATGGTGAAAGATAATGCTTTAATCTAACTTATAACTCATATCTAAGACACATTTGAAAAGAGAGTGTTTAATGAAGACAATTTTGTAAAATGGTAAACATCTCAGTGGAGATGGCTCTGCTTAAATATATATCTGAGACACGCATAGAACACGCACACGGCTAGCATAAGTCACAGGGAAAAGGAATTGAGACTAGTCACTCAAAGCTATGCTTCAGAGGCTGTGACTTGAAGTGGCTGTGATAAACACTTAGCTCACTCAACTGGGGATTATAATGGGAGTGCTGACAACCCTCACTAATTAGGATGCTCTCAGGCAGCTCTGGGATGGCTGTGGGGAGCTGCTTGCTGTCAGCAAACAGGGTTATATTTGGGGGTCATTGCATTGGGCACCTCTCTGCACCACAGAGACTTCACTAGTATCGCTTCTAGCTTCATCTTGCTTCCAGCAATTCCTCCAACACCCCAAGGATCTCAGTGCCCTTCTGCAGGAGACACAAAAGACTCTGAGCTTACCGCAGTCTCCTCTGAGGGTGGGGAGAGGGTGAAAGATGACACTTGCAAAGGCGCAAACTAATTATAACCCTATTTAGTTCCTGTGGGTGAATGTCTCTGTCCGTCCCCTTTCCCACATTTCATCCCTGTTTGGTGAGAAAGGAAGGATTATTTCTGGAAACCAGCTTTTCCCCCTCCTGCTCCCCTCAGCCACCAAACACAAACTCTTTATCTTGTGGCAATTAACAATCTCAACTTTAGAAGTACATTTTATGGTACTCTTGGTCAGGTAAATTCTAAATTAGCTCAGTTAAAATGGGTCATAAGACACGACACTGCCTCTCCTATTAGCTGCTGGACCTCTGCCAATGTACCGCACTATTTCGGGAGCTGGGCTGGTGGCAACAGGAATCATGACCCAGAGAGTGCATGAAGGAGGACATGCAGGAAGGGTGGCGTTCTTTCCTTCTGGCTTCACTCTCAGGTTCTGGGGTGGATTAGAGAGGATTGGTTGTGGGGAGCAGAGGTTATGGGATGTCAGGGACCTGAGGTCACTGTTTGCTGCCACTCAGCATTGCTGGGGAATCTGCTGTCAGATTTTCCCCTGGGACTCCCAATGGCTAGAGGAAGATGGGATTGCTTTTCAAACACCCCCAATAGGTGTTGGACCTCCCAAGCCAACAATATAGGCTAAGAATGAGAAGAAGGGGGCTGGGGGCTCCAGGTTCCTCTTGGAAGGAAATATCTTGATGCTCTTGGACAAGTCGTTTTTCCATCTCTTGTCCTGTTTCCTTGCCCGCGAATTGAAGAGTTTGGGCAACATGGTCCCCGAGGTCCTGTGCATCTCAAACACCTGTGACTATGGAATTTTCTACAAATCAATAGTGTAGTTCTGGGATGTTGGCGTCTCTCAGGGAACACCCAGGGGCTCTGTTAAAGGTAGGGTTGCTTCTGGTTTTGAGACTACATCTTCTTAAGAGGCGTTGAGCTTCCCAGGCAGGTTCTCTACCAGCTGAGCCATGCCCCTACCCTTTTTGCTTTAGTTATTTTTGGGATAGGGTCTTGAGTTTTTGCCCTTGGATGTCACTGTGATTCCATTACTTACAGCCACCCACTTAACAGGTGTGTGCCACCATGCCCAGCTTGTTGGTTGAAATGGAATTCTTGCTGGGACTGCCCTTTGATCTCAAGTACCGGAGATTACAGGTGTGAGTCGCCATGCCCAGTCCTTAAGATTTTTTTTAAACTGGCTGCTTTTCATATTCTGGGCTCTGAGGGAGCAAGGAATTCAGTGCAAAATAACACATGGAACTCTGAAGGCAAACTTCAAAAGGATATGTAAACATTTTTCCTTAGGACCTACCAGGTACTAAAGCAGTTTACCAAGAGCTTGCATGTGTGTTTTATGGAGATGGTGCAGGGAATAGGTCACTGCAAGACTCTGGATGCTGGATATAGAGCACGATCCTCTCCCTGCCCTTAGGTACCTTGCAGTCTAAGGGAGAATAATTTGGAGTTAAACAATTCAAGGGAGTGAGAAGAAATGTAGAGGAAGTGCTGAGTTTCTAATTATAGAAGTATCTGGGAGAAAAATCTGAAAAAAATTTCATAACTTATTTATTATTGTTGTGCTGGGGGTACATTATGACATTTGCAAAAGTTCTTACAATAGAGTCAGATGCTGGTGGCTCACGCCTGTAATCCTAGCTACGCAGGAGGCAGAGATCAGGAGGATTGCAGTTCGAAGCCAGCCCGGGCAAGTAGTTCTCAAGACCCTAAAGGGCTGGTGGAGTGGCTGGAGGTGTAGGCCCTGAGTTCAAATCTCAGTACTACAAAAAAAACTTGTTACATTATATCAGAGTTGAATTCATCCCCTCCCCATTCCTGGAGTAGTTTCAACATATCTCATTTGAATGAGAGAGTAGAGAGGCGGTTTTTCTTTTTTTCCTTTTATTTTATTGTTTTTACATTTACTCACATGTGTATACAGTGGGCTTCAGGGCCCACTTTTCTCCCTCTTTTTCTCCCATTTTGTTGAAGAGAAAACATAAGAGATAATAAGAAAGACATAGCGTTTTTGCTAGTTTGGGATAAAGATAACTATATAGAGAGATTACTAGCGCTGCTTCTATGCACATGTATATTGTAACCCACATTGGTTCATCTCTACCAGATTTCTTCACTACTTGCTGGTCCCCATTCCATAATGGCCTCTGCAAGTTTAAGATTATAGTTTAAGATTACTCCCTGTTGAGGAGCAAATAAACCACATCCAAGTTTTTGGTTTCCTTCCCTTTTCCTATTCCTCCCGTGCATGGTCTCCCCTTAGTGTGTGACCCATGTCCAATAATATCACTGCATTTGTTTTGGGTCATACTCCACATATGAGGGAGAACATGTGATTTTTGGCCTTCTGAGCCTGGCTAACCTCACTCAGGGTGATGTTCTCTAATTCCATCCATTTACTTGCGAATGACAAGATTTCATTCTTCTTCATGGCTGAGTAAAATTCCATTGTGTATAAATACTACATTTTCTTGATCCATTCATCAGTAGTGGGGCATCTTGACTGTTTCCATAACTTGGCTATTGTGAATAGCGCTGCAATAAACATGGATAAGCAGGTGCCTTTGTAATAAGCTGTGTTGCATTCCTTTGGGTTTATCCCCAGGAGTGGGATTGCTGGATCATATGGCAGATCTATGTTTAGTTTTTTAAGAAGCCTCCATATTGTTTTCCATAGTGGCTGTATTAGTTTACATTCCTACCAGCAGTGTATGAGGGTTCCTTTTCCCCGGATCCTTACCAACATTTGTTGATATTGGTGTTCTTGATCATGGCTATTCTAACAGGGGTGAGGTGGAATCTTAGTGTGGTTTTGATTTGCATTTGCGAAGCAGTTTTTAAAAGCCTGGTGATGTTAGGATCCTACCTAGATCTGGGATGAGGGGCACTTGGTGGCTCTTGACTTTGGGTATCACTTAGGATACCCAAGATTAACTTACTTTGGTTATAATTTATTGAGCAAGGGGGTCTGAGAAGTGTAATTTTTTTTTTTTGTGAGACTGGGGTTTGAATTCAGGGTTTCACACTTACCAAGTAGGTGCTCTTACCACTTGAGCCATGCCTTTAGTTCATTTTGTTCTCTTTATTTTGGAGATGGGATCTTGAGAACTATTTGTCTGGATTGGCCTTGAACCTTGATCCTCCTGAGCTCAGCCTTCCAAGTAGCTAAGATTACAGCCATGAGTCAATGGTGCCTGGTAAGAAGTGTAATTTTAAGCCTCCCAGAATGTGACACATGGCTGGGGAGCTGGAGGATGATCGTAGGAAAGGGGATGAAAGAAGGCTTCAAGTGTTAAAGAGTTTGAATCAGATCCACAGGACAATGGGAATTCATTTTAGACACTAAAGTGGGCTGGCGTGCTCATTGTATGAGAGAAATCTGTGGCAGCTGTCAGCAGGTGTGCAGCTGGTACCCCATCAGAGCTTAATAAAATAACAGCTCAGATCACATCACAGAAGATGAGATATTAAAAACCAGTAAACTTGAAGAAAATTTGACGATTAGAGAACAATCTCATCCACATTGAAATATACACAATATTTATTTGAGAATAATTATGGCTCGCAACTGTAATCTCAGCCACATAGGAGGCTGAGATCAGGAGGATCATGACTCCAGGCCAACCCTGGTAAAAAAGTTCATGAGACCCCATCTCAACAGAAAAAGTAGGGTGTGAGGTACTCGCCTGTCATTCCAGGGATGGTGGAACTCTTAAAATAGGAGGATTGTGGTCCAGGCCAGCCTGGGCAAAAAATGAGATCCTATCTCCAAAAAAAAAAACCATAGCAGAAAGGGCTGGAGGCATGGCTCGAGTGCAAAACCTGAGTTCAAACTCCAGTACTGCCAAAATGGATACAAAAGATACAGAAATGGCTAGTTAAATTAAAAAGAACAATGGCTACCATTTATTGAGTTTTTATTATATGCCAGACATGTTTTATTACCCTTACATATTATCTCATTTAATTCTCATACCAACCCTATGAGGCAGGTAACGTGACCCTGTTTTACAGATGAAGAAACTCAGTGAGAGAGACTCCGCAACTTGCCCAACATAGAAACAGTTAAGGATCGTGGAAGATGGAACTTACAAAAGGGAAGGTCTTCCCTGGAAGCCTAGGTTAGTCTGGTTTCAAGTCTTAACATTTTCCAAGGATTTTAAAGAAAAATATGAATTTTGAAGTATTTTAAGGTAGATGAGTAAACTAGTTAAGGTAAGAGGTTAATGTAATTCTGCTGAGACCTAGTGGGGACCCCTCCCCTGAATTTCTGAAAACCATCAATAGAAGTGTAATTATATGCTATTTAGCACAAATATCAGAGGATGTCCTTCAGCAGGAGGGTTCAACCGCTGGAGGAAGGGTATAGCCATTTTCACAAAGGAAGGAAGGAGTACAGGTGGACTTTCTCTTGCTTTTTTTTTGTAGTTCAGGGATTTGAACTCAGGGCCTCACATGTGCTAGGTAGGCACTCTACCATTTAAGTCATACCCCCAGCCCTTTTTGGTTTAGTTATTTTTCAGATAGGATCTTGTGCTTTTTTGCTAGGGCTGGTCTCATATTGTGATCCTCCTGCTTATGCCTCCTGTGTACCTGACACTATAGGAGAGCACCACCCCACTGAGCCTGTTGTTTGAATTGGGGCCTCATTAACTTTTTTTCTCAGGCTGGGTTTGAAACTCAACAGTTGTCCCACAACACTCAGCTCTCGTTGATTTTGGAGCTACAGAATTAAGGAAGTGTTCCTGATTTCTTTCTGTGGCCTCAAAAGTCCAGGAGTAGAGAGGGAACTGACTGTAAACTGTCTCTTCAAGACAAGTACATTTTATGCCTGCATGACATGGAAATGTTTACTTTTATATTAGATACAGAGTTGATATTGTGGTCTCATCTCAAGTTTTTGTCCGACTCATTATAAACTGGGAAAATGTGAAGATGATTTTTTTTATGTAGGGCAGTTGGCAGCCCCATTTATAATAGAATTAAAACCATTAAAGGCAAATTAAGTGAGAAAATGTGTGATTTAAGTGCATTTTCTTCTAAGTGACTGTGAAGAGTTCTTGTATGTCCTTGAGTGTTATGGTAGAATTTTTGGCATTGTGAACTATAGGTTCCTAGAATGATCTACTTCTTTAGATTGTGGAAGATTTTTTTTTCCCTAGAGACTTAAGAAATCCTGCCTTGTCTGAGGTACCTTCCAGGTAAGCAACTTTCAGAGGATGAAGGCAGATCAAATGATCCCTTTGGGTTTCTTTATGCTTATAGCAAATGGCACATTTGCTATATCATATATCATGTGCATCATATATCATGTGCACATTTATTCTTTCCACTTGTGCAGGTTGTCATTATGAAGAAAAGAGGCACATTGGCAAGTTTAAACAAGAAAAAGGATTGACACAAAGGACATTAAAAGTGGGGAGAAGCACCCTGAGGGTCAGGCCCCTAGGAGGATCACTCACATAACCTGTAGAGTGGCCAGGTGGGAAACCCTGGAGCTGTTGTGTACCGAATGTCAGGAAACCACAGCCACTGCAGCTTCTGTAGCCACCAACCCTGCTGCTACTTTTGTGCCAGAAATTCCACCTTGAACTAACAGCAGACTTCCCTGGGCATTGCTGTCTCCATCATGAAAGAACTGCATGCTTCTGCCCCTGCCATTCCCAAGAACAAGGGGACACTCCTCACCCCCATCCTGTCTCATACAATGTGTTCTTCCAAAACACACTGCCATCTTTGTGGGCCTAAGTTTTAGGCCTGTGAACTGGCTGTGGGGAGGCTGAGGTATTTCTTGTTTCCAAGCATGTGAAGGAGTAGACTGGGGGCAATGAAGAATGTGAGGAGACTTTCCCTAAGAGGCTCTGTAGCAGATGTATGCTTTGACGACTTCCAGATGCCTGTGTGCAAGAACCTGAAAGCCTAAGGGTGCTGGCTGAACCTGGGGCACAAGTGCTGGGGGAATCAACTGCCCCACCCCAGAAGCTGTCAATGAATCATTGCCCTAGTTCATTAGCTTTTGGGGTGGAGTGACCCAGCAGCTCTTGTTTTGCACCACATCTCAGTTTTCCCTGGATTAATCCTGAGTCCACAGTGGTAGCTGGCTGGGTAGCAGATCCTTTACTGACTTATCTCTCTCACTTTCTTACTCACCTATTAGTTTTTCTTTTTCCTTCTTTTTGAGACAAGTTTTCAATATGTAGCAACTCACTATGTAGTCCATGATAGCCTTGAACTCACAATTCCCCTGACTTAGCCTTCTGAGTGCTGAGTTTACAGATGTGTACCACCATGTCTGGCTCCATTGGTGTTTTCTGTACTTCTCAAATATATGGCAGGCACCTTGTCTCAGGTATGCTGCAGGGGGACTGTATTAGTCAGTTTTCCATTACTATAACAAAATACCTAAGGCTGGATAGTTTGTAAAGGAAAGAGGTGTATTTAGCTCCCAGTCTATGAGCATGGTGCTGACATCTGCTCAGCTCTTAGTGAGGGCTCCCTTGGTAAGATCACATCATGGTAGATGGCACTATGGTGGGAGTGCATGTGATAAGGAGAAGTCACATGGCAAGTCATAAAGCTAGAGAGTGACCCAGGGATCAGTCATGCTCTTTTATAACAACCCATTTTCATGGGAACTAAGGCAGAGGGCAGGGGATTTACTTAATCTCTTCTGAGGGTGATGTCATCAATGACCTAACTACCTCTCACTAGGCTCCACCTCCTAAAGGTTCCACCACTTCCCAGTATCATTACACTGGGGACCATGCCTCCAGCACATGAACCTCTGGGAGCCAAACCATGTCCAAGCTCCGGTAGGGACATAGGCTGGCCTCGCTTGCCGTAAGTGCTCTCACAGTTACTGTTAGCCCATTCTCTGAGTACCATCATGCAGCAGTAGTGAGGCTCTCACTCCAGCCCTGGCCTCTGAAGAAGCCTCTCTCTCTCACCCCGCAGTCTGTCTGGAGTGGGGCTGCTCCCAGGCAGAGCCAACCCTAGGTCTTCAGGTTGGGCTACAAAAGCCAGCAGGGTTATCCTTTGCTGCTGCTGCTGGGGACATTGTGGGCTGGATGAAATCACTCCAGAACTGTACTCTTGCACAGATTGCTCCAAAATACTTTAAAGGGATTCAGCTCACTTCTCTCAGAGCCTCTCTGTTCCTTTCCAGGTGGCAGAAGACAAAAGAGAGTGAAACAGAACATTTGTGAGCCTCTGCAATGACAAAAAGTATAGGCTCTCTGCCTGCCAAGACCACATTTGCTCTCCACAGAGGAAAGTAATTTCCTCTTTGCTCTCCAAGAAGAAATAAAACAATCATGGTTCTGTCAGTTTCCTTGTGTGAAGTTCTTTCAGGTGATTTGATATCCAGCCATGCTGCTGTCCACAGGGGCTTAGCAGGGCTAAACTACCTGCAAACCCTTACAAAGTACCTCCCCAGGAGCACTGGCTGGAGTGCATTTCTGAAAGGGCCTGCCTACTTTGCCAAGATCAGCGAATTTTGTCTGTAGTGTTCAAACATCGACTAGAATACAGCTTTGGGAGCCTTTCCCGGATGCTCCTGTAAGAGTGGTTTGGGAACATGGAGACAGAGACCCTTTCCAAAGGTGCCCTCTTACCAGACTCCTTGCTCTTGGCTGGTTCCAGCTGCAGACTGGTCCTTTGGCCCCTCCGTGGGCCTGAGGACTTCCCACACTCCTCTCCCTTTGCCCAGGTACAAGAGGCAGGCACTCCTACTGCAGTACCTTTTCTCTGAAAACACTTGACCCTAAGTTCCACAAACACTTTGTGTTCAAGTTGTGGAAAATGGAGGCACGGTACAGAGAAGTGATTTCTTGTGAGTTATCTGTGGTACGGGGGGGAAGGACGGCTGTCTCAGACAACGGTACCTTAAGAATTAGAAAGTCTCTTATGCCACTTACTGCTTGAAAAGAACACTAGAAGGGGCCATTGTGGAGGGCGCTTGAGAAAAAATTCAACAAGCCCTGCAGAATGTAAGATTTTATTTTCCTTTCTCTAAACTATCCTTCAGAAAACAGGGAGTTGTGTTATAACCGGTTACTCAATGATACCGTTTTTGAGGGCCTACTCTGTGTTAGGCAATGCTCTACAGCAGAGGTCAGCAAATCCTTTCTATAAGATAAAAAAGTTTTTTTTTTTTTTTTTTGGGTAAGATAGTAAATTTTTTACTTTATAAGCCATCCATGCTGCTTTGCATCTCTGTTTAGCTTTGCCATTACAGATTAAAAGTAGTCGTAGATAATATATAAGCAAATGGGCCTATGTTCTAATAAAACTTTATTTACAAATCTGGACCACAGGTAGTAGTTTCTGAGCCTTGCTCTAGGTCCTGGGGATACAGCAGTTAACAAACAAACTTTCTGCCTTTAAGGAACCTCCAGTCAAAGGTAAGTGTTTCTATTGTAAGATCTAAATTCTTGCCAAAGGGTACTGTGGCTTGAGATAAATGATTCAGTGACAGAATTATACATGGATTTCCAAAGGCCTACCCTGGAAATTTCTGTGACATGACCCAGAAAGTGACTGTAAAGATACCCTGATATCAAACATGCTTGAGATGAATTTATGTACTTTTTATAATGTGGATAAAGAAGAAGTATTTCTAAATTGAGATTTCTAAATTGATTCTATAGATGTGAACTTAAATTTGTATGTGGATGAAATAAAATACCATGGCTTGAAGTTGACAATTTCACTCACACTTTAGGAGTTGTATGTTCAAACTGACCAAACTATATTTTGGGAAACCTCTTTGGTGAAATGGGCAGTTGCCTTAAATTTCATCTTCTGAATTATCATCTCCCTTGCCATAGCTCCTACCTCGCTCATACCCCTCACAGTCAACTCTCTGCAAAGCTGTCAGTGATTATTTTGAAATGGATCTTAATCCCTGTCAGATAAATAGTTTGCTAATATTTTCTCCCATTGTGAAGGTTGTCTCTTCGCTAATGATTGTTGCCTTTGTATAAAACTTATTGTTAGCTATAATCTCATTTGTCCAGTTTTGCTTTTGTCACCTGTAATTTTGAGGTCCTATCCAAAAAATCTTTGCCTGTACCAATGTCTTGAAGTGTTTCCCCTGTGTTTTCTTCTAGCAGTTTCAGGTGTCACCTGTAGGTCTTTGATCCAGGTGGAGTTGATTTTTGTCTGTGATAAGGGATAGGGACCTAGTTTCATTTTTCTGCAGATGGATATCCAGATTTCTCAGCTCCATTTATTGAAGAGGCTGTCCATTCTCCAATGTATGTTTTTGGCATATTTGCAAAAAATTGGTTACAGATGGGTTTAAAATTAGATTGTTTGGGAGTCTCCAATGGCTTTCTACCACATTTGGAATAGGATTCAATTTTCTCATGGCTCACAAAGGCCACCATGATCTGGTTCATACTTCCCTTTCCACTCCATCTCCCAGTCCTTTCTCCTCTCACTCTGATCCAGTTCACTTAACCTTCTTATGGTCCTTGCCACCAGGCTTTGGATTTACTCTTCTTCCTTCATGGGTCTTTCTTAGACATCCATGTGGTTGGCTCCCTCTCTTCATCTAGGCCTCAGCTTGATGCCACCATCTCAGAGAGGCCTCCCTGATGACCTATCAAAGCAGCTCTGTTGCCCTCCATCTCTTTAACTTGCTTTATTTTTCTTCATGGCAGGTATTACCCTGAATTTGTTATGTGTATGTTTTTGCATATTTATCTGACTCTTCCAATGGAATGTAAGCTCCATGAGACTTTTATCTTTTTTCTTTTTAATGCTGAATTCAGTGCCCAGAACAATGCTTGCATATAAATAGACAGTCCAGAAATACTGAATAGAAAGTAAATGACTATATGATACCTATTTAGTACAGCTGTGTGTTGGACATTGATCCTGCTGATTCTACATGTGTTATTCTACAGCATATTTTTTACATGTTATTCCATGTGAGATGCAGAATGAATAGTTCTCATTTAAGTACAAACAGATGGTAGATGTCATTTGAGGGTATTAAATCAATTAAAAGAAATACAAACTTTTATTAGTCTTGGGAGTTCTGTCACTGTGATATGGTTTTCATCTGATCTTTATTAAATTTGAATTTTTTCAGTATCCCAGGGCTGCTCAGCGCTCATCTCTCTTTGCAAGGGTAAAAAGAAAATACATGACTGGGCTGTGGAAGTTGCTCAGTGATAGAGAACTTGCCTAGCAAGTGTGGGACCCTGGCTTCCATCCCTAGAACGACAAATATACATGTATAATATATATAATATAACATATATACACATATTTCCCTTTGTCTTCTGTCTTCCACTGGACTGCTCTCTTCTTTCCAGTTTGCTCTGTAGAGTTGGGTTTCTCTTAATATGGCCTTCAGGGATTTCCTATCAGTTTGGATGTCCAAGAGCAGGATAAGTCCACAGTGATTAAGCCCAAAGTCCAGTATGTCCCCGTCTCTGACCTAGGAGACCTTTTGGATTGCTAAACTGTGTTTCAGGGAAACATTTGCTATTCATTTTTGCTTTAAGATTTGGTCATATAGGGAATCCACTGACTTCTTTTATTTCAAAAATTTGTTTTGGTCTTTATATTGAAGTTGCTGCTTGGAGCACCAGGTTGAAAGCTAAGATCTTAGATGAGGATTAATGCAATTACAGTGTTGAAAACAAATAGAGTGTTTCTTCTTTATTGTGAAGAACTGCTGGCCAGGTAGCCTTGTTCCTTCACAAAGGTCACACATGGCACAGTGTCTTCCTCACTTAATACTTCTTTCCTCTGCCCTGTACTCACTTCATCTTTTCTCTAGCTCATCTTACTGTCAGCCCTTCCCACCAGCCATTGACCTCCACATGCTCCCTTTGGATGATCACATGACCTCTTGTTGTCCTCTTCTTTCTGAGCATTGTTCGTCACATCTTAGGCTCTCTCACATATTTCATGTTGATATTTCCATCTCCCAAATGACATTCATTCTCTCCATTGTGTCAGCATTAATCTTGGTGACAATTCCTGAGTCCAGGATGGATTTCTTTCACCCCATGGACTGGGGCAGATTCTAACTCTGTGCTCTCCTTCTTCATACCTCTTTGGAAGCTTTCCTTCTGGCAAATACTTTTTGAACATTTACTTCCTTCTTTAATGTGAACTACAGTTTTCCAGATCTCTGATGCGTTTCATTTTTAGGTACTCTTTGTAATGGGCCTACAGAGGAGGTTATTTGTTCTGCACATAACAGAAGAGGTTATTTGTTCCTCATTTAGCTTCTAGAAGATGTGCTTCTAGGATGCCATGCCATCTTGCTTATCTGTGACTTTCATTGTAATTTTCCAGAGTACTTATGCCTCTATATCTTTGAAGTGGTAGTAGAGTGACTTGGGTATAGGTTGGTATTTTAGGCTAAGGCACTTGAGAGAAGGGGTCATTTTGTATTTTATTGCTCACTTGGTCATTGTGATGCTCTGAAGTTTTTGAGAAGCAATGTTTTGGGAACTGAGTAAACTTCTTAAGTACCTCTGGGTTTTAAGGTAACAGGCCTTTTGAGAGGGCTAAGTTCGACAAATGAAGATTCTTCCCTTTTAATTTGATCTTTACCCAGGTTCTCCCTTGAGTTTAAGAATTGTAAATATCAGTAGTGATGCCTTTCTTTATTTTTTTTTCTTTTATTTTTCATATGTGCATACAAGGCTTGGTTCATTTCTCCTCCCTGCCCCCACCCCCTCCCTTACCACCCACTCTGCCCCCTCCCTCCCTCCCCCCCCAATACCCAGCAGAAACTATTTTGCCCTTATTTCTAATTTTGTTGTAGAGAAAGTATAAGCAATAACAGGAAGGGATAAGGGTTTTTGCTGGTTGAGATAAGGATAGCTATACAGGGCATTGACTCACATTGATTTCCTGTGCGTGGGTGTTACCTTCTAGGTTAATTCTTTTTGATCTAACCTTTTCTCTAGTTCCTGGTCCCCTTTTCCTATTGGCCTCAGTTGATGCCTTTCTTTAGATTTGTGATAAAACACTGCACGCTTCTAGCAAAAAATGTTGGGATTTGCAGAAATGTATAAAGAAGCAGCAATAATGACAATGATTATGATAATAATAGCCCCGTCCTCTACAAGAGGCAAGGCATTTTTTACTTCTGTTTTCTTTTTTTCTGTTCTGCTGACATGATTCAGTGCAACATTTTTATCAAAGGCTGGCAACCCACATAGTGGAGCAGGACTGGAGCAAAAGCCTTGAAAGATTTGCCATCACTTTAAGTACACTTGTTAGGGCTGGGGGGAGTGTAGCTCAAGTGGTAGAGCACCTGCCTAGTAAGTGTGAGACTCTGAATTCAAACCACAGTACCTCCCCTCTCCTAAATACACATTTTAACTTCAAAGTTCTTCCCAGCCCTATAGACAGGCTAGACATCAGCACTGGAAGGGATCTTCCCTTCTAATCTGACAACTTCCAGTGCATGAATCTCCCAAGAAAATGCTATCAGGGTTCTGTTTGCTGGGCTATGATCTTTGCTTGTGTGGTTTCCTTAGTCTGGAATGAATTTCCTCATCTTTGTAGGTTCAAATGACCCCTTCTTCCAAGTGCCTTAGTCTAAAGCCTTACTCCATCTCCTTGTGTGGATATTTTTGTTTTAACCTTTCATCCATTTACTTATTTACTCATTGGGTAATGCAATAGCTTGAGCTTAGAATACAGTACTTCTGAAACCTTGACAGTTAGTGAAATTTTCTGCTTCAAACATTATAGCAGTTTTCTGTTTTTTTTCAGAGGTAGAGTTTATAAGAAGTGGGAGAATGATTCTCACTTTTTCTCATGATGCGGGGGACTTTGAAATTTCAAAACACCTTTTGTTAAGTAAGGGAACATACAGAGCTTCCTCTGGAAAGGACATTTGACACCATGAGAAAGGAGACAAATTCAAAATGATATAAAATGTTGATTTTGTTCACTGTGATGGAGTTGTATGTATGCAGAGGGTTTTGATACTAACTGGGAGACAAAGGAGACATTTCCTTCTAGCTAGAGAGAAGAAGGGATCAGGCATTGGTCCCTGGCTGGAGAACTTTTGTTTACAGAGGTAGTAAACTGGCTTTGAAACATGGTGGCATGTGTATGTATCACAGGACTTAGGAGAGAGAGAGCCTTCAGAGGCAGAATGCCAGGGATTCTGGGAAAAGTCACTTCTCATACCATGCTTTGTGGGTTCTTCCCAGTGTTGTTATTTCCCCAAGTCTTCAATAAAAGTCAGTTGGACATAGTCTGCCTAGGGCTTTGTGTTGGGAAATTGAGGGGGAGTCAGTGTCCTGGCTGGGAAAGAACTGGTACTAAGGATGATCAGATGGGCTGGAAAAGGTGTCTAAACCAAGCAGTGACCCACGTGGAAGCTTAGAGTAGTATCTGGATCTGGATATGACAAGTAGCAGCCAAGATGACCCCTGGGATACACATACATCTCTCAGGGACTCCAGGAATACCCAGGGGGTATTAAAGGGAATGTGATAAGATGAAGCTAGGAGGCTATACCATTGTAAAGGAAAGGACAGGACAATCCCAGGACTATAGAATTGAAGACTGATGGGTGGCACATGGACTCAATATTTGTTGAACACCTGGAACAATGCTAGGCATTGGGAATACAAAGATGTCTAAGAAATAGTCCCCATCCTTATAAAATTCACAATAACGTGCACTGGATTTCCTTGGTGGTAACATGGAAACACAACATGACAAGGCAAAGGCTGTATTAGAGGTGTGTCCATAACACCCCCGATTGTAAAGGATGGGGAATCTGATTCTGCCTTGGAGAGTGAAGTTCCAGGAGAAGGTGATCTTCAAGATGAGGCTTAAAGAATGAACAGAAGAGTAGCCAAGATGGAGAAATCAATTCCAGGCAGAGAAGAACGTGAGTTAATTCAGAAAAGTGAAAGAACGTGGTTCTGAGGAAGTGGAGAAGCTTAGCAGAGAGGAAGGCAGAGGCCTGGTTGGAGTAGGGAACTTGGAGCAAGAGTTTATACGTTATACTTAAGGTCTTTGGATTTTACATACATAGTGAGGTGTTAATGTAAAAGTTGTATGCCAAGGAGTTACATGATCAACTGTTCCTTTAAAAATAAGTTATTCTGTGCCAACATGAAGGATGTCATAAGCTGGATTCCTTAGAAGCAGAATATGAGATGGGGATTCTTGTATAAATCATTCTTTTAAGGATGCTCTCAGGTAATAAAAATTGGAGACAGAGAGGGAAGTAGAACAGGGCAGGGAAGAAACTGGGAAAAGATGAGGTTTAAGGAAGAATTCACCCTCAGCCTACTCTCATGGAGATCTCTGGAGTATAAGTTCCACTACAGAAGTTGTCCTTGTTGCCCCCAATGGGTGGGTGGCATCCTAAACATGTCCACTAAGGCTTCTCCCTAGTCTTAGACAGTCTTCCAGAAATGGGTACAGGTGTGAAGCATTAGCAGGTGAAATCTGCAATGACTGAGGGATAAATGCATCAGCTGGTAAAGGGCACCTGGGCTTCAACAGCATCAGCTAGAGAGGCTGAATCAGAGGATCACTCCACCAGAAATGGAGGAACATCTAGGAGTTCCAGGAAAGAGGTGATGTGTGGCAATGGAGAGAGAAGGGGGTAGATTGAAGAGGTAGCTATGAGGTAGAACCAATGGAATCTGATGGCCAGCTGAATACAATGGTGGTTGAGGAGAGAGCTTGGGACATGGGTGATTTGCCTATTGTCATAGTTCTATTCTCCAGGTGAGGAATAGATTGACAAGAAACACTTCCAAGTTTGAATTGCTCTCATACACTCAGGGGCTCTTGCCAAACATTTAGGGAGTGATGTTATGGACAGGTGGAAGTCCATTGCTATGGCTCAGGACAGAGAACTGGTTTGGAGAGGGAGTTTTGGACACCATCAGGGAACCCAGTAGGCAAAGCTGAAGGGTCGAAGAGATGACAGAGGGAGAGGCAGATAAGAGCAACAATGCTTAATGCAACTCCTGCAGTGCCTTGTACTCAGCAGTGGCCCTAAAAATGTCGAATTGGATTGCATATATTAATCAGGTGCTTACTCAAACTCCCGCGTCCAGTTTCCCATCAGATATCATTGACAAAAAAATTAATGGACCGAAAATGACTGCCCTTCCTGAAATTTTGGCTTGGATCCTTGTTAAGTGAGTGACATCAGTAGATCCAGGGTTTCCTCTTTTTATTTGCAGTCTGAGATTTCAGCAAGCACTCTTACCTACTCATCCCTTCCTGTAGGGCTGGCCATGTAGGATCCCAAAGCAGGTGTACCTCCTCTCTCCAAGCACTTGTGTATGGTTCTGAGAGGGAGAAGTCTTTAAAAAGATGGAGCAGTACTTCTATCCACATAGCCCTAGACACCTCACTCCTGGGGAAAATGGGAATGAAGAAACGTCATTTACTGTCAACAGCTTTGTGATCACAACCTTATGGATTCTCAGGGGAATTTTGGTTATCATCCAACTGTCACTTGGCAAATCAAATGGTGTAAGGCAAAAATATTTGAGTGTCAGATAAACTCAGGCATCAAATGTTTGATTTGCCAAGTAAATATGGATATGGTGGAAGGAAAAGTCTTTGACAGTAGTGCATCTTTGGGCTACAGAGAGTTCCATGTTGGCTCACAACCCTTGTCTTGTTTTCTAAGTGCACTAGATCACCCCAGATTTCCCACCTGAGTGCTAGTGCTTTAACTTCTAATGGATTAACTAATGCTCCTGGAGGGATATTCTGGGGAAACACATTCTCAGGGCGCGTTAAATGTTACATGGCTCCACCTCAGGCAGCTGACAGATGGTGATTTATTCCACAAAATATTGACATGTTCTGATGAACTACTCTGTTATTGAGACATTTTGGCAGACCTAGTATTTCCATCTCTGTGTAGCAGAAACATTTTCACTGACACTCTTAAGTTATGCTGCTCTACTGTGCAAGATGGCATGTTTTTAAAAGCCTTATTGAGGTATAATTTACATATAATAAAGTTTGGCAATTCTAAGTGATAAAGAGTTTGATGAACCTTCTCCACATCAAGACACAGAACAGCTACATTATCCTAAAAATTTTCCTTCTATCTCTTTCTGGTGAATCCCCTCCCCTGACCCTCACTCTAGGCAACCACTGATCTGCTGTCATTATAGTTTCACTCTTTATAGTATTTAAAAATGGCAAATATAAAGGGAAAAATTATCATCTGTTAAGGTGGGTAAAATATTAACATGGTTAATCACAAGGGAGTCTGCAGACATGGAATTCTATATGATTGTATGTGTTATGTCTTTTAGAAATGAGCAGAGAGAAGGATTCATTCAGTAGTCATGGCCTCTGGTCAGCAGGGGAGCTGCTCTTCCTCTCTCCTGAGGTCAGTAGACAATTTAGGTTATTATTGGGATAATTAGGCCAAACACATCTAGGTCATTTGCATTTCAGTGATTTTTGGTGGAGTTGGAGTTTCTGGCTGAGTAGACTTCTTTACATCATGAAAGTTGGTGTAAACTTATGGGGTCTTGGGGCCAAACAGAGAGATTATTTTCTTTCTTTTCTCCTTTTATTTTATTGTTTTTCCATTCACTTACATGTGTATACATTGTACCTCCTCCCCCATCCCCCACCAAAGAGACTGATTATAACCAAATGTATAAGCTGGAGACGGAAACAGTCAAGTCTAGCTTAAATCTTGAGAGTTGCAATGTCTCTTGCAAATAGCTGCCTGGGTCGTGTGTCACGGTGGCCACAGGATCCTCTTCCTTCCTCATTTACCTGGCCCCTAATCATGCAGGTGACTCATCTCATTCTATCCTGTCTGTGTCTCTGTCATCTGGGCTATGGGGAATTTTATATGGCAGGTTGGGTGGTGAGAAGCAGTGAGTGATGGGAAGGTGGCTGTCCTGCCCCACTTCTCCTGCTGAAGCTGATTACTAGAGGGCTTGGGGTTTTCCTTTTTCTCAATGGCTCCCAGGTCCCCTTTGGTTCTCACTTTAGGGCCCTGCCTCTACCCAGCATGAACTCCACAGGATGAAATACCCAGGAGAGTTTAAATCTTGTCAGTCTTTTAACCTTTTTTTTTTGGAGGTACTGGGGTTTGAACTCTGGACCTCATACTTGCTAGCCAGGTGCTGTCCCACTTGAGCTACTTTACTAGCTCTATTAACACTTCTCAAACAGAAATTTTATCTGCATTAACCTATCTAGATCAGATTGAAACAAGCAAGCAAGCAAGCAAGCAAGCAATAAACAAGCAAACAAACAAACAAAGGAGTGTTTTTGTGGATCTAGTGGAACAAGAGCAGAGGGGATGGGTTTGTTACTTAAGAGCTAGGCCTTGTGATTGGTGCTTTCATATGATTTCCCTTACTTAAAAAATCTCTATTCGTACCAACAGTGTGAGTAAAGGCTTCTAATACTTATCGAGCACCAAACACTAGGCTGGAATTTGTTTCCTTTTTATAGATGAAGAAACCGAGGCTCAGAAGAGTTAAGTAACTTGCCTGAGGCCACAGAATCAGTAAGTCAGTAAACGATGCCTGTTTTCCTTCTCTTTCTTGAAGCACATGGTAGAGGAGAGACCTTGTTTGAAAGCTGCAAGTTGTGAAAATAGAATGGGCCACCCTCTAGAGTTCAAGAATTATAGAAAAGGGGTGAATGGGCTGTTTGCCAGGGAGTTTTTTGGACCACCTGCAGCTGTAGCATGAACAGGTGACCGTATCTCTTCCATTCTTAGCCCTGAGTAGACTGATTTGACCGTGACATTCTCTCAGCTTCTGTCCATTCCCTCTCCTGGGAACCATTGCTTGGGGTAAGTGGAGGAGGAACCCCCAATTTCACTGCTTCTGAGAGCGTTATGTTCCTTCAGAATGCAATGGAATCCTGACTCCATTTTGCCACGTCATCATCAATGGATATGGTTATTACTAAGCTCTCTAGAATTTAGCCTCCAATTTATGTCTGTTGGTTCACCTTGTCTGGGTATTTGGGCCCCATCTAGATGAATATTTTTATCCCACTCATTCCATTTCCATAGAAGCAACTGGCTCATGTGAACACTGAAATGTTATTTCTGTTCCTCCAACTGGTAACTGAATCTACGTGGTGGTGTGCAGCAAGGGTAACTATCTAACCTGGACCCAAGTTGGATCATTTCTGAGTTTATGAAGCACATGTGATTACATAACAATTCTCACCTATGGCTTGATGTTGCCTTGGACTGAGGCTTCTAACAGAGTAAGAGGGAAGCTGGGCAGGCTGGAAGGCCCTTTGCTGTTGCCCTCTTGCCTTCTTCTGGGGCATGTTGGAGCTTGGGGGAGAAAAGATAACCTGCACAGACACAAGAATTATCCCTGTTAACTATCCCTTCTTCCTTTCTTTCTCTCCTGTAGTGCAGATTTTGGGATAGAGGAAGGGTGAGGCTCTAAGCCGTAGGATATATAAGTCATGGCTCCCGAATGCCGGGCAATAATGCTGGTTTGCTCGTGTGCATTTCCATATATTGATTTCTTTTGCCTTGTAGTTTAGAAAAATATATCACCAGGCTCATGGAGGCATCTCTGGCATTCCCTGGAGGGCAGCCAGTCTCTACTAAGAGTCTCCTACCCTCTTTCATGGTGGGGTTGTGCTAGTGCTAGAAGATTCAGCAGCTAGGCTAGGGAGAGAGGCAAGCGAGATGCCCTGGTGTAAAATTTAAGGGGACACTCAATCTCAGGTACGTGCAAGTGTAGGGTCAGCACCTGCACGAGTCAGAGAATGAGTTCTTCCTTAAATTTTGCACTCTGAGTCCCTTACTCACCCCACTTTTCTCCCAGCATTGCTAAGAATGTATAAATCATAGAAATGACCCTCTGAAAAGGCACACATTTCATTAAGACAGGAAGAGCGCCCACAGCACTCCACCCCATTCACAAAGCTGTCCTGTTTCTGTTGTCATCAGTATGGAAAATAAACTATAATCATCTATCTTGGGTCCAATTTGAACATATTAGTTTTCCTGAGGGACATGTCAGCAGGTACAACCCACATGCCAAGGACTGGGGAGATAGCAGCAACGAAGCTAATTTGAAAATACTTCTGTGGCACTTAGCAGGGTGTGATTTTAATTCATTTTTTGTCCCTTGATAATCATAAAGTGCTTTCAGGCTGTGAATATCCATTTTTGACCAGCATGCTCATACTTTGTCTGGGGACCACAGTTAATGGCCATGGTGGTGATGGGGCCATGGGGGAATTACGTTAGGTACAGATATTTGCTTTGTGGAAACACCGTGAGTGCTAATTCACATGGCTCATCTATCCAATGAGTTGTAGATCTGAATACTTGCCTAGGCTTGAGTATTGTTTGCACACATATGCACACATCCAGCTAGTATTTAAGTAGTATTTTGGATTTAGTCAAAATTTTATTAACATTGTTTCATTTGCCTGGTGCCCTGCCCTGGTGGCTACTTGGGAGGCTAAGATCAGGAGGATTGAGGTTTGAGGCCAGTCCAGGCAAATGATGAGAGACCCCCATCTACAAAATAACCAGAGTGAAGTGGACTGGAGGCATGGCTCAAGCAGTAAAGCATCTGCTTTACAAGTATGAAGCCCTGAGTTCAAACCCCAGTCCCATCAAAAACAAAAACAAAACAAAGCAAAACCCAAAAAGTCATTTCATTTAATTCTTGAAATAGTCCTAAGAAATTTACTGAAGTTGCTTAGCATAATGAATAAAGCCCAAACCATGCTAGATTGTTTAATTCTGCCTTTGCCATTTAACCAGCTGTGCTACCTTGTACAAATTACTTAATCTCTGAGCCTCAATTTTCTCAACTGTAGAATGGGATAATCTTGCCTATACTCAAAGGCATAGCACATGGTGCACAGTGGGGACTTCATTGGCTGTTGGTTCTTTCCTCCCTGGTCCCAAACTGGGGTCAGCATCCTTTTCATTGTAGCCTAGTTATCCCAGTCTTCATTTCTTTCCTTTCTGTTCTTCCCACCTCTTTACCTCCCTCCTGATGCGCTTCACATGATATTAGGGAACTTCCAGCTGCTTCCTGAGATTCTAGGGACTTAGTGCTGTGTCCTGGTGCCTCCATTTTGAAATTTTACTTGTCATCTGGTTTCAAGTGTGATAATGATTTGTTTTCTGGGAGTTTCCCCTGCACACCTCTCAGCTCTATGTGGACAGAGTCTGTTTTGCTCAGCATTGCTTCCCATGTCCAGCACAGAGCATGAGCCTCACAAATAAGGGCTACAAGTGTGAACGATGAGCACCATTTTCCTTTCTTTTCTTTTCCTTTCTTTTGCTCCTCTACCCACCAAAAGTTGTAGGAATGAGCAGCTAGTCCTGCATTTCTCTCATCTCATTGCTTCATTTGGTGCTAGGACATGGCTGTCTAATTTGCCAACTGAGTCCAGAGAAGACACTGTAGATTCTTTTCTTCAACCCAAAGGGGTGGCAAAGAGTGGGAGACCTCAGCTGCATCTCAGGCCCACTAGGGATTTTATTATTTAGATTGAAGGAGCTTTCCTCACCCCATAAGCAGACCTGACCTGGCTTTTGAAAGCCAGGTAAGACACCTAAAAAACTAGCTAGCATTTGTTGCCCTTAACGCAGAGAAACTAAAGCAGATACCTTAAAAGCAACTGAGGCCAATAGGAAAAGGGGAACAGGTACTAGAGAAAAGGTTAGATTAAAAAGAATTAACCTAGAAGGTAACACCCACGCACAGGAAATCAATGTGAGTCAATGCCCTGTATAGCTATCCTTATCTCAACCAGCAAAAACCCTTGTCCCTTCCTGTTATTGCTTATACTCTCTCTACAACAAAATTAGAAATAAGGGCAAAATAGTTTCTGCTGGGTATTGAGGGGGTGGGGAGGAGAGGGAGGGGGCGGAGGGGTGGTAAGGGACGGGGTGGGGGCAGGGGGGAGAAATGAATCAAGCCTTGTATGCACATATGAATAATAAAAAAAACCAAAAAAACAAAAAACAACTCAAAAAAAAAAAAAAAAAAGAAAACAGCTCTTACTCTCTGCGAGCCTCAGTTTTCCTAAGTAGAATGGGAAGGATAGTAACAACACTATAGGATTTTTATTCTACATGAATAAAGCAAGTGGTTAGATGAAAAGTCTTTAGTGTTGTCGAAGCAGAAGACATAATTATCACAGTCCTGCAAACTCCTTTACCACGTGCCTAGAAGAAAGATTTTAATTAAACAACTTCTGGTCCACACTGTCTTGGATGCTTAAATTTTTTTTATTGTTTTATTATTCATATGTGCATACAAGGCTTAGGTCATTTCTCCCCCCTGCCCCCACCCCCTCCCTTACCACCCACTCCGCCCCCTCCCTCTCCCCCCCACCCCCTCAATTCCCAGCAGAAACTATTTTGCCCTTATTTCTAATTTTGTTGTAGAGAGAGTATAAGCAATAATAGGAAGGAACAAGTGTTTTTGCTGGTTGAGATAAGGATAGCTATACAGGGAGTTGACTCACATTAATTTCCTGTGCGTGTGTGTTACCTTCTAGGTTAATTCTTTTTGATCTAACCTTTTCTCTAGTTCCTGGTCCCCTTTTCCTATTGGGCTCAGTTGCTTTTAAGGATCTGCTTTAGTTTCTCTGCGTTAAGGGCAACAAATGCTAGCTAATTTTTTAGGTGTCTTACCTATCCTCACCTCTCCCTTGTGTGCTCTCACTTTTATCATGTGCTCAAAGTCCAATCCCCTTGTTGTGTTTGCCCTTGATCTAATGTCCGCATATGAAGGAGAACTTACAATTTTTGGTCTTTTGGGCCAGGCTAACCTCACTCAGAATGATGTTCTCCAATTCCATCCATTTACCAGCGAATGATAACATTTCGTTCTTCTTCATGGCTGCATAAAATTCCATTGTGTATAGATACCACATTTTCTTAATCCATTTGCCAGTAGTGGGGCATCTTGGCTGTTTCCATAACTTGACTATTATGAATAAATAATAGCAATAAACATGGGTGTGCAGGTGCCTCTGGAGTAACCTGTGTCACGGTCTTTTGGGTATATCCCCAAGAGTGGTATTGCTGGATCAAATGGTAGATCAATGTTTAGCTCTTTAAGTAGCCTCCAAATTTTTTTCCAGAGTGGTTGTACTAGTTTACATTCCCACCAACAGTGTAAGAGGGTTCCTTTTTTCCCTGGACGCTTAAATTTTTTCTTCCTTACAGGATTCTGCTGGCCTCAGTGGGGTGTGAAAATCTGACTTCAGGCTCCTATGTACTTCTTACCTTTGCTGGCTGATCCTGAGGCTCATGGGTAAGGTCTGGCTATGCAGTCTGTTCTGCCACTCAAATATGTCATTTTCATGGGCTTTCAGGGCCTTGGCAATGGGGTTTGCAGATTGTGGGATTGGAAAGGAAGGAGAGACTGTTCTCAGAATGAGTCCAGAGAACCATTAATGGTAGTGACATTGTCACTGTGAGTCCAGACTTAGTTTCTCTGGTTTTAGAAGCCAACCAGCTGCCATCCAGGAGCAACCAGGAAGAGGCTTTTAAAGGTTCTTAGTAATGATTTACCTAATGATTGAAGCACTGCCAGTCCACATATTCAAAGTGTCTTGTTCCAAACAGGCAAAAGCCTAGATGTGACAGGCAGAGAATCCAGCAAGCTCTCTTCTGTCCTCCATGACTTCCCCTCACACTTTCCTTTCCATTATCTTCTTCCCAAACTCTTGTCTGTCTAATGATTAAGGCTTCTGGTGACAACTCTGGGAAGCACCTAGAGACTAGCCTCCTTTGCTGCCAAATTCAACCTTAGGGTCATTTATTACTTCAGAAGTTACCTCGATATTAAAGCATCAAGTTCATGTGTCCCCTTTTTCTAAGGAACAAATTCCATCATAGTCAAGGTCATGCAATTAGGTACAGGAACTAAGCAACAGCTAAGATGGACCCTCATTTAGCAGAAGTCTGGGAGATGCTGGTGTTTGTTCCCTGGACTGGTAAGCCAGGGCAGCAGGCAGGTTCTTCTCTCTCCCTCTCTTCCTTCTTTCCTCTCGCTCTTTGTCTTCCTTCCCATCTCCCTCCCTCCCTCCTTTTCACTTTTTATTCTTTCCTCCCTCTTTCCATCTCCGTTTCTACCAGCAATCATTTCTCTTCAGCACAGGACACAGCACATTTTTGGCAAAATGTAAAGGAAGTGCACACACAAACTGAGTTAAATAAGGGCCTCTTTCCAAGATGAAATGGTAAGAAAATGCAAAGGTCATCCATTATATTGGATTTTAGATAACACTCAATTAAAACTGCAAGAATATTTGGAAACACTCACTTCTTCCCTTCAGAGTATTATGTACATTTTAAAAACAGCAGTTGTTAGGCATTTTTTTCCCCATTTTTTCCTCGAGAGTGTTAGCGAGCTCAACAGCATCATGGCCAATGCAGGAAAGAAATCGCTGGCACACTCTCCCAGGGGGCTGTTTCTAGACCCCACCTTGACCTCTGTGAGATTTCCATGGCTGCTCTGAGCCCTTAATGACTGGTCATCCTGGGATGGGTCAATCAGGTCTCACGCTGTTGTAGGGGTAAAAGGACAAGCTGGAAAGCCATTTGTATCATTTTACAGAGAAAAGGGTTAAAGATGGCAAAGTATGAGGGCTTTTTAAAGACAGCTCCGGGGAACATTAGGGCCCTTAAGTATCTGGCCTGGCCAATGACTCAAAACCTCACTAGATCCTGTCCCTCCTCTTACAACAAAGCCACTCCTGCTAAATGCCCAGTTTAAAGGGAATTATCTTGGACCTTGTGTTTTTCATCAGCCCTGCTCTTTGTGTCATCCTACTCCTGCATTTATGCAGCTCTTGACCTTTTCTTAGCTCTCTTCTACATTTCTGGGACCCGTGGGTGGATGTGACATCCTTAGATTTGACCTTTGTCACTGCTAGGACTGGGCTTGTCCTCTGGATCTGTCTTAGGCTGGTGCTTCTGATCACCAGTGGGCCCAAGGCTCTCTTAGCATTGGTCCAGCCTCTGCCCTTGTCTTCCTGACAGACTGGTCAAAGAGCAGTGCCGTTAATGTTAACCAACTCTATTTGTTTTTTGTGTGTATTTATTTATTTATTTAGTGGTGGCTAGAGACCTGCTTGTGAGCAACCTTGGACTTGGTGACTGTTTTTCTATATTCAGCTTGCCTTCTCTCCATGTTGTGTGTAAGTCAGACAGCCCCATGAAATTTAGGGGTTTGTAATTCTAACTCTGTTAATATTATTTTGCCTGGTAATAGCTACCAGGTGAGATCTAACTTACTAAGACCTCAAATTCAACCCAAATCCTAATCTCCTCGAAATTTCATGCCTTTCTCTTACTGTTTTTGCAAAGGGCTCTTGATTAATCAGGGAGGTGTTTGTAAAGCTGGGTTCTCCCATGGCAGACGTGACAAGCCATAATTCCTAATCTGTGAGCTACCTTTCTCCGGTTGTCTCGGTCTGAGTGAAGGGGCTCTGTTGTGATTTATCGCCTCGCCTTAAAACCTTTGATAAGTGGCCACCGAATGGCTCCTCATTACTCAAAACTCTTCCAATTCTGTAAACTAAAGTCCTCCCCAAATCTCACACAATACACTTGTGTTCCTGGGGAAATGAGCCAGGGACTTTCTCACTAAACTATTTTGGCATAAGAAATATCATAAATGAGAGAGGAGAAAATCTTGTTTGCTAAAGGGCTGCTGGGTGAACTGCCTCTTGGCCTTTTGATAGCATCTTTGAAATGGAAATGGCCAGCTGCTTGACCTTCTGTTCAGTGACCCTTTTGGTACAAAGTCAAATTGCCACTGCCTCACAGCAGCAATTCACCTATGGACACAAACAAGATTTCCATTTTTCTCTAGCCTTTTTTTTTTTTTTTTCTGGTGCATTTGTTACCATGAACTTTTTTCTTTCTTTCTTTTTTTTTAACTATTCACATAAAAGACATCATGTTTTAAAAAAAAAAAAAGAAGCCCTTTGCATCAAAAGAATTGTAACTCATAAAGATTTCAAAATACCAGGGAAATGTCTGTCTTCAATTCTGCTCTCGCTCTCTCTCTCTAAGCCTTTAAATGTATTGTAATGTGAAAAGCCAGAGAAGATGATATTCTTGAATGGAGTTTGGGGTTGATCATGTTCCTACCCTCCTTTTGCATTTGAAGGGGATAAAGGGGAGGAATTTATCCCCACTTTATTGTGAACAACAGGAGAAAAAGAAAGGTAAAATCTATTTATGTGATTATGAATCTAAGAAACTAAATAAATGCCTTTATGTTGTTCTCAGTGGACCAATTCTGAATTGGAATTAGGGGTCTATATTAAAAAAGGAACTTGGCTGTGCTGCCTCGCTGGCCAGCCTGTGGCTGAAGAGGCACCTCCCTGTCCCTGCACACACTCCCCTGAGGCTGGCTCCCTGGTTCCCTCTTCCTTCTGCTGTTCCTCTAACTGGGCAGCACAGAGCCTCTCATCTAAGGTTGAGCATCAACCCACTGTTTGACTTGGAGAATGCTCGGGAGGACTGTGTGCTAGGGAAGCTGCAGGGCATTCATGCGTGTTGCTGGAATGCTGTTGCTTTGCTGGGCTGAGCTGGAGGGCAAGGGGGGAAAGAGGCCTGCCCCTCATACCCACACCCCACTTCATGGATTGGTGGGGCAGAAGCTTCCCAAATGGCAAAGGAAAAGTCACTCTTTCTTGGGCCTGTCAAGGGGACTGAAGAAACTGGAGACATGACCTGTAGTTATTTTTATTTATTTATTTATTTTGACAGTACTGGGCTTTGAACTTAGGGCTTTGTGTTTACTAGACAAGAGCTCTACCACTTCAGTCACACCTTTGGTCCTTTTTGCTCTGGTTATTTTGGAGTTAGGTCTTGATTTTTGCCCAGGCCAGCCTGGACTGTGTGTGATCCTCCTAATTTTAAGCTTCCTGTTGTTGCTGGTATGACAGGCATGCACCCCCATACCCAGTTATTTTTCTGTTGCAATAGGGAAGGAAACTCCACCTCCTCTACCACCACTCCTTGGCCTAGAACCATGATTCTCCCTATCTCAGCCTCCCATATAGCTTGAGATGACAGGTGTGTGGCACTGTGCCCAGCTATTGGTTGAGATGAGGGTCTTGCAAACTTTTTACCTAGGCTGGCCTTGGACTGCTATCCTCCTGAACTCAGCCTCCTAATAGCTAGGTTTATAGGTGTGAACCACTGGTATCTAGCCTCATAAAGATTTTCTCTGTGCCTGACCCAGTAGTTACTTCAATCCTGGAATCCTGTGAGGCTGCAGGCGGAGAGGGAAAGGAGTAGGTTTTGGGGATGCACAGTTCTAGGTTTGGATCCTGGTTTGCCACTTACTAGTCAACTGTATGACTGCAGACATATTATTTAATGTTTTGAAGCCTCATTGTTACAATCAGTAATCTGAAGGCTAATACTTGTCTCATGGGACTGGTGTAGATAGAGATTAGTTGAAACGACAAGTGTGGTATGTAGTAAGCACTCCGCTTACCACAATCTGCCTTATTCCCATTTAACAGGTGAGGAAGTCAAAGAAATGGCCAGAGTGAGATTTGGGCTAGGTTTTTTTCTCCCCTCCATACTCCAAGTTCATGGCCCCATAGCCTCTCCCTATGTGTAAGGACCCAATATTAATTACTCCCTAAAAAATTTTCATCAAGACCTGAGTTTCAAATATGTGTTTTCTACTTTGATATTAGCTGTGACTGGGCAGATAATGATTACAAAGACACGGACAAATGCAAAAGTGAGAGCATTCCATTTTATCATCTGCGTGTTTGAGCACTATTTCTTTACCATATCAAGTTCATATCCTGTCCAAAAAAAAAACTAAGAAAATCTTCAAATAAGCAACAGTAGAGGACACTGATCTTTTTACCTCAATACAATACTCGATCATTTATAAACAGCAATATGCTATTTATATATCTAGTCTCACTTAATGCAAATCTGTTTTCACAAGTCATAGTCCAAGTATATATGACTCTCTCTCCTTCTTTCTTTAAGATAGAGACTTGCTATTTAGCCCAGATTGGCCTTATACTCCTGATCCTTCTGCTTCAGCCTTCCTAGTGCTGGGATCATAGGCATGAGCCACCATTTCTACTCTTTATTATTACTATTTTATTTTTTTGTTATTGTTGTATTGAGGTTTCATTGTGGTATTTACAGAGGTTCTTACAAAATATCATAGTTGGGTTCACCTCCTTAATCATTCTCCTTTATCCCCTTTATTCCTGGAATAATCTCAGCAGGTCTCATTTTTCTATTTTCATACATGAGTACAGAATAGTTCTACTACATCCACCTCCTTCACACTTTGCTTGTATCTTCCCCCACTCATTCTTTTGTTAATAATACCTCGTACATATTTTTGCATGTTTCTGTTTCATAATTTAAATTTTCATGACTGTAAAATGTCATATTCCTCTTATATCATCAAACTTCCCTATTTCCTTCCTAAATTTGTGTAGGCAATCCATACATGAGAAGGTGGGAAACACTTGTGTAGCATGAATATTCCAGTTCACCTTTAGCCAGACCTTAAATGATGATAATCCAATGTCTCTATTCAGGGGAGTGAAAAAAGCAGACATCCTGAAGTTTGTGCAAAGCACAAGCTAGAATGGCAACTTTAAGATCTAAAAAACCCCAGTTAATCTTTTCCTTTGCTTTTCTTTTTTATTCAGTTTTTAAAAGTTGACTCCAGGCAAAATGGCAATAAAGACTCCTTGCCCGCTGAGGTTCATCAGCAGTATCTAGTGCCGGAAGTCCTGTTTTCATCCTGATAACCACATATCAAAGGGCCTCAAATATGTTAGGCTGTTCCTGATAGAGATCTGAACTTTTCCAAGCCTCTCTGAACTAAATCTACGACCTTGGTGAGACAGAATCATTGTTAGTTGTGGAACACAATCTTTCTGATCCCATGTGGGGAAGCCTGCTCCTTACAGCAAGACGGCAAGAGTCAAACCTTTTGTGCGCTTTTGCCCTCCGTTAAAATCAAATCCTATTGCTACTTGAGCTTCTATACCTTTGACTTCAGGATGACAAATCATCTGATAGAACAGAATTCTTACATGGATCTTTGGAAAGTACCTTTCAAAAGTGGAAGATGTTTTTAAATTCTACAAATATATACTTGAATTCTCAAAACTTTATATTTCTATTGTATGGTCAAGCCATTTGTCCAGTCCTTGGATTAACTGAACTCTGAGTTTATGTCACCACTTCTCTTTGGCTTTGTTCCTAATGTTTGGTAGATGCTGTTCATGTTTGTTAAGTGAATGCGTGAAACCGGAAGTCTGGAGAGAGGTTAAATTAATGAGCTTGTTAATAACTCTCTCATTTACTATCAGTAATTGTGGATTTTAAGTTTTTTAAAAGTGAAAATGCTGAACAGTTTTGGAAGTATATATAGATTTAGGTCTCTGCCCTGCAACTACTTTCTCATATGAATTTGGACAAGTCATTTCTCTTGTAAGGGCTTCGATTTCATACCTGCAAAATGAAACCAGCATAGTGTCAGTGGGCAGGGTAACTATCAGGTGTTCTGTCTCTGAGGCCAGCACCATCTCTGTCTAGCTTGTAGCATGCCAACCTGTCTCTACTGGACCATGTAACAGAGTTTCCTTTGTAGATCTAACCTTCTATGATGCTAGGATTCAGTTTCTTAGCATCCAAACTATGTTGCAAAAGCAGTAAGGCCACATGTTCTTCATGTAGGTAAGCATTCATGTGGATGTCCACATTGCTGTAGGTGCTGTAGGTCCAGGCTAGGCTGAGAAAATCTGCTGGTCCTCTCTTCTCTCAGTGATTTTAAGGATGGAGACTTTGGGGAGTACATGACAGCTTAGGTATTGATTAAATATGACAGCAAAATTGATTTTGGATTTTATTATTTCATCTTTCATTTGGATCCTTATTACAGTGTACATATACAGCTGCTTATTTAATCTGCTTACTTTAATCTACAAATACTCCCCCACAGAAATACAAAACCAAACCAAGAGATACCTGGTCTTCTTTGATGTTAGTGAATGCCCAGACCATCCACTTCGAAGACTCAGTCAAAACTCTTGAAGTCTATCCTTTACTTTCCCTAAATTTACCACCAAATACTCCTCAATGTAACTCTCTCTCTCTCTGAATTTCCTCTGTTTCTCCCAGTCTCCAAAGCTGCTTCCCTAATGTGAGTCACCATGACTTTCCCCCTGAGGACTACAATAGCCTCCTCTCTGATCTTTCATCTTCACTCTTGTTCTCCTCTGATATATCTATTTGTTGTTACCAAAGGAGACACAGTGGGCATGTCTTCCACCTTGGAAGTTGATCATGTCTCCTACCCTGCTTGGTACTTCATATGATCAACCATGATATTTTAGGCATTAATCACAATACTTAGCATGCTCCAAAAGCCTTACATAGTCCAGGCCTTGCCTGGCAACCCCTTAATCTCTGTAGTCTGTCCTCTCAAGTCTTCTCTGACACAGCATGCTTCCTTTCCTGTGGAGAGAGTGCTCTCATCCTTCCCTGCATCTCTGGCCAAGCTTTACTTTTCTCTCCTTGATCTAAATATGTCCTCTTGTCTTCTTAAGCTCCCAGGAACTTGGGTTTTTTTTAGAAGAACAGATGAAGACACTTAGGATCAGAAAAGTTTAATGTGTCCAAAATTGAGCAATTAGTTAATAAACATTGAAGCTGAGATTCGGGATCCTATGGCCAATAGCCACAGGACCAGGATTCAGAATGTATTTGATTCCAAACCTTTCTCTGCTAATTACTATGCCAAGACTGGGAAGTAAGTTTTACCTCTTATGTTATGACACTTTTGATTGATAGCACTGCCTGCAGTGCTGTGATGGAAAGGATTCTGGGGTTGCATTGTGGCTCAGTGCAGAAGTATACTATGACTGATTAGTGGTTCCTGCCTTGGGTAAAGAATTTGAGGAAGGTACACCTGACAGGTATTTGTTTCATGCGAATGCTGTATTCCACAAGGTTGTAACACTTATCTCACATCTTATAAACGAGTTTCAGAACCTCCTTCCAGGTCAAAAGAGTCAAGAGTAGGAACAAAGTCTCCTTAAGAAGGGATAGGCTACTTCAGACCATTGAGTTGGAGGATACCAAATCAAGCAAGTGTGAAAATCACTGCTGGTCTCTTTATAGGCTCCTTTATTCTCCCTGTTGTCAAGAGAACATTGATTGACATGTCATTGGATGGTCCTGTATCAAGGAAGATAGGACTGTCAGAAGCGGGTGGCGGAGATGGGGTCCTTTCCTCTCTAGGACTTTCTTCTAGAGTTGGAGCATACTGGAAGCCCAAATTACTTTTCACAACAGCATTCCAGGGAAGTGAGGGTAGAGGGTGAAGCTCACTTTTCTACATTTCAGGACCAGGTATTCAGATTCTTGACACTTTCTCCTTAAGTCCACGCTGAAATTTATTTGAAGATCTGAGATTTGTCTTACATATCTCTACATCTGATCTTTAGTACTCAATAAAGGGCTTGGTCTACAGCATTCACGATGGTTGGGTCCAATTTACTTACGGAGGATCCTAACTCTCTCAAGGCAATAGGCACGGCCTAACTCTCCATCTGTCTAGTTCTTTTCCTTGCCTTTGTCTGCTGCCCATTGTGTGGCACTGGGCATCCATGCTGAAGGTTTCAGCAACATCCTCAGTTTTGTGGTGAAGAGTGTTCGTTCATCCTGGGTAGGAGACTACACCAGGGTATGCAAGCACACCTTGCTTACTTCAACTCTCAGAAGGCACAAGCAAATGGATCTGTGTTCCCTCTTATGGTCTTTGCCTCCTGATGTCCAGAAGGATAGGATAGAGGTTGTAGCATTTCGGTATTCTGGTTCATGGTTCAAGATTTTGGGTTCCTGGTTTGAGATATTGACTGAGTAGTATTTGAGTTTCTGTTTGTGTCTTCTTAAATCCTTTACCTTTCGCATTGGTGTGTTGACTTATAGTCGTTGTCTTGTTATTGGACTACAGATCTTGGCATGTTCCTGGGAACAGTATTCAGTCCGTATCTCTTCTCTCTACTGTGCACCCTCACTGGTTACCTTACCCAGTCCCATGACTTTCAATGCCATGTAGAAGCTGGTGATTCCTAATTTTACATCTCCAGCCACAGAATGTCCCTGAATCTTAGACACTTACCTTCTCTGTGGCTCAACATTTCCACTTAGGTGTTCATCAAAGCATTTCAACTTAAAATATCCACAACAGAGGCTCTGATTTCACTCCAAATTCTGTTTTTTCCTTAGTTTTCCTTTCTCAGTATCATCAGGTCAAAATTCTGTTTTTCCTTCACACTTCCATCAACATACCTGTCAGTTCTGTCTTCAAATATACTCAAATTATGACCCTGTCTTACCATCTCTGCCACTGACATCTTACCCTGGCTCTCTCCCTCTCTTAATTGGACTAGCAGTAGCTTCCTCACTGTTTCTGTGCTTCTACCTCAATTGGATTCTATTTGAATTTCCATACAGCTACCAGATTTTTTTTTTTAAAAAACAGACTTTATTTTTAGAGAATTTTTAAGCTCACAGTAAAACTGAAATGAAAGGTACTGAGATTTCCCATAGTCCCCCTATTCCCAAGCACTTGTAACTTCTGCCATTATCAACATTCTCCACCAGAGTGGTACATCCAATATAATTGATGAACCTACATTGATACATCATAATCACCCCAAACCTAGTTTACATTAGGGTCAACTCTAGTGTTGTACCTTCTATGGGTTTTGACAAATACATAATGTCATGTATCCACCATGATATCCCACAAAGAATATCTTCACTGACCTAAAAATTCTCTTTGCTCTGCCTACTTATCCTACCCTCCCCCAATATCTGGTCACCACTGATATTTTTAGTGTTTCCATAATTTTACCATTTCCAGAATGTCATATAGTTATAATAATACAAGAGATTAGCATCTTTCAATTGGTAATATGCATTTAAACTTGTTCCATGTCTTTCCATGGCTTGATAACTCGTTTCTTGTTAGTGCTGAATAATATTCCATTCCATTTTCTTCATGTACTACAACTTATCTATTCATTGTGGTTGTTTCCACAGCTTGGTAACAAAGATGCTATAAACAAATGTTTTTGTGTGGACATAGGTTTTCAGCTTCTTTGGGTGAATACCACAGAATGTGATTGTTGGATTATATCATAAGACTAGGTTTAGTTTTGTAAGAAACTGTGAAACTGTCTTTCAAAGTGCTTGTACCATTTTTCTTTCCTTCTTTTTTTTTTCAAAAAGCAATAAATGGTGATTGTTTTATTCATTTGTACAGAAAAAATATACAGATATTATTTCACATAGTTTTTCTTAGAAAACTGAGCTTAATTGTATCTGAAAAAATTATTGTCATATAAAATCAGTAACATGTCAAACATTGGATATTAAGTTTTCCTACAGTTGGAGGGACAAATCAAATTTGAATAAATTTTAGCCCTCCTATCTTTATATGAATTTTTTCCTTATTCATTTATTCATATGTGCATACATTGTTTAGGCCATTTCTCCCCACTGTTTCCCATCCCCTCCCTCTCCCCCCCTCCTCCCTCGCATCCAGGCAGAACCTGTTCTGCCCTCTTCTCCAATTTTGTTGAAGAGAAGACACAAGCAATAATAAGAAGACATAGCATTTTTGCTAGTTGAGACTAGGATAGCTAGACAGAGAAATTCCCAGCATTGCTTCCATGCACAAATGTATTACAATCCGAATTGGTTCATCTCTACCCGACCTCTTCACTACTTCCGGGTCACCTTTCCATATTGACCTCTGTCATTTTAAGGTTACTACATTAGCTCCTCTGCAGTGGGGACATCAAACACTTTCAGGTTTGGGGTTTCCCACCTATCTCCATACCTCCCGTATGTGCTCTCCCCTTTGGGTGACCCAAGTCCAAAAACATTACTGCATTTGCCCTAGATCTAAAGTATGCATATGAGGGAGAACATACAATTTTTGGTCTTCTGAGCCTGGCTAACCTCGCTCAGGATGACGTTTTCGAGTTCCATCCATTTACTTGCGAATGATAAGATTTCTTTCTTCTTCATGGCTGAGTAAAATTCCATTGTGTATAAATACGACATTTTCTTAATCCATTCGCCAGTAGTGGGGCATCTTGCCTGTTTCCATAACTTGGCTATTGTGAATAGCGCTGTAATAAACGTGGGTATGCAGGTGCTTCTGGAGTAACCTGAGTCACATTCCTTTGGGTATATCCCTAGGAGTGGAATTGCTGGATCATATGGCAGATTTATGTTTAGTTTTTATTTTTTTTGTTCTTGTACAAAGAAAATAAAGTTTAATCTGATATCCTTTCAACTCACACCTTTCTCAGGAAGCTATTGGTGACAGTTTGATCAAAGTGCCATGTTGTTTTTAAGAAGGGAGAGTTGGGTCATATAAACATATGTTGTTATCCAAAAGATTATAGTTGTTTTAGGGGTCAATCTAAGCAATTGATTAAAACAGCTAATTCTGGTGTCTGAAATTTTTTAATTAAAATTTTAAAATTCATTTATTCACATGTGCATACATTGTTTGGACCATTTGTCCCCCCTGCCCCCTACCTCTTTCCCCCACACCCCCTTACTCCTAGGCAGAACCTATTCTGCCCTTATCTCTAATTTTGTTGAAGAGAGGACATAAGCAATAATAAGAAAGACAATGAGTTTTTGCTAGTTGAGATAAGGATAGCTATGTAGAGAGATTCCTAGTATTGTTTCCATGTACAAATGTGTTACAACCCAAGTTGATTCATCTCTACCTGACCTTTTCACTGGTTCCTGATCCCCTTCTCATGTTAACCTCTGTCTCTTTAATGTTTCTGTATTAGTTCCTCTGCAGTGGGGACATCAAACACTTTCAAGTTTTGGGTTTCCTACCTATCCCCATACCTCCTGTATGTGCTCTCTCCTTAGCATGTGACCCAAGTCCAACCACATTGCTGTGTTTGCCCTTGATCTAAAGTCCACATACAAGGGAGAACATATGATTTTTGGTCTTCTCAGCCTGGCTAACCTCACTCAGAATTATGTTCTCCAGTTCCATCCATTTGCTTGCGAATGATAAGATTTCATTCTTCTTCATGGCTGCATAAAATTCCATTGTGTATATATACCACATTTTCTTAATCCATTTGTCCATAGTGGGGCATCTTGGCTGTTTCCATAACTTGGCTATTGTGAGTAACACTGAAATAAACATGGGTGTGCAGGTGCCTCTGAAGTAAACTGTGTCGCATTCCTTTGGGTATATCCCCAGCAGTGAGATTGCTGGATCATATGGCAGATCTATGTTTAGATTTTTAAGAAGACTCCATATTGTTTTCCAGAGTGGTTGCACTAGCTTGCATTCCCACCAGCAGTGTACCAGGGTTCCTTTTTCCCCACATCCTTGCCAACACCTGTTGGTGGTGATTTTGATGATGGCTATTCTAACAGGGGTGAGGTAGAATCTTAGTATGGTTTTAATTTGCATTTCCTTTATGGCTAGAAATGGTGAGCATTTTTCATTTGTTTTTCAGCCATTTGAATTTCTTCTTTTGTGAAAGTTCTGTTTGATTCAGTTGCCCATTTCTTTATTGGTTCATTGATTGGGGAGAGTTTAGTTTCTAAAGGTCCCTGTATATTCTGGTTATCAGTCCTTTGTCTGATATCTGGTTGGCAAATGTTTTCTCCCACTCTGTGGGTAGTCTCTTCAGTTTAGAGACCATTTCTTTTATTGTGCAGAAGCTTTTTAATTTTATGAAGTCTCATTTGTCCATCCTTTCTCTTAGTTGCTGGGCTGGTAGGGTTCTGTTGAGGAAGTCCTTCCCTATACCTATTACTTCCAGAGTGTTTCCTGCTCTTTCCTGTACTAACTTTAGAGTTTCCTGATTGATATTAAGGTCCTTGATCCATTTTGGGTTGATACTAGTACAGGGTGATAAACATGGATCTAGTTTCACTTTCTTGCACACAGATAACCACTTTTCCCAACAACATTTGTTAAAGAGGCTGTCTTTTCTTCATCATATATTTTTGGTACCTTTGTCAAAAATAAGGTGGCATAGCTGTGTGGATTAATATCTGGGTCCTCTATTCTGTTCTACTGGTCTTCATTTCTGTTTTTGTGCCAGTACCATGCTGTTTTTATTGCTGTGGCTTTGTAATATAGTTTGAAGTTGGGTATTGTGATACCTCCAGCATTGCTCTTTTTGCTGAGTATTGCCTTGGCTATTCGTGGTCTCTTGTGTTTCCAAATGAACTTTAAAGTAAAATTTTCAATCTCTGTGATGAAAGTCATTGGAATTTTGATGGGAATTGCATTAAACATGTACGTTGCTTTTGGTAGTATAGCCATTTTTACTATGTTGATTCTACCAATCCATGAGCATGGAAGATCTCTCCACCTTCTGTAGTCTCCTCGATCTCTTTCTTCAGCTGTTTGTAGTTCTCCTTGTAAAGGTCATTCACATCCTTTGTTAAGTTTACTCCTAGGTATTTGATTTTTTTTGAGGCTATTGGAAAGGGAATTGTTTCCACATATTCTTTCTCAGTTTGTTCATTTTTGTTGTATAGAAAAGCTAATGATTTTTGTAAGTTGATTTTGTATCTTGCCACCTTGCTGTAGCTTTTATGGTGTCTAGGAGTTTTGGGGTAGAGGTTTTTGGATCTTTAAGTTATAGAATCATATTGTCTGCAAATAGGGATATTTTGACAGTTTCTTTACCTATTTGTATTTCTTTTATTTCTTCTTCTTGCCTAATTGCTCTGGCTAGGAATTCCTGTACTATGTTGAATAGGAGTGGGGCTAGTGGGCATCCTTGTCTCATTCCTGATTTTGAGGGAAATGATTTCAGGTTTTCACCATTATGATGATGTTGGCTGTAGGTTTGTTGTATATAGCCTTTACAATGTTGTAAAGGCTATTTTTCTATTCCTAGTTTTCTTAGTGCTTTTATCATGAAGTGGTGTTGGATCTTGTTGAAGGCTTTTTCTGCATCCATTGAGATGATTAAGTGGATTTTGTCTTTGCTTCTATTAATGTGTTGTATTACATTTATAGATTTGCATATGTTGAACAACCCCTGTATCCCTGGGATGAAACCAACTTGGTCCTGGTGAATGATCTTTCTGATATGTTGTTGGAGTTGTTTTGCCATTATTTTGTTGAGGATTTTTGCATCAATGTTTACTCAGGAGATTGGCCTATAGTTCTCCTTTTTGGAAGTGTCTTTATCTGGTTTTGGGATGAGTGTAATACTGGCTTCATAAAATGAGTTAGGCAGTGTTCCTTCCCTTTCTATTTTGTGGAACAGTTTAAGGAGGGTTGGTATTAATTCTTCTTTAAAAGTCTGATAGAATTCAGAAGAGAATCCATCAGGTTCTGGACTTTTCTTTTTTGGGAGACTCTTTATTGCTGCTTCAATTTCATTTTGTGTTATAGATCTGTTCAGGTGATTAATGTCCTCTTGTTTCAGTTTTGGATGGTCATAAGTATCTAGATATCTGTCCATTTCTTCAAGATATTCAAATTTATTAGAATATAGGTTCTCAAAGTAGTCTCTGATGATTTCTTGGAATTCCATGGTGTTTGTCGTTATCTCCCCTTTCGCATTTCTGATTTTTACTGATTTGGGTTTTTTCTCTCCTCATTTTAGTCAGGTTTGCCAGGGGTCTGTCAATCTTATTTATGTTTTCAAAGAAGAACTTTAAAAAAAAAATTCATTTATTCACATGTGCATACGTTGTTTGGGTCATTTCTCCGCCCTGCCCCTCTCCCACAATCCTCTCCCCTGCTTAGTTCCAGGAAGAAGCAACTGTTTGTTTCATTGATTCTTTGTATGTTCTTTTTTGTTTCTATTTCATAGATTTTGGCCCTAATTTTTATTATTTCTCTCCTTCTGCTTATTTTGGGATTTGCTTGTTCTTGTTTTTCTAGGAGTTTTAGATGAAGCATTAGGTCATTGATTTGAGATCTTTCTGTCCTTTTAATATAGGCACTCATGGCTATAAACTTTCCTCTTAAGACTGTCTTTGCTGTGTCCCATAGGTTCTGGTAGGTGTGTTTTCATTTTCATTATCTTCCAGGAATCTTTTAATTTCCTCTTTTATTTCATCAATGACCCACTGATCATTGAGCAATGTGTTGTTCAGCTTCCAATTGTTTGCATATTTTCTGCTGTTGTTTTTGTTGTTGAGTTCTAGTTTTAATGCATTGTGATCAGATAGAATACATGGGATTATTTCTATTTTCTTATATTTGCTGAGAATTGCTTTGTGGCCTAAGATATGATCAATTTTGGAGAAAGTTCCATGGGCTGCTGAGAAGAATGTACATTGTGTGGAAGTTGGATGAAATATTGTGTAGACAACAGATAGGTCCATTTGCCCTATGGTGTGGTTGAGTTCTAGAATTTGTTTATTGATTTTTTGTTTGGATGACCTATCTGCTGGTTATAGGGGGTTATTAAAATCTCCCACTACCACTGTGTTTGAGTCTATATATGTTTTTATGTCCTTCAGAATGTTTGATGAAATTGGGTACGTTGATGTTGGGTGCATATAGGTTGATAATTGTTATTTCCTTTTGGTGTATTTCACCTTTTATTAGTATGGAGAGTCCTTCTTTATCTCGTTTGATCAATGTTAGTTTGAAGTCTACTTTGTCTGAGATTAAGTATTGCTACTTCTGCCTGTTTTCAGGGGCCATTGGCCTGGTAAATCTTCTTCCAGCCTTTCACCCTAACCCAGTGCTTGTTTCTGTCGGTGAGATGGGTCTCTTTTAAACAACAAATTGTTGGGTCTTCCTTTTTAATCCAGTTTGCCAAACAGTGTCTTTTGATTGGGTTGTTAAGTGCGTTAACATTCAGTGTTAATATTGATAGTTATGTGGTGATTCCTGTCATTTAGTTGTTTTTGTTGTTTAAGGGTTTGATTGTGTGCAGCTGAATCTATGTTACTCTGATTCCTTGTCTTTTCTTCTCCTGTTGTTTGGTACTGACTGTCCTTACATGGTTTTGTTTGCTTTCGTTTTCTATGTGCAGAATTCCTTGGAGAATCTTTTGTAATGGTGGCTTAGTGGTCATATATTGTTTTAGTTTCTGCTTATCATGGAAGACTTTTATTGCTCCATCTATTTTGAATGATAGTTTTGCTGGGTAGAGTATCTTAGGGTTGAAGTTATTTTCATTCAGTTCCAGAATACCTCACTCCATGCCCTTCTTACTTTTAAGGTTTCTGTTGAGAAATCTGCTGTGATTTTGATGGGTTTACCTTTATATGTTATCTGTTTTTTTCTCTCTTACAGCCTTCAATATTCTTTCTTTATTCTCCGTGCTTGTTGTTTTAATGATAATATGTAGTGGTGTAGTTCTATTTTAGTCAAGTCTGTTTGGTCAGCCTCCTGTCTGGAGGCTTCCTGTATCTGAATGGGCATAACTTTCTCTAGATTTGGGAAATTTTCTGTTATCATATTGTTGAATATATTGTGAATCCCTTTTGCTTGGACCTGTTCTCCTTCTTCAATTCTCATGATTCTCAGGTTTGGTCTTTTGATGGAGTCAGTGAGTTCTTGCATATTTCTTTTGCAGGTCTTCAGTTGTTTGACTAATAGCTCTTCAGGTTTTCCTTGAATTTCCATTTTATCTTCAAGTTCTGAGATTCTGTCTTTGCTTGTTCTAGTCTGCTGGAGTGGCCTTCCATTGTGTATTATATTCTGTTTCTTCTTTTTTTTCTAAGGTTTTTCCATGTTTTGGGTCACTTCCTCTTTCCTATTTTCTATTTTCCTCTTTAATTCATTTTTCTCCCTATTTATTGTGTTCTCTGTTTCACTTTGGTGTTTATTTAGGGCTTCTATGATTTCATTTATTTATTTTTGTATCTTCTCATATTCTTTATTTTTGGTGTCTTGAAATTTCTTGAGTGCCTCTTGTACATTTTGGTTAACCATGTCTAGTAACATCTCCATGAAATTCTCAGTGATTACTTGCAGGGCATCTTCTTTAAAGTTGTTCTTGTGGACATCGTTGGGTTCCTTGGCATCATTTATCTTTGTTTTGTTGGAGTCCGGAACTGGGTATCCATTTTCTTCATTTCCCTCTGAATCCTGTATTAAATTTTTTTTGGGGGGAATAATTGACAAAGGGAAAGAAAACAGGTGACTGAAACCACCTGTATTGGCTGTATTGGGTTTTTAGCTAATTGTGTGTGCTGTTTCTGTCCCTGGTTTGGGGTAATTTAGTATTAAGTAATTTACAGTGATTAAACAAAAAAAACAATAAAAAAGAAAACAAACAAACAAACAAAGCCAAAGAAATCAACAGGGAGAGATGAGCAAACAAACAAGAAACAAACAAGTAACAAACTTGTTACTTGTTACAAACAAGTAACAAACACTCCAGGTTCAAGATCAATAGAATTTCAGCCTTAGTTTAAGTTCTGGTGTTACTCTTCCAGTAGTCAGTTCTGGCGTTGGTATTTAAGAAGAAGCTCTGTCTTGGTCTTGCCAGGTGGTTGGCCTGTGGATAGTGTTTTTTTTTTCTTTGTCTTTCAGCAGTTGCTGCTTGGTCAGCTTCTCCCGCGGTGAGGTGTGGCAGCTCTGCAGTCTACTAGTTGTCCTGCTTTGGAGTTGCCTTCTCTCTGTGCTTGTTTACTAGGAGCTTGTGTCTTTGCCTCACCCCTTTCCCTGGGGCAAGGGCAAGGTCAGTGATCTGTCAGCTGTCAGCCTGTTGTGATGGTTTCTCCATGCTGCAGAGCCGTCTGACTGTGGGTGCCCAGGACTGAGCCCTGTAGTCTGCCGCCTTTGCTCTTTCCCTACTTCAGGCAGCAGCCTGTCACGTACCTGTTGTTGGCCCTCCTGCCATTTGTTTACTGATAGTTTGAGTGAGGCTCCTTGTCCCTCCCCCCTTCTCCAGTGCACTTTCAGCAACCCCTACCCCCTCCACTGTGTGTTAGTTTTCAGTTCTGTTATTTATTGTTCAGTTTTTTTTTGTGTGTGTGTGTGTGTGGGATCAGTCTGTCCAGGGGAGTTGTACTGGTTTATCCCAGGGGTGGCTGAGGGATATTGCCTGATGCTTGGTGCTCACCAATTTGGTCTGCTGAAGGTCTCCTGAGCATGTTTGGAGCCAGCGGCTGGTGGTGGCAATGGAGTGGGTGTGGTGGCCCACCTGTTCTCTCAGTGTATTATGGCATGGAGAAGCCTTTTGCTGCCTAGGGGTTCAGGGTGCCAAAGTTTCAACTCTCCGTGGTGCTTCACCTATGCCAAGCGTGGTTCCAGGGTCTCAGCAAGGTCCCTGATTCATGGAGCTCAAGCTGTCTGCAGCTGTGCCCCAGTCGCCATCTTGGATCCTCCTATGTTTTCTAAGAAGCCTCAGTATTGTTTTCCAGAGGGGCTGCACCAGCTTGCATTCCCACCAGCACTGTATAGGTTTCCTTTTTCCCCACATCCTCACCAATACCTGTTGTTAGTGCTGTTTTTGATGATAGTTATTCTAACAGGGGTGAGGTGGAATCTCACTGTTGTTTTGATTTGCATTTCCTTTATGGCTAGAGATGGTGAATATTTTTTCATGTATTTTTTGGCCATTTGAATTTCTTCTTTTGAGAAAGTTCTGTTTAGTTCAGTTGCCCATTTCTTTACTGGTTCATTGATTTTGGAGAGTTTAGTTTTTTTTAGCTTCCTGTATATTCTGGTTATCAGTCCTTTGTCTGATGTGTAGCTGGCAAATGTTTTCTCCCACTCTGTGGGTGGTCTCTTCAGTTTAGAGACCATTTTTTTTTGTTTTGCAGAGCCTTTTTAATTTTATGTTGTCCCATTTATCCATCCTTTCTCTTAGTTGCTGAGCTGCTGAGGTTCTGTTGAGGAAGTCCTTGCTTATACATATTGCTTCCAGAGTATTCCCTGCTCTTTCCTGTACTAACTTCAGAGTTTTGGGTCTGATATTTAGGTCTTTGATCCATTTTGAGTTGATGCTAGTACAGGATGATAAACATGGCTCTAGTTTCAGTTTTTTGCAGGCATATAACCACTTTTCCCAGCAACATTTGTTGAAGTTGTCTTTTCTCCATCATATGTTTCTGGCACCTTTGTCAAAAATAAGGTGGGTATAGCTGTGTGTATTCATATCCGGGTCCTCTATTCTATTGCACTGGTCTTCATGTCTGTTTTTGTTCCAGTACCAGACCATTTTTCTTTCTCATCAGTAATGAATGAGAATTCCTGTGTTTCTATGCAGAATTGTTCTTGAAAATGTAGTTCATTCAATCAATGCACAGAAATAAAAATTATGAGAAACTATTATGAACAACTGATAGGATAACTTCAAAAAATATGAATAAATTCCTGGAAACAACCTATTAAAATTGAATTGGAAGAAGAGAAAGCTGAACAGACAAATAATACAGAAGGAGAATGTATCAGTAATCAAAATCTTCCAACAAAGAAAATCCAGGACCAAAACATATAAGGAGCACATGTAACTCAGTTGTAAAAAGAAAAAAAAATGATAAAGCAAGCAAGCAAACAAACCAAAAACAAATGACACAATAAAAAATGGACAAGTGAACTGAATAGATGTTTTTCTGGGAAGATACACGATTGGCCAACAGGTGTATGAAAAGGTGCTCAATATCACTACTCATCAGGTATGTAAGATAAAACCACAATGAGATATCATTTCATGTTTGTTAGAATAGCTACTGCAAAAATCAAAGATAACAAATGTTGGTAAGGATATGGTGAAAAGAAAACCTCCTATATTATTGGTGAAATTATAAACTAGTATAGTCACTATGGAAAATAGTATGGCTGTTTCTCAAAAAATTAAAGATAACTGCCACTTAATACAGCACTCCTACTTTGAACTCTCTCTCTCTCTCTCTCTCTCTCTCTCTCAGGAATTAAAATAAATGTCATGAAGAGATATGTGCATTCTAATGTCAAGATAAGTAAACAACCTAAATTTCCATTGTCATATGAATGAATAAAGAAAATGCATATAATAAAAAAGTATTCAGTCTTCAAAGATAATACATCCTGCTGTTTGTGACAATGTGGATAAAGTAGTAAATCTAATTCAGCAGTGCATCAGTAAGATCATAGAGCATGACCAAGTTGGTTTCATTCCAGGCATGCAGAGAGGATAAGGAGAAAAAGGAACTCTTTTCACACTGTTGCTAGAATATAAGTTAGTTCAACAACTATAGAAAACAATTGGGAGGTTCCTAGAAAAAACTAAAAACAGAGATACCATGTGATCCAACTATCCCACTCTTCGGTATATATGCAAAGGAAACGACGTCAACATACAAAAGAAGTGCCTGCATGCCTGTGTTTATTGCTGCACTATATTCACTGTTCAAAATAGCTAAGATATGGTGTTAGCCTAGTGTCCACTCACAAATGGATAGATACAGAAAATAAGGTATATATCACCAGGGTGTAATGTTCAGCCATAAAGAAAAATGAAATCCTGTCATTTCCAGCAAAATGAATGGAACTGGATGGCATTGTGTCAAGTGAAATAAGTCAGGCATAGAAAGACAAAAATCATGTATTTTTCTTCACATATGGAAACTAAAACACCCAGTGTAGACTCAAAAGTAGAATACTAATTAGTAGGAACAGGAAGGATGAGGTGGTGGTGGTGGCAAGGGTGAAAGAAGGGTGAATGGATATGATCAATGCATACTATAGACATGTCTACAAATTCCACAGTGAATTCTATTAACATGTACAATTAATGTGTGTTGATAAAAGATTTTGCAAATGGTTTCCAATCAGAGTTATAGTGAAGTCCAGTCTACCACACCTACATGACCCTAAGAACATGGCTCTTTTCTATTTCTTTACACAGTCTCACTCCCCATTCGCCATGCTTCAATGACACCAATCTTCACTCAATCCCTTATGCACTCCTAAATTCATCCTTGTCTGAAGACATTCACACAGGCTGCTCCTTCTCCTGACATCTTATGTAAGTGATATGGCAACCCTACCCTTTCTTTACTCTTATTTTTCTTTATGCCACTCATCTCTACTTGAAATTATAACACATATATATCTGTTTTCTTCTTTGCTGCATTTCCCATTAGAATGTAAACTCCATGAGAGCAGGGCTTGTCAATTTCCCCAGGGCCTTTTAGAGTGCTGGCATGAAATATTTACTGAATGAATGAATGGATGCATTTGCAGTGCACAGATATTTTCCTTTGCTGGCTGGCAGTTTGCTCACATGGCAAATGAGAGGCCAAAGTAGATAAGTCCTGAGGATCTGTGCTTCTAAAAACTCCAGGAGCATATGACAAACTGGCAATCTGATAGCATGCAAAAGGCACTTACCACCGTTCATTATAACAGGCACAATACTTTAACAAACATTCCCCCCTTCTCCATTTACAATTGCTTTCTCCTTATTATTTTGACCAAAATGTTTTATTTTTAAATTTTTTATACTTTATTTTTATTATTGTTGCACTGGGGGCACATTGTGACATGTACAAAATTTCTTACAATTTATCATAGTTGAATTCATCCTCTCCAGAATTCTCCTTTATTCCCATTCCTGGAATAGTTTCAACAGGTCTCATTTTCCCATTTGCATACATGTGTACAGAGTATTTCCACCATATTCACAACCTACACCCTTTCCTTATATCCTCCCTGCCTCCCACTGGTACCAACTCCCAGACCTGTTTTACCTTCCTGTTCTCTGTTTTTGTAGGAAAAAATGGCATTTTTGCTTGTTTAAGATGGTTACACAGGGTGTTTCATTGTAACATTTCCATGTATATATATATCATATGACATTTTCTGTATTATAATCTGAATTAAAGTCTAATTGTATACCCAATGTGGGCTTTAGGAAAATGATGAGACAGATGCTACTGATGTTGAAGAGACTGAGTTAAGGAAAGCTAGCTGCTAATTGGGTCTAATGTGGAGACTTTTACAAAGGAGCTAACTCATGCTTTTGGCCTTGAAGGCAGGGTAGATTTTAAGTTTGCTCTAAGACTAGATAAGCAGCCTTTAACGGTTCATTTTTGTTGTTGGTGGTGGTGCTGGAATTTAAATTCAGGGTAAGTACTTTATCATTTGAGCCACACCTCCACCACTTTTTGATTTAGTTATTTTTCAGATAACATCTCACACTTTTTGCTCAGGGCTGATCTTGGACTGTGATCCTCTTACCTATGCCTTTCAAGTAGTTCAGACTATAGATGTGAACCACTATGCCTGCCTTGTTTGTTGAGATGGAGTTTCACTAACTTTTTGCCTGGGTTGGCCTCAGGCTATGATCCTCCCAACTCCTGAATAGCTGGGATTATGGGCATGCACCACCATGCCTGGCCTTAATAGCTCTTAAAAGGGAGTAACATGCTAAAAATGTAGTATTTGTAAAAATATTTGCAGACTTCTTGCCAGTATTGAGGTCCCTAACCAGGCTTTGAACTACTTAGGGTGTAGAAATGTGCCTTTTCTACTTTGTGTTGAAGTACAGTTTCCAGCATAGATCAGGTGCACAAAGATTATTCATTGGATGCTGATGAGGAGAAAGTTGAGCAGGAAGGGTTAAGAGCAGAAGCCCCATAGCCTTGCTTGCTGCATGGGTTTCAAACCACTGCCCACACCATGCTATGGGCAGCTCCAGTATCCTAGTTGGCTGGGAAGGCAACCAAATGTGAGATGGGTTCTTATCTTAAATCCTATAGTTGCACTTCATCTTGAATCGAGAGCATCCAGGGCTTTATGTGACAGTATCTGGTCTTGTGGCAACACATACACTCTGCATAGAGACATACTTACTTGCCAGTTCCCTTCCTGGGTTCATAATTACCACATAATTCAAGCTGAAGTTTTCTCCCACAAGGAATTAGTATTCTATTTGGTAGCCAACCAGAATCTGAACTCTGAAAGCTCACCATCAGAAGCTTGATTGAATGACCCACCTGGAATTGTTTATACTTCATTAATGCTTTTCATAAATCATGAGTTTGACAGGTTACTGGCACAGACTTTTCAAATCTGATAATTGTGTTTTATTTTTCCCTTGCTTCATCAGTTTCCTTTCACAGGCTGACAGCTTAGCAAATGTTTCTAGAACTACTAGCTACTGAAGTGCCCACTTACTGGTGTGAACACCTATTACGCACCCAGACTGCTGTAGGAGTCTGAAGACCTGGACTGTAAGTGGTTTTGGCTTTGCTGTGTATTGGGTGTGTGACCTTGGCAGATCTCTGATATCAAATCTATTGAAAAGAAAAGAAAAGAAAAGAGAAGAAAAAAGAAGTGAAAAGCAAAGCCAGGCATTAGTGGCTCACGCCTGTAATCCTAGCTACTCAGGAGACAGAGATCCGGAGGATTGCAGTTCAAAGCCAGCCTGGGCAACCAGGATGCGATACTATCTCAAAAATACTCAACACAAAAAATGGCTAGTAGAGTGGCTCGAGTGGTAGAGTGCCTGCCTAGCAAGCATGAGGCTCTGAGTTCAAACCCCAGTACTGCCCGAAAAGAAAAGAAAAGAAAAACAGAGCTAACATATACTATGGTAACTATTTCATAAAGCTGTAGTGATGATGACATGAGAAAATACAAGTGAAGAATTGGATCCAGTGTCTGGCATGCAATAGAAACTAATCAAATGATAATGATTATAGTTTTTCTAATAGTAAGTCCCAAGAAGATTTTAACATTCAGAATCTGAAGGGATCTCAAGGTATCAGCCCATAAATTATAGGGAGCAGCTATCACATTTATGTCTATTCATAACAGATGAGTTTGGGGGAGGAAAAAAGAACTTGAATTGGTCTACATCATTATTTGAATTTTTCATCTCACTTGGTTAGGAAGACAGCCCAAGAATATGGGCTCTTGTAGAGGCATGCAGAAGAGTGATATTTCCCACTTCTGGTTTATAACCTCCGTGATGGTTTGCTTTTGTGTCATCAAATCCTAGGACAGTGGCATTCAACACCTCAACAGGCTTCCTATACCTCTGTCAAATGGATGAATGGATGGATAGAGAAATGAGATAAAATAGAAAATAATTCCACCGTGCATATTGTGCTCTACTTCATGTAATATATATATAGGTAAATATATCTATATATATATGTGTGTGTACATTTCCTGATTATAAAAGAAATGCCTGCTTCTTTTAAAACATTAGACAATATCAATATATAGTTATCTTTGTTCCCAGAGGTAGCTATTGCTAAGAGTTTTAGTATCTACTTTCTCGACTTGAAAAAAATGTGTCCTTACACGTGCATTTTACAAAAAAATGAGTTCATATAATTTAATCTGTTTCACAATTCATTTTTAAATTTAGCTGCAGTTCAAGGGTATTTTTCTGATTTGGTTCATATACATCTACACTTATTTTAAGAGCTTTAGCTTCTATCACATGATTTCACAGTGCATTATTTACCTATCCTCCTCCTCATAGAAATTCAGATTGGTTGTACTTTTTTTCATCTATACTATATTATGTTTTAAGAAGTGGTCACAAACATTTCTTTACCTTTTTAAGAAGCAGTTTTGTGGAAACAGCTTTAATACTGGAATTGCTAGAAGAAAAATGAGCAAATTAAATAATCTGGTGTCATGCTTTCCTTTAAATTTGGATCATGTCAGCCCCTGTGGTTCCTCTAACCCAGAACACCAGGACGAACTGCTTCCCCTAATACTCTTCCATTTCAACAATAAAAAATGTTGCCGAAGAGGACTGAGGGCATGGCCGAAGTGGTAGAGTGCATGCCTAGCAAGTGAGAGGCCTTGAGTTCAAACCCCAGTACAACCCCCTCCCCTGCACCAAATATAAAGGGCTGAAGATGGTTCCTACGATGTTTGTGGATTGAATTTGAAGAAAGTTTTTAACTTGGGCAGCTTTATGGGACAAAGAAGGAATGAGATGCCCATTCAGGACATCAAAACAAATTAACAAGAAGATAAACAAAAGAGCAAATATTTCCCAAAAGGTGAGTCATCTAGGTGTGGTGACATTTTTCCATACTGTGTCAGTATCAGGGATTGGCAATGGAATAGACCTTTTCAATTGGTGGTACAAAATAGTTCTGAACCAAACCACATCCCCCTCAGAGTCCTTTTCCTACCTACTTCTGACTCCACAGCCCAAGGGTTGTAAAGTTTTATGTCTCGAAGAACAATCAGTTCTACTAAGTCATTACAGAAGGGAACAATGGAGGCTTCCTCACTGCAGGAAGATGGAGGGGTGAGGAGGAAAGGCTGGAATGAGGCTGAGTCTGTGGTGCTGGCAGGGATTTTCAGGGTGATTTAGTGTGGATTGATTTGCAGTATATTTTGCAGCCATTGTTTGTAATGTGCTTTGCCAGCTCATGTACCCTAAGCCTTAATTGTTCTAAATTAAACTATAGGGACCAGACAGCACACATTTCCATCAGAATGACAAAATATTGCACCAGACCCCACAGGGACACACTAGGCCCTGACAGGATGGGCTTGTTTGCAAGGGAAGAGGCAGAAGGAGCACTTAGGAGGATATTTTAAAATTTTTATATCTAACTTATACATAAAGACAAAATTGTACATATTCATAGGGTGACATGTAATGTTTTGATGCAAGTATACATTGTGTCAGGCAGGCATATGATTGGAATTGAACAGATTTTATTTTATTTGTATGCAAGGTAAAACCCGTGTGCCACTCCAACTTTTGAGTAAAACAAGACTGTTGTTTGCAATACAGGATTATTTGCTCAATATTAAAGATGTGTAATGTTGAACTAAATCACTCTGTATGTTAGCTACTAGAATTGGCTTTAAAAGATGAGTTGAAATTATATCTAACTTGGGAGTGTCTTAATTAGCCTGGAGCTGCTGGAAGGACTTATCAGGGCATATTCAAGTACAGTCTGAAACTTCCAGTAAAGGGCTGCTCATTTTTTTTTCTTATTATTCCTTGTCAAAATATGCTGCTTTAAGTCAATGTGGAACCTGGGAAATGACAAGATGTTTAGGCTGTGGTATTCTTTATTGACTGAAATTGGGCATCATCATCTTTTTAAACCTGATTCCCTTCTTATAATGTAAAAACAGTCGTAACTGTCAAAATATACAAGCATCATATTCTACCTAAAACAACTTATTTCTTTTACATTTAAAAATATAAAAATAAAGGTAGTACAACACACACATTAAAATAATATAAGAAGTATAAATGAACAGTAATTCTATCCCTTATAAATCCTACATGCCCAAAGATAATCACTGTTAATTTTCTATTTTCTTTCAGTATGCATGTATTACATATAAATGGAACCATACTTATACATATTGTCTTGTTTCTACCTTAACACATCTGTAAGTCCCTTTTCAGGTATAATTCTAACTCATTCTTTTTAATGGCTGTATAATATTCATTCAGTGGATGCCTAATTATTTATGTAGTCTTCTATTGATATGAATTTAGATTTTATATGGCTTTCACCACTGGGAATAGTTTAAAAAATTTAAAATATATTTATTCATTGGATAAATTCTAACAGTGGTATTGATGGATCAAAAAGAAGTTCACAAGAGGAGGGAAGACTTCCACACTCATTTTATGAGGCCAGCATTACCCTGATTCCAAAGCCAGCCAAAGATACCACAAAGAAAGAAAATTACAGGCTAGGCTGATATAATCTCCTTAATGAAAATAAATTAAAAATAATGAATAAACTACTAGCACAACAAACTCCATAATGTTAAAAGGATCATACACCATGATCCAACGGGATCTATCCTTGGGATGCAAGGATGGTTCAATACACACTAATCAACCAAAGCGACATACCACATTAACAGAGTAAAAAATAACAACCACTTGTTCATCTCAATGGATGCAGAAAAAGCATCTGACAAAATCCAACACACTGTCATGATAAAAACCTTGACAAACTAGGTATGGAAGGAATGTATTTCACCATGACAAGGCCATTCACAAAAAGCCCACAGTTAACATCATAGTCAATGATGAAAAATAAAACTTTTTCTCTAAGATCAGGAAGAAGACATAGATGCCCATTCTTACCACTTCTATTCAAGACAATATTAGAAGTCCTATTTAGATCAATTAAAAGGCACCTAATTTGGAAAGAAAGAAGTAAAATTGTTTCGTAGATCTGATGATCCTATACATAGAAATCTCTAAAAACAGTATGGAGCCTCCTCAAGGAACTAAAAATAGAACTGCCACATGATCCAGCAATAACACTCCTAGGAATATACCTGAAGGAATGTAAGTCAGGTTACAACAAAGGCACCTGCACACCCATGTTTATTGCAGCATTATTCATAATAGCTAAGTTATGGAGACAGCCAAGATGCCCCACTACTGATGAATAGATTAAGAAAATGTGGTATTTATATACAATGGAATTTTATTCAACCACAAAGAAGAATGAAATTTTGTCATTTGCAGGTAGATGGATGGAACTGGAGAATAATATCATCTTAAGTGAAGTTAGTCAGGTTCAGAAAGCCAAAAGTCACATGTTTTCTCTCATGTGGAATCAGACCAATGCAAACATAGCAATATTATGAAAAACAGGTCACACTAAGGGGAAGTCACATATGAGAGGTGTAGGGTAAAAAAAGTTAAGAAGGTGAATATGGTTAATGTGCTCTCTATACAAGAATAGATAATTCTATTTTAGAATTTTTAAACCAGTCAAAACCACCATAAAAAAAGGGACTAATGTAGAATGAAGAAAAATAGAGGAGGTTATAATTCATATGTACATGGAAATATCACAAGGAAACTCCCTGTGTAGCTATTTTAAACAAGCAAAAATGTCATTTTTTTCATCTTTCTTCTACAAAATTGGAAAACCGAAGGGCAGAAAAGGTCCTGGTGGTGGGGTATGGGACTAAAGGGATGGGGGGGGGGTGGCAGGGAAAGGGTTTAGGGGGGTGAATATGGCACAAATCAAATACTGTGTATACATGTATGTAAATGTAAAAATGATACCTGTTGAAACTATTCCAGGAATGGGGAGGAATAAAAGAGAATGATGGAGGGGGTGAATTCAAGTATGATATATTTTAAGAACTTTTGTAAATGCCACAATGTACCTACACCCAGCACAATAAAAATAAATAAAATAAAATAAAATTCATCTGTCATACACACAAAAAGAAATCTCTAAAGACTCCCCCCAAAACAGTTAATTCAGTCAAGTTACCAGAGAAAATGTCAACATACAAATATCAGGTGCATTTATATATATCAACAATGAACTATCCCCCAAAGAAATTAAGAATAATTCCATTCACAATAGCATTAAAAAATAAGAAAAGGCCATACTGGAGTTCATTGTGTTATAAATCAGCATGTGTAATAGATAAGATACTTAGGAAAAAATTTGAACAAGCAGGTGAAAAATCTGTACTCTGCAAACTTTAAAATACTGATAAAAGAAATTGAAGAGGACATAAATAGAAAGACTTACCATGTTCATGGATTGGAAGAGTTAGCCTGATCAAAATGTCCATCACACCCCAACCAGGATTGCTACCATCAACGAATAACAGCAATGCTGGTGAGGATGTGGGGAAAAAGAAAACTTACACACCATTGGTAGGAATGTAAATTAGTGCAGCTCTTATGGGATTCACTATGGAGGTTCCTTAAAAAACTAAAAATAGAACTGACATCTGATCTTCCCATACAACTCCTGGGCATGTATCTGAAGGAACATAAGTCTGAAAACAATAAAGATACCTGCACACTCATGTTTATTATTGGCTATTATTCACAATAGCCAAACTATGGAATCAGCAAGGTGTCCATCAACCCGTGAATAGATAAAGAAAATGTTTTATATATACATGAGTACATGTATGTAATACATACATATATATGCAATGGAGTATTATTCAGCCATAAAGAAGAATGAGATTATGTATTTGTGGGAAAATGGATAGTGCTGGATATCATGTGAAATGAGAAAAGCCACACAGAGAAGAAAAGTATCACATGTTCTCTCTAATATAGGTAATCTAGAACTAAAAAAAAAAGGATGACATGAGTGTAAAACAGGGACTGTTTTTTGGGGTGGGGGGAGTAGTGGGAAGGGGAAGAGCTAAAGGAGAATGTGAGGGGTGACTATAACTGAAGTACTTTATATACATGTATGAAAATAGAATATTAAAACCCATTAAATTATTTTGAAAAGGGGGGGATGAGGATAAGAAAGAATAACAAAGGGGGATGAATTTGACCAAAATTTGTTGAATTGTATTTGTAAGTATTTTATTGAGAATTTTCATGTCGATTTTCTTCAAGGAAATTACTCTGTAATTTTTGCTTTTTGTTGTGTCCTTGTCCAGTTTTGGTACTAGCTTCATAGAATGAGTTTTGTAAAGTTTCTTCCCTTTCTGTTCTATGCAATAGTTTGAAGAGCCTTGGTGTTAGTTCTTTAAAGGCCTGGTAGAATTCGCAGTTAAATCCATCCAGTCCTTGGTTTTTCTTTGTTGAGAGACTTTACTACTGTGTTAATCTCATCATTTGCTACAGATATGTTAAGTGGTTTTTATCCTCTTGTTTCAATTTTGGCAGGCCACATGAATCTAGAAACTTATACATTTCTTTTAGACTTTCCAATACATTGGAATATAAGTTTTCAAAAAATTCCCTAATGATCCTCTGAATTTCATTGTTTTTTGTTGTGAAATCCTCCTTTTCATTTCTAATTTTATTAATTTGGGGTGACTCCCTCTTTCTTTTGGCTAGTTTGGATAATGGTTTATAAATCTTGTATATCTTTTCAAAGAACTAACTCTTTATTTCATTGAGTCTTCGTATAGTTCTTTTAGTCTCCATGTTATTGATTTCTGCCCTGATATTTATTATTTCTTTTCATCTATTAACTTGGGGTTTGACTTGTTCTTATTTATCTAAGAGTTTGAGGTACATCATTTGATTATTTATTTGAGATCTTTCTGATTCAATGTAGGTGCTCATAAGTATAAAATTTCCTGTTAGTACTGCCTTTGCTGAGTCCCAGAGATTCTGGTAAGCTGTATTTTCATTATCATTTCACTCTAGACAATTTTCTGATTTCCTCCTTTAGTTCTTCAGTGGTCCACTGATTATTTGAAAGTATATTGTTCCTGGAAGCAGGGTGGTGGGAGTGGCCCAAATAATGTATACACATGTAAGTAAATGTAAAAACAATAAAATAAAATAAAAAATGTATTGTTCATTCTCTACATGTTTGAATATTTTATGTAGTTTCTTTTTTTCTAGTTTTATTCCATTCTGGTCTGATAAAGTGCAGGAATTTATTTCAATTTTCTTCTTTTTATTAAAACTTACTTTATGTCTTAATATATGACCTGTTTTGGAGAAAGTTCCTTGAACTGCTGAGAAAAATGTGTGTTCTTTGGCTGTTGGGTAGATGGTTAAGTCCATTTGACATACAGTGTCATTTAATTCTAAGGTATCTTTGTTGATTTTTCTGGATGAAAAAGTGGGTGGTTATTGAAAACACCCACTTCTTTTGTTGGGGTCTGTCTGTGCTCCTATTTCCAGTAGTGTTTGTTTTTGTGAAATTGGATGTGCAATGTTTGGTTTGTATATATTTATATCCTCTTGACAAATTGTTCCCTTTAGTTATTCTAAGTGACCTTCTTTGTCTTTGCTGACTGATTTTGGTTTGAAGTTGGCTTTGATATGAATATAGCAACTCTTATTTTCCATTCTTTCACATTCTGGTTGTGTTTGTCTTTGCCAGTGAGATATTTTTCTTGTAAGCAACAAATGGTTGGGTCTTTTTTTAAAATCCAATCCACCTATCTATGTCTTTTGATAGGTTAATTGAGTGAGTTATTATTGAAAGGTACGTAATAATTCATGTCTTGTTTTGTGATGTTCAATTCTTTTTAAATCCTCATTTGCTTATCTATTAATCTAGTGAGATTTATTTTCTCATATTTTCATGCTTGTGTTTATCTTTCTCTTGTATGTGTACTTTCCTTTAAGTATCTTCTGCAATGATGGCATATTGGTCATGAATTCCTTTGGTTGTGTTTATCTTAGAAAGTTTTTATTTCTCTTTTAATTATGCAGGATACCTTTTCTGGATAAAGTAATTCAGATTGTCAATTATTTTCTTTCATACTTCATTCCATATTCTTGTTGCTTTAAGGGTTTCTGTTGAGAAATCTGTTATTCTGAAGGGTTTGCCTTTATATGTGACTTGGTGTTTCTCTCTTGCCACTTTTGATATTCTTTTCTTGTTCTGTACGATGTGGTGTGGAGAGGTTCTTTTCTTGTCTTGTCTGTTTGTTGTTCTAAAAGTCTCCTATACCTGGATGACCATCTGTTTTCTAAAACTTGGGAAGTTTCTGCTATTATTTGTAATAATATGTGTTCTATGCCTTTAGTCTGCACCTCTTCTTTTTCTGTGCCCATGATTAATAGATTTGGTCTTTTAAAAGTGTCCTGTTATTATTTTCCCCTTATCATTACCTGAATGTTCTAATTAATCTACTTTGTCTTCAACTTGATCCAGTCTGTTACTGAGGCTCTCAACTGAGTTTTTTTGTCTGACTTACTGAGCCTTTCATTTTTAGAATTTCAACTTGAGGTTTTCAGGGTTTCTATATCTTTATTGAATTCCTTTTTTATATCCTGCTTTGTCTTCCTTATTTCATTAAGTTTTTATTCTCTTTGAATGCATTCAGGTGTGTTTATTCATGTCCTTTTTAATTTCATCGATCTTTCTTATAACCATTCTTTTAAATTCTTTGTCTGAGAGTTCATCCGTTTTGCAATCAATAGACTCTGGCTTCCCCTCCCTCCTGGGAAGCCAGGATTGTAGCTGTAGACTGTTTCCTTCCTTTCTCTGTCACCTTTCTGTTCCCCTGTCCTTTTGAGCTACTATGCCACCTATTTTGTGATTACTGATTATTTTCCTCTCTTTTTTCTCTTCAGAATATAGTCTGTTCCTAGTTACCCTGACTCCTCTCATTCACAGGGTCAAACAGAGGGAGATTCTAATCAACCTTCTTGCCCTACCTCCTATATATTTGTAGTCTTATCTTCATTGCATCATTATTCACAGTAACCACGATATAGAAACAACCTAAATATCCATCGGCAGATGAATGGTTATTTACAAATGTTGTATCTCTACCCAGTGGAATATAACTCAGCCTTCATTTGTGTCAACATAGATGGACCTGGAAGACATATTACTAAACAAAATAGGCTAAGGACAAATACTGTATGATATGACTTACATGATGAACTTAAAACAGAAGCAGATAGTAGAATGGTGGTTATCAGGATGACGGGAGAGGGAAATATGGAGATATATTGGTCAAGAGGTACAAAGTTTCAGTTATACAAGATGAATAAGTTCTAGGTGATTACAGGTAACAATTCTGTACTATCTACACAATTTGTGCTTCCTTCATTTCCTCACTTAGTCTACTGTCTCCTTCATGAGAACATTTGTTTTCAAGGCCGGGTAAAACATCTAACTTCTCTCCTGTATTCCTCACATCTGTCACAGACCTTGGCACAGAACTGGCTTTGTTTGCTCGTTTTTCTTTTTCTTTCTTATTGGTGGTATTGGGATTTTGAACTTAGGGCCTTATGCTTGCTCAGCAAGTGCTCTGTCACCAGATCCATGTGCCTAGCCTGTTTTGCTTTTATTTATTTATTTTTTCAATAGGGTCTTATGTTTTTGCCTGGAGACTACTTGGACTCTCTTACCTACCTCCTTCAGCATAGCTGGCATCATAGCTGCACAACACAATGTTTAGCTTATTTCTTGAGATTGGTTTTGGTTAACTTTTTACTCATGCTGGCCTCAAAATACAATCCTGCTGATCTCTGCCTTCCAAGTAACTGGTGTTATAGGCATGGGCTACTGTGCCTGGACAAAGTTTAACTTTGTTCCAGATAATTATACTTGCACTGTTTATTAAATAAACTCTCCTTTACTGGGTATGAAGAAAGATGCTCACAATCATCATTGTGTCAGTAGCTGTCAAAAAAGCATATATGAAGTCACATGCTTGCTTAGAATACATGAAAGTATTTATTTACTCACACAATTTGAAAATGAATGCATTTAGGGTAAAATTTACTTAAAGGTCAAGGTTCCTTTACTATCTTCCCAATCACCCCTAGTCATTTTTATCCCTGGTTTTTCCTCTACCATCTATGACTTTCTATTTAGCTTCAGACTAATGTCTTCATTATTTTTAAGACCATTTTTTTATTTTACCAATAATGGAATCTTTCTAGGAGTTGGATTCAGCTAGTTTTCTTTTGCAATGTGGTCCAGAAGTGGCTTGGGTTTATTTATGGTCTCCCTCAGAATTTACACAATGTGTGTTCTCTTGACTTGATTGGGGTTCCCTCCTGGTTTATGCACAGCTCCCTAGACAGACTTTGGAAATCTCCTGGCATTTCAGTTGCCAGGCCTTTAACTTCCCACACAGCCAAGGGCCTTCTTTTGCTAGTTAACTTCCATCTTTCTTCAGCAAACACTGATTAGAAATTCACTGTGTGTGAGACACGTGATCCCTGTCTTCTTGGGGATCATGGCTGGTTTGCAGAGACAATATGAATCTACACTTCCCTTCATGGTGAGTGCAGGAAATGATAGAAGTGTTTGCAAGGTCTTTAGGGACAAAAAAAGGAAAAGCATAACTCTGCTCAGTCAGGCCAGGAGAAGCCTCCCAAAGGAGGTAACAACTGAACTGAGACTTATAGATCAAAATTTGTGTAAATCTGGTGATTCTACCTCAGTTACACCCCAAAGAATGTCTTAAACATGCCCACAGGAAGACAAGCATGAGAATGTTAATTACTTGTAATTGTGAACTATTGAAAACATCATTAGGAAATGATAAATAAGGGTATAGTCTGATTATGGAGAAATAATTAGCCCTTAAAACAAGTGAGTCATAGTTACATGTACCAATATGGACAAATCTTAAAAACATTATGATGAGTGAAAAAAGCTGCAAAAGGATGAATACAGTATAACATATATAATATATAGCATTTTCCATAAAAATACTATTTAGTATTTTTCCATAAAAAATGGAAAATAATATTGTGCATTTAGAGTTGCATACACATAGAGTAAAACAAAGAAATTTTAACAGAAAGAATAAATAACCTGAGGATAGTGGGTATCTGGGGTGAGGAAAGGAGAAGAATGGAATTCAGGAGGAGGAAATGTTTACAGTTGAACTGTACCTGTACTGTTTTATTTCTTTAAAAACCATGTAATCAAATATGGCACAATATTCACATCCAGTAGTTATGAGAGGTGAATACCATTTATTATTCACTGTAAGTTCAAAGATTTAATTAAGGAAGAATGAACAAGGGTTCTTTGGTGGATGGGTCCTATGTGCTTGTTTGTTTCAAGGTTATTTGCCATTATGGATAATTTTACTGGCTTGGAATCATTTTTGAGATTCTATTCAGATTTTACCCAATGTCTTTTCTTTTCTTTCCAAGTATCCTTAGGAAGGTTCTTATAAAGGGATAAAGGAATATCTTTGGGGATGATTTCTGGTGGTTTTTAAACTTTGTCTTCTGGACTCCCTTGAGAGCCTATGGAATCCCCTTATGAACCAGTGCTAATGTGAAAGATGGGGATTTAACAGGCTACTACATAGTTGCTCATTGGTGATGATGGGGTTCCAGTGTGTAAATCTGTTGTTAAGTTGAAAATAACATGGAACTGGAGAGCATCATTCTGAGCAAGGTTAGCCAGGCTCAGAAGACCAAAAATTGTATGTTCTCCCTCATATGCAGACTTTAGATCTAGAGCAAATGCAGCAGTGTGGTTGCACTTGGATCACATGACAAGGGGAGATATAGGAATAGGTAGAAAACCCAAAACATGAAAGCATTTGATGTCCACACTCCAGAGAAACTAATACAGAAACCTTAAAGTGACAGAAGTTAACATGAGAAGGGGATCAGGAACCAGAGTAAAGATCAGTTAGAGATGAATTACCTTGGGTTGTAACACATGTGTGCACGAAAGCAATGCTAGGAATATTTGTGTATAGCTATCCTTAATTCAACTAGCAAAAATGCTTTGTCTTCCTTATTATGCTTATGTTTTTTCTTCAACAAAGTTAGAGATAAGAGCACAACAGGTTCTGCCTGAAAGTGAGGGGGAGAGGGGGGAGAGGGTGGGAGAGGGGGGCAGGGGGGAGAAATGACCCAAACAATGTATGCACATGTGAATAAATGAATAATTAAAAAAAAGGGGGAAGGGATCCCAAGATGGCAACTAGAGGGAGGAAGCAGAAAGCGTGCTTCCTAAAGTAAAATCTTGGAGAGACGCTGGAGATACACCTTGCAGGAAAAACCACCAAGAAGAGGTAAAACTCCAACACCACCACACCCCTAGCCCACACATAGCATCTTCACTGCATATTAAACGGAGAAACCAGGAGGGCTCTTGGGCCACCAGACACCAGCACCTAACCTGCTTGGGAGAAGCAGACCACCAGGTGAGCTAAGCGGCATGTGGTATTCCTACAGATAAACCTGGGCCAGCTCAGCATAGACCCTGGACAGACTGATCCCCACCCAGGGAAAAAAACCAAACAATAATAAACAATAACAATAAAAAAGACACGTAGCAAAGAAGGTGGGGTGCCCTGAGTGCCAAAGGTGGGGGAGGGGAAATCCCTCAAGGAACTGTAAATAAACAAGCCAGCCAGAGAAGGCAGGAGCGGTGGCACCCACCCAGCAACCAGGAGCGGGAGAGCTTGTAAAAGCAGTGGTGGGAGGAAAACTCCACAGGACGGGGGGAAGACCCACTTCCCACCTGAACTGTAAATAAACACACAGGCCTGAGAAAGCGGGTGCAGTGTCACCTCCCCCAGTGTGCTTGGAAAGGGGAAAACTTGTAGCAGTGGCAGTTGCATCCAGGAGAACTCTAAGTAAACATGGCCTGTGGGGCTAGGTGAGTGTTAAGCTCACTCCTGAGATCTGCATAAATAACGCCTCCAGCAACAGCAGGCTGACAGCAGTGGGCAGGTGAGCCTCAGCCTCAGATAGACATTCACAGACCTGTCTCCAGACTATTTTTTTTTCTCTCTTCCTTTGATGAGACAACAACCGAACTACACCTGAATGCTGAAAAACTTACTGAAACTGTATTGCATTTGAACTTGGGACACTTTTTTGTGTTTTGTTATTTTTTTTTTTTGCTTTTTTGTTTTTTTTCCTTTTGATGAGACAATGACAGAACTACTTCTGAGACACCATCTCCAGGATTGGAAGCTGAGGGACTAACACCAAAATTATTAAGACTGAAACTTTATTGCATTTGAACTTGGAGATTTTTAAAAAATTTTTTATTTTATTTATTTTTATCCTCTATCTGTCTCTCTAATGCCTGTTTAGCTTACTGTTGATTAGTACACTATCTCTCCCTGTTTATATCTTTGACACAGTTTTTTTTTTACTTGTTTATTTGTTTTTCCTTTTTTTTTTTTTTACCTTCTTTGCTTTCCCTCTCCTCTCACCCTTCCATTCTAAAAATCACCATTGTGGAACCCCAGCAGCACAGAAACTAAGAGATAGCATAGATAAATGGGACTTCATAAAACTAAAAAGCTTCTGCTCAACAAAAGAAATGGTCTCTAAAGTGAAGAGACCACCCACAGAGTGGGAGAAAATATTTTCCAGCTACACATCAGACAAAGGACTGATAACCAGAATATATAAGGAACTCAAAAAACTAAATTCTCCCAAAATTAATGAACCAATAAAGAAATGGGAAAATGAACTAAACAGAAATTTCTCAAAAGAAGAAATTCAGATGGCCAAAAAACACATGAAAAATGCTCACCATCCCTAGCAATAAAGGAAATGGAAATTAAAACCACACTAAGATTCCACCTCACCCCTGTTGGAATAGCCATCATTAGCAACACCATGAACAACAGGTATTGGTGAGGATGCGAGAAAAAAGGTACCCTGTTGGTGGGAATATAAACTAGTACAACCACTCTGGAAAAAAATTTGGAGGCTACTTAAAAAGCTAAACATTGATCTACCATATGATCCAGCAATACCACTCTTAGGGATATACCCAAAAGAATGTGACACAGGTTACTCCAGAGGCACCTGCACACCCATGTTTATTGCGGCACTATTCACAATAGCCAAGTTATGGAAACAGCCAAGATGCCCCACTACTGACGAATGGATTAAGAAAATGTGGTATTTATACACAATGGAATTTTATGCAGCCATGGAGAAGAGCAAAATGTTATCATTCACAGGTAAATGGATGGAATTGGAGAACATCATTCTGAGTGAGGTTAGCCTGGCCCAAAAGACCAAAAATTGTAAGTTCTCCTTCATATGCGGACATTAGATCAAGGGCAAACACAACAAGCGGATTGGACTTTGATCACATGATAAAGCAAGAGCACACAAGGAAGGTATGAGGATAGGTAAAACACCCAAAAAACTAGATAGCATTTGTTGCCCTCAACTCAGAGAAACTAAAGAAGATACTTTAAAGCAACTGAAGTCAATAGGAGAAGGGAACCAGGAACTAGAGAAAAGTTAGTTCGAGAAGAATTAACTTAGAAGGTAACACATTTGCACAGGAAATCAATGCATGTCAACTATCTATATAGCTATCCTTATCTCAACTAGCAAAAATCCTTGGTCCTTCCCATTATTGCTTATACTCTCTCTTCAGCAAAATTAGAGATAAGGGCAGAATAGTTTCTGCCTGGTAGCAAGGGTAAGAGGGGGTAAAGGAGGCGTAAAGAAGGGAGTGGGGGGAAAGGAGTGGGCGGGGGAAGGGGGGAGAAATGACTCAAACAATGTATGCACATATGAATAAAATAAAAATTAAAAAAAATAAAAAGGGTTAACAAGAAAAAAAATAACATAAGCCAAAAATGCAATGTTTCATGGAACCTGTCAAACACTGTAGCTTAGCAACACTGTATAGTTGTCCCTCTGTATCTGCAAGGGATGGGTTTTAGGACCCCTCTTGGATACCAAAAACCTTGGATGCTTGTATCTTTTATCTAATATGACATAGTATTTGCATATACCCTATGCACATCCTCCTGTTTGCCTTAAATGATCTCTAGGCTAATACCTAATACAACAGAAATTCTATGTAAATAGTTGTGCCATGTTATTTAGGAAACAATGACAAGAAAAGTCTGTCTGTATTCAGAACAGATGCCATTTCCCCCTCTTAATATATTTGATCTAGGGTTAGGTGAATCCCCAGATGCAGAACCCAGGAGGTGGAGGGCTGGCTATAGAGTATCAGTTATTTATACTTGCAGCTTGGTGGCTGACTGGGAGCTGTGACTTGCTGAACCCTTCCTGGTGCTGTCCAGCATCGTGAGAAAGTATCATACCATATATTGCTAGCCCAGGAAAAGATGAAACTTTTAGACGGGGGTCAGGTGCTCAAGATGGTATGAGAGTTCACATACTTTGCAAGGGTGTTTTTCACAGATAATAAAAGACAAGGAGCCGGAGTGGGGTAATTAGTTTGGCAATTAGACAGCTCAGATGGAGACAGACATTGCAATGTTGTTTGCTTGTGGACCCTTAATATTTAGTTCCAAGCCATGAGAGTAAGTGTTGTATGTGGAATTTGTAGACCAGAAAAATTTTACTGCTCTGGTGCATCTAGAGAATTACAAACTCTGGGACAAATTTCCTTATAGTGGTAATGATGAATGTAAAATTTCCTTGATATAAGAGCTATTTGACCTTATTTCTCCAACTAATGAAGAAAATGTGACTTGGGATATTTTTAAAAGTTTTGAACCTTCAGGAGTCCCCATTTAAATCACTTATGTTACAAAGAACATATTATGTATGTTTTCATGTTTATTGACCATAACACATGAATCCTTGGCTACCTAGAATAAATCCTTCATTGACCAAATAACATGGATTTTTTTTATTAGGAACACATGTTGAATAAATTTAAAGGCTAGAATAAATTTCTTAGATGCCTTAAAGGCCAAAAAGTTTGCCTATGGCATATTGTATGTCAGCCATGTACATTTAAGTTCTTTCCTCCTTCCTTCCTTGCCCCTACTCCCTCCCTTTATTCCTATTACACAAAGAACTAGAGGTGGGTATTCACTCTTTAGTTTTTTTCAATCTAGGTATAAGAGACAGCCTGGCCTAGCATGTTCTCAAAAAAAAGTGTGACAGGGGCATAAAGACCTTGGTTACAAATTAATCATGGGTGGATTTAGGAGCCATCTACACCAATAGATCTATTTAACATGGAAGACATGACATGTTAAATCTATGACCAGAGTATATTTTACCCTGGCCACTTTTTTATTTTTAAAAAGGTACAACTTATAAACAGTAAAATTTACTTTTTAGTATATAATTCTACAGATCTTGAACAATACATATGGTCATGCCACCACCATAGCAATCAAGACATAAAGCAGCACCATACATTCCAAAAAATTTCCCTTGTGTGCCTTTATAGTCATTTCCTCCTTCCACCTCCAGACCCTGGTAACCACTGGTTTGCTCCTTGACCCAAGAGTTTGCCTTTTCGAGATTGTCATATAAATGGGGTTAGGAGGGATGTAGCTTTTTGACTCTGACTTCTTTTGTTTAATACATTGCATATGGGATTATTTATATTCCTTTTTTCTTGCTGTGTATTCACTGTACGACACATCAGAGTTTTTCTGCTCCTGTAGAAGTTGAATTTCCAGTTTGTTACATTTATGAATAAAGCTTCTCTAACCACTAAAGTACAGACTTTTTGTGAACATTCATTGTGATTTCACCTGGATAAGTGAGAGAGTGGGATTGCTAAGGCATACTGTAAGATATGTTTTACTAGGTTTTTCATTCCCGCCAACAATGAAAAGTGGCAGAGGCACTTGGCAGACAGTTTTACCATATGATCCAGAATGTACTCCTCGCTATTTATCCAAAGAAGTTGAAACCTTATGTTCACATCAAAATCTGCACACACATTTCATAGAAGCTTTGTTCATAATTGCTCAAACTTGGAAGCAAACAAGTTGTCTAGTAGTTTTTTTTGGCAGATTATTCTGGGATTTTTCCTACATAGACAATCATGTTGCCTATTAAGAGTGAGTTTTATTGCACTGTGTAATGTTTTTGTTGTTTTGTTGTGTGTGTGAACCTCCAGGGTGATTTGTGAATATGACTGTGAGAGTTGACAATCTAGCTTTGTTCTCAATCTTAGGAGATTCAAGTGTGAAGCTAGCTATAGAGTTTTGTAGATGCCTTTTGTCAAGTTGATTTTCTAAATCAGGAATGGTTGTTGGATTTCGTCAAAGTGTTTTTCTACATCTTGAGATGACCATATAGTTTTCCTTCTTTAATCTGTTGGTAGGATAAATTACGCTGACTGATTTTCAACCTTGCATTTCCCAAGGTAAATCCCACTCAGTCACAATTGATTCTTCAATTTTATAGACTGTTGCTGAGAATTTTTGTATTTATTTCAAACAGGGAAATTGGTTGGCAGTTCTTTGTTGAATTCCCCATCTGTTCATGAATGCTTTCCATCTTGTCACTTGAGCCTTTTAACATATTAAGCATAATTACTTAAAATTTCATGTTTGATAGTCCCAATACCTGGGTCAAATCTGGGTCTGGTTCTGTTGATTGCCTTTTTTTGGCTTCTTTTATGCTTGTCATAGTTTCTTGTGGCTTTTTCTTGCTTATTTATGTGTCTCATAATTTGTTTGAAACTGAACATCTTGTAAAAAGTCTAAGTAAACATATACATGGCCAAAATGAGCACATCTCTTTTTTTTTCTAGATCCTTAATGTGTGTAATGTAGTGGGTCACTGTAATCAGTGCTTGTTAAGGGTTCCATTGTTGCTATGGTTACTCACACCGCAAACTTCAAATTCCTATAGCAGTATTTTCCTTTAGGTTGGGACTAGGCTTCTGAGGGTTTTTTCCCCAATGCTTTTGTTCCTTAGTCAGCTTTATGCTTTTCCTGTAAGCCTGATCTTCAGGGAGTTTCTTGCTTCATGTTCTTGTTCTTGTTCTTGTTACTTCTTTCCACTTGATTTTTGCTAGTCTGACATTAGGGAGTTGTGGTGGGAAAAGTTCTGTATTTTAATGGTTTGACCTTAATCTTAGGCATGTTCCGAGTCCCTAGGTATTGAGAATGGGGCTTTTGTAATAATGGTATTCTTTCCTCCCTCCCTCCCTCCCTCCCTCCCTCCCTTCCTTTCTTCCTTCCTTCCTTCTTTTCTTCCTTCCATGATGGGAATTGGACCCAGGGCCTATGCTTCCTAGGCAAGTGCCCTACTGCTGAGCTAATCCTATCCTTTTCAACATGAGACATGTCTAATGGTTTTGGTCTGCAGATGATTTCTGCCACTCCTTCATAGATAGAAAATTTTCTCTTCTTTTTCTCCAGCTCCAGTGGGTATTACCTATGACTTGAGAGTGAGTAGGCTTGTTGCTTTTTCTCCAAGAACCTAAAATTTTTGTTTACTGGGTACACTGGGTGCACTGGGGAGAAGACTCTGGGCTGCACTTCATGCCTTGCTTGCAGTGGCAACTTCTCCCCTTTACTAAGTCTGCACTAGGTTTTCTTTGTTCTCCCACTCTATCTCTCATAAAGCACTCTGAGATCTGTGAAGAACTTGGGAACAAGTGTGTTAGTTTTTTGTCACTGTGACAAAATGCCTGAGATAAACAATTTAAGGGAAGGAAGATTTATTTTGGCTCATGGTTCCATAGGTTTTAATCCATGGTCACTTGGCTCCATGTTTCTGGGCCTGTGGTAAGGCAGAGCACCATAACAGACAGAGAATGGTGGAGCAGAGCTACTCACCTCATGGTGGCCAGAATGCAGGAGAGAAAGTAAGGAAGGGTCTGGGGACAAGATATATCCTGGAAAGGCATGTCTCTAGTGAACTACTTCCTCCAGCCAGGCTGTACTTCCTAATAGTCCATTCAGCTATGACATTATGAATGGATTAATCCATTGATGGAGTTACAGCCCTCACCAATCACCTTTCCAAAGCCTATCATCTGGCAACCAAGCCCTTAACACATGAACCTTTAGGGTACATTAGATTTAAACCATAAAAACAGTTATGGATTTCTCTTGTGTCAGTGGTTTCTTGGGGTCCTTTATTCCCCCTAAATTACATGTGTCTACTCTCAGCCTTTTAGCAACTGGTTAAAAATTTTAGGTGAATTCTTACCAGCTTTATGGTGCTCCGTGTCTGTTCCAGGTAAGCCTGTACTTATGTCTTATTTCTTCTTGGAGGCAACTGTCTTTCCTTAGATTTCAGGCTGCCAATTTGCTCTGCAGGTTCAGCTCTTTCATGGGTTCAAGCAAAATTATGACTCAAATTGTATGAGATAATGTCATTTAATTTTCATAACATGAAAAATTGCAATTAAAATTATTGAATATTTTCTGTCTTTCTTTTAATTTTTAAGGGTGGTGGGAATGTTCTTTTCAGCTTTCTACACCTTAAGTGTAAGTTGGAATTCAACATTGATGAAACTTCAAATCCTCTTCTATATAGCCCCTACTTAACACTAATTACTTGCATTACTATAAAATTCTTTTAAGAATTTTAGGTCCACCTTGTGAAGAAGGCCAAAATTTAATCAATCTACAAATATGGATTAAAGTGCAAGTCTGTGTCTATTAAGGTATTAGGAAGCAGATTTCGAACTGAGAGCCATTTCTATTGAATTAGAAGTAGTTCCCTGCTATGCAGTGTTGCAAAGGATTGTGAGAAAAATTTGAATCAGGGGTCTGACTGGTGATATCTGTCATGAGCTCGGCTTAGCCAGGGGGCAGCTCTCATGGCATATATCAGGGAACAGGAAAGTCAAGGTGAGGTGGTGAGAAATTTCTCTAGAGAAGTGATATAGTTCTTAATAAAAAACCTTGCATTTCAATTGGAGAGGAATAATGTGGGCCAGTAGAACATTTGCTGGGTATACAGTAAAAGTTTAAACTGTGCAGGTATAGGAAGGAAAGAGATTTGGGGAAAGGGAGAGGCCCTGTGGGCTTCAGTAATTTTGGAAAGAAGGCTCTAGAAGGAAGGCTCAGGAGCCCAGACATATCCAGGAGAGTGAGATTGGTTTTGAGACTGTTGGGTTTTAGGTGTTGGTGCATTTGCAGGTAGAAATGTTGTGTGCAAGGGAAAGCCCAGAAGGCTGGGCTGGCGTCATCACCAGGTGATTGATAACTAAAATCAATGAGAAGAGATGAATTACTGAGTGTAGCTGGAGAAGAGTGAAGAATTAAGAACTTGAGTTGGCAGAGTGGGTGCAGCTACCCCCAGGAAGAGGAATGACTAGCAAAGGGGACAGAGCTATGATGACTGTGTAACAGTTGTATCACAGGTACCTGGTCACACTGCAAAGCCTGGGATAATCCCTGTTCTGCTGTGGCTTTCCTGTTTTTCTTTGGGCAGATTTAGTTATCTTCTTGGTTTCATAGCAATTTGCTTGTGCTGTGCATAGAACTCATTACATGATATTACAGTGTTGTGTGTGCATGTTGATTTGTTATTTTGTGAGTGGCAAGAGGCCTTGGGTTTCATCTCACCCACTACGTCTCACATAGAGTTTTGCACACCATTTATGCTTGAGCCAGTCTTGTGGAGTTGAATCTCACAGTGATGTGTCTGGCAAGGGGACAAGAATAAAAGGCTTAGGTTTGATAAGAATGAAATCAAGTGAGTAGATTTTCAAGAGAGTCATTTCAGGGCAGTTATAGAAACTATTCTGAAATTCTGTTACAGAAACCATAGAGATGTGGTTAATGCTTTGATTTATCTTACTGCAATTTTTCCACTAAAGCACAAAGTACTCACATCTCATTTGAAAGTGCAGCAATTAAATATACTAATGGATTTTAAATTTCTCTTTTAGAAAATGTTAGAAATAGAGGACATAAAATTATTTGATATGTTATGGGCAATGTCTAAAAGATATTTGCAAATTAATCTCAATGTGTAATTGTGGAGAAAGGGAACATGCCATGATGGGTAAGGTTAAGGGAGACGCAGTTCCAAGATTAAAATGTTTTTAAAGGTAAGTTAAACCTGAGAATGTTCTCTACATCATGGGGGTTTGATTTGAGATCATACTGTAGTCAGAGGAAAGAGAGACCAATTTTTTGAAACTCTTTCCATCTCTCCTTGCGTACCACTGAACTGTTGCTAGATAAAGCATTTCTCTTCTTATGAAAGACTAATCCTTCCAGCACTTCCAGGGTTATATATTCCCTATCTGAGGACTCATTCTAGTGACTGTCCTCTGTTCTGTGCCTGAAACATCTTTAGCAATATTGACCCTTTTCTTTCAAACTCAGACATATTCAATATTCTCCCAAAGTAAAGTAAAACAAACAAAACTCCCAAACCCCGATTATCCCGTTCTTCTATTTTCCTCCATGTTCTTTTCTCCCTGGGCCTCTTCCTAGTCAGATTTTTGGGAGAAGTATCTTAAACTCAAAGTCTTCATTTTTTTGGAGGGGCCAGGCTGGAGGTAATACTCAGAGCCTCATGCATGTTAGGCCAAAGTATTTTTTTTTCAGTTTTCTTATCTCCGTTAAGAGTTGCTTTATTTCCTGAAATATTGATTATTTTGTTGAAACTTCCATGGGTTTGAAAAGAATGTACATTCTGTAGGTGTTGGGTGAAATATTCTACAGCAGTCTGGCAAATCTATTTCATATATAGTATCATTTAATTTTGACATTTATTTGTTGACTTTTAGCTTGATGTCCTATGACAGACAAATTAGTTCAGTCTAAATCCTATTACTGGATTGGTACTATGTTGAAAGCATTTTCTTCATTCTTTTTTTTAAATTCATTTATTCACATGTGCATACATTGTTTGGGCCATTTCTCCCCCCCGCCCCCTCCCTCTCTTCCCCACCCCCTCTCGCTTCCAGGCAGAACTTGTTCTGCCCTTATCTCTAATTTTGTTGAAGAGAAGACATAAGCATAATAAGAAAGACAAAGTGCTTTTGCTAGTTGAGTTAAGGGTAGCTATACATAGAGATTCCTAGCATTGCTTCCATGTGCAAATGTGTTACAACCCAAGTTGATTCCTCTCTAACTGATCTTTATGCTGGTTTCTGATTCCCTTCTCATTTTGACCTCTGTCGCTGTAAGGTTTCTGTATTAGTTCCTCTGCAGTGGAGACATCAAACACTTTCAAGTTTTGGGTTTTCTACCTATCCCTATACGTTCCATATATGCTCTCCTCTTGCCATGTGACCCAAGTCCAACAACATTGCTGTATTTGCCCTAGATCTAAAGTCCGCATATGAAGGAAAACACAATTTTTGGTCTTCTGAGCCTGGCTAACCTTGCTCAGAATGATGTTCTTTAGTTCCATCCATTTACTTGCGAATGATAGGATTTCATTCTTCTTCATGGCTGAGTAAAACTCCATTGTGTATAAATACCACATTTTCTTGATTCATTGGTCAGTAGTGGGGCATCTTGGTTGTTTCCATAAATAAGCTATTGTGAATAGTGCTGCAATAAACATGGGTGTGCAGGTGCCTCTGGAGTAACCTGTGTCACATTCTTTTGGGTATATCCCCAAGAGTGGGATTGCTAGATCATATGGCAGATCTATGTTTAGATTTTTAAGAAGCCTACACATTTTTTTTTCAGAGTGGTTGCACTAGCTTGCATTCCCACCAGCAGTGTATGAGGGTTCATTTTTGCCTACATCCTCACTCAAACCTGTTGTTGATGTTTTTGATGATGGCTATTCTAACGGGTGAGGTGGAATCTTAGTGTGGTTTTAATTTGCATTTTCTTTATGGCTAGAGATGGTGAGTGTTTTTTCATGTGTTTTTTTGGCCAAAGTATTTTTTAACATGAAAAAACAATGGATTTGGTGGCACATACCTGTAATTTTAGCACTTGGGAGGCTGAGACAGGAGCAACTGGAATTTGAGGCCATCCTGGGCCACCTACCTAGGACCTGACACAAACAAACAGGCAAGAAACAGGTGATCTCATTGACTTAAGCTATTGAGTAAAGACAGTTACTAGATTAAACAATTTCTCAGGGATGTTTCATGTTTTCAGTTAAAGGATTCTAGTGTACGTATAAAGCCCAGTGAGATATTTGGATATAAAATGACTTTTAAGAACATACTCCAAACTTCAATAGAAAAAATTATCATCATGTATATTAAGATCTGAAAGTTCTAAAAATAAAACTTTCCTGCTGGCTTAATTTCACAGTTAGAACATTGCACCTACATTAGGCATTCAGAGGAGATTGACACCTAATGCAACTGGAAATCATTGTGCTCTGGAAAGAATGTGGTAGACATTTGTAATTGCACAACTAAATCAGAGAACCTGAGAAACTGCAACTCTTGTAAGTTAATTAATGCTGATAGTAGAAGGAAACACCAGGAAGTAAGTAGAATTTGCATTTGGCTAAATGACAGTGTAAAACTAAGGGGAAGCGGTGAAAGCTGTTTGCTTGGAGTGCTTTCCAAAAAAAAAAAATTTATGCTCTTTGAGCTTTGAGGAAGCATTGTTTGTGTTTTTCCAGATCAGAAATGCTGCTGCTAAGATATAGCCCTAGCCAGAATATTGGAACCATGGGTAGATCTTTAAAAAATTCTATTAGCATGTCTCAATTGGACAAAGTAATGGATTTCACTGTGATATTTTCATACATGTATTTAACATACTTTGATCATATTGAGCCATGAGTAGATCTTATTACTGAAATCAGTAGGGCTCCAAACTCATGGTTTATATTATATCACCTTTGGGATTCCTTATAGAGAGCAAGACTTAGTTTGCACTTTTCCACGTATATAAGTCACTTCATATACACACAAAAAAACTTTTCTCTTTCCTGATGAAGAATGCAAGAAGGCCCTTCTCACAAAAATGGTTGACTTCTTTTGCCAAAATGTTGCCTGGACTGTAAGATAGGAGTTACTGTGCATGGCTGTGCATGGCTGTGCACTGAACAACACTAAGAAGGTTGAATGACTCCATGTCTCTCTATGTAGACAGTGATGGTGGTGTCCCTGGAGCATGCATGATGGTGGCTCTGCAAAAGGGGTGTAATGAAGATTTGAATGGAGGTTAAGCTCCTTAGCGCAGGGCTAACTACGCAACTATAAAACGAAGTTCAGATCATGGTAGCTACTTTAGAGATTTCAACTGTCATATGGAGGAGTTTCAAGGACTCATTATCTGTTTGATGTGGGTATTCCTTTTGGCTCAAATAAGGAAGACAAGAATTATCCTCAAAGGCTGATCTTGACTGGGCTGCCAGGTCCTTCCTTGCTCATTAGTGATCATGTACTGTCCTATTGCTGTGTTGGACTCAGGTTTCTCACTGAGGCAAAACTGTACTAACTGTATAACAAGTTTGGTTGCTTCAAGGATTTGGAAAACTGTAATAGAACAATCACCATTGAAATAGAAGATTGTGAATTTCTGAAGAAGGGGAGATTCAGAATACTCTTTAGGGAAGTAGAGATCCTGCCAAATACAGGGAACACTGAAGGTATTTTGAGAGAAAGACAGAGGCATATCCATATCCAAGTGCAACCTAATAGCTTCAAATAAATGACATCTGAGAACCTATCCCTGAAAAACTCCTTCTCCCACTGATAGCAGAATTATCTTTATGATGCAAAGAAATAATGTTGCTGTGTTTTGTAAACTGCAAAATGTTACTGAAATAAAAGTATTTTTCTGTCTCTCCCATACACACCTCCCAACTTTTTCTTCTAACTTTGATAAAATTGCATATATATGTGATTGTGTTGAAATATAAAAATTGAATATGAAAAGGTTTAATGTATATATGAAAATTCATTTTGTAAGGGGCGTAGTTTCTATTTATCTTTTCAACATGTGCTGAAAAAGATATGTAGCTGCCTTGTAATGCTTGCTTTCCTCAGTAGATGCCAAGTTGCTAAGTGAAGTAAAGTGGACTTCTGTTCCTCTAGATGCAGAAGAATGGCTTGTGTGACCTCTGGAAGTCTCTTTGGTTAAGTTCAGTGGTTTAATGATTCCTTGGCTCAGGACCAAACTCACATAATGTTCAGACCATAGGCCTCCAATATTAGTTTTAAATTTAGCTTAGGCTTATGGAGTCATTATCATCCTTTCTTTCAATTCTTAAAATGTAGAAAATACTTCTATCTGAGATCCAAGATAGAAGCCCATGAAGCAGACAGAAGTATAGTTTAGTATTAAAAAGGAAGACCACCACTGCTTGATATAGGGATGCATGCCCCTAATCCCAGCACTCAGGCACTGAGGCAGGAGGATCATGAGTTTGAGGCCACCTGGACTACATGGTGAGATCCTGTATCAAAAAAGTAAGACCACCCAATTGCTGTGATGTAGTAAATGGTGTTGGCAGTTACCTTTAACTGGAAGGAAGCACACTTCTAAACAAACTAATTTTTGTAGGATTTGCTTTTTCCATTGATAATTCTCTCATCTAGACTTTGATGCTGGAGAAAACAGAGTTTGATTCCTGATTCTATCATTCACCACCTTTGTAATAATAATAATAATAATAACAACAACAACAATTATAATAATGATACAGTTTTAGGGAGCTTACTGTATGCCAGGCACTGGGATAAATATTTTATATATTAATTTATTTCTCAGAATACTTTTTATTATTCCCATTTTATACATGAGAAAAGCAAGGCTTAGAACATACATATAACCCCTACACTACTCTGATCCCTGGTTAGAAAACTCTTGTTTCATCACTTCTGGAACAGCTTATAGCCATATAACAGATCAATTAAGATCGCAGATTTTGGAGCCCAATGGATGACTTCTTGTCTTAGCCACTTACCAGCTGGGAAAGTTGTTTGAACCTTTTGGGCTTCAGTTTCCTTCTCTGTGAAGTGGGCAGGGTAAGAATAGAAATTTTACCTTTTAAGGTAATTGAGAGGTTTAGCTGAGAGGACAGTTAGTTATTAAGTGCCAAGAATCTAGTATATAGTATGTATCAGAAATATCAGTTACTATTAAATTAGCAAAACGTGAGTCTGAAGATGATGACTTCTGGGATTGATCATTAGCATTTCCAACTAGACTTGGACATTTATTTATACCAAACTGTGAAAGACTGGTACTGGATCTGTCTCAATTGTTGTGAATTGAGTGAGTGCAAGCACAGTAGAGTGGTGTGTGTGTGTGAAAGAAGGTTTAGCATCTTGCATGTTTTTATGTTTCCGTTTCACTTGCTAGTACACCATTTGCCTCTTTGCTTATGCTCTCCCTGTTTGGGTCCATAGATCCCTTTCTCATACAAGCTGGTGTTTATAGAGGGTGGTCACAGGAAGCTGTGAAGTCATGAACAAAACTAAACCTGAACAATTGCTTTCCAGAACAATGTTTTAGGGGCATGAGAGCAGAAAGATTCAGAGAGTCACTTTGTTTTCACCAATGGGCTCACCTTTCTGCATTGATGAAGGCGGGGCCTCAATGACAGTGTCTCCTATTCTTTTACCTTTTACTTTGTCTTCCAAAGTTTAGAAAATAGACCTGGAGGGACCAGAATGCATGGTCTTCAGGGTCACAGGAGGCCTGTAAGTGTGAGGATTGCTCCTCTTTATTCCCTGATCAGGCTCTGAAGACCGTTTGCTGAGTCCTTTGGATACCTTCTTGGAAATAAAAGGAACTGTGTTGTGTGCCACCTTTTTTGTCTATGGAGATATGGAAGAGGGCCAGGAGAATATAACCTGGAAAGAAAGGAGGCAGCATTCACAGATTTCAGGTTTCCTCATGATGGCCTGGAGTCTTTTTTTTGTGCATTGATGGAGAATCTCAAGGTTAGTCAGAGGTCACTGTTTAAATACAGAATGTAGAACAAGGGATTCTCAGCCTTGGCACCATTGCAATTTTAGGCAAGATGATTATTGTGTAGTGTCCTGTGCATTGTAGAATGTTTAACAGTGTCTCTGGCCTCTACCCATTAGACACCATTAGCACCACCAATGGCTGGCTGGACAACCCAAAATGTCTCCAGACATTGTCAAATGTTCCCTGGAGGGGGATTGAATTGCTGCAATTTTGTGTTGCTGTTGAGAACTCCTGGCATGGAGGGTATTGTAGTCCTTGATGATGTGTTCTGGGATTTCAGTGGCTTAGCATGAAATAGGTTGATTGTCTTGGTCTAAATCTGAAAACTGATTCAACAGCATTTATTCTATTAATCTGGTTTTTGTACATACATGTTTGCCTCAGGTGAAGTGTGTGCATGTGGAGGGGTGTTTGTGTGTGTGTGTTGTATGATGCTTTCTGGGAAGTACCTCACATTGTCATAGATCAAAACTATCATTGCCCTACCACCAATGGAGTTTTGGTTTAAGTGTGGAAATGTACCTGGTTGAATTTTGTAAACAAAAGAATGGGCTGAGTACAGGTTTTGTGCTCTGGGGTCAGGGATGGCATCATGGTAGATTCTCCTCAGTACTGGGCACCAAGTGGGCAGGGCTAGTGCCATGTCTGACTACTTCCAGAAAATGCTGATTGTGGTGTTTGCTGTGATTTGCATGTGGGTTATCCTGTCTGAAAATTCATGTTGAAAATTTATCTCCATTGTGATATATTATGAGTGTGGAAACTTAATCTGAATATGATGTTCAGAAGTGGGACTTTCAGGGGGTGATTAGGATTAGATACATTCATCAGGGTAGAGCCCCTCTAGGATTGGATTTTGATGGCTTTATAGGAAGAAGGCGAGACACCAAGATATACATGTGTGCTCTGTATCTTTTGCCATGTGAGGCCCTGGGCCACCTTGGGACTCTGCCAGCAAAAGGCCATCACCAAATGCAGCCCCTTAATCTTGGACTAGAACTGTGAGCCAAAATAACTTAGTCAGTGTGGTCTTATGTTATTAGCAATAGAAAATGAACCAATGTAGTGTCTTTGTGGGGACAATGGGACCATGCTCTTCCTGTAAATTTTGCTTCCAAAACATCCAGGGTAGCTCTTTTTGTATGAATACCCAGAAAACTGCCTTCCCACCCCTGGAGGAAGAGCTGGGGTGGGGAAGTTCTCTCTGGCAGTGACTGTGATACTCACAGTGGCCCAGGTGGATGGCATAGCCAGGGATCGCTCATAGGGACTAAGCCTGTGGGTATAAAGTGGCCGTCTGCTGTGGAGGATCAGATCAGCCAGGGGGCTGCTTCATGAATTGCATCTGGGGGAAGACTGTCACTAGATGCGGAGGGAGCTGGAAGGTAAGCACAAAACTGCTTAGAGCAAACCTAGAGCTGTAAAACTTGGACAACCCATTCTGTCTTGGGGTGGTGGACTGGGACAGCTGGGGCAGTACTATTACTCCAAGGTCAGGGTCAGTAAAAGCAGGGCTGAAGGAGGGCCAAGCAAGGCAGAGGAGCATGAAGCTTCGGATAGAAGCTACTAAATAGAAATGGCACTAATAGAAAGTGCCTCCTTTCTGGATGTGACGGCTGATTCAGATGCAGAAAGATGGGCCAGGCAGACTGGAATAAGCACAGGAACTGGAGGAGATTTTCTGCTGTGACTTTTTGATGGTAATACTTAGGAACAAGGCCCTTTATAATCATTCATTCAATCAATCATTCAAACAACATTTGAGTATCACTCTATTTGAAGCAAAGAGTCAACTACCACAGAAGTTACAGAGTGAAAGATGTTGATTGACCAGTTGAAGTCTATAATAGAAAATGCAGCATGCGCACAAATCATGACCATAGGAAACAGAAAGCATTCTGAGTGTCCTGAGGAGGGAGGAGAGTTGCAAAGAAACATGTAAGAATAGAAATGGCTCACAATAAGATTAGTAATTATTTAAAGTATTGCCTGTGGAAAGCCCAGAAAAGTGGACAGTGGGTAAGAGTAGCTGGATTAAGTTTCCTGGATCTCATATTGTCTTCATTCATTTATTAAACAAGATGGAGAGTCATGGTTCATGGGCTGGATTGCTCATGGGTTTTGATTGTTGGTTGTGGCTCTCAGGAAAGTATTGGCTTCCTACAGTGACCGATGGCTTGCTATACCTCTTTCTCAAAGATTAGTTTTTTTCCCCAGTAGATGCTTTTACGATGGACATCCCATTCAGAGAAGCCCCCAAAGGGTAGATCCTGTGGATAGAATGGGGTTTCTACACAGAGACCAGCTGGATATATTTGAGGATTCTGTCCCAGCCTGCTCCAGTGACACAGGCTTTCCACATGAATTGCTGAAGAATTGGATTAAACCCTTTCTCTTGGCCCTCATTCTTAATAGCATTTGTCTAGACTTCCCCTGCAATCTCTCCAGAAAATAACAAAAATATTGACAAAAATAATGGAAAAGATGGCAATTACCCTGCTTCTCACCCCTCCCTGCCTTAGATTGTCACTACAACAGATAAAATCTATTTTATGGGACACCAACCCACTGCTACAATTCCTAAAGTAAAGTTTATTTGCACAGAAAAATAAAGGCAACTTTTTATTTGTCACCCTACTGAGAAGAAATATGATCCCTGTCCTCTCACTTCATGTTAGCCTCCTTTTCCCCGGCATGTTTCCATCCCACAGCGTCTGATCATTTTACAGAAAAGAGGATTTCAGCTTTCGACCTTACCTCTTGCTTTGTAACATTTCAATTTTCAGATGGACAGTCACCATTTGCCATTTTGGGGGAAGGGGAGTAGAAACATGTTCTGAACCTCAAGCATACAAGGCTCTGGCCCTTTTCTTGTTTGTTTGTTTCTAAAGCTTGCCGGGTAGCTGGCTTCCCTTGTGACAGTGGCTCCTCAGGAGAGCTACTCTTTCATGCAGTCGCAGTGCCAGCATTGATCAGCAGGAAAGTTCAAGGTGGCAACTCATCAAGCTCGGCTTCAATACCAGATTCCAGACAAGGCCTGCAATAAATAAGAGCAGGAACAAAGAATCATATTTCCTGCTTGCACAGAAAATCAACAATGACATAGTTCTAAATTTCAGGGTTGGGACCTGGTGTCTTCTCCCTACACTGCAAGTAGAAGACAGGGTGGTTTTCTCTCCGGGAAGTTACATTGACGTGCATTGTAGTCAATCCTTTCCTTAGAAACAGAGTCAAATTATGATTCTAAAAGTGCGGATTGGGAATTTTTTAGGGTTGGGCCTTGATTGTTGTTTGGGTTGTTCAAATAGAACTGCTATGGCGATAACCTGTGTTTAGAATGTATTTTGTCACATTTGTTTAAAGTGACTCGTTCTCCCTTCCTCTCCTCCAGTAATAGCGCTGAGATTTCCATGTAAATATACAAAAGCACAATCTTGTGCTTTAAGTAGGAAGAGGAATTTTTTTTCCTCAAATGGAAGTGTGATAAAAAATATACACTCTACGAGCCCCTCACGGATTATTGCTATTGATTTCTTTCTTTGAGACGTGGAAATGTTACCAGATGGGGTGTTAGGAGTAGGTGTGTGGGTACAAATGTACTTTATTGCTTGTTGACTACAAATCAGTGGAAACCTTCACCATTTGTGTGCTCGTGTTGCATGTAAAGATAAAACCCTTATAGAAAGTCTCATGCTAGGCACCAAGTGGCATTTTTTAGGGTAAATTTATATTTGAAGGACATAATCTTTATGACAGACTCAAAACACAAAGATTTTAAGCATTCACTTTTTCCAGCTTATTGAAACATTGGTGCTAGTTTAAGACAGTGCCATCAGTGGAATGTACTTGCCACAATCAGATTTCTATTGTGTTGGTTTTCATCTGCCCATCCTTCTCTGGGTGCTCCTTTGAGCTTCCCCTGGTGTCCCTCTCAGGGAAGCCTTAATCAAATTGCTGCCAGGTGCCTGGCCAACTCCTCAGGGATGCACCCATTAGAAAAAAAAAGGCTGGTGACCTGTCATTCTCTTTCCCCTCCCTTTTAATGATTTCTTCTCTATCCTTTTGAGATCTTTCCAGCCCTTTGACCCCTGTTAGAAGAGGAAGGCTTAAACAGCTAAAAGCACCCTCAATCTCAAAGCATGCCATGCAAAGCTCAAAGCCTTTTAGGAAATGCCAAAAGACAGGAGCTTCAATTTTCAGTGCATTTAGAAGGCAGATCCCAACCCCACACCATTTCTTCCTCATTTATTTTACAGACAAAACCAGTTTGTGTGTGGGGAGTATCTCCCCTCCCCCTGACTCCCACCATCATTCCTCAGCTCCATCAGAATTGACACATTCCAAGAGTGGCTGGCTTTTAATGATGGTCCTTGGACTGTGTGAGCACCATGGTGCTCTTGAGAAAAAGCAAGGGAAATGTGTGTCTGAGGTGAGTCTCAGGTCACTACTCTGTGGGCTGCCCACCCATTTCAGTATTCATGGAGAAATGACCACTGCTGGGTGGGCTGCTGTCTCACCTTGAAATGGGGAGACAGAGAGTGCAGGATTTCACACACAGGTGCACCCATATATCTACAATCATGACAGATTGAGAGATAACGACATTTAACGGGCTTAAAAATATTTTCCCCTGATTACAAAAATAATCACATTTGTGTCTCCTGTGCCTGCTGGGCTCTCTGAAGTGACTTACTAGCTCTTAATCCTTCTGAGTCTAAATGTTTGCTTCTATGAAATGGGAATCCTTAATTATTCCCCACAGGGTTACCATGAGAATTAAGAGACACTATAGAGTCTGCAGTTCAAGGATATCTTCCTCCCCGCCACTTTCTCATCACACCCTGACCCTTTTCCAGGTGAGATCTCAATGCAGAACAGCAAGGATGGGGTGAATTTTAGGCACTAGCTAGAGAAAGGAGTGATTCTATAAGGGGATGGCTGACTTTTCTCCAACCAGAAGACATAGACAATCTTTTATCCCCCCCATAGAACAAAATCCAAGCCCAGTTGTTCTTGTCTATTATAGGTGAATTAGGAGTAGCTAACAGGGTTAGGAATTTGACTCTAAATTAGGAAGTATTTGCTGCCATCGCTACCTTAGAAAAGGCAACAATAAGAGCAAGGTTTCCAAGCTTAAGTTCTCACTCAGATTAGTCAAGTTATCCTCTCTCCCTGTTGTGTTGATTTTATCTTCAGAGTACACATGCATCTCTGTGTGCCTGTGCTTACATGTGGGGATGCTCAGGTTTGCTGGAATCAACATATTTAGAAGTAATAGTATCTAAAGAGCTCAAAAATACTTTTGCCTCATTATATAATCATGCCTGTTTATTGTATATACTTTGGAAATACAGACAAGTATAAAGATCTTGATTCCTTGCACAGCACACAGAGATAACCATTGTACAGGTATTGTGACTCTAAAATAAAAAAACCGTTTTATTACCATACAGTAGCTAGACAGGGGGGGATTTATTGTGACATTTAGTGTATGCTTACAACGTACCTTGGTTAGGTTCACCCCCATCATCTCCACCTCACCCCCTCCCTCTACTTAAAACAATTACAACAGGTTTCATTGTTCTGATTCATAGAAGCATATAAAGTACATTGACCTTATTCACCCTCCTTTATCCCCTTCATTCACTCTTCCCTCTCCTACAAGTACCACCCCCAACAGAACCTGTTTTTACAGTCCTGTCCTTCATTTTAAGTTCATATTCATTGTTCAAAGGGGTTTCACGATGGTATTTCAGCTGTGAATATACTGTACTGTAGCCAGATTAACCCCCTTTATTACTCTTTTCCCTACCTTCTATTATTCAGCAGCTTTCAGTACATTTTATTCTGCCGTCTTCACACACAGATGCAATCTATTTCGATACTGTTCAGTCTCTGTCATTCTCTCTTCCTCTCCCTCCTCCCCCAAGTCTCATCGATCAGTCCCACTATTGCAAACATGTTCTATACATAAATGTGCATGTGATCACGTTTGTATTTGTGTATACATTTATCTTTTGGGCCTGTGTTCCACATATGAGAGAAAACATGTCACCTTTGTCTTTTTGAATGTGTCTTACTTTGCTTAATATGCTCTCCAGTTCCATCCATTTAGCTGAAAACAACATAATTTCATTCTTCTTTGAGACTGAGTATATGTCTTAAATGTATATAAAACCACATTTTCTAAAACCATTTGTCAGTAGTGGGGCATCTGGGCTGTTTCCATAGCTTGGCTATTGTGAATAGTGCTGCAATAAACACAGGTGTACAGTTATTTCTATTGTATCTGACTTACATGCATACACACTCTACTTTTTCACTTAATATTATATCTCAATCACTTCTTTTTTTATTGTAATGTGTTAGTTACTTATTAATGCTTGACAAACTGCTAGAAATCCTAATTGCATAAAGCAATGTAATAACTTTATTATTACCTATTATGGTTCTCGAAATTGGCTAGACTCAGCTAAGCCCTTCCTTGTCAGGGTCGTCCATGTGGGTGCAGTCTGGTGGTGGCTTGGGTCAATTACAGGAAGACCTATGCTTACTCATAGGTCTGGTGTCTGGGCTGGAAAGGCTCAAAGATTTCTTGAACATTTGCATCTCTAATGTGTCTGTTCTGCATGGTGACTTCAGGATAACAGTGTTCTTACACGTGGGTCAGGGCCCCAAAGGGCACATTTACAGAGAAGGGCCAGGCTGAAGCTAGCTCTCTTTTTATGAGGTGATCTGGTCTTGGAAGTCACAAAGCATTCCTCCACCACATGCTGTTCATCAAGGCGTGTGCAAGGAGAGAATCTTGAGTGGTGTGATGGTTTCCCATTTCCAGTTTAACACATCATTGCAAGTTTAAAGCAACTGAGATTTATTATATTACAGTTTGGAGATCAGAAGTCTGAGATGGGTTTCCCTTTCTTCCTTCCTTCCTTCCTTCTTTCCTTCCTTCCTTCCTGGGGTCTGAACTCAGGGCTTTGAGCTTGCTAGGCAGGTGCTTTACCACTTGACTTATGTCACCAGCCCTGAAATGAGTTTCACTGGACCAAATCAAGGTGTCGGCATGGCTGTACATCCTCTGGTGGACTCCGTTTCCTTGCCTTTTCTAGCTTCTAGAGGCTGACTGCATTCCTTGGCTTATGGCCCCTTCCTTCATCTTTCAGGCCAGGAGCCCAGCATATTCAAATCTCTGTCTGACTGTGACCAATTGCTCCCGTTGCCCCGTCTTCTTTTGACTCTGACCTTCCCGCCTTCCTCTTGTGATTATAAATTGGGCTTACCTGTACACTTGAGGGTAATCTCCTTAGTTTAGTCACATCTGCAAAGTTCCTTTAATTATGTAAGATAACATTTTTTTTAATTTTTAATTTCTTTTTTTTTCTTTTATTATTCATATGTGCATACAAGGCTTGGGTCATTTCTCCCCCCGCCCCCACCCCCTCCCTTACCACCCACTCCGCCCCCTCCCTCTCCCCCCCAATACCCAGTGTAAGATAACATTTTGAAAGTTCCAGGAATTAGGATGTGGACATCTTTAAGGGGTCGTCATCCAGTCTGTTATGTGTGAAATGATAAGGCCTTGGAAGAGTTCATAGGGCCAGAAATATTGCAAAATATAATTAAATAAATTCAGTGGTTGCACCATGTTTTGTTTTACAGCTATTACCACTTACTTAACTTTCCATTCTTCTTTATTTTGTTTCCTTTTGTGATGCTGGGGCTCACATTTGCTAGACAAGTGCTGTATCACTGAACCATACCACAGTCTTCACTTAGTCTTTATTATTAAACTTTACATTATTTCTGTTAATATTTACTGTGGATGTTTCTTTTTTGTAATGTTATTGTTAGTATTTCCAATATAAGTAATACTATAGAGAACAAATGCATTTCTGTGAACTTCTGATTGTTTTCTTACAATATATTAATAAGGATGAGATTATTATATAAGGTAGTGAATACATATAAATTGCCACCTCACTCACTAGAAAGCCAAGAGTAGCATTGTATAAAAGTGTTTATTCTATTGTATCTTGCCACAGAGTATAACTTACTAAACTTTGCAAACTTAGTACATGGAAAATACCATCTTATTTTTTACAGCTTTATTGAGATCTAATTGCACATATTTAAGGGACACAATTTGACTAGTTTGGACATATGCATACATATGGGATACCATCATTACAATCAAGGAAATAAATAAATAGATAAATAAATCGATAAAGTGTGTATAAATTCCAACAGTTTCCTTGTGTCCCATTGCATATATGTATACTTTTTTTGTAAGAAGAGAGCACATAACATGAGATTTGCCCTGTTTTTAATTTGAGACAGGGTCTCACTACATAGCTCAGGCTGACCTCAAATTCAAGATCTTTCTGTCTCAGTGTCCTAAATGCTCAGACTCTAGGTGTGCACCCACATACCCAGCTAAGATTCACCTTCTTAACAAACATTCTAAGTGCACAGCTTCATGTTGTTCACTTTAGGCACCATGTCGTAAAGCAGATATCTAGAACTCACTCATCTTGTATCACTATAACTTTATACCTGTTAAATGATAATTTCCCCCGTACTGCATCCCCTAGCAACTGTCATTCTATTTTCAGCTTCTATAAATCTATTTTAGACAATATTTGCCATTCTGTGAGTGGACTTTGCTTAACAGAATGTCTTTCAGGTTTATGGGCTCACCAGATTTATACAATGTGGATAGACCTGGTTTATCCAAATGGTAGGTTTTCCTTCTTTTTAAAGGTTAGGTAGTATTCCATTGTGAATTTATCACATTTTTAACTATTTCTCTGTTGATGGACATTTGACTATGGTGAATAAAGTTGCAATGAACATAGTGAACATGGGAGCGCAGATATTTATTTGAGATCCTGATTTCTATTCTTTTGGATGTATACCCAGAAGTAGGATTGCTGGATCATACGGTAGTTCTTTTTTTTTTTTAACTGTTGAATCAACCTCTATATTGTTTCCCATAGTATCTGTACCTTCTTACATTTCCACTGACAGTGGACAAATGTCCCAGCTTCTTATATACTTCCAATTCTTACTATCTTTTTCTTTTGGATAGTAGCTGTCTAACATGTATGAGGTAACAGTTCCCTAGAGTTGTGGTTTTCATTCCCTGATGATTAGTGGTGTTGGCACATTTTATATACCTGTGGCAATTGGTAGAGTTTTTGGAGAAATGAATACTTAAATAAGTTTTTGATGTTTTAATCAGGTTATTTATTTACTTGCTGTTGAATATAGAATTTCTTTGTATATTTTGGGAATGAAGCCTTTATTAGGTGAATAGTTTGTAATTTTTCCTCCTTTTCTATGGATTGTTTTGTCATTCTGTTGATTCTTTTCTTTGCTGTGCAGAACATTTTGATGTGGTCCCACTTGTCTATTTGTGCTTTTGTTGTCTGCTTTTTTAAAATAATGTATTCAAAAGTCATTGCTAAGATCAATGATGAAACTTTTCTTGTATATTTTCTTCTTGGAAATATATAGCTTCAGGTTAACATTTAAGTCTTTAACCCATTTTGAGTTGTTTTTGAGTGTGATATGGGAGTTCAATTTCATCCTTTTGCATATGGATTTAGAGTATCCCATCATTTGTTAAAAGACCCAACCTTTTTGCATTGTGAATTCATTGTCAAAAATCAGTTGACAATATGTGTGAGGGTTTATTTCTGGATTCTCTATTTTGTTCCATCTGCCATTATATCTATATCATATTGCTTTAATTACTGCTATTTTATAATATATTTTGAAATTATGAAACATAGTATTTCCATCTTTATTCTTTCTCATGATTCCCTTGGTTGTTGTAAATCTTTCCTTTGTCTCTCTCTCTCTCTCTCTCTTTTTTTTTTTGAAACAGAATCTTGACATGTAGTCAATGCTGATCTGGAGCTCACTATGTAGCCAAGGCTGGTCTTGAACTTGCAATTCTTTGTCCCCAGCCACCCGAGTACTGGGATTATAGGCATTAACCACCATGCCTGGCAAGTGTTTTGTTTTTTCACACGAACTTTAGGATTTTTTTCTGTTTCTTACAGAAATTCCATTTGAATTTGCATGGGATAAGATAGAATTTGTTGTCACTTTGGGTCTATTTTAATAATATTAACTCTTCCAATCCACAACTATGTGATACCTTTTCATTTCTGTTTTTTAAAATTTCTTTCATTAATGTATTTTTAGTGTGCTTATCTTTTATTTCTTTGATTAAATTTGTTTCTAAGTATTTTATTCTTTTTGGTGCTATTGTGAGTGGCATTGTTTTCTTATTTTCCTTTTCAGATATTTATTGTTAGTATATAGAAATGCAATTGACTTTTTATGATGCCTTGGTATCGTCTAACTTTATTGAATTTGTATTTTAGATGTGGCAGTTTTATTGTGATATTTTTAGGGTTGGCTAATATGTTGCAGATAACATTATAAGCAAACAGAGAAAATTTTACTTCTTCCTTTCTAATTTGGATCTTTCTTTTTATTGCTAAGTTATTCTGGCTGGAACTTTCAGTCCTACATTGAATAGAAGTGGCAATAGTGTGCTCTTCTCGTTCATGATCTTACAGAGAAAGTTTTCAGTTTTTCATCACTGAGTATGATGTAAGCTGTGTGCTTTTCATTTACATACAACCTTTAATACGTGAAGTAAATCTCTTCCATATCTAGCTTTTTTGTGGTACTGGGTTTGAACTCAGGGCCTAGTGCTTGCTAGGCAGCCACTCTGCCACTTGAGATATGCCTCCCAGCCCCCATCCATATCTAGTTAGTTGAGCATTTTTATGATGCAAAACTACTGAGTTGTTAAATGCTTTTTCTGCATTTGTTGAGATGATTGTGTGATTTTTATCCTTCATTTGGTTAACATGGTACATCATACTGATTGATATGTGTATGTTGAATTAACCTTGCATCCCAGGGATAAATCCCACTTGATCATGTTGTATGATCTTTTCAATGAGCTGTTAAAGTTTGTTTGCTAGTGTTTTGCTGAGAATCAACTTCACTTTTATGTGAATTTCTTTTATTATTGGTTAGATTAAACATTTTTCATGATATTTGTTCCCTATTGTCTTATTTTCATTGACTATTTATGAATTATATTTTTTTCCTATAAAGAACTCATATATCTTTATTGGTTTTCAGGAACTCTTTATATACAAGAAGTACTAAAGCTTTTTCATCATTTGGTGTAATTAGTAGTTATAGAAGTTTTAAAGTTTATAGAACACATCTTTCTTTTGTTGTTTATTCAGTTCATTTGGGATTAAATCCTTCTTCCCTTACATAGATCAGGTAAGTATTTACTCAAATTTTCTTCTTGATGTTTTATGATTATTTTTATACATCTACCTAGTGAAGTGGTATATATATATATATATATATATATATATATATATATATATATACATATGTATATATACATATGTATATATATGAAATAAAGGCATATGCCTTATCTATTTTTTATGTAACAATGTGAAGGAATGGAAGAAGAAAGAGAGCAGTATGAGTAGTTGGTTTCCTTTTGTAGGAATAAAGCCTGTCTATTTGCTGTCTGTCTACCTCAGTCAATTCTCAGTTACCTATGGTGAATAGGAACTAGGAAGAGCAAGGGTAGCACATACATCCAGTAATAATCTTCCAACTACATTTCAGGACATGCCTGTACTCAGAAAGACTCTAATGGCATTGCACTTTGAGGGCAGAGCACATTAGATGTTTCTTCATGGTCACATCATAGAGATCAGTGATCTTACTGTGTTTTGTTGACCTTGTTTCCATGACAGAAGAAATCCTCTTATATGGCACACAAATGAGCTGCTTTACTCCGAAGTAAAGCTGGAGACCATAATCTCTAACAATCAGATGTTTATTCTCATAGGTAAATCCTTGATCTATGAGAAATTCCTTAAGAATAACTCTAGGTTACACTACATTGCATTATGAATAATTATTATACCTGAAGATTAGGTGTATTGAAAGTGAACAAAAAGATTCTCACTTCCTGAAAGGGGGAAAGAGAGCACGGTTAGATCACTGGAGAGCACGTGGAGGAATGACAAAACACAGAATGATGACAGGGTGTGCAGAAGAAGTGTGTGGGCAGTTTCCTGTATAAGTAGGAGAATCTTAGGGTCTGGGTCAGACCAATGACAAATGCCACAGGGCAACAAGAACAACAAAAAAGCTATTTCATGCTGAGTACTCACAACTTCCCTCCTCTCATGTCCTTTTTCACCCTCAACTCTGCCATTCTCTTCTTGGGCCCCATTACACAGAATAAGTACAAAGGGTGAATGCTTATTTTTTAAGCTCTTTCTCTAAAGCTTGCCTTCCAGCAGGGGAGATGGAAGATGCCTTGGTTTGGATTTGGCTTGTCCCACAGGAGTTCATGTGCTACAAGCCTGGTCCTTGGTGTGGCAGTGTTGAGGTGGTGGAACATTTAAGATAAGGGGCCTAGTGGGAGGTAATTATGTCATGGGTGCTGCATCCTCATGAATGGATTGATGCTGTCTTGAGGGAGTGGGTAGGGTCTTTAGGAAACAGTGATCCTGGTCCTTTACCTGCCTCTTGCTTCCTTGTTTCCATTCTCTTTCTGCTTCTTCACTATGTTGTGATACAGCTGTAGGACTTGGCAGGACTGGCCTGCAAGATAGCTGACTATTATATAAGTTATATGACATAATCTAAGACCTTGAATCTTCTGATCCGTAGTCAGACGCATTATCCATTGCGCCACTGGCCCACACAATCTAAGACCTTATTGTTGAAATTATTGTTGGACTAACAGAGTTTGTAGTCAGGAGAGCGAGGGATGTGTGTGCATGTTAGAACATGCTGTAGGAGAGACAGCAAGAAAACTGTAGTAGGGAGGGTCAAGATAAATGGAGTAGGATGGCTTAGGAACTTATTCCAGCTTGAGCCACATATCAGAATGGTCTTGCAGTGCTTGGTCTCAGCTGATGTCAGCTATTGCTGCTTAAAGGTGCTGAGCCAGCTGGTAGTAGAGGAGGGCTTAGAGGTGCAGAGTCTCAGTGGTCAGGTTTGGAAGTGCAGGGCAGTTAGATGTCATGGTGTATAGGTGAGAAAAGACCCTGTGGGGGATCTGTGAGGACACCAACACAGCCTGTGCAGTGTGGCTTCATTTAACCAGGTGTCACGTAACATTGACAGGTGCCTATCTAGGGTAAGCATCTTGTCTTCCTATAATGCCTGCCACAGTGCCTAGTTCATTATGAATGCTTACTATATATATGTATGTATATTAGAAATTTATTTTAATTGATAAATAATAGTTGTATATATTTATAAGATATAATGTGATGTTGTGATACACTTTGATATATTTCTACATCATAGAATTATTAAATCAAAGAAATTAATATACAACATATCCACTTTTCTTTCTGGAAAGAACCTTTAAAATCTACTCTTTTTGCAATTTTGAAATATATAATACGTTATTATCAATTATGGCCACTATGCTGTAGTTAAATATTTTTTGAGTGGATGAAATGAGTGAGTGTATGATAGATTAGATTTTGGCTGTTGTTTCCACTCCCCACTACCAGGTGCCAGTCTACTACCATGTCTCCCCAGTCTTTTGCAGCCGATTGCAATATGAGTGTTTCCCTTCTGTGAAAGGATATGAAATATGGAAAAATATAGGCTTGGATTCAAATCCCAGCTCTGCAGCTTAGGCAAATAACTTCAGTTTTCTTATCTATAAACTGGGATAATAATGATTGTGTGGTTAATTAGATTATAGTTAAGAAACACTCACTCTCTTCCCCACCTTCCCCATACGAGAAATATACTTTCTCACTTCATTGTTGTTGGGTTTGGCATATAACTTGTTTTGGCCTCATTCTGGGTGGAGAGTTCTTTTGTGCGTTTGGATCTTGGTTGTTATGTGATTCACCTTGATCAAGGCTTAGAGAAAAGGCTTAATATGTCTTTTTGGACTTGTGCTTGCCCTCTTGCATTTTTGACTCTTGCTATGAAAATAATATAACTGCATAGCTACTGGTCCAGGGAAGATGAAAGAGAGGTGGAGCAGATCTGTACTCAATTTATAATACACACAGTCCAAATCAGCTGAACTACAGCTAACCCATTGATTCATAAGAGAGAAATAATGCTTATTGACAAATGTTACTACATTTTAGGGCGGTTTGTTATACAGAATTATTGTATATAACTGACTGACCCAATGTTCTTTTTCTTGAGGTTACTTAGTTTTAGACATCTTGCAAGATGGCTGCTAATTCTAAGTAAAGCCTTCTGTTTACTTCTGAGTTAACCTGGAAAGATTCCAATTTCCTTTCTAAAACTACAGATCAACTTCTAAGGTTTGACTCTTTCTTCTCTAATGTTCCTATACTGAAGAAGGGAAAATAGTGACTTGCTATCTGTATGGACACTAAGAATAAATATAAATTCAAAGAGATTTGGTTTACTAACTCTTAAAAGCATTACCAAAAAATTTGCTTGTATTTAAAGCATCCCCCATCCAGATTAATCCATTATTACAAACAATGACTTTTCCATCTTTATCTTTAAAGAAAGAGATTGCTCCTAGGAACTGGATAGCTGCCACCCAGTTCTTTCTGATATAAGCCACATTTATATGGTCACATTGTGGGTTAGGGATCAACAGATGTATTTTCAGAGGACACAATCAGCCCACAGCAGAAAAAAAATAGTAAAAGAAATCACCAATAACCCTAAGTTCAGGAAAAACAGTAAAAGGAAAGGGAGGGCAGAGAAGGAAGGGACTGTGGGGTCTTGTGGCTTAGTGTGAAGAAGGGCATGTCTGTCTCAGCTTGAGGAGACAGGAAAGGGAAAGAAGCAGTCAATGCAGTGAGTGCCAGACCAGCTATGATTTAAAATCTGACTTGGCAGAAAACCAGTCAGTCAGGTTGCCTCTGATCTGTCAAAGTTACACATTTACAGCTCTCCAAATAGGCTATGAGTTAGAGCATGTATGTGTTGAATTATGGTTCAGCTAGTAACCATTATGGTAGCTGTGGCACTGGTGAATAAAGAAAGAAAGGGAAACTAGGTAGGAAGGACGCAAGAGTGGGAAGTTCCCTTGGTTCCCTAATGTTTTGCTTCATGATTCTTGCTATGCCCCAAGTCTCTATTTACATCCTCTTCTCATCCTCAGAGAAGTCTTTCTTAATTCCTTGGGGTTGGACTAATCCTCTTGTAGCTCTCTGTCTTCACAACTGGTTTCCATTTATATCAATGGTAGTGAGATGATTGGTTATCATCTTTTTAATGTCCACTCATCTGTGTACATGGAATTTTGCCAAGGCAGACCTGTGTGTGTATGTGTACCTCCAGTGTGGGAATTGTCTTTGCCTTAGAGGAAGAGCTCAGTAATACATGTTGAATAAATGAATAAATGAATGAATGAAGAGGAAACCACTCCAGATGGGTTGGATGAATGAAGAATAATAGCCTTTTCCTTTCTTTAACATGCACACATTACTTATTGGATAGAATAGATTGTTAGGCTTTACTCTCTGCAAGTCTTTTCCCTACATACCCCCATATGAGCATTCAACTTCCAAAGTTTCCAACATTTTTGCTTGGTCTGTTCCTCAGAAGGCTTGATCTTTCCCTGAACATTGGTGCACTGCTTTAAGGAATCACTTGCTTCAGATATATTAAAGATATTGTTCAAGTGGAAAGAGCTGTTAAGCCAGAGGACCTCTGTTTGAATCTTATTTATTTTTTGAGACAGGGCTTTGCTATGCAGCTCAGGCTGACCTCAAATTAAAGATCCTCCTGCCTTAGTCTCCTGAGTTCTGGGATTGCAGGTGTGCACCATCACGCCTGGCTTGAATCTTATTATTTGCCACTTGCTGTGTATGTGAGGTTGGACAAGTCAATAATCTGCTTCTTTACTTGAACATAGGTTGCTGTGAGGACTAGTGAAGTAACATACGGATGGCACTTTGTGAATGGTAATGACTTTGTAGGAATGTTTGTTGTTTTAAGTGGAAGTAGAACCAGGTGCCTCCTGTGATGGACTAGAGCAAGCGCAGGAAGTTCTCCCACCAACACCATTATACACTCTTTTACAGGGTTTCATTATATCATCTTAAGGACTGCTAATCTACAAATCTGATGAAACTACTTAATTTGGCTCAGTTTTCAGTGACCGAAGTGAAACATACTGAATTATGTGGAAAGGACATCAATGAGGAATCACACAGATGTGTGGAAGTCATCGACTCGATTAAGATGTGCCTGCTTATAAAGGAAATGCAAATTAAAACCACACTAAGATTCCACCTCACCCCTGTTAGAATAGCCATCATTAGCAACACCACCAACAACAGGTGTTGGCGAGGATGCGGGGAAAAAGGAACCCTCTTACACTGTTGGTGAGAAAAAAATTTGGAGGCTACTTAAAAAGCTAGACATTGATCTACCATTCGATCCAGCAATACCACCCTTGGTGATATACCCAAAAGACTGTGACACAGGTTACTCCAGAAGCACCTGCACACCCATGTTTATTGCGGCACTATTCACAGTAGCCAAGTTATGGAAACAGCCAAGATGCCCCACCACTGATGAATGGATTAAGAAAATGTGGTATCTATACACAATGGAATTTTTTGCAGCCATGAAGAAGAACGAAATGTTGTCATTCGCTGGTAAATGGATGGAATTGGAGAACATCATTCTGAGTGAGGTTAGCCTGGCCCAAAAGACCAAAAATCGTATGTTCTCCCTCATATGTGGACATTAGATCAAGGTCAAACACAACAAGGGGATTGGACTTTGAGCACACAAGGGAGGGGTGAGGATAGGTAAGACACCTAAAACATTAGCTAGCATTTGTTGCCCTTAACGCAGAGAAACTAAAGCAGATACCTTAAAAGCAACTGAGGCTAATAGGAAAAGGGGACCAGGAACTAGAGAAAAGGTTAGATCAAAAAGAATTAACCTAGAAGGTAACACCCACGCACAGGAAATCAATGTGAGTCAACTTCCTGTATAGCTATCCTTATCTCAACCAGCAAAAACCCTTGTTCCTTCCTATTATTGCTTATACTCTCTCTACAACAAAATTAGAAATAAGGGCAAAATAGTTTCTGCTGGATATTGAGGGGGTAAGGGGGAGAGGGAGGGGGCGGAGTGGGTGGTAAGGGGGGTGGGGGCAGGGGGGAGAAATGACCCAAGCCTTATATGCACATATGAATAATAAAATAAAAAAAAAAGATGTGCCTGCTTGAGAATGTAGTAGTAATAAGTAAATGTATTAACGGCAAGACAGAGTTCCTGCAGCTGAAATCTAGTCACATATGTGGTTTCTCTGAATATATGATTTCATCTGGGGTTGTATGGAATGTTTGGCTCTTCATTTCGAGGTAGTGAAATAGTTACTTTGGGGGTTTTATGTAATGGAACATTTGTGGATTTTGGAGACAGAATTGTTATAGAGTGTGGGTTTTATGACTCATTAGCTCTGTAGCCTTCCTGCTCCTCAGTTTCTTCATCTGTTAAAAGCAGAGAATGATTCTCCTCTTTTGGTAGTTGTTGCAGAGATTAGATGAGATGATACACGTATGCATAACTCATCAGGAGCTCAGTGAATAATTTCCCTCCTCCCTCCTTTCTCTCCTTCCTGAAGTGCTAAAAAAGCTATAAAATGATTTTTGAGGGCTCTCAAGAGTATTTTAGACTTACTGAGTTTAGGACCAGAATGTGAATTTCTTCTAGTTCTATTATATTTGTTACTCTGATGTTGATAAACCAAAAAAAAAAAAATCAACTTTTAAAAGAATGCTTGCTTGAGTTCTGGGCTTAGGCAGTGAAATATTTCTACTTGCTCAGGGAGGAGGGGAGTCAGAAGGCTAATCTATGGAAATAAGTGCCCCATGAATGATTCGTATCATTTAGACCAATTAGTGTTCTATGATTACTGTGAATCTGGCAGAATACAGCACTCAAAAAAATCACTATACAGATTACAGAAGCACAAGCGTGAACAGGACAGAAAGGGGTTAGTGAGGGTTCATGGATGAATAGCAAGTAGATATATTTAACGCATTTGCATGCCAAAATTCAACAGTATAGACAGAGTCTGCAAAAATCCTTTCTAAAGGTGAAGCATTTTGTCAATGGGGAGGTAGAAATGGCCCTTGTACCTTTAATCAGCTTTGATTCATGCAGATCTTAGGAGGCAGACGTCTGAAGTTGAGGTTGAGTTCCATCTGTTGACGAGGTGGAATTAGAATTCTGAAGGAGCCAATGAAAATTACATGCAAACATGATGGCCATTTGTTATCATTATAAAATGTGATAATGTCATTGCTGACTTACAGAGATGATGACCCAAAAGGCCATGACATTATGACATTACATTTTATCAATAATGAAAAATTGCTGCCTTTGCATGGTGGTTGGTGAGCTCAGGCAACCATGGAAAGGGGCTGCAGGTCTTTTTGTTTACGCCAGACTGAAAATGGAAATGACCAGCAGCTAGAGATGCATTAGGTAGCCACAGCAAAATCTGGCATCTTTTCTAACCCTATCTGCCAGGGAGCTGAGGTGTGTGTGTGGGGGGGGCGCGGAACTTGCTGACCTGAAAGGTTTAATATTCATTAGTGACAGGCTTGCTTCCAAGTCACTTAAATGGCTCTGAAGGCTGCTTTAATAAAAGGTTTTAAGACTTCAGGGAAAATGTGTTACCCAAGGAAGCTGTAATGTGTGAGCGTCAACAGAGAGCATTCCTTTTTGGGAAGGGATGCAGGGGCCTGGCAGATGGGCTGTCATTCCAGGAACAGGGCACAGCTGATGTTAAGACATCAATTAGCTTATTAACTTGTTCTTAGATGGGAGCTAGAGCATAACTTTCATGGCTACTGAAACTGTACATGTGTATGCTCCAACATTTGGAGGGCATAATGGAGGCAAAAGAGTGATCCCAGCTCATTCAAACCTCATGCAAGCATAGCTGTGCTTTTCTGATCATGAGGGGTGATAAATCTGATAGATGAGTTAAGAAAAACTTAAGCTCATATGCTAAGGCTGAAAAGCCCACAAAAGTTGTGGCTTCTAAAGTCTTCTCAATAAATCATGTGGAGTTTAAGGCTTTTTGAAGTCCTAGACAAGACAATTTTCACATAACATGAGGAAAGGGCAATGTGGTAACTGGCCTATCCTGTTTTTTCTCCTCGTTTTTATTCTATCACAGAGCTGTAAAGAGTGGGCTACATGTGTAAAATGCCAAGGTTGGCCCTAATATAAAAACTTGAAAGGAATGTAAAACCTTTAGATTTGAGGTGTAAAATAGATTTTCTTCCCCTTTCTCTTTTATGCAGGTGTTTCATGGCTGACACATAAAAATACCTGTTTGTTGTGGGTTTTCTCCCTTTTCACTCTATACTTCTGCTTAGGTTAGGCGGAGTTCATATCAATATCAATTTCATTGGAGGGAAATAAACTGACCACCCTGGCTGTGGACTCACCCAAAGAAAATATTATCATTTACCTCCTCTGTTTTATGCCATTTCTTTCTTTTCTCCACTTTCCCACCCTCCCTGCCTCCCTCCTTCCTTCGTTCTCTCTCTCCCTCCTCCATCGTTTTTTTCTTAAATGCAGTTCTGAGGGGTGTGTGTGTGTGTTCACATGTCTAGGCATATGGGCCCTCTGCCCAGTCTGTACTGTTTTGGAGGCCATGTTTCCAGGCAGCAGAATTATACGGCTCTGTCCCAGTGCCAATCTGACTGCCCACATCCCTGCAGGGGTGCAGGGATGTCCAGCTCAGCCTCCTAGCAGCAGTCCTGCAGACGGACCCTTTGCTGGCAGGCAGCTCTTCCCAAGGTCTCTTGGCAACACTCACTCCCACCCATGCTACATGTCTCAGCCTCACCCTGACCGTGAAATACTGATGTCTGTCTTCCTTACTATGTCTCCCTCTGTGTTTGGCACATTTTAAGAGCACAGAACATATTTAATGCTGAGAGTTATCCTGAAAATACTGCTAGAAATAAACCTTTGACAGTTCCATGACTTATCCCACTCATCTAGGAAAACCTGGAACCTTCTTTCCTTGGCCTGAGAAAAAAACAGAGGTTCTCAAAGTGTGGTCCTTATGTCGACAGTAACAGCATTACTTAGGAACTTGTTAGAAATGCCAAAATCAGAACCTCTGATTGGGGCTCAGCAATATGTGTTTTAATAATCTCTCTAGGTCATCCTGTTTTAGGCTCAAGTTTGAGTCTCACTGGCTGAAAGAAATGCTTGAAAATTCTTCTTACCAATGTAACATTAATGGGAAAATTCTTAAGTAACAGCTATGCTCTGAAAGTAATGTTTCAATTCTTAACTGCCCAAGTTATGCCCTTTCTTTCTGAAAAAAAAAAAAAAAAACAACTGGGAGCAATGGTAGTGCAACGTTGAATCTGACTTGCCTGTTTTGTAAGTAAGTCCTTGTATATGAGTGGGAAATGGAGACTTAGTCTATTCGAAAGGGGTATAAGAACGTCTTTCCTGTTTTGCAGAAAGGTGCTGTCTGATGTTCAATCTTTGGCTACTTATCCCCCTGGTTTAAGTTAGTATTAGCTGACAGATGCCCCTGGGAGGGAAAACACATTAACCAATCAGTGAAGCATACATTATTAAGAATGAGTTTGTGGCAAACCCCTAGAATTCCAGGATTTACTATTCTAAGCTTCAAAGATTTGCAAGCGATCTTGAATGCTCATGACATTTAGTAAATACACATTTTGTTGGGGGACCCAGTTATATTTCTTTTTTTTTCCTCCCCAGTTATATTTCTGTTGGCGAAACCTAGGAAACCACCCAAAATCATTATCTTAAGGCACCTTTCTTTCTTTCCTTCTCTTTCTCTCTTTTATTTTAAAATAATCTTTGTGATTTTGTTGTTAAAAGGGAAGGGGGAATAAAATGACACAGGCCTAATGGGGTCGTTATGAAGATTAAATGAGCTAATACGTACAATCCATTTAGAATGAGGCCAGATAAGTACTTAATACATTTAAGATACTGTTATGACAGTGGCTTCCTTGTTCCTTTTGTATTGTCTCTGAACCAACACTGAAATGGAACGGAGTGTTTGTGCTGAAGATAAACCTGGCTGGACTGAGGTAGTAGTATTACTGCCTTTCAAGGACATATGTATGAGCCCAACCACAATGTCCAAGGCTATGGGCTGACATTTTTGGAAAGGAGGCTCCCACAGTAGATTTTTCTGCATAATGTAGTTAAATATCAACATTGCATTGATATACTTTAATGTCAACAGAATTCTTTTAGTGATGCTTAGGGTGGCTTGTTTCCTGGTGGGAGTGGAATCTCAGGAGTCTGCCAAGATGTATTACTTAATGCTCTCTATTTCTCAAAGGTTCAGTAAGCAAAAGGGGTTATTCTGAGCAAGCCACTGGGGCGATGACGGGAACAAACACCTCAATGTATAAATTTGAGACCTTTAACCCCTCAACTGTCAAATTTCAATATTTCTGGTCATAATGTTAAATGTACTCTAGTATCTATTTCAGAGAGCTCTGATAGAAAAATCAAAGTTTGCTTTTATATTTATACACTGTTAGCAAGTTGTTAAAGGAAAAATAAAGCAAGGTGAATGCTTGGCATATTTTGTATTCAGGGTTTTACACCCTCAGCATAATAAACCAGAACCTGTGTTTTTTCTGTAACTTACAATGCAGGCTCCAAATGACTTAGTGTTATAGCTCTATATCTCCTACCGTTTAAGAATGATAAACACAGCATGTTGAAGGTAAAGTTCTAAACCAGGACTATGAAGGGAGTAGAGAAATACGGGCAAAGGCATGACTTTAAGACCCTTTCATTTAAAATCAAATGTGCGACTGTGTATTACATGAGCAGTGTGTCGGTATATATAGTTTATCTCGATTTCCATCTTATAGACATGGGTATAATAACCTAAAATGTACTATTGGGATAGAGAGCAAGGATTTCATATTCTGTATGTGAACTTACTTTTGCTTTTTAGTAACAGTGCTGTGTTTTGTTTTGTCCTGTGCAATTCTGTAGAGAGATCTTCCATCATAATGACCTTTCTGACAACAGATGGGTGGGGAAAAATGGCTGGAGAAAACCATTTTCCTTTCACGCAGTAAGTAATAATTACTTGAAGCATGTGACAACGATGGAGTGAGCACACTAACCCAAGGACTCATACTGAAAATTCCTTTGATTCTAATCCTCATTGTATTCTTTGTCAATACAGTTGTGCAAAAGAGAATGTTTAAATTTAACCTTTCCAGAAGGCTGTGAAGCCACAGAACTATTCAATTCCAAGGATGTTTTTAGGTGTCTTCTTGCGATTCTTTAAACTAGAGTGTCCTGAGCCCAGGCAGGTTCCATGAATATCCATTTGACATGTTTCTCTGCCCGGCTGGGCACCGCAGCCACACACCATGGAATGGGCCACCATGGGCCACTGCAGAGAGAGTAGACAGTGACAAAGGAAGCTGTGCTTCCTGTCAAGACATGCATCATAGGACAGGAAGAACATTGATAATGACTGCATGCTTCTTGGGACCAGGGAATGGAGCTTTCCCCATCCACACAGGAACACTTCCCTATTGACACAGCAGGAAGTTCAGTTTAAGTCCATTTCAAACACTGGTGAACCAAACAGAGCAAAAAATCAATGTGGAAAATGTGTCCAAATTTGCGACTTGGAAATTATTCGTGGACATCATGCCTTTCATAGAGGTGAACAATGATGGGGTGGTGCCTGAGGGAGTATCTTGTTCCTCAATGCTCTTATTCTCTTTGAGCTATAAACAATAGTTTTTGGCAAGGATGTCATGAGATCAAAACAATTTTTTTCCTGACTATACTGGGAGTTGAATTCAGGGCTTCATGCTTACTAGGTAAGCATTCTACCATTTGAGCCACTCTACCAGTCCCATATTTCTTCTTTGCTAACTTATTGTCTTAATCCATTTTGTGATTCTATAACAGAATGCTTGAGACTGAATAATTTACAAAGAGCAGAAATTTATTGGCTCACAGTTCTGGAGTTGGGGAAGTTCAAAATCAAGGTGTTGGGAGGTTTGGTGTGTGGTGAGGCCATTCTTTTGAAGAGTGTCTTGAATGCTGCATTTTCTGGAGGTGTTGGGTAGAAGGCTGGATCCTCAAAAGGAAGAGGGTGGAAAGCCAAGAGAGATGGGTCTGACCTCACCCTCTTAAAATGAGATTAGGCTATCCACATGGGCAGATCCCACATACCTTAATCACCTCTTAAAGCTCCCACCTGTTAGAAGGTAATTAAATATCAACATTAGTTAGTTTTTGAGGGACATGTACAAACATTCAAACCATGGCACTTATTAAATACTTTTTAGTCCCTATGGCTATGTGCCTGGAATGTGATTTGTACCACACAAGCGACTTGTTATTCACAGTAGTGCACCACTCTCTTCTCTTTTTATATTGATATTCCATGTGGACACATACTATTTCCTTGATAATACTGTAAACTTATTGGTGCCACAGTGTCTCTGTAGTGTCTTCAACAGTGCCTGATAGTTCTGTGGCTATCCTGAAGGATTTTGTTACCTCTTACTTGAAATTCCTGCCCCTGCTTGACTCTCTGTTACCTATCCAGTGTTTTGCATTCTAAAGGTTCTGTCTTCTGTCAAGCCCACATTCCTTTAAACAAAGAACAAGTAAAAATATTGATACCCAAAGCACTATCAACAAAGGAATGAAAAGTCATAGGCTTTGACTGACGGTCTTAGGGAATCTGAGGAGTGATACATCATGTCTCAGACATAATTATGTTAAATGTGAACAGGGGAGTTTTCCTGTCATCTTCAGAGCTAGGGACCTCTCCCTGGCCATCTATTCATTTAGTCCCCACCTGTTGCCAACCTATGCTCCATTCTAGACCATTTACCTGATTCTTGGAATGATTCAGGAAACTGGAAAAGAAAAACTTCACTACTTTGTGATGCAGAGGGAATTAGACCTCTCTTTGTCTTGCAATAAGGCTCAGTCTATAATGTGGAAGTATATGATTCCAATATTTGGGGAGGTGATATTCTGAGGCAGGAAGACATTGTGGCTGTGATCCAATTCTACTTAGCTTAAAGTTGGCCTTGCCTGCCCCTTCAGTGTCTAAGCTATTCTCATATCATTTCTCACATCCCTGCTTTATTTACCTAAAGATTTATGCAAAGAGACACTGAACTGTCCTGGACACATCCTCTGTATGTATGTATGAAGTTCAGCAAAAAAGGGAAGGTCAAGGCATTCTTTTTGAGTTGAAGGGATAAAGTAGACCACTCAAACAGGGAGGGATTGTTTTGACTTCTCTTTTATATATGCATGCACATATCCACATCTCCTATCCACTTACTCTGCTTCTCCATTCCCTCTGGAAAGCATAATGACTGAACTCAATAGTACCAAGAGCACCAGGCTGCTCTGTAGCACTCAGATAATTTATTCCTGATGAGCTGATGATTATTCAACCATCAGTTGTGTTTGTTCCCAAACCTGTTTCCTGCTTATTTAATTTGTACTTACTGTAATTATATAATGTAATTAAATATTATATAAATTAGTGAAATGTAAGAAAAAGAAGTTGAAGGCTTTGGAAAGATTTGATAAAGTCAAGCCTCTGAAGTTTTTGCTGTTGTGTGTGAGGTGGATGATATGATGGTAAATAACTGGGGAAAGTATAAAAAATGTACAAATCAGATGCTTCATAAATGTGTTTAGGTTATCATGCTACTTTAATGAAATGGAAACTGGAAGTTGTTGAGACACTATAATTAAGACTTCATAGAATCCTGAGTACCCAACTCAGTGCTTGGCCTTACTTCAAAAGATCAATACATGAATACATATACATGCTTTGAGATTACAAAGTTTAAAATATGATTCCATTAATATTTTTATTTCTTTCCTAATCATCCCTTTCAATTAGCCAATCCACTATGGGGTTACTGAAATGGTGAGAGGACTTCTACTCTATGTGCACATATATAGAACACTAATGGCAAATATAGATGGAATCGCAGTTTGTATTTGATCTTAATTTTTTTATTATTTTATTATTCATATGTGCATATAAGGCTTGGGTCATTTCTCCGCCCTGCCCCCACCCCCCTTACCACCCACTCCGCCCCCTCCCTCTCCCCCTTACCCCCTCAATATCCAGCAGAAACTATTTTGCCCTTATTTCTAATTTTGTTGTAGAGAGAGTATAAGCAATAATAGGAAGGAACAAGGATTTTTGCTGGTTGAGATAAGGATAGCTATACAGGAAGTTGACTCACATTAATTTCCTGTGCGTGTGTGTTACCTTCTAGGTTAATTCTTTTTGATCTAACCTTTTCTCTAGTTCCTGGTCCCCTTTTCCTATTAGCCTCAGTTGCTTTTAAGGTATCTGCTTTAGTTTCTCTGCGTTAAGGGCAACAAATGCTAGCTAATGTTTTAGGTGTCTTACCTATCCTCACCCCTCCCTTGTGTGCTAAAGCTTTCATCATGTGCTCAAAGTCCAATCCCATTGTTGTGTTTGCCCTTGATCTAATGTCCACATATGAGGGAGAACATACGATTTTTGGTCTTTTGGGCCAGGCTAACCTCACTCAGAATGATGTTCTCCAATTCCATCCATTTACCAGCGAATGACAACATTTCGTTCTTCTTCATGGCTGCATAAAATTCCATTGTGTATAGATACCACATTTTCTTAATCCATTCATCAGTGGTGGGGCATCTTGGCTGTTTCCATAACTTGGCTATTGTGAATAGTGCCGCAATAAACATGGGTGTTCAGATGCCTCTGGAGTAACCTGTGTCACAGTCTTTTGGGTATATCCCCAAGAGTGGTATTGCTGGATCAAATGGTATGATCTTAATTTTTATACCATCTCACCAGGATATTGGTGGAATTTCTATTCAGGAATATGCAGGGAACTTCTATTTAGTCTTACTTTTTGTTTTTCTGTTTAGAAGTCCAAAGGTCTCAGGCTGACTGTGGCCTGGCTCTGATCCAGATGTCCAGATCCAGGGGATCTAGGACTAATGTCAACCCCTGGTCCACATTAGACTGGCCACTTCCTGTAGAGATCTGGGATACAAGTGATGGAGAACACTCTGTGTCTGCATTGGGAATTACTCCAGGTTTAGTCTTGAAGGGATAGGCTTTTGGATTATGCTTCACAGGCTTATTAACTGCCTTGTTAGATGCAAAGCAATTTATGTGTTCAATTGCTAACCATAAAACCCATATAAATGTGAGTGGTATGACTTTCCTTTGGTGTTAGGGAAAAGTTGCCAGTAAATCTCTTCAAGAATCAAGGATACAAAGGAATGTGACTCAGCTTACTCCAGAGGCACCTGCACACCCATGTTTATTGCAGCACTATTCACAATAGCCAAGTTATGGAAACAGCCAAGATGCCCCACCACTGATGAATGGATTAAGAAAATGTGGTATCTATACACAATGGAATTTTATGCAGCCATGAAGAAGAATGAAATCTTATCATTCACAAGTAAATGGATGGAACTGGAGAATATCATCCTAAGTGAGGTTAGCCAGGCTTAGAAGACCAAAAATCACATGTTCTCCCTCATATGCGGACTTTAGACCTAGGTCAAAGGCAGCAATGTGATTGGACTTGGGTCACACGCTAAGGGGAGAGCACATATGGGAGAAATGAGGATAGGTAGGAAACCCAAAACTTGAAAGTGTTTGATGTCCCCATTGCAGAGGAGCTAATACAGTAACCTTAAAGTGACAGAGGTCAATATGGGAAGGTGACTGGGAGTAGCGAAGAGGTCAGGTAGAGATGAATCAATTCAGGTTGTAATATACTTATGCGTGGAAGCAATGCTAGGAATCTCTCTGTATAGCTATTCTCATCTCAACTAGCAAAAATGCTATGTCTTTCTCATTATTGCTTATGTCTTCTCTTCAACAAAAATGGAAAGAAGGGCAGAAAACATTCTGCCTGGAAGCGAAGAGGTGGGGGATGGGGCGGGGGGGAGGAGGAGAAATGGCCCAAACAATGTATGCACATATGAATAAACAATTAAAAAAGAGAATCAGGGATAAGGGGCTTTATAGATTTTCTTGACCCATAACAACTAAAGAAGTCTTGCTTGGGAATTTCTTACTGGTAGATTCCTGTTTAACTTTTGCATGCCTTCATTTAAGTAGGGTATATAAACTCTTTAGCAAAGCTCCTTAAGATTTATTTCCTTCATGCACTCACCACTCTCTGACATGTTATTTCACATTTACCAATATTCCTTTAATAAGTATGGAGCTCAATGAAGCAGAGACTGGTAGCTGAGAATTCTATCTTGAAGTATTGTAACTAGATATTTGTAAGTATGATAGTCCTTGACACATTTGTTAAAGGAATCAGATTATGGGAAGTAACTTCCAATTCTTGAGACCCTTTAAGAATTATTAGTTATTAGTTATTAGTTGACCTTTAAGAATTTTTATATATTTTCTTTTGTCCTAGTTTCCAAATATTAGTTTGGGTGACCCATCTGTATTATCTTTTAGCATTTCTTTACTTGCATAATTCCTCATGCAATGAAAGAAAAATATTTTATAGCTAGATTTCTTCTTAGGGAAAATAATATATCTATTTTGGGAAAAAGCTCAGATGGATACTTGCAGTTAAAAGGTGTCTTCCACATCACAATACCTGAGACTTTAAACTATGCTACAGAGTCATAACAAAAAAACCCACCATGGTACTGGCACAAAAACAGATATGAAGACCAGTGGAACAGAATAGAAGTCCTAGATATGAATTCATGCAGCTATGCCCACCTAATTTTTGACACAGGCTCCAAAAACATATGATTGAGAAAAAACAGCCACTTCAACAAATGTTGCTGGGAGAACTGGTATCTGCTAGTGCAGGAAAGAGCAGGGAATGCACTGGAAGCAATAGGCATAGGAAAGGACTTCCTCAGTAGAACTCAAATGGCTCAGCAACTAAGAGAAAGGATTGACAAGTGGGACTACATGAAATTAAAAACCTTCTGCAGAACAAAAGAAATGGTTTATAAATTGAAGAGGCTGCCTACAGAATGAGAGAAAATCTTTGCCAGCTGTACCTCAGACAAGGAGCTGGTAAACAGAAAATACAGGGAGTTCAAAAAACTAAACTCCCCCAAAATCAACGACCCAATGAGGAAATTGGCAAATGAACTGAACAGAGCCTTCTCAAAGGAAGAAGTCCAAATGGCGAAAAAAAAGACACATGAAAAGTGTTCACCATCCTTGGCCTTAAAGGAAATGCAAACCAAAACCATACTAAGACTCCACCTCACTCCTGTTAGAATAGCTACTATCAAGAACGCCACCAACAATAAATGTTGGTGAGATGTGGGGTGAAATGAACTCTCATACACTGCTGGTGGGAATGTAAGTTAGTAAAACCACAATGGAAAACAGTATGGAAGCTCCTCAAAAAACTAAAAATGGAACTGCTGTATGATCCAGCAATACCACTCCTAGGGATATACCCGAAGGAATATGGGTCGCGTTATGACAAAGGCACCTGGACATCCATGTTTATTGCAGTACAATTCGCAATAGCTAAGATATGAACACAGCCAAGATGCCCCACTGCTGACGAATGGATTAAGAAAATGTGGTACCTATATACAATGGAATTTTATTCAATCAGAAAGAAGAATGAATTTTGTCATTTGCAAGTAAAGGGATGGAACTGTAGAGCATCATTTTAAGTGAAATTAGCCAGGCTCAGGCTAACAGCCCTATGTTTTCTCTCATGTGGAATATAGATCTAATACAAATACAGCAATATTATGAAAAATAGGTCACACTTAGGGGAGGTCACATATGAGAGGGGAGGGTAAAAAAAGAAAAGTAAGAAGATGAATATGGTTGATATACTCTCTACTCAAGAATGAATACAGAATTTAAAAACCATCTGATATCACCATAAGAAAGGGACTAAAGCAGGTTGAAGAAAAATACAGGTGAACGAATTGGGGTTGTAATATACCATATACATGGAAATATCATAAGGAAACTCCCTGTGTAGCTACTGTTATCTCAAATAAGCAAAAATGTTTTTCTTTTTTCTTTTACAAAATCAGAGAACAGGAGGGCAGAACAGGTCCTGCCCAGGGTGTGTGTGTGGTGGTACCAGTGGAAGGGGGAAGATGGTGGGGAAAGTGAGTAGGAGGGTGAATATGGCGCAAATACTGTGAATACATGCATGTAAATGTAAAATGATACCTGTTGAAACTGTTCCAGGAAGGAGAATGATGGAAGGAGTTAATTTAAATATTATATATTTGATACATTTTAAGAACTTTGTAAATGCCACAATGTACCTCCACCCAGCACAACAATTAAAAAAAGGTGATGTCCAAGAGAGGGCCTGAGGTAGCCCATCTCTTCTCCATGTGAAGGGAGGAGTATGCTGCCTATTGCTCTGGGGTCACGTGGAGGAAGAGCAGGAAGGAGGATGGAGGCCATGAGAGCCTGACTGGAGGGCTGTAAGTTCTCTGATGTCGTACTTCCTCTGATCCACCACAAAATCTTCAGTAAGATGAAGTCATTCAGTGTTTGGGCTGTATGACCTGTGTGTGTATGTGTATATTGGCTTTGTGAAAACTTATCTGTGGTCTGAGCTATGCATCAAAATAAAGAAAACGTGGGAACTGAGGCAGCTTGTGTTGCTGTAGGTCAGTGAAAGGAGAGTGGAAAGCTATTGGACAGCCTTAAGGCTACAAGGAGCACTTCAGGACCCAGGAGGCAAGGTACTGAGGTAGGGTCAAGTTTAGCTAGCTTCCTGAAGGACAGGAAAATTCTTATGTACTTGGTGTACAGATGAGCATATACTTACTACTACAGATATTCTTTGTTTGGATGAATGAAGGAAACTGGTCAGTTTTCAAAAACACGTTCAATGATGCTATGTCTTTTCTCAAAACCCTGTAGTGGCTTCCTCAGAACAGAAGCTTGGGCTTGACAATGGTCCACAACACCCTACGTGACCTAGGGGCAAAGCTTTCTTATACCCACTGCTCCACCATTGCCTCTCTTACTCTCCTACTGCTTGCTGTATGCTGTATTTCCACATTGTGTGCACCCCAAGAACACTCCTGCTGCCTTTGCAGTGACAGGCTCCCATCTAATGTCTAGTTCCCCTAGAGAGCAGCATGGTTCTGCTTAAAAGAGAGAATTGGTGGGGTGTGATGGCTCATGCCTATAATCCCAGCTCCATGGTAGGAAGATCATGGTTTGAAGCTGGCTCCAGGCAAAAAACAAGAGACTCTGAAAAATTACCTAAAGAAAAAGAAGACTAGAAGCATGGCTCATATGGGAGAATGGTTGCCTAGCAAGCATGAGGCCCTGAGTTCAAAACGGAGAGTCTTCTGGATCACCTTATTTAAAATAGTAGCTCCTCTCTCTTACCACACTGAGACTCTTTTATTCTATTTTATTTTTCTTCATATCTATCTATCATCTATCTATCTATCTAATCTATTATCCATCTATCTATCATCTACCCACCTACCTATCCATCAATTGTGTAGTTTCTCCACTAAAATTTTCTAAGAACATGGGTCCTATTTCTCTTGCCAGAGCCCAGTGCCTAGAATAGTGGCTGACACACAGCAGTACTTAATTTAATAAGTATTTGCTGAGTTTGTGATAGCTTTTTAACTGCTTTCAGGGAATGAAAAATAATAGAGCCCAAGTCTAAGCAATAGAAGGGTACACCTCAGTATCAGAAAGCTGGAATTCAAGTGATGTTGGTATGTACTCTTCCTAGCTCTTGGCCTGAGGTCCCCTCTGAACATGAGTGAGTGTGCATTGAGCAAAATGTTGCAGAATTATTGCTGGGTTAAGCCCTCTGTGCAGTTAATTTTAGGGGTGGAGGCCACTGAAAGCAAGTTGAATGTCAGATTAGCCTTAGTTTTCATAGGCCAGTAGCATCTGCAGAAGATGGATGATTTACCTTCTTTTTTTTTTATTGTAAATGTTCTTTTTTGTACTTTTTTTTTTATCATTCTGGTAGAAAATGTCAAGTAGCAAATACCACTCTTGACAATTTTCCTTATGCACTGCACACCAGGCTAGGTGGTTGATGGAGAGGAATTGAAGCCCCAGGGATAGCTTGGAAGGAGTGGAAACAAATAAAAGCTGAATGGAAGCAGGTTTGTAAAGGGAACCTGTGACTTCATCTCTCTGTCATTTATACCTGATGGAGCTGCACATGGGAAGGAATTGCCCAAATTCTGTCCTCCTTCCTCATTCTTTTCCTGGTTCCAGGAGATAGTTGCTTGGGTCTTTGCTGGTGGTGTCCATAGCTGTCAGACCACATCACTGACTGAAGTTCTAATAGCCATCGAGGAAGCCTTGGAGATGGGGTGGGAAAGCTCTAGTAGCTGCAGGGTATCCACATCTCACTATCCCACCAACTCAGACTGACTTAGGATTTAGGGTTCAGACATGGTGAGTCCTCTCCAGCACCATTACAACGGGATCTATGGTGCATAGGCAGTCATTCTTATTCCCAATTTTGCCCCTGTCCCTAAGCCTGACGAGGGTCTGTTCTTGAGATTTAGCCAAGTGTAGTTTTTAGTACTTTGTTGGGTTCATTATACTGTCACTCAGCAGCCAAATTTGGCTTTTCTATGAAAAGGATAGTGTAGTCAATAACCTTTCAATATATGCGTAAGTATTAAAAATTGTCTCCTCTAAATGAGTTTTACAAGCCATGAATCTCCAAGACGTGAAGACCACAGCATGGGGATGATATATTTCAATTGCTGAGGTAATTAAGTTAAGCCCTGAATTTTTGTTTTATTTACCTATTATATGTGTCAAATATAGTGGCTGAAATTTCAGTATCCATAAATATTCCCATTTGGCACAAGGGTTCAAAATCCTCATGACACTTGATGGGTCCACCTGTGTAATTCCCACAGGCATAGGGTTATCTATGTCTTTTTGTCTATCTAAGAATACATGCATTCATCTTTGTGCCTTTGCTCTTACCATTTTCTTTTGCCTGGAATGCTCTTTCTCTCTTTTCTCCTCTGACCTCCAACAGAGATATATAAATAGTCATTAAAATTGTATTTATTTGTCAGGCACTGGTGGCTCACACTTGTAATCCTAGCTACTCAGGAGGCAGGGATCAGGAGGATTGCAGTTCAAAGCTAGCCTGGGCAAATAGTTCATGAGACCCTATCTCATCACAAAAAAGGTCTGGTGGAGTGGCTTAAGGTGTAAGCCTTGAGTTCAAACTCCAATACTGAAAAAAAAAATGTATTTATTTTTTCAAGAGCTAGCTCAAAACTACCTCCTCTGGGAAGCTTTTCCCTGTATTTCAAGTTGGCTGTCTGACTTGGATGTATTAGGACCAGCTTCAAGGACTAAAAAAGGTTGGCCAGTGAATCATTGAAATATTACTTTATACCCAATAAATATATACAATTACTAATTTTCAAGCTAACAAACAAACAAATCCTGAAAACTTCTACTCTCTCTTAGGCAAAGACCACTAACAAAACCTGCTGGAGTTATCTAAAGTAAAGTTTAGTATCACAGGTCAGGTCAACAGGGGTCAAAGTAGGCTAAGAGGATGGACATCCATGGAGTGCAGCCTCCTGGGGGCACATCCTAGTATTTCTTCTGGGACCACACTCTTTGTGTTCTCATGGTATTTTGTACTTCAATCATGACACATTTCAGCTTCATTTAATTACTTTCTTGGTGGATTGATCTTCTTGAGGAAAGGGACAGCTTCTTCGTGTTCTTTATAGAATTTTATACCTAGTGAGCACTCAGTGCTGATCAGAAGCAAGGTAAGTAAACAAAGTCAGTATCCAAGAGGCTACTGAGGTCCTGCTAGATGGCTGAGCTCATACCCTGGGCTGGATGGCTGTTTAAGAAACCTAGAAGTCCTTGAGCTGTTGTGAAGTTGATCCTGGGTGTAAGGGTAAGGAAAGCCTACAAAAATGGCATTGTCTGAATTTTCAGAAGCTCAGCTTCTGAGGTTGCATCTTTGAGTTTGAGATTGGGCTCTGAACAGGAACTGAGGCTCTGTGAAGAGAAAAAAAATCAATGATTGAGTCAAGCTTTAGAACTGACACAGGACCATGAAATGAAAAACGGGTTTCAAATATAACCTCCAGGCACTTTTAATGTAGTAGTCCCGATCTCTTGGATAGACTTAATGAGGCCTTCCACAATAGCTAGGAAATGGTGCCCCATTTCTTTGATGGCTCTGGATGTCAAGACACAGAGCTCAGGTCTTCCGTGGGCCTTGCTGCTTTCAAGTTAGAATGTCACTTCCTCTTCTGCTCTTCCTTTCCACTTTACAGCTCTGATACAAGCCTGCATCTGATTCTTTGTGCCTTTTCCTCCTCTTCTGCATTGATTTTAGCTTAGACAATTGTCCAACTCATGCCTCCAGCCAACTTACTGATTTTATGAGAAGAAATGTCTTGGCCAAGTTCAGGAAGCTTTTGGAACAAGAACTCAAATGTACTTAATCCTAAGTCTGGTTTTCTTTTTCTTCTAATATGGACTTTTTTGTTTTCATTGCTGGTTTCAAACTCACGAAGCTCTTACCTCAGCCTCCCAGATGCTAGGGTTACTTGCATGCATCATCATGTCCAGCTTATATGGACTGTTTTGAATGCTCTCATTGACTGTGGGTGCTGTTATCAGGGAGGCTGAGAGTTTTAAGTCTGCTCATGTATAATTCTTTGACTTGTTGCTTTGGATTAACTTCTGGGGTTGTATGTTAGAACAGGAAAGGCAGAATACTTAAAGAATAGAGGTAAATGACAAAATCTAACTTTGTAAAAGTCTTTTTAATTTAATTAAAAGTCATTTATCAGCTACAAATAAGAATTCACTTCATTAAAAGAACTTGCTGATTTTTCAACGCAGCAGAAATGCTGCTTTATTTGCATTTGAATAAAACATTTCTTCATGCTTGAAGAAGTTCTGCCCACAGATTTTCAGCAAGGCCAGCTTCTCTGAAAAAAGGCTGTGTTTTGTTTGTGGGCTTTTCCATGTAGATGTATATCTTGTTTTTTGAAGATAACCCAGGGATAGAATTGTTTCCTGAGCTTGTGCGTTTAGCTGAAAAGATAAATGTGTGGTCAGAAGCCTTTGCCCACCTCTGGTTAAGAGTTTTTGATAATGGTGTTCCAGGTAAAGGGTCTTGTCTGCTTCGGAAGCTCTTATCCACTACTTAAAAAAATGAACAGTAGTTGAGTATTATCCATATGGAAAAAGCAAGCTTTTTGCGATGAGGGTGCCTGGGACTAAGGTGCATCTTTATCGCCCTCTTTCTTTCCCCTTCCTCCTTTAATGGCTCTTTGAGGTAGATCAGCCCAGCTCTTCAATACCAACAATAATGTTATTCGGGACCTTTTTCTCACTGTGGGCTCCTTCAAACCTTTATGTGCTTTTGTGTGGGCTCTTATAATAAGATCAGACACATTGTAAGACATATCTTTTTTTCCCTAAAATGCAAAGTATGCTAACATTCAGACACAAACCTGTAAGAGGGATTAATTAAGCAGCAAACTGAGAGCATGGTTGATGGGTCACAGAGCGCATAGCTTGCTCTAATACCTAATTTTAGGCAAGGTAAAGTTATGTAGGCTATGAAATGCTCTGAGTATTCAGGATATCTTCTTTTCCTTTCCCACTCTCTTTTTCAGAGGTGAGATAATACTCAGAAGTAAAATTTTAATAAAAAACCTTTGGAGAAAGGTCCTTAAAGCAGTAATTCAGAAGATCAAACTGTAAGTAAGTAGTTCTGAATTCTAATTACTATGATAATAAAAACCCTTATGAAGTGCCTAGTTGATCATGTCAGTGTGCTAAATGTAGTATGTCTTTTAGAATTATTGCACTGATCTAGAAATTTTAAATAGTCCCTTATCTTCCTCTTCCTTCCAAGGGAATTTGTCTATCTTTCATTACCACAGAGTTGAAATGCTGTCTTCTTTTAAACTCATGGTTGAGGTGGTGGTTCATATATCATCTGACTTGGATTATAAATGCCAGCACCTCAACTTTTTACTTTACAAAAAGAATGGAATTAGCTCTCTTGGAATGGTGTTTTCTGATGTTGTGGGGCACACGTAAGATTGATGGCAAATTAAGGAACCATCAGAAAAGAGGGTGCTTTAGGTCCAATTTGTCATCTCTTCTTTCACTTGATACTTTTCTAACATTCTACTCACATGTTGAATTAGAGGGCTATATTTAATAGCATGTTTTGCATATGTTATGGAGATGAATGGATTGTTACATGTCACAAACAAAAGCAGAAATTAGGCAAATACTTACCCATATCAATAAGGCCTTCTAACCAAGCCCCCATCTTCCTGGATGTTGTAATGATAATGATTAAAATAAAATTTAATATACTTTTTATTAAACATTTTGAGTCAAACATTGCAATGTGCTTTCAGTCTGCTACTATCACTTACTCCTCACCACAACTGTGTGGTCTAAATACTATTATTAGCTTTCTTCAGAAGAAAATGAATTGATTGTGATGAAGGTCAATGCCTTGCCCAAAGTCACCCAGGCTGAGTGTTGGAGCTGGGATCAGAACTCTGAATATCTGGCTTCAGTACTCTTGCTCTTAACCAGTAGTCAGCATAGTTCTCATTTTTATTAATGGCAGTGGAATTATGTTATCTGCTTTAATTAAACCATGCTTGGCTGTTGAAAAGTTCTAGGTTGGACAGTATGGCATCTTTTAAGAGCTCTAGCTTTGGGGTTGGGTCACAGTTGAATCCAATTCTTCTTCTTAGGAGCTGAATGACCTTGGTTAAGTTACATAAGTTGCTTGATCCTTCATATGGAAAACCCCTGCCTTGTAAGTTGACACTAAGAGTCAAATGAAAACATATACAAAGCATTTAGCACAGAGCCTCACATAGTAAGTGCTCACTAAATAGTAATTATTATTATTACTGATGGAGTCTTTGGACTTGACAAATGGAGCTTTAACATCCAGTAACATGATTTAGCTACAAGGTCCTTGTGTGGTCCATGTGGCAGAAAAGAAGCATCAGCTCTACCCATCCCCCAAAAGCCAGGTTTTCTCAGCAAAAGGCTGAGCTTAGCCTAAGAGAGAGCTATAGCTGTGGTTCTCAGTGCTCAATTGACAGTAGAATCACTTGGGAACCTTTCAAAACTCTGATGCCTGGCTGCATCACAGATGATCGAATCAGAATTTCAAGGAATGGGACTAAGACATCAGTATGTGATAAAGCTCTTCAGCTAAATTCAATGTGTAGTGAACGTTCAGAACCATTTGCAGTGACTGAAAGATGACCTCAGACACTGCTTTTGAGGAGCAATGTGCGCCACAAACGTGGGAAGTATGGGAGTGAGGGGAGGCCAAAGAGGGCTGAAAGTAAGGACAATTACACTTGGCTCCTGGCACTTTTAGTAAGGTAATCCAGATCTCTGGGACAGGCTTTGTAGAAGTGGCACCACTTAGTAATGTTATGCTCGGGATAGGAATTCAAATAAAAAAACTTGGACTTTGGTCCAGTTTTACATTTCCAAACTTGAACGTGTCTCATGATGTCATGCAGCTTCAGTTTCTTCAGTCTGATGGGAATAATGATGCCTAAACAAGTATTGGATAAGTTTCTTGAATACCTATCAGTGGGAAGGGGTTATTTTTATCCTCTTGGTATCCACTGCTTAGATTTTACTCCAGAGGCCAATCAAATAACTGATTAGGTTTTCATTAGGCCATGTGCTCTTGGGAGGAGGAGAGTTACTGCACTATAGAAGCAGAACCCTAAACTTTACTTTTTCTCCTTCTTCTCCTTCCTTCCTTCCTTCCCTCCCTTCCTCCTTCCTTCGTTCCTTCATTTGTTCCTTCCTTCCTCTCCTCCTCCTCCTCCTCTTTCTTTTTCCTTTTATTTATCACTTCCTAATTCCATGCAAGTAGCACTTAGGTACAGGCTCTGCCTCTGTGAACCTCTCTCCAGTCCTGATATCATCAGCTGATGGGAGGTGATTTAAGCTGGGGAATCTCAGCAGTTTACCCTAATTTTGAATCACTTTGTTCCTTCTTAAGGAAGGAACTTAGCTGCTGTTTCTTGTGTTACAGGTTTTTCTGAAGGAGACTCAAGGAAGGAAAGATTAGACAGAATTGTTATCTATTGTACCTATGATGGCATTGTGCTGCCATGTGTGTGTATGTGTGTGTGTGTGTGTGTGTGTGTGTGTGTGTGTGTGTAAGGGAGATAGATATAAAAGAAGTCTATAGTTTAACAGGGAAAACAAGGATACAAAAGTATCCAGAGTATCAGGTATGGAGTAATGACAGAGCAGGGGACATTGAGGGATTTCAGACTCCAAATCTGTGTTCATCTGTCCTAAGCAGTAGCTTGTCAACGTAGCTGCACCTGAACTGTCCTATTCTCTCTCAAGGATGTCCTGGAAGCCATCTATTCTGGAGGAACTCACTTTTGGTGTAGCCTGGAAAGTTGGTGACATGGGAAGGTAGCCTGTGTGTATAGGAGTGTGCCAATGAATAGTCGAATGAAATAGGATTCCATGTCTTCATGGGGCAGGTAAGGGATGTAAGTGAGTGAAGAGGGTTGGGAGGAGACTGTGCCTTCAAAATGGCAGCTACGCCTCTGACTGATTGCTGTGTAAGAACTTGAGACCAGAAGCCAGAATTCTGTGTTTCTAAGTGGTGGTCTTTTATTTTTAAATGTTCCCAACTAATTCCAATTTTAAAGTACAGACTTATATAACACTTGTTTACTTGTTTAGTGAAAGGCTTTTCGCTTTATAGCTTTTGAAAAGTTATAGCACCTTGTGTGTGTATGTGTGTGTGTGTGTGTCTGTGTGTGTACAGTGACCTTTTCACCTATGTATGTACTACATAAATGCCTTATAAGAAGTGTAATTATGCATTACGGTTTTAGATGAAAATGTTCTTACCAGTGTATTTCATACAGAAGTTCCTCCTTTCATCCCTCTTCCTCCTTCTCTCTCCCTTTCTTCTCTCTCCCCCTTCTCTCCCTACTTCTCTCCCTTTCATTCTTTCCTTCTGTCTCCCTCCTCCTCTTCCTCCTCCTCCTCCTCAATAGAGTTTTGCTATGTGGCCCAGGCTGGCCTCAAACTCATGATCCTTCTGCGTCAGCCTTCTGAGTGCTGGGATTACAGATGTGTACCACTATACCAGCAAGGCACAGCAGTTTCTTAGTCAGGTATCATATAGGGTGATTTTGAATTGCATACCATGTTTAGATGAACCGAAAATGTTTTGCTTTGTGTTTGAATCCAAGTGCCAGACGTGAAGAGGTTCGAGCTTCTCACAAAACTCCAGCATGTGTGTATTTTTTCTGCATTTTGCAGTGCTATCTTATTTAACTTTTATTTTGCCCTCAGGGTGTTCTTTTGTAAAAATAAGTAACTTTATTTTCAAGTGTAGTTTGAGTGAAAGATAACCAGAACCCCTCAAAAGGTTGAAAAATTGATGAAGATGATGTAGAAAGAAGAAAAAATGAGTACAATAAACCTTTATCACATTACATTTTATGAATGAACTATTTATTTACTTCCCAATCATGGTTTATCATCTATACATTTGCTCTCATTGTTCAATTAGTATATCTCTTTAAAACATATGTAAAATATATAACCTGAAAAATATAAAATATATAAAGATGTATAAAATATATAACCTGAAATATATCATCTGAAAATACACAATCTGAAATATATAATACATATAAAAAATATAATCTGAAAAAATAATTTGGTTATCTTGGTTTGGGATAGAATATGTAACAATTTTCCCATTCAAATGAGTGGAAATTTTTTTTTTTCATTTAGAGGTTTTTCACACTGTAGTCAGTTTTTCAGGAATAAATGAAAGTCTGCAATGAGGGTTCAATCTGTGGACCAACACAATGTATGTCTGTGGACTCGATGTGGCAAACAGGAGGCTAATTTATGACATTCAGCAAAGGAATGGCTACAAAAATACAATAGAAAGGTTAAAGTGTTATTATCTTGGCTTTTGGGGGTTCAGGGTTGGAGGTAGTGTCCATTTTTTTTGCATTATTGGGGTTTGAACTGGAACCTCATGCTTGCTATGGAGGTCCTCTACCACCTGAGTCATACCTCCAGACTCTTTTGCTTTAGTTATTTTTCAGACAGGGGCTCTCACTTTTTGCCGTGGGTGACCTAAGACTTTGATCCCCCTACCTACTCCTCCGAGTAGTTGTGTGTCAACCATGCCTCACGCTAGTGTCTGTTTTTCTGAGGGACCTTTTATTTTTTTTAATTAATTTTTTATTTTTTAAAAATAATTCTTATTCCTTTTCTCATGGATTTTTCTAGCCCTCCCCTTTGTAATGCAGAAGGATCAGAATCAAATTTGGACTTGATGCCACTTTCTTCTGAGGTCAACCAGCCTCATGAGCCTCCTGGGGAAGCCAGGAACTTGACCATTCTTAGTAGCCTTGGGACTGTGTGGCAGTGGAGGGGTGGGGGTGACTTGGGAGTATAGCAGCTTTGGGAAGGCTTTGGCTCTGTTGCAGATTCACTCTGTGACTTCCTCAAGGATGTTTTACCTTTGCTGTACAACAAGTGTTTATCATTGTTATTATTATCATTATCAGTTTTTTTTTTTGAGCTTCAGGCATGGGTAGACCTGTACGTTCTTTTCCAATGTGAACTTACTGTGGTTCTAGAGCCCTTCCTAGAAGCATGCAACTGTGCTTTCATACAAGCAGCATCTTTCCGAGGCAGGCGTGGTGCTCTCACTGCCAGCATTTGTTCACCTACTCATTTGTTCCTTCATTCTACTTGTATTCATCAAAGGCCTACAGAGATACCCAGGATTGTTCTAGGGCCTGAGAGCCAGGTAGTTAGTAAACAAAGTTGAGCAGTTAGTAAGATGCCTTCACTGAGCTTCCAATTGTATCTCCTTATTTAATACCTCTCATGACTGACAAAAATAAACTCTAATACTTCAGTTCTTCAAAGGGAACCATGTAACAATTAGGGAAAGAAGGCCTTCTCTCTGTCCAAAATGAATTGAAAGTATTTTGAAAGTTCAACATGAACTTATTTTGGTTTGCAGGCGAGATTGGGAGGGCTGAGACACCATCTTTGAGAATTGATCTTCTCTTCTAATGGTGTGTAAAGATACTACTATGCACAAATGGACCACTAGCACCAGCCTCAAGCAGTATTTTTACATCTAGTGTGTGGTGGCAGACAGATGAGTCAGGTTGGGGAATGGTATGGTCATGTGGGTGACCATTTTTGTAAACACTAACTGGTCAAATTACAGAGAAATCAGCAGTGTTTCCTTGATGGCTGGTTCCTTCTAAAGGACGTCCACCCTGTTTCGCCAAATACTTTCTCTTACCGAAAATAGCCCTCCTTACTCTTGCCTTAAAGATTTTCCTTGAGAACTTACCTTTGAAATACTTTGGGAACACATTTATCTCCTAGTCCTTATAATTCATTTCCCTCTTCTTCCTCCTCATCTTTTCTTCCTTTTCCTTCTTCTCCTCTTCTTTCTCTCTTCATTTCCTTCTACTTCCCTCTTCTTTGAAAACAATTTCAAAGATCTGAGACAAAATTAATATCTGTATTGCAGTTCAAATGATAGCTTTATGTTTTTATTAGCATATATTAATAGTACAAGGGGGTTTCATTGTGATAATTCTATAGATGTGTATGATGTACCTTGAACAAGTTCAAAGGACATGCTATTCCCCTAACTCCACAAAGAAAACTTTTTTAATCCAAGAAAACAAAGCCAAGGCAGCTTTGATATAAAGAGATCTGGCATCAGACTTGCTTTCCTAAATACAAAAAATATCACAGTTACCTTGAAAAGGAGTTGAGACAAATGCTCCCATGTCACATTTTTTAAAGGTAAATGCCCACAAACTCCTAGAAATGCAATAATCTTGAGAGACAAACCAGTCATAGCAGTTAAGGCAGTTTTAATGGCTTGGATGAAAATGGCTAGAGAAAAACAGTAACAACAAAATCACTCTAGTTGTCAGGAATTTGGGCAGAAACTGTAGTCAAAATGACAGCTGCTTAGTTAAGATCTCTGAGGTGAGATAAATTGAATTGTATCTCTTCCTTCTTCATTGCTGATGTACCATTGCCTTGACAAATTTCTCTATGAATATTATATATTCATTTCATTGAGGCATATACCAGAAATGCCTTGTTTAAAGTAACATCTGTGTGTATAGTAATGTTGATGCTGAGAATATCATGGCTACTTCTTGTAGTGTCTCCTATATAAAACCTCTTGTGAAAATTTTCTTTCTTCTTGATAAGTTGTTTTAAAATAGTGTTTACTTGAGAAACAGAAATCAGAAGTCAAATACAAGGGTTGGGAATGGGTGGTGAGAATGAAATGAATTTGTTAAGCCTCTGTGATTTAGTAGATAGGGAAGCAGGTGGAATCAATGTTCTCACATGACATTTTAACACCCAAATCATTGTTTATTCCAAGACTTCAACTGCACTAGGCTGCCATCAAAATGTCAGTTCATAATTAAACTTTATTTTCAAATACCTGTAAAATTTTAGATATTTTATGTTTTTTGGTCTGTTGGAAAATAAGACTCATCTATGTGTATATTTTCTCTTTGGTTTCCAGGATGCTCAGAATCAAATTTGAGATTCACAATAACAGCTGTGTAGATCCTTTGGTTTATAACTGGTATTCTTTTCCCATCTTTCGTCTTGCTTTGCTCTCTTATTTGTATTTCACTTCTGGTCTGATATATTTTTTACATAAGGGACAGACTCAAATCTTTTGTGAAATTTCTTTATTTCTAACTAAACTAGAATTATCTGTGCTAAGTCTCTCATTTCTTTCATGAGTTTCTACAGCAGCCTTCTATTTGGTCTCCTGACCTCTTTCCTTATTTTCATCCATTCATTCTGCTGGGATTTCCTACTTAGAACTCAGGCCTGAACATGAAGCTTCTATGTTCAAAACCCTGCGTTGGGATGACCAGGCCATCTATGATCTGCCTTTATTTAAGGCTCTAGCCTTATCATGAGCTCCCTTTCCTACATGTTGCACTTCTGTAAATTTCATTGAGTTAGTTTTAGTTTTTTTTTTCTTTTATTATTCATATGTGCATACAAGGCTTGGTTCATTTCTCCCCCCTGCCCCCACCCCCTCCCTTACCACCCACTCCGCCCCCTCCCTCTCCCCCCCTCAATACCCAGCAGAAACTATTTTGCCTTTATTTCTAATTTTGTTGTAGAGAGAGTATAAGCAATAATAGGAAGGAAGGGCATTGACTCACATTGATTTCCTGTGCATGTGTGTTACCTTCTAGGTTAATTCTTCTTGAACTAACCTTTTCTCTAGTACCTGTTCCCCTTTTCCTGTTGGCCTCAGTTGCTTTTAAAGTATCTGCTTTAGTTTATCTGCATTGAGGGCAACAAATGCTAGCTAATTTTTTAGGTGTCTTACCTATCCTCATCCCTCCCTTGTGTGCTCTCGCTTTTATCATGTGCTCGTAGTCCAATCCCCTTGTTGTGTTTACCCTTGATCTAATGTCCACATATGAGGGAGAACATACGATTTTTGGTCTTTTGGGTCAGGCTAACCTCACTCAGAATGATGTTCTCCAATTCCATCCATTTACTAGCGAATGATAACATTTCATTCTTCTTCATGGCTGCATAGAATTCCATTGTGTATAGATACCACATTTTCTTAATCCATTCGTCAGTGGTGGGGCATCTTGGCTGGTAATTTAGCAAATTGTTTTGGCCAAAAAGCAGTTACAAAGATGTCATTACAAAGATTTATCATGGCCACCTACCCAAAAAGAAAGGAAGTAAAGGAATTAAAAATAGGAACACTGTCAGTCTGCTGAGGCTAAATGGCAGCACCTTGGCAATATAATCATATCCAGAAGTTAATTACAGCACTTCACATTTGTCAGTCCTGTGTTTTCTATGCGTCCCTCTTTTTTTTAAGGATTTATTTATTTATTTATTTATTGCCATGCTGGAGGTTGAACTCAGGGCTCACATGTGTTAGGCAAGCACTTTACCACTTGAACCACACCACCAACTCTAGGAGAGGTTTTTAAAAGTTTATTAATAGTAATATAGGAATGATTAATGGGTACCAGATATTTATTATCCTATTTAAATTCCAGATACTGTATATACATATACATATATGTATAAATATATTTCCATAGATAAATAATCCTTTTAACAAACCTACAAATACTTTACTGAATAAGAATGGAAGGTCAGAGGGCTATATCACTTGTTTTTCTCTTGCATTTGGACTTGTACTTGATCCAGATACGCTTCCTTCTTAAACATTCTCTTTCTCAAAGTAGTAGGGAACTGAGAACATAAATAGCAACTTACTAAATTCATTTCTTTCTTTCTGCTCTTTTTTGAGTGCTGGGATTGAACCCAGGGACTTGCACATGCTGGGCTCTACCAACTGAGCTTCATGCCCAGTCCCCAATATTATGTCTCAGATGGCTTTTTTTTTTTTTCAGTACTGGGGTTTGAACTCAGGGGCTCACGCTTGCTATGCAGGTGCTCTACCACTTGAGCCATTCCACCAGCCCCTCTCCAACCTTATTTCTCCACCCCCAACTTTCTCCTCCTAAATTTCTCTGTCATTTTCTTTTGGGTAAAAGCAAGATGGATTTTATATATGATAGTCTAACTGGAGTTAATTTTTTTCACATTCTCTGAATTGAACCCTTAATCAAATATAACTGAGCAATGATAAAGAAGCATGTGGGAGATACTGTATTGTATGAGTGTAGACTTCAGGGAAGGAAGTTGAGTATTCATTCTGGCCATGTCATACTAGCCATGTTATCTTGTGTAAATTGGATCTTAGACTTTGAAATTAAATGAGAAAGTTAGATTAGATGTTTCCAACCATCCTTCGAGCTCTCTGATTCTAAATAGATTGTTCTTAGAAACTAGAATGAACAGTGATACCAGATCTCCTCATTAATTAGCAAATATTTATTGAACATCTATTAAAAAACCAAACATTATGTAGCTTATGTCATACAGAGAAGACACAAAGTCTAATATACAATTATATTTTCATCAGTGCTTACATCTTAATTGAGGAGTTACAAAAATATCCATTGCACAGGGTAGAACTAGATTGATGCCATCAGAGACACACAGACCATCTGGGCTCGGCTTCTTAAGTATGTGCATGAAACTGAAGCTTCAGCTCCACTTTGGTGTCATCTCAAGGTCTATCTTCAATTTGCTGAGTCAGAACTGCCAGATCCTCAGGTGATTTGTACTCTCACTAAAACTTTAAAAGTGATACAGGCCATGAAATAACTTGGCTGGTTTATTGTGGGAGTCAGAACTTGAACCCAGAGTCCTCATTCTTGGTGAAGCATGTCTACACTGTGTCACTCTCTTTATTAGGAGGTGCTGTGGGATGTCAACAATGATTAGAAACTAATGTTCAGTTCATTTATAACATGTGCCAGTGGACTTAAACTTTGCAAGTCAAGTCACATTAGGGGATCCATTCTTTTACAGGACCATCCCCTGGGTTATATTGTTTTAACTACTGTTTGTCACTAATAAAAATCAATGCTGTATCTCATCCCTACATTCTCTTTGAAATGCAGAAATGTCATCCATCACCAAAGAGGAGCAGAAGCTTTCTGCCTCTGCAAAAGAAATTCCCAGGCTAGACTTAATGCCTCCTCATCAAATCTATCACTACCAATGGGTAACTCCCAAAGACCTCCAAGCATACACCCCACAGAGAAAAGGTCAAGAGAGTCATCTTTCCCCACATAGCCTGTGGAATGAATTCCCTGAAATGGGCCCTGTAGGTTGAATGGAAGGCATGAACCTGAGATGAGATTCCAGTTTTTCAATGAGCCCATGTTCTAATGGGGGAAGAAATAGTCTTACCCAGCTTTGGTAGAGAATTCACAGGGTTAATGACTAAAGAATGGAGTTCTTGTAATCAATATAGTCCTCTGGCTTTATTGATTAGAATCACCTGCTTATTTTGCAGCTAAGATTTTTTTTATTCCATTCAAAACAAAGACACCCTAGGGGACCATTAAGTAAATAGGCATTTAAGACTTTTTCCATTGCTAAGAAAGTAGTTAATTATTATCAGTGCCTAAAAGTCTCAATTTAGACAGAACACCTGAATGAACACACTGCTGAAATGGTACTGACATGTCTCCTATGAATGGATGCCAATTTGCAGGTTAGTGGAAAAAAAATTCTGCTTTCTCCTTAGGGTTGTTGGGGAGGGATGGGACTCCACATTTAACTCCCAGAAAAAAAAAGATTGACAGAGCTCTTCTTTAAAGGAGCTGGAGTGGAGCAGCCTCCCAAATACCCCATGTCCCTGGTGGACAGCATTGTTGTTTGCACAAGCTGTTCACTCCAGAGTCTGTCTAAAGAGATAGAACCCCCTTAAAGACACCTGGTCAATTTAATTTTATTGCAAGAACACATTTGTTGTTCTGCTTCAGGAAAAAAAATCAAATACAGACTCATGATATTCACTGAGTAACTTGCTCCTGCTTGTTTGGAACAGCACCCAGGAGTTTACACCACTTAAGGATCTGTTTCTTTTCTCCTTATTTTATAAGTACTGAAATCAATCAGCATGTACTGAACACCTACTATGTATAAGTGTTGTGTTTATTGCTTTTGAAATATGACAATACTTAGAATTCATTCATGTTTTAGTGTATACCAATTACTTTTAATATTTGATCCTCATAACATCTTCCTGGGAAGCACAGAGCAGGGAACTATTCATTACATTTTATAGATAAAGTTCTGTGAAATGCAGAGTTGCCATATGACCCAGAAATTCCTAGGTATATACCCAAGAGAACTGAAAACACATGTTCACAAAAACTGGTACATGTGCATTCATAGTAATGTTATTTACAATAGCCCCAAGATGGAAGCAACCCAAATGACTATTGATGGATGAGTGGATAAACAAAATGGGGTGTACATCTATAATGTATAGCAATAAATAAGTATTGATACAAACTTCAAGATGTATATGAACTTTGAAAATACTGTGGGTGAAAGAAGCCAGATATAAGAGACCACATATTATATGATTATATTTACATGAATTGTTCAGAACAGCCAATTCCATAAGAAACTAATGATTGCCAGAGGCTAGGAAAGGAGAAACAGGGAATCACTACCAACAAGTATGGTGTTTCTTTTTAGAATTATGAAAAGGTTTTGGAAATTGATAGTGGTAATTTTTGTACAACATCGTGAATATACTGAAAGTGTCAAATTGTACACTTTATTTTTATTTTTTTATTTTTTTATTTTTTCATTTTTCTTTTATTATTCATATGTGCATACAAGGCTTGGTTCATTTCTCCCCCCTGCCCCCACCCCCTCCCTTACCACCCACTCCACCCCCTCCCGCTCCCCCCCTCAATACCCAGCAGAAACTATTTTGCCCTTATCTCTAATTTTGTTGTAGAGAGAGTATAAGCAATAATAGGAAGGAACAAGGGGTTTTGCTGGTTGAGATAAGGATAGCTATACAGGGCATTGACTCACATTGATTTCCTGTGTGTGGGTGTTACCTTCTAGGTTAATTCTTTTTGATCTAACCTTTTCTCTAGTTCCTGCTCCCCTTTTCCTATTGGCCTCAGTTGCTTTAAGGTATCTGCTTTAGTTTCTCTGCATTAAGGGCAACAAATGCTAGCTAGTTTTTTAGGTGTCTTACCTATCCTCACCCCTCCCTTGTGTGCTCTCGCTTTTATCATGTGCTCATAGTCCAATCCCCTTGTTGTGTTTGCCCTTGATCTAATGTCCACATATGAGGGAGAACATACGATTTTTGGTCTTTTGAGCCAGGCTAACCTCACTCAGAATGATGTTCTCCAATTCCATCCATTTACCAGCGAATGATAACATTTCATTCTTCTTCATGGCTGCATAAAATTCCATTGTGTATAGATACCACATTTTCTTAATCCATTCGTCAGTGCTGGGACATCTTGGCTGTTTCCATAACTTGGCTATTGTGAATAGTGCCGCAATAAACATGGATGTGCAGGTGCCTCTGGAGTAACAGTCTTTTGGGTATATCCCCAAGAGTGGTATTGCTGGATCAAATGGTAGATCGATGTCCATCTTTTTAAGTAGCCTCCAAATTTTTTTCCAGAGTGGTTGTACTAGTCTACATTCCCACCAACAGTGTAAAAGGGTTCCTTTTTCCCCACATCCTCGCCAACACCTGTTGGTGGTGGTGTTGCTGATGATGGCTATTCTAACAGGGGTGAGGTGGAATCTTAGTGTGGTTTTAATTTGCATTTCCTTTATTGCTAGAGATGGTGAGCATTTTTTCATGTGTTTTCTGGCCATTTGAATTTCTTCTTTTGAGAAAGTTCTGTTTAGTTCACATGCCCATTTCTTTATTGGTTCATTAGTTTTGGGAGAATTTAGTTTTTTAAGTTCCCTGTATATTCTGGTTATCAGTCCTTTGTCTGATGTATAATTGGCAAATATTTTCTCCCACTCTGTGGGTGTTCTCTTCAGTTTAGAGACCATTTCTTTTGATGAACAGAAGCTTTTTAGTTTTATGAGGTCCCATTTATCTATGCTATCTCTTAGTTGCTGTGCTGCTGGGGTTTCATTGAGAAAGTTTTTACCTATACCTACTAACTCCAGAGTATTTCCTACTCTTTCTTGTATCAACTTAAGAGTTTGGGGTCTGATATTAAGATCCTTGATCCATTTTGAGTTAATCTTGGTATAGGGTGATATACATGGATCTAGTTTCAGTTTTTTGCAGACTGCTAACCAGTTTTCCCAGCAGTTTTTGTTGAAGAGGCTGCTATTTCTCCATCGTATATTTTTAGCTCCTTTGTCAAAGATAAGTTGCTCATAGTTGTGTGGCTTCATATCTGGATCCTCTATTCTGTTCCACTGGTCTTCATGTCTGTTTTTGTGCCAGTACCATGCTGTTTTTATTGTTATTGCTTTGTAATATAGTTTGAAGTCAGGTATTGTGATACCTCCTGCATTGTTCTTTTGACTGAGTATTGCCTTGGCTATTCGTGGCCTCTTGTGTTTCCATATAAATTTCACAGTAGATTTTTCAATCTCTTTAATGAATGTCATTGGAATTTTGATGGGAATTGCATTAAACATGTAGATTACTTTGGGGAGTATCGACATTTTTACTATGTTGATTCTACCAATCCATGAGCATGGGAGATCTCTCCACTTTCTATAGTCTTCCTCAATCTCTTTCTTCAGAAGTGTATAGTTTTCCTTGTAGAGGTCTTTCACATCTTTTGTTAGGTTTACACCTAGGTATTTGATTTTTTTTTTGAGGCTATTGTAAATGGAATTGTTTTCATACATTCTTTTTCCGTTTGCTCATTGTTAGTGTATAGAAATGCTAATGATTTTTCTATGTTGATTTTATATCCTGCTACTTTGCTATAGCTATTGATGATGTCTAGAAGCTTCTGAGTAGAGTTTTTTGGGTCTTTAAGGTATAGGATCATGTCGTCTGCAAATAGGGATATTTTGACAGTTTCTTTACCTATTTGTATTCCTTTTATTCCTTCTTCTTGCCTAATTGCTCTGGCTAGGAATTCCAGTACTATGTTGAATAGGAGTGGAGATAGTGGGCATCCTTGTCTGGTTCCTGATTTTAGAGGGAACGGTTTTAATTTTTCTCCGTTAAGTATAATGCTGGCTGTAGTTTGTCATATATAGCTTTTATAATGTTGAGGAACTTTCCTTCTATTCCTAGTTTTCTTAGAGCTTTTATCATGAAATGATGTTGGATCTTATCAAAGGCTTTTTCTGCGTCTATTGAGATGATCAAGTGGTTTTTGTCTTTGCTTCTGTTAATGTGGTTTATTACGTTTATTGATTTTCGTATGTTGAACCACCCCTGCATCCCTCAAATTGTACACTTTAAAAGTGAATTGTATAATATATAAATTATATCTCATGTAAAAATAAAAAAGTTTGTACCAGTGATTATCCAGTGGCAGAAATGGGGCAAGTACCCATGTTTTTTGAATGGCAGAACAAGTATTATGTTTCTGGCTCTGTGTTCACATTCATGTTCAGTGTTGGGCTCAAGGTTCAGTTCCAGGTTCGGGTTCCATCAGGTATGGTTAGTAAACCTTTCCTGAATTAAAATGAATGTATACTATTTACCTTTCATATATGGACATGAGAAGATAAAAATGCTGAGCACTAAAGAATGAGTGGTATGAATGAGCTCTCAAAGAGAGACTTTTGGGACTCACTCCCAGAGGTTTGTGTGTCTAGAAAATATTCTGGGACTCAATATTTTTTAAAAGGAGTTTAGATATGGAGGATACTCATCCATATCTTGTTCTTCTTGCCTTAAGAAGGATTGTATTTCCCCATCTCCTTCTAGTTGAGTGTATCATGTGGCTACTTCTGGCTAGTGGGTTGAGTGGAAGTTATATACCCCACTTCTGAGTTGAAGCATTTAATTGCCAGTGTCAGACCCTCTAGCATTTTCTTCCATATCTGTGTCAGACAGTTCAGGTGTAGGATGGTGGAGTCTCCATTTGTGTAGGTCTTTCAGTCATTGCATGGAACAAAATGGCAGTAGTAATTGCCCAGACCTGCAGTGAGCCTTGCATCAGTAACATGTAAACCTTTGGTGTGTAAAACCGTTGAGATAGTAGGGGTTTTGTTAGTGTAGTATAATGTAGCTTATCTGACGAATTGGAGAATAACTACATCATCAAAACTGGGAGTGATCACAAAATGTTAGAAGAATATGAGCTAGACCTTAAATGGTTAGGATAGGGGGTAGGGTGGAAAATCAGGACATTGTAGCTGGGGGACAACCTGTAAATGACATTAAGGAAACACACTAAAATACTAGTTTATCTAGCATTTCTTTCTGAAAAACTAGCCAAGTCCTTTTTACAAAAATGTGCTGAAGGGGAAGATGATTCAATTCTCTATTTTCTGGTTGGACAGACTGGAACAATAGTTCACGTGTCATGCAATGAATCTTTCAGCAAATGATGAATCATTTCAGTGCTTCATTTGTCCTAATTCTGTCTGCAGAAGGAATGCTAGCACATCATCTTCAATGAAATTGGGGAGGGTTAGCTGATGGAAAACTCAAATGCCAGGCTAAAGTTATCCTTGCCCACCATCTTGGGAGGAAACTCCACTTGCTTTCCTTGGATATTTACACATGGATGCTATATTATTTTTATGACTATTTTCAAAATGGTAATCTCTGCTGCTAGCAGGCTTTCACTCCTCAGTTCTGCCAAAATCTCCTTGTTCCTTTTCTGCCTGTTCTTAGCTATCATTCTTCTATCCTCCAGCTTGTCAAGATATGAGATCAGTGAGGGGAGGGAAAAGAAACTGATACTTACCAGGGACATTATGTGTGCCACACACATGCTTCTTATCTTCTTATTTAGTCTTTGTGAAGTACTGTTTTCCCCATTTTGGGGGTAAAAATGTCAGACTGAAAATTGAGGTTGCTTAGTACATGATTAGAAAGTGATGAAGCTGAGACTCAGACTGATGACAATTCTCATATCCTTAATGTACTCCCACACTGCCCAGAGAGAGCTGCAACCACTGCAGTTTATTCATGTGTCTTCCTTTGTAACAAGTTACATAGACTTTTCCATTGGAAAGAAAAGCTTATGAATGTAAACCTTTCTGTCTCTTACAGTGGACATGCAATCTTGATTCAACCAGTCTTACTCTATGTAGCAAGAAATTGCTAAAGGTAATCCTGAGCAAAAAGAGTTATGCTAGAGGTGGCATAACACCAGACTTCAAATTATACTGCAGAACCATAGCAACAAAAACAGTATAGTACTGCCATTTAAACAGACATGTAGACCAATGGAATAGTATAGAAGACCCAGAAATAAGACTACAGAACTATAGCCATTTGGCTTTATATCAAAGTGCAAAAAGTATACATTAGAGGGGAAACAAATGGTGTTGGGAAAGCTGGACATCCATAGGTAGAAGACTAAAGCTAGATGCCCTCTATCTCTCACCCTGTTCAAAAATCAATTTAAAATCGATCAAAAATCTAAATGAAAGACCCAAAACTTTGAAACTACTAATGGAAAACACAGGGAAATATTTGAAGATATAGGCACAAGGCAAGGTCTTCCTGAATAGGACACAAATAGCTCAGAATATAATAGCAAGGATTGGCAAATGGGATTGTGTCAAATTAAAAAGTTTCTGCACCATGAAGAAGAACGAAATGTTATCATTCGCTGGTAAATGGATGGAATTGGAGAACATCATTCTGAGTGAGGTTAGCCTGGCCCAAAAGACCAAAAATCATATGTTCTCCCTCATATGTGGACATTAGATAAGGGCAAACACAACAAGGGGATTGGACTTTGAGCACATGATAAAAGCGAGAGCACACAAGGAAGGGGTGAGGATAGGTAAGACACCTAAAAAACTAGCTAGCATTTGTTGCCCTCAACGCAGAGAAACTAAAGCAGATACCTTAAAAGCAACTGAGGCCAATAGGAAAAGAGGAACAGGTACTAGAGAAAAGGTCAGATCAAAAAGAATTAACCTAGAAGGTAACACCCACGTACAGGAAATCAATGTGAGTCAACTCCCTGTATAGCTATCCTTATCTCAACCAGCAAAAACCCTTGTTCCTTCCTATTATTGCTTATACTCTCTCTACAACAAAATTAGAAATAAGGGCAAAATAATTTCTGCTGGGTATTGCGGGGGGAGATGGAGGGGGCGGAGTGGGTGGTAAGGGGGAGGGGGTGGGGGCAGGGGGGAGAAATGAACCAAGCCTTGTATGCACATATGAATAATAAAAGAAAAAGGAAAAAAAAGTTCCTGCATTTCAAAGGCAATGATTATTACCAGAATGAAGCAAAAGGCTACAGAATGGGAGAAATTCTTTGTTAGATATTCATTGAACAAGGAATTAATATCTAGAATATATGAAGAGCTAAAAAATTAAACACCAAAAGAACAAATAATCCAATTAATAAATGAGTGAATGAATCAGTCAGTTCTCCAAAGAAGAGGTTCAAATAGTCAATAAATACACGAAGAAATGTTGAACATCCTTAGTCATGAAGGAAATGCAAATGAAAACTACAGTGGGATTCCATCTCACCCCAGTCAGAATGGCCATCATCAAGAAAACAAACAACAAATCTGGTGAGGTTGTGGAAGAGAAAAGGAACCCTTATCCACTGTTGGTAGGAAGGTAAATTACTGTTGCTACTATGGAAATCAGTATGGAGGTTCCTCAAAAACTGAAAATAGAAGTACCATATGACCCTTCTATGCTACTCTTGGACATATATCTGAGGGAATGTAAGTGAACATATAATGGAGACATCTGCCCACCCATGTTTATTGAAGCACTATTCACAATAATCAAGCTATGGAATCAGTCTAGGTGCCCATCAACAGATGGGTAGAAAAAGAAAATGTGGTATATATACACAATGGAGTATTTCTCAACCATAAAGAAGAATGAAATTATATCATTTTCAGGAAAACGGACAGAAACGGATATCATCATGTCAAACAAAATAAGCCCTGCAGAAAGACAAATACTGCATGGAATCTAGACCTAAAAAAGTAACATGAATGTAAAAGTCGGACCCAGTGTGAAGAGAAGGACAAAAAGAGGGAATAATGGGGGTAAATATGATGGGGTGAGGATGATTGAATCACACTAGATATGTGTATGAAAATAGAATAATGAAACTCATTAAAATTGTAAAAAGAAGGGGGGAGGGTAAGAAAGAGCAATAAAAGGAGGTGCATGTTTGAAACATCACAAAGTAAATTATATGCATGTATTAAATGTCACATTGGGACCCTTTTGTACAATTAATATATGCTAATAAAAAGAAATTACTAAAGGACGTGGGAATACTAGTGAAGTTTGATTCTAATAAATTCTGCAGCTGATTTTTCCTTTTTTTTGGGTTTTCATCCTTCATTTTCTTTTTTTTTTAAATTTTTATTTTGTTCATATGTGCATACAATGTTTGGGTCATTTCTCCCCCCTTCCCTGATTTTTCCTTTAGAGTAGATAAATGGGAGTCAGACATTCAAATATTACCAAAAATGCTCTTGCCCTACTTAAGCACTCAAAGAATTCTAAGTACGACAAACTCATATGTAGGAAAATTTTACAACAGTGGAACTACTCTGTGGAACTTGGGGAAGGAAGGGAAGGGAACAGAGAATGATAGAGAATCAGGAAATAAAGATATGTATTGAAAGCTGTTAAAAAATGGGGGTTGAGAGGTAGAGGGGTATAAGAGAGCAACGGAAGGGTTGAACTGACCAAAGTAAAGTATACTCACAGTAGGGATACATTGAGAAATCCCTTTGAACATCGACTTAGATATTAATAACAAAAGACAGGACTGTAAAATTGGTGCTCTGTGTGTGTGTGTGTGTGTGATACTTGTGGGAGGGAGGAGGGTGAACGAAGGAGATTAAGGTCAGGGAATATGGGATGGACTTCATTTACTTATATGAAATAGAACAAAGAAACCTCTTGGAATAGTTTTAAGTGTAATGGTTGAGGGGGAGAGAGGATGGGGGTGATCTAACCAATGTACAATATAAACTTATTTGGAATTGTTACAATGACCCCCTCGTACAATGAATATATTCTAATAAAAGTTAATGGAAAAAAAAAAGAAAAAAGGATTTAAGTACGGCATTCCTGCCAGTACGTAAAGGATGATTTTGGTGGAGCATAAATACATACAGCTAGATGAAGACTGTGGGGCAACAAAAGATCAGACCAGACAACCTATTCCATGCACAGAACATTATTCCTTTATGCTTTCATCCCATAAAAATTTCCTAAGTGGTCAATGTGTGTCAGGCACTGTTCTAGATTCTGCAAATACAGTTAGGAGCAAATGAGACAATGGTCTGGCTGCCATGAAGTTTTCAGCCTGTAGGAATCAGACAATAGACAAAAAACAAAACAAAACAAAGAGCCCCCCAAAATAAATCAGTGCCAAATGTATTACGTAGACAGAAAAATGTCACCTAAAAGATCCACACTCCAATTTCTGGGCCTGTGAATATGTACGTTACATGCCAAAAGTGATTTTGCAAATGTAATTAAGGACATTGAGATGGGGAGATTATCCCCGATGGTTTAGGTGGGTCCAATCTAACCGCAGAGATCCTTAAAAGCTAAAGTTCCCTGACTGTGGTTAGAGGGAGACACGATCTTGGGAGAATGGCTAGGAAAGGCAAGGGGACAGGCTTTGAAGTTGGAGGAGGGGTCATATGCTTCCAAAAATGTGAGTGGGCCCTAGAAGCTAGAAAAGGTTTAGAAATGAATTCTCCACTAGAGTCCCCATAAAGGAACTAAGCCCTGCACACATCCAGATTTTAGCCCAGTGAGATCTGTGTCAGACTTCTGAAGTACAGAACTATGAGATAAAACTTGTTATTTTAAGCCTCTAACATTGTGGTATTGTCACAGCAGCCACTGAAAATAAGTACATCATACTAATGTATTTTATGAGAGTAATAATCACTTTGAAAAAAATAACACAAGAGGAGAGAGCTTGGTGGGGTGGCATTTCTTTCCTCTAGTACCGAGGCAAGGGAAGGTCACTCTGAGAAGGGGATAACTGGCAGACACCTGATGATGAAGACCCAAGCAGGAGGAAACTTGAGAAGAGAGTGTTGAAGGTGGAGGAAGAACCATGTGGCTTTGGAGGGAGCTGTCCAGTGTGTTATGCTGGTGATGTAACACTTAGGGGGCTCAGTATGAGCCAGATACCAGGCTTTTGCTCATTCATTCTGTAATTCACTCACTCATTCATCATTTGTATCACTTAACAGATACTTGCTGGTGGCTCTGAGTGCCAGGAACTGCTCCAGGTTGCGGGAAGACAGGTACTGGGGATACAGTTCACACTGGTCTATCCCTCAAGGCTTGGTTTCACTGTATGTGAATTCTTGATTCCAGAGGATGGCACCACATATGCTTTCCTTAACTGTTCCTTTTCATTTCCAGGGAGTGAGTGGAGCCCGTTAAGATTCATAGGAAATCTACCCGAAGTTGGGTATGTTTGCACTTCTAGATTTTGGGTAACATTTGGGCAGTTTTCATCTCTGAAGGTTTCTAAAAGGAATTATTACAAGAAAAATATTGTCCAATTAAAATGTGTATTCATCTTGCACCCAAATACTTAAGTCACAGTAATAGTATTAATAGTAACCCAGGTTCACTTTTAATGTGTCACATTGCTTATTTTGCACCTATCGGGCCTGGCATGATTTATACCTTTGATGACTTGAAGTATCCTGAAAAGTCAGAAAATGTTGTATCTGTGTGTCCATACACACACAAAATGATCATTTCAGCCAACTTTTTTGATCTACCTAAACATATTTCATCCCCAAATCCCTGAAGTTTTTTTTGTCATTGTTGTTAAATGTACTAATTTAGTCAGTGAGAAAGATAAGCAGGGATGTATTGGCGAAGTCACCTATCTCTTCAAACAGCTGATGTTTCCGCAAATCAGAATTGATTTGAATTAAGGTGAATGATAAACGGGCACTGTCAGACCACCTCCTGGGAGCCAATGGGTCTATCTTCAGGGTGAATTTTCTTTGTCTTTCTGGTCTCAGACTGATTCTAGCTTTGCCTTTTTCTCCTCCCCAAAGCTGACTTTATCTCCCTCTGCCTTGTTCTCCCCACCCCATTCCTACCTCCAGCCACTGAAGCCAGTGGAGGCTAAGTCCTGCTGTGTAAACCTTGAGCTTAGTTCATCTTCAGAGTCACAGTTGGGCTTTGTTCTTCCAGATGCGCCATTTGGCCACTGCCCAAATCCAAGAGCCTGCTGCGTGAGGCTGAGTGTATGAGGAAAATCTTGTAGGTGACCTGGAACCCTGAGATTCTGACTCCTCATGGGTAAATGACTCCTCACATGTGAGTGTTGGAGGGAGCCACTCATAGGTTCCTGTTTTCTCTGTCTTGCTAGGGAGAAAGCATGTAGTATGTAGCCTTTATTATCACACTCATTACCTCCCAGATGTTGTATTTTCTTTCCCAGCACTGTAACATCTTGGATGTCCTTCTGACTAGCTCAGGGACAATGTAGAGTGTACACACAAGAGGGACACATTTCCTTGACTCCTGGGCTTCCTCATTCCTTGACTTCATTTTCCTTTGCCTATCCTTCCTTCAAAATTCATCTCAGAAATGGCTGGGATGCCTTTTTAGGCCATGCCTCTCCCTGCAGATTCAACCCATACTCTAGGTCCCCACATCTTTGGCCATGTCCTCTATCATAACCCCTATGAATGTATGACTTTTGCTTGCCTTTGTTTCCCCAACAAGCCCAGGATGGCAGACACTAAGACTCTGGCCCGATGTGGGCGCTGACAAAGTGCTTATTGCATGTGTATTTCTCAAGGCCAAAGGTAGAGCTGAGCAGAGTATTTCCTGGTCCAAGTAATTATAATATCTACTTTACATAAATTACCTAGTAGAGTCTGAGATTAAGGACCGTGCAAATTGACATATGTGCCTTGTGTGAGTAACAACTTTCATAAATCATCTAGATCTAGATCCTTTTCTGAAAAACAACAGGAGTGCATTTTATACATATTAGCATTTCATAAGTATTGCCATTTAAGCTTATATTTCTGGCTTAGTCATTGGAGTTATGTCATAGGTTCAAGAGGGAGACTTGTCACTATCCAAATGCAGAAAACATGGTAAGGACTGGTCAAAGCAACTTACATGTCATGTGTAAGTTGAAAGAGATAGAAACATTGAAACGCTGAAAGAGATATTATTGAAAGAGACATTATTTTGAGATTTAACAAACAAACAACTAAAATAAATAAGTTGTTTTTCCTAGAGAACAATTTGAGATGGTCAATCAGTAAGAAGCAAAGATGAACAGCCTTGATTCTTTTTCCATTCTCAGTTGGTACAGGGAGAAGACATTAGGTATTTCTGACTTATAGAATTTCACTTCTCTGTGGATTCATGTGTTCATGATTTCCAAAGAAGAGACAACTATAGAGATTTTCCTGGTTTCCAGGTAAGGTCTTCAAATTTCAAGTTATAGCTTCCTTTGAGTACTTGAAACCAAAATGTGTCATTGCTAACTAGCTCTTAGCCGTAGTCATTTGCAAAGGGAAATAGATTGTTTTGCAGTTTGCTTATGGAAGGTCCTGAAACAGAACCTCACTGATTGGGGCACTAATTGGTTGGTTGACTTACATTCATTAAACATGTATTACAGATCAGAACAGGGATGAATGAAAAAATAGTTTTCTCTTCTCTAAAACTGTACTATCATAGAGAGGCCAAAGATGTACTACTTGGCATCTCCATATACCTTTCACCAATTAGACTTTATTGGCTGCTCTTGTAGTATTTTCTGGTTTTGGGGACCTGGATTTTATGCAAATGAAGAAAAACGTGAATTATTTTTGTGCATTCTTGGGGCTTCAACTTACATTGACTGTCTCCTCTCCTCTCCTCTTCTCTTCTTTCTCTCTCTTTCCCTCTCTCTCCTGTTTTGGGAATGATACATTATTTTGAATTATTTTCTGGAATTAGGCAAAGTGGAAAACAAATAAATGCACTTATGAGTTTTGAATGGTCCCATACTTGGACATAGAAAATGAACCATTTGGAAGAAAGATCTGCTTAAGCACAAACCATTTCTACATACAAATTATACATATTCTCAGATGCCCATACAAGCACACACACAGTCATTATTGATCTTAGATTAAAGGGTCTGAGAGCTGGAAAGGGCCTACATGCATAAAGTGTAACACCTTCTTTTCTAAAATATAATTCTACAACTGATGATAATAATCCTAAGCACCTGCCATGTGTGTGATGTCCACCAGGCTGTGATCTCCAGGAAGGCAAGAAGCAGTTCTGTTTTCTAGCAAATGCTTAGGATCTGTCTGGGTGCCTATACATAGTTAGCACTTAACCACTTGTGATACACAAATGCATGACAAGTCCCAGGCTCTGTACCAGCTACTTCATGTATGTCACCCCACTGAACCATCAAAAACACCCATGGTCAATATCACCATCTCCATTTTGCAGATGAGGAAACAAAGGCCAAGAGAGGTCTAACAAAGTTAAGAATGATGGTTTCTTGTTGATGGGAGATCAAGGATAAAAATCCAGGTGTCTTGACTTCCCACCCACAAATCTTACCATTGAATATTTCACTGTCTTTGAAAATATATACTGTTGTGTGTGCTAAAGATCAAACTTGGATTAATCTCTATAAACAAGGTATTAATATCACCAAATTAATTAGTGAAGGTCATATTTACACTATACCAAGTGTCAACTGGAGTTATTTGTTTGAATGAAGATTTCTTCAATGTATTATAGCCAGGCATTCCTGCCCCTCAGAAATGAGCAATAAGCCTGAATCTTACAAGTCTGTGTAAATTGCTACGTTGCATTTCTTAGCAAAGGCTGAGCCTCAGTCAATATTTTTACAGTAAGACAGTTCTGTGGAAGACTCTGGGTGTTACCTAAGCTAATAAATGGCTGTCCTTCAAAACAGAATTACAAGCAAAACTCTCATTAATGAAGACGGTAACAGTCAAGCTTGGTCATTGGCTGGACTGTCCATGTCCTCAGTGATTTACAAATCCAAAGGAAAGTGGAGAAAACATAAAAATTTATTTTTTCACAATTTGAGGCATGAGCTTCTCTAACATTTCAGAGTCCTACATTTCTGTGATGGGCTTTGATTCAATCCAGCCTGAATGAAAGACATTTCATCACCCCAGAATGCATTTCTTTATTTGTCTTGGATCTATGATTCTGTCAGTATTGAGAGAAAAGAAAAATCAATGCTGCACTATAAACCTCGGGCCGCCTCTGGCCAACGTGGTCAGCATGGTGTGAGCAAAGGAAATGGCAGGGGAAAAAATTGACCGCTCAGCAAGAGTGTGGCCAGTAACGGACACAGCTCAGGGCTAATAACAGCTTGCAATTACACATGGAAAGCCAAAGCGTGTAGGGCATTCAGTGTGAGGGGGATGTAATACAATTTATTGAACCACCGGTTAGAGTTCTGCAGCTTCTCAATAAAAAAAGAATGTTGGGCCTGTACTCCTTAAAACATAGACTTATATGGTGCCCACAGGTGAAGGAGACTTGGAGATGGGAAAGGCTTGTCTTAGCTGGAGAGCAATCAGAAGATGATGGCCCATTTGCATTTAAGATTAGGCATCTAGCTATACATTTATCAATCAGACTTGGTGCATGCATAGGGCTTTAGCATCTACTGATCTATCTATATATCTTCAGAAAATTCTGGTATAGGGATCTGTGTCTAACCATGTCTAAAACCAAGCTAATGATAATGAGCTGAACAAATACCCAGATGCTGAATGTATATATTTTGTGCCAAAATGTCAAGGGACCTCTCCATGCTAAATACCTTACTAGTGCCAGAATTGCTAATGCATTCTTTCCTTGTCATCCATTTTTATAAACTCTCCTATGTGGAATTGGAGAACATCATTCTGAGTGAGGTTAGCCTGGCCTAAAAGACCAAAAATCATATGTTCTCCCTCATATGCAGACATTAGATCAAGGGCAAACACAACAAGGGGATTGGACTATGAGCACATGATAAAAGCGAGAGCACACAAGGGAGGGGTGAGGATAGGTAAGACACCTAAAAAATTAGTTAGCATTTGTTGCCCTCAACGCAGAGAAACTAAAGCAGATACCTTAAAAGCAACTGAGGCCAATAGGAAAAGGGGAACAGGTACTAGAGAAAAGGTTAGTTCAAGAAGAATTAACCTAGAAGGTAACACCCACACACAGGAAATCAATGTGAGTCAATGCCCTGTATAGCTATCCTTATCTCAACCAGCAAAAACCCTTGTTCCTTCCTATTATTGCTTATACTCTCTCTACAACAAAATTAGAAATAAGGGCAAAATAGTTTCTGCTGGCTATTGTGGGGGGGAAGAGGGAGGGGGTGGAGTGGGTGGTAAGGGAGGGGTTGGGGGCAGGGGGGAGAAATGAACCAAGCCTTGTATGCACATATGAATAATAAAAGAAAAAGGAAAAAACAAAAAAAGAAAAAAAAAAAAGAATTAACCTAGAAGGTAACACACACGCACAGGAAATTAATGAGAGTCAACTCCCTGTTTGGCTATCCTTATCTCAACCAGCAAAAACCCTTGTTCCTTCCTATTATTGCCTATACTCTCTCTTCAACAAAATTAGAAATAAGGGCAAAATAGTTTCTGCTGGGTATTGAGGGGGTGAGGGGGAGAGGGAGGGGGCGGAGTGGGTGGTAAGGGAGGGGGTGGGGGCAGGGGGGAGAAATGACCCAAGCATTGTGTGCACATATGAATAATAAAAAAATAAAAATTAAAAAAAAACCTCTCCTGTGAGGGGCCACTTTCCTGCTGGTCTTTAGCAAATAGTTATGCAGAGAAGTAGAGCTAAGAATGATCTGTGTGTTTCGACTGGCCATTAGGGTACTCTGAGGAAATGAAAAGGAAGTGGCTTTGAACACGGAAGCTGCCAATGGCTACCTTACTGGCCTTAGATGAGGCTCATTTTCAGTGGGTACTGAATTCACTAGCTGGAGCAGAAGTTCCTTTCTGGGAGTGAAAAGACTTTCAGGGCTGGCAGGCTGCTTCTTACTGATGTTCCTTTCTTTGCTGTTGGGAGGCCTCCTGTGAGTGTCCCCAGGAACCTCTGAGTTATCTTTCTTGGGGCTGATGCAGCAGATATGGGATTCTCAGAGCACATCTGCAACTGCTGGGTGCCTGCATGGCACAGGGTTCTTCTGGGTCCCAGAGTTTTCAGTCCCTTCCTTTTCTGTAAGTAGAAATTCTTGTGAATTGGAAAGAGCAAAGACATACTAGCTAGCTGATAGTTTTTTGTGCAAATAAGAGGAGAGATTTTAGGAAATACCTGGAGCTGATCTCAGGCCTTCTGTTATAAGTCTGCATAGATCATGTTTGGTAAAGGAGGCTACCTTACTAAAGGTAGCTGTGGGAGAACTTGGTAATGAAGAGAGCATGCTTTAAACAGTCTAGTTTTAGAGATCTAGAATTTAAATTGCTGCCAACTCCAGAAGGGATAGACAGTGTTCCAGTAATTACACAAGGAGAGTTTAGTCCGTTAAGCTGAGTGTATCACTTAGTTTTGCGCATTTACTCAAGGCAGAGTATTGGCTTGGACAGAGGGCAGAATGTCAGCTCTGGGTGGAGAGTGGGCACCAGTGAGTTGGCAGAGAGCCATCTTTGAACTCTACATTTGTTCTGGGTGATTAAAGGCTGTATGAAATAAATGAAACAAAACTAGGTGACCTGTAAGCTCTCTGTCCCCCTCACAGCAAAGTCAAAGGGGGTGGAGAGAGAGGAAAGGGAAAGGGGAAAGCGGTGGGAAATAGAGCTCTCAGCCCAGCTCCCTGCAAGGGGTGGAGCCAGATTCCTATTGTCTGTCAACACACAGTCTCATCTCTCTTTCTTCTCCAAAGGAGCCAGACCCTTCCTTTCCTTGATTCTGTCCAGCATAATCAGTCTCACCTGGACATATACTCGCTTCTCTTCTATTTTTCTCTTCTTCACAGTGCAAGCCTTGTAGAGTGTGTACACCCATCCACCCATCCATGCAGGCATTCACACACACACACACACACACATGCTCACACACAGCTGCTGACCTGGAGGTGTTAGCCACTCCGCAGCTGCTGTCCTTCTCACATTAATCTACGGGAATCAATGGACATTTCATTAGAGTAATCAAGTACGGATGCATCTTGCATTTATATTCCGTCCCCCACCCCACTGCTTTCACAGACTAATTGGTCCTACAGCCAAGAGTACATGGATATTTTTCCCTATAGATGAATGTCAAGAATGGTTTTTTACTGCTGGTTGAAATACCTATCAATATGGTGTCTGTATAAAAGCCTTTGCCCATCAAAGCCACAGAGCTGTTGATAATACATTACGCACTCTTGGTTCTAATGCATCTCACTTCCTTTTTTTTACACCTTATTGCACATCCATGTACCATTTATGTTTGTCTCATTTGAAGAATTAACCAGCTTTGGGCTACCTTGTTTTAATGTTCAGCCACAGACATAATATTTTCCCCTTTGCATATGTTGTCAACTATTCCAAGGCAGCTTGGAGTAAGCAGCCAGAAAGGAAAGTGACATGATGCTTATTTGGGGGCTACATCTTTCAGGTCTTTCCATCTCACCATTAAATGCATTTTTTTCTTGCCAGGACCAATTGCAGGTGAAGGGTAAGGAGAATATCTTTGTTCTGAGCAGACTTTTCTTGAGTGTGGTTTGATAAAGGAAACAGACAAAAAGGGTTTCACTTTTCCTTCTCTGTAAACGTGTGAGTAAGCATAGTAATGGTTGGCGGCAGATAGGAAAGAAAGGTCAAAAAGATCACAGCGCTTCAGCTTTAAAACATGTGTATGACTACAGGGAGTGACCACGCTGTACAATCTGAATTGGAATGATGATCAGAGGCTCCACTCATCCCTCCTCCCTTGCCCCAACTGCCTGTGACATGCCCAGAAATATTGTGGAAAAAATAAGAGAAATTTCATAGTCTTTGCTAATCTCTGGAAAGCACAGAGGGGTTGAATTAGCAAATACTTTTCTGAAGTGTTAGCCTCCTGGGAAATTGAAGGAAGGAATGTGGGTGCTCAGACAACAAGCTTGGTTGTCTCTGGGAGTAAACAGGAGTCCAGTGAGGAGAATGTCACAAGATCAGTCATCTTCATTCCCATGTAGGGACTTGGAGTAGAAGAATAAAAGTCCGAGGGCCAGGTTCTAGCAGATGCCTCTGTTCCACTCCATCATTGTCTTTCACTTAAATCTGCTTCTCAGTAGGGCACATTTGGGGAGCTTGGGAGGATGGTGACTACTCATCCATCCTACTGTTGACATAGGGGTTAGGCAGGGAGTTAGTAAACTTGATGACTGAGAATGATGGTTTGGATTTGATTAAAACACACACACACACACACACACACACACACACACACACACACACACACACACATCCTGGCCCACTGGTGTTAACAGAATGACCCATGTCATATAGCCTAGTAGGGCTAATCTGCAGTCCCCATAATCCACAAACAATGACCGTCCTGGTTTAACCATTTAAGGTCCAAAACTGTGGCCCAATGTGTGGGAAGAGTTAATGACACATAATCCAGTTTTTCAGGAGTGACTACCCCCTTGTCAAATCCTGATAAAAGTTTGAGGTCTTGGGATTTTCAGGGCTGCCTCTCCTTGAGCCTGCTGGCTCTTAGAACTGGAGAGTATACTTTCACTTTGCATTGATAAACCTGCTCCTGCCTAAGTCTCCTCTGTGTCTGTCCTTGAGTTCTTCTCCCAATAAGAGCAAAAACCTTCTGGACTTCACTTGGTGACCCAAATTCCATAACACTGTGATGTGGAAAGATCACACATTACTGTTTCCAGTTGCTAAAGTCACAGAGTCTGTGACTAATCCCCTGTGAGCTAGATTCAGAAGGTCCAAGGCCTTATTTCACCCCTTCCATGAGTGACTTTGGGCAAATCTTGAACTATCGAGAGCCTCTGTTTCCTCATTTGCAAGTTTGGAAAACTACTCAGCTTTAAGCTGTTGTGAGGATCAGAATTCCGATACTCAAAACTTTCATGGAATGAGAAGCACTATACAAATAGGAAGTATTATGGCTATGTCTATAACATGAAGTTCTTCAAAAATTAAAATATGCTCTTGCTGTAGACCAAGTGCGCAAAGCCATGATAGACACTTTCTGGTCTATTTTCTCATCTTATCCTCACAGCAGCCCTGTGGGTGAAGTATTAGTCATTGGTCACATCTTGCAGATGAGAGCCAAAGTCATTCAGTTCTCACCGTTCATCTTCCAATTCAGATCTTTGTCTACAGCCCCTCATGTGCTCCTCACTATATTTGGGGGTAGTCGCTTCCCACTCCGTTGACCCTCCTCTCTACATTTATAATACAGACTTGCTGGAGCTGATGGGCTTATTGGTGGATTCTCTGTCCAGGGTGGAGTTTTCTCATTGCTAAATCCCCCATGGGGCTCCTTACAATGGTGCCGAAGTCCCATCCCATTTCCCTTAGAGTCAACTCCCCAAAGATTCACCCGTGCATCTGCCCAGTGCATCTCTGCTCTAGGAGAGGGGTCAATGGAATGCATCTTCTCATTATCACCAACAGTAGCTCGAAACTTCCAAAGAAATTGGGTGCAAGACATGATGAATCAAAGTGGCTTTCACTTGCTTCCCTGGTGACCTTCACTCTTAATAATGCCATATTCCTGGGAAATGCAAGTTTGAGTCACTTAGAAGCCCTTTAAAATCTAGCCAAACTGTAACTTGAGGTCTCAATGTTCTTTTAATTATAAACCAGACAATGATTCAAAGGTTTAGGGTATGGGCTGATAATAACTGTCATGGGTGAGGCCACGAGACTAGTTAGGATCCAGAAAGCTTTTGAATTTTTGTCCCCACAATGTCTTCTTGATTAAAAAAGTTGTTTGCAACACTACTTTTTTTTAGTGGTACTGGAGTTTTGAACTCAGGGCTTCATTTTTGCTGGGCAGGCATGCTACCACTTGAGTCATGCCCCTAGCTCCATTTGCTACACTCTCAATTTAAGGCATTTGTGGGCTCTTCCAATTAGAGTCAAGGCTTCCTCAGGGATCAATGCAAAACATCCTTAGGCATATATCCCTCACATGAGCAAATGCCTATATCTCTCCTGAGATGAATGTGCATCTTGGGTCTTCTCTTGGGCCTCCTTGTGCTACTGTTCTTGTTTCTCACTCCCTGTGGACTTGAACCCAGTGTTGAGAACTAGGTACGAAGGTGCTCCTGATTCTACAGACCTCATTCCACCTCCAACAGGATGCCCTGGTTTGCAGAAGTGGAGGAAAATATTTCCTGACACTATTTGTGGTCTTAGTTGGATTGCAAAAAAAACCAGGGAGGACCAGATGTAACCCTATGATATGTATAATTCCAAAGGCTTGGGCAGGTGTGGGTGTCAGGTCTATGAATTAATAAAGGGGTGAGGTCTTTGGGGGGTGTATATCCCAAACTTTTTTATGCTAACATCCGTGAAGATAACCATATGCCTCCTTTCCTCACGACACTGGTTCTACTATATAAGGACGATTTCTGGGTGAAAGACCCTTGGACAATTCTCATGACAGAGTGATCAGTAGAAACAGAACTGGTGTGTGGATTCCAGATCCAGAAGTGTCAAGTGAGCTAAGTAATTTGGGGCAGATTTTAGAACACTTTAAAACCTCAGTTTACTTATGAGTAAAATGAGAAGGATAATTATAACTCTTTCATAGGGTGTTATGAGGATTGAACAAGGTATTATCTCGAAGTAGTTAGCATAGAGCCCAGAATTTTGCTGCTGGTTATTATTATTATTCCTAAGGTTTTAGTAAGATTAAGTGAGTATGTATATCTATATATTTATCATCTATCTATCTATCTATCTATCTATCTATCTATCTATCTATCATCTCTCATGGAATAACTCCTGTACACAATAGGTACTTCTTAACTATTAGGCACTTCCCCTTGAAAGAAAAGACTATTGTTTCTTAATATTTGGCTTTCTGTAAGCATTATAATACTTATACATTGTTGAACAATAAGATGGGGTAAATTTTTCTTTCTTCTTGCTGATAGAGAATCATTTGGAAATGGTCAGAGGCAGTTCAGATGTCATCAGTGTATGACATGACTGAAGGAGGAGCCACAGACTCTCATCTGTCAGAAAGCCTGGTAGAGGGAAGGGTCAAGTGGTAACAATGATCTCACTCATGTACTTAGCCTTACAGTTGTCCAAGTATGAATGTTTTGCTGTTTCCATATTTACACATAATTAGATATGGTGGTTCCAAGTTATTTAGCAAAACAACAAAATTCCAAAGTCCAAAGCTAAAATTAACTCCTATGTTCATAAAAATAAATACATGTAATGGAAAATGGATAAACAAAAAAATTCTTATAACTATTTCTGCATATTTCTCCTCCCAAATCCCTTCAGTTTTCCAAAGAGGGAAAGAAAATACTTCTCATTTCCACTGACATCTGAGTCAGATTTCTCTCCTTGAACCTTATTTTAATGTCTGTGCAACACTGCATTTAGCAATCTTGCTGCACTGTGTACATTACTGAGATACTTTCTTTGAGGGAAATTGGAGTCAGGGGAAGAGTCTGGGGATTGCACAGTGCTTGGACAAGAGAATTCCAAGGAGCTTTTCTTCTAAATTTACCAACAAACACCATTGGAACTTGGCTGTTTCCTGAGGGCTATAGTGCTCGTCTAATTTTCCTTGGGAATTGGACTGAAAGACGCTGTAACATTCTCAGTTCAGTATCAGGCCTATTTTCCTATGTGCTCTTTGAGCAACTTGGCTTAGTAATATGGTGATTCATTTATTCACTAAATTTCTTGAGCAACCATTATCTGTTATTATTTGGAAACAAATTCCACTTTATTACCATGGGTTTCGGGGAGGAGATGGAAATATGGGAAGATGTTTGGAGGATGGGATGTAAGGGGGAAGCTGCAGTTCTAGGGACTCTTAGAGCAACACAATAATAAGAAGGATGCAGCTGCTTTGGTGGGGAGATTATGGGGGGTTGGAAGGAAGTGTGTAGAGGAGCCATTAAGGATGCTGCAGAACTGAGAGGGGCAGAGGTGGGAGGGAGCACAGTGAGCTACTAGTTATGAATGGGAAGCAGAGGGAGCAGACAGTGTTGTGAGCCAGGCCACCTGGGCAGCATGTTCTCTCCCTGGCTCCATGCAGCACATGACAGTCACTTTCTAGGTTGTAGTTCTCTGAACCCTCCATCTTTGCTTTTTATTATTTACTGTCTTCTAAATGTTATAAATAGTCTTACCAAGGTCCTAAACTCTCACAGCAGAAGCTGTTGGTATGGCACTCACACATGATCTTCCTCCCCAAGATTCTGGAAAGGTGGATAGATTCCTACAGCAAGCAACTATGATCCTCTGTCTGAGGTTGTCTGTGACTGTGGCGGTGGGCTTGGTTGCCATACAGACAGGCCAGAAGGGCTTGATACCTTGCTTGTCTAGCTGTCAGCCAATGATGGATGGGAGTTGTGACAGATATTCCCGCTTCCTTACCTCATCATCTTCCAGAATCTCCTGGAGGGTCTTAGCCTCAATTGCTCTTAGTAGCACCCTGCTCACTAGAACATTCTGTATGTCACATTTCCTTTCCCTCTTCTACTTTCCTCCTCTGCCACTGTTTTCTGCCATCACCTTTTAAATAACCTGCCTGCACTCTAATCTTTGTCTCAGGATTCTTCTGGCGAAAGCTAACCAAAAATAACTTGCAAACTTTTGTTCATTCATTCACTTGTTTTTATTTATTGGGATTTCACTATGCCAGGCTCTGTGCTAGATGCTGAGCTGGCAGAGTTTCATTTTCTTCTGTAGCTGGCTACCATCTCCGTTACTACCCACAGGACTGGGCATAGGGCCTAGCTCACAGGAAGTGCTCAATAAACACCTGCTAAATGAAAGGAAATGAAACACCTCAGTGAAAGAGCACCATGGTATCCAGGTGCTTCTGAATTAGTTGTGTTATTTTCTTGCTGCGTGACCTTTAACAAGACACTTGGCCTGCGTGAACTTCAGTTTTCTCATTGAGAAGAAGGGGCAAGGTCTTGAAATACATGATCTGTGAAGTTTCATCCAGGGAGGGATACACACAGTTCAAACAAGTGTGCCTTCGTCCTCTGGAACAGAAATTCCAGCACTGTGCCAGTTTTGTTCCAGAATTCAGGTCATTTGTTTTATTGCAGAATCGATTACATCAAAGCAAGTACAAAGCATATTCTACTAACCTATGCTAAATATTCATATGACTTTGCTTTGGCATTACTAATTTTTATTTTTCTAATTAAGATGGTGAACTGAAAGTTCATAGAAGTGGAATCCAACACTGGCAGCCAGCCATGCCAGGAAAAAAATGGAAACAAATCCTGGCTAAAGCTCCAGTCATGTTTTTCTTTAAATTCTTTGTCCCTAGCAAAGGTGACTGTGGAACAACGAGATGGATTGATGTTCCGGAAAGCGATGAGGGAGATCGGGGCATAGCTTCACACATGGTAGCCAGTGCCCTCCACTCTGACCTGGAGGGCACCACCTCAAAGTGGAAAGGAGCTCAGACTCTACATCCATTAACTCCTTGGCTTCTCGTTTGAAAGTGACAACAAGGTGATGTGGGCAACTGTCCACATGGAACAGGACAGAGACCATCAGCTCATTCCACATGGGCCGTCAGACAGCACCTTGAGGTAATAACATTCTGTCAGTAGTGACCTGGGTTGGATTCAAATCAGTGATTTAGGGTGAAAGGCTCTGGATTCTATTATGGAGTGCCCTTAGCTATCTAGGGACTGTAAAACCATCCCTTTATCACACATAATGATAAAATCTAAGAAGTCATTCTTGTTCTTTTCTTTAAAAAACTTGGATACCACTTTGGATTAAATGGGGATGGATTTGTCAAGAGTATATGGTGAGAAGACTGGTTAATCTGCTTCACCTATGTATATTAAGTGTTAAGGCATAGAGCATACCTCTACATTTCCTGCCTGCTTTCCTTCCTTCCTTTTTTTCAAAATTTCTCAGTGTTGAGTTTTCTGAGCTGAATATAAATATGATTTGTCATATGAATAAATTTTTTTTTCTTATGGCCAAACTCATGACTGTCCAATGAGACAAAACTGGCTTTAGGTGCTTACTGTGAACTCAACCAAGAATAAGACATCCCTCATGGTTAGTAACAGAAGAGATATTTTTTCTAGAATGAGACCCCAAAGGTGCTCAGCCTAAGCCAGGGTGGGGAAGTTGGACAGACCCTAAACCTTGGGCTCCTGTGGGACTGAAACTAAAGAGACCATTCCCCACATCTGTTTGTTCTCACCATTAGCTAGAATGAAATGCGTGCTCTGCAAACAAAATGCTTACTAAAGGTCACGGGGTCCATTTTTCTTACTACCAGCTTGCTTTTTCTTTAATCCCCTGCCCATTGAATCTTAACCTTATAACTAATGACACGATCTTAGAAATAAATGAACAATTCATCTAGGACTGCTTGCAAATTAAGACAAAATAACTAGAAAAGCTGTGGTTCTCCCTTAAAGACTAGAAGCTAAGACAGTAAGAATGTTTTAAAGTGTATATCAGGGCTTTGTACGTCTTTGTTCTTAAACTGTACAATCTCTTTAATCTGAGGATTTCAAAGCCTTTTTGAGACAGGCTTGCACTTCCTTGTGCAAGGTGCCATGTGGTAGATAGGTGGTAATGAACACCCTCATTTCAGATGAATTTGGGGGAAGTGGGAGTGAAAGCTGGCTCTTTCCCACCACTTTCATCCTCCTCATTTCTCCAGGGCCATGTTTTTGCAGGGCTCCTAGGTCAAATATTGTGTACAAGATAATTTTTAAGTCAGCGCTCTGCACAGCTTTGCAGATAAAGCTTCAGTTACAAGGGGATGATTCTAGGGGTCCCAAGACACAGTGGAGAGAATGGTGACCTCTAACAGAGCAGGATGTTTAGGGATGTCAGACAGGCTTATCTGACCCGACATCCTCCCATGATCAACGTATGAAATTCCATGTAGTTTTATGTCTTTAATTTTGATTCCTATTAAAATATAATCTCAAGAGAAATGTCACATGTTTTCATGTGAATGAATGGTTTAAGAGGACAAAATTAGAGAAACGAATGTAAGGAAGACGGGAATGGGGAAGAAATAGACAAGGAATGAAGGAACTCATCTGGACACTAGCTGAGAGAGAATTACAGATGAAGGCTCTGGAAGCCTCTTCAGCCAAAGAGAATTGTTATCTGCTTTGCAATTTTGCCCTAATAGACTTGAGGTCAATTGTCTCTGTGTCCTGGGTTGGCATTCCAGTGTTATGTAGTTCTCAGGCAGCTGCATAGGTATTTCCAGAACATTTCTTTAGGTTTCTGTGTTCAAAGACTTAACTTCTAATTAACAAAGTAGCTTAATATGTGAAATTCTTGAGTAAGACTTGACTTTTCCTGTAAATGAATAAAGACATGACCATAGGAAGTTGAGAAAGACTAAAAAGTTATACTCAAAAAGACTCCTGACTAACAGAGTGACTGCTAGTTTGTCATGAACTAGAGAGAAGGCTTTTGTGGTTGGAAGCTATTTGTAGATGGGGAGTCACTGAAGCCATTTGTGTAAGGCAATGACTTCACAAGCTATTACAGGGGTGCATACTCTCATTTTCTCTTTCCATTCTTCTCTTGTTTAGATAGAGTACATAGTTCACAAAGCCTACACATTCATTATATTATTTTAGCTACACAGTTTCCCTATAAAATTTTGGAGAGAGTTAAGAAACAAATGAGCATACATTGCCCTTACCTTTTTTGCTTTGTTTCCCCCCACAAAGAGACTTGATCTATCTGTTCAGAGCCAAATGGATGTAATTAGGTGAAGAATCGCTTTCTCTCTGTATCTGAGCAAATATGTTTTGCAGTGCACCAATTTCTCAAGGGCAGTGGGCTGGGACGGCCGGTGACTGCTGGGGGATGGCGGCTGACCTTCAGGCCAGGCCGACTTTAATTTGCAGAACACTGCTGGTCCCAGGAGGCTTTTCAGGCCAGGCCACACAATCAACCCGAAGCGGCAGCCTGCTGCTGCCCAGCTGCACCCACCATCCTGCAGGACATGAAGACGTAGCTAACTAGACATGGCTGCTGCTCAGACTTTGGAATTATGAATTGGGGAATTAAATCACCATAAGAATTCAGCCCTTTATGCAGGAGCCAAGAAGCCTTGTTGCCTGAGTGGTGTCTCTTTCCAACTGCATTATTTAACAGGACAGTCCCCATAGCTGTAGCATCCACATTCCAAGTTTTGATTGCACATCCTGTGTGCTCGTTTCAAAAAAGTGTTGTTTAAAGGACACTTGATAATTAGGTCCAAATTATGTGAATGGTCTGAAAAGGCAACAATGGCTTAAAACAATAAAGTTTATCTGGGGATTGTAAAATTTTTGACACTCGAGTCACCTGCCATCTCTAGATGCAAAGGAACTGAAATATCTCCCAGCTGATTTACTTATCACAACTGTCTTAATGACCAGATTGAGTTCCCACATAATCTGTCTAGTTGATTGCTGCATAATCGATGGAAATGATGAAAAAAAAAAGAGGCAGCTTGGCTAGAATGGGTGAATTCAGTTATGGCATGCAGATACTCCCTTTTGTGTGCACATGTTCTTGTGTGTGCACACGTGTGTGCATTTGCTTGTGTGTGAAACAGTATATATTCTGTTCCCAAAATTTTGTTCTTAGCTCAGGAAATTTAAAGACAGACAGCAACTGAAAAGTGTTATAGTTTGTGGGCCAATTTAGGCCGTAGAGTGTTCAGACAACACAAAATGTCAGACATTAGAAACTATAATTATTGCTGTTCTATATGGACAATTAGATTAAATGTCAATAAAATATGACATGTCATTAAAATAAAATAACACATCGTTAGATGGGAATTCAAGGAAGAGAATTCTCTTGGATGCCCATTAAATGTAGAAAATAACAGGAATGTAAATAGAAGGGCAGTGTATGAGTTTTGGATGAGATGCGTGTCAAACACAGTAAAAAAATGATCAATATCTTTTGTGCCATTGGAAGTTTGCACTTGACTTTGGGTGGCACTTGTAACACAACCCTCCCCCACCTATTAAAAAAAAGCTTCCTAGAACTGTTTATATGTCTGTCTTCCTCCTAGACATTGAGATGTTTAGGGCCCCGAGGTATCTTCCATTTTGTTTTTTTCAAAATGATAATTATAGGTAACAGAGTACCTGGCATTGCCTGGCATTCTTCTACAGTTATTAATTCACTTGCCTGTTGTGACCCTATGAGATAGGTACTGTTATTAAGCCTATTTCACAGGTGAGGAAAATGAATCTCAGAGGAGTTGAGTAACTTGCTCAAGATCACAGAGCTTGCTAATGTTAAGTTTCAGAGAACACTTTGAAATTCTTTGAAATTCACTTTTGGAGTGACGTGAACAGGCTTGTGGAGAGCCAGAATGAGAATTCTTCTGTGGGCATACACTTATAACACTTGCCTTTACACTAAAGGTGTTTGATAAATATTGGTTAATTTTCCTTTTCTTTTTGCTTTTCTTATTTTTTATTTTGCTTTTTTCCTAACATTTGCTGTGTCTTATACATATAATAAAATTAAATTAAATCCAAATGTGAATGCAATAGAAAATTAAGAATAAATGATGCAGATCATAGAGTTCTAGATAAAAATTATATTTGTTCACTGAAGTTGACACTGAGCCTCCTGGTAGCTAAGGCAATTACATGACCGTGGAAAGAAAATGAAAGTGGGGAGGGTGGAACATATTTGTTTTCTTAGGGAAACAAAGCTTTCCCTCATTTTATGTCTCAAAGATATTTCTCATTCTTGTCTATACATCGGGGCCACTGAGCAGATTAAATACATAATATCTTTAAAGATTTTCTGAAAAAAACATTTCATAAACTTGTTTTTTTTATAGTAGGCTTTTATTTAAATCAAAAGAAAAGTCTATAGTATAATTTGCTGAAAACAATTTTGTGAGAGGCTAGAAGAAAGGAAAAGTTCAGACAGAGTGGTTCAAGGAAAGGAAGAAGTCCTGAATAGCTAGATTCATAGTGGGAATGGCTTATCATCCAGTTGGGGGCAGGGGGAGGAGAGCAGTGCTGAAGAAGAAATAAGCAGGCTCATCCTAAAAGCTTAGTGGTTTGAAGTTCACAGTTACATGCTTTGAGAGGAGTCTGGCATGAATGTATTGTGAAGTGCTGATCAAGGAACAATTCACATGCTTAAAGTTCAACTGAGAAGACAGTACATCGATTTTCCTCCATGAGCATAGCCTAATCAAATGCCCACATGGCTGGGCACTCTTCTAATTCTGTGTGGAAACGGTGCAATGGCTTAGTTGTGGTTTGTTAAATTACATATGTCCTCTTATGGTGACTTTACATTGACACATTAACCCTCCTTTTCAACCAGTCTTTCGCTAGCCTGCGTCTTATATGGCTGCGTTTTCAGGAACAAATACATTTTTTTTTTTAATTAGAAGAGACGAGTTAGAAAGACTTAACTTCAGATTCATACTATTCAGGTCCTGGATTAAACAGGAAGCAGTCTGGTTGGGAATGAGAAATGGTTCTGGACTTGGAGCTCAGTACAAACAAACTATGGTTCTGTATTTGAAAAGCATTGAGTCTCTTTAGTAGGGAGTGGTAGGGGCAAGATTGGGTATACATGCCAATCATTTCACACACATCCATTTGGTTTGTTCCAAGCTGAAACCAGTTAAAACCTAGTTCCAACAAAAAATAAAAGGTCACATTAAGTTGACTCTCTTAATAGGAATAGGAATGTATTCCCTCTTCTAAGTGGCTTTGCTTATTTATGGCTATCACAGTCTTCTTCAGAGCAGGCCTGAGTGTCTCTTGGGGAATCTACTTTATTCATTTTCCCTTTTTTGCATGTTATTCTGAATCTGTGGCTGTATTCAATTCTAGATCGTGATACTTTTTCCCCAGGACTAGTAGCATATGTGTGTTTTCTTGAGTACTTTTAAATTCCCATACAAAGCTGATGAAACTCAGAACTTCAAGACAATCTGTATTTCCTGTGGTCTTCTTAGGGAGGCAGAAGTGGGGAGATCTCTGCAGAAAGTTGCTTAAACTCTTAAAAATGAGATAACTTTTCCTGTATCAGTGCATTTTCTTGTGCTAATAGGACTACTTAATGTAGGGAATGAGGAGGTTGGTTAATTAAAAAGATTTAACATTGAGGGAATTATTCAATCAAAAGTACAGTCAATAAATTGATAATTAATTTTATTACCTCTGTGGACATTTGCTGGCCATGTTCTAGAGAACTAGATACTAACTATTATGGACGTTTTTATTAGAAAAGATACACTTTTTACAAATCAAATTTAAAGGGAAGAAACCCGAAGTACAGGAGTATAGGAAGGCAACATAGCATCATACATTTCGTTCAGATTGTTGAAAATATAATAGAAAGGGTGCAAGGCTTGGAGTCGCCCAAGTGCCACTGTTAATTAGCTGCATGTTCTTGGACATATTATTTGATTTTTCTGACCCTGCATCATCATCTGTAACATTAAGATAATTTTCTGTGGGATTTATGAGGGCTAAATGAGATGATGTATGTGATATATCCAGTATTGGAAATGACACAAGTAGACACTCAAAAATGGATGACCAGTGTTATTTCCCACGACATATGTAAAAGGCAGAATTATATTCATCATTTGATTTAGATTGTGTTTCCCCAAAAGGAACCCTCATACACTGCTGGTGGGAATGCAAACTAGTGCAACCACTCTGGAAAAAAAATTTGGAGGCTTCTTAAAAATTTAAACATAGATCTACCATATGATCCAGCAGTCCAACTCCTAGGGATATACCCAAAGGAATGCGACACAGGTTACTCCAGAGGCACCTGCACACCCATGTTTATTGCAGTGCTATTCACAGTAGCCAAGTTATGGAAACAACCAAGATGCTGACAAATGGATTACAAAAATGTGGTATTTATATACAATGGAATTTTACTCAGCCATGAAGAAGAATGAAATCTTATCATTTGCAAGCTAATGGATGGAACTTGAGAACATCATTCTGAGCGAGGTTAGCCAGGCTCAGAAGACCAAAAATTGTATGTTCTCCCTCATACGCAGACTTTAGGTGTAGGGCAAATACAGCCATGTTGTTGGATTGGGTCACATGATAAGGGGAGAGCACATATGGGAGGTATGGGGATAGGTTAGAAACCGAAAATATGATAGTATTTGATGTTTTCACTGCAGAGGAACTAATACAGAAACCTTAAAGTGACAGAGGTCAATATGAGAAGGAGATCAGGAACTAGTGAAAAGGTTGGTTAGAGATAAATCAACTTGGGATGTAACACATTTGTACATGGAAGCAATGCTAGGAATCTCTCTGTATAGCTATCCTTATCTCAACTAGCAAAAACACTATGTTTTTCTTACTATTGCTTATACTTTCTCTTCAACAAAATTAGAGATAAGTTCAGAACAGATTCTGCATGGAAGTGAGGGGAGGGTGGGGGAATAGAAAGGGGGTGGGAGGCAAGGGGGAGAATGACCCAAATGATGTATGCACATATGAATAAATGAATAAAAAAATAGATTGCATCTCCCCAATCTTCCCTATCTTCTGAATCTACCTAGATTCTTGTCCTGGGAAGGTCCTGCCCATGTGGCCTGTTCCAGTCCCAGTGCCTGGTTGCCTCTGCTGCAGACTCCCCCATTTCTTGGAGACTTGGCAAACTGTATGTGCCTCGGTGCCCTTTCATGGCAGGGACTTCTCCTTTGGCTTCTTTTGCTCACTTTCAGCAATCTACCTGAGTGAGTCCTCAGTTTCATTACTGCCTCTATCCTTCCACCTGCCTGAATTTCATCTTTCCTATTTGAGTAATTGGGCCAAGCCATGAAGGGACTACCTCCATGGGTTCTGCGCCTTGTCTCAAGCACAAAATCAAAGACGTTTACCTTCACTAGTGGGGGGAGTGGGACAATTCTACTCCATTATATGTGCCTTATAGAGGCTTGCAAAATTGATTTGGATTCAGGAAAACCAGCATGCGCACAAATGCTGTTCTCATGTTCTCTGCTGGGCATCCAGAGAGGATCCCAAAAGGGTTATTCTGGAATTTTCCATTTGCCCTTCCATATCAGCTCTTCTCTTTAATCCTGAATTTCACTCTAAAAGGTTGACCTTCCTGGGCTGCATCCATCTGGGTCACTTGTCTGTGGCTTCTAAACTGGATTTGGCCAATGAAAGACACAGCAGATGAGCAGGTAAGGGAGAAAGAGAAAGGTTGGTGTATGATTATTCTGCTCCCTCTTTGCTGGGGCCAGAGGTTGGCAGTCCTTGCTTTTCTCTGTCGAAGGCCATGTCTCTATTGAGGGCATTCCAAACCTACAGCTGTCCCTCCCATGCTGGATGTGGTTTTCTCTCCTTATTCCTTCTGGCTTTGAGATGTTTATGGTCTATCTCTTGGGTGACTTACCCTCTCCTGATGCAAAGAACTCTGTAAATTGTCCTTTCACTAAACTCTCTACAGTTACCCAACTTTGACCAAAAGGGGAAGATGTGGTGAGGTCAGAGCTCTCAGGTGCCCCAGGGCAGAAGAGACTTTTGGTTACTCCAGGGCAACCAAGAATGCAGAGCTGAGGATTTGCGTGCTGTCTACCAGCTGAACCTTGACGGGTAATGTGTTGATAGTAAAGGTGAATTAATTGAAGCCCAGATCTTCATAAACAAATAAAAAACCAAACTGGTTAGGAGGTAAAAACTTCTTTAAATACAGATGGAAATCTAGTTAAAAGTCTGGTTTGATTGCCCAGCTGTTCAATCTTAACTCTAGCCAGACTGAACAGGTCAAAGTGAAGGGTGCTTAGTTTGCATTCTAGTATCATCTAGTGAAATCTCCTTAGTGACTGAATTTAGCACCTGACAGTTCATACAGATTGGAAGAGACAATGGGTTCTCTTTTTTTTTCTTTTATTATTTATATGTGCATACAAGGCTTGGGTCATTTCTCCCCCCTACCCCCACCCCCTTCCTTACCACCCACTCCGCCCCCTCCCTCTCACCCCTACCCACTCAATACCTAGCAGAAACTATTTTGCCCTTATTTCTAATTTTGTTGTAGAGAGAGTAAAAGCAATAATAGGAAGGAACAAGGGTTTTTACTGGTTGAGATAAGGATAGCTATACAAGGAGTTGACTCACATTAATTTCCTGTGTCTGCAACCTACCAGAACCTATGGGACACAGCTAAGGCAGTCTTGAGAGGAAAGTTTATAGCCATGAGTGCATATATTAAAAAGATTGAAAGATCCCAAATCAATGACCTAATGATACATCTCAAACTCCTAGAAAAACAAGAACAAGCAAATCCCAAAACAAATAGAAGGAGAGAAATAATAAAAATAAGAGCTGAAATCAACGAAATAGAAACCAAAAAAACCATACAAAGAATTAATGAAACAAAAAGTTGGTTCTTTGAAAAAATAAACAAGATCGATAGACCCCTGGCAAACCTGACTAAAATGAGGAGAGAAAAAACCCAAATTAGTAGAATTAGGAATGCAAAAGGGGAGATAACAACAAACACCATGGAAGTCCAGGAAATCATCAGAGACTACTTTGAGAACCTATATTCAAATAAATTTGAAAATCTAAAAGAAATGGACAGATTTCTAGATACATATGATCATCCAAAACTGAACCAAGAGGAAATTAATCACCTGAATAGACCTATAACACAAAATGAAATTGAAGCAGCAATCAAGAGTCTCCCCAAAAAGAAAAGTCCAGGACCTGATGGATTCTCTGCTGAATTCTATCAGACCTTTAAAGAAGAACTGATACCAACCCTCCTTAAACTGTTCCATGAAATAGAAAGGGAAGGAAAACTGCCAAACACATTTTATGAAGCCACTATTACATTTATCCCAAAACCAGGCAAAGACACCTCCAAAAAGGAGAACTATAGGCCAATCTCCTTAATGAACATTGATGCAAAAATCCTCAACAAAATAATGGCAAATCGAATTCAGCAACACATCAAAAAGATTATTCACCACGACCAGGTAGGCTTCATCCCAGGGATGCAGGGGTGGTTCAACATACGAAAATCAATAAACGTAATAAACCACATTAACAGAAGCAAAGACAAAAACCACTTGATCATCTCAATAGATGCAGAAAAAGCCTTTGATAAGATCCAACATCATTTCATGATAAAAGCTCTAAGAAAATTAGGAATAGAAGGAAAGTTCCTCAACATTATAAAAGCTATATATGACAAACCTACAGCCAGCATTATACTTAACGGAGAAAAATTAAAACCATTCCCTCTAAAATCAGGAACCAGACAAGGATGCCCACTATCTCCACTCCTATTCAACATAGTACTGGAATTCCTAGCCAGAGCAATTAGGCAAGAAGAAGGAATAAAAGGAATACAAATAGGTAAAGAAACTGTCAAAATATCCCTATTTGCAGACGACATGATCCTATACCTTAAAGACCCAAAAAACTCTACTCAGAAGCTTCTAGACATCATCAATAGCTATAGCAAGGTAGCAGGATATAAAATCAACATAGAAAAATCATTAGCATTTCTATACACTAACAATGAGCAAACGGAAAAAGAATGTATGAAAACAATTCCATTTACAATAGCCTCAAAAAAAATCAAATACCTAGGTGTAAACCTAACAAAAGATGTGAAAGACCTCTACAAGGAAAACTATACACTTCTGAAGAAAGAGATTGAGGAAGACTATAGAAAGTGGAGAGATCTCCCATGCTCATGGATTGGTAGAATCAACATAGTAAAAATGTCGATACTCCCAAAAGTAATCTACATGTTTAATGCAATTCCCATCAAAATTCCAATGACATTCATCAAAGAGATTGAAAAATCTACTGTGAAATTTATATGGAAACACAAGAGGCCACGAATAGCCAAGGCAATACTCAGTCAAAAGAACAATGCAGGAGGTATCACAATACCTGACTTCAAACTATATTACAAAGCAATAATAATAAAAACAGCATGGTACTGGCACAAAAACAGACATGAAGACCAGTGGAACAGAATAGAGGATCCAGATATGAAGCCACACAACTATAAGCAACTTATCTTTGACAAAGGAGCTAAAAATATACGATGGAGAAATAGCAGCCTCTTCAACAAAAACTGCTGGGAAAACTGGTTAGCAGTCTGCAAAAGACTGAAACTAGATCCATGTATATCACCCTATACCAAGATTAACTCAAAATGGATCAAGGATCTTAATATCAGACCCCAAACTCTTAAGTTGATACAAGAAAGAGTAGGAAATACTCTGGAGTTAGTAGGTATAGGTAAGAACTTTCTCAATGAAACCCCAGCAGCACAGCAACTAAGAGATAGCATAGATAAATGGGACCTCATAAAACTAAAAAGCTTCTGTTCATCAAAAGAAATGGTCTCTAAACTGAAGAGAACACCCACAGAGTGGGAGAAAATATTTGCCAGCTACACATCAGACAAAGGACTGATAACCAGAATATACAGGGAACTTAAAAAACTAAATTCTCCCAAAACTAATGAACCAATAAAGAAATGGGCATGTGAACTAAACAGAACTTTCTCAAAAGAAGAAATTCAAATGGCCAGCAAACACATGAAAAAATGCTCACCATCTCTAGCAATAAAGGAAATGCAAATTAAAACCACACTAAGATTCCACCTCACCCCTGTTAGAATAGCCATCATCAGCAACACCACCAACAACAGGTGTTGGCGAGGATGCAGGGAAAAAGGAACCCTCTTACACTGTTGGTGGGAATGTAGACTAGTACAACCACTCTGGAAAAAAATTTGGAGGCTACTTAAAAAGCTGGACATCGATCTACCATTTGATCCAGCAATACCACTCTTGGGTATATACCCAAAAGACTGTTACTCCAGAGGCACCTGCACATCCATGTTTATTGTGGCACTATTCACAATAGCCAAGTTATGGAAACAGCCAAGATGCCCCAGCACTGACGAATGGATTAAGAAAATGTGGTATCTATACACAATGGAATTTTATGCAGCCATGAAGAAGAACGAAATGTTATCATTCGCTGGTAAATGGATGGAATTGGAGAACATCATTCTGAGTGAGGTTAGCCTGGCTCAAAAGACCAAAAATCGTATGTTCTCCCTCATATGTGGACATTAGATCAAGGGCAAACACAACAAGGGGATTGGACTTTGAGCACATGATAAAAGCTTTAGCACACAAGGGAGGGGTGAGGATAGGTAAGACACCTAAAAAACTAGCTAGCATTTGTTGCCCTTAATGCAGAGAAACTAAAGCAGATACCTTAAAGCAACTGAGGCCAATAGGAAAAGGGGACCAGGAACTAGAGAAAAGGTTAGATTAAAAAGAATTAACCTAGAAGGTAACACCCACGCACAGGAAATCAATGTGAGTCAATGCCCTGTATAGCTATCCTTATCTCAACCAGCAAAACCCCTTGTTCCTTCCTATTATTGCTTATACTCTCTCTACAACAAAATTAGAGATAAGGGCAAAATAGTTTCTGCTGGGTATTGAGGGGGGGAGTGGGAGGGGGTGGAGTGGGTGGTAAGGGAGGGGGTGGGGGCAGGGGGGAGAAATAAACCAAGCCTTGTACGCACATATGAATAATAAAAGAAAAATGAAAAAAAAAATTTCCTGTGTCTGTGTGTTACCTTCTAGGTTAATTCTTTTTGATCTAACCTTTTCTCTAGTTCCTGGTCCCCTTTTCCTATTGGCCTCAGTTGCTTTTAAGGTATCTGCTTTAGTTTCTCTGCATTAAGGGCAAAAATGCTAGCTAGTTTTTTAGGTGTCTTACCTATCCTCACCCCTCCCTTGTGTGCTAAAGCTTTTATCATGTGCTCAAAGTCCAATCCCCTTGTTGTGTTTGCCCTTGATCTAATGTCCACATATGAGGGAGAACCTACGATTTTTGGTCTTTTGGGCCAGGCTAACCTCACTCAGAATGATGTTCTCCAATTCCATCCATTTACCAGCGAATGATAACATTTCGTTCTTCTTCATGGCTGCATAAAATTCCATTGTGTAGAGATACCACATTTTCTTAATCCATTTGTCAGTGGTGGGGCATCTTGGCTGTTTCCATAACTTGGCTATTGTGAATAGTGCCACAATAAACATGGGTGTGCAGGTGCCTCTGGAGTAACCTGTGTCACAGTCTTTTGGGTATATCCCCAAGAGTGGTATTGCTGGATCAAATGGTAGATCAATGTCTAGCTTTTTAAGTAGCCTCCATATTTTTTTCCAGAGTGGTTGTAGTAGTTTACATTCCCACCAACAGTGTAAGAGGGTTCCTTTTTCTCCGCATCCTCGCCAACACCTGTTGTTGGTGGTGTTGCTGATGATGGCTATTCTAACAGGGGTGAGGTGGAACCTTAGTATGGTTTTAATTTGCATTTCCTTTATTGCTAGAGATGGTGAGCATTTTTTCATGTGTTTTTTGGCCATTTGAATTTCTTCTTTTGAGAAAGTTCTGTTTAGTTCACTTGCCCATTTCTTTATTGGTTCATTAGTTTTGGGAGAATTTAGTTTTTTAAGTTCCCTGTATATTCTGGTTATCAGTCCTTTGTCTGATGTGTAGCTGGCAAATATTTTCTCCCACTCTGTGGGTGTTCTCTTTAGTTTAGAGACCCTTTTGATGAACAGAAGCTTTTTAGTTTCATGAGGTCCCATTTATCTATGCTATCTCTTAGTTGCTGTGCTGCTGGGGTTTCATTGAGAAAGTTCTTACCTATACTTACTAATTCCAGAGTATTTCCTACTCTTTCCTGTATCAACTTTAGAGTTTGGGGTCTGATATTAAGATCCTTGATCCATTTTGAGTTAATATTGGTATAGGGTGAAACGGATTCTCTTAAATAACATGCTTACATTTAAAAGAACACGAATCAGATTCCTATTTCACTTTTACAGCATTAAAACTATTTTTAAGTTCATAAAAGAAGTCTAAATAGTTTGGATAGTTAAATTTTATCAGCCCTAACAGAAGCCTAAAGTATGGCCCTGCTGAAGTCTGTTTAATTGAACAATTTTAAAAAATGCTAATTAGAGCAAGTGTTGAGATAATTTTAGATGCATCTGAAGTCTCTTGTAATGGAAGAGTGGATAATTGAAGGTATGATTTGGGTAATTTTGGTAAAATATGATTTTAAGGAATTATCCAGGAAATGTAATTAAAATATATTTTGGCTTTACTGGAGTTTGAATTCAGGGCGTCATGCTTTCAAGGCAGGTGCCCTACTTCTTGATCCATGCCTCAAACCTTTTTTGTTCTTGTTATTTTTGAGATAGGGGTCTCCCTCCAGGCTGGCATGGACAGCTTCCCTCCTATTTTAAGCTTCCATCCATAGTTAGGAGGCCTCACCACATCCAACTTTTTCTGTTGAGATGGGGTCTCATGACCATTTTTTTTTTTTTTTGCCTTGAACTGGCCTGGGACTGTGATCCTTCTGATCTCAGCTTCCTAAGTAGCTAGCATGACAGGCATGTGCCACCACACTCAGCTGTCGGTTAAGATGGGATCTGGCCTCAAACCACAATCCTTCTGATCTCAGCCTCCCAAATACTGAGAATTACAGGCATGAGACACTGGTGCCTGGCTAATTAAAATAACATTTTTGGTTTGAACTAAAATTATTCTTCATTCAATTACTAGAGGCTATTGTAAATATTTAGGTACTTAGAAACTGGATTATAAGTATGATATTTCTAATTTAGTATTTTATCGTATCAGCCTAAAAATAACCATGGTGGCTCCTTGCACTGAAATGAAGCATAACAAAATAACAGCTATTTTGAATATGATTATGAATAATATATTTTGGGCACAATGCTAAGCATGTTCTGTACAGTAGCTTAAGCACAATGCTTCTGTGAAGAACTTAGTTTTTTTCTAGGGTGCAGAAAAAGAAACTGGAACTTAAATGTTGAATAATTTGAACAACTGAGATTGAGTCCACTTCCACCAAACTTGAGGGTGTCTGTGCTTAGCCACTGAACACATGCAATACCCTCTGTATGAAAATCAACTGTCATCTCCCTGCAGGGGAGAATTTTCTTAGAATCTATTTATGTTTTGCTTGAAGAATTCTCTCATTCATAAAGTATTTTCATTAGGATGACTGGAAGAAGAGTTCCAATAAGGATTCTTATCTTTATGTTCAATGTAGTTTTCACCATTAATCCATTCCAAAAGCTGGAAAAGGGTATTGAGGAAAGAAGGGAGGAAAGCATGAAAAATTAAACTCTTCCTCTATGTTTTGGATTCAGACACTGAGGCTCAGTGAAAAATGCATTCTGATGTGCGACACAAATTCAGCCATATTCACAGCTCACACCTGAGCTTGTAGAAGATCTGTGTATTCATATGCACTTATTCTTGGACCACACATCTTGTCTATCTTAAAGGATCAGCCCCAAACATCTTAAACTCTTAAGGCATGAGATAAATTATGGCATTTCTAAAATTTGCTTTACTATCTATAAATAAGCCCAACATATGTTGTACCTGTCTTGCGTCACAGTGTGCAAGGGAAAGCTGGATGCCATAGGCATGGTTGTTACGGAAACCAGCAGTTGTTCCTGCAAAGGTTTTCTGACTCAGTACAAAGTTTCTGTGCAAACACATGCAATTCTGCAGTAGAGATGTGATATAAAGCCCTGGTTTCTCCTTCTGTCCCTCAAATTAAGTTCTTTCTCTTGTTCACAACTTTCAGTAGAAAGAAAAATGCCACATAAACAAACAGTTATAGGAAACAGGTATATGTTTAAAGCACATTTGGGAACAAATGGTATACATTTAAAGCCAGTCTTGTGGCTGGCAGATAAAAACATTTTGAAGGAAGGATTCTAGAAAGGGAGTAGAAAAGGCAGGCTATTCTTTCTTCATTTTATAGACCTGACTTTGCCTTCAAAAACATCTTCATGAATGGAAAAGATGAACATATTTGTAACCTGGGATCCTCTAAGAGGCTCTTCAGGGGCCTGGTTAGGAGCAAATGGATCTGGTCCCTTTCATCTACTTTGACTTCCCTTGTTCTGTTGTGAGTGTAAGAGGTTGTGAATGTACTAATAGCATGAAGGCATGGTTCTTGGAGATGCGGGAAATAAGCAAATACACTTAGGGCAGGAGTGACATCTAAAAAGCAACCTTGGATAATAAAAACCTTTCATCGAAGGTTTCTAGGGAAAACACACAATAGAGGAGGGAACATATTACTTGTTTTCTTTTGAAAATCCTCTTAAGAATCTATGATCAACGTCCATTTTATTTTTGAAGTGGTCAGAGCCTTATGAAAGCAGAGGGGGCTGAGCAGTTATGAGTCTCCCAATTCCTAGTGTGACACTGACCACCGTTTTCTTTTTGCACGGTCAGGTGGACAGAACCTTCACCAACAGAACCCCGGTCTGAGAGGTGAGAACATATGTGATCTGTAGGCTCACATTTGTTTCCTAATGATGGTGTTGGAAGTAGCCTCTTTCCTTTTGAGAAGCTGGGTATTTACATTGGCTAATTTGATTTGGATGAAGGGATATACATGATTACACACACTTAATATATATACACAATTGGCCTCTTTCCAATTGATATTGGAAATGTGATAGATAAGTTCTAAAAAAAATTCCTCATGGGTGAAGAATGGAGCATCTTTTCTCCCCACTCTCATGTTCTCAGGATAGAAGTAGATGGTGGGACACAGGAGGTTGGGAGGAATGTGTTGGACAGTTAATTCAATAGGAGACAGCAGTGTGACCCTGAGGATTGACTCTGATTTTGAACTCTGTCAAATCTGCTTTCTCTATGTGCATGGCCCATATGCCACCATTATCTATTGCTTGGGATACAGCAATAACCCAAGTTGTCCCCCTGATTTCACCCTTCTTCTTCCAAACCTCTTTACCTCCAATTCATGAATGCAATTTCATTGCATTTAGCAAAAAGCACAGAATTTTTAACCTGATCTGTTAAGATCTGCATTACTTACCTCTCCAGGCCCAACTCTCATGACTTCTTTGTTTTTGTAGCATTGGCTTTAAGGATATCTTTCAGTTTCTCAACCAGGCCATGGTCTCTTCAATCCCTGACATTCAGCATATGCTGCTTTCTCTGTCTTTACCTTCCATGCTCCTTGTGGTCCCAATGAACCTAACCACCTTCTACTCATCTTTTGGGCTTCAGTTTAAATGACAAATCCTCAAGTATTACCCTTCAGGGTAAGTTGTGTCTGGCTGAGTGTCTATAGTATGTTTTGCTTCTCTTAGGCTCTCCTGATCACAGCTGATGTGACTGGTTTAAGGTCTATCTTTCCTAGTAGATTGACAATGTCTGAGGACAGGTACCATGTCTGTCTTGTTTCCTGTATCTGTCATATCATGAGATTCTCAGCAAATTATTACAGACTATCTGACTGACTGACCATGCAGGTAGCATCTGTGCTGTTCTCTTGCTAGTCTGTGAATCAGACACCAAGCTAGTGTTCCTCCTTTTCAACTCTTTGCTTGGTATGTGTGCATCTTGATTTCAGGACTTGCCTAGGGCATCATTATACCTATGGCAAAGATGACTTGATGAGTCATCAGAAAAAACGGCCTCCCCACGTGCCATTTTGCGTTGTAGATTTCTGTGTCAGCAGAAAAGGTAAATGAAAAGCAAAAGATACAAACTTGCAATTTGGCATAGTATAGGGGATAAATGTATACTCCATTTAATTTACTGAATTTGTTGCTTTAAAAAAATCCCTGATTTCAGGCAATCCAGTTTGTGTAGACCCAGTGAGACAGGGATCAATATCTGGTTTCTGAGAGATGAGACTGTACATACTGCAGATTCAAAACTAAAAATCCATACAGGCATCTGTGATTCAAGACAGCCACTGCAGGGCTGAGGTCACAGAAAGAAAAAATTCTACCTATGCCCGTGTCCTGATTCTTTGTTGGAATGAAAAATGGAAGAGAAGGTGGGCTTCTATATTATCTTGTAACTGAGAGATTGAAGCAAAGGGAAGTTACTTATGAAACAGGTTTTATTAATCCTACCCTGAATATGCTCATTTTAAACAAGTCAGAAAGTATCAAAAAGTGTAAAGGGCTAGAAAGAACTAGTATAGATCCTAGAATGTGTGGGAACTAACACTTAGAAAACAAAAGGGAAAAAAATCCCATTCACAGGTCAAAGAAAATATTGACTATGTCTGAAAAAATTATTAAACAGAAATTTCTACATTTTTATTATAAAGGACTAGAAAAAAATTTGTCACAAGAAAACCATTATCCAGCTGCTGCTCTTTTTAAAATATTGGTCATTCATTCTCTAATATATTGGACAGTGTTTCACAGAGTTGAATTTGCACCAGTTCAAGTGATTGTTTTCCTTAATTGTATAAAATCACCATTTTCCTCTACTTAGACAGTCCAAGTTTCAATAGCTGCAAACATTTTATTGCTTGTGTAGTAATTTTTCTCAATCATCATATTTTCTTAGAATTATAGGATGTGTTCAGTTTTTTCCACTCTCATAAATAAAATCTGAGTGAACACACACGTGAGCATACAAAATGCATATATTTTTTCTATAGTCCTGATTATTCTGTCAGACAGATTGCTAGAAATAGTATTACTGAGTCAAAAAGATACAAAACACTTTAAGGTTTGATGTACACAAACAAAATGTAATCCAATTTATATTTTTTAATATTTGGTTTTCCTATCTAGAATACATGTCCATTTATTAAAAATTATGTTTGTCCAGAAAGTTTTGAAATGTTCTTCCTATGCATAATTTTAATTAATGTTCCCATATATTCAATATTTTCCTGGATTTTTGAATGAGATTTTTCCCTTTTTGTTTTGTGTTAGCCACTAAATATTTATTTTGCTTCCTACTGCAGATTACTTTAGAAAATGTTGACAGAGAAGAAAAGGAGGTCTGTGCAAATATGCATTGATAAATGTGGCCTCTTTGAAAATTAAGGTGGGTCTTTCCTTCCCCAACACCAAAATGGGAGAAGTTAGTGGATATTTGACAATGGAAGGTAAGGAGCCAATAACGATACTTGACAAGGCTCAATGAGCCCATGAGCATCCTCTCTGGGGAACTGACAAAGAAAAAAGTAGAAGCCGAAAAGTATAGGAGAGGATTAGCTATGGAGGAATATGGAGTCTCATTTTGTCTTGAGACTTGAGGGAAGGGTGGATGCAAACACAGATAGGGCAAGGGTTGGTGGCTAGGTATGTGCTGGGTAACTCCAATGTCAGCAAAGCAGACCAGTGGCTGAGGGTGGAGGAGGAGATCTGGGGACTATGATGATAGAAGGATGGTGAATAACCACACAGGCAATTAAATATCAACATCACAAAGATCCCCTCATTTCAGCTTCCTGAACCTTGTATCAGATGGGAACCTGCCCAGTGCTGTTTTCTGCCAATAATCTGACCTTAAAGTCAGCTACATCAGAATTGAATTTAATGAAAATAAAAACATGGACCCAAACATCTATATTAAATGTTACCAGACCTCTGGAAGGAAATAGAAAAATTCATGCAACTATGAGAATGCAAATGGTAGGAAATTTGAGTCTAACCTCAACTTCAAATAAAATTTGCCATTTTTTTTCCACTGGGAAACTAATGGTAGGGAAATGACGCTTCTTTAATTTTTCTGGACTGTGGTTTTTTCTGAGCTTGACAAATCTTTTAATAAGGAAATAACTGATCAGTGTAAAAAGCTCTCATTGTTTGTAGTGAGTGCCAACATCCAGCACCTCAATATTTAATCGGTACAATTCCTGTTAATGTTTTATTCATGCTTACCAGAGAGGTTATGAGGACATTGTTAATTGCATACTTTTCCCTTTGTGCAAATCTGTATACCCTTGTTTGTTTTTGACTTGGAGAAAAACTCATTCTTTCTTTTCTTTACTATTATTATATTTTTAGCTTTGCAGTTTGAGCTTATGTCTCAGAATTAAAATCTAGGGTCCATTAGGCGTCATTCATCTGTGAGATGAATTCTGTAGTTCACCTATTGATTCCATTGTAGGTGAACATTTTCAGAGTTTAGGCAAGCACTAGCTGGTGCTCTAAATCAGACTTACATTATTTCTTCAACAAAGGATGAAAATAGAGGGAAATATCTTTATTTGAACAGCTTTGGGGAAAATGTTTTATATACTAAGGACTTCTATATGTGATGCATCTAGTTTTCTAATAAGTGAAATGAAAATAAATATATTCCATGATATTGATCCAGTGAAATACCTTTACCTTTAGTTATTACAACCCATTTGCCTTGGACCACTTTCTGGGATGTAGATATTTTTTCAAACCAGGGATGTTTTAGGATTATAAACAGTAGATACATATTTTTGTAGTAAAATTGCCAGACATTGTGAAAAAAGTGTTAAGGGAAGATTATGATTCCATTAGAAACCAGAAAAGAATCTTGACAGTTTCTCTTGATAATATCTGTGACACAGGGTGTCTTATTTATATGGCTACCCATTATTAGTTACCATCTTTTTATTGGAGAACCCACTAGTCTTATTCTTAGTTTTACTGTGCATTCGGTGAGAAACCACTTCCTTCTGTGTTTTCTGTGACACTGCACTATCTTAAATTTATTCCTCCTTCTGTAACCATTTCTTCTTTGTCTCCCTTGATGTCATCTTCTGTTTTTTAATCACAGGGATCTTCTACCTTTTCCTTTCTAATTATGTGCCTTGGTGTTGAGCTCCATCATCCTCTTGGCATCTATATTGCTAGCTGGAAACTGATTTCAGAACTCTCATTCTGTACCTCTTGGGAATTTCCATTTGGAAATCTACCTTATCTAAAAACTGTTGTCTAATGTTCTGAAATGATGTTTCTCCTTCATTGAGCATTATTTTGCTTAAAGTACTATGTTGCAGCTAGCTATGGTTTCTCCTTTTCTATGGTTCTTCCCTATCTAACCAGTCACTTTTTGGTTTCATTCTACCTGTAAACATTCTCTAGATCCTATAATCCTCTACCCTCCATGCTCACTAATTCTGGAATTTAGAATACTGCCATACCCAACACAATTTATTTAAATAATAACTTTTTTCTTATTACTAGAGGAGTCCTTCTTTTTTCCAAAGCAAGGTATCAACCTAGATTTCCTGTTCTCTGCCTATGGAGCTTTTGTGAAGGGGAGTGAATAAGGCAAAAAGGGAAGTTTCTAGATAACTCCCAACAAAGATACATTGGCAAATGCCTAAGATCATTGAGGATATTTATTTTGGTCATTCCAGAAGGGGAAAGAATATAGAGGTGAATGTTTGAATTTGGGAGGTAAAAGTGGACCAAGCTAAAAAGGAAGGAGGTTCATTAGAAAATTCCTTTTGACACGAGGAATTTGTAAGTTCTGTGTGGTCAGGACCACTACAGTGCTCCCTTCAGTGTAGTTACTGGGACTTCTGATAGGTGAAAGTGGGGTGATGGATGGGCTAAACCCTAAAAGCCTTAGGATAAGTAGTCAATAAAAAGTCTCATTGCCCATTGTTGCCTGTCTTCTGGGATCACATAGGCTTGGACAATGAGCTCATCAGTTGCAACGGGGCTACCTGCAGTCTTTAGAGTCCTTTCCTAAGAGCTTTGCACAGCTTAGGGCAGCCCAGGACTCTGGCTTGACTTAGGAAGGAGGTGCTATGTAAGGCATAGGCTCAGCTGTTAGAACATGGGAATCTCAAAATACAAATGTTTAAATATTGTTAGAAGATTTCTTTTTCTTCTGTCTTCATCATAATAGTCTGAAAGTAAGCTTACTATTTATGTCTGGTAAGCATCTCTGTCCCATAGGGTTATTTAGGATTCCAGTCTCCTTCCTTCTTGTATCTCACCATCTGTTAGAATAGGATTTTAAATCTTATGACATGACACTCTTGTGAAATCTTGTGAAACGTATATATTTTGTCTCAGAAGAGTAGTTTTAAATGAATAAATACATAGGAGGATTACAAATGCAATGACCACAATATTAAAAGGCATTTATGATATATTAATGTATATGATTTTTATTGATTATTAATGAGGTCTAGTGATGTGTTCAGTAAGTATGTTAGGTTCAAAATAGTGATGAGTTATAAATAATTATTTCATGGTATCTGAGGAACTGAATGTGATATGAAAATATCTGTGAGTTTTGTAGGCAGAGATATTTCAGTGGTAGAGTGCTTTCCTAGAATGTGTAAGGTCCTGGTTTCCATCACCAACACCACAAAAAAGCTATAAGAAAATATCCATGATTTCCAATGGGAACAAGTTTATAGATACTGTGAATATTCCTGTGGTTTCTTGCCTATGTTCATAATTAAAGAAAATACTGACTATCAGTTACAGGTTATTGTAAATAAAGTTGTAACTTTTCCCATTCAAATTCTGGACTCCTTGAATTCTACCCAATGATTCTGTTATCTGTCAACCCCAGGTTAAGGGCCCTCTCTTTTTTAAAATTGTTTTATTATTCATATGTGCATACAAGGCTTGGGTCATTTCTCCCCCCTATCCCCACCCCCTCCCTTACCACCCACTCCGCCCTCTCCCTCTCCTCCCACCCCCTCAATACCCAGCAGAAACTATTTTCCCTTATCTCTAATTTTGTTGAAGAGAGAGTATAAGCAATAATAGGAAGGAACAAGTGTTCCTGGTTGAGATAAGGATAGCTATACAGGGAGTTGACTCACATTAATTTCCTGTGCATGTGTGTTACCTTTTAGGTTAATTCTTTTTGATCTCACCTTTTCTCTAGTTCCTGGTCCCCTTTTCCTATTGGCCTCAGTTGCTTTTAAGGTATCCGCTTTAGTTTCTCTGCGTTAAGGATAACAAATGCTAGCTAATTTTTTAGGTGTCTTACCTATCCTCACCCCTCCCTTGTGTGGTCTCGCTTTTATCATATGCTCAAAGTCCAATCCCCTTGTTGTGTTTGCCCTCAATCTAATGTCCACATATGAGGGAGAACATATGATTTTTGGTCTTTTGGGCCAGGCTAACCTCACTCAGAATGATGTTCTCCAATTCCATCCATTTACCAGCGAATGATAACATTTTGTTCTTCTTCATGGCTGCATAAAATTCCATTGTGCATAGATACCACATTTTCTTAATCCATTCATCAGTGGTGGGGCATCTTGGCTGTTTCCATAACTTGACTATTGTGAGTAGTGAAGGGCCCTCTCTTGAAGTGTTGAAACTGGTATATCTGCATGTCTATGTTCCAGTGCTAACAAAAGAAAGTGATAAGCCAAAGGTAAGTGATATTTTCTCTATGAAGTTGAAGTCAGGCTCATCGTTTCTTCTATTGGTTTGAACTACATCCTATGGCCACACCTATCTTCAAGAGAAATTGGGCTGGGTCAGGGGTTTCTGCCCTCAAGTAGCTAAACTTGAGGGGTTTAATTACTAAACAGAAAAAGGGTAGACTAGAGAAATACTTAGTCCCCATTACAGGAATATAGGACTTCCAAAGGTATGCCTGGAATTCAGTTTCCTACCAGCCAAGCTCAGAGGAGATTGTGTGATTTAGAGAGTCTTATTGTGAGGATTAACTATAGTGTGTTCAAGTGGTTGGTAAAGAGTAAGCACTCAATAAATATTCACTGAAGCTGACTTGCCTATGGCCAACATCTTTTAGGAGAATGATAAACTCTGGGAGATAATTTATTGCACTTCTTATAATGAGACATGGGGTCAAAGAGATTATGTTTAAATTCATTCATTCATTTGTTTATTCCAAAAATATTTAATGTTAAATTTGGATTATATGTCAGCCATACATTGTCCTAGTTGCTGGAGAAATAACAGTGAACAATGTAAGGTCCCTGCTCTCAGGAATCTTTCATTTTACTTAGGATAAATAGAACAATAAATAAACAAATCTTATGTCACAGGAAGCAAAAGATATAAAAAGAGATGGGAGAACAGTTATGATGGAAGTGCTGGAGTAGGCAGAATTCTGAGCTAGTCCTCAATATTCTATGGTCACACCCCTATGTAACCACTCCTCCTAGCTCCTTTCATGTTGAATATAAGTGGGACCTGTGAATTCAATGAGAAGCATTTCTATGATTAGGTTATATTATATGGCAAAGATGAAGGAATTTTGAAGATGTAATTAAGGTTTCCAGATCAGTTGATTTTAGGTTAATCAGAAGGGAGATTATTCTGGATAGGACTGACTTCATCTTGTAAGAGCCCTTAAAGAGAACTTAGACTCTACCTGCTGTTAGAGAGATATTCTCCTGCTGATCTTGACAAAGCAATGACTATATTGTGAAGTGTCTATGGAAGAGACCAGAAGGCAAGGACCTGAGGGCAGCTTGCGAGTGCTGACAGCAGTCCTCAGCTTTCAATCAGCAAAAAAGCAAGGATCTCAATCATAGAGCTACAAAGAAATGAATTCTTCCTACAACATAGTGAATTTGGAAGTGAATTCTTCCCCATTAAGCTTTTGGATAAGAACACAGACTAGCTGACCCCTTGGTTGCTTTCCCAAGGGACTTTGAGCACCCAGCTAAGCTGTGCTGATCTGCAGAAACTGTGGAACAATAAATGAATGTTGTTTAAAGCCACCAAATTGTGGTAATTTGTTACATAGCATCTCTAGAAAACTAAAATGCTCTTTTAAAGGAGATGGTCAGGAAAGATTTCTCTGATAAGGAGTTTGGGTGGAGACTTAAAGGAAGTCCAGAGCAAACTATACCACCTGCAGGGGAGGAGCAAGGGATTGATTGCTCCTGCTGGATGTGGAAAACAGCCCAGAGCTGGGCAAGAGTGAGGGAGGAGACACCAGTTATATTGAAGAAGATGGAGATTGGATGAGGATGCAGTAGAGTGGGGCAGCAGATTATGGACATATTTCAAAGGTTTAATCAACAAACTTTACTAAAGAATTAGATTTAGGGGTGAGAAGAAGAGGATTAAATATTGCTCTGGTATATGGTTGCCACTTACTGTGGTGGGAGGATCAGGGTAGGGTGAAAAGGGGCAGGGAGGAGCAGGCACTGGGGAGAGGTGAAGAGTTTAGTTTTGGATATGTGAAGTACAGGATGCCATTCATGTGAATTTGTTAAGGCGATGGCTATATTTATAAGTCTAGAGTTAAGGAGAGATGTTGAGAATGGAGATGTAAATAGAAAGTACCAGCATATAGATGGTATTTAAATAATGAGACTGGAAGAGAAAAACCCAACATAGAACAATAATAGAATTTTGGTTCTAAATGTCACCTTGAGAGAATATTATTTTATACACGAAGAAACTCCAGTCCAAAGAGATAAAGTGACATTAGACATGAACATAAGGCACATGTGTAGTTTTAGCAAAGCTTATCTAAAGTCCCAGATTCTTGATTCTCAGCTCAGAAATTTTTCTTCCTAAGAATCTTTTTCTTTTTGCCCAGTATTGGGAAAGAACCTCAAAAATCCAACAGGTATGACTCTTTTCCTGTCATTGGGTTGCAAGTGCCAGGTATAATCTTTGGAGGAAGCCCCCTTCTGATGTCACCCTACAAGATGCTGATTCGATTTGATGGCTATGGGAAGCTGGGGCTCATGTAACAAATGAAATGTATGCTGTGATGTCTATAAACCTCACCCCATCAAATTAATAATGAAAAGCCTCCCTTCAAAGCCCTCCTTGTGCTCAATAGCCTGTGGCACATTTGTACTCATCAATAGATGTTCAACAATATTACATCTTGTTTAAATCTTGGTAAAGTAGTGTTATGTACTATTGTTATTGACTTCCCTTTTCTAATTACCACCCAAAGGTGACTGATGATATAGCTCTAATGACCACATTCTGGGAGAGTGAGTGGCTTTGGGTTTCAACTCATTGTCTTTTAGCTGTTCTGAACTCCACTGGTGAAAACAGGTCCTCTTTAGAAAGATCACCAGACAATGTTTGAGACCCTCCACAGTAGGATCTCTACAATTGGTTTGAAACAGATATTTCTTTGTGTGAATAGGCATGATTATTACACAATAATAGAATATGAAATTCTAAGGCATGTGGAGCTAGTTGCAGTCAGCTTTTATAACAGTCCACAACTCAGTTGGTAGAATGCAGATTATTTTTTCAGTAACTCCATCTAATTTCTGTTTTGTGTCTTCAATTTGTTAGTTTGCAGAAAAAAAATCCTCCATCTTATTCTTGTAATGGAGTGTAAGTTTTGGAGGGGCATGGCTTTGTGGTAGCAGACATGGCAAGGTTGCTTGTAGAATTGTTCAACATTTTGTCTTCTGAGATGCTTGTTTTTCCAGCTGGTCCTCTGATATTCGGTCCCACTTGGATGCCCCTGAGATTTTCCTCTCTCCCTCATGGTTCACACAGCCTAGTGGCTCTCTCTGCTACTCTTGTGCAGGGGCATTTTTCCACTGTTTCTTGCTGTCCAGGACCATGGGTCTCTAAGGCTGCCTAAGGTGCTGGCTGCTTGAGCTCACTGTACTGCCCACTCTGCTCTCTGAACTCTGTCAGTGCTCTTGTTTCTAGTTAATTTAAAGGAAAAACTTTAAATTTCATCACTTTGGAATTCCACACACCTCAGATCCCATTTCTCTCCATCTTTTCTCTCTTCAACTCCCTAAAATCATAGGCTTGGCGTTCAGAGCTTGGAAGAACTGTCTTTTTTTTTAAGTAAATAAATTTACCTTGAAACAATAAGAATAGAGCAGTATAGTTGCTAAATTTTGTGAAGGGCATGATGAGATTAAAAATGGGAAAATACTGGAAGATAGAAAAGCAATTTGCTAATGTAAAAGCAATTACACAACAACAGGATAGTGATAGAAGTAAGACTTCCTTTTCCCCTTTCAGGTCTCTGAGAAGCATTCTAATGATTAGTCATAATTTCCTGTCCATGCTGGTGTGGCTCATGGTCAGTCACTTAGAAGTAGACAAAAGTATTTCAAGAACTTAGTGCCTCTTGAGAACCTTCCTTAATTCTTTCATTGTATGCTTATAATTTGATAGTGATTGAACAGATCAAGTAATGGCTCTTTTGAATTCCCATAGTGCTTTAGTTTTTTCTTATCTTAAAACTATGAGAGACTTGAGTTCTCAAAGAGCAGGATATGTTTCTGACTTATATCTGTCTATCCAGCATAATGTATGATATATAATAGGTACTTAATAATTGTTTGAATGATCAATTATTAGGGTCCTAAGAAAACAAAGATTGTGAATTAGGCTCACTGATATGAAGGACTATGATTGGTGTGGTGTCATTCATACAATCATTTAATTTATTATTTTATTCATTAAATATTTATGGAGTGCATATAATGTTTTAGAACCTGGGCTAAATTTTTGAGATAAAAAAGTCAACAAGACATATCTAGTCTTGTGGAGTTTGTGCTCATAGAATTGATTTGTATTTTAAATGACCCAAGTCACATAACCCATTGTGAACATGGATCAAACTTGGATTAAACTTGGGTTAAACTTAGTTTAATCAAAGTGTCTTATAGTCACTTGGGTTGTATCTAATTTTTAATTATTTCAAGTCATGCCGAAATGAATAACCATATATAAATATCATGTAGTACAAGTTCATGAATATCTGTAGGGTAATTTGCCACATTGCCCTTCTTAAGCTACTCCCGTTGACTAATAAAATTGACTACATAAAAATTCACATCTGCTTTAAATACCTCAACCTTGATTTCTACTGCTCATTTTCTAGCATCTTCTTTAATTTTTTACCATAAAATTCAATGACATCTTTTCCTTATGTTATAAGGCCATACATTTGACAGACACCTGAAATTCTATGGGTTGTAGCCACCATTACCTAAAGTATGTTCTCTGGAACACTAGTTCTACAAGATATTTAGGGTCCTGGGGTCAGTCATGTAAACACTACATGTTATGCCTGCCTGTTGTAGAATTACAATCCACTTAAGAACTAAAGAAACTTGTTTGACTGCATTTGGTCTTAGTGTTCCCCAAACTTCTTTTGGAATCATTTTTTAAAAACTTACCAACCACTTTTTATAACCTGAACACACATATATGTGTGTTTTTACACAAGTGTGTGTGTGTGTGTGTGTGTGTGTGTGTGTGTGTGTGTGTAGTTTGAAAAACCTGGGGGGGGGAATAGCAATAAATGTTGATATCCTACTCAGAAACTTCAGACATTTTTTCAGAAGCTTTTTATGGGTTTAAGCCCTATTATTTCAGAGGATGATGGTTCTGTTACTTGGCCTTTTCATAGATGTTGGCTTCCTTTGTTCCTTGAAACTTGATTTGTTTTCGTTTATTTACTTTTTATTTTAAAAGTTATTCCAATCCTTAATTCCACTAGATTTCTGCACTAATCTTTGTAAGATACAGACAAGGCCTGCATAACTCCAGAAGGCACCTGCTACATAGACTATGATATGGTGGTTGCCTATGGATTGTGCCACTCAGAGGTACTAACTAGGGATAGGTAGTAGTAGGCTATTATAGCACCTACTGTTGAGAGCTTTGGTCTACTTCTAGGAAATAATTTTGTGTGGGTTTAGAGTGACAGAAAGTTTCTGTTCTGAATGATGGAGTTCTGTACATAATAATAGATGCCATTTATTGAGATAACTCTGAGCTACTGAGATGTGCTTGCTTCATAGCCAGCTTTTAAATATAATTTAAAAGCTAAACATCAGCCTGGTGCCAGCAACTCAAGCCTGTACTCCTAGCTACATGAGAAATGGAGTTTGGGAGTATCATGATTCAAGCCCAGCCCAGGCAAAATGTTTGGGAGACTTTATCTAGACAGAAAAGCCTGGGTGTGCAATGTGTGCTGTCAGCACAGCTGTTGTGGGAAACCTAAAATAAGAGGGTCACAATCACAGCTGACAAAGGCCAAAAGCAAGACCTTATCTCAAAAATAATCAGAGAATATTCAGGCTGGCACTGTCACTGAAGTGGTAGAGTGCCTGCCTAACAAGCAAAAAGCCCTGAGTTCAAATCCCAGTACAGCAAAAAAGTTGAATATTCATTTTCATGTATTTTTAAAGACTTGCTTTATGTCTTAAAGTATGATTTATTTTGGAAAATGTTCCATGGGTTGCTGTGAAGAATGTGTATGTTGCAGCTATTGGGTAGAACATTCTGTAGATGTCTAAGTTCATTTGATCTGTAGTGTCATTTAACTCTGATGTTTCTTTGTTGATTTTTTTGGTCTGGATGACCCTACCTATTGGCAAGAGTGGGGTATTAAAGTTGCCCATTATTATTTTTTCGGGTTCCATTTGGGCTTTTATGTTCAATAGTGTTTGTTTTATGAAACTGAATGCACCAGCATTTCATACATATATGCATATAATTATTGTATCCTCTTGATAGATTGCTCATTTCTTTAGTATAAAGTGACTTTTTTTGGCTCTTCTGACTAATTTTGGCTTGTAGTCTGCTTTGTCAGATATGAGTATAGCTGTGCCTATTTACTTGTGGGTTTAATTTACTTGGAATATCTTTTCCCATCCTTTCACTTTAGGCTTTGTTTGTTTTTTGCCAGTGAGGCTCATTTCTTGCAGGCAGCAAGCAGTTGGGTCTTGTTTTTTTTTTTTTTTTTTTTTTAAATTCAATCTATTAGTCTGTGTCTTTTGATTTGAGAATTGAGACCATTACCATTCAGGATTATTATTGAGAGGTAAATACTAATTTCTATCATTTTGTTTTTTTGTTTGATTCTTTTTTAGTCCTTATTTGGTTATATACTTTTCAAGTGAGATTTATTCTTTCCCATATTCTTGTGATTGTGTTTATTAAATCTTCATCTGACATGGGATAAATATCCAGAATACATAAAGAGCTAAAATTTAAGCATACAAAGTACAAACAATCTATTCAATAAATGGGCAAATGAATTGAACAGATACTTTTGAAAAGAAGCAATAAAAGTGTCCAATAAATGCATGGAAAATTATTCAACATCTTTAAGCCATTTGGGAAAATGAAAGACATATAATATACTAAAATTCTATCTCTCCCAAGTCCAAATGGCAAGCATCAAGAAAAAAATAAAACCTAACAAGTGCTGCTGAGGATGTGGGTAAAAAAAAGAACATTTACACACTGTTGGAGTGAATGTAAATTAGTCTAAACACTATGGAAATCAATATGTAGGTTCCTCAAAATACTAAAACATAAAACTACTGTATGAGGCAGCTATACCACTCTTGGGTAAATAACCAAAGGAATCTCAGTAAGCATACAATAGAAATACTTGCATGGGTATGTTTACTGTGGCACAATTCACAATAGTCAAGTCAGGGACTAATCATAGGTGCCTATCAACAGATGAGTGGATAGAGAAAATGTGATATATACACAATGAAGTACTATTCAGCCATTAATAAGAATGAGAGGAGGAAGTAATGTGGTGGATTAGAGAAACCCAAACTTATCTCGTGTCTCCACAACTCTGATGTTCCTGGCTTAGGGGGACAAGGTTAATGAGGAAAGGCAAGGGAAAGCCACAGTAAACAGCAGACAGAAATAGACCACATATATATGAACACTATATTTATGATAAAAGTGGCACTCCAGAGTGATAGGAAAAATCTCAGTTTTATTAATAAACTATACTGGGACAAATGAGTAAAAACAAGGAAAAAATGAAGCTTGATCCTTTCATCACAGCATTAACAAAAATCAATTCTAGGTAGCTATGAATGTGAGAGGCAAAACAGAAATATTCTAGAAGATAATTTAGGAACAGCATATATTTACATTCCACAATAGGAAAAGCATCAAGTTTAAAAGAAAAGAGACATATGTGGCTACATTAGCCATAAAAACTTCTTTTCATCAAAAGAGAGTGAAAGGTAAAACAGATAGAGAAAGCATTCACAACAAATAATAGGTAGTTGCAATGCACTTATAAAGTTTTTGTATCCAAAATGAAAAAAAAAAGAAAAAGAAAATTTAAAACAACTTGATTAACATATAAGGAAGAGTCTTGAGCAGGCCCTCCCACAAATATAAAATCTAAATGGCCAAAACATGGATGAAAATTTGTTTAACTTCTTTGGTAATGACAGAAATGAAAATTAAAACCGTAAGAAGGTATCACTTTCCATCTTCTTGAATAACTAAAGTTAATAGGACTGACAAATGCTGAATGTTGTGGGGGATGTTGAACAGGAGAATGTGCATTCACTGAAGTGTGTGGTAACTTTGGAAAACAGTTTGATATTATTTATTAAATTATTATATGACCTCTCAGCTACACCTAGATACAAACTCCAGATAAGTGGGAGCACATGTACTTCAGGAGACAAGTGCAAGAATGGTCATAGCCACATTCTTCCCACAGTCCTCCAATGGAAATGGCCCAAATGTGCTACCCAGAATGAATATATGAGCTGTGCTGTATTCATATAATAAAATGCTACACAACTGTGAAAACAAATGGTCTGCCTGTGAATACAATAACATGGATGGCTCATGTATTTGCAATGAAGTCAGAATTCAGTGAAGACCTGCATGTGACTCATGTATATAGAGTTGAAAGAAGCAGGCAAGTGTAGGCTGTGGTGTTTGGTAAGGCATTCTTGGTAGTGAGACTTGGTAAGGAGGGATTGCCAGGACCAAGGCTGCCTTTGGGCAGATAAAAAGGTTGGTGATTAGGAAGAGGGGCTTTTGGGATTCTGGCAGGATTCTGCTTATTGGTCAGGACAGTAGTTGCATGGAATGTCACCATGATGATTAATTTTTTATTTTGTGTACTTTTCTGACAACGATTAAACAAGAAAACTATTCATATATGGTTTGATTCAACATTTCTACTTTTTGATTCTTTTGTTTTTATTATTTTCCCTTAAAATTATTTTCTTACCACAAATTGATTGTGATCAAATTCACCCCATCTATATTACTGTTTCTTAACAACCCTCTACACCCCTTATTTTTAAGTTTTTGTTGAGCTTCACTGTGGTATTTTCATGCATACACACACACACACATTTATGTACTTCTATAATATTCATCACCCATCACCTTTCCTGCTCCTCTCACCCTTTGTACCCCTCCCCCCAAACAGTCCCTCTTTTGCAATAATTTTTTAGGTCTGGATTCTGCATATGAGCTAAAACATGAGATATTTATCTTTCTGAGCTTGGTTTATCTGGCTTAACATAAAGATCTCCAATTTCATCCATTTTCCTGCAAATGACGTAATTTCATTCTTCTTTATGATTGAATGATACTCCATTCTATATATGTACAACATTTTATTTATCCATATTGGTTGTTGGGCACCTAGGCTGGTTCCATAGCTTGGCTATTATAAGTAGTGCTGCTATACACATGGATGTGCTTTTTCTTGTATGTCAATTTACATTCCTTTGGCTATATGCTCAAGAGTGGTATGGCAGGATAATATGGTTGTTCTGTCTTTAGATTTTTTCTTTTATTCATATATTCATATGTGCATACATTGTTTGGGTAATTTCTCTCCCCTGCCACCTGCCGCCTTCTTCTCTTCCTCATCCCCCACACTTCCAGGAAGAACATGTTCTGTCCTTTTCACCAATTTTGTTGAAGAGAAGATATAAGCAATAATTAGAAAGACAAAGCGTTTTTGCTAGTTGAGATAAGGATAGCTATACAGACAGATTCCTAGCATTGCTTCCACGCACAACTGTATTACAACCTGAATTGATTCATCTCTACCTGACCTGTTCACTACTTCCTGGCCACCTTCCCATATTGACCTCTGTGTCACTTTAAGGTTACTGTATTAGCTCCTCTGCAGTGGGGACCTCAAACACTTTCAAATTTTGGGTTTCCTACCTATCCCCATTCTTCTTGTATGTGCTCTCCCCTTAGTGTGTGACCAAAGTCCTACAACATTACAGCCTTTGTCCTAGACCTAAAGTCCGCGTATGAGGGAGAACATACGATTTTTTGGGCTTCTGAGCCTGCCTAACCTTGCTCAGGATGTTCTCCAATTCCATCCATTTACTTGTGAATAATAAGATTTCATTCTTCTTCATGGCTGAGTAAAATTCCATTGTGTATAAATACCACATTTTCTTAATCCATTCATCAGTAGTGGGGCATCTTGACTGTTTCCATAACTTGGCTATTGTGAACAGTGCTGCAATAAGCATGGGTGTGCAGGTGCCTCTGGAGTAACCTGTGTCACAGTCTTTTGGGTATATCCCCAAGAGTGGTATTGCTGGATCAAATGGTAGATCAATGTTTAGCTTTTTAAGTAGCCTCCAAATTTTTTTCCAGAGTGGTTGTACTAGTTTACATTCCCACCAACAGTGTAAGAGGGTTCCTTTTTCTCTGCATCCTCGCCAACACCTGTCATTGGTGGTGTTGCTGATGATGGCTATTCTAACAGGGGTGAGGTGGAATCTTAGTGTGGTTTTAATTTTCATTTCCTTTATTGCTAGAGATGGTGAGCATTTTTTCATGTGTTTTTTGGCCATTTGAATTTCTTCTTTTGAGAAAGTTCTGTTTAGTTCACTTGCCCATTTCTTTATTGGTTCATTAGTTTTGGGAGAATTTAGTTTTTTAAGTTCCCTATATATTCTGGTTATCAGTCCTTTGTCTGATGTATAGCTGGCAAATATTTTCTCCCACTCTGTGGGTGTTCTCTTCAGTTTAGAGACCATTTCTTTTGATGAACAGAAGCTTTTTAGTTTTATGAAGTCCCATTTATCTATGCTATCTCTTAGTTGCTGTGCTGCTAGGGTTTCGTTGAGAAAGTTTTTACCTATACCTACCACTGAGTCACATTCTTTTGGGTATATCTCCAAGAGTGGTATTGCTGGATTATATGGTAGATCGATGTTCAGATTTTTAAGATGGCTCCAAATTTTTTTTCAGAGTTATTGCACTAGTTTGCATTCCCACCAGCAGTGTAAAAGGATTCCTTTTTCCCCACATCCTCACCAACACCTGTTGTTAGTGGTGTTGCTAATGATGACTATTTGAGGTGGAATCTTAGTGTGGTTTTGATTTGCATTTCCTTTATGGCCAGAGATGCTGAGCATTTTTTCATGTGTTTTTTGGCCATTTGAATTTCTTCTTTTGAGAAAGTTCAGTTTAGTTCAGTTGCCCATTTCTTCATTGGTTCATTTATTTGGGAAGAGTTTAGTTTTTTGAGCTCCCTGTGTATTCTGGTTATCAGTCCTTTGTCTGATGTATAGCTAGAAAATGTTTTCTCCCATTCTATGGGTGGTCTCTTCAATTTAGAGACCATTTCTTTTGTTGAGAAGAAGCTTTTTAATTTTATTTAGTCCATTTGTTCATCCTTTCTCTTAGTTGCTGAGCTGCTGGGTTCTATTGAGGAAGTCCTTGCCTATAGCTATTGCTTCAAGAGTATTCCCTGATGTTTCCTGTACTAACTTCAGAATTTCAGGTCTGATATTAAGGTCCTTAATCCATTTTGAGTTGATACTAGTACAGGGTGATAAACATGGATCTAGTTTCAGTTTCCTACATGCAGATAATCACTTTTTCCAGCAACATTTGTTGAAGAGGCTGTCTTTCTCCATCAGATATTTTCAGCATCTTTGTCAAAAATAAGGTGGGCATAGCTTGTGGATTCCTATCTGGGACTTCTATTCTGTTCTACTGGTCTTCTTGTGTGTTTTTGTGCCAATACCATGCTGTTTTTATTGCTATTGCTTTGTAATATAGTTTGAAGTCGGGTATTGTGATACCTCCAGCATTGCTCTTTTTGCTGAGTATTACCTTGGCTATTTGTGGTCTCTTAAATTTCCAAATGAACTCTAGGGTAGATTTTTCAATCTGTGATGAGTCATTGGGATTTTGGTGGGAATTGCATTAAACATGTAGATTGCTTTTGGTAGTATAGCCATTTTTACTATGTTGATTCTACCAATCCATGAGCATGGGAGATCTCTCCACCTTCTGTAGTCTTCCTCAATCTCTTTCTTCAGGGGTTTGTAGTTCTCCTTGTAGAGGTCATTCACATCCCTTAAGTTTGATCTTAGGTATTCGACTTTTTTTTGAGGCTATTGTAAATGGGATTGTTTCCATATGTTTTTCTCAATTTGTTCATTGTTGGTGTGTAAAAAAGCTAATGATTTTTGTAAATTGATTTTGTATCCTGCCACTTTGCTCTAGCTGTTTATTGTGTCTAGGAGTTTTTGGGTCTTTAAGATATAGGATCATGTTGTCAAAAAGAATTAACCTAGAAGGTAACACAAACGTACAGGAAATTAATGTGAGTCAACTCCCTGTATAGCTATCCTTATCTCAACCAGCAAAAACCCTTGTTCCTTCCTATTATTGCTTATACTCTCTCTACAACAAAATTAGAAATAAGGGCAAAATAGTTTCTGCTGGGTATTGAGGGGGTGGGGGGGAGCGGGAGGGGGTGGAGTGAGTGGTAAGAGAGGGGGTGGGGGCAGGGGGGAGAAATGACCCAAGCCTTGTATGCACATATGAATAATAAAACAATAAAAAACAAAACAAAACAAAACAAAACAAACAAACAAACAAACAAAAGATATAGGATCATGTTGTCTGCAAATAGGGATATTTTGAAGTTTCTTTACCTATTTGTATTCCTTTTATTCCTTCTTCTTGCCTAATTGCTCTGGCTAGGAATTCCAGTACTATGTTGAATAGGAGTGGAGATAGTGGGCATCCTTGTCTTGTTCCTGATTTTAGGGGAAATGGTTTCAGTTTTTCTCCATTAAGTATGATGATGGCTATAGGTTTGTCATATATAGGCTTTACAATGTTGAGGTACTTTCCTTCTATTCCTAGTTTTCTTAGAGCTTTTATCATGAAATGGTGTTGGATCTTATCAAAGGCTGTTTCTGCATCTATTGAGATGATCAAGTGGTTTTTGTCTTTGCTTCTGTTAATGTACTGTATTACACTTACAGATTTGTGTATGTTGAACCACCCCTGCATCCCTGGGAGGAAACCAACTTGTTCATGGTGAATGATCTTTCTGATACGTTGTTGGATTTGTTTTGCCATTATTTTGTTGAGGATTTTTACACTGATATTCATTGAGGAGCTTGGCCTATAGTTCTCCTTTTTGGAGGTGTCTTTGTCTGCTTTTGGGATGAGTGTAATACTGGCTTCATAAAATGAGTTAGGCAGTGTTCTTTCCCTTTCTATTTTGTGGAGAAGTCTAAGGAGAGTTAGTGTTAGTTCTTCTTTAAAGGTCTGATAGAATTCAGCAGAGAATCCATCAGGTCCTGGACTTTTCTTTTTTGTGAGACTGTTATTGCTGCTTCAATTTCATTTTGTGTTATAGAGCTGTTCAGGTGATTAATGTCCTCTTGGTTCAGTTTTGGGTGGTCATAGGTATCTAGAAATTTGTCCATTTCTTCAAGATTTTCAAATTTATTAGAATATAAGTTCTCAAAGTAGTCTCTGATGATTTCCTGGATTTGTGGTTTTTCTCTCCTCATTTTAGTCAGGTTTGCCAGTGCTCTGTCAATCTTGTTTATTTTTTTCAAAGAATCAGCTTTCTGTTTTGTGGATTCTTTGTATGTTTTTTAAATTTCTGTTTCCTTAATTTCAGCCATTTAAAAAAAATTTTTATTATTCATATGTGTATACAAGGCTTGGGTCATTTCTCCCCCCTGCCCCCACCCCCTCCCTTACCACCCACTCTGCCCCCTTCCTCTCCCCCCCACCCCCTCAATACCCAGCAGAAACTATTTTGCCCTTATTTCTAATTTTGTTGTAGAGAGAGTATAAGCAATAATAGGAAGGAACAAGGGTTTTTGCTGGTTGAGATAAGGATCGCTATACAGGGCATTGACTCACATTGATTTCCTGTGCGTGTGTGTTACCTTCTAGGTTAATTCTTTTTGATCTCACCTTTTCTCTAGATCCTGGTCCCCTTTTCCTATTGGCCTCAGTTGCTTTTAAGGTATCTGCTTTAGTTTCTCTGCGTTAAGGGCAACAAATGCTAGCTAATGTTTTAGGTGTCTTACCTATCCTCACCCCTCCCTTGTGTGCTAAAGCTTTTATCATGGGCTCATAGTCCAATCCCATTGTTGTGTTTGCCCTTGATCTAATGTCCACATATGAGGGAGAACATACGATTTTTGGTCTTTTGGGCCAGGCTAACCTCACTCAGAATGATGTTCTCCAATTCCATCCATTTACCAGCGAATGATAACATTTCGTTCTTCTTCATGGCTGCATAAAATTCCATTGTGTATAGATACCACATTTTCTTAACCCATTCGTCAGTGGTGGGGCATCTTAGCTGTTTCCATAACTTGGCTATTGTGAATAGTGCCGCAATAAACATGGATGTGCAGGTGCCTCTGGAGTAACCTGTGTCACAGTCTTTTGGGTATATCCCCAAGAGTGGTATTGTTGGATCAAATGGTAGATCAATGTTTAGCTTTTTAAGTAGCCTCCAAATTTTTTTCCAGAGTGGTTGTACTAGTTTACATTCCCACCAACAGTGTAAGAGGGTTCCTTTTTCTCCGCATCCTCGCCAACACCTATTGGTCAGCCATTATTTTTATTATTTCTCTCCTGCTTATTTTGGGTTTTGCTTGTTCTTGTTTTTCTAGGAGTTTGAGATGTAGCATTATGTCATTGATTTGAGGTCTTTCTGTCCTTTTAATAGATGCATTCATGGCTATAAACTTTCTTCTTAGGACTGCTTTTGCTGTATCTGATAGGTTCTGGTAGGTCATGTTTTCATTTTCATTAACTTCCAGGAAACTTTTAACCTCGTCTTTTATTTCATCAGTGACCCATTGATCATTGAGCAATGTGTTGTTCAGCTTCCAATTGTTTGCATGTTTTCACTGTTGTCTTTATTGTTGAGTTTTAGTTTTAATGCATTGTGATTGGATAGAATGCATGGGATTTTTTTCCATTTTCTTATATCTTCTGAGGCTTGCTTTGTGCCCTAAGATAGGGTCAATTTTGAGAAAGTTCCATGGGTTGCTGAGAAGAATGTATATTGTGCAGAAGTTGGATGAAATATTCTGTAGACAGCAGCTAGGTCCATTTGATCTATGGTATGATTTAGTTCTAGAATTTCTTTTTAAATTTTTGTTTTGATGATGTATCTATTGGTGATAGGGGGGTGTTAAATTCTCCCACTACCACTGTGTTGGAGTATATATATGCTTTTAGGTCCTTCAGAGTATGTTTGATGAAATTTGGTGTACTGATGTTGGATGCGTGTAGGTTGATAGTTGTTATTTCCTTTTGGTGTCTTTCTTCTTTTATTAGTATGGTGTGTCTTTATCTTTTTTGATCAATTTAAGTTTGAAGTCTACTTTGTCCAAGATAAGTATTGCTACTCTTGCCTGTTTTCATTGGCCATTGGCTTGGTAAATCTTCTTCCAGCCTTTCACCGTAAGCCAGTGCTTTTTTCTGTCAATGAGATCAGTCTCCTGTAAACAACAGATTGTTGGATATTCCTTTTTAATCCAGTTTGTCAGATGGTGTCTTTTGATGGGGCAGTTAAGTCTGTTAACATTTAGTGTTAATATTGATAGGTATGTGGTGATTCCTGTCATTTAGTTGTTTTTGTTGTTTAAGGGTTTGATTGTTTGCAGCTGAATTAATGTTATTCTTTCGTTCATTGTCTTTCTTCTCCTGTGGTTTGGTGTTGCCTGTCCTCTCATGGTTTTGTTTGCTTTCATTTTCTCATTTTCTGTGTGCAGTGTTCCTTGAAGAATCTTTTGTAGTGGTGACTTGGTGGTCATATATTGTTTTAGTTTCTGCTTATCATGGAAGACTTTTATTGCTCCATCTATTTTGAATGATAGTTTTGCTGGGTAGAGTATCCCAGGGTAGAAGTTATTTTCATTTAGTGTCTGAAATATCTCACTCCATGCCCTACTTGCTTTTAAGTTTTCCATTGAGAAATCTGCTGTGATTTTGATGGATTTACGTTTGTATGTTACTTGTTTTTTCTCTCTTACAGCCTTCAGTATTCTTTCTCTATTCTCTGTGCTTGTTGTTTTAATGACAATATGTTGTGGGGTAGTTCTATTTTGGTCAAGTCTGTTTGGTGTCCTGGAGGCTTCCTGTATCTTAATGGGCATAGCTTTCTTAGATTTGGGAAATTTTCTGTTTTTATTTTGTTGAATATTTTATCAATCCCTTTTGCTTGCACCTGTTCTCCTTCAGTGCTTATGAGTCTTAGGTTTGGTCTTTTGATGGAGTCAGTGAGTTCTTATAAATTCCTTTCGCAGGTCTTGAGTTGTTTGACTAATACGCTTCAGTTTTTCCTTGAATTTCCATTTCATTTTCAAGTTCTGAGAGTCTGTCTTCTGCTTATTCTAGTCTGCTGGAGCGGCCTTCCATTGTGTTTTGTATTTATGTTTCATTCTTTTTTCTGAGGTTTTCCATATCATGGATCACTTACTTTTTGATATTGTCTATTTTCATCTTTAATTTATTTATCTCTCTATTTATAGTGTTCTCTGTTTCACTTTGGTGTTTATTTAGGGCCCCTATGAGTTCATTTATTTATTTCTGTGTCTTCTCCTATTCTTTATTTTGGGTCCCTTGAAATTTCTTGAGTGCCTCTTGTATGTTTTGGTTAACCATCTAGTAACATCTCCATGAACTTCTCAGTGATTACTTACAGGCTGTTGGGTTCCTTGGTGTCATTTATCTTTGTTTTGTTGGAGTCTAGAACTGGGTATCCATTTTCTTAATTTCCCTCTGAATCTTGTATGAAATTATTTTTTGGTGGAGAATGGTTTCCATCCTTTTTTTTGTCTTCCCATTGCTCCACTTGGTACTGTGCAGCTATGTTCTTGATAGGCTAGTTTGTGGTTCAAGTCACCTGTTTTTTTCTCTCCCTTGGTTTAATTTTATTTTGTGGCTGTATTGGGTTTGTAGTTAAGTGTGGATGTGTTATTTCTGTACCTGGTCTGGGTGTAATTTAATATTTGCTAATTCATAATAGTAAACCTAACAACAAGAACAAAAAGCCCCCAAAGAAATTAATGTGGAGAGATGGATAAACAAACTTAAACAAATAAGAAACAGATCAAACAAACAAACAAAAATTCCAGGTTCAGGAAAAATAGAATTTCAGTCTTATTTTATGTTCTAGTGTTACTCCTCCAGCATCCAATCCCAGTGTTGGTATTTTAGCAGAAGCTCTGTCGTAGTCTCGCCAGGTGGTTGAGTAGTGTTTTTTTTTTCTCTTTTCTTCTGTCTTTCAGCAGCAGCTGCCTGGTCAGCTCCTCCCTCAGTGGGGTGTGGCAGTTTAAGTTTGTATGTTGTCCTCAGTTTCTGGAAGCAGCTCTGTAGCCCACCAGCTGTTCTGCTTTGGAATTGGGTTTTCACTGTGCTTGGTTACTGGGGGCTTGTTTCTTTGCCTTGCCCCCTTTCTCTGGGGCAAGGTCAGTGATCTATCAGCTGGCCCCCTCCTGTCAGTGTATTGTTATGGTTTGCTGATTATTTTTCAGTTTTGCAGTGTCGTTTGACTTTAGGTATTGCTCACTGCCTCAGGAGATGAGCTTTGTGGACTGCTACCTGCCCTGTTTCAGGCAGTGGCTTATCACCCACCTGCTGTTGTCCCTTCTGCCTTTCCAGCCTTTGTTTACTGGAAGTTCACGTGGAGATCAGTTCCTTGCTCCTCCCCTCTTCTCTGGTCTGCTTTCAACATCTTTGCCCTTCTGCTGTGTGTTAGTTTTCAGTTCCTTGTCTATTGTTCAGGTTTTTTTTTTTTTGTGGTGGTGGTGGGGGGTCAGTCTGCCCAGGGATCTATGCTACTTTATCCTGGGGTGCCTGGGGGAATACTGCATAATGCTAGGTGCTCACCTGTTGGTCAACCTGATGTCTCCTAAGCAGGTTTGGGGCCAGCATCAAGTGGCCCGGCAGACTTCCTGTTTTCTCAGTGTAATGTGGTGTGGAGCTTTCCAAGAGCTAGGGGTTCAGGGTGTTGAAGTTTTGATTCTCCTTGGTGCTTTATTTCCACCAAGTGTGACTCCAGTGTCTCAGCAAGGTTTTGGAGTCATGTAGCTCACACTGTCTGCTTCTGCGCCTTAGTCGCCATCTTGGATCTCCCTTATTTTTAGATTTTTGAGGAAACTTCATACTGATTTCCACAGTTGCCAGGCTAATTTACATTCTCACCCACAGTGTGTAAGGGTTTTTTCTCCTCTGCATCCTCGCAAGCACTTATTAACATTTTTACTTTTATTTATTTACTTCATAAATACAATTTTATGGGAGTGAAGTGATGTATGTGTTAGAATACTCACTACAGCATGGTTTGTAATACCAAAATATTAGAGTAAACTGATGTTCTCCAGTACCTTCCAGTTAAATAATTTATGAAAGATCCATACAAAATATGAAATAGCCGTTAAAAACAGAGACTGAGACAGTGCAATGTATACTTATCTAGAGAGCTCTACAATATAAAGTGAGGGAAAAATGGGGTTCTGTATAATGTTTGTGGTTATAGAAAATGCTTAGCTTCTATTTTTTAATGAGTAATAATTGTACATCTTTATGGGGTTTGGGGCAATGTTTTGGTACATTATGCATTATCAACTTAGAACCCTTAGGTAATTCATCATCTCAAATATTTGTCATTTCTTTGTGATGAGAACCTTCAAAATCCTGTTTTCTAGGTTTTTTGAATTATACAATGTAATATTGCTAACTGTAATCACCCTTCTCTGTAATAGAACACCAGAACTTATTCTTCTTTGGCTGAGAATTTGTATCCTTTAACCAACTCTCCTTCTCCTCCTCTCTCCCCTCCCCTACTGATCTCTAGTCATCATTCTTCTCTGCACCTGCATGATGTCAGTTTCTTTAGATTCCACAATAAGTAAAATCATGCAGATTTGTCTTTTTGTGCCTGGTTTATCTAACTTAACACTATGATTTCCAAGTTCATCATGTTGCTGCCAATGACAGGATTTTGTCCTTTTTGTAGTTGAGTAGCATTCTATTATATATAGGTACCATGTTTCTTTTATTCATCTATCAGTTGATGGACACTTAGACCATTTCCATTTATTAACTCTTGTGCATAGTGCTGAAGTACACATGGGAACACAGATGTCCTACTGATTTCATTTCTTTTGAATGTACACCCAGCAGTGGGATTGCTGGATAATATGGTAGCTCTATTTTTATTTTTTTGAAGATTCTCCCTACCATTTTCTGTAGTGGGTGTATTGAATTTTCCTTTCTCTGTGTCCTTGCCATCATTTGTCATCTTGGTTATGGCCTTTCTAACTGGGCTTAGATGACATATTGTTGTGTTTTTTATTTGCGTTGTATATTTCTAGAACTAATAGTGGTTTCCTTTGGATAGGGAATTGCATGGCTAGAAGATAGGGAGGGAAGATCATTTCAATGTCGATCCTTTTAAGTACTTTAAAAATTTTATGTCATATGTACTTATTACTTAGTTTCAAACTGGTTAAAATAAGAAAAAATATTGGAAGAAGCAAAGAAGAATCACCCTGCTTTTCAGATATTTTGCTAAGCATTTTCTGTATGGCTCCTGGCATTTCTAGCAATTGGAGAAACTGAGGATTAGAAGAATGTCTGTGATTATTTAACTAATCAGAAGTGGAACTGGAATTCAAACTTTGATCTGAATGGAAATTCAGCCTATCAAGAAAAAAAGAGCTTTCTGGCTTTCTTAGTTCATTGTGGGGCCATTTAAAAAATTTGTAATGGGCCATTGATGCCAGACACCTCATGCTAAAATTGCATTAAAAGTCATTATATATTTTTATAGTTTTTTTGATTCCATTAAAGTTGCCTGGTGATAATTGCCAAGTGAAACAAAAAATTAAAATAGAGGTGGAAGCTTAGAAATTAAGGTTTCTTGCAAAGAATTCTAATACATAATACTATTCCTCTCTCTTAGTTGGCTAGCTATCTGATAAATTGGCCCATTTGTTGAAAGTGCTTTACTTATATTTTACTTTATGGACATATAATTTTCTTTTTTACATTTTTATTAGCATATATTAGTTGTACAGGGTTTTAAATTTTTTTCTTAATATTACAGCAATTCTATCTTTTTGATGAAACATGATGATTCCATTTATAATCACATACTTTATCCCAGTTATAGTATTCATCAGAGTCTGTCTGCTATATTTTCTATTTCCAGTTGGTGCCAAACAAATTCTAGTCATTCTCTTTTAAAATGTTATTAGCTACTCCCCACTCTCTGCCTCCTCACAGCTATTTCTCTAACCCAAACCTCTGTATCTTTAATCTAAACTAATCTATTAGTGTCTCCTGGAAACTCATTCATTTGTTTATTTACTCCATTTGTCAAGCACTTTCTATGAATAAGATCTTGGGTAAGCAGTGAGAAATAAAATATGATTCTTCTCAAGGACCATATCGTGTACTGAAGAAAAAGAAACATGGAAAAAGAAAACAACAGTATACAATGAGAAGTGCTTCAGTAGAAGTATGTACAAGCTGTTGTGAGACCTCAGGTGGAAAATGAAGAATTGGAAAGTCAGGCAGAAGAGGTGAGGCTTGAGTAGAAGCTGTGAGCAGGAAGATTTTTTACTGGATGGAAAAGAAGAAGAGAAGTTCAGGAGGAAGGAATAACTTGAGTAAACATAAGGAGAGGTGAGAGAAGTTCTTTTTTCCCCATCTGTGCAATACAGCACATAGTCCCTCAAGTTATTTTTTAAAAGAAGAACTTATCTGTTCTGAAACCTTCACTGACTCTCCAGTTTCTTCAGGACAAATAGAAAATTTCCTGATTTCAAACAGTCTTTCCAGTTGTCCTTCTTATTACTATGCTTTGGGATTAGGCAACACCAATTTGGTTACACTAGAGTTATAAGTCTTAGAATCTTCTCTCTCTATGGTTTCTGGCTAGAAGTGTGCAAAGGAAGACCTTGACTAAAATTTGGAAGACAGGAGTGAAGCCAAGGTTATTATTATTGAAAGTTTGTCACAATTGGATACAGAACCTACACAGCTCCTTGGTCTTCACTACTCTATGATATCTAGTTCATAGTTGTTGCCCTGCTGAGCAACTGAGGCCAAGGCCATTACAGGATTCTTGACTTTGGAGCCTTAGAGGTGGTGACTCTAGAGACAGTAGTTTCCTCTACTCTCCACAAGCTCTGATGTAGCTTTCCTTTGGTGGCTGGATGAGTTGGTATCTTGGATCTCACTGCAAGGTCTGGGCAATCTTCCTGGTGCTCTCAGTAGATTGATTAATGACTTCTGTTCAGTCTCTCACTTCCTTCCCTAGACCTCCACACATATGTAAGTTCTGATTTCTAAAATAAATCCCTTCTTTCCATAATATTCATAGTAACTGTGAACCCTAATGAATACAGGGATGTTCCTTTCTCTTTTCAATTCACATGTAATAATATAATATAATATTATTAATGTAATAATATTAAATGGATTCAGTGTGACATTTCAATACATTTGTACAGTATGTACTAACCAAATCAGGACACTTACCACTTTTATATCTTTACTATTACTCTGAAGACTTTGAGCTCCTCTCTTTCAGATATTTGTGAAATATGTAATAAGTCATTGCAAATTATTGTCACCTGACTGTGCAACACTGGAACTTATTCCTCCATCTGATTGTGCTTTGATACCCATTATCTGACCTCCTTCTATTCTCCTCTCACCCTTCCAAACCTCTAGTAATCATTATTTAACATTCAGACTGACTTTTTTTAGCTTGCACATATGAGAGAGAATATACAGTACTTGGATTTCTGTGCCTTGCTTATTTCATTTAACATAATATTCTCTAGTTTCATTCATTTTGTTACAAATAACCAGGTTTCATTCTTTATGGCTGAAACATATTTCATTTTGTATATAGATCATATTTTCTTTAACAATTTAATTGTCATTGGGCACCTAGACTGATTCCATATCTTGACTATTGTGAAGAGTGCTGCAATAAACATGGGAATGGAGGTATCTCTTTGACAGATTGGTTCCATTTCCTTTGAATATATACCCAGGCGGGGAGAGCTGGATCATATGATAGTTCTATTTTTAGTTTTTTGAGGAACTTCCATACTGTTCTCCATAATGGCTGTACTAATTTATACTGCTTACACTAACAGTGAATAAGAATTCCCTTTTTTCCATATCTTTACCTTGATTTCTTTCTTTCTTTCCTTTTTTTTTGTCTTTTTGATAACAGCCCTTCTAACTGGGAAACGATTATCTCTTTGTGTTTTCAATTTGTACTTCCTGGATGGCAAATAATTTTGAGTTTTTTTCCATATATTTTGGTCATTTATTTGTAATTCTTCTTTTAAGAAGTGTCTGTTTATTTGCACACTTTAAATTGGATTGTTTGCTTCCTGTTAAGTTTTTTAAATTTCATATATATTCTGGGCTTTTTAATCCTCTGTTAGATGAATAATTGTAAATATATATTTTCATTCTATAGGCTGTCTCTCCACTCTGTTGATTGCTTCCTTTGCTTGCAGAAATCTGTTAGTTTGATACAATCACATTAGTCTGTTTTTCCTTTTGTTGCCTTCTATTTTGGGTCTTATCTAAATAATCATTACTTATACTGATGTCTTGAAGTAGTTCCTCTATGTGTTCTACAAATAGTGTCATAATTTCAGACTTCACATTTACATCTTTGATGCACTTTGAGTTTATTATTTTTTGTAAAGGGTGAGAGGGGTTATGTTTCATTCTTCTGCATGTAGACATTCAGTTTTCCCAGCAGCATTTATTGAAGAAAGGATGTCTTTACTCCTGTATATGTTTTTGGTGACTTTGGCAAGAATCAGTTATCTGCAGATGCAGCAGTTTTTTCCTGGGATCTCGATGCTATTCCATTGGCTTCTGTGTTTGTTATGCTCATACCATGCTGTTTTTGTTCCTACTGATCTGTCATTTGTCTTTAAACTAGATTTTCTGTTGCCTCTACTATGTTCTTTTTGCTCAAGATGGCTTTGGGTCTTCAAGGCCTTTGTACTTCCATATGGATGTAAGGTTTTGTGAAAAGTACCATTGGTATTTTGGTGAAGATTACATTAAATCTGCAAATTGCTTTGTGCAATATAGACACTTTAACATTACTAATTTTTTCTAATCCACTAACATGGGAGGTCTTTCAATTTTTTGTGTCTTTCTCATTTTCTTTCATCAATGTTTTGTACTTTTTATTGTACAAGTCTTTCACTTTCTTGGTTAAATTTGTTCCTAGGTATTTTAATTGTTTATTTTTAGTAGGAATTGTGACTGGCATTTCTATCATGGTATCTTCCTTGGCAAGTCCATTATTGGTATACAGAATGGCTGCTCATTTTTGTTTGCTGATTTTGTATCCTGCTACTTTATTGAATTCATTTAGCATTGTTTTTTATGGTACTGGGGTTTTGAACTCAGGACCTCATGCTTGCTCTACCACTTGATCCACACTCGCAGCCCTTTTTACTTTAATTATTTTTCAGATGGGGTTTTGTTTTTGTCTGAGAGCTAGCCTTGGAGTATGGTCCTCATTCCTTTGCTTCTCATGTAGTTGAAATTATAGTGTGAACAACCATGCCTAGCTTGTTTGTTGAGATGGTGTCTTGCTGACTTTTGGCCGGGCTGACCTTGGACCTCAGTCTTCCTATCTCCACCTCCCAAGTAGCTGAGATTATGGGCATGAGCCATCACTTCTGGCCCTGAATTAGTTTATCATTCTAATGGTCTTTTGGTTTTTCTATCTATAGAATCATACCATTTACAAATGGGGATAATTTGACTTCCTCCCTTCCTATTTGTATGCCTTTTCTTTTTTTCTCTTTCCTAATCTTGGTGGCTAATCTTCTAGCACTATATTGAATAAGAGCAGTGAGAGTGGACACTCTTGTTTTGTTCCTGATCTTAGAGGAAATACTTTCAGTTTTTCCTCATTTGGTATGATGTTTGCTGTAGGTTTGTCAGATGCAGTCTTTATTATGCTTGGGTATGATTTTTCTATAACTAATTTGTTCAAGTTTTTTTAAACATGAAGGGATTCCTAATCTTTTTTTAAATGCTGGGACTGGGGTTTGAACTCAGGGCTTTGTGCTTGCAAAGCTGGCACTTTACTGCTTAAGCCACACCTACAGTTCATTTTGCTCTGGTTGTTTTGGAGGTGGGAATCTCATAAACTATTTGCTTGGGCTAGTCTTGAACCACAATCCTCCTGATCTCAGCCTCCCAAGTAGCTAGGATTATAGATCTGAGCCATTGGCTCCCAGTGGGATACTGAATCGTAAGGAGTTGCCTCAGGGATGTCTCTTTTTTTTTTTTCATTTTTCTTTTATTATTCATATGTGCATACAAGGATTGGTTCATTTCTCCCCACTGCCCCCACCCCCTCCCTTACCACCCACTCCGCCCCCTCCCTCTCCCCCCCAATACCCAGCAGAAACTATTTTGCCCATATTTCTAATTTTGTTGTAGAGAGAGTATAAGCAATAATAGGAAGGAACAGGGTTTTTGCTGGTTGAGATAAGGATAGCTATACAGGGCATTGACTCACATTAATTTCCTGTGCGTGGGTGTTACCTTCTAGGTTAATTCTTTTTGATCTAACCTTTTCTCTAGTACCTGTTCCCCTTTTCCTATTGGCCTCAGTTGCTTTTAAGGTATCTGCTTTAGTTTCTCTGCGTTAAGGGCAACAAATGCTAGCTAGTTTTTTAGGTGTCTTACCTATCCTCATCCCTCCCTTGTGTGCTCTCGCTTTTATCATGTGCTCATAGTCCAATCCCCTTGTTGTGTTTGCCCTTGATCTAATGTCCACATATGAGGGAGAACATACGATTTTTGGTTTTTTGAGCCAGGCTAACCTCACTCAGAATGATGTTCTCCAATTCCATCCATTTACCAGCGAATGATAACATTTCATTCTTCTTCATGGCTGCATAGAATTCCATTGTGTATAGATACCACATTTTCTTAATCCATTCGTCAGTGGTGGGACATCTTGGCTGTTTCCATAACTTGGCTATTGTGAATAGTGCTGCAATAAACATGGATGTGCAGGTGCCTCTGGAGTAACAGTCTTTTGGGTATATCCCCAAGAGTGGTATTGCTGGATCAAATGGTAGATCGATGTCCAGCTTTTTAAGTAGCCTCCAGATTTTTTTCCAGAGTGGTTGTACTTCAGGGATGTCTCTTGAACAGGCCATAGACTTTGACTACAATACTCTCTTCCTCTGCTTCCCATTTCTATTCTGGAAAAATCCTGTATGTTTTTCAAGGTGCACTTTAAATATGTCTTCCATGATGAAAACTAGGAACTTCCTGCTTGCCGGTCTCACATAAATGCTGGTCCTGAATACCTTGGATAGTTTTTCTTTACTTTCTTTTCTTTTTTTGATGTTTGTTAATCTGTCCCCTTTACAACCTTTAAGGTTGAGGAACATATTTCATTCTCTTTCCTGCCCCTATTTCTCCACCTTCTTCCTCATATAGTACTGCGCACAGCTCCAGTAATTGATTTGAGTTTATCGACTTGCATAAATGATATAGGAGTTGCTTCAAAATGCATGAGGTTCTGATAGGAGAATTTATAGTTGATAATCAGGCCTTATAGGTAAAAAGTTAAGGAACTGAGGACATGAATGGACACATAGAAATCATTTTTAATTATTTTATGAGATGAAAATAAAACAGCAAATTAACACACTAAATAAAGGGACCATCAATGATATCTTACTTACTAATATTGGTAATAAAAATTACATGATAGCTAATTTCTATTTGCCAATACTTGATTGCCAGAAAGTATTTTCAGATTTCCTGTATCACTTTTTAACACTTAAGAAACCTCTCTTCTTTTTTTTTTATCCCCAGACAACATGCATGTTGATGGGATTTTCCTTTCTGTCCTCTCCACTATTAAAGTATTTAGTATCTTTTCTGATGTGATGGTTTAGAGTCATTGCCTCTAGTCTCTCGGGTCCTACTTGAATTCAGAAATGCAGAGTGGGATGAGGAAAAGAGAAGGAAACAAAGACTCTCAAATAAGCAAGCCCTAAATCTTTGGGGAATTTTTTTTTAACCTCTCCATTCTTATTGAGTAGGTATTTCTCTCCTTCTGTCTCTAATTCTTAAAGATTTAGAAACTGTCTTTGCTCAGCTAGCTTCATGCCAAAGTGTTCAGCCCCCCACACTCATCTCTCTGCTTCCTGCTTTCCAGTAGGCACAGGAGTGTAGTTCTGAGGCCAGGTTTATCCCGAGAGAGAGACAGAGAAAGCACTGCAAAAATTCCAGCCTGTGTTCTGCTGTCTATTTTGCTCCTTTTCTTATTCCCTACACCACTTTCTCTTTTTCTAATTATCCCCAGTTGGAGGGAATCATAAATCTCACACATTGCAACTGAAAATGAAATTCATCCAGTTTCTAAAAAGCTGCCCAGAAATGAATCACAGATCCTGGAATTCTATGTAAAGGGGGCTGGCTCATTGCTGTAGAAGGATACTCTATATTTGGCTTTATTTTTCTTATATTCGTAGGGTTATTTTCATTTGGTATCTTAAAAAAAAACAGTAGTGGAGAATTTTCTTCATAAAATCTCCTCAAACTCCTGTTATATCTAACAGGTGAAGATGATCTGAATTGTTTTATCTTAGAAACTTCTGGGGCAGTTCTTAAGAGTTAACCTGATGGGCTGAAGGAGAAATTGCAAAGACACTAATCAAATTTCTTCATATTTGAGAACTTGACCCTCTAAGTCATCCAAGCTCTCTTGGATTTCATGATAACCCGATCCTGAAAAGATCAAGCATTAGGTTTCAAGCATTTCAACATTGGAACAGGATGGCCCATTGATTGTCCATACATTGTGACAGCCCAGAGCCCCGTGACTGACCAGTGTCTGGTTAACTCAGTTGACCTGCATCCTCAGGCCCAAGTGATTGCTCCCTGAACAAACTGTCAAGAACTAGTCACATGCTTGCTTTGTGTGCAGAATTGTCATTGTCAGAAAATAAAATTTACAGTCCACCTTTGTACTTTTATAGTACCAGGGAAACAAGCAAATAAGCAAACACACACTCCTTCCCCAAACCAAAAGCCAAACCAAGTGGAGACAAATCCCAGAAATCCTGTAACATTTTGGGAAGTTGGTTGCATTAAAGAGATGCTTTCTCATATCTATCCTGATGAGCATAACAAAATAAAAATAATTCAAATGCTATTTGTACAGCTGAGTTTATTTGGCTTGTAGGTAACTCTGAGGTACTTTAAACCAGCTCTAAAACTGTGGTCCACAGAGTCACAATAGAAGAATCACAGGGAAACTTGTTAGAAAAGCAGAATCCTGGGGCCCATTCCAGAGTAGGTAAATCAGAAACTCTGGGGTTATGGCCCAGAAACTTAGGGGATGTGTTGTGTGTTTGTTCCTGGTGATAGAACCCAGGTCTTTTCATATGCTAGGGAACTGCTTGATCATTAAGGTACATCCCTAGCTCTGCCATCTCCAGGTGATCCTGATACATGCATAAGGAGAGAACTGCTCCTTTAACTGTTGTTATTTGGAGCTTTGTTCAAACAGTGAAACCCGGGCTCCTCATTCTGCCTGTTCTCTTTTCTTACTCTTTCTTCCTAAGTCCTCCAGCCAGAAGAGTCATTTCTTTCATCTTTTAGTCCATCAAGTCCCCTTTATACCTTTTCTCTTAGAGTCTGGGGGAGCTGCGTAGTATAAGATGTTCTGAGAATACTTTGTAAACTCATTTGAACTTAATGAAATCAGAGCTTCCCACATGGTTTTGCTAAGCAGCACTATTAACATACATGACTAGCATAGGTAGCTGACAGAGGATCCTTTCCTCCTTTATGTACCCTACTGCAAAGAAGCAAAACTATTGCCTTTGTGTCCCTCAGCATCATTTGGGACAGGTAAGAGTCAACTCTTCTTAAAGTATTTCAAACAGCCTGGCCAATTTTTAAGACTTTCATTCTGGAAAATTTTCCATTTGTTTTCTGTATGAGTGTGGTGTACTGAAAGTCACCTAGAATTTTAAAAGACTTATTGCATTTTGAAGAACTTGGCCATTTAGGGGCTCAGAAAAATCTTGGCTTGCATGGCTGCCTAAACATTATCTCTTTTTTGTTTAAAGGCTTTGGGATAGAATGGAGAGAGGTTGAAGATGCAGACTTACTGGTCATAACTAACAAAGCTCACTAGAGCCAGATATGTCTTAGAAAAACACAGTGGTGTATACTCCCCTGCTACAGTTGCCCTTGATAAGTGTGAGTATCATTTGAAAAGGGCATCATTTCCAATGAATTCTGAAAGTGTCACATAGGGTATTGATTGATCAGTCTTGCCATCAACATGACTGGGGCCAGTGCGGAACTATCTCTGTAATCCAATTTTCAAAGCTCACAGACACCTTCACTCCCTGGCAAATAGCATCAGCAAGTGGCAAGACAGAGAGAGCCAGAGGGATGGGTGTAGGTCACAAGAGTAGAAAGGCAGACAGGTGATAAGAATGAATGAGTTTGTATCACGGTCAGCTTGTCTAACTAGTGGGTGTTGAAAGTTGCAAATATCATACTTCAGGTGCATTGGATGGTTTGGGGGTCTGATTTATTTTCTTTAGCAAGCCAACAGTAAGGCATGAATAAGTCAAAGTATCTTCTAATCGATGAAGAATATCAGTACTAAAATTGGTGAAATCATTTTGTGATAACATTAGCATCTATATTTGCCCCTAAGTTCATGTTCATAATACAGAGATGGGAGAGAAGTGTTCAGCCCAGCTCTATTTCCTTTGCAGTACAAATCACAGTACATTTGCTACAGGTGGTTCTTTAAATGTCAAATGCACAACCTGGGAAAGTGACTTCTAAGTGGACCACTTGCTCTACTATTTCATGTAGAAATGGACATATAGGTGTATGTGAGTAGGTAGGTCTATCCTGACCTGTGTCTTAAGGAATTTGGAGGTTGGCAGCTTGGCCTTATATAAGGTATTATCTTTTTATATAGACTCTCATTTTTCATGTTTTGAAATGAAGTCCTGGAAAAGTGATTTCTAAGTTCCATCCTGGCTCTGACATTGTCTAACATTTCCATAGCTTTTACTGAGGCCCAGCAAGATTGAGGCAGCAAGGCAAGGGGTTTGAGTAGAAAGGACGTGATTGAAAGCTCTTTGCTTTCTGAGAAAATAGTTTCCCAGTATATGAACTCTGGACTTAGTGAGAAAGATAAGCACCAACTTTGGAGCTAGATGGGTCAACTTTATGGCTCCTTGCCAGGACTTTCTTTTTCTTCCTTTGCAGAAGATGATAGCATGCTGTGATAGATTCCACTCCAATTCTTGCATACACTCTTCCAACTTTGTGAATCTGCCATGTTCTCTGCCAATTTTATTCTCTCTTTTGGGATATTTGGCTATCCCAAACATGGGCAGAAGAAACTCCTTTGGTCTTAATCAAATTCTTCTCACAGTCTGACAGCCAATGCTCAACAAATGGCTGATGTATTTTTAAAGTAAGACCTTCCAGAGTTGCTGTGAGATTAAATGGTGCACTGAATTGAGAGTACCAGGTCCTGTATAAGATGCTAACTGTGTAACATTTGGTTATTATTTCTTGGGCTAAAAACTCCTCAGACTTTAGAATTGTGCCTATTCTTCTTTTCATGCCTTTTGCTTAGCACATCATAAAAGCTTTATCAAAGTTAGTTAAGTAATGGATCAATTCCAGACCTTCCTCTGTAGTTTAACAAGTGATTCACCATCTAGACTCTTAGGATAGCTCAGAGAAAAGTGTTGATATTTATTTTTGGTAAAGGATGATCTCTTAACTTTCTGGCCACTTTTGCAAACAAAGTATTCATGTAATGCTTGGATCAGACGACTGTAATTCTCCATCATAAATGATTCTCAGGTAGAAAAGTCTGTCTAATGTTAACTTAACCTTGTCAAAAGTATGCTTAACTTCAACCTTTGCTCTCTTGATGGAAGATCTGGGCTTACGGTTCAGTCTTGTTTGTTTTTTAAGCTCAGCTCTCAGATATATTCAGGTCAATGGACTAGCTCAGCTTGTCCTCCTGCAACACCCCCTTGGAGGCCTGTGCCATTGGTCAGCACTTCCCACAGATGGAGTTGGACTCACCACCAACCTGCAAAATCATCTCTCCAGGGATAAGCAATGTCAGTATTGACATCATTTCAGATGACAAAACTGAAAGACCAACAAGAAGAAGGGTGAAAAAAATCAAATAATTATTCTTCTAAAGGATGGATTAAGAGTTTGAAATACAACATCTTTAGTCATAAAAGAAATGCAAATCAAAATGATTGAGCTTCCATTTCACCAATACACCGTGTTTTCTGATATAGCCAGAAAACATCAAGAAAGCAAATGACAGCAACTGCTGATGAGGATGCAGGGAAAAATGGAACCCTTATGCACTGTTGGTGGGAATGTGAATTAGTGTAACTACTTCAGAAATCAGTATGGAGTTTCCTCAAAAAACTGAAAACATATGATCCTGCTATACAACTCCTGGGAATATATCTGAAGGACTGTAAGTCAGCACATAATAGAGACAGACACCTGCACACTCCCATTTTTATTGTGACACAATTCACAATAGCCAAGTTATGGAAGCAGCCTGGGTACCCATCAACAGATGAGTGAATAAAGAAAATGTGATGTATATACACAATAGAATATTATTCAGCCATAAAGAAGAATGAAATTATGTCATTTTCAGGAAAATGGGTGGAACAGGAAATCATCATGTTAAGTAAAATAAGCCAGTCTCTGAAAGGCAAATACTTCACATTTTCTCTCATGAGGAATCTAGATCCATGAATACAACCAACCAAACAAACAAGAAGACATAAACGAAATGGAGGTCTACTGGGGAGGAGGGAGTAGAGAGACAGGAGAGGGGACAAAGAAGGGCGATGAGGGTGAATAGGATCGAAGTACATTGAATGCATATGCGGAAATGTCTTAAGGAACCCATTATTTTGTACAATGAAAAAAAAGAGCTAATGATCCATGTGCCTGTAATCCCAGATACTCGGGAGGCAGAGGTAGGAGGATCACAGTCTGAGTCTGGCCCAGGTAAAAGTGTGAGACCCTATCTGATAAACAAACTGAAAGCAAAAGGACTTGGGGCATGACTTAAGTGGTAGAGTGCTTGCCTAGCAAGTGCAAGCCTCTGAATTGAATCCCTTGTACTGCCCCAAAAAGAAAAAAACATTAGAATTGAATTATCAGATATATTGCCTATTTATTCCATGTCTCAGCATTACTTTTTATGTTTTATGGATTTAAAGTGATTTTTTTCTTCTAAATTTATTTTAATTGACAAATAATAATTACATATCTCTGGGATTCAATGAGATATTTTGATCTATGTACGCATTATAGAAATGTTTAATCAAGCTAATTAGCATATCTGTCACCTCACCAACTTAACACTTTTTTGTGGTGAGAACACTAAATATTTATTCTTTTAGAAAATTTGGAACATTGTTATTAAATGTGGTCACTATGCATTGCAATAGATTACTAAGATTCATTCCTCCAGTTATTGTATCCTTTGCTTATCATTTTCTCTTTCTCCTTCCCTTCTTTTCCTAATTTTCTGTTAACTACCTTTCTACTCTCTGTTTCTATGAGATTTACCAGCCAGAGAAATTGGTCAAGAAAGGAAATAAAATGCATCCATGCGAGAAATAAAACAAAATTTGTGCTTATTCATTACATGATCTTACATATAAAAACCTCTAAAGACTACATGTAACACACACACACACACATACACACACACACAATCAACTTGCAAAAATCAGCAGCATTTCTGTGTACTAATAACAAGCTATCTAAAGATAAAATTAAGAAAGAAATCTCATTTATAATAGCATACAAAATGCTCAGGAATAAATTTAACCAAAGAAGTGAAATATCTGCACACTGAAAACTATACAATATTAAAGGCAAATAAATGGAAAGATGTCTCCCATTAGTGGATTGGAAGAACTAGTATTGTTAAAATCTCCAAATTATTCAATGCCATTTATAGATTAATTGCAGTTCCTACAAAATTTCAATGACATTTTTCACAGAAAAAGAAAAAAATTTCTTAAATGTGTATGGAATCAGAAAAGACCCTGGATAAACCAAGCCATATTGAGCAAAAAGAACAAAGTGTGAGTCATCTCACTTCCTTATTTCAAAGAAAAATTTTCTGATAATCTTATAGTTCCAACCTGGCATTATTATTATTGGCTTTTTTTCAGTATATTTCTTTGTGTGCATTTCCCTCTGTCTGGTAATAATTGTATTGTTGATAATATTTGGTAGTCCCCTCTACTTAACACTATTGCAGAAACATTTCTCCTATTGCATATGCTTTATAGCCATCATGCTTTAGAATAGCTCATTAAGTTGAGTGACTATACCTTAACTTCATCATTCCATATTTTTGAAAATTGGATTTTTCCTTATTTGGTGGTATTTTCATGTATCACTCCTATTAATTTCTTCACTGTTGTGAATTTCTTTAAATAAATATTTTTAATTATTTAATATTATTTCTTTAGATCAAAGGATGTATGTAAATAGTTTACCTTTTAAAATCTATTGATCTATGTAATTCAATTATTTTTCAAAATAGTTTTCCTAATTTTACACTGGCTACATAATGTTTATTTCACCAATATTATGAGTTGCCAATATTTTGTTTTGCTAGTTGGCAGGTAAAGAGTTGTAACCTGTTTTAATTGCATTTAAAATTTTTATTTTTAATTGTCTTTCCTTTGGTCATTTACTACTGGAATCTTGAGGCAAATTAATTTTTTTTTCTATCCTCATACCTCCCTTGTGTGCTCTCGCTTTATCATGTGCTCAAAGTCCAATCCCCTTGTTGTGGTTTGCCTTTGATCTAATGTCCGAATATTAGGGAGAACATATGATGTTTGGTCTTTTGGGCCAGGCTAACCTCACTCAGAATGATGCTCTCCAGTTCCATCCATTTACCTGCGAATGAAAACATTTCATTCTTCTTCATGGCTGCATAAAATTCCACTGTGTATAAATACCACATTTTCTTAATCCATTCGTCAGCTTAAATTATTATTAAACATAGTAATTTAAAAAACACTGTAAGACACATATATGATTCAATCAGCAGATGGAAGCATAGAAAACTATGCTTATACTGGTCAAGGTGGGTTTCTTGAACAACTGGTAGGTCCACGTGGAATCAGAGGTGTTTTGGAAGGGAGACCAAAAGGGGGCTATGAAGCCACCAGGGCCTGGCATCACTCCATAAACTTACAGGAATTTCTAGAACTCTGAGATGATGATAGTCACACATTTGAGTCCTTTCCCCTAGTTTATCTACTTAGGAAACTTTGATCTGAGGAGAGTGATTTGTTTACTTCAAGCAAAACAAATGATTTTTTGAGAAAACTCACTTGTGAATAAAATGTGACCTGAGTATCCATTGTCTAGACCAATGCATTATTTTTCTCATAGGTTACTACAGTCTTCACTCCATCCAATTACTCTAAGGAGAGAAATGGTTTCTTTCTCTGAAAATTCCAAAGGCAGTGAAGAAATGTGAGATCTAGAGGCGTGATTTGTAGATTCTGTTTGAGATGACTTGGAAGTAATTACGCTAAGCATAGCTGTCCAGTCTGCTCATAAGACATGCAAACTGTTACAGTATTTTCTACTGTTACACCTTTTACCAGCTCTGTGTGTGTGTGTGTAGAGGATTGTTTACAAAGATTTTGCACCTCAGTCTCTCCCTTGAAAAAAGGGATTTGCTTCAGAGGCACTTTTTCTTATCCTTGCTCTACAGATTAAAAAGCTTAAAGGAACACACAGATTTCATAGCTTCTGAATGCTCATTCGTAAAACTCCCGTAAGGATGAGTGCGCTGAAACACACATACTTGTTTTCCAGAAGAGAAACCAGTGCAATCAAAATGATTCAGAATTGAATTATAAATGATTTAAAGCAACCAAACACAGATAATTCAAAAGGAGAACACAAGGAGGGGCTCTTTTGTTTTTGGAAATAAAGTGCTCTTTTCCCATACTGGTATGTGACAGCCAAAAGAAAGCAGTGGGTATGAGGGGAAAGAGTATGTTATTTAATTCTTCTAACTCCTTTCTCTCTGCTGTTTGATGTTGGATTTAAGAAATCTCTTAAATTAAGATAAGGGGCAGGGGCACAACAGACAAAACAAGAATGGGTGAGGGGCGGGCATGGGACACAATGGAAAAAAAGAAAAAAGAAGAAAAGTCAAACAGACTTGAAGGACCAACAGGAGTAGACATGATCACGACCAGTAAATTGGGCTCCTTTGTGCTCTAATTCCTGATGCACCCAGACCACTAACACACCTTGGATATAAAGGAGAAAAGAAAGGAGGGAGAAAAAAAATCTATGCCGGAGTCTGTGAGAGCAGAGTTCCCTCCACAGGAAGATGCTGGTCAATAAATCAATAAGGAATGTTCACTGGCTGTAAAATGGGTAGAGAATCTAGTGTCAAGATGCTCCAAGATGGATGGACAGTGGGCTTGCTGTCTGCTTCAAGGCCAGAGGTCATCACCACCTTGTGATGGGATCAGTGACCAACAGCCTAACAGCCCTTTGAACTCTGAGTCAATGATTAAGGACCTGGGCATGGCTTAACACAGTTCCAGTGTGACCTATGGTGACTTCCCCTCTGCTTTGTGTGTCACCCCCCAACACTCACACCTCTTGGCAGGGCTGATGGTTTGCCATGCAGAGCCTGGCTGCTGTCTGCCCCTGGCCTGCTGTGCCCTGTCATTGAAGTAAAGGCTACAGGAGACTGAATCAGAAATTACTAGATGCCCTAGTGGTAGGAAGCATCGATCGGAAAGGGTAGGGATTTTCTACACAACAGTTGGATTTTTCCTTTTATATGAAGGGGGTTTAACATAATACAGACAGTGCTTTCTCTGCACAGCATTGGATGTTAACCCTTGCTTTCGTGGACTTAACCTAAGGCTGCCACAGGGGTGGCTACAATCAGCAGCTCTGAAATTCAGAAAAACGCTTTCTGTTTGAAGGCCGTTTAGGTCAGGCCAGTCTGGCTGTGTGGGGCAGTCACTGTTGCCCTCGTGGCTGTGTGCTGGCTCCCATGGAGGAGTGGGTCACTTCTCTTCAGCTGTTGCTCAGTCAGCATGCTGAATGTGTCTGGGTTTCCACACAGGGAGGGGGGCGCATGGCCAAGAGTCCCTGTTGCTCAGGCAGGCAGGGAATGGTGCATTCCTTGTGCTTTCTGTGACACACAACTTTTTCTCGCTTTTGAGGACAGAAGACTCCTAACTTTTCTAACTGAGACCACGTTTCCTTTCCCCTTTGTGTTCAGGCACTGCGCCACCAGCTTTCTACTTAGTTCTCAGAATGTGGTTCCGTCCAGAAGACACAAATGACTCATTTTAGAGAAAACCTATGTGATGGAAATAATTTTTACACATGTAAGAAAATAGCAAAATGAAACCTGCTGAAATTATTTTACAAAGGGTGGAAGAGGGATGAGAAGAGTAAGAGAGAGTGTGAATTGCAAAGTACATCATATGCAAGAATGGAAATATCACAATGAAACTCCTTTGTACAGTTCATCCACACTGATAAAAATGTGAAAAAAAACTACACAAAAATTCTGGGTGACATTTCCCTTATCATTCATTAAGATTATTTACCATTATTTGGCCACATTTGTGGTGCACATTCTTATTCTTTCCCTACTACTTGTTATTCCCATTATGTGTTGAATGGGCAATGAGCAAAAAGGTCAAGAAAATATGATCCTAGAACTGGAAGAATTAGAAGTTCTCAAGAGTGATTTATATAATTTCTGTGTCTGGAATTTAAATAGGTTTTTCTTTATTTTTAAGGTTTTTTATTATTTTGATGAATAGAAAAGATGATTTTTTGTGATAGAAAAATGAAATGATATACTATATTCATAAGTAAATGAAGGCTGTATAACATAATGGCAAATGCATTATGAAGGGATTGAGTTATTTATTCACTCACTCCCTTATTCATTCAACAAATATTTCTGGATTATTTTGTGCCTGGCAAGCTATTGGTATTTGTGCTGGGGGAGAGCAGGCATTCAGCATGGAGCCCTGCAAACAATGTGAGGGTGGGTAGGAGGAGGGCCTCATTTTGATGGGGTGCAGGCCAGCAAAGGCTTCATGTTGAGAGGTGAGGACACAGGGTAGGTCTCTCATTCTGGTCCTGTCACCAGCCAAATGTATAAACCCAGGCAAGACCCCTGTCTTCCTAGGTCTAGTGTCCCATTTGTTAATTAAGGGGGTTGGACTAGATGATTTGTAAAAACCCTTCAGCTCTGAAGCATTCTTTGAAGTGGTCAATTATATGAGGGCTAATTCCATCACTAACAGCATCCCTGGGAGTGATTAAGACTATTTCCAAAAGAACATAGAGTTGTTGGTACTCTATAATCCCAATGGAGCCAGTCATATCTCAAACATTTACCTAGTGCAAATTACCATGACTCTCTCTTTCCCTTGATCCCCCAGTGATGACTTGAGTTCTGCTCTACACAACTCCTGAGGCCATGGAGAAAGAACTGTGGTAGAGTACACTGTGTGTGATTCAGGCATGTGGTTTATTTACCGCATCACTTTGATTTCTGGTTTTTAAGAAGAAAAAAGGCAATAGGTTATGTTTATAAACACTAATTGGTTTCTTACTTATCAAAAATGAATCCAGCACCTACTGTGTACCAGGTAATGAGATGGACAGGTGAAGGAAGGAAACATGAATCAGATTTGGATTCTGTCCTTATGGAGCTATTTGAGTGGATTTAGAAAAAAATTGTATTTCAAAATTTAAATAGTTGTAGATATTTGATTTGCATATACTAATCAAAGAGCGATCCACATATAATGATTTACATAAAGATGTCAAGGCGTTGCTGTTTGTTTCATCCCGTATGGTTACTTAGCTCTGCTTTTTATATAGATGACACCTCTTGTTCAAGTTCAGAAGTTGGTGTGTAATAGTCTCTTTACTGGCATCAAATGTCAGCTATATCTCTAACTAAAATTCTGCTTTTCTAGTGCCAGAAAATGGTCTTGTGGATTGGGACAATTATTCTACATAGGTCAGGGAGAGCAGGGAGTTAAGGGCTCACAGGTGGGGGATACACATATGTGAAAAGTTACTGGAATTTGCCATTTTGAACTCTTATCTGCCTCTCTGACTTTCCTCCAATCCCAGCTGATACAAGGCATCACAAACTCCAAATAACTCCCAGTCACAACCAATATTAAAGGTGGTGACCTAAAAGCCCACACTCCCAGGACATGATGACATTAGGAGGTCTAGATGAAGATCTCTTGAGAAAGGTGGTGAACGGAGTCACCGTGAAGCATGGCATTGTAAGATCCATCGGTGTGTCTGGGAAGCACTTCTAAATAGCATCTCTTTTTAATCTGTACTGTCTTTGATGCTGGATATGTTGCTAGGGTTATTCTACCAAACACAGACTTTTGATCAATTTCTCTTTTTAGCTGTAGCTGATTTAGAAACTGCTCGTAGGTCTATATCTGGGTAACCTGAGTGTTGCAGGTGTCCCTGGCAAGGAAGCTCCTGAATTGTCACATCATTATCTGAAAAGTCCTCACCTCTTGGCCTTATAAGAGCTTCCTTCTTGCAATCACCCCAGAAAGGCTTGTACGTAAGAGTTCAGGCTCTGGCTCTCCAGAGACTGGGGCTCAGATTTTGACTCTCACTTTTTAGCTCTTCCATTTGGTGAAAGGTAATTATAATCTTTCTCAATCTCGACTTCATTACCCAGGAAGTAGATTTTTGTGAGAATTTAATGAGATAATGCCATTAAAGATCCTGGCAAATAAAAAGTACTCAAATGATGTTAACTCTTGCCATTAGTGACAATGATAACAATGTAAGTTTAACATCACATCATTTCAGATGACATGATTTTAAATGAGGACAGTTCTAAGTATGCCACAAAAAGCTGTTAGGAAAATCAGAGGAGATGAACCAATTTGGGTTATAATACATATATACATGGAAATATCACAAGGAAACTCCCTGTGTAGCTATCTTAAACAAAACAAAAATGTCATTTTCTTCTTTTACATAATCGAAGAACAGGAAGGTGGAATAGGTCCTGTTGGGGGCGGGATTGGTACTACTGGGAGTGGGGAGGATGTGGGGAAAGGGTGCAGGAGGGTGAATATGGTGCAAATACTCTGTGTACACATATGTAAATGGAAAAATGATGCCTGTTGAAACTATTCCAGGATTGGGGTTACAGGAGATAAAGGAGAATGATGGAGGGGGTGAATTCAAGTTGATATATTATAAGAACTTTTGTAAATGCCACAATGTACCTCCACCCAGCACAACAATAAAAATGTAAATTAAAAAAAACATATACAGATAAGATAAAAAGAAAAGAAGAGAAAAGGCTGGTGACTAGTGTTGGTCAGGTGGTAGAGCGCCTGCCTAGCAAGCATGAAGCCCTGAGTTCAATTCCCAGTACTGTTAAAAAAAAAAGGCTTAAAAGTCACCATAGTTTTTTAAGCTTATTATATATCATGTAAGAGTTTAAGCTCATTGTATATAATTCACTTTTAATCCTAAACAACTGATCATTTTTGTAAAAATGGACAAATATTAATAAACACAAGGATTAATGAGCAATAAAAAACAATAGGACTAATAAATGAGTTCAGTAAAGCTTTAGGATACAAAATCAACGTGCAAAGATCAGTTTTGTGCCCTATTCACTAAAAAAACCACTTGAAAAGGAACTTATGAAAACAGTCCTGTTTACAATAGCATCAAGAAAAATGAGAGAGAGAGAGAGAGAGAGAGAGAGAGAGAGAGAGAAATACTTAGGAATAAACTTAACCAAGAAAGCGAAAGACTGTACACTAAAAACTGTAATACGTTGATGAAAGATAGTAAAGGAGACCCAAATAAATAAATGGAAATACATCTTGTGTTCACAGATCACAAGAGTTAATATCCTTAAAGTATCCATTCTATCCAAAGTGATTTGTAGATTTGAGACTATTCCTATCAAAAATCTCAATGACAATTTTTGCATAAATAGTAAAAATTTAAAAATCCATATCAAACCACTAAAGCCTTCAATAGCTAAAACAATATTGAGAGAAAACAAAACTGACAGCATCACATGTCCAAACTTAAAAATATATTACAAAGCTACAGTAATTAAAACAGCATGGCAGTGAGCTAGAGACAGACATTTAGAGCAAAGATGCAGCATGGAGAGCACAGAAACAAGCAAGCATTTACTAATCTTTGACAAGGGTGCCAAGGAGATGCTGGGAAAACTGGATATTTACAAATAAAAAAATGAAATTCAAATTGAACTCTTATCTTACTCTCTCTATAAAACATTACCTCAAAAGCATTAAGGACTTTAAAAGGCTTAAAACAGTAAAATTCCTGGAAGAAAACATAGAAGAAAGGCTTTTGACATTGGTCTTGTTAATGAATGATATGTGGATTTGACATCAAAAGCACAAATAGACAAATGTGAGAATGCTTCTGAATAGCAAAGAAAACAATCAACAAAATGAAAAGACAACCTATGGAATGGGAGAAAATATTTGGAAGCCATAGGTTTGGCAAAAGGATAATATCCAAAATATGCAAGGAACTCATACAACTCAGTAGCAGAAAAACAAAAAACAAATTACCTTGTGAGGCACTGCCACTCAAAACACCACAGTCTATGATTGGGGTTTAAAAGCAGACCTGACTCTGTCAGTCAGTCCTTCCCACCTCATGGGGGCCTCAGGTCCTCTTCTGTGTGCATCCTCAACAGCGCTTTCTTGGGTTCTGAACCTACCACTACTTTTTCTGCTGGCATTTCCCAGCCCTGGTCTCTGCTTGCTAAGGGACCCAGACTCATGACATTAGAAGGACTCATGGCTGAGTCCTGTGTTCTCTTTCTCTGAGACCCTTCAACTTGGTGTTTCAGGTGCTTTCTGTTCTGATCAGACCTTACCCCAGACCCCTTGCAAGGTGGGCAGCCTGCAGAATAGTCACAGCAAACATTATCTGATGGCCCTCAGCTCATTGTCCCCACTTTTCCGTATCTGAGAACATCATGAGTTTTCACCTTGCTTCTTCCCTTTACTCTGCCTTGCTCTGTGTTGTCTCCTCCCTGCTTCCCAGGATATCCAATTCAGTCACTAGCCTTTCCTCATCTCAAGTCTTCCAGTTCTTATTGTCTCATTCTCTTCTATCTTCAGATCTCCACAGCTGTACCTCAATAAAATGAGAAACAAAATACTCACCTCCCCAAGCCAAAGTCCTTGGCAGAGCTGTCTGCCTAATGGACTTCCTTTTGAAATTGCTTTCCCTTTGAAAGATGTTCTGAATGTTTATTATAACCAGATCTTACCCAGTGGACAAAAAAGTGAGGCACCACAGTGCTTTTTCTGGGGCTTCCCGATCTAGACTGCCAAACCAGTCTCACATCCAGTTTTGTTTCTTCCCAGTCTCTTACATCTGTCTTTGTTACTGATTTCTGCTCCTCTTCTCCCAACTTGGTCCAGGTCTCTGTCGCCTTCAATCTGGGATATTACCTGAGCTTTCTAACCAGTCTCTTCAATTTGAGTCTATGTTATAACTGGGTGATCTTTGTAAAATAGTATATTGGTCATGCCACACCTCTGCTAACAAAGTAAAGATGATGACTCCCAATGACTCACTGGTCAAAGTCTAAATTCCTAACCTTCCATGGGCAGAACCACCTACCATCAGGCTGACACTTCTTCCCAGTCTCATTATTTTTAAAGACCCAACAACTGTACTCCAACTACTCTTCATGTAAGCCCACCTCCTACATCCCAGTGTTCATGCCTTTACTGACCTTGTCTTTCTGAAGTGAATTTTCCTTCTTCTGGATAGCACATACATCCTGTTAAACCTGTCTCCAGCCATACCTCTTCTTCAGTTTCTCTCCCAACCTTACCATCTGACACAACCTCTGTCATCATTACCCTCTGTGCCTCTTGGATTCACCATCTCCCCCAAAGTAAAAAAGGAAGTTTTTACTCACTTTCTTAAGGAATTTAAGGTACAGTACCTGTGGACTAAAATTGTACTATTTTCCTGTGCATAAAGACTCCTAGTATTTCCTCCCTGTCCTTTAAGATATTTTTGAATACAAATAATAATGTTCATTTGAAAATATTCTGAAAGTATGGACAAGTAAAGACAAAAATTCTTGAACCACATGGATGACTGTTGTTAATATTTTGGTGTATGACTTTCCAGTCTTTTTCATGGCATATTTATTTCCGTTTTTCAAATTTTCTAAACTATGTGCTGAACACTAGGGATAAAATGGTCAATCAAATACATATACATCTCCCAGCTGACGCTTATATTCTATTGTATTTAGTACATAAAGATATATATATTTATATATAAACATAAATGTAACATACATACTTAGATATATACAAATTGCATACAAATACATATATACACACACATATATTTCAAAAGTGAAATTATATTATAACTCACTTTGTAACTTTCTTTTTGTAACAATATCATTTCTTAATGTTAATAAGTATTCATACACATTACCAGTTTTATTTCTGAAACATTTGAAGTGTACAGTCCAGTAGTGTTGAACACATGTAACTTGTGCAGTAGATCTCTAGAACTTTTTTATCTTGAAAAACAGAAACACAATACTTTTTGAGCAAGGCCTCCTTTTTCCTCTTCTTTCCAGGACCTGACAACTATCATGCTACCTTCTTTTTCTGAGAGTTTGACTGTTTCAGAAACTTCACTTATGTGGGATCATGCAGTATTTTTCTTTTTTAAACTTAGTCTAATCTCCTGTTGGTACCTTCATATTGTAGCATGTGAAAGAATTTTCTTCTTTGTAAAGGCTGAATAATGTGTGAATATATCCCATTTTCTTTATTCAATCAAAGGTTAATGGAACTTGGGTTATTTCTCTATCTTGAGTATGTGAACAACACTGCAATGCCCACAAGCGTGTAAAAATCTTGTCAAGATACAATTTTATTTTATTTATTTTTTTATAAACTCTAGGTTTATTTGCAAAAAAGTCTATTAAAAAGAAATTATGCAAATGCAGAGTAGCTTTGGAATAGGTCATCTTATAGTTTTTCTTTTTTCTTTTTGTCACTCTGGTTGGTTGTTTATTTATTTATTTATTTATTTATTTATTTTCTTTTATTATTCATATGTGCATACAAGGCTTGGGTCATTTCTCCCCCCTGCCCCCACCCCCTCCCTTACCACCCACTCCACCCCCTCCCTCTCCCCCCCACCCCCTCAATACCCAGCAGAAACTATTTTGCCCTTATTTCTAATTTTGTTGTAGAGAGAGTATAAGCAATAACAAAGAGGGACAAGGGTTTTTGCTGGTTGAGATAAGGATAGCTATACAGGGCATTGACTCACATTGATTTCCTGTGCGTGTGTGTTACCTTCTAGGTTAATTCTTTTTGATCTAACCTTTTCTCTAGTACCTGTTCCCCTTTTCCTATTGGCCTCAGTTGCTTTTAAGGTATCTGCTTTAGTTTCTCTGCGTTGAGGGCAACAAATGCTAGCTAATTTTTTAGGTGTCTTACCTATCCTCACCCCTCCCTTGTGTGCTCTCGCTTTTATCATGTGCTCATAGTCTAATCCCATTGTTGTGTTTGCCCTTGATCTAATGTCCACATATGAGGGAGAACATACGATTTTTGGTCTTTTGGGCCAGGCTAACCTCACTCAGAATGATGTTCTCCAATTCCATCCATTTACCAGCGAATGATAACATTTCGTTCTTCTTCATGGCTGCATAAAATTCCATTGTGTATAGATACCACATTTTCTTAATCCGTTCGTCAGTGGTGGGGCATCAAGATACAATTTTAATTCTTTATGACATCTATCTAGAAGTGCAGTTATTGGATCATATGGAATTTGTATTCTTATTTTTTTTGAGGAAACTCCATTTCTTCCCTATAGATGTTACACTGTTTTACATTTGAATCTATAGTTTACAAGGGTTCCAATTTCTTCACATTCTCACCAACACTTATTTCTGTTTTTTTTTTCTTTGTGGAATGGGAGAACCAAATTCAATTATTTGAAAGAATGGTAAAAATTAAAGAATTGAAATAGATATTTTGGTATAACATAGAAAAGTTTAGGTAAGATTTTCTGGATTTTGATAGTAGCAATCCTAGACAGGTCAGAGGCAATATCTCCTTGTGGTTTTGATTTGTATTTTTCTAATGAACAGTGATGTTGAGCATCTTTGCATGTACTTGTTAGCCATTTATTTGTCTTTTTTTTTCCTGTGGTACTAGAGTTTGAACTGAGGACCTTGCACTTGATAGGCAAGTGCTCTGTCACTGGAGCCACACTTCCAGTCCTTTTGCTTTCATTATTTTTTAGATAAGGTTTTGCACTTTTTGCCTGGGCTGGCCTCTAATTGTGATCTTCCTATCTCTGCCTCCCAAATAGATGGTATTAAAGGCATATGTCACCACACCTGGCCTTGTTTATCTTTTTTTAAAGTCTGTATTCAAATCCTTTGATTTATTAATCAAATTATCTAGAAGTTATTGCTGAGTTGTAGGAGTTCTTTACATATTGTAGCCATTAATTCCTTCTTAAACCATTGCAGATGTTTTCTTACATTCCATCAGTTATCTTTGCATTCTGCTTATTGTGTCACAAGATCATTATTTTGCCTCTGCTTCCAAAATCTTCATCACACCTGAAGCTTTACCCATGTTTTCTTCTAGGAGCTTTATAGTTTTGTGTCTTTAATCTATTTTGGTTAATTTTTGTCTATGGCACAAGGTGAGAATCCAACTTTTTTTTTGGCATGTGTATATACAGCTTTCCAAAATCATTTGTTGAAGAGATCCTTCTTCCCCCACTGTGTAGAACCTTTTGCCAAAGATCATTTGACCCTCTGTATGAGAATTTATTCTGGGCTCTCTATTGCAGTCAATTGGATGATATGTGTCTATGTTTGTAAGTACTATGCTATTTTGATCACTGTAGCTCTGTAATATAATTTGAATCAGAAAGTGTGAGGCCTTCAGCTTTAATTTTCTTTCTGAAGGTGGTTTTGACTATGCAGATTACTTTGAGAGTCATTATGGTTTCTAGATGATTTATTCTATTTCTGAAAAAAAAACCACTGGAAGTTTGATAGGGATTGCTTTGACTATGTAAACACTTTGAGTAGTATGGACATTTTGGCAATATTATATTCCAATCAATGAACATGGGATATCTTTTCAATTATTTGTGTCTTTAATTTCCTTTGCAGTTTGTCATGTATAAGTCATTTGTCTCCTTGGTTATGTTGATTCCTAAGTATCTTACTCTTTTTTGATTCTGTTGTAAATGGGATTGTTTTGTTAATTTCCTTCTTCTATACAATTGTTAGTGTGTAGAAATGGAACTCATTTTTGCATGTTAATATTTGTATGCTGCCATTTTGTTGAATTAATTGATTAGTTCTAACATCTTTTGTGTATGGAGTATTTAGGGCTTCCCACATAGAAGATCATATCATGTATGAACACAGATATTATGACTTCTTCTCTTCTGACATAGATGCCTTTTACTCCTTTTTGTTGCCTGGTTGCCTTGCTCCTGGTCTTGGAAAGCTTTCAGATTTTTTCTGGTGGTAGTGGGGTTTGAACTCAGGTCTCATGCAAGGCAGAGCTCTGCCGTTTGAGATATGCCTTGAGTATAATGTTAGTTATGTGCTTTTTTATATATAGCCTTTAATGTGGAGGTAATTTCCTTCTGTTTGTTGGGACTTTTGTTAATAATAAAAGGTGTTGAATTTTATTAAATACCTTTTCTGCCTCATTTGAGATTATCTTGTGGTTTCTGTCCCTCATTCTGTTAATAAGGTGTGGTGTAATCCCAGGAATGCAGGGGTAGTTCAACATATGCAAATCAACAAAGGTAATAAACCACATTAATAGAAGCAAAGACCAAAACCACTTGATCATCTCAATAAATGCAGAAAAAGCCTTTGATAAGATCCAACACCATTTCATGATAAAAGCTCTAAGAAAACTAGGAATAGAAGGAAAGTAACTCAACATCATAAAAGTTATATATGACAAACCTACAGCCAGCATTATACTTAATGGCGAAAAACTGAAACTATTCCCTCTAAAATTAGGAACTAGACAAGGATGCCCACTATCTCCACTCCTATTCAACATAGTACTGGAATTCTTAGCCAGATCAATTAGGCAACAATAAGGAATAAAAGGAATATAAATAGGTAAAGAAACTGTCAAAATATCCCTATTTGCAGATGACATGATCCTATACCTTAAAGACCCAAAAAACTCTACTCAAAAGCTCCTAGACATCATCAATAGCTATAGCAAGGTAGCAGGATATAAAATCAACATAGAAAAATCATTAGCATTTCTATACACTAATAATGAACAAACTGAGAAAGAATATATGAAAGCAATTCCATTTACAATAGCCTCAAACAAAATCAAATACCTAGGTGTAAACCTAACAAAAGATGTGAACGACCTCTACAAGGAAAACTATAAACCCCTGAAGAAAGAGATTGAAGAAGACTATAGAAAGTGGAGAGATCTCCCATGCTCATGGTATGGTAGAGTCAGCATAATAAAAATGTCTATACTCCCAAAAGTAATCTACATGTTTAATGCATTTCCCATCAAAATCCCAATTACATTCATTAAAGAGATTGAAACATCTAACTTAAAATTCATTTGGAAACACAAGAGACCATGAATAGCCAAGGCAATACATAGCAAAAATAACAATGCTGGAAGTATCACAATACCCGACTTCAAACTATATTACAAAGCCACAGCAATAAAAACAGCATGGTACTGGCACAAAAACAGACATGAAGACCAGTGGAACAAAATAGAGGATCCGGATATGAATCTATACAACTATACCCAACTTATTTTTGAAAGAGGTGCTAAAAATATATGATGGAGAAAAGACAACTTCTTCAACAAAAACTGTTGGAAAAATTGGTTAGCAGTCTGCAAAAAACTGAAATTAGATCTATGTTTATCACCCTGTACTAGTATTAACTCAAAATGGATCAAGGACCTTAATATCAGACCCCAAACTCTAAAGGTGATACAGGAAAGAGGAGGAAATACCTTGGAAATAATAGGTATAGTCAAGGACTTCCTCAATGGAACCCCAGCAGCTCAGCAACTAAGAGATAGCATAGACAAATGGGACATTATAAAACTAAAAAGCTTTTGCTCAATAAAGAAATTGGTCTCTAAACTGAAGAGACCACCCACTGAGTGGGAGAAAATATTTGCCAGCTATACATCAGACAAAGGACTGATAACCAGAATATATAGGGAACTCAAAAAACTAAACTCTCCCAAAATTAACGAACCAATAAAGAAATGGGCAAGGGAACTAAACAGAACTTTCTCAAAAGAAGAAATTCAAATGGGCAAAAAATACATCCAAAAAATACCATCTCTAGCCATAAAGGAAATGCAAGTCAAAACCTCACTAAGATACCACCTCACCCCTGTTAGAATAGCCATCATTAGCAACACCACCAACAACAGGTGTTGGTGAGGGTGCGGGGAAAAGGGGACCCTTGTACACTGCTGGTGGGAATATAAACTAGTACAACCACTCTGGAAAAAAATTTGGAGGCTTCTTAAAAATTTAAACATAGACCTGTCATTTGATCCAGCAATCCCACTGCTGGGGATATACCCAAAGGAATGTGACACAGGTTACTCCAGAGCTACCTGCACACCCATGTTTATTGCAGCACTATTCACAATAGCCAAGTTATGGAAACAGCCAAGATGCCCCACCACTAATGAATGGATTAAGAAAATGTGGTATTTATATACAATGGAATTTTACATAGCCATGAAGAAGAATGAAATCTTATCATTCTCAAGCAAATGTATGGAACTGGAGAACAGCATCCTAAGCGAGGTTAGGCCCAGAAGACCAAAAATCGTATGTTCTCCCTTATATGTGGACATTAGATCAAGGGCAAACACAACAAGGGGATAGGATTTTGATTACATGATAAGGCGAGTGCACACAAGGGAGATATGAGGATAGGTAGGTAATCCCCCTCCCCCCCAAAAAAAGATGACATTTGATGTCTTCAATGCAAAGGAACTAATGCAGAAACTTAAAGCAACAGAGGCTAATAGAAGGGGACTAGGAACTAGAGGAAAGGTTAATTCCAGAAGAATCAATTTAGAAAGTAACACATATGTACATGGAAGCAAAACTAGGAATCTTCCTGTATAGCTATCCTTACCTCAACTAGCAAAAACCCCTGGTCCTCCTTATTAATGTTTATACTCTCTCTACAACAAAATTAGAGATAAGGGCAAAACAATATCTGCTTGGAAGTGAGGGGATGGGGTTAAGAGGGAGGCGGTGGGGGGAAGGGATGGGCGGGGGAGGGGAAGGGGGGAGAAATGACCCAAACATTGTATGCACATATGAATAAAGGAAAAACATCGAGAATGAACACTTTTATAGATAAAGTAAAAAAAAAAGATGTGGTGTACAGGTTTGCTTTTCATATGTTGAACCATTCTTGCATTTCAGGAATGAATTCTAGTTGGCCATGGTGTATGAGCCTTTGAACATGTTGGATTTGCTTTCCTTGCATATTGTCAAGGAGTTTTGCATCAATAAACATCAGAAATACTGGTATGTAATTTCCTTTTCTTGTGGTATCTTTGTTCATTTTGGAATCAGAGTAATTCTGGCCTCAAAAAAGCTTTTAAAAGTGTTTCTTCCTCATTTTTTTTGGAAGTTTGTGAAGGATTGATGTTAATATTTGGTAGAATTAAATGTTTGGTGGAATTCATGTGTAAAGCCATCTGGTCCTGGGCTTTGCTTTGTTGGGAATTTTGTTGTTGTTGTTATTGATTTGATATTTTTACCAGTCATAGGTCTGTCATAGTTTCTTATTTTTATTTTTTGGTTGTACTGGAGTTTGAACGTGGGACCTCATCCTTGCTAGGCAAGTTCTTTTCTCCCCAACCACACCCTCAGTCCTATAATTTTTAAAAGTTTTTCATGATTCAGTCTTGTAGGTTGTATGTTTGTAAAAATTCACCCACTTCTTACAGGTTATTCAACTTGTTTGTTGGCATATAATTATTCGTAGAATTATTGTCATGATCCTTTTTATTTCATTATATCAATTGTAGAGTCTTCTTTTTCATTTATGATTTTTGTTATTTGACTGTTCTCTCTTCCTATCCTAGCTAGTTTAGATATTGTTTTACTAATTTTGTTGGTCTTTTCAAAAAACCCAACTCTTAGTTTTGATTTTTTTCTTTTTTTTTTTATTATTCATAAGTGCATACAAGGCTTGGGTCATTTCTCCCCACTGCCCCCACCCCCTCCCTTACCACCCACTCCACCCCTCCCTCTCCCCCCCAATACACAGCAGAAACTATTTTGCCCTTATCTCTAATTTTGTTGAAGAGAGAGTATAAGCAATAATAGGAAGGAACAAGGGTTTTTGCTGGTTGAGATAAGGATAGCTATACAGGGCATTGACTCACATTAATTTCCTGTGCGTGTGTGTTACCTTCTAGGTTAATTCTTTTTGACCTAACCTTTTCTCTAGTTCCTGGTCCCCTTTTCCTATTGGTCTCAGTTGCTTTTAAGGTATCTGCTTTAGTTTCTCTGCGTTGAGGGCAACAAATGCTAGCTAATTTTTTAGGTGTCTTACCTATCCTCACCCCTCTCTTGTGTGCTCTTGCTTTTATCATGTGCTCATAGTCCAATCCCCTTGTTGTGTTTGCCCTTGATCTAATGTCCACATATGAGGGAGAACATACGATTTTTGGTCTTTTGGGCCAGGCTAACCTTACTCAGAATGATTCCATCCATTTACCAGCGAATGATCACATTTTGTTCTTCTTCATGGCTGCATAAAATTCCATTGTGTATAGATACCACATTTTCTTAATCCATTCGTCAGTGCTGGGGCATCTTGGCTGTTTCCATAACTTGGCTATTGTGAATAGTGCTGCAATAAACATGGATGTGCAGGTACCTCTGGAGTAACAGTCTTTTGGGTATATCTCCAAGAGTGGTATTGCTGGATCAAATGGTAGATCGATGTCCAGCTTTTTAAGTAGCCTCCACATTTTTTTCCAGAGTGGTTGTACTAGTCTACTTTCCCACCAACAGTGTAAGAGGGTTCCTTTTTCCCCGCATCCTCGCCAATACCTGTTGGTGGTGTTGCTGATGATGGCTATTCTAACAGGGGTGAGGTGGAATCTTGGTGTGGTTTTAATTTGCATTTCCTTTATTGCTAGAGATGGTGAGCATTTTTTCATGTGTTTTGTGGCCATTTGAATTTCTTCTTTTGAGAAAGTTCTGTTTATTTCACTTGCCCATTTCTTTATTGGTTCATTAGTTTTGGGAGAAATTAGTTTTTTAAGTTCCCTACATATTCTGGTTATCAGATGTATAGTTGTCTGATGTATAGTTGGCAAATATTTTCTCCCACTCTGTGGGTGTTCTCTTCAGTTTAGAGACTATTTCTTTTGATGAACGGAAGCTTTTTAGTTTTATGAGGTCCCATTTATCTATGCTATCTCTTAGTTGCTGTGCTGCTGGGGTTTTATTGAGAAAGTTCTTACCTATACCTACTAACTCCAGAGTATTTCCTACTCTTTCCTGTATCAACTTAAGAGTTTGGGGTCTGATATTAAGATCCTTGATCCATTTTGAGTTAATCTTGGTATAGGGTGATATACATGGATCTAGTTTCAGTTTTTTGCAGACTGCTAACCAGTTTTCCCAGCAGTTTTTGTTGAAGAGGCTGCTATTTCTCCATCGTATATTTTTAGCTCCTTTGTCAAAGATAAGTTGCTTATACTTGTGTGGCTTCTTATCTGGGTCCTCTATTCTGTTCCACTGGTATTCATGTCTGTTTTTGTGCCAGTACCATGTTGTTTTTATCGTTATTGCTTTGTAATATAGTTTGAAGTCAGGTATTGTGATATTTCCTGCATTGTCCTTTTGACTGAGTGTTGCCTTGGCTATTCGTGTCCTCTTGTGTTTCGATATAAATTTAACAGTAGATTTTTCAATCTCTTTAATGAATGTCATTGGAATTTTGATGGGAATTGCATTAAACATGTAGATTACTTTTGGGAGTATTGACATTTTTACTATGTTGATTCTACCAATCCATGAGCATGGGAGATCTCTCCACTTTCTATAGTCTTCCTCAATCTCTTTCTTCAGAAGTGTATAGTTTTCCTTGTAGAGGTCTTTCACATCTTTTGTTAGGTTTACACCTAGGTATTTGATTTTTTTTTGAGGCTATTGTAAATGGAATTGTTTTCATATATTCTTTTTCAGTTTGCTCATTGTTAGTGTATAGAAATGCTAATGATTTTTCTATGTTGATTTTATATCCTGCTACCTTGCTATAGCTATTGATGATGTCTAGAAGCTTCTGAGTAGAGGTTTTTGGGTCTTTAAGGTATAGGATCATGTCGTCTGCAAATAGGGATATTTTGACAGTTTCTTTACCTATTTGTATTCCTTCTATTCCTTCTTCTTGCCTAATTGCTCTGGCTAGGAATTCCAGTACTATGTTGAATAGGAGTGGAGATAGTGGGCATCCTTGTCTGGTTCCTGATTTTAGAGGGAATGGTTTCAGTTTTTCTCCGTTAAGTATAATGCTGGCTGTAGTTTGTCATATATAGCCTTTATAATGTTGAGGAACTTTCCTTCTATTCCTAGTTTTCTTAGAGCTTTTATCATGAAATGATGTTGGATCTTATCAAAGGCTTTTTCTGCATCTATTGAGATGATCAAGTGGTTTTTGTCTTTGCTTCTGTTAATGTGGTTTATTACGTTCATTGATTTTCGTATGTTGAACCACCCCTGCATCCCTGGGATGAAACCTACTTGGTCGTGGTGAATAATCTCTTTGATGTGTTGCTGAATTCAGTTTGCCATTTTTTTTGACGATTTTTGCATCAATGTTCATTAAGGAGATTGGCCTATAGTTCTCCTTTTTGGAGGTGTCTTTGCCTGTTTTTGGGATAAGTGTAATACTGGCTTCATAATATGTGTTTGGCAGTTTTCCTTCCCTTTCTATTTCGTGGAACAGTTTAAGGAGGGTTGGTATCAGTTCTTCTTTAAAGGTCTGATAGAATTCAGCAGAGAATCCATCAGGTCCTGGACTTTTCTTTTTTGTGAGACTGTTATTGCTGCTTCAATTTCATTTTGTGTTATAGAGCTGTTCAGGTGATTAATGTCCTCTTGGTTCAGTTTTGGATGGTCATATATATCTAGAAATGTGTCCATTTAGTTAAGATTTTCAAATTTATTTGAATATACGTTCTCAAAGTAGTCTCTGATGATTTCCTGGACTTCCATGTTGTTTGTTGTTATCTCCCCTTTTGCATTCCTGATTCTACTAATTTGGGTTTTTTCTCTCCTCATTTTAGTCAGGTTTGCCAGGGGTCTATCTATCTTGTTTGTTTTTTCAAAGAAGCAACTTTTTGTTTCATTAATTCTTTGTATGGTTTTTTTGGTTTCTATTTTGTTGATTTCAGCTCTTATTTTTATTATTTCTCTCCTTCTATTTGTTTTGGGATTTGCTTGTTCTTGTTTTTCTAGGAGTTTGAGATGTATCATTAGGTCATTGATTTGGGATCTTTTAGTCTTTTTAATATATGCACTCATGGCTATTAACTTTCCTCTCAGGACTGCCTTAGCTCTGTCCCACAAGTCTTGTGGATTGTGTTTTCATTTTCATTGACTTCCAGGAACTTTTTAATTTCCTCTTTTATTTCATCAATGATCCATTCTTCATTAAGTAATGAGTTATTTAGTTTCCAGCTGTTTGCATATTTTTTGTCTTTACTTTTGTTGTTGAGTTCTACTTTTACTGCATTGTGATCAGATAGTATGCACAGTATAATTTCTATTTTCTTATATTTGCTGAGGCTTGCTTTGTGCCCTAGGATATGATCTATTTTGGAGAAGGTTCCATGGGCTGCTGAGAAGAATGTATATTGTGTAGAAGTTGGATGAAATGTTTTGTAGACATCAACTAAGTCCATTTGATCTATTGCATATTTTAGATCTTGGATTTCTTTATTGATTTTTTGTTTGGATGACCTATGTATTGATGATAATGGGGTGTTAAAGTCTCCCACAACCACTGTGTTGGCATTTGTATATGCTTTTAGGTCTTTCAGGGTATGTTTGATGAAATTGGTTGTGTTGACATTGGGTGCATACAGGTTGATAATTATTATTTCCTTTTGGTCTATTTCCCCTTTTATTGGTATGGAATGTCCTTCTTTATCTCTTTTAATCAATGTAGGTTTGAAGTATACTTTGTCAGAGATAAGTATTGCTACTCCTGCCTGTTTTCGGGGGCCATTGGCTTGGTAAATCTTCTTCCAGCCTTTCATCCTAAGCCTATGCTTATTTCTGTCAGTGAGATGGGTCTCCTGTAAACAACAAATTGTTGGATCTTCCCTTTTAATCCACTTCATCAAGTGGTTCCTTTTGATGGGTGAATTAAGTCTGTTAACATTAAGCGTTAGTACTGATAGGTATGTGGTGATTCCTGTCATTTAGTTGTCTCAGTTGTTTGAAGGTTTGATTGTGTGTACCTAAGTTGAGGTTACTCTTTACTGTCTTGCTTTTTCTTTTCCTGTGGTTTGGTGCTGCCTGCCTTTTCATGGTTAAGTTGGGTTTCACTTTCTGTGTGCAGAATCCCTTGAAGAATCCTTTGTAATGGTGGCTTTGTGGTCACATATTGTTTTAGTTTCTGCTTATCATGGAAGACTTTTATTGCTCCATCTATTTTGAATGATAGCTTTGCTGGGTAGAGTATCCTGGGGTTGAAGTTATTTTCATTAAGCGCCCGGAAGATCTCACCCCACACTCTTCTTGCTTTTAATGTTTCTGTTGAGAAGTCTGCTGTGATTTTGATGGGTTTACCTTTGTATGTTACTTATTTTTTCTCTCTTACAGCCTTCAATATTCTTTCCTTAGTTTCTGAACTTGTTGCTTTAATGATGATATGTTGTGGGGTAGTTCTATTTTGATCTGGTCTGTTTGGTGTCCTGGAGGCCTCTTGCAACTGTATGGGTATATCTTTCTCTAGATTTGGGAAATTTTCCGTTACTATTTTGTTAAATATATTATGCATTCCCTTCATTTGCACCTCTTCTCCTTCTTCGATGCCCATGATTCTCAAGTTTGGTCTTTTGATGGAGTCAGTGAGTTCTTGCATTTTCTTTTCACAGGTCTTGAATTGTTTAATTAATAGTTCTTTGGTTTTTCCTTTAATTACTATTTCATCTTCAAGTTCTGAGATTCTGTCTTCTGTTTGTTCTATTCTGCTGGCTTGGCCTTCCGTTTTGTTTTGCAGTTCTGTTTCATTCTTTTTTCTGAGGTTTTCCATATCCTGGCTGTATTCCTCTTTATTGTTGTCTATTTTTGTCCTGAGTTCATTTATCTGTTTATTCATCATGTTCTCTGTTTCACTTTGGTGTTTATACAGTGCTTCTATGGTTTCCTTTATTTCTTCTTTTGTTTTTTTCAAATTCTCTATTTTTGTTGTCTTAGAATTTCTTGGGTGTCTCCTGTACATTTTGGTTGACCCTATCCAGTATCATCTCTATAAAATTCTCATTGAGTACTTGTAGTATGTCTTCTTTTAAATTATTCTTGTGGGCTTCATTGGGTCCTTTGGCATAGTTTATCTTCATTTTGTTGGAGTCTGGATCTGAGTACCTGTTGTCCTCATTCCTCTCTGGTTCTTGTACTAATTTTTTGCTGTGGGGAAATTGGTTTCCCTGTTTTTTCTGTCTTTCCATCATTGTCTTTGGTGTTGTTACTGTTCCTGTGTCATGTGCAATTAAGTATTTTCTAGCTTGTAATAATAACAATGGTAATATTTAGAATGGAAGAGTGAGCTGAGATGGAAAGCAAGAAGTTAAAGAAATGGGAAAAACAAATACACAGACTGGAGGGAGAAAACAGAACAAGGTGTCAGACAAGAAGATTTCAAAGGTATAAACAGGGAGCTTTAGTGTACTAATCAACAGGAAGCTGAACAGACATTAGAGAGACAGAGAGAGGATTGAAAATCAAAAATTAAAAAAAAGGTAAGAATAAAAGTAAAAAATAAGTAAATGAAAGAAAAATCTATTTATAAAAATGTATTAAAATAAAATGAAAAAATAGAAAATTTTAAAAAACCAAAAAAACCAAAAAACCAAAAAATCAAAAACCCTCCAAGTTCAAATGCAGTGAAGTCTCAGTCTCCAATCCTGGAGATGGTGCCTCAGATGTTGTTCTGTAGTTGTCTCATCAAAGGGGACGCACAAAGTAGAACAAAAGTACACACACACACACACAAAAAAACCCACCAAGTGTCCCAAGTTCAAATGCAATACAGTTTCAGTAAGTTTTTCAGCTTGCAGGTGTAATTCGGTTGTTCTCTCATCAAAGGTAGGGAGACAAAGAAAAAAAAAGAGTCTAGAGACAGTTCTGAGAATGGTATCTGCAACTGTGGCTTGCCTGCCTGCTGCTGCCAGCCTGCTGTTGCTGGAGGTGTTATTTATGCAGATCTCTGGGGTGAGCTTAGCACTCACCTGGCCCTGCAGGCTTTGTTTGCTCGGATTTCTCCTGTGTGTGAGCCTCTGCTACAAGCTTTCCCCTTTCCAAGCACTGGGAAAGGTGACACTGCACCCTTGTTGTCAGGCTGCGTGTTTATTTACAGTTCATGTGGGAGGTGGGTCTTCCCCCCTCTCCTGTGCAGTTCTCCTCCCACCTCCATTTTCACAAGCTTTCCTGCTCCTGATTACTGGGCGGTGCTGCTGCTCCTGCCAGCTGCCATGTTTGTTTACAGCTCAGGTGGGAAGTGGGTCTTCCCTCCTCTCCTGTGTAGTTTTCCTCCCTCCGCCACTTTCACCAGCTTTCCCGCTCCTGGTTGCTGGGTGCACCCCTGCTCTCGCCAGAGCATCTCTGGCTGCTCGGCTTGTTTATTTACAGTCCCAGGAAGGATTCCCTTCCCCCAATCTTCGGCGCTCAGTGTGCCCCACCCTCTTTCCCATGTGTCTTTATTGTTCTTATTGCTTATTACTCAGTTTCTCTTTTTTACCCAGGGGGAGGTCAGTCTGTCCAGGGGGCTATGCTGCTCGGGCCCAGGCTTGTCTGTGGGAGTACCGCGGTACCATGAAGCTCACCTAGTCCGTGTCTTCCCAAGCCTTCTGGGCGCCAGTGACTGGTGGCCCGGGGGCCCTCCTGGTTTCTCCGTTTAACGTGAAGTGGAGATTCTCTGCGCTGGCTGGAGGTGTGGAGGGGTCAAAGTTATGCCTCTTCTCAGTGATTATGCCTGCATAGTGTATCTCCAGCATCTCTCCAAGATTTCATTATAAGAGGCTCGCTTTCTGCTTCCTCCCTCTAGCCGCCATCTTGGAATCAAAAAACTTGATTTTTTTCTATTGCTTTTCTATTAATTTATTTTGTCTCTAATATTTATGATGTTCTTCCTGTTGTTTACTTTGGTTTTATTGTTCTACATTTTCTATAACATCATCTGTCAAAAATGACATTAGAATATTTTATGATAGGAATACATAACAATTCTTCAAATTTGATTTCAAGCATTTCTTTAAATGCTAAAACCATGGCCAACCAGAGCTTCATAAACGACATTTCTAAAGAAGCAGAAGAAAATTTATTTTCCTAGTCACACATGCTGGGAATGTGTTCTGGAGGATGGCTTATCCATTCTTTCCATGCTTCTATCTCTGCTTCTCATTGGCTGGTGGTCTTGTATTCTCCTTGACCTACCTGGCCATCTATGATAGAATAAAATAGAACCCCAGTCACTAAAAATGTTTCTGTTATGCCTCTTAAAAGGCAGCATTGAATATCATGGCAGGGATCATCTGTTGCTTTCAGTGAAAAAAAGTAGAAATAGCTGATGTGGAATTTATAATTTTTTTTTCTGGAAATGGTAAAGGAATAGATCATCTCACTTCTTCACAGGGAAGAATATGCCCCCAAGTGAGTGAGATTCAAATGTGACTTCATGCTCATCAAAGTTTATATTAATCACCATGTACTGAGCACCTGTCCCACCTCAGATATAATACTGGGCACACAGTTGCATGAGTCATGGGCTCCCCTCTTTAAAAGCTTGTAATCCAATGATGGAGTTGTTTTTGATAAATAGAAAAAAAGCACCAAGTAGACTACTAGTAGCATTGTGAATGAAGGTTGAGGGAAGGGAGAGGTTACTTCCTATAGGATGCATCAGGAAGTTTCATGGAGGTGGAGAGACTGGAGTTGGGCTTGATGGGTTTGTATTAACAGATCCAGGAAGAACAGGTCATTCCACACAGACAGAAATATAGTCAGACCCAGCAGTGGGAAAATTAGTTTGAGGAGATGGTATGTTTGGAGAATATAAAGAAGAATATAAAGTGTCAAGTTATAAGTGTCACTTTGGTGTGGCAGAGATCGCTAACTAGCTACCAAGACGTCTTGCTTTCCTGTTCCTCTTTGATAATGTAAAATTGCTCTTGAAAAATGGCAGAGAAATCAAGAACTGCTATCCCAGCCTCCATTCCTGCATCTGGTTGGAACCACCTGACTAGTTCTTGCTTACAGAATTAGTTCCACACATACATGAGTTCCAGACTGAGATGTTAATAATTGGGTATGTACCTTATCCTCCCTCTGTCGTCTACTGTCTGCCAAATAGATGTCAATGTCCAGGGTGAACTTGGAGATTTCATGTTGAATATGGCAAATACATTGGTAGCCCAGGTCCCCAAATAACTGCACAGAGCCCAACACCCATCTACTCTACCCTCCTGCACTGGCTCTTGCATGATCAAGAAAAGAACTGCTGCTATGTTAGTCCAGTGAATATTTGGGACTTGTATATGCCAGTTGCTAACCTACTTCACATTATGCAAGACATATAATGAAAAGTGGGATTGGGAGAATGGAAGGTATATTTGAAGTTGGTTTACTTTAAGGTTTGAGATCAAGGTGCCTTCATTACTCTAAGAATTGCAGAGATGATGAGAAGGGACTACCATCACCTGCACAACAATGAGTGTGGCATTAGTGGGAATACTTTTTTTTTTTTGTAGTACTTTGCACTTTGAACTTAGGGCATCATGCTTGCTAGGCAGGCACTCTACTTCTTGAGCCATGCCTCTAACCCTTTTTGCTTTGGTTATTTTGGAGATAGGGTCTTGTTTTTTGTCCAGGCTGCTGTGGATTGCAATCTGCCTATTTTACTCTTTTTGTCATAACTGTGATGGCAGGTGTATGCTGCCAAGATCATCTTTTTTCTATTCATATGGAGTCTCACAAACTTTTTTTTCCCCTGGCCAACCTGGAACTGCAATCTTTCTGATCTCAGCCTCCCAAGATGATATTATTTGCATCCTATTGATTTGGAATGCAGAGAAACTTAGTGAGTTGCTAAAGATTGCATAGCTCCAGGATTCAAATTCAAATTTCCTGAATCCTAGACTCTTGGAATCCTGAATACAAATATAAGTTATCTTTTTTTCTGTAAATATGAAGCAAGCTGAAAAACCCCCTATCCCTTCTCGTTTCTCCCTTGCAAAGATAAAAAGGAGGGTTGAAGGCATTCCCATCTCTGGCCACACTGGTTAATGAAGGTCTTTGCACAAGTAGGATTCTCTGTACATACTTGCAAGTAAATGTACATTTCTTAATTTTTCTTAACTCAAATGAAATCAAGTTCAGAAACTCCATCTTGATGGGCTACTGAGAAATCCATCCTTTTCTCTCTCTGAATAATAAGGAGGCTTATGTGTTTTATGGAAAAGAGGCTAAGGTCTTCTACATCCAGCCCATCTGAGTTACTTGGAGACCCTCTATGGACAAGCTCTGGTACCTCATTTGGGTAATGTATCTTTGTGGTTTTACCGCTTTACATGTATCTTCAAGAGTACTGAGTTCTTACCACTGTCCTGGAATGCTCCCTCATAGGGTGGGAGCCCCTGTTTTCCCCTCTCAGTATAGATCTCGGGGAAATCACTTTTGGTGCTGGACATTAGAGTGGCCCCTGAATCAGTCTGTAATGATTTCCTATTCTAAAAACATTTTGAGGCCACACATACATCCAGTGTTACTTATAAATGATGGAGACATACACTTTTTAATCAGAGTTACTAAGGGTCACTCTTGTTTTCCACATTATTGGTAACTTTCCAACTATAAACAATGAATTTTTGTGGTAGATCTTTCGGCAGTGACATAACATGTTTTCATTAGCTGTTTCAAGCAGTCATCATACTTCCCTGGGCATGTTCAAAGCTTTCAATGTCATAATTACCTGCTCATTTCAATCACTAGTGCTTCAATAATCAACTGCCATGGTAAGTGATTCCAGGGAATTTTAAAAAGAGAGAGCACATGTCCAAAGTCTCTGGGGCACTTTGAAAGGAGAACTGGACAAATGAGTAACTTGAAGCATAGCATTTTATTGACAGCCATTTTGGTGAAATATGGCAATTCACTATTGCAAAATAATCTTGGGAAATTCTGTGGAAATGAGTCTTCAGGGGTAACATAATCTTGGCATCCCATCTGCTTATAAAGTATACACAGGATGTACTTATCATGTGCTTATAATGCATTGATCTTTCACTGTGTGAGCGAAAGTATTCCTTAATAAGGGAATCCACTGGGAATTTATTAATGAACTGTATCCATTTAAATATCTCAGGACCGATGATGCTTAATAAATTCATTATAATTAATGACTTAACAAATTAAAAGTACCTTTCATGTCCATTCAAATATGGTAGAATAAGTACTAAATTCTCCATCAGCTCTAATTTTGTAGCCATTCCAACTACTACAGATAATGAAGCTGATGACCTCCATTCCTTACAGTTGGTGGTACTGTAGACAGATGAGATAGATTTTTTTCTTGTCTCTACCATTTAGCTTGTGTAGTCTTCAGTAATTGCTTCATCTCCTTAAAGCATTTTTCCCTTTTGTAATTTGAGGTTACTACTACTTATGTTCTAGGTTTGTTCCAAGGAAAGATGAAATCAAGTTTGTGAAATTGCTAAGTGTGGAGAGCTCAGCGTATAGTAAGTACTCAGGACAAAGAAGCAGGTGTTGCATGATTATTATAAGTAGAGAGAAGAGTATATTGATGCTAATTAAAAAAGTGTGAGTAGATAAAAGTATACAGGGGAAGGTTTCTACCTCTTGGTTACAGAATCCATGTAACCAAGGCTGGCCATGAGATCTGCTGGAAGAGTCCCAGGGAATCAGACTGTCTATATTTCTTTCTCCCTGCCAGAATGACTGCTATATACAGTCTGTGTTAATTTTAACAACAAAGCAACTTACTAACAGTGTAAAAGTTGGTCAATCGAATAGCTTTGAATGAATGTTTTGACTGCCATAATGTCAAATCACTGGTTTGGCAGACTTTTTAAAATTGAATTGCCTGATTTCTGTGGGTTGAATTGGATGCTGTTCCATAAATTTGCTGCCATCAGCCTGAGCATATATTTATATTAGAAATGTATATTTAAGCTTCTGGTGAAAGGAAAAATAGAGAATTGTAGTAAAATGACAGTCAATAAATTCATTCCAAAGGCTATCACATAACATATGTGGCATTGATATTTTTTGGGGGTGGGAGGGAATGCATTAATACATAAAATAGATCGCTACTATTCCAACTATTAGTATATTAGATTTATATAGATTTTTTTGAATCCCATAAATCTATTTATCAATTGTTATTGAGATAAACAATTGAAAATGTTAATTGATTGTTAAGACTATTCTCTATGTTCAAGATTTTTTCTTGTATAAAACAAAATTGCTGGGCAACTTCTCTTTATTTTATTCAGTCTTATGTTTCTTTATCACTTATATTGAATAGAGGGAAAATATGAAATAATTTTTGGAAATATAGTAGGCTCAGGATAGGCACAAAAATAAATTACTGCTTAAGGGGCCAGAAGACAAGGTGATATTATGTGTTTAATTTGCTCAGTTATGAAAGGACCTCAAGGGCATTGGGTTATGAAAAACAGTGGGTATTTTGAGAGAAAATTGAGCCAAATTGGGTAGATTTTAAACATTTTCTGACATGTTTAGTATTGGATGTGATCTCTAGGTTGGGGTGGGGGTGGGAGGCTCTGTTGCTCCATTGTTCGTTCCTTCCACTTTGGGGAAATGCTCTTTCCTTTGACTCTGTTCTGAACATGGGCATTTCTCTAGATTGCTTCCTTGAAAATGGCAATAGAAAATGGTAGCAATAATAGGTTTTAAGGTGCTTGGCGGTGAATCATGCCATTTTATAAATTCATCTCCTTACACTTTATTTCCTTGCTGTGAAATAATTTAGACGAATGTCAGCGAGGGAAAAAGAGTGATTGGTGATTCCACCTCACCCAATAAAGCAAATTCCTAATTTTCTGTCTTTTATCTTTTGCCATTCTTTTGTGCTCCTCTTTGGCCTTGTCAAAACATATCGTTCAGTTAGAGACTAAAAATATTTTCCCATCGATTGGGGTTATTGATTTTTTTTAATCTGTACTTTGGCTTGAAGAGCGCGGGTGAAGGGTGAAAGTTCACCAGCTTAGTCTGCCGTTTTATCTGGACAGCAAAAGAATGTATTGCAGAAGATTTGATTTACCTTGTTGGTCAGTTGTAGACACTTCAGCCACTGAAGACAACCCTCCAGCATGTCCTGCTCCTGCTGTCTTTTTTTTTTTCCTGTACCCAGGGACTCTTGAAAGATCTACCTTCCAATTGATTTTCTCTCTCTGTTTCTAAGGCAGGTTTTTTTTTTCTTCTTCTTTTCTTTTTGGATTCCAAATTAGGCTTCTAGGAGAAGTCACAATGCTTTGTGGATTCATGGTAAATAAAATAGGATTACATATATCTTCTGAGGTTTGGCCCATTTAGTTTATAGTCTGAGATTCTGTCCCTCTGTGCTGTCACAGCAATATTTAATGTGACTGGATCAAATTTGCTGAGACCTTCCTTATTATAGCTGCTCACATACATGCAGTCAAGACAGGGCTTAAATTCACACTAGGTCTGATTCATTAGTGTGAATCCCAGGACCGTACTTAAAGTTTTCTAAGAGGCATTACAAGTGTGGAAAATGGCACCAAAGCTAATGTCAGAGCGGAAGTTGGAAGTGTAGTGTCATTGCTGTATGGCCTGTGGAGACCCACTTTCTAGATTAGAATCCTAGTTTTTGCACTGCCCAGCTGTGTGACTCTGGGCAACTTGTCTAATCTCTTAGTATTTTGGTTTTCTCATCTGCAAAATGAGAATAGAAATTATATCTATTTCATAACATGGTTGTAGGATCACACAAATAAATACATGTAAAGGTCCTGGAATAGGACCTGGAACATTGGAAGTTCTCAGTCAATGTCTGCTATTGTTATGATTATAGAAAAGGAGCTGAGAATTAGAGAAGAGGACAGTTAAGTGAAAAAGAGAAGTTCACACAGAGAAAGTGAGAACTCACCTCAGTATCAGGGGGTTGGGGTCTCATGACACAGCTGGATGCCTGCTTGCTCCCACTTCTTGCCACTTCACCCCTACCACTGGGCTGGCACCTTCTTGAGTTGGATATAGAGGCTCTAAGGTAAAACCTGAGCCAGCTGATGGGTGAGGCTGCTGGATTCACCTGTGCTCTGTGAAGAATCATATGGGTTTTTCCCTCACCTTTGTGTAGCTGAGGCACTTCACCCAACTTGTAGGCTCAGCCCCAGCCATAACCTAGGATTATTACTTAACCTGAGGCAAAGGTACTTAATGCCTTCATGGGTCTTGGCATGGAGACTCCCATCCTCATTGTTCCAATACTGGGCAATGTGTGGATCTACTAACTCATCCTACCTTCTGGTCCTTGCAGTTGATGTCTGGATGTGGCTCTTGCTCCTAAGAGCTGATTCTATGGATACATTGATCTCCTCTTTTGATTAAGAAGCCTTTATGCTTTTCCCAGAAGATAGGCCTCCCTCAGTGAGGAAAATTTTAAGTACAGTGGTTCAAGAACTTTTGTATACACTGAATCACTTTAAGGAAAACCTGCTTGAGGAGTGTGGGTTCTGTACTTTCAGCAGACATCTCAAGTGACTTGAATATGGATTTCCTCAGTCAACACTTTGAGAACTATTGATGGACTAAAAGGAGCATGGGCTCTGAACATGGACAGATTTGGGTTTGAATTTTCTTTGTCAGCTATATTTATATGGACAGGTATTTAATCTCTTTGAGCATTAACTATAAAATGGGTTTGTGAACTAACAGAAAAATTCTTAACACAGTGCCTGACCTTTACTCTGTGCTCCATAAGTGCTAATGTTCCCATGCCCTTCCCTGATTGTATTTGCCTTCTTGGACAGAGAATTTTTTTTCCTTTTTCTTTTATTATTCATATGTGCATACAAGGCTTGGTTCATTTCTCCCCCCTGCCCCACCTCCTCCCTTACCACCCACTCCGCCCCCTCCCTCTCCGCCCCCCCAATACCCAGCAGAAACTATTTTGCCCTTATTTCTAATTTTGTTGTAGAGAGAGTATAAGCAATAACAGGAAGGGACAAGGGTTTTTGCTGGTTGAGATAAGGATAGCTATACAGGGCATTGACTCACATTAATTTCCTGTGCGTGGGTGTTACCTTCTAGGTTAATTCTTTTTGATCTAACCTTTTCTCTAGTTCCTGGTCCCCTTTTCCTATGGGCCTCAGTTGCTTTTAAGGTATCTGCTTTAGTTTCTCTGTGTTAAGGGCAACAAATGCTAGCTAGATTTTTAGGTGTCTTACCTATCCTCACCCCTTCCTTGTGTGCTCTCGCTTTTATCATGTGCTCATAGTCCAATCCCCTTGTTGTGTTTGCCCTTGATCTAATGTCCACATATGAGGGAGAACATACAATTTTTGGTCTTTTGGGCCAGGATAACCTCACTCAGAATGATGTTCTCCAATTCCATCCATTTACCAGCGAATGATCACATTTCGTTCTTCTTCATGGCTGCATAAAATTCCATTGTGTATAGATACCACATTTTCTTAATCCATTCGTCGGTGGTGGGGCATCTTGGCTGTTTCCATAACTTGGCTATTGTGAATAGTGCCACAATAAACATGGGTGTGCAGGTGCCTCTGGAGTAACCTGTGTCACAGTCTTGTGGGTATATCCCCAAGAGTGGTATTGCCGGATCAAATGGTAGATCGATGTCTAGCTTTTTAAGTAGCCTCCACATTTTTTTCCAGAGTGGTTGTACTAGTCTACATTCCCACCAACAGTGTAAGAGGGTTCCTTTTTCCCCGCATCCTCGCCAATACCTGTTGGTGGTGTTGCTGATGATGGCTATTCTAACAGGGGTGAGGTGGAATCTTAGTGTGGTTTTAATTTGCATTTCCTTTATTGCTAGAGATGGTGAGCATTTTTTCATGTGTTTTCTGGCCATTTGAATTTCTTCTTTTGAGAAAGTTCTGTTTATTTCACTTGCCCATTTCTTTATTGGTTCATTAGTTTTGGGAGAATTTAGTTTTTTAAGTTCCCTACATATTCTGGTTATCAGATGTATAGTTGTCTGATGTATAGTTGGCAAATATTTTCTCCCACTCTGTGGGTGTTCTCTTCAGTTTAGAGACCATTTCTTTTGATGAACGGAAGCTTTTTAGTTTTATGAGGTCCCATTTATCTATGCTATCTCTTAGTTGCTGTGCTGCTGGGGTTTCAATGAGAAAGTTCTTACCTATACCTACTAACTCCAGAGTATTTCCTACTCTTTCCTGTATCAACTTAAGAGTTTGGGGTCTGATATTAAGATCCTTGATCCATTTTGAGTTAATCTTGGTATAGGGTGATATACATGGATCTAGTTTCAGTTTTTTGCAGACTGCTAACCAGTTTTCCCAGCAGTTTTTGTTGAAGAGGCTGCTATTTCTCCATCGTATATTTTTAGCTCCTTTGTCAAAGACAAGTTGCTTATAGTTGTGTGGCTTCATATCTGGGTCCTCTATTCTGTTCCACTGGTCTTCATTTGGACAGAGAATTTTATCTTTTGTTGGAATTAACTTTTCTTGACTACTCTTTCTTAGCTATTCACGTTGTTGATTTCCTGCCTGAACTGCACCTATACTTACTATACTCATGTAAACACTTCTCTGTTTAGATAAGGTAGACCTTCTTCCTGCAAGCTTTGGCTCATTCTCTTTAGTTGTCTGCCCCAATTAACATGTTGGTGGCATTTCTACATTTGGTTTAATTCTTTGTGAAGTTATGCAGAACTGAATTCCTCTCACCTTTCCTTGGCCAATAGGATTTGGCCAATGCTGCAGAACATGTATCTTCTCTGCCTTCAAGTACAGAAATAGCATGTCTTTTCTCACCCCCATTTGCTTCTCAATGTTGGCACTTTCTTGCCTGCCCCTAAGTTATACATCCAGTTGTTCTTGAGATCTGACCAATAGAGAAAAATTTGGCTAACCATCCTTATTTAGCAGGCATATCAGCTTGTAACAGACATGCAGCACTTTTAAACCTTCCATATCTAAATCTGGGAGTTAGTCAAGGCTGTGTTTTATGTGGAGATGAAGGCATTGAATGAAAGTGATGTTAAAACATTTACTCAACTTGGTCTAGTCACTCAAACACACAATTAGTTGTGAGAATAGGAAAATGCCATATCAGCTATATGGTCAATTCAGTCAAAATTTTAGTTTTGTGTAAACATGGTCTTCATCTTTAATAAACTTAAAGACCTACTGACCAAAGATAAGCAAGAGGGATACTGGCTTTATAGACAGATACTCACATGGGAATGCCACTAGCATGTCAGCTAGGGAAGAAAATGAATGCTGAAAAGCAAAGGCTTGCAGAAATAAAGTCAATACTGCTAAAATAGAAGTAAACTGTCAACTTTCAAAAAGCTAATGGAGAACTAGAAAAATATCCTGGAAATATGTTTGCTGTAAGACATAGATAAAGGGACATGCTCTTATTTGGTATTACCAGGATAGTCTCACTAGGTCACTGGAGTTTGAACCACCCTAAATCTAGGATGATTTAACCACAAGATTCTTAACAAATTACATCTGCAAAGATCTTATTTACAAACAAGGAGACGTTCTGAAGTTCTGTATGGACATGAAGCTGGGGCGGACACCAGCACATATTACAAAAACAATTGCACTTGCATGCAGTGTGGTGGTATTCTGAGAAGAGGGAAAGTCTAGATTGTACCTTAGTGAAAACCTTCATGGAAAAAGTATTAACATATTGAAGAGGATAAAAAAAGGATGAGCTGTGTCGCAGAACAGAGAGAGAGAGAGAGAGAGAGAGAGAGAGAGAGAGAGAGAGAAAGAGAGAGAGCTGGTGTAATTCGTCAAACTCATAACAACTTTAGTTGACTGTCAGTAGTTAGGAAGAAGTTTCAAAATGAATACATTCATCCACTGGATCTTAACCCTTTAAAAATAAGATAGGTTTACCCACCTTGAGAGGTTTACTGCTATCATCACAAAATGACATAAAGACATAAAGACATCGCATAAGGACAGAGACATCCAGTCCATCTGGGTATGGACCCTCTTACTAGGTCCTAAAAAACTGATCTATTTTATTGCATTCTTTTTACAACCTATTCCAGGTGGCTGCATTGAGTATATTTGTCATTCTGACTTGTTGACTTCTGGCCCATTAAGGCTGCCAATCTAATTAAGTGGGACTTTCTCTTGCTTCGTCTTCTGATAGAGCATCTGATTGGCTCACAGCTCCTGCTAAGTGAGGCCTTCCACAACTGTCAGTTATCTTTCTTAAGAGAGCTCATCTCCTGTTTTCTGTTTAAAATCCTTGGGATTTTTGTTTTGTTTTGCATTTTTTATGTTTAGGCTTATGCCTTACATCATTTCCCTTTCAAATCCTTGAGTTTGGGTGTTTGAGTTTAGAATCTAGGCTGCTGATGCATCAACTGAGTTGTTAGAGTGTGTATTTTGAGAGTCCTGGGGTTACCAACAGTGGTACTTGCATAGTGGTCTCCCAAAAGATATACACATCCCTTTCCCTTCCTCAATTGTCCATCATTTTAGCAATACTATTGACATTGTATCCAGTCGAGGCTAAGGCATCGTTGAATCTGCCCAGTTTCTTTCCTTTTCATAGAAAAAATCTGACTCTGCTGAATTCTTTTTTAGATGTTTCTTTCACAGTAGTCCCTATTTCCTTTCCTTCTCATTCTCCCTGCCTGTGGAGTAATCCTTACCCACAGCACCTGGCTATTGTTGCTGCTACTTTTCAGATCTTATTTAATAAGCACTTCCTTTGAGAAGTGCTGTACTCAGCACATGACATACATTATCTCATTTATTTGCCCCCCAAATCCTTTAAAACAGGTATTATTAGCCCATATTTTTCAGATGAGAAACTGAGGTTTTAAAGAGGTTAAGTGGCCTGTGTAAGGTTTCTAGCTGGTAAGTGGCAGAAATAGAATTAAGACCCTGACTTATGAGTACTCAGAATGCAGTCTTAAAAACCCTTTTCTACAGCTTCCCTATACTTTGTAAATTTTCTTTTCACTCATCTTTGTATCTGAAGCCATTCCTAGTTCCAGTCTTTTCTATAATCACTGATTTTAAATCTGGACATGTGTCATTTGTCAATTTCTTTCCTTGCTTGAAAACCTTAAATAGCTTCCCATTGCTCAGAGAAATTCATTCTATTCAAAGCTTCTTTAGACACCTATCCCCCCCCCCTTTCTGTTTCACTACTTACCCTCATTGGACTCCATGTTTATATATCCATTTCTTGGCTTATTCTCCCTTCCACCTGGTGTAGTGTTTCATGCCTATCCTAGTGGATACATGGCCACATTGTACATTCAGTATCCCAGGATTTCCATTTCTCCACTCATAGAACTAACTCTTGGTTCCATAATTTGGTGTGTTTGTAACTCATTTTGTTAAAGGTACTTAGTTACCAGTCTGTTTTCTCTGTTTTGACTGTTGAAAAGTATGAGCCGGACAAAGACAGTGGTGGAATTTTACTCATTGTAGAATTGCATCTCCAGGTGTCTTCTCTCCTTGAGGACTAAGCCAATCATTTCCCCTCTATTGCTGGGAATGTTTGCAACTGACAGCTCTCAGCTGAATTTCCCTTCATGAATTGCCTGTAGCAGAACAGAGCAGCCCAAACACCATGACTGGACCATATGGGAGTAAAAAAGCCTGGCCCCTTGCTTCAAAATGAAGGGTCATTCAGCTTCAGAACTCCCCATGAGATTGACTGAGTGGTTCCTTGTCAGTACTCACCTTCTCCTCTGTCTAATCCTGGTGACTTTGCTCTTCCACAGGTGTTGAAATTGAGAGCATGTTAAATATACTCTGCTCATAATTCTTCACTCCAGTGTTTGTCTCCCAGGAAACCTGACTTGTGATAAGGAGGTCTATACCTGGTTGCCAGCAGTATCTCAGCTGGGTGGTATAAGAATGCTGGAAGTTTACTGTTTGGGTTGTAGGCTTTTCTTTTTCTTCTTTGCTTTCACTACAGTGTTCTTGCCCCACCTCTCTGTCATAAATTTGAATTTTCTTTGTTTCATTTCTCCAAGAAAATAAGCCTCTTGTTGGGATAGGAGAAGACTGCCTGCTTAGGAGGAAGTCAGAGAATCTAATGCCTTTTATTCTGACATTCATCCATTTTTAGAGCCACTTCCCCTATCTTTGATGGTACCCAAAGTCTCTAATTCTTGAACCTTCCCTGATACCAGGTGCTGTTGAGGCAATTGGCACATTCTTTTATTCTTCTTTGTCAATTTTTTTCTACCTCTGTTAATTCTTGCAATTACTTTCCAACTTCCAGAAATTTGCAGTTACCTCCTATTTGCTGTTGTCTTCTTCCCATTTTCTTTACTCTTGAAGGTTTGTAGTTTTTACATTCTCCTACTTTCATTTTAACAGAGTTCTGGGGAAACCAAGGTTGAGCATGCCACACTTCCATATAAGGAGTATGAGAGGTTCACGTTTTATTGCAAGCTTAGCAGCATTTTGATTTTATTTTAAAAGGAAAGTTTCTCAAACATGTATGACATTTTATTTGAATATATACCCTATTTATTAAGGGGGAATATGAATGCTTTGTAGAGTGCTGGTGAGGCCAACATATTTTTAATTCACTAGAACAGTATAAAGGGTGCCATTGCCCCTGTCTAATCCAGACTCATGAAGGATCAGGGCCCCAGGCAGGATCAGTATGCCTAAGCAACCAGTGAAAAAATGAAACTCTTGATCAGTTACCAGATGTTTTGTTTGTGTGTCAAGGACCATCCTGAAGCTCCAAGTATATGAATGTCTGGTGTCTTGTAGACAACACAATCTCTATGGCTGCCTGAATTTCTCCCATTTAATTTTGATCTTTGTTCTGGTGGAGATGCAGTTAAAAGCTGACCAGCTACATCACTAGATATGTCAATTACAGTAGGAAATTAAAAATCATACTTTATTTTTAGGCTGTTTTCGATGCCCACAGCCATATCATGGCACATGCTTAGTTCAAGTTTTGGGAACACAAGAGTGTTTTTGAAAAGATAAGGGCTAATTTCTGGAGACTGGGCATATGTACTGGAGGTGGTCTGAAGTGTTGCAGCCTGCCAATCAAAATCTGCCAGCAATGTCATTCAAGGTCAGAGACCCTTAGAACCGCCAATCAAAGTCAGCAGGGCTGTTCATGTTCACTTGTCAGTGTTGGAAAGAGGTCACTCTCTCAGTGGTGTGGCTAGCATGTAAACAATGAGAGTATTTCAGTGGTCAGAGGCACATTCTGCTGTCTACCCCCTGGCGATTTCAGGATGCTTTCCTAGGCTTTTCCTATCCTATAGAGATAGAAGGCAGAATGGTAGGGAGAAAAATAACCAATTGTATTTTTTACAAAATGAGTTATAGGTTGTGAATTCTAAAAGCAAACATAGCAGCTAATTTTGAACACAGCTTTGTGTAATATTATTTGCTTAGAATCTGTCAAAAAGAAAGGATAATACAGAGAAAAATTAGAAATATAATTCTAGATATCTAAAAAGAGATACAGCCTTTGAATATTTTGTAGTGGACATTCACCTTCTTGCCTTAGCTCAGCTAATCATTTTCACCAACAAAGACAAGCTTTTCACTTACAGAAAAAAAGGCAATTTTTAAGATATGCTAATGTCATAGAATAAAGCTTGGGAAATTTCAGTTTCTGAGTCTGGAAGACAAAGATGATGGAATAATTAAGTTCCAAATTTCAGTAGGTTCTGATGGCAAAACTTCCAAATGGGTCATGTTCTGCCTGTTTTGCTTATGTATGGTAAAATACCTAGGTATTTCTGTGTATCCACAATGCTCAACATTATAAATCCAGACTATTCGGTAAAACTTTCAAAATTCATGCATTCATCACAATAACATAAATGCAATTTATGTTATTTTAGTCATATTATTATTTATTTATTAAGATATATTAATAATTGTGTTTTAAAACCCACAGAAGCCAAAGGCAAAAATGAGGCAAAGTGTGTGTATGTTAAGCAGAGATTTTTTTAAAAAAAATTTTGAATTGTGAAGGGGAAATGCATATTTAGAGTGGGAACATAAGGCATGGGGCTTTAGGGTCGGAAAGGCCTGTAGGCTCTGCTTTCTTGCTTTGTGGGTGGTAGCATCAGAAGGACCCATCAAGAGGTACAGCGTAATGGCAGAGCCAAAGGAAGTTTTGGCTTCCTTTTCTACCAGGCTATAGGAGCCCTGTCTCTTTTTTCAACTTATTTGGGAAGGGTTTTGGTAGAGATGAGTTTTCTGAAACTGCTGAAGAGATGAAGGGAAGAGGGTTTGGGGACTGAGAGGAGAGTGGACATAGAGAGGAAATGCTGAGTAGAGGCTTAGCTATTCAGGTGAAGAGATCACTGTGTAGTTTACATGGGAGAACCAGGGACCTAGGGAGGCAGAAAGTAATAGTAAGAAAAGAGAGGATGCTTCAAATTGCACAGTGAAGTAAAGTGTTCCCTTTAAAATGGGTTCTTCCTGCTCCAAAATTCGGATTAGAAACCTTCTTGGCCATCAGTAGCGATAACTTTTTGTGAATAAGTCAATGTTTGGAGCGAACAGACTCTAGACATTGAAAATGCCAATCCCAGCTTTAAGCCTTGACTGGATTGTGGAATATGGGGGTGAGATTGAGGGCAAGGGAGTACACATATTTTCCTTTCCTTTCTCTGATATCCTGATAAACACCCCTAGGCTTGGAGGAAAGATTAAAATCCAGGAAGACAAAGGAGGAACAATTCAAGCATGACTGGTTTCTTTCACAGATGTGAAGGGGCTGGCAAGAGGCACAAGGAAGCCAATTTTCAGCTCTGACAGCTGCCGAGGTCATCAGCTTCCCAACGGCACCCTTAATTCCTCAGAGGCCAGTGTGTTCTTTGAACTCAGTGGTTGTTACACTTCCAAAGCTAAGCTGAGAAGGGAAAAACCTGCAAATTTTGCTCTCCCCTAAGTACACAATTACCTGATCATTAAGACCTTATGGTAAGAATGTAGGATTCTCTTATCTTGTCTGGTCTACAAACCAGTGGTCGCTCTCATGCCTTATACATACACATATACTCACACGTGTATATGCACATATGTGTATGCATTCATCACACAAATATGCACACACATATTCTCATTACAGAAAAAGGAAGAGTTGCAGGACTTTTGCAAGAAATCCTAATGCCCTATTTGAAAGGATCTTACTATGGGAGTGAGGACAATTGACTGGGAAGAACTGTCCATGGGGGACTTCCGTTATAGATAGATCTAAGAGCTGTATAAGTGCAAGGAGGTTGAGAAATACAGGTATCCTTGCAACCTATTTCTGAAGGGGTGTTGCAGTGCCTGGGGATTCACTGGTCTGGCATTAGTGGAGCTTCAGCTCCAGTGAGTAAAAGAGGAGAGGTCTTGTCTTTATGTTCCTTCTCTAGCTACTCGGAATGAAGTACTGATGGGGATAAGGAACTCAGGTCAGTGAAGTCTGTGTCAGTGGGAATCCTTGACAGACGCCCTTGGAAAACTTCAGTAAGATGGGGCATGGTACATTATTTGGAAACTGAATATAGAAAACTACACTTTATCCGTAATAAACTATGGCTAGGCAGCACTATTTGAATTATTTTTAAGATAGTCATAGCACAAAGCCTGGAATACCTAAATTCATATAAATTAGCAATTTCAAAGTCCTTAATCTGTTGAGAATAATTTGGCTTAAGTGCCAGGCAGCTTGTATGAAGAGATATGAAGCAAAATTGTTTCATCTAACTTTTAATTTGTTCTTCTTTTCACTATTAATCATATGTATTTAGCTGTGATTCCAGATGTAATTTAATTCTTATGTATAAGATATAATCTGCACTCACTTATAGGTACTGAGAGAAAAGGATCCTATTGTATTACAACAGCTATGTTCTTTTTACCTTTGCCTTGTGGTCCAGGGGTCCTGAGATCCCTTCTGTCTCCACCTCTAGTGTGACCCTTGAGGAGTTGGAATATAGCAGAAATTGTATCACAAAAGCCACCATGTCATACTCTGTCTTAGGCAGCACAGGGGTACCCTTTGCAGGAGGCTGCTATTCCTGAGTTGCATGGCCATTCTTCCCTGTCATGCATTCTCTTTCCCAGTCTGAGCCTGTGGCCCTGATGTCCAGCATAGGCAGTTAGGGGTCTAAAAGGAAATGTACTGGGGAACTGGCTCTTGGCTTCTCGAGGAGAAGGAGGAGGCTCTTGGCAATTCATCAGGAGTTAGTGGTCAAGTTAGGCAAAGTTGGAGACAAAGAGCCAATGAATTAAAGTCACTCAATTAGGGCAATAACAGACCTAGAGAATGGCCAGTGACTAGAAGGAGTCATATAGGTAGAGGCGGCTGGTATAGGAGTGGGGATGACTGACAGAGGCAAAGGCTCCAGTCTGCTGAAGTGTCAGAACAGACATGGCCTGAACAGAGAGAGTCTTTCTGGGTGAGGAGTGAAAACAGCTTAGTCAACCCAGAACCCTGGACAGCTCCTGGGTACAGATCTTCTGGTCTTGGACAACTGTTTTTCCTCTAGATTGTTAAAGTGATTTTATGCCAGACTTCTTATCTATACAAGGGCTTGTCTGCAGATAATTACTCTCACTGAGAGTTCTGATCTAGAATAAAGAGACCATATCTTGTGACCTGACAGGGAGCTCTTCAGTTTGTTTGCTCATTCATTTATTCATTTAATTATTCAGCAAAATTATGAAATCCTACTGTGCTCCAGGCTGTCTCCTGGCTACAAAAGACATAATGATGAATGTGACATAATCCTTCCACAGGAGCTGACAGTCATTTGAAGAGGCAAACACCTAAACAAATAAATAAAAATCCATATAGTGAGTGCAGTGATAAAGATATACACAAAACGTGGGAGCCTATGGAAGTCATGCATAATCCCAAGGTAAGAGTCATGAATGTCTTTCTAGAGGGCTTGATGCCTGAGTGGTGTGTTAAAGATTGAGAGAGATTTAATCAGAGAAAAGAAGGGAGAATGGGAGCAAGGGAAGGCAACACAAAGACAAAAGCAACGTGGAATGAATGTAAGGTTGTTTTGGAGCAAGACTTGTAAAATGTAGAGGGCTGTGTGAGCTCATCTTGGCAATCAGGAGAGTCGGTTTTTATTAATGGTGAGTTCACTGTCATGTTCAACCTCAGACCAAGAACCCAACATTTTATTAGGGACACATGAAAGCCTTTTAAATCTGGATGAGTTGCTGAGAGAGACTGAGTTTGTGTGGGTGGTCCTCATTTGCCTCAGGACCAAAATTAGCAGAAGCCATTCACACAGATGTGGGAGCAATTCTTGCCAAAGTCTCTATTGACTTCTCTAGCCACTGGTAGGCTCTTGGAAGTCCTACTACTCTGATACTGATGTGGAAGGAATAGAATTTCAGCTAGTCTTTGGAGGGTAGGTAGGATTTTTGACTGGGAGAAAGAAAGTTACACTCATTTTTTTTGAGACAGAGTCTCTGTAGGTAGCCTAGACTGATATCAAAATCATGATCCTCCTGCCTCTGCCTTGCAAGGGACTACAAGTGTGAGCCACAACACCCAGCTTGAAAGATAAGACTCTTTAAAGAAAACACATGAACAAAGCAAAAACTACAGAGAAAATAAGCAAAAAATACAGAGAAAATAAAGGGTAAAGAGAGTGAGGCGTTTACTGGACTAGAGTGGAAGGATTGCTTATCTACTGCTTCAAAGTTAAAAAAGATAAGCAAAAAAAGTCATCTGGACCAGGTGACTGTAAGCCATAAACGCTAGGCAGTGTTGAGGCCATTAATGAAAGTCAATTTCTTGACTGCCAAGCCCAGCCAGTAATAGTACCTTGTTACTCGTGAGATTTCTTTACTTCTCAGTATTGAAGACCTGAGGTGCATTTGATTATTTATTTGTTCACTCATCTGTTTATTTACTTAGGCTTCTGTGAGGCACCATTTCATTTACATCAGAGAAGATGGCTGAAAGTTGAATGCTGTACTGTCTGTTCATTTTTCTATCTTTCTAAGTACCATTTACCTTCTTTTGATAATTTATTATTTTCTTAGCAGTACTAGGGCTTGAACACAGAGCCTCTTGCTTGCTATGCAAGCAATGTACCACTTGAGCCACACCTCCAGCCCTGACAAATTATTCTTATACAAAAGCCTGAGGGAATCTGAGTTTGTCTGAAATGTTCCTTAGCATTAGGGCAGATCAAATTTGAGGCCATGGGCAAGAACTGCAGGTCTTCTGTCTATAGCATCTCATGTTATGTCAATATAATCCCTATTACTTGGCCAGCTGTCCAGGTGGACAGTATCATGTCACCTTGTTACGTAAAAGGGCTCTGCCTGAATTCCATTTTTGTCCCTTACTTTCTTTGTGATCTTGTGCATCACTTCTTGAACACTGGGTTGACAGTCTTACCTTATAAAGTCATTATGTGACTTAAGTTTAATAATGTGTGTTAAGTGCTTAACTCATTTGCTCAGCATAAGTAAGTTCTGACTATATTCTCAGAGATGGGCCATTGTGCATAGCCACGGACGAGAGCCTAGAGGAACCTTTGAGATGACTGAGGTGGAGGCAAATCAAGGACTACAAATTGTGAGCAAGATCTTCTGAACTCTACTGCCAAGCTTTCTCTAATCTACATTATTTCCTCACAGTCTCATCTGTGGCAAGATTTGAACACTTCTACCAGTATCATATGTTGGCCTCTGTTGTAGAATGAATTTGTATCTACAGCTGCAAAAGATGGATGGCTAACCCAATCCTCAAAATGAAGGTGAAAGTACAAATAAAAATGAACCATTGCAAAGATCCATAAATAATATAAACCCCTTTGCACCTCTATGCACTCATTAACTAGCTCTCAAATTATGGTAGTGATGCCACAATTGTCATGATAGGGGATGGAAACACTTGAAAAATCATTAGTTCTTAGAGAAGTTGAGAAAATGTTTACCAGTGTTTCCTTCACAATTTCTCTCCTTACCCTTTCATCCATTCATCCATCTATCTGTCTATCTATCCATCCATCCTTCTATCTATCTATGTATGTATATATCTGTGTATCTATGTATCTATGTATGTATGTATGTATGTATCTATCGATCTATCTATCTATCTATCATCTACCAATCCATCTCTGTCATCTCTCTCCAACCCCCAATTGTCCCAGTATACAGTTTTAAAATGAATGTATGCTCATCATCACATACTTTTTTGTGAGGTTAACTAACTGGGGAAACAGCTATTTAGGTTTCCAGTTGTTTTCTAGGTAAACGTGTTCTTGATCCAAAGCTACAAATCTGAGCTGGTCTAGCTTTGAGAAGTGTGGCATTGTCCTCTATGGAAGTGACTATTTCTCTTTGATTCTGAAGTTTAAGGTTCTGCCCCTCACTTTACATTAACTGTCTGGCCAGGTAGATTTCCCTTAAGATATTCACGTCTTGTCTTCATAATGAAATCCCACGTTCTTGAAACCCACAGACCCTGCCTTCTTGATCTCACATTCATTGCCTAGTCTAATGTCTTCTGTATGCTGGAGTTCACAAGTGGAAGTCTGACTTAGATCAGAACATTTGGTCATTCCAGCCATAGAGACAGGACAAAAAGTATCTGAAGGCAGAACCATAAAAGTGTTGTACTGCAACTGTGTTCAGTAGTCATCATGGAGAACTCTTTAACACTAAAACAGAAATGTTCATCCCATCAGTGTAGGGGGATCAATTCTGTCTAGTAAGGAATGTGCTGCTGTTATCTTCTTTCTATCCATATTGCTTATCTTAAGAAGCAATCAGATTCTTTTATTTTCAATAGTGTACAATGATAGATAAATTTCATTATGTGCTCCTCTCTCTTTTAGGATGTTCACATTTTAGCTGGTGAAAAAGATCAGAATCTTAAGTTCAGGCAAAAGAAATGACATGATAGTTATGGGAATTTCAGGCCTCAGCAGTGGGGTATGTGTGTGTATGGTGTAGGTGGTGTGTGGTATGTGTGTGTGTGGGGGTGTGGTGGTGTGTGTGTTGTAGGAGAGGCAGCAGGAAGAGGACCTTTCTGCAACTTCTTAATTTATGCTTATAAGTGACCACTTCCTTTGACAAGACACTAAGTAGCTTTCCCTTTTGGATCATGGTTTTCCTTTCCTTTGGCAGTCCTATGCATTACAACAAAAATTTCTTGACTTTTTACTGGCTAAGTAAGGGATAGAATGAGAAACATAATGTGGGGTCTCTCTTTAGTGTCTGTGATTATTTTTTCTTTCCCAGGGCACTAAAAAATGACTCCACCTCTGCTTCCTCTTCATCCTCTTCCTTAGCTAGCCATCTTTAGCTTTCGGCTGTCCTTTGTAGTGTCATGATGTTTCCTGGGGCAGGTAGAGGAACATTTGATTAGGTCTAAGATAGCAGCTAGCAAAGCACCCTGAGCTCAGTCAGTTTATTTTAGAGTTTGAGTTATTTTGTTACCCAGGCTGAGCCCTGTCTTCTTCTGGAGGGAGTTCACGATCTCTATTCACTGCCTTGACATTTCCCTGCCCTTTCCTTCATTCCCAGCTCTTCTTTCTGTCATTCATAACCCTGACTCCAGAGTGGCCTACAGTGTTTGGGTTTTTATTCTTGCACATTTTACAGTGACATGTTTTATTTTGATATATAGAATCATCTATCTTTAAGGATTTCTCTAGCATTGCCTGCCTCTTCTGTGACATATAATTCTCCAGACTACCTCCACCCTCTCTCTAGTTAGCCTCCTTACAAAGTCTCTCTTGGACCTCTCAGGAACCTCTTGCATTTACCTGACTGCTGGCCACATTTTCACCTTATTACCGGATCCTTCTCATCTCTTCTCTCTCAATGAGAACTGTACTCCTGTCATTCTGAATTATTCAGGGTTCCCTGGAAATACCATGCCCTTTCATGCCTCTGAACAGGTTGTCTGTCTGCTTGGAATTCCTACCAGCCCTTCTGTCTTCTTCCTTTCTTCTACAGACATAACTTTCTTACCAATCCCACTGGTTATATTATCCATCCCTTTGTGAATTTCTATGCAACCTGCAAGTCTTAGGTGGCTGTTTCCTCTGTGTCTTTGACCTTCTCCTTATGTCATACTGTTTCCTTCACCCTTGGTCCTTGGTAGACTATATCTCTGCTAGCACTTATTACAGGACATTTTAATTACTTATTTGCCTGTTTGCTTGTAAAGCAAGGATCTTGCCTTTTTCACCTCTGTACCTAGAAGCCTGGCCCAGCAAATCCCTATGAATGAGTGAAAAAGCCAAGGGGCACACCAGGTACACCTAGCAATCTTAATGACTCCTTAATGATGGAGTGAGAATTGTAAGGGAGAAGGAAGCCTTGAGTCCTTGCTCAACTTGCATGACTTTCAGGGAAGTTTTTCTATTGGACAAGGAGCAAATGACACCATGATTCTCTAGAGTAGACAATTTATTATAAAATTAATTGAAAACACATTGGTCAGACTAACAATGGTTAAAATGACCATGTAGGCAAAATTTCAGTTCATTGGAGTTTTACATATTGGTAAGTTTTTGTGTACCATGTAAATAATACTACAATATTAGATATATTTGAGGCATTATTATCCATATCTGGAATTTTTAGGACTTAGTAATTAGTTTTGCACACCTTGCACAATTATTTTTTGCCTTGTTTTGATTTTTTGAGATAGGGTCTTGTTAGGTAGGCCAGGCTGGTCCAAACTCCCAGTCCTCCTACCTCAGCCTTCTGAATGCTGGGATTACAGGTGTGTGCTACCACACCCAGCTCCCTTGGAGAATTCTTACAATGTGTTGAAAGCTTCAAATCTTTGGGTTCAGTGTAATGGTCAGTATGTAATCTAGTGTTGGGAAGCATTGAAATCATTCCTTTGAGCCACAGATATGAGTTAAGTCATTAAAAAATTTCCAAGCTAATGGAGATACTATATTTGATTAAACATAAACAAGAAAAATTTAAATGCCCAAATATGAAAAACAAACAAAATGGGTGAGAAATGCTGGAGCCCTGACTGAGCCTCCTTTTCATCTCAGATGAACATGTGGAACTCAGGGGAATCTAATTTAAAACCAGCAACCGTTCTCAGTGCTCTTACTTTCCAGATAAGTAACCAGGACGCATGTGAACTCCAACTCCGACGGGTTATTTCACTTTTAGGTCAGTTGTAGAAAAAGGAAAACTGGCTGCATTCCAGACTCATTTTTTTCTCTGTGAGGGAAGATGTATATCTTTACTTTTTGATGTGATAAAGCAGAATGGAATTATGTCTTCTCAGTATTTTTTTTTCTGGCAAGTGAAACCTTGCTGAGTAAGTGGTCTTTCTATATTGGAGGCATCTTATCTTGGAGACAGCAAATGCCCAGTATTGGGAATCCACACACATTTCTGATTTTCAAGCATCACAGCCCTCTGAAGTCATGTGAGTCAAGTCATCAGCTTGGGTGTCAAGGTCTTCATAGTAAACGGCTGGAAGACATCATCTCTAGAGACCTTCGAGGTTGGCATTTTGTGTTATTGGAGGTCATATAATTTTTTTGTAGCTGGGTACACTCTTTATAGAGAGTACCATGACCTAGTCAAGAGGGATGCATAACCAGTCTTATTGGTTCTAGGCTCTTTCATGGAGAGGTAAAGCTTCAGATTGTTATAAGGAAACCAAGAACTTGAAGACGGGTTATATACTCTCTATATGAGAATGAATATAGAAATCTTAAATCAGCTGAAACCACCATAAGAAAGGGACTAAAGTAGAATGTAGATGATTACAGAAGATAAACCAGTGGGGGGAATAACACGTATATACACGGATATACCACAAGAAAACTCCCTTTCTATCTCCCTTTATCTCAAACAAACAAAAATGTCATGTTTTTCTTTTTCCTTTTTTTTCCTCTTCTGCAAAATTGGAGAACAGGAGGGTGTAATAGGTCCTGCCCAGAGCGGATGGTTGGTATCAGTGGGAGGGGGAAGGTGGTGGGGAAAGAGGGTAGGAGGGTGATTACAGTGCAAAAATGTGTACATATGCATGTAATTGGAATAAAGGTACCTGTTTTAACTATTCCATGAATTGGGAGTGGTGAAGGGGGTGAATTCAAATATGATATAGTTGATACATTATAAGAACCTTTGTAAATGCCACAATGTATCCCCACACAGCACAAAAATAAAGAAAAAAAAGAAAATTTAGAAAACTCAGTTGATGAAGGAAGTATGGGTTTTATCATTATCATAGGCTTCGTACAGAGTTTTCTGGAATGTGAATGATGCCTTCATTTATTCAATGTATTTTAAGTAGTTAATTATGTTAGATTCTGAGCCATGGATGAGAAGTTAAAGAAGTATATAGTTCTTGGTGCACAACCTCAATGAGTCCACATTCCTGTGAGAAAAAGATTCTTACAAATAAATATTAGAACAAGGATGGGATATTGATAAAGGAGTGATAAAAATAATCAAGTCTCTTACATGCATTTTTTTCTGCAAGTCTTATCAACTTTTATGCACATTTAATAAGTGATGAGAGAACTAAGGATCAGAGACATTAGAGACTTTCCCAATGTCATCACCATTATCAGGAATGAATTTAATGGGACAGAGTTTAGGCATTGGGATCTGAGTAAAGAAATTATTGCCGAGGTTTAGGTAAGAAATAATGTGGATTTGAACTCAGCTGAGACTGTGAACATGACAGATAGATCAAACCTCAATGTGCTGTCTTGTATTTGTCTTCCTTCAAACAAAAGTTTGAAAAGTCTCTCTTCTGCATAAATCATTGTACTGATACAGACTGTCATTTGTTGGACCAAAAATGGGCATTTGATCTAAGACTGGCCCATATATACTTGGGCTTAGATAGTGGCCAATGGGATGATTTGACACAAAAGCTATGGTCAGTGTAAATGATTGGACAATTACATCTTGTAACTTGGTTTATTTGAACTCAAGAAAGTGAGACAGAGTTAAGTGAAAGTTGGAGACAGCTGAGAGGAAAGCAGAGTGATGTTGGAACAGTTGGCTGTGACCAGCAAACTCCCAGTGGAAAGATAACTTGGTCACTCGAGTCTTATTGAACTTTGAATGAGCTTCATGTCCCTCAAGTAAGTTCTGATCACTTCAAGCCTTGCTGTGTGACCATGTCTTCATGGTCAAGATTTTCATTTTTATTCCACCACAAACACACAAAGTTAAATAAATTCTGTTCCTTGCAAGCAAGACAGCTCATCCAAAGTTGGGATTGAGTATAGGGCCCAGATGTGGGAAATTTTCCTGAGGAAAAAAAGCTGATAGGATTTGATGCCCAATTTTATCACTATTGATTATTTTCAAAAGCTAGAGAAACTGATAGAAAGAAGGTGACAGTATTTTACAACAAACCACACAAAACTAAGCCTAATACATGTGGTTTTAAACCTTCTGAAGTCTGAATTTCCAACAAAATTAAGGCGGTGATAGATAAAAAGAAATGAGCAAAGGATATAACAATTAGAAGTAACATAAAATGGAAAATGAATCTGAGAAATTAAAAGAATTGGTATGGTTTGGAGAAACCACAATTGAGTTGCTGCATAAACTGTCTTTGTTTCTCTACCTTACCATATATTTGTTTTTGCAGATTAATAGTCTCCATTCAAGGAAGAACTGGCCCTGGATCAGTGTTCCATCTTTGCAACCACAGGTGTTGTTGTACACATTCTATTTATGACCTTAGGAGTGAGTGAAAAATGAAACCTAACCATGAAAACAGGTACCACAACCAGAATGAACTTTGCCAACACTTCCTTCCTCGTTATTCCTAAACAGATGCACGATAGCATGGTAATAAGCATAAGGTTCCACACCTACAGGGAATGCCAGTTTTAAACAGGAGTGAGGACATGAGTGTGTACACGCATGTGTACATGAAAAAGAGTGGAAAAAATGAATGTGACTAATTCACTCATGTCTTGCATATCAAGTAACCTTCAGATTTCACCTCTTTGAAGGGGCCACTAGTTTTGAAGAATGTAGATTAATAAGCCTCCTTGCTTAAAAAATGAGCTTCAATATTTGTGCGAATCATACAGTCAAAAGAAAAAAATCGATGGACTATCGACTACCGGGGATGATCACATTCATTTTGCCCTTTGTGGTTGGTGAAATCCATGCTGCAATTACAGAGACAGGCTGGCAGCAAAGAGCCTCAGTCGGGCTTTCTGCTCCACATTAATCCAGAACTCCCATTTTAATGCAGATATAGATTGCCATGAGTCAATAGCTGACTACTTGAATTGTGAAGTAGCAGCTCCATGCAGCACTGGCAGGCTTGGAGCTTACAGTATTTGGGAATTTCAAAGCTTTGCTGTGTGAGCCAGCATAGTCAAGGCTCAGGGGGAGGTGTGGTTGTGCTGATGCTATTGAAAAGATCTGTATTTGGGATCTAAAGCACAGATTATAGCAAATTCAAGGTGGGCGGGTTATAGCACATAGGGTTGCAGAGCTGGAAAGGACCTCAGAGGTCACTTGCTCCAGCTCTTTCCTTAAAGATGAGGAAATTGAGGTCCTTAGAGGTTAACTAACTTGCATGTGGTTACACGGTTAGTCAGCAGAAGACCCCAAACTAGAAAGACAGATATGTCTTTCTGGACTTTCTAGTACTCTACATAGGTTATGAATAATCAAAGTTTGCTCTATTTACTAGATCACACACTTGTGAAAATAGAGTAGCAAAACCATCTCTGAATACGTTTTATTCAGTTCACTTTTAATATGCAATGATCTATGACATGGGATAGTAAGGACATCCTCATCCTAAAAGTGTGTATGCAGTGATGGCACCATACAAAATGATTAATATGAAAAAAGCAGGATGAAGCCCACCAAATGATGTTTGAAAATGAGGAGAGGGGCTAAGAGAATATAATAGAGGGAGTGAACTTGTTCAAAGTACACTGTGTACATCTATGGAATTATCGTGATGACCCCCCGCACTGAAACTATATGCTAAGAAAAATAATTGAATTAACTGGTAGCATTTTACAATTGAGGGAAAGGTGAGACTCTCTGTTATGTTTAATGACAGAATATTTGAAAAGAATACTTTGTAAGTGGTAAAGCACCACCCTCGTGTCAGGATTAAATGTTATTTTAAGGCATAGCTTTTTGCCTTAGTTTCCTTCTATTTTTGTTTTATTCAGTAATTTGTTACTTATATAAAACTGGACAGGGAACACTTTGAGAATCTGCATCTTTCATGTCTCTATCATCAGCAAATATCATAGTAAGTGCTCAGTAGGAATTTTCTGTGTATTGAATAGTTTAAAAAAGTCCATGTAAAGTCTTTTACTCAGAATTTGGTCTGTGGTCTAGTAGCATCAACATTGCCTGGAAGTTTGTGAGAAGTCTATCACTTATTTTTTCCATTCTCAAATTTCCATCGTAATGACCTAAAGAATCTAAAACTGATGGGGCTCAGGGTTGGGGGAGGTTGTCAATACCAAAATTGGAAGTAAGCAAAGGCCTGACACTTTTAGGAGTCTCTTCGAGTCATGCTGATATTATGGGGTTGAGGAGAAGGATGGTTAAGCTGTAAAGTGATCTTGGAAATAATTGGCAGAGACCCTCTAGTAGATTTCCCTTTGAACCCTGCCCCAGCTCTACTGACATAGAACCCACCATTTAACAAGATCTCCTGGTGCTTAGCAAGCTCATGAAAGCTTGAGAATCCTCTAATCTTTCAAACTCTATTACAATGAGTTTAGGTGTAGTCTACTTGTGACAATTGTTAGTCATCAAACATTATCCCTGAATGGCCTGAAAATTATCTACAAAAGAAGCTAGCTGTTTTGCTAGGAGAGGATGGTCATTGCTCACCAATTCATTGCCAAATGGGGCATGTGTTTGAGCAAAATGACAACATATAAATAATTATTTCTCTCTCCCCAATTCATCTAGTGTAATTTGAGTTAAATGCACTTACAATGAGATTCCACAGCTCATGGAAAATGTTTTCTTTCAAGTACAGTGATACACTTCTTAGTATTATGACCTGTATACATTTGCCCAGTTAACCAAGTTCAGTTAAAACAACTAGTCGTGTTGAAATCCATGATTTTAACTTTGTTATGCTGCACTTTACTAGAGTATTATGGCTCTAAATGTCTTCTTTCAATTGGGATTTGAAATAGAGTGGTGAGGCATGAATCACCAGTCTCTCACAACACCCTTAAAACCAGTGGGCTTTGTGGTTATTTATGGCCAGAGCCGCTCCCTTGATGCCATGCATATCTTAAAAGCAGCAGAGGATGGACTTCACCTTGGAGTTCTGGCTCTGGCTCTGAATCCCATGCTTCCTTCCAAATGAATTTTTAGGACCTGAGTTGATGCCTGAATCACTGTCTCTTTTGTGGTTCTACAACAGAAAACTCAATTTAGGCTGAGGCTGAGCCCAGATCTACAATACAGTGAGAGTACCCCTTGCCTTGTTCCTGCTCTAACTTGTCTTTCACTCTGTTGACATTAACTTTGTGACCTCTTTGTGATCCAAAATGCTTGGGGAAATCAGATGCATGGTTGGTGGAGCTGGATGTGCCTGTTTCAGTGATGGGATGGTCTGAACTCAGTAATTTAAAAGGTATGTCCTGTCAGCAACCAGTTCACTTTTACCAGTTTTAAAATGAACTCTACAACTCTCTGGGTTTCCATGGAGAAAACTGGGTTTGCCCTGCAGAGAAAGCACTGGAATCATTGATCAAGAATAATGGTGGTTCTTCAAGGGCTTATCTCATCCCTGCAGCTGCTGCCCCATGTTTCAACACAGCCATAGTCCTCCAGCTCTGCCCATTGCTTTGCAGGACTTTTCCCTTTTTCAGGCTTACTTTGTAAAGATTCCCTCTTGACTTACCCTTCCACGCCTGCCTCTTTAATTCTCTAATGAAAGATTTATGTGGTCCAGGCTGATTATGCTCTGTAGTCATGGGCAGGTTGAGCTTGTAAAGAGGTAGCTACAGTCCTTTCTCTCTACAGTGTTTCTTTCCTTTGCATAGAGTAATTCACCAGACCAGCAAACAGATCAGCTGGAAACCTCTTGCCTTATGATAGAAAAATCAGTTCAAACTGAATGTTTCTTGGAATAGACTGCTGGGCAACCAAGTTCATCTGTTTAGAAAGCCACTTCTGGTTCCCTGGTGCTGACCAGTTCATCTCAACAGTTTGCTGTAAGACATCAGTGGAATTGGCATACATGGTGCTAACCTTTAACCAACCACGGGTGGGTAGTTTATTTTAAGGAAACAATTTTCCCCAAGCAGAATTTAAATGCTTTCTTTTTGACTGATGCAAAAACAATACCAAGTTTAATTTTTTTGGTGGTAGTTCCCATAAACAAAATCAATATCAATGTCATTATACCTCTCTTTTTCCACTTACCACTCTTGTAAAATTATGGTTAGAGAACAAGCTGTTTAAGATAGAGACGTAAGTCTGTTCTTTAATTCCTTCAATCCCAAATTTCCATGGTTAATAGCCTAAGGAATCTAAAAATGGAGAGTGGGGGCAGGGTGAGGGAGGCTGTCATTACCAGGATTGGAAGTATCAGTTTATGTATCCACTCACCTACTGAAGGACATCCTAGTTTCTTCCAGGTTTTCATAATCATGAACAAATCTGCTGTAAACATCAATGTGCGGGTTTTTGTGTGAACATGTTTCCAATTTCTTTGGGTGAACGTCAAGGAGTGCATTCTGGATCTTATGGTAAGAGTATGTTCAGTTTCCTAAGATAATGCCAAGCAGTACTTCAAAGGGGTTGTACTATTTCGTATTACCCCCTGGAAGTAAGTAAGAGCTCCTGCCACTCTGTATACTTCCAGTAATGACTGGCACACAGTAGGCCCTTGAGACCTGTTAGGAGCTGTTGGTTTTCTTTGAGGAAGAGGATCTGGTTTAGCTATAAAAAGTAACAGTTAAGAAGCTCTGGGTGGAATGAAAGAATAGAGTAACTGATCCCAAAGGACTCTCCTAGGTAGTCATTCTGAGGTTATGATGGGGAGAGTACTTCCAGTTAGTTGGTTAAAAAGAATTTGGGTTGAAAACGATTGATGGAAATTATCTTGCTTGGGATTATTAGCCACAATATTTATGTCCCAGAATAATTTGTTCTCCCCTAATTATTTTGGCAGCATAAAGTTAGGCTAAAAACATAGATTTTTCTTTCTCTATTCCTTTTATCCTTTCTTAACCCCTATTAGATTTTTACGACCTATTCATTTCATGTTCTGATCTTGTGAATTAGGGTGAAATTTTGTTACTCTAAAACTGTCTCTTTCCAATATGGTTTACAATAGAACCCACCACCTTTAACAATCCCCGATTGGAATTAGACGATCCTCATAAACCCTGCCTTCTTAGAGTGTATACATGGGACCTCATTCTGTAGATTTTCATTACTCCTTGTTGTGATTTTTATTATTAGTTTTTTAAAAAAAATAGAAGGAGGAAGGGAAAATTGTTATCATCCCCTCAGGCATTTCTTAGTTATGGGAGTGGAAGTTTAACTATTGGTGGAGACTCCATGGGAATTTGAAATAGTTTTACTATTTATCCAAACTACCTTCTATCAAAAAAGGTAACCTTTGCCACTGGTTTAATAACAGTTGTTCAACTCAATTATGTAAACACTTGGCACTTTTGATTCTTCTGGAGTGTTATTGAATTTTAAAAATGCCCTTTAGCATACTAAGGATAATATTTATCCTGTCTGCCTATCTAGAAGCATAATATAATGTTAAGGTAAGAAATGTTGAAAAAGCTTTGCTTTGATATATGCAAGCAATTTAATTTTAATTTGTATTGTCAATTGTATGTAATTGTGTAAAATAATTAATTTAGCCAAAGCCAAGCCTGCTATCCTATGATACTTTGGATCTATTACTTGGTGTTTGTAAAATTTGCTATTTGTTGTTTTCAGGAAGGGAACCTCAATCCATAGGAGTGAATTAAACACTCCTCTGTGTTTCCTGCCACCAGGTGAACTGTATTAACTGACTTTGAGCTAAAAGTCAGTTAATACATATGCCCTTAAGATAAAAAAAATGCATCCATATTTGTCTACAGCAATATTAATTTTTATGTGGAAAAATATTTACTTTCTTAGAATCTCTGTATGATTCTTTTAAAAATGCAAACTCTGTTGTGTAAATTATTCTTAATCGTTTTTCATGATTAAGAGCAATACTGTCTTAGTTTTCCATTTGTGAAGGAAGGCTACCCAGCTCGTCCCCAGGCACCAGGAATGTTCTCATTCCTTATTTTGATTTTGGACTCAAACAAACTTAATTCTTCTTCCATGAGCCTGGCATTAGGGCAGTTTTGGAGAAGAGATAAGAGCAATTTGGATTACCCTTCTTCTTCAAGTGACTTCCAATTGTCCATCGCAAAACACACCTAGTTTAAACTTGCTTGGTTTTCCTTTGCTACCTCCATCTGTATTTAACCACTCTTCTTTCCTGGTGCCAGATTTCTCTATTTTATAATCTGGGTTCTTTTGTTTTTAAATTGAAAAGTAAAAAATGTATAATCTGTGTTATACCACACATTTTGACACTTGTATTCATTGTACAATGGCTCAAAGTAGTAGTATACATGTTACTTTGCATAGTTATTTGCTGTGATGAGAAGACAAAATCTACTTTCAAAAGCAAATTTCAAATGGACAATAGATTGTGACTAATTGATGTCACCATGATGTACAATAGACCTCTTGAGCTTACCCCTTCTGCCTATTGAAATTTTGTGCCATTTGACTGTCATTTTCCTACCCCCCCAGGCAATCACCATTTTACTCTCTGTTTCTACAAAAGTGAGTTTGTTACACTCCACATGTAAGTGAGGTGATGCAGATTTTGTCTGTGTCTGGTTTATTCCACTTAACATCATGTCCTCTAAGTACACACTTATTTTTCCAAGTGACAGGATTTCCTACTTTTAGACTGAATAATATTTCACTGTGTATATATACTACATTTTCTGTATCCATTCATGGACACTTAGGTTGTTTCTGTATCTTGCCTATTGTAAATGATGCTACTGTGGACATAAGAATGGAGCTATCTTTTGACATTCAGACTTCATTTCCTTTGGATTTGTGCTCAGATGAGTGATTGCTGAATCATGTGGCAGTTCTTTTTTTAAGTTTTTGAAGAATCTCCATTCTGTTTTGTATAAAGTCTATAGTGATTTATATTCTCAACAAAAGTGTACAGAGGGTCCTTATTATTCACATCTTCACCAATACTTATCTTAGATTTTTGATAAAAGCCATTCTAATAGGTATGATATTTCATTGTGGTTTTGATTTGCATTTCCATGATAATTAGAGATACTGAGTATTTTTTTGTATACCCATTGGCCCTTCATATGTTTTCTTTTGGCAAATGTGCATTCAGGTTCTTTGCCAATTTTTAAATTGGGTGGTTTTCTTACTAGTGAGCTGAGTTCCTTACATACTTTGAATATTAACTTCTTATCAAACATTTGGTTTATCCAAATATACTCTCCCATTCTGGAGGTTGTCTCTACTATTCATTTCTTCCTTTTCAGTAAAGAAGTTTTTTAGTTTAACATTATCCTATTTGTCTATTTTTGCTTTGTTGCCTATACTTTTGCATTCTTATCCAAAAGGTCATTGTCCACATCAATGTGATAGACACTATTCCTACATTTTCTTCCAGTAGTTTTATAGTTTATCTCTTATGTCTAAGATTTTAACCCATATTGTTGATGTTTGCATACAGTGTGACATGAGGATATAATTTCATCTTCTGAATGTGGACATTACTGGACATTTCCAGTAAATAAATCCAGTAGCATTTATTGAAGAGGCGCTCCTTTTCTCATTGTGTATTCTTGGCACCATTGTAAAAAATCAATTAACTACAAATATTTGGATTTAGTTCTGTGCTCTGTATTTTGTTCCACTGATCAATGAGTTTGTTTTCATGTCTGCACCATGCTATTTTGATTCCTATAGCTTTATAGTAAAATTTGAAATCAGCTACTGTGATGCATCTGGTTTTATTCTTTATCTTCTTAAATCTATTTTGATGAAAACATCAAATTGTACATATGTTGGCATGTTGTTGAAAAAGTACTTGTAGAATAAGTGAATGAATGAATGACACATGTACATACATACATATATATATATATAGAGAGAGAGGATATATATGCACACACACAAGTAGACAGGATGTACATACATATATACAAAATATACATATATGGACAGTGTATACATATATAGATCCTCCATAAAGTTAGATGGGTATTATGACTTGATTTGTCAGGAATCTTAATTATCTTTGTTGAGTCCCCTTAGGGTTTTTTTGTTGTGGAGTGACAGGTAAGAAGATCTGTCAGAATTAGGTGAGCTGAAATATTCAGGAATAGTTGAACTGACTACTTCCAGAGGAGTTCTTTACAATATTATTATTAAATTTTAAATGTCTTATCAAGCCCTTTTGTTGAGATAGCCTTTTATCTGTAGGATGGCCATCTTTTTTTTTGGTGGGACTAGGGTTTGAACTCAGAACTTCACACTTGCAAAGCAAGCACTCTATCATTTGAGCCATACCTCCACTCCATTTTGCTAATGGTTATTTTAGAGATGGGATCTCACAAATTATCTGTCTGGGCTGCTGTTGAACTGTAATCTGCTGGAGCTCAGTCTCCCAAGTAGCTAGGATTGCAGGTGTAAGCCACAGCACCTGGCATCAGTTTAATGTGAAACTTTGATGGTTAGTTGGGGATACAAAATGTGACACCACTTGACACACCTATTTCTATTTTTTTCAATAGAAAATTTCTTTTTCTAAGTTTAAAAAAATTGTTATTGCTGTGCTGGGGGTACATTGTGACATTTACAAAATATCATAGTTAAATTTACCCCTTCATCATTTTCCTCTATCCCCCTCCCTCATTCCTGGAATAGTTTCAACAGGTCTCATTTTTCTATTTACATCCATGTGTACACAATATTTACACCATATTTACTCTCCTACATGCTCTCTCACACCCTCCTTCTTCCCATGGTACCATCCTCCCCAGATAGGACCTGTTCTGCCTTCCTGTTGTCTGTTTTGGTTAAAAAAATGACTTTTGTTTAAGATAGCTACACATTGGTTTTCCTTGTGACATTTCCATGTATATGTGTATTACAACCCAAATTGGTTCATCTCTCCTATTTTTCTCCTTTCTATCTTAGTACTCTTCCTATGGTGATTTCAACAGGTTTAAAAATTCTATATTCATCTTTGTATAGGAAGTACATTAACCATATTCACCTTCTTAACTTCCTTCTTTTACCCTCCCTTTCTCATATGTGACCTCCCCTTAACGTGACCTGGTTTTCATAATATTGCTTATATTTGTATTAAGTCCATATTCCACATAAGAGAGGGCTATATTCCACATGCAGCCTTTGGCTTTCTGAACCTGGCTAACGTCACTTAAGATGATATTCTCTAGTTTTATCCATTTGCCTGCAAATAACAAAACTTCATTCTTCCCTATGACTGAATAAAATTCTATTATATATATATGTGTGTGTATATGTATATATATGTATATCAATCACATTTTCTTAACCCATTCATCAGTAGTGGGGCATTTTGGCTGTTTCTATGGCTTAGTTATTGTGAATAATTAAATAATGCTGCAATAAATATGGATGTGCAGGTGTCTTTATTGTAACCTGACTTACATTCCTTCAGGTATATCCCCAGGAGTGGTATTGCTGGATTATATGGCAGATCTATTTTTAGGTTCATATTGTTTTCCATAGTGGTTGTATTAATTTACATTCCCATCAACAGTGTACGAAGGTTCTTTTTTCATTACAGCCAATATTTCTTGTTATTTGTGTTCTTGAGACACATCTACTTCTAGGTACACATTTTACTTACATATCCTTCCAATGGCCTGAGAGGAACAAACTTTGATCTTTATGTATTACGTCTTCCTCTTATCATTATGTATTGGGAGGTGAGAAGAATGAGAAATGTCACTGCCTTTTATGGTATGGAGAAAAATCTGCTAACTTCCTTTCCTTCAGCTAAGTCTTGGAGAAGGCTTGTTGGATTTCTAGAGATGTGATTCCAAGTAGAATACTGAAATAAAAATCGATTAAATTTAATTCTTCAATGTTAGACTGAAGCCAAATTTTGAGGCCATAAGGATTTAGAGCAAGACCAGCTTAACTTTTCCCACTGAGCTCATGGCCTGGCAGCACCAAAGCAAATGGTTTATGAAGACTCATGCTCGACATTATGTGTCAGGGCAAGCAGGGGGAACTTTTAATGGAGACTGCAGACTCACCTCTGCATTGTATTTATTTTCTCTCAAGAAGTTTCTTAAAATATGTTACCTGATTTTCCTTGCATATGGATGGATCTTCACATAGTGAAAATTGTGTTAAGATTGCTTTCATAAATGTTAATGCATGTGGGTTTCACAGAATTGAAATATAAGGAATATGTAATTAAAATCATTTTCCCCAAAGTCAAGGAAACAAAGCTTGTAAACATTCAATCATAGTATTTCCTTGTGCGAATAAATTCATACCATCATTTAATGTCCTCCTTATTTCAGCCCTTTCCTCCTCAGAATGTGTCCCTTATGTCTTAGTTGTGTAACTTCAAGGATAATAAAGGAAGGCTGTAAGTATAAGGGCTGACTTAATGTTAAGTCTGCACAGGTTCTTCTCAGGTGTAGTACACTGGGGCTGGTGGAGTAAAGTTTCAGCTCCAAGAGGCAGAGATAGGATTGGAGGGAGATGTCTGAGTCTCTTAATTTTCCCTCACATTCGTTCTCCAGTTTCCTCTTTATTATGCATCTGCATCATAACTTGGAAACTTTTTTCCTGGGGTGAGGTGTCCTAAATTAGACCCAGCATTCTAGGTATATTTGATGCCCACGCCAGGACTAATAGCAACTTTGACGGACTTCCTACAATTCTAATTGTGCACTAAGTATTTAAAAAGTTGCCATGCCAGAGTGACATCTGACATTGTACTTACAGTTGTCGTGGCATGCTCAGAGAACACAATGGTGTTGCATTTATTGGACTGACAATTGCTTTTAGTTTGTTACAGGTTTGTTAAATATGTCTAAGGTGAATATTTGTTGAATATATGTAACATGTTTTCATATAAATTATTGTTAAAATACTGATTACAAGAGGACCATAAAATACATCTTTTCTGGTTGATTTTGTTTAACACATTGAGAAAAGTTGTTTGTTTAGATAAAAGTTTTTCTAACCATACCATCATAATCTGCAACTCCTTTGTCTTTATTACAAGGATATATAAAATTCCAGCATTCATTAAGCTGAAATCAAGATAATAATATCCTATTCCTAACCCATGACTCAGCAATTTCACAGCTATTTACCCAAGAGAAATGAAAACATATCTACTAAAAGATTTGTAGAAGTATCTTCTTAGAAACTCTATTCAGAACAGTCCCAAAATAGAACCAGCCCACGTCTTTAAGAAGAGAATGGGAAAGCAACATGTTGCATATAATGGAACACTATGTAGCAATAGAAATGAGTAAACTACTGGTGTATGCAACTTGGATGAATCTCAAAAACATACATAGTGAAATAAGCCTTCTACAAAAGAGTACCTAGTGCATGATTCTATTAACGTGGACTTCTAGAATAGTTAAAACTAATTTATGGTGCAAGAAATAAAATAAAACCCTATCAGAAACTGTGATTGCCTCTGGAGGAGGTAGGATCAGGTACTGACTGAGAGGTGGCACAAAGAAACTTTCTGTGATGATGGATGTATTTACCCTCTATATTGACAGCAGTTTGGGTAAGGCGGGTGTTATGGACTCATTCTTTTCCCACCATTCTTTTGTTGAAGCCTTAATCTTCAATGTGACTGTATGTGGAGACAGAGCTTTTAGAAAGTAGTTAAGGTTAACTGAGCTCATAAGGGTGAGATCCTAATCTGATAGGATTGGTGCCTTGTAAGAACAGGAAAATCTCACGTGTGGTCATGAGATCACAGTGAGAAGGCAGCCATTGGCAATCTAGGAAGAGAGCTCTCACCAGAACTGTGCTTGTACATTAATCTTGGATTCCCAGCCTTTAGAACTATGAGAAAATAAATGTTGTTGAAACCACCTCATCTACTGTATTTTGTTATGGAAGGCTTAGCAGATGAATACAATGTATGTATTCATAAACACATCAATGTAACCAGCACTCCCATCAAGAAATGCACCACCACGGTGTGCCTGAGCTTCACTATGCTTGCTCCCTCTTACTCTCAAGATAAGCACAGCAATGATTTTTAACACCATCAATAACGATAACATTTGCCTGTTTGTTAATTTCATAGAAATAGAAACCTAAAAAAATACTAAATAGAAACCTAAAAAAAAATACTAAAATAATAACACGATCACTGAGAGAATTGTTTTTAGAAGTGAGCGAGATCATATAACGTATCTCGAATAGTACTTGGCAAGTATTGGATCTCCTTTTTAAAAACTTTGTACATTTGTACTTAACAAAGATATAGTTAATTTTTAATTAAAATGGGAAGGAGTTCATTAAATCTTTTTAAAATTTTTATTTTTTGTTGTGCTGGGTGGGGGTACATTGCAGCATTTACAAAAGTTCTTACAATATCAAATATTATCATACTTGAATTCACCCTCCCACTATTCTCCTTTATCCCTTCTCCCCCATTCCTGGAACAGTTTCAACAGGTCTCATTTTCCCATTTACATACATGTGTACACAGTATTTGCACCATATTCCCCTACACCCTTTCCCCACCTTCTCCCCCTTCCTACTGGTACCAAGTCCCCCAGGAAGGACCTTTTCCACCCTCCTGTTCTCTTATTTTGTAAAAAAAAAAAAGAAATTTTTGTTTGTTTAAGGTAGCTACACAGGTAGAAAGAAGAAAAATAGAGGAGATGAATGAATTTGGGTTATAATACATATATATAAGGATCACTTCCATCTCTGTGCTTCCTAGGCACAACTAAAAAAGACACTTTAATATTTAAAGTATCAGGCAGGTTAATGAAGCAACTTCTCCATATATGGCCTCTATGAAAATGGAATGACTTGACTCACCATCCAACTTAATCTACACATCTGGGTCTTTGAGTTGTATAGCTAAAACAGCTGTTGGCCTTATTGAAATGTTCAGTCTCCGTTCAGCTATTTAGACTTTGGTTAGATACCCACTCAATGAGGCAAAAAGCATTCCAAACTGAGCAGATTAAAGAAATATTATCCTTTAGAACCCATTCGATCCCCTTTTTTAACCCAAGAAAACATAAATGCAACAATAGATCAATTTGACTGTAAATATTATCTAAGTATGTCCTTTAAAAGCCAAAGGAATGTCAGATACAATTTATTTTCCACCAGTGCAAGCTGAGACATTAAGTGGCAATTCTACTTCCATTAGCTAAATCTGGCAAATATGCAACTGTTTAAAGGCATTGTCAATAGCCAGTGTACAATTAAGTATTTGTACTGGTGCCTTATTAAATTACCCTTTTCAAGTAGGCATAATAAACTAGGAGTTCGCTGTACAGATTTTAATGGGTAAAGTCAGATCAGTATAGGTTTTATCTAGAGAGAATTTAGTGCACTCTCTAATGAAGTAAATGTCAAGTGTTCTGACCAAATAAATCTTAATTTCCTAAAAACTTTTTTTGAGGAGGTAAAGAAAATGGTAAAATAAAAATTCCTGCAAATACAATTGTCATGATCTTTTTAATGTTATTGAAACAACTTTAAAATTACTATTTTTTTAATAACAAAATTTATTTTGTTTCAAACTGAGAGCATTGTTCTACACAGCAGATTTCTAATCTTCCAATCTGTAAGATTCCTCACTGGGGCTGGATGATAAATAGGAAAATGAGGAGGGGGATGGATGGAATGACAATTAGAATAAGGCAGCTGTGGAGGAGATTGGTAAGCAACTAGCTGGAGAAGACTGAGATCTACTGGAAGATTCTAATTTTCTCATGGGTCCTTCTGCATCTTGTCTGCAGAGCAATGCTAACTAGAAAGTGTTCAAAGTTCTCTAGCATGCATTAGTCTCTGTTTTCCATTAGTCACTGGGTAGAGTTTTTAATGACATGATTCTTAAGCAATGACTGTCCTTCTGGGTCTGGAATCACATTAATGTCTATGTAAAAATAATTCTGCTCCCATTTTCCTCCTCTCCCATCTGTGTACCAATCTTAGAAATATTTGGCTCCTGGATGGCCTTTAATTGCTGGGTCTGACCCAAACCAAAATTTTTAGTACTCTCAACTTAAACTCTGATTAAACCTGAATGAAATAAGTACCTTTGCAAAAATCTCTTTAAGCAGTGTAAGTTTGTATAGTTTGTATTAATTGTTTGACTACATGACTGAATTTTTGTAGCTTTATTTAGCTGTTTGATATATGTGAGGACAGTCTCTTGTGTTGTTCTTTTTCTAAAATTTGCCAGGAGGAATAGTACTTTGCTATCACATAAAACATAATCCTGGGGGTGTTTGCTCTAAAGGAACATTCCTTAAAGATAAATTGTACTTGAGATATTTCTGAGGACTTTTTCAAGGAGTTGTGATAGATTTTTAGTAATGGAAATAATCAATTTACCTCTCCCGAAAACTTTGAAAAAAAATTTTTTTTGACATACTGGGGATTGAACTCAGGGCCTCACACTTACCCAAGCACTTGAGCTACATGCCCAGCCCTTTTGTTTTTGTTTTGTTTTTGTGATAGGGTCTTGTTAATTTTGCCTGGACTGGCCTCCAACTCCTGTCTTTGCCTCCCATTAGTTTGATATAATGAAGTAGTTAAAAGTGAGGACATGTTTGTATTTTGAATTTTTAAATGCTAATTATAATCTTGATTTTTTAAAATCTTGAGTATTAGATTAATGAAAAATAAGGATATTGAGGCACAGAGGGATTTTAGTGACTTCTAAATAAGGTAAAAAAAAGAAAAAAGACCCCTAGGGTTTGAAATCAAGATTGCTAGTTTTGAGACACAAAATAAATACCTTCATTATCTTTAGAATATATTTCTAAAAATACAAAAACAAAAATAAAAAAACTCTATGATTCTTTGAATCATGGAAAAGTCTGCCTAATCTTTTACAGAATTTTCTAATTTTTCAAAACTGGTGTCTTTACAATGCAAACATACAGGTTTTATTATTCCTGTCCCTTGTCTTATTCAAAACACCTTGGAGAAGGAAGGTGTATGTGGTGGAGGAAGGAAGGAGAAGGGAGATGTGAGGTCTTGTTATGACTCACCACTGACAAACTTTGAAAGCTTGAGCAAATCAGTTGCTCACTCTGGCCTTGGGGAATTGAAGTAGATAATGTGTTAAGAACAATAAAGAGTTAAAAATTATTTTTTGTTTTTGTTGTTTTGTTTCATGGTTTTTTGCTTGTTGGTTTGTTTTCCAGTCTGCTCTGAGCCCAGGGAAATTAGAGCAAGTGTTGAAGCAGAAACCAGGAAAAAAACTCACAGAGCAGTCTTCCTGAAAGTACAGTTCAGGGCTGTCTTTCAAATAATACAATCCCTGGGCCGTATCATTTAGAATCAGAACTTTCTAGAGGGCATGGAAGTGAGGTGGGTCTGTAAGTCTAACAAGTATCGCAGGTGGTTTTGATGCTCATTGAACTTTAAGAACCAGTACTATGAGATGAACACATCTGTTTCTGTTTCCCTGATGACATTAAAATTTTTTAACATAAATTAGTTGTATAAAGGGGTTTCACTGTGATATTTCCATACATGCATAAGATATACCTGGATCAAATTGGCCCCCTCTATCACTCCCACTCATCCCCCCTCCCTTTCTTAAAATAATTTCAGTAGGTTCCATTTTCACACATGTGTGTAAAGCACTGAGATCATTTCACCCCTGCCTCTGCCCTCTCCTTTTTGCTCCCCCTCCCCACACTGGCACTCACCTCCAAACAGAACCTGCCTTACATTCCTGACAAAAATACTCTTAAAAGCCATCTTTAAGAAAGGCTAGTCTTTCTTGCAGAAAACATGAGCATAATCTGTAGCTAATGGCTAATGGTTAGGGAGCTATGAGGCCAGTGTGGGTTATGAGGCCAGGCCAGCTAGCGCAATCAGGGACCCATAAGACTTCTAAGGAAGGTTGTTTGAGGAACTGGGAGGATGAAGCTTGTTTAGAAGGGGTGGACCTGAGACCTGGTTCTGGGAGGTGATCTCTGATAAGACAGTGTAGTCTTAATACAGAGCTGACAGGGACAGTTAAAACAGGGCCTAGCATCAGAGAGAGGCCGAGGGAGACAGAACCTAGGCCAGAGCCATGGAAAACAGAGGGCAGACAGAGCCATGCCAAAGGCAGTTCAGGCCTTGTCTGCCGTTAAATATGGTAAATCTGTGTCCTATAAAGTGAGAGCCAAGGGGTTCTGGGATCCTTTAGCCAGCCAGTCCAGATGGATCCAGCAAGGAACCATTGGCCCAGGACCTCCTATGGCTAAATCATGAGTAATTTGGTCTCTGTCCTCTTCCTACCTTTGTATGTATAGCGTTGTCCTTGGATATTGTTTTAAACATTCCCAGTGAATCATCTTTGTGGTTTTCACAGCATTCAGAATAAGTAATATCCTTCAGGTCATATAACTCAGTAATTTCTGAACTAGGTGGTCCTTAAAAAATAAAAAGTCCCTATTGGGACCCAAATCAGGGTTGCTTCACATTTGGCATTCTGAGGGTCAGTTCTGGGATCCATCTGCTATTCTTATTCCTGTCCCAAATTTAGGAACTATGGAACCTGAACTGGTTTTCCTCTGTAAAATGAAGGCAAAGATAGGACCTAGCTTGTAGATCTATTATGAGCGTTAGAAAGTGATGTGTGTAAAGTGCTTACAACATCCCCTGCACACAGTAAAACAGACACCTGCCTGTGATGTAGAACTAGAAGGATGCTCAAACTGCATCCTTACTGACTAACAATGGGGCTTTGAAGTTCCTACTGTTGATACTCTTGGTTAAGATAGCAGCACATCTAGAATTGTTGAATAGATTCAGGAGGAGTACTTGTTAAGTTATTATCCTGTGGCAATTTCAGATGAGCTATCTAGCCACACAGGGAATTACCCTTAGATGAACCGAAGTCTGAGCAATTCAAGAAAGTTTTCACAGGGCACACCAGAGTGAGGGCCTGTGGGTAAACCAAGGCTGCATAAAGCAAGAAGGAACCAGGGAGCACTCTTTCTACTTTGCTTCTCCAGCCAGCCTTGCCTATGAGAGCAATTAACAATGACAGAGGTATTCTGACTCTTAACCAGAATCTAGATGTGGTTGTGCTCCTGTGGAATACACGTTAAAGAAGCCTGCCGTCCTTCTGTCTTTCTTAGGGGCTCTGTAAAGCACTAGGCTGCAGTCCTCTATTGATCATCAGATAGTACAGCCAGGCTCTCAGCTGCCTTGACAGTTGCCTCTGCTCAGAGCCCCAGAAGCAGAGTGAACCTTTCTACTGTGGTGTTCTCTGGGAAGAGCTCTTGTTCACACAGATAATCTCCAATCCTGCACAATGTGGAAAGAGAGAAAAAAAAATGGCTCCTGAACAAGAGCTTGCTATTGTGGGAGGAGTGAGTGAAGGGAGAAACAGCAGCCATCTTGTACAAGGGTAATGAATTTAGGATTTATTTGAACCACTTAGGCTACCTCTTGTCTACATGATCTTCTGTCACATTGAAAGAAACTGATGTTTATTAATTCCAACAATGAGAAGCTTCTTGACTTTAAATCAGAGAATCTACAGAGCCCCTATCCATTTATTGGGTGACTTTATTCTATTATTTCCGACAATGTTCTTATGTATGATAAGATCTATATTCATAATCTGTATATTTATGTGTTTAAAATTATAACTTGGTGTATTTAGTTGGTTTATGTTACATGCTGCATTTGAAGTAGAATTCCTTTCATTGACATGCTATAATGCCCCCCTAATATTCTTGTTATTGATTTTAGTATTTCAGAAGTATTATTCATGGTGACACCTACTGGGAAGCAAATTTCAGTTATATCAATAGATATTATTATAATATAAAACACATTAATATTTGATGGTGACATAAGTATGACACAAAGGCAATAAACTCATTAATAATCACGCACATATCATTAATAAAGAATTCCAAGATGGCAACTATGAATTTTCAGCACTAGTATCTACAGTCCACTATTCATTTACTAAATGTATTTGTCCGCTGTTCCCAAAAACTATTCTCAATTAGTGAGGCTGATTCTCCTTTAAGGTAACATAAAGCTTGAAATTAATTGTAATGATAATATCAGCATCAAATCCATGAATTCTCTAAAAAGGAAATTTATCAAAACATAAAAATACTTCCTTCTTTTTTCTTTTTCTTTTTTTTCCTTCTTCTTCTCTTCCTTTTTTTTTTTTCTGGTGTGTGTGTTGCTTGGCAACCAGCATTGATCCGTTCAAAAAAAAAAGTATCACATGACTTAGGAATTGCTAGTGGCGATATTACTCTGTCATTTTTCTTTCTCATACCAAGCTGATGAAGGTATTACTAACTGGAACAGCTATTAATTGTTTCCTCCTTTTTTGAAGTTTAATTTTAATGTATACCAGCCATTGAGAATGGTTTTATTGAAGACAGTGGCATAGGAGAAATGGCCCAAGAGAGCTGAGTGGAAAAGACTTCTTTAGAGATAAAAGAGAAGTATCACATTTAATTTTTTATTCACGATTCACCAGGTCAATCTTGCCTTCCCCGAATATCAATCATGGCAAAAAATAAGGTCAGCCTCCCTTTTCCCTGACTTGTATTTTAAAACTCCCTCAAAACTCTAATGCTACCTTTCATAAAGTGAATGTGTATGTAAGTTTCTGTGTTTGTTGAAACTGTTGTGATTGTTCCAGTGCCATCGTGTGTCGCCTTGGATTTTCCCATCAATCTGATGTGTTCCACTCCTATTCACATGGTTCAGTTTCCTGCTTAACATCAACCTTCTTTGAGCAGGGTACTTGGTTCTCAGATGAAATCTTTGATCTATGGTGCATCTCTTTTTTCTAAATAATGCTGCTGCTTAAAAGCATCCAATATTTTTGGGCCCTCAACCCATTGATGCGAGAATTTTTGTTGTTAGAATTAAACAAAGCGCAAGCTATGGACAATAGAAATGTTGCCAAACTCGTTTTTATAAAGTATTTTTTTCTGTAAAAGAATCAGCCTTGAAGAAATTGTGCTTTGTTTGCAGGTAAGGGACAAGTGACAACACTGTCATGTCAATCAAATAGCCAAAAGTGTGTCACAAGTACATATAATGTACTTTTCTTTCCATATCCTTCGCCTTTTATCTATGGTTATTTGTTTATGTTGAAAGACTTTGAAACCTATTCCCATCTGAAGTGTATCCAGTTTTCCCCTCTGCGTTACACATTCTCTATGTTTGTGAGAACTGATGCTGTTTTCCTATATTGTTTTGTGGCTTCTCCACCCCACTGCATGTGAGTCTAACCAGGCAGAAGCTTCAAGACACTCTAACTGTCTAATACCTGACTCTCTCTCTCTCTCTCATTACAGCTCCAAGTGACCATTTTCAAGGTAAAAGGTCAGCCCCATCCCCATCCCTTTGGAACCAATGTGCATCAACCTTCTAACCTCTGCCTCAGAGAGATGACGGCTGTTTGGGCTGCAATCCCTTCATTACAGATGGTCCATATTTTATATTTAGTGTGGGAGGTCAAATTTAGGAAGGCAATTTCTCTTAAAGCTAAGAGTTCCAATAATCCAACGTCTTCTATTGGCTTATGGTGAGTGGGCAGTAATGGGTTTATGGGAAATGCACGCTGGTTGTCTTTTCCAGGGAGGGGATTATTCCTGTCAATCTAAATTTTTAGAATTGGTGGGCTCCCATTGTTTATTATTCAGCAAGCTTTTATTAGATTGTCTCTAAGCACAAAGCAGCAAGTGGAGCATCCTTCTGAGCAGGCTGGCAGGCTGGATCAATATCTCTAGGCATTTAAAATCTTGGATAAAATAATGCTACATTTTCAACTTGGCTCCAGAAGAGGAGTTCTGCATGTAGTTCTGTCTTAGGAAGAAGGTAGAGGAAGACATGCGATGACATTGGCATGGATAATAACTCTCTAATGATGATAAGCACACTGGGAAGATAGTGTACTTTTCAGGTGAAGGTACATTTAAGATACTATTTTACTCTTATGAGACAGTTTAGCCCACATCTATAAAAAATAACACTGCTGAGCTATACAAATGCATGTGTTGTGCTAACTTTAAATGAAATGTCCAAGGGAGATGACATTGACTTAAAAATGAACAGTACAAATGAAATTCTATTACTACATATATGTATGGAGTAAGACAAAGACTAGATTAAGTCATGTATCTGTAGCATATGAATCAAATTAAGACAGTGACTTGAGACTGAAGAGAAGCCATATGACCCCAGGCCTTTGGTTTTGTGAGCTCCAGAAGGCCAAAGTATTGGAAAGGACAGTGGGTAAGTTAGATGGGCTGCAAACTCCATGTTAGACTGAGTGGTTTCATCTAATGAAGTCTAGAAGCAAAGGAAACATTCTAGGCTTTTGTGTTCAGATATCAGACTTAGAAGTCTCTTATTATACTTTTTCTAATTTACTTGATTGGGAAACTAGATGAGGGGTAGGCCAGACTCCAGAAAGGAAAGGTCTGAGTGATGTTGACTCCCTCTTCCTGCTACATGGCATCAAGACAGGTGTGACTATCTCCATGAGGCAAATTGAGAAGTTACTTTACTTCATTCTTTCCAATAAAAGACACTTAGGATATATAAAGAGGAACAAGGCAACAGTAGAAAATTCAGTGACACTTGAATCAGAAGAAAGGAATGAGCAGAGGTAAAACAAAATGGTTTAATTCCAATGACACATATACTAAGTCATTCTTAAAAGTTTGTGCTATTAGCTTATGAATCTAAAGCTCTTATTGAACACTAAATTAAATTCATTAAATGTTTGCAAAATATTTCCATTTATAACTACATCCTGATTGAACAATCTTATAATTGGGCTCAGAGAATTGCAAAAACCCACCTGGGGGCTGGCATAGTGGCTCAAGGAGCAGAGTACTTGTCTAGCAAGTGTAAAGCCTTTAGTTCAAATCCCAGTTCACCTAAAAAAATAACCCCCAAACAACAACAAAAACCAACCAAACAAAAATCCACCTAGGACTTTAAAAAATAGGTAAACATGAAGACACAATAGAGGCAAATCTACTATCTCCATGTATATTGATTTTCCCCATCACTGCTTGAACAGTCTGAGAAGTCATCCCCATGATTCTTTTCGGTTCTTCTGTGCCTCTCTTCCGCATCTGCAAAGTGGGATTATGACATGGATGTCATACAACCTTGATGTTGCTGATTAAAGAATAACCTGAAAACAAAGCAGTGAGAGGAAATGTTTAGGTATTTGACAAGAAACAGTGTCCTCTTTGTTCAAATGTTCTTTAAAATGTTCAGGGAAAAAACAAACAAACAGGATCATAGCAAAAGCAGGTAGTAAAATGCTGAAACAGCATGTAGGCAACTCTTGAATATGAACCTTGTAGTAGATACTATGTCTTACCTGTAAAGATGGAAAGTGAGAGACATCCAAGTGAGAAAAGCCCCAAGGAGAATCGAGGCTGATGTACGAAGGTGTTGTCTTTGCCATTTTGCTTGTCCTAGTTATAAAACAGAATGCAGGAGACACAAAGTTCTAACTATGAAGAAACCCCATATTGCTTCTTTGACAGAGCATGAAAGAATCCTCTCTTTGAGTCTAATGTACTAGTAGGACAATTTCAACGAGACTAAAATAAGACAGCAACTCAGGGTGTGTGTGTGGAAATTTAATCAATCAATTAGCACTTGCCCCTTGGATTAGCTATAAACAGGTAGACAAAGAAGGAATTGGAATTCAGCCTCCTAGAGGGCTGGGGTTGAAAACAAGTTTATATGAACACAGAGGCAGCTGAGGTATGGTTGTCTGTGACAGCATCACAAAATCTATAGTCACACATGAAGACACACCCTCATGGTGGCTGTGACGTGGACCCTGCGGTACAGGAGAACTGGCCTTACCATTCTTAGATGAGTGATTTAAATCTTGGTTTCCTTAGTAATAGTCCCCCCCAAAAATAAAAGTAATAGTTCCCATTTCATAGGATTTGAGAATTAAAGAAGGAGTTGTCTTTAGCATAGTTTCTAGAACATATTGAAGATTCCCTATAGGACATCAACAATAATTATTGTTCACACTAAAAATATTTAGAGAGAAGGTTAGGCTAAGCATAATGAACAGAAGTTGAGGATGGCCATAAAATTTTGTAGTGCCTCAGAGTTTGATTCTTTTTTAAGGCATTGAAGAATAATCTAGAAATGTTTATTTTTTAAAAGCATTAAAATGATATCACTCATCCTCATTAAAGTGAGCATCACTCATCCTTGTTTTCTTTGTTACTAGTATTTGGCAGTTTTATAGGAAAGGCCAGAGTAATTTTATCATAAGGTAAAATGGATGTTCAATACAAAAGTTGCTTGTGAAATTTTTGTGAGACTCACAGAGAGTTCTATTGTGTTAAAGTCTCTATGAAGTCTCTGAGTAACTTAATCTGCTTAATTTGCTCAACTCATTTTCAAATTCAGTTGACCACAAGATGCATTTTCCATAGACTCCTTGCTAACATCCCTGAAGCACTGTGAGACAAGTTGATCAAAGGCAATACTTTCCTCCTGTGGGGGAAATAGAGACAGGACTCAGGAGGGAATACTAAGTTTTTATGGATCTGTAGGTAAAAAACCCAACCTTTAATTGCCATGAAATCTTTGCAAATAACCTGAAGAATATCATGCCAGTTTTCTGTGTTGAGCAAAACTGAGCAATATTAATGAGGTCATCATTTAGTGAATATATACATACTTATTAAATGGTTATGTTTCACAAACATTTCAGGGTACACAGAGTCCAGATTTCACAGTGCCATAGAACTACTTGCTTAGTACTGGTGACTCATTTTTTTCCTCCTGAGAGTTAATTATGATTCTGTAAAGAAAAATTAAAAAGATAATGAAGAATGGACGGACCATGAGAAGACAAGGGAAACAGCTCCGCGCAGTAGTCTCCTCTATTTTCCTTCTGCCTGGAAATAAGACGTGCTTATGAAGGACAAGGAGGCTGATTATTCACCATTGAAAAAGGGGGTCCAGAATTCGAAGTTATAGCAAGTTCAGTGTGCTTTTGCCTTTGCTCCCTTCGTATACAAATTGTCTTATAAACTAGATTTTCCTTCATTATAGTATGTTTTTATAAGGTAGCTCATCCCTAATCTAGACCACAAAAATCTATTTTCCCCAACTTATCTGGACCCTTCTATCCTAATCCTGGTAATAGAAGTGACAATTTTGGCCATTTATCTAGACAACAAACATTTCATGACTTGCATTGTTCAGGAAATCAAAGATGAAAAATTACCCCCAAGCTGCTCATCTGGAAGGTCACATAAGACATAAATAATCACCAGACACAACAGTTTTTGATAAGTTCTGGTTGGGATGTGGAGGCATCATGGAGGTGGCATTTAAGTTCAGCATCACAGAATGGGTAGGAGTCTAACGGGCAGAGAAAAAGAGGTAGGTACTTGAGACACATTCCCTCTTAAAAACAACCTGGTAGGAACATGGCAAATGCTCCTTCCTCATGCCAGGGGCTACAAAGATGAGGTAATTTCTGAGAGTCTGACACAGCAGCTCTCTTCCTCAGTAGGGCATGAGTAGCAGAACTGCAGTTAACAAGTCTTTGTGATCCCAGAGAGAAATTGATATTTGCTGATTGCACTGTGCTGAACTAAAATTACAAGACTGCATTTAAATCCCTTGCAAAGGAGGTTGAAGGCATTGCAAAAATGCATGGGCGTTTTAGGCATTAATATTTGATTCAATATCTTTTAGTTGCATATGGCATATTTTGATGGAAGAGGCGTGTGTAGATATAAATACAAGTTGGAGAACCACCGGGGCCAGAGCTGGCTGTCAGGGAGACTTCTGGCTGGCAGGCAGAATCCACTTGGCCTCACCCCTCACACAGACTTTTTGAGTTCATGTCCTCAAGTAACAAGAATGAAGTTCATAAAAGGAAACTTTCGCCATTCCAAAGGCGGGAGTGGGAGCATCTTGCAATAATGTTCCAATAAGAGCATATACCAAACTGGGTGCCAGTGTGTCAAGCCTGCAATCCTAGCTACTCAGGAGGCAGAGATCAAGAGGATCACGGCTTGAAGCCAACCCGGTAAAATAGTTCCATGAGACCCTGTCTCAAAAAAAACCTTCACACACCAAAAAGCTAAGATGCTACCTCATTCCTGTCAGAACAGCTATCATCAAGAACACCACCAACAACAAATGTTGGTGAGGATATGGGGAAAAAGGAACCCTCATATACTGCTGGTGGGAATGTAAGCTAGTACAACTACTTTGGAAAACAATATGGAGGCTCCTTAAAAAACTAAACATAGATCTGCCATATGATCCAGAAATACCACTCCTAAGGATACACCCAAAGGAATGGCACTCAGGTTACTCCAGAGGCACCTGTACACCCATGTTTATTGCAGCATTATTCACAATAGCCAAGTTATGGAAACAGCCAAGATGCCCCACCACTAACGAATAGATTAAGAAAATGTGGTATTAATACACAATGGATTTTACTCAGCCACAAAGAAAAATGAAAATTTGTCACTTGCAAGTAAATGGCTGGAACTAGAGAACATAATATTTTTTTCTTTATTCATTTATTCATATGTGCATACATTGTTTGGGCCATTTCTCCCCACTGTGCCATGCTCCCTCTCTCTCCCAACAACCCCTTTTCTCCAATTTTGTTGAAGAGAAGACATAAGGAATAATAAGAAAGACATAGAGTTTTTGCTAGTTGAGATAAGGGCAGCTATACAGAGAGATTCCTAAAATTGTTTCCATGCACAAGTGTATTACAGTCTGAATTGATTCATCTCTACCTGACCTCCTCACTACTTCCCGGTCACCTTCCCAAAATGACTACTGTCATTTTAAGGTTAACGTATTTGCTCCTCTGCAGTGGGGACATCAAACACTTTTAAGTTTTGGGTTTCCTACCTATCCTGATTCCTCACGTATGTGCTCTCCCCTTAGCATGTGACCCAAATCCAACAATATTACTGCCTTTGCCCTAGATATAAAGTCTACATATGAGGGAAAACATGAGTTTTGATCTTCTGAGCCTGGCTGATCTCACTCAGGATGATGTTCTCCAGTTCCATCCATTTACTTACGAATAAGATTTCATTCTTTTTCATGGCCGAGTAAAATTCCATTGTGTAAAAATACCACATTTTCTTAATCCTTTCATCAGTAGTGGGGAATCTTGGCTGTTTCCATAACTTGGCTATTTTAAATCGTACTGCAATAAACATGGGTGTTCAGGTGCCTCTGAAGAAACCTGAGTTGCATTCCTTTGGGTATATCCCCAGGAGTGGGATCATAGGGCAGATCTATGTTTAGTTTTTTAAGAAGCCTCTATATTGTTTTCCAGAGTGGTTTCACTACCTTGCATTCCCACCAGCAGTGTACAGCGTTCCTTATTCCCCACATCCTCACCAACACCTGTTGTTGGTGGTGTTTTTGATGATGGCTATTCTAACAGGGGTGAGGTGGAATCATAGTGTAGTTTTGATTTGCATTTCCTTTATGGCCAGAGATGGTGAGCATTTTTTTCATGTGTTTTTGGCTATTTGAATTTCTTCTTTTGAAAATGTTCTGTTTAGGTCAGTTGCCCATTTTTTATTGGTTCATTGATTTGGGGGAGTTTAGATTTTTGAGCTCCCTCTATATTCTGGTTATCAGTCCTTTGTCTGATGTATAGCTGGCAAATATTTTCTCCCACTCTGTGAGTGGTCTCTTCAGTTTAGAGACAAATTTCTTTTGCTGTGCAGAGGCTTTTTAATTTTATGTAGTCCCATTTGTCCATCCTTTCTGTTAGTTGCTGAGCTGCTGGGGTTCTATTGAGGAAGTCCTTGCCTATACCTATTGCTTCAAGAATATTCCCTGCTCTTTCCTGTACTAACTTCAGAGTTTCAGGTGTGATATTAAGGTTCTTGATCCATTTTGAGTTGATACTAGTACAGGGTGATAAACGTGGATCTAGTTTCAGTTTCCTACAGGTAGATAACCAGTTTTTCCAGCAACATTTGTTGAAAGGGCTGTCTTTCTCCATTGTATGTTTTTGGTGCTTTTGTCAAAAATAAGGTGGGCATAGCTGTGTGGATTCTTATCTGGGAACTCTGTTCTGTTCCACTGGTATTCATGTCTGTTTTTGTGCCAGTACCATGTTGTTTTTATTGGTATTGCTTTGTAATATAGTTTGAAGTCAGGTATTGTGATACCTCCAGTATTGCTCTTTTTGCTGAGTATTGCCTTGGCTATTTGTGGTCTGTTGTGTTTCCAAATGAACTTTAGGGTAGATTTTTTCAATCTCTGTGATGAATTTCATTGGAATTTTGATAGGAATTGCATTAAACATGTAGATTGCTTTTGATAGTATAGCCATTTTTACTATGTTGATTCTACCAATACATGAGCACGGGAGATCTCTCCACCTTCTGTAGTCTTCCTCAATCTCTTTCTTCAGGGGTTTGTAGTTCTCCTTGTAGAGGTCATTCACATCCTTTATTAAATTTACTCCTGTGTATTTGATTTTTTTGAGGCTATCGTGAATGGAATTGTTTCCATATGTTCCTTCTCAGTTTGTTCATTGTTGGTGTATAAAAAAGCTAATGATTTTTATAGGTTGATTTTGTATCCTGCCACCTTGCTCTAGCTGTTTATGGTGTCTAGGAGTTTTGGAGTAGAGTTTTTTTGGGTCTTTAAGGTATAGGATCATATCATCTGCAAATAGGGATATTTTGACAGTTTCTTTACCTATTTGTATTCCTTTTATTTCTTCTTCTTGCCTAATTGCTTTGGCTAGGAATTCCAGTACCATGTTGAATAGTTGTGGGGATAGTGGATTTCCTTGTCTTTTCTTGACTTTTGAGGAATTGGTTTCAGTGTTTACCCATTATGTATGATATTGGCTGTAGGTTTGTCATATATATCCTTTACAATATTAAGGTATCTTCCTTCTATTCTTAGTTTTCTTAGAGCTTTTATCATGAAGTGGTGTTGGATCTTATCAAAGGCTTTTTCTGCATGTATTGAGATGATCAAGTGGTTTTTTTCTTTGCTTCTATTAATGTGCTGTATTACATTTATAGATCTGTGTATGTTGAAACACCCCTGAATCCCTGGGATGAAGCCAACTTGGTCATGGTGGATGATCTTTCTGATATGTTGTTGAATTCGGTTTGCCATTATTTTATTGAGGATTTTTGCCTTGATGTTCATTAAGGAGATTGGCCTATAGTTCTACTTTTTGGCAGTGTCTTTGTCTGGTTCAGAGTGTAATACTGGCTTCATAGATTGAGTTAGGTAGTGTCCTTCCCTTTCAATTTCGTGGAACAGTTTGAGGAGGGTTGGTATTAGTTCTTCTTTAAAGGTCTGATAGAATTCAGCAGACAATACATCAGGTCCTGGACTTTTCTTTTTGGGGATACTCTTTATTGCTGCTTCAATTTTATTTTGTGTTATAGATCTATTCAGGTGAATAATATTCTCTTGGTTCAATTTTGGATGGTTATAAGTATCTAGAAATTTGTCCATTTCTTCAAGATTTTCAAATTAATTGGAATTCAAGTTCTCAAAATAGTCTCTGAAGATTTCCTGGATTTCCATGGAGTTTGTTGTTTTCTCCCCTTTTTCATTTCTGAATTTACTGATTTGGGTTTTTTTCTCTCCTCATTTTAGTCAGGTTTGCCAGGGGTCTGTCAAGCTCATTAATTTTTTCAAAGAAGCTGCTTTTTGTTTCTTTGTATATTTTTTGTTTCCATTTCATTAATATTGGCCATTACTTTTATTATTTCTCCCCTTCTGCTTGGTTTGGTTTTGCTTGTTCTTCTTTTTCTAGGAGTTTGAGATGTAGCATTAGGTCATTCATTTGAGATCTTTCTATCCTTTTAATATACGCACTAATGGCAATAAACTTTCCTCTTAAGACTGCCTTTGTTGTGTCCCATAAGTTCTGGTAGGTCATGTTTTCATTTTTATTAACTTCCAGGAACATTTTAATTTCCCCTTTTATTTCATCAATGACCCATTGATTATTGAGCAATGTGTTGTTCAGCTTCCAATTGTTTGCATGTTTTCTACTTTTGTTTTTGTTGTTGAGTTCTAGTTTTAATGCATTGTGATCAGATAGAATACATGGGATTATTTCTATGTTCTTATATTTGCTGAGGCTTGCTTTGTGCCCTAAGATATGATCAGTTTTGGAGAAAGTTTCATGGGATGTTAAAAGAATATATGTTGTAAAGAAGTTGGATGAAATATTCTGTAGACAGCAGCTAGGTCCATTTGATCTTTGGTGTAATTTAGTTCTGGAATTTCTTTATTGATATGTGTTTGGATGATCTATATATTGGTGATGGGGGATATTAACATCTCCTACTACCACTGTGTTAGTGTCTATATATATTTTTAGGACTTTCAGAGTATATTTGATGAAATTGGGTGCACTGATGTTGGGTGCATATTGGTTGATAATTGTTAATTCCTTTTGGTGTATTTCTCCTTTTATTAGTATGGAGAGTATACTTTTTTATCCTGTTTGATCAATGTAAGTTTGAAGTCTACTTTGTCCAAGATAAGTATTGGTAGTCCTGCCTATTTCAGGGGCCATTGATTGGAAAATCTTCTTCCAGCCTTTCACCATAAGCCAGTGCTTGTTTCTGTCAATAAGATGGGTCTTCTGTAAGCAACAGATTATTGGATCTTCCTTTTTAATCCAGTTTACCAAATGTGTCTTTTGATGGGGGAGTTAAGTCCGTTAACATTTAGTGTTAATATCGATAGGTATGTGGTAATTCCTGTCATTTAGTTTTTGGTTGTTTAAGGGTTTGATTGTTTGCAGGTGAATCAGTGTTACTCTCTGATTCCTTGTCTTTTCTTCTCCTATGGTTTGGTACTGCCTGTCCTTTCATGGTTTTGCTTGCTTTCATTTTCTGTGTGCAAAATTCCTTGAAGAATCTTTTGTATTGGTGGCTTAGTGGTCATATATTGTTTTAGTTTCTGCTTATCATCAAAGACTTTTATTGCTCCATCTATTTTGAATGATAGTTTTGCTGGGTAGAGTACCCTAGGGTTGAAATTATTTTCATTCAGTGCCTGGAAGACCTCACTCCATGCTCGCTCTTTTGCTTTTAAGGTTTCCATTGAGAAAGCTGCTGTGATTTTGATGGGTTTACCTTTGTATGTTATTTGTTTTTTCTCTCTTACAGCCTTCAGTATTCTTTCTTTATTGTCTGTGCTTGTTGTTTTAATGATAATATGGTGTGAGGTAGTTCTATTTTGGTCAAGTCTGTTTGGTGTCCTGGAGGCTTCCTGTACCTGAATGGACATAGCTTTCTCTAGATTTGGGAAATTTTCTGTTATTATTTTGTTGAATATATTATAAATACCTTTTGCTTGGACCTTTCTCCTTCAGTGCCCATGAATCTCAGTTTTGGTCTTTTGATGGAGTTGGTGAGTTTTGCATATTCCTTTTGCAGGTCTTGAGTTGTTTGACTAATAGCTCTTCAGGTTTTCCTTTAATTTCCATTTTATCTTCAAGTTCTGAGATTCTGTTTTCTGCTTGTTCTAGTCTTCTGGAGTGGCCTTCCATTGTGTTTTGTATTTCTGTTTCATTCTTTTTTCTGAGGTTTTTCTATATCATAGATCCCCTCCTTGCTAATATTGTCAATTTTTGTCTTGAATTATTTATCTCTCTATTTATAGTGTTCTCTGTTTCAGTTTGGTATTTATTTAGGGCTCTTATGAGTTAATTTGTTTGTTTCTGTGTCTTCTCATATTCTTTATTTTTGGTGTCTTGAAATTTCTTGAGTTCTTCTTGTACATTTTGATTAACCATCATCTCCATGAAATTCTCAGTAATTACTTATAGGATTTCTTCTTTGAGGATGTTCTTGTTGGCATCATTGGGTTCCTTGGCATGTTTTTCTTTGTTTTGTTGGAGTCCAAAACTGTGTATCCGTTTTCTTCATTTCACTCTGAATCTACATTAACTTATTTTTGGGGAGAAAATGGTTTCCATCCTTTTTTTGTCTTCCCATTGCTCCACTTGGTACTGTGCAACTAAGTTCTTGATAGGCTCATTGGTGGTTTCAGTCACCTGTTTTCTTTCCCTTGGATTAATTTTGTTTTTTGGCTGTATTGGGTTTTTAGCTAAGTGTGTGTGTGCTATTTTTGTCCCTGGTCTGGCTGTAATTTAGTATTAACTAATTCACAATGGTAAAACTAACAAAAAAACCCCAAAACAAACAAAAAACAAAACAAAAAACAACAACTAAAAAAACCCTTAAGAAATCAATGGGGAGAAATGAACAAAGAAACACAAATGAACAAGAAACAAAGCAAAACAAACAAACAAACTAACTAACTAACAAAAAAATTCCAGGTTCAGGAACAATAGAGTTTCAGTCTTGGTTTAAGTTCTGGTGTTACTCCACTAGCATCCAGTCCTGATGTTAGTATTTAAGCCAAAGCTCTTTGGTAGTCTCACCAGGTGGTAGTGTTTTTGTTTTTTTTCTTCTGCCTTTCAGTGGCAGCTGCTTGGTCAGCTCCTCCCTCAATGGGGTGTGGCAGTTTAAGTTTGAGTGTTTTGCTCAAGTTCTGGAATCAGCTCTGTAGTCCACCAGCTGTCCTGCTTTGGAGTTGGGTTTTTGCTGTGCTTGTTTACTGGGGGCTTGTTTCTTTGCCTCACCCCCTTTCTCTGGGGCAAGGTCAGGGATCCATCAGCTGGCCCCTTGCTGTCAGCATGTTGTGATGGTTTGCTGATTATTTTTCAATTTTGCAGTATTGTTTGACTTTGGGTATTTCTCACTGGCTCAGGAGATGAGCTTTGTGGACTGCTACCTGCCCTGTTTTAGGCAGTGGTTTATCACTTGCCTGCTGTTGGCTCTCCTGCCTTTCCAGCCTTTGTTTACTGAAAGTTCACATGAAATCAGCTCCTTGCTTCTCCCCACTTCTCTGGTGTGCTTTCAGAGTTCCCGCCCCTTCTGCCATGTGCTAGTTTTCAGTTCATTGTTCATTATTCAGTTTTTTTTGTGGGGGGGGTCAGTCTGCCCAGAGGGCTATGCTGGTTTATCCCAGGGCTGGGGGAATACTGTGTGATGCTTGGTGCTCACCTGTTTGGTTTGCTGAACATCTCCCAAGCAGGTTTGGAGCCAGTGTTTGGCAGCAGTGGCAGTCCTGTTTTCGCAGTATAATGTGGTGTGGAGATGCTTTTTATGGGGTAAAGGTTCAGCATGTTGAAGTTTTGATTCTTCTTTGTGCTTTATTTCTACTAAGTGTGGCGCCAGTGTCTCAACACTGCACACTGATTCATGGAGTGCACACTGTCTGCTTCTGTGCCCTAGTCGCCATCTTGGATCCTCTGGATGTATCCCTTTAAGTTGGAAACTTATGCCCCAAGTTTGTATTATAAAGTTACTTAAAGGTGGAGCTCTGAAATTGTGGGTGAATAATGGAGATGAGGCAGGTAGGGTCAAAGTGCTGTTGGAATGCCAAGGAGTAGGTAATATGTGGGTTGAATCTTTGAAGAAGATTGGGGTGCTTCAAAGTGGAGAAATATTCAGGAATTAGCAGGAATTAATGAAGAGAAAGATTCTGAGAGCATCATCTTAAGGGAAGTTAGCCAGGCTCAGAAGGCTAAAAATTGCATGTTCTCCCTCATATGTGGATTATAGTCCTAAAAGAAATGCAGTAATATTGTTGGACATGGGTCACACACTAAGGGGAGAACGCATAAGGGGGAAAGGAAAGGAAAACTAAAACTTGAAAGTGCTTGATGTACCCACTATAGAAGAGCTAATAAAGTAGTCTTAAACTAGAAGAGGCCACCATGGGAAGGTGACTGGGAAGTAGTGAAGAGGTCTGGTGGAGATGAACCAATGTGGGTTGTAATACACAGGTGGATGGAAGCAATGCTAGGAATCTCCCTCTATAGCTATCTTTATCTCAAACTAGCAAAAATGCTATGTCTTTCTTATTATCTCTTATGTTTTCTCTTCAACAAAATTGGAGAAGAGGGCAGAACAGGTTCTGCCTGAAAGCAAAGGGGGTGGGACAGAGTGGGAGGCAGGGGGCAGTAGGAAGAGGTGGCCCAAACAATGTGTAAACATATGAATAAATGTATAAACAATAAAAAATTAAATAAAACTGTTCAAAGAAGTGGAAACCTGGAAGCTAAATAATTAGAAAGAATGCCCCTATTACAAGCTCTGATTTAGCAAATGATTGTCTTGGAGGTTAGAGACCTGCATCCTTTCTCTAATTATCCTAAGTCTTTATGAATAAAGCACACTACTCACAAAAAAATGGCTGGTGGAATGTCTCAAGGTGTAGTCCCTGAGTTCAAGCCCCAGTACCTCCAAAAAAAAAGAAAAAAAAGAGCACATATTAAGTTCAAATCTTCATGCTCAATCATGGACATGAGTGACCAAAAGATAAACACAGTTTCCATTCTTATGGAACTAAGAGTCTATGGATAGACACATAAATGTCTAGTAACATGAAAACTGCAAAAATACGTGCTTGGGCAGGAATAGAGGGAAGGATGAGATCCTGCAAGTGCCTGTCATTTGGAAAATTCATAATTTACTTCATTGAAAATGTCTTTCTCTATCTTAATAAAATAAAGCACTCACTTAAGACCTTGTTATCTAATCACAGATACATTTTCTTTTTCTCTGTATCTCTTATTCAGCTCAGCTGCTAGAGCCACTTTCATTTGTTAGTGTGCAAAACACTTTTCCTCACTCCTTCCCTATTAGCCAGTGTACAACTACTGTCTATAGAGCTCACTCAAGTTAGTTTAGCAGAAAGGGATTTATTAAAGGGTATTAGGTGTCTTACAGATTTTGGGTGATAGTGGGAGGACCAAGTGTGGATGCCACACAGCAGAAGTGAGCAGGCAGGAGGAGCTCTTAATAACTCTGAGAGATAACTCTGTGTTCCATAACTGTTGCCACCTGTCACTTGGCACTCATGAAAACACTGCCTCTGATGAGGCTGCTGCAAGTGATCTCAACACTATCATGACCGTGCTTTTTAGAAGGAATTCGTGATTTCATACATCTCTCATTGCTCTTCCAAAGTTTGTAGGTGAGTCTGCTTAGTGGAAGGTAGTCACAGGGATAATTGGAAGTCTAGGCAAATTTTCTTCTTGGGAAAAGCATAAGTAATCTGCAGAAAAGTACCTCAATATGGTGAACAAAATGATTGGCAGCCACAGATGAGGTCTATTGCATATTACTCGGATATGTTTTTCCCTTAGAATGTGTAAGCACAGTTTGAAAACATTTTCAAACATAAAACATAAAATATATACATATTAATGGGCTACTATGTAATATTTTTGACACATGTATACATTGTGTAATATTTAAATCAAGCTAAAGATTTATTTATACATCATTGTTATAGTCATCTACTGTGCTATAGCACACAAGAATTTTTTGCTACTATTTAATTTGTCATTTTGTATGCATTAATGACCATTTTCCCATCCCTCCCAAATAAGAAATGAGGCAAGAGCATTCACTCTTTCCCCTCTTATTCCATATTGCTTGAATTCTTAGCCATAGATATTGCTCTGGCTTATTAGGCAAGAGACAGAGAAATAAAGGGACAAAAATGGTAAAGAAAGAAGTTAAATTATCCTATATGCAGATGATATGATGATATATTTAAAAGACACTGAAGACTCCACCAGAAGACTCTTAGATTTGATAAACACTTTTGACAAAATAGCAAAATCAGCATACAAATATCAGTAACTTTTTTATATACTAATAACAAATATGCTGAGGAAGAAATAAGGAAAACAATTCCATTCACGACAGCCTCATAAAAAATTAAAACACCTAGGAATAAACCTAACCAAGAAAGTGAAAGACCTCTACTATAAAAACTATAAAGCACTGGAGAAAGAAACTAAAGACGACTCCAGAAGATGAAAAGACCTCCCACAATCATGAATCAGCAAAATTAGTATTGTAAAAATAGTTGTATTACTAAAAATGATCTACAGATTAAATGCAATACTCATTAAAATCCCAATGATATTCTTCACAGAAGTAGAGAAGACAATCCTAAAATTCATACAGAAGCACAAAATACTCTGAACAGCCAAAGCAATCCTGAGCAAAAAGAGTGATGCAGGACCTATCACAATACCAGGCTTCAAATTATACTGCAGAGCCATAGTAACAAAAACATCATGGTATGGACATAAAAACAGGTAGGTAGATCAATGTCATAGACTAGAGAACCCAGAAATAAACCTGCATAGCTATAGTCATCTTAATTTCAACAGAGGCCAAATATCCTTTGGAAAAAAATGCAGCCTCTTTAACACATGGCATTGGAAAATTGGATATCTACATATAGAAGACTGAAAATAGATCCCTATCTCTTACCCTGTACAAAAATTAATTCAAAATGGATCAGAGACCTTAATGTAAGAGCTGAAACTTTGAAACTGCTAGAAGAAAACTTAGGGAAAAATACTTGAAGGTGTAGGTATAGGGAAAACTTTCTGACTAGGATCCCAGTAGCCCAGGAAATAATAGTAAGGCTTGACACATAGGATTGCATCAAATGAAAAAGCTTCTGGACATCAAATGAAACAATTGATAGAGTGAAGAGACAGCTTAGAATGGGAGAAAATCTTCAGCAGCTATGTACCTGACAGGAGATTAAGATCCAGAATAAATCAAGAGTCCAAAAAACTAAACACTAAAAGGGCAGATAATCCAATCGATAAATGGGTAAATAAACTGATTGGACACTTCTCAAAAGAAGTTTAAATGAACAATAAAGTCATGAAAAAATACCAACATCTTTAGCCATCAGGGAAATGCAAATTAAAACTGCATTGAGATCCATCTACCCCAATCAGAATGACTGTCATCAAGGAAAAAAACGAACAACAAGTGATGAGCATGCTGGGAAAAAGGAGTCTTTATTCCTGTTGCTGAGATGTAAATTAGAGCAACCACTATGGAAATCACTATGAAGTTTCCTCAAAAAACTAAAAATAGAACTACTGTATGATCCAGTTACACAAGGAATCAAAGCCAGTATACAGTAGAGATATTTGCATACCCATGTTTTTAATTTTCAGCACTATTCACAACCACCAAGTAATGGAGGCAGCCTAGGTACTCATCAATAGATGCATGGATGAAGAACATGTTGTAAATATATACAATGGAGTATTATTCATCCCTAAAGAAGAATGGAATTACACAGTTTCAGGAAAATGGATGGAACTGGAGATCAATATGTTAAATGAAATAAGTCACACTCAGAAAGACAAATATTGCATGTTTTCTCTCATATGCAGAATTTAGATTTTAAGAAAATACATGAAAGTAAAATCATTTGAGAAGAGGAAGAGGACCAATGGGAGAGACAAAAGGAGGTAATGGTAGGAGAGAATATGATCAAAATATGTACTTGTATGAAAGTTTTATGAGGAAATCCATTATTTTATACAATAATATACACTGATAACATTTAAAAAAGGTATTCAATCTCTATCTGTTTGTATAATTTCTTTTGCTATTGGTTTCTAATAATATTTCCTTATGACCTGATAAGATACAATAACATTTCAATTTTTTGGATTTGTCAAGTCTTAATGACCGAAAACATGATCTATTTTGGAGAACTATCCATCGGCTCTGGAGAATAATGTGTATGCCACAGCTGTTGGGTGGAATGTTTTTGTAGTTTTGTGGTAAGTCTATTTGATTTATGACTTAGTTTAACTCTTCAAGTTCCTTTGTTGATATTTTTTGTCACTGTGGTCTATCTATTGATGAGATTGGGGTAGTGAAGTCACATGCTGTTATTATATCTGAGTCTATCTGTCCCTTTATATCCAGCAGTGTTTGTTTTATGAAATAGGGTGCACCAATGTTTGGTGCATATATAGTTATAATCATTATGTCTTCTTGATGCATTGTTCCCTTTATTAATCTGTTGCGCCTTTCTTTATCCCTTCTGACTTATTTTGTCTTGAAATCTACTTTGTCAGATATGAGTACAGCTGCTACTACGTGTGTTTGGATTCTGTTTGCTTGGAATATCTTTCCATCTTTTGTCTTCCAGTTTGTTTGCTTCTTTGCCAGTGAGGTGAGTTTCTTAAAGAAATAAACAGATCTTGTTTTTAATCCACTCAGACAATCTGTGTCTTTTATTTGGAGAGTTAAGACACTTCACTTTTAGTGTTATTATTGAAAATGATGTACTAATTTCTTTCTTCTTCATCTTAGAGGTTACTAATTCAATACTGAATTAATATTGTTTGATTATTTCCTAATTCTCATTTTATTATTTATTTATCTTTATTCATTTATTCATATGTGCATACATCGTTTGGCCATTTCTCTCCCCAGCCCCCCAGTCCCCTCTCTCTCCCCCACACCCCCCTGGCTTCTATTCTTCTGTTGAGATTTATTTTTTCTTGAGCTCTGAGGAGGCTTGTGAAGTCTGCCTCCTCTTCTGTGTGTATTATCCCTTAATGTATTTTCTGCAGTGCTGGCTTAGTGGTCTTGAACTGCTTTATCTTATGGTTATTATGAAAGGTCTTTAGTTCTCTTTTTTTTTTCATTTATTCATATGTGCATACATTGTTTGGGCCATTTCTCCCCCCTGCCCCCCAATCCCTCCATATCCTCCCCACCTCCCTCACTTCCAGGCAGAATCTATTCTGCCCTTTTCTCTAATTTTGTTGAAGACATAAGCAATAATAAGAAAGAAATACTATTTTTACTGGTTGAGATAAGGATTAGCTATACAGAGAGATTCCTAAAATTGTTTCCATGCACAAGTGTATTTCAACCTGAATTGATTCTTCTCTACCTGACCTCTTCACTACTTCCCAGTCACTTTACCAAATTGACCACTGTCATTTTAAAGTTATTGTATTAGCTCCTCTGCAGTGGGGACATCAAAGATTTTCAAGTTTTGGGTTGCCTACTTACCCTCATTCCTCCCGTATGTGACTTCCCTTTAGCGTGTGACCCAAGTCCACCAACATTACTGCCTTTGCCCTAGATCTAAAGTCCACATATGAGGGAAAACATATGAGTTTTGATCTTCTGAGCCTGGTTAATCTCACTTAGGATAATGTTCTCCAGTTCTATCTATTTACTTATGAATAATAAGATTTCATTCTTCTTCATGTCTGAGTGAAATTCCATTGTGTATAAATACCACATTTTCTTAATCCTTTAATCAGTAGTGGGGCATCTTGGCTGTTTCCATAACTTGGCTATTGTGAATAGTGCTGCAATAAACATGGGTGTGCAGATGCCTCTGGAGTAAAAGGAGTAGCATTTCTTTGGGTATATACCTAGGAGTGGGATTGCTGGATCATGTGGCAGATCTATGTTTAGTTTTTTAAGAAGCCTCCATATTGTTTTCCAGAGTGGTTCACTAGCTTGCACTCCCACCAGCAGTGTACGAGTGTTCCTTTTTCCCCACATCCTCACCAAAACCTGTTGTTGGTGCTGTTTTGGTGATAGCTATTCTAACAAGGGTGAGGTAGAATCTTAGTGTGGTTTTGATTTGCATTTCCTTTATGGCAGGAGATGATGAGTGTTTTTCATTTGTCTTTTGGCCATTTAAATTTCATCTTTTGAAAAAGTTCCGTTTAGGTCAGTTGTCCATTTCTTTATTGGTTCATAGATTTTGGGAGAGTTTAGTGTTTTGAGCTCCCTGTATACTCTGGTTATCAGACCTTTGTCTGATGAATAGCTGGCAAATATTTTCTCCCACTCTGTGGGTGGTCTCTTCAGTTTAGAGACCGTTTCTTTGTTGTGTAGAAGCTTTTTAATTTTATGTAGTCCCATTTGTCCATCTTTTCTTTTGTTGCTGAGCTGCTGGGGTTCTATTGAGGAAGTCCTTGCCTATACCTATTACTTCCAGAATATTTTCTGCTCTTTCCTGTACTAACTTCAGAGTTTCAGGTCTGATATTAAGGTTCTTGATCCATTTGAGTTGATACTAGTTCAGGGTGATAAACATGAATCTACTTTCAGTTTTTTGCAGGCATATAACTGCTTTTCTCAGCAACATTGTTGAAGAGGCTGTCTTTTCTCCATTGTATGTTTTAGCACCTTTGTTAAAAATAAGATGGGTATAGTTGTGTGGATTCATATCTGGGTCCTCTATTTTGTTCCACTGGTCTTCATGTCTGGTTTTGTGCTAGGACTATGCTGTTTTTATTGCTATTGCTTTGTAAAATAGTTTGAAGTCAGGTATTGTAAGTCCAGCATTGCTCTTTTTTGCTGAGTATTGCCTTGGCTATTTGGGGTCTGTTGTGTTTCCAAATGGGTAGTGTAGATTTTTCAATCTCTGTGATGAATTTCATTGGGATTTTGATAGGAATTGCATTAAACATGTAGATTGCTTTTGGTAGTATAGCCATTTTTGCTATGCTGATTCTACCAATCCATGAGCATGGAAGAACTTTCCACATTCTTAGTCTACCTTGATCTTTTTCTTCAGGGGTTTGTATTTCTCCTTGTAGCAGTCATCCACATCCTTTGTTAAGTTTACTCCTAGGTATTTGAGTTTTTTTGAGGCTATTGTAAATGAAATTGTTTCCATATATTCTTTCTTAATGTGTTTGTAGTTGGTGTATAGAAAAGCTAATAATTTTTATAAGTTGATTTTTTTATCCTGCCATCTTGCTGTAGCTGTTTATGGTGTCTAGGAGTTTTTGGGTAGAGTTTTTTGGGTCTTTAAGTTATAGGATGAAGTTGTCTGCAAATAGGGATATTTTGACAGTTTCTTTACCTATTTGTATTCCTTTTATTTCTTCTTCTTGCCTAATTGCTCTGGCTAGAAGTTCCAGGACTGTGTTGAATAGGAATGGGGATAGTGGGCACCCTTGTCTCATTCCTGATTTTGAGGGAAATGGTTTCAGTTTTTCCCCGTTAAGTATGATGTTGGCTATAAGTTTGTCATATGTAGCTTTTATAATGTTGAGGTATTTTCCCTCTATTGCTAGTTTTCTTAGAGGTTTTATCATGATGTGTTGGTGTTGGATCATGTTGAAGGCCTTTTCTGCATCTATTGAGATGATTGTGTGTTTTTTGTCTTTGCTTCTGTTTATATGCTGTATTACATTTATAGATTTGTGTATGTTGAACCACCCTTGCATCCCTGGGATGAAACTTACTTGTTTGTGGTGAATGATCTTTCTGATATGTTGTTGGATTTGGTTTTCCATTATTTTATTGAGGATTCTTGCACTGATGTTCATTAAGGAGATTCGACTATAGTTCTCCTTTCTGGAGGTGACTTTGTCTGGTTTTAGGATAAGTGTAATACTGGTTTCATAAAATGAGTTAGGCACTGTTCCTTCCCTTTCTATTTTGTAGAAAAGTTTAGGATAATTGTTATTAGTTCTTTAAAAGTCTGGTAGAATTCAGCAGAAAATCCATCAGGTCCCAGACTTTTCTTTTTTGGAAGACTCTTTATTGCTGCTTAAATTTCATTTTGTGTTATAAATCTATTAAGGTAATTATTGTCCTCTTGGTTCAATTTTGGATCATCATAAGTATCTAGAAATTTTCTATTTCTTCAATATTTTCAAATTTATTAGAATATAAGTTCTCAAAGTAGTCTCTGGTGATTTCCTGGATTTCCTTGGTGTTTGCTGTTATCTCCCCTTTTGCATTTCTGATTTTACTGATTTGGGTTTTATCTCAGGTTTGCCAGGGGTCTGTCAATCTGGTTTATTTTTTCAAAGAACCAGCTTTCTGTTTTTGTTTGTTTGTTTGTTTGTTTCTATTTCATTAACTTTGGCCCTTATTTTTATTTTTTCTCTCTTTCTGCTTGTTTTGGGATTTGCTTGTTCTTGTTTTTCTAGGAGTTTGAGATGTAGCATTAGGTCACTGATTTGAGATCTTTCTGTCCTTTTAATATAGGCACTCATTGCTATAAACTTTCCTCTTAAGATTGCCTTTGCAGTGTCCCATAGGTTCCAGTAGGTCATGTTTTCATTTTCATTAACTTCCAGGAACCTTTTAATTTCCTCTTTTATTTCATTGATGACCCATTGATCATTGAGCAACGTGTTGTTCAGCTTCCAATTGTTTGCATGTTTTCTACTATTGTTTTTGTTGTTGAGTTCTAGTTTTAATGCATTGTTATCAGATAGAATGCATGGGATTATTTCTATTTTCTTATATTTGCTAGGCTTTCTTTGTGCCCTAAGATATGATCAATTTTGGAGAAAGTTCCATGGGCTGCTGAGAAGAATGTATATTGTGCAGAAGTTGGGTGAAATATTCTGTAGACATCAGCTAGATTTGTTTGATCTATGGTGTGATTTAGTTCTAGATTTTCTTATTGATTATTTGTTTGGATGACCTATCTGTTGGTGATAGTGGGGTATTAAAGTCTTCCACTACCACTGTGTTGTAGTCTATATATGCTTTTAGGTCCTTCAGAGTATGTTTGATGAAATTGGGTGCACTGATGTTGGGTGCACATAGGTTGATAATTGTTATTTCCTTTTGGTGTATTTCTCCTTTTATTAGTATCTTCTTTATCTCATTTGATCAATGTAAGCTTGAAGTCTATTTTGTCCAATATAAGTATTGATACTTCTGCCTGTTTTGGGGGGGGCATTGGCTTAGTAAATCTTCTTCCAGCCTTTCACCCAAGGTAGTGCTAATTTCTGTCAATGAGATGGGTCTCTTGTAAACAACAGATTGTTGGATGTTCCTTTTCAATCCAGTTTGCTAGACAGTGTCTTTTGATGGGAGAGGTAAGTTCGTTAGCATTCAGTGTTAGTAATGGTATGTATGTGGTGATTCATGTCATTTATTTGTTTTTAATGTTTCAGGGTTTGATTGTGTGCAGCTGAATCATTGTTACTCTCTGATTTGTCTTTTTTCTCCTGTTGTTTGGTACTGCCTGTCCTCTCATGGTTTTGTTTGCTTTCATTTTCTGTGTGCAGAATTCCTTGAAGAATCTTTTGTATTGGTGGCTTAGTGGTCATATATTGTTTTAGTTTCTGCTTATCATTGAAGACTTTTATTGCTCCATCTATTTTGAATGATAGGGTTGAAATTTTCATTCAGTGTTTGGAACACCTCACTCTATGCCCTTCTTGCTTTTAAGGTTTCCATTGAGAAATCTGCTGTGATTTTGATGGGTTTACCTTTGTATGTTATTCATTTTTTCTTTCTTACAGCATTCAATATTCTTTCTCTATTCTTTGTGCTTGTTGTTATAGGGGGTAGTTCTATTTTGGTCAAGTCTGTTTTGTGTCCTGGAGTCCTCCTGCACCTGAATGGACATAGCTTTCTCTAGATTTGGGAAAATTTCTGTTATTATTTTGTTGAATATATTATGAATCCCTTTTCCTTGCACCTCTTCTCCTTCTTCAATGCTCATGTTTCTCAGGTTTGGTCTTTTGATGGAGTTGGTGAGTTTTTGCATATTCTTTTCACAGGTCTTGGGTTGTTTGACTAATAACTCTTCAGTTTTTCCTTTAGTTTCATTTTATCTTTAAGTTCTGAGATTCTGTCTTCTGTTTGTTCTAGTCTGCTGGAGTGGCCTTCCATTGTGTTTTGTATTTCTGTTTTATTCTTTTTTCTGAGGTTTTCCATATTATGTGTCACTTCTTCTTTAATATTGTCAATTTTCATCTTTAATTCATTTATGTTTGTATTTATAGTGTTCTCTGTTTCACTTTGGTGTTTATTTAGGGCTCCTATGAGTTCATTTATTTGTTTCTGTGTCTTCTCATATTCTTTATTTTTGGTGTCTTGAAATTTCCTGAGTGCTTCTTGTATGTTTAGGTTAACCATTTCTAGTAACAGCTCCTTGAAATTCTCAGTGAATACTTATAGGATTTCTTCTTTGAGGATGTTCTTGAGGATGTTCGTGTGGGCATCACTGGTTCCTTGGTGTTGTTTATCTTTATTTTTTTGGAGTCTGGAACTGGGTATCCGGTTTTTTCATTTCCCTTTGAATCTTGTATTAAATTATTTTTTGGGAGAGAATGGTTTCCATCCCTTTTTCATCTTCCCATCACTCCTCTTGGTACTGTGCAACTATGTTCTTGGTAGGCTAGTTGGTGGTTTCATTCACCCGTTTTCTTTCCCTTGGTTAAATTTTGTTTTGTGGGTGTATTGGATTTTTATCTTAGTGTATGTATGCTCTTTCTGTCCCTGGTCTGTGTGTAATTTAATTAGCATTAACTAACTCACAATAGTAAAACTAACAAACGGAAACAAACAAATCAATGTGGAGAGATGAACAAACAAACACAAACAAATAAGAAACAAAACAAACAAACAAACAAACAAACACACCAAAAACCTCCAGGTTCAGGAACAATAGAATTTCAGTCTTTGTAGTTCTGGTGTTACTCCTTCAGCATCCAGTTCTGGTGTTGGTATTTAAGCAGAAGCTCTGTCTTAGTCTTGCCAGGTGGTTGAAGATTCTCTCCAGTTTTTCTTCTGTCTTTCAGCAGCAGCTGCTTAGTCAGCTCTTCCCTCAGTAAGGTCTGGCTTGTCCTCAGGTTTCTGGAGATCAGCTCTGTAGCCCACCAGCCATCCTGCTGTTAGTTTGCTGAATGTCCTCCTAGCAGGTTTGGAGCCGGTGTCTGGCGGCACCAGAGCCCTCCTGTTTTCTCAATGTAATGTTGTGTGGAGAAGCTTTCTACAAGCTAAGTGTTCCAGGTGTTGAAGTTTTGATTCTTCTTGGTGAATTATTTACACCAAGTGTGGCTCCAATGTCTCAACAAGATTTTTGATTTATAGAGATCATGCTGTCTGCTTCTGCACCCTAGTTGCTATCTTGGATCCCTTTTTTGGTTTTTAAAGGAGAACTTTGCCTGATATAGTAAGATTGGTTGGCAGGTAGTGTTTTTCACAGCCAAGTCTCCTGGGCTTTAGGGTTTCTACTGAGTACTCTGCTGTTATTTTGATAAGTTTGAATTTGTAAGTAACTTGGCAATTCTCTCTTGTAGCTTTCAATATTTTTTCTGTTCTGTACTCTTTTCATGTTAACTATAATACAGTGCAGAGAGGTTCTTTCCTGGGGTCATGTCTATTTGGGATTATAAATGCCTCCTGTATTTGAATGTCCATTTCTTTCCCTAAATTTGGGAAATTTTTGTTATGGTTCCATTAAATAAGTTTTCTATGCCTTTAGTCTACATCTTTGCACATCAGAGCCACTTCTGGGCCCAGTGAACTTTACAGCCTGTGGACTGGGCAGGTTCCCACTTGCTCCAGAAGCCCCCAGTTTGTGCACTCAGGGACAACAAACATCCTCTCAGTCTATTGGATGGATGGGTGAAACAGAGCACTGAGCTTTGCATTGGAGGGGAAGAGCTGAGGGAATAGAGCACTCTATTTTTCTTAGCATTATCAGATCCTGCCCAGCAGCAAACCACCTAGCAAGAGGACGAAACATCAGAAACTGAGTGACCCATGATCCACACAGTCTGGGATCTCAGGTGCTCTCCATCTACACATCAAGAAACCACAAGAGGCAGTGAGGCAACTCTGGAGGCTAATTGGTCACTGGCAATGGACTTGGCGCTCTCAGCCTCTATGGTACTTCATGGGTGATAGGGCTTGCTCATGGCCATAGAGCCTGTGGCCACTGACCACTACACAGCCTTGGTTCACTGCTGCTTAAATTTCTTAGCAGGTGAATGACTAATCCCCTCACTTTCCACAGCTGCCTCTTGTGCCTAACTTGTGATTTTTCCTGTTTTCGGGTCTCCATTATAACCCAGTCTCAAACAATAGGCCCTATCTCAAGATGGTATGTGGCTACGGCTTCCTGATAAATGATTATAATGGGGCTGGAAATTTTCTGTTGTCTAGTGGACACATATCTGAAAAAGAGGCAAGAGAAAAAAGTAAATTGAAGGATATCAAAAGAACTCCCAAGAAAATTCACAGTGGAGAGTTTGGAAGAGGTATTTGTAGACCTCAACAAGCTCCTTAAAATGTTTGAAAATATGGACCTGAGTTCCAAATGTTTCCATTAATAGAGAGGAATGTTCATTGTACATCATCTGCTTATTAGCAAATCTATGGTAAGAAGAAGAAAAAACTAAGCAAAGCACCATGAAGTGCTGTAAGAAGACTGTAAGGCAGATACTTTAGGAGTATTGCAGAAGAAGAGGTTTTCATACAAGAGCTGTCAACTCCATGTATATTATTGTCCTGAGACCTTCCAGTGGGGCAAGACATGGAGATGGAAGATGGTAATATCAATGATTCTGATACTCTAGAGACCTACACAAAGGAGTGTTTGTATTTTATTTAACAAAAAGGTTTAAAAAGTTAAAAATATATTTAAAAATAGTAGAAAAGGCTTATAGAGTAAAAAATGTACTTTGTATATAATTATACAATATGTTTGTGGTTTAAGCTAAATGCCATCACAAAAGAGTGGAAAAGTTCAAAAGAATTAAAGAATTTACAAAGTTACAGTAATGTTAGGTTAATTTATTATTGATGAAAAATGTTTTTGTTAATATTGTGTAGCTGAAGTGTGCAGTATTTTTCTCTGAAAAGATTGATTAGACTTTTTAAAATTTTATCATTTTTACATTTTCTCACATGTGTATACATTGTTTGGTCCACCACTCTCCTTCCCCTGAATTCTGGACAGAACCTGTTGTGCCCTCTTGTTCTCTGATTTTGTTGAAGAGAAAACATAAGAGATAATAAGAAAGACATATCATTTTTGCTAGTTTGAGATAAGATAGCTATATAGAGAGATTCTTAGCACTGCTTCCATGCACATATGTGCTGCAACCCACATTGGTTCATCTCTACCAGACCTCCTCACTACTTCCCAGTCCCCTTCCCGTATGGCCTCTGCCAGTTTAAGATTACTATATTCACTCCTCTACAGTGAGCACATCAACCACATTCAATTTTTAGGTTTCCTTCCCTTTCCCTACACCTTCTGTGCATGCTCTCCCCTTAGTGTATGACCCATGCCCAATAATACTACTGCACTTGTTTTAGGTCTATAATCTGCATATGAGTGATTTTTGGCCTTCTGAGCCTGGCTAATTTCTCTTAAGATGATGTTTTCTAGTTCCATCCATTTACTTGAGAATGACAAAATTTTATTCTTCTTTGTGGCTGAGTAGATTTCCATTTTGTATAAATATCACATTTTCTTAATCCGCTCATTGGTACTGGGGCATCTTGACTGTTTCCATAGCCTGGCTATTGTACATAGTGCTGCAATAATCATGGGTGTGCAGGTGCCTTTGGAATAACCTGAGTCTCACTCCTTTGCATATATCCCTAAGAGTGGTATTGCTGGATCATATGGCAAATTTATGTTTAGTTTTTAAAGAAACCTCCATATTGTTTTCCAAAGTGGTTGTACTAGCTTACATTCCCAGCAGCAGTGTATGAGAATTCCTTTTTCCCTGCATCCTCCCCAACATTTATTGTTGGTGGTGTTCTTGATGATAGCCATTCTAACTTGAGTGAGATGGAATCTTAGTGTGGTTTTGATTTGCATTTCCTTTATGGCCTGGCATGGTAAGCATTTTTTCATGTGGTTTTTGGCCATTTGGACTTTTTCTTTGAAAAAATTCTGTTTAGTTTAGTTGCCCACTTCTTTATTGGTTCACTGATTTGGGGAAAGTTTAAATTTTTGAGCTCCCTCTATATTCTGGTTATCAGTTCTTTGTCTGATGTATAGCTAGCAAATATTTTCTTCCACTCTGGGTGGTCTCTTCAATTTAGAGACCATTTCTTTTGTTGTGCAAAAGCTTTTTAATTTCATGTAGTCCCATTTGTACATCCTTTCTCTTAGTTGCTGGGCTATTGGGCTGCTAGAGTTCTACTGAGGAAGTCCTTGCTTATACCTATTGCTTCCAGTGTATTCCCTGATCTTTTCTGTACTCACTGCAAGGTTTCAGGTCTAATATTAAGGTCCTTAATCCACTTTGAGTTGATACTAGTTCAGGATGACAGGCTTGTATCTAGTTTCAGTTTTCTGCATGCAGATAGCCACTTTTCTCAGCAACATTTTTTAAAGAGGCTGTCTTTTCTCCATCACATGTTTTTAGCAACTTTGTCAAAAATAAGGTGGGTGTAGCTCTGTGGATTCATGTCCAGGTCCTCTATTCTGCTCCACTAGTGTTCATATCTGTTTTTGTGGCAGAACCATGCTGTTTTATTGCTATATCTCTGTAATATAGTTTGAAGTCAGGGATTGTGATACTTCCAACATTGTTCTTTTTTGTTCAGTATTGCCTTGGCTATTCACAGTCTTTTGTGTTTCCAAATGAACTTTAGGTAGATTTTTCAGTCTCTGTGATGAATGTCATTGGGTTTTTGATGGGAATTGCATTGAACATATAGATAGCTTTTGGCAGTATAGCCATTTTACTATGTTGATTCTGCCAATTCATGAGCATGGGAGATCTTTCTTCCTTCTGTAGTTTTCCTCAGTCTCTTTCTTCAGTGGTTTGTAGTTCTCCTTGTAGAGGTCATTCACACCCTTTGTTAAGTTTACTCCTAGTTATTTGATTTTTTGAGGCTATTGTGAATGGAATTGTTTTCCTATATTTTTTCTCAGTTTGTTAATTATTGGTTTATGGAAAGGCTACTGATTTTTGTAAGTTGATTTTGTATCTTGCTACTTTGCTGAAGCTGTTTATGGTATCTAGGAGTTTGTGGATGGAGTTTTTTTGGGTCTCTGAGGTACAGGATCATGTTGTCTACAAATAGGGGTACTTTGACTATTTCTTTACCTATTTGTATTCTTTTTATTCTTTTTCTTGCCTTATTGCTCTGGCTAGGAATTCCAGGACTGTGTTGAATAGGTGTGGGGAGAATAGGCACCCTTGTCTTGTTCCTGGCTGTAGAGGAAATGGTTTCAGCTTTTCTCCATTAAGTATGATGTTAGCTATAGGTTTGTCATATATAGCCTTTATAATGTTGAGGTACATTCCTTCTGTTCCTAGTTTTCTTTAGAGCTTTTATCATGAATGGTTTTGAATCTTATCAAAGGCTTTTTCTGCATCTATTGAGATGATCAAGTAGTTTTTGTTTTTTCTTCTGTTAATGTGCTATATTACATTTATTGATTTGTGTATGTTGAATCATCCCAGTATCCCTGGTATGAAGCTGACTTGGTCATGGTGAATGATCTTTCTGATATGCTGTTGGATTCAGTTTGCCTTTGTTTTATTGTAGATTTTTGCATCAATGTTCATTAAGGAGATTGGCCTGTAGTTCTTTTTGGATGTGTCCTTGTCAGGTTTTGGGATGAGTTTGATACTTGCTTCATTGAATGAGTTAAGCAGTGTTTTCCCTTTCTGTTTTGTGGAAAAATTTAAGGAGTGGTGGTATTAGTTTTTCTTGAAAGGTTTGATAGAATTCAGTAAAGAATCTGCCAGGTCCTGAACTTTTCTTTTTTGGAAGACTCTTTATGGCTGCTTCAATTTCATTACAAGTTATAGATCTGTTTAGGTGGTTAATATCCTCTTGGTTATTTGGATGGTGATAAGTATCTAGAGATTTGTCTTTTTCTTTAAGATTTTCCAATTTATTGGAAAATACATTCTCAAAGTAGTCTTTGATGGTTCCCTGTATTTCCTTGGTGTTTGTTGTTATCTCCTTTGATTCTGATTTTACTTATTTGGGTTGTTCCCCTCTTCATTTTAGTTAGATTTGCCAAGGGTCTGTGGATCTTGTTTATTTTTTCAAAGAACCAGCTTTTTGTTGATTCTTTGTATGTTTTTTTTTGTTTCTATTTCATTAATTTCTGCCCTTATTTTTATTATTTCTCTCCTTCTGCTTGTTTTGGGATTTGCTTGTTTTTGTTTTTCTAGGATTTTGAGATGCAGCATTAGGTTGTTTATTTGAGATCTTTCTGTCCTTTTAATATATTCACTCATGGCTATAAACTTTCCTCTTAGGACTACCTTTGCTATGTCCCATAGGTTCTGGTAGGTGTGTTTTCATTTTCATTAACTTCCATGAACCTTTTGATTCCTCAAGTGTTCATTGTTTTTAACATCTATAGCAATGTTCAGTAGTGTCTTAGGCTTTCATGTTCACTGATGATTTGCTAACTCATCCAGAGCAACTTCTGGTTCTGCAAGTTCCATTCATGGTCAATTCTCTATATGGGTGTCATTTTTATCTTTTAGACTATAATTTTTCTTATGCCTTTTCTATTCTTCAATATGAAAATACTTATTGAATTACAGTTACCTACAGTGTTCAGTACAATAACACACTACACAGGCTTGTAGTGTGGGATCAATAGACTAAACCATACAGCCCAGGTATATAGTTGGGTATGCAACCTAGGTGTGTATTAAGTACACTGTGTCATATTTGAACAATGAAAATCTTGCCTGAGAAAGATGAATTTCTCAGAATGTAACCCTGTCATTAAGTGTTGCATGTCTGTACATAGAAGGGAAGAACACAGTGGCTCTTTGGTCTTTGTGAGTATCCACTGTTGGCAGCAGAAGCAGCCTAACTAGAACAGCAGTCAATGATTATAGTTGATCTTAAGAGTATAAGTATATGATACTCTTAGGAGTATCTGTGAAGTCCCAGTCTATACAAGGAGGCACTTGCCAGGAAGCTGGGTTTTTTTTGATGAATTGGAAGCACGAGTCATTGGTATATGGTTATTATCACTAATGTAATCCTATTTGTATTTGTAGGGCAATAAAAGATAGCTAATGCTAAATTAGTTAGATTTGGTTAGAAATTTTATAAACAATTTAAACTCCTATTTGTTTCAAATGAGTTTATTTTATAATTTTACATGTTAGCATAAAATAATATGCTTGAAGTGAACTTACATATTCTGAAATTTGTTTTATTTCCTTTTATTATTGTTATATTGGAGATACATTGTGACATTTACAAAACTTCTTACAGTATATCACAGTTGAATTTATCCCCTCTATTTTCTCCTTTATTCCCCTCCCCCATTTCTGGAATAGTTTCAACAAGTCTCATTTTCCATTTACATACGTTTGTACATAGTCACCCTCTTATACCCTATTCACCCTCCTATACCCATTCCTTTTATCCTCCCTCCTTCAACTAGTACCAATCAGCTGCCAGGACCTGTTTTGCCTTTCTATTCTGTAAAAATAAAATGTCATTTTTTGTTTGTTTAAGATAGCAATACAGGGTGTTTCATTATGACATTTCCATATATATATATGTATTAACCCAAATTAGCTCATCTCCTCTATTTTTTGCTTTTCTACCTTTGTCCCCTTCTTATGGTGGTTTCAACAGGTTTAAAAATTCTATATTCATTCTTGTATAGGACGTACATCAATAGTATTTGCTTTCTTATCTTCCTTTCTAACTGTCCCTCTCTAATTATTGATCTCCCCTTCATGTGACCTATTTTTCATAATATTGCTTGTATTTGTATTGAGTTTATATTCCACATATGAGAGAAAACATGCAACCTTTGGCTTTATGTACCTGGATACCTTCACTTAAGATGATATTCTCCAGTTCTATCCATTTACCTGCATTCTTAATATTTTAGAAGCTCAAGTTCATCAAAGTATGGGAATGGCATTCTCATAAAAACTCTATACACACTTGCTAAAATTGTAGATAAGCAGTTCATATTTCTTATTAGCAACCACCTCTACTTATCTAAATTCCTTATGGAACCTCTTAATACCTGTCTGCAGTCATTAGCCAGCATCTCCAAATATTAAATTTATCTGATGGTAGCCTCCCATCTTAACTCCAGTTGAGAACAACCATCTAAATCCTAAATTCTTTCAGTGCTATGGGCACTGAAAAGAAACAAAGAGAAACAAACAACAAAGCATCAATTGAGATAAATAAATCCCTCAGCACTTCTAATCTTCTCCCAACAACCACAGTCAATTCCTCAGAGTATTTTTTAGTGGGATTGACTGATTTCTGATCTGTGAACCAATCAGAATCTGACTTATATTTTCTCTCTCAAAATCTCCTATGTATGCAAATTGGTCAACACACAAGTCCTGTTTGGTGGGGGCAGGATTTAAGGATTTTGCCATAATATTCTCACCTTTGAAATTTGGATTAAGTCTAGAGGAAAGTGGATAAATTCATTTTATGTTTGGAACCATGATCTAAATTTCTTTCTCATGTTTTATTCATTCTCTCTCTCTCTCTCCCTCGCTTGTTCTTTTCACTTTACTAGCAGTTCTCCTAGGGTAGAGATGGAGTGGGGAGGAAAGTGTTTCAAACCAGTGGTTCTCAACTGGGGACAGCTTTGCTTGTGTGGAGACAAGATTTGGCAAGGTGTGGCGACACTTTTGGTTTCACAATTCGGGGTGTTCTACTGGCAGCCCACAGTAGAGGACACTGTGTATAGGCCAATGATGCTTCTAAACATCCTACAATACACAGAACAGGCTCCACAACAAAAATTATTCAGCCCCAAATATCTACAGCATCAAGGCTGAGAAATTCTGCTTTAAATAAAGTTGATTCTGTTTTATGAAGAGTGGAGAGAGTGGCAGTGTTTCCGCTTGTCTGTGGTTTCACTTTCCCCAGTTTGAATTACCAAGATCCAAAAGTATCTATTGGAAAATTCCAGAATAAACAATTCATAAATTTTAAATAACTTTTGTTATAGATATTATTATAATTGTTCTATTTTAATGTCAGTTATTGTTAGTAATAGCTTACTGTGCCAAATTTATAAATTATAAATTTATAAATTATGATAAACTTTATCATATATGTATAGGAAAAAATACTATATATGGGTTTCATTACTATCCATGGTTTCAGGTATCTACTGGGTCTTGGAATGTATCCCCTGCAGATAAGGGATATGTGTGTGTCGGGGGATGGGGTTTCTGTAACTCCTAAGAAACTGAGATGTTTGTTAAATAAGATATACTTTTTTCCTAAAATTCCAGATTTGGGAGCCTGGGACATTTGGTCCAGGGTAAGCACACTTTTTGTCCAGACAGAGAAAGACAGGAGGAAGAAGAAATTGAGAACAGTGGAGAGGAGCCCTGTGATAGGGTGACCAATTCCTCTCCATCTCTCCAGGGCTTCCCAGTGTAACCAGAATATGAACAGAGCTTAGGAGTGGAGAGGGGACCTTGTGGTGCCTTGCTCCTTTTGGATCCAGGATTAGATTGCTGGCTGGCTCTTTAATTCATTTAACACAGCTAAGCACAAGTTTTATAAACATAGACCAAGCTTCATTGCCAACAATGATTGTTCTTTCAAACAGACGGAAAAAACCATTAAAGCTGCATATGTAGGAAATGTGAAAGATGAATCTTTTATTTGATTCACTTTTTTCAGAATATGTACCAGGCATATGGTATGCTAGGAAAAATGAATGTGGCCAAATATAATTATGGTGGAAATTTTCATCTGTACATTACATATTTTCTGGGTTTCTATGGAAGTTGTGACAGATAGGTTTAAAGGATTAAAGATCAAATTAATAAAAGAACAGGGAAGTCTATAAATATCTGGTCTTATTGTAATTGAGATGGTTAACCATAAAGCTATGAAAGAAAACCCATAGAAAACATTTATTTTATAAGTGGCAAAAATAGTTAAAGCTTACATTGGTGTAGGCAGGGAGGTTAAGATGATAAATACTTGTAATGGCAGTTCTCATAACTCTAATTGTGGACCAAAAACCAAGATGGCACTGCACATATGATGTGAAAATTAGTGGCCGAACTTATCTGGGTCACTGGACCATAAGCAGACAGGGGAAGAGAGGAAATTGACATCTAAAATTTATTTCCTTCCCAGATTACAAAACAGAACTACTAGCCAGGTTGTAACCTAACTAAATTGGTCAGTAAAACCAGTTACAGCTTTATAGAGTCCACACCAAAGCTGGGAGAGATAAACTACAACTGAGCAGAAAATTTACCAACATGCCAGAGTTAAATAAGAAAAAGTAGTTGCATGATACTTACTGGTAACAGCTAACCGTAATAAAATTGGACACTGCAGTTGAGCTGCCCAGGGCACTAGGCTAGATATTACCAGGGTTTCTGGGAAGGGGCAGTTTCTGCACAAGGATAGAGTGGGAAATAGCTGGAAGGCTGAGCCTCACATCCCTCCAGCCCTTGGCTTTTTCTGGACTTTCACAATATTATCCAGAAGCTAGAAAATTTGAATCTAGTTAATTTAACCAAGTCCAAGGTCTTGGATACCATAGATATGCTGGCTCTCTATTATCAGTCCTCTCTCAATCTTTTACCTCTATATTTCAAAGAGGAATCCTCTTCCTTGACTCCTATCATCATCTTTGATCACCCATTCATCACTTACACAATGGAATTTTATTCAGACACAAAGAAGAATGAAATTTCGTCACTTGCAATTAAATGGGTGGAACTGTAGAAAATCATCTTAAGAGAAGTTAGCCAGGTTCAGAAAGTAAAAAATCACGTTTTCCCTCATATGTGGATTACAGACCTAAAACAAATGCAGTAATGTTATTGGACATGGGTCACACGCTAATGGGAGAATGCACACAGGAGGAATATGGAAAGGGAAGGAAACCTAAAACTTGAATGTGGTTGATGTGCTCACTGTAAAGGAGTGAATATAGTAATCTTAAACTGGTTGAGGCCACTATGGGAAGAGGACCAGGGAGTAGTAAAGAGGTCTGTTAGAGATGAACCAATGTAAGTTGTAATACACATGTACATGGAACAACACTAGAAAGCTCTCTGTATAGCTATGTTTATCTCAAACTAGCAAAGATGCTGTGTCTTTCTTATTATCTCTTATGTTTTCTCTTCAACAAAATTGGAGAACAAGAGGGTGTAACAGGTTCTGCCCGGAAGTGGGGGGTGGGTGGGGTGGAGGGAGATGAGGTAGTGCAAACAATATACATGTTAAAACAATAAAAAAAATTATTGTTGTGCTGAGGCTACATCGTGGCATTTACAAAAGTTCTTAATATATCAAATATATCATATTAAAGTTCACCCCTCCATCATTCCCCTTTATTTCCCTTCCCCCCAATTCCTGGAATAGTTTCAACAGGTCCATTTTTCCATTTACATACATGCGTACACAGTTTCTGCACCATATTCGCCCTCCTATACCCTTTCCGCATATCCTCCCACTGGTACCAACACCCCCAGACAAGACTTGCTCTGCTTTCCTGTTCTCTGATTTTTAAATTTAAAAATGACATTTTTGTTTGTTTAAGATAGCTATACAGGGAGTTTCCTTGGTACCTTGGCCTCTTACCTCAAGGCACTCCTGGTCCTAACAGTGACCTATTATTTCTTGTTTGGAGATATCACTCTAAATGAGTCTGTACTTTTCCCCCTGCATGGCATCTCCTACTTCCTACAGATTTTTTGATAATTGATTCTCTTAGTTTCCCAAACATTCCCCTCTGTTTTGGAGATCACCCCAAACTTATCTTATTCCTCTCCATACCCTGTTGCCATTTCTTTCTCTACCTCGATCTGCAGCATGTGAGTGACACAGAAAATTTCCCTCCTCCAGCTTCTGTCACCACCTGGGGGAATTCTTATATCCTGTAGACAATGCACTTAACATCCTGTTTCCAATTCCTTCACCTCCAATCCATAGCAACAGTTCTCATCTACACTGACACATTGCCATCAGGGGACTCTGCCATGTCTGGAATCTTGAGTTCAACAATCCTCTGTGACACTACCTCCCATCTTTCCTGCTCTCTCTGTCACTCTGGAAATGACTGCTCCTTGAAGTTTGTCAGTTTTCTTCTGATTTCTTTTGGCACCAGCCTGAAATTGCTGATGTTTGTTGTAACTCTTCTCTCATCCATACCCTGTATGTCTCATGCTTGTTTGGTTTTTGATCCTGGAGATTGAACCCAGAGCTTTGAGCATGGAAAAGCATGTGCTTTACCACTGAGCATCACCCCAGCCTCCCGTGTTTGTTTTTCACATGTGTCTCTTATACACTTCTAGCTATACAGCCAGTGTCTCAAATACTGTTGGAGAAATTATCAAAATTGTACATAGTTGTGTCAGTACAGATTTGTGAATTCTAATAGCCTTTGTGTCTCAAGATACTCTACTGCTTATCTTTTTTTTCTGGCCTGTCTTTCCATTTCTCTGAACAGCTCTGTCACTTATAATCCTCAGTGGATGGACCTCCCCATCCAAATGCCTTAAATCATGTATGGAATATAATAGTGTTTAAAGAGCCTTGGTTTCTACTTATAACAGTAGCTATTGTTCATTAGGAACTTCTTAACTTCCAATCCCCTCTACACCAGAGGAGTGTCATTCTCTAGACCCCTAAGGAGGTATTATCCTCCCTGATATGTCCTCTTGTCTCACCTGGAATCTTGCTCTATCAACAATCTCCCTTTCCTACTGTGTCTTCAGCTGTCTACTCTCTATGGCTCTTTCCCTTAGCCTAACATGTGACCAAGCTTTCCAATTGTAGGAAAACCAGAACAAAACCTATCTTTTATGCTATGATGCTTTCAAGTTTTTAGATATTCTTTTCCTGTCATAACTCATTCTTTTCATGCCTCAGTATACTGCTTATTAAACCCACTGCAACCTAGCCTTTGCCACTGACACTATTTTCACCAAGGCTACTATGAGGAGTATTCTGTCCTGTCCTATGCTATCCTCTCCACAGTCTTTGACATTTTGGGGACCTCTCTGATTTTAAGGGTCCTACATCCCCTCTTTCTTCCTGTCAGCAGTGTGTTGAGATGATATGAATACTCCAAGCAATGACTCATGTCATGACTTGTGCATGCTCTTCCTTTTCTTGGAATACCTTTCTTTCTACTCTTCTCTGCTTGGAAAAATCTCATATATCTTTCAAATCCCACCTTGGACACCCTCCTCTGCTGTGCTGCTTTGAAAGACTGAATTTCTCAGTCTGGTCCTTTTGTTACTGTGTTAACCTTAGCTGAAGATCTTTCTCCAAGTTGGGTTTGTAAAATTATCTTTTAGTCACACACACAATCTCCTATTTAAAAATCAGAAACAGAAAAATAGAGAAACTACTTTATCTTCTCCATTGCTAACAAAACCTCATTATACATATTTCTCTAATTTGCATATGATGGCAGGGAATGATAGTTTACTAGGCATTCCTCTCTACTTTCTGTATCTTCTTTATCTTTCACCTCCATTTTAATGCATTTTTAATTAGCATTGACTCTGGCTAATTAGCATTGATTTCCAGCATTGAAGCTGACCTAGTATAGAAGTGCTTATGTTTGCTTGAAAACTCAAACTAAATTTTTAATTTTTCAACCTGAGTTATAAGGTCATTGGTTCTTTCATTAACAAATAGAATTATTTTTGTAAGACATGTTTTTTTCTTATAGCAAGGTACATATTTAGGCTTTGTAAGAGAAGTATAGAGTGTGGATTTAAGCTCAAATATAAACACATTCATGTTAGGCAAAAAATATAAAGAGAACATATTGCCATTTTCGAGACCAATGGTTCTCAAATATGAATTAATATCCAACACAACTGAATGACATTTCAACAATCATCCTGTGTTGAGTTTTAATTTGTAATTTTTCAGAGAAAACAATTCACTAAGAAAATGGACCAGGATGATACTAAAGTCCTGTCTACAGTCTAAAAAAATCTCTCAGCTGTGGCCGTAGCTGGCTTGTGTTTTTTCTGTTGCTTGTGTGTTAATGGCAATGGTGACGCTGGTACTTCTGTGCCCATCACCATGCAGATTGATGGCAAAAACAGTTCTGGCCAATATGGCTTTTAGATGTCGCCTGTCTAGACACAGTCAGGATTACTGGAAACCTGTCTCTTTTCTTTATTTCATGGATACTTTACCCTTTTGCACTTAAACCTCTGTCTCTAAGGGGACAGACATATCTTTTCAGCTTTGATGTTTTGCAGGGATGATGGGTTTTGGTTTATGTTTTTATAGTTAGCTACATTTGGCCGTACTCTTCTCCCTATAACCTCGTGGATTAGTGGAATAGGTTTATCTAAATGGCTTTGAAGGGTGCTCTGAGTATTTTGTGTATTATCATGTGTTATTTGTATAACACTTTTGAAACAGCTAACTTTCATTCTCTTTCACCAGATTTCTTACTCCATACCTCCATACACTCTGCCATTATGGTTGCTGCAGGAGTGTAATATGCAACGTGGACACTTCCTATGAAAGCAGGACAGCAGGACAAAGAGGTGTTAATTCTAACAGGGAGAGTGGGGAGAAAGCCCACTGCTCCCAGATCCAGAGAAATCATGGGGACACGAGCTAGTCAGACACAGAGTGGAGGCATCTGCATACTCTTGAGTGCCCCGTTGCCATAAAGGAATTCCCATATGGGCAGTGGGAGGTTGCTGTGTGGGCCTGAAACTTCTGTCTTTCCTTCTCAGTTAGGTCTTCTTTTGTACTTAAATGCTATTTTGAGGAAGAGTGAGAGGAACTTGAAATACTAAATCTTTAAACTCAATAAGATGACTGGGTTTTTTAGAGCAATTGTTCAGACTACTATGATCCCCCTCAGTTCACTAGAGTAGACTAAATTTAACCACTCTTAACTTTGCTTAATAGCCACATGTGTTCTGTGGGCTTGGAGCAAGGTTAGTTCAATATAAAAACAAAGGAATTACATTTTTCTTTGTACATATGAGTATAATTTGAGAACATATGGGATCCTGTTACACATAGATAAGGAGTCTTGTTTTTCTCTCCTGAGATCATTGAGTTGTGAATGTAGGTTGAGATATAGAACAGGAGGGCCATGCCCCAAATGGAATTAACACGCCCTGAAGATGGAAATAGCTCTGTGCACATTAAGGATGAGGAAAGTGCCCAGTGGAGGTAAAGCCTCTGAGTGACTTCTCTTTCGGGAATGACCTGTTTAGGACAGGCATGGGCTCTGCTCTAGTCATTTTCCCTGTGAGGATGTAGTGAACATTGTAGCTGACTCTGACCTTCATTCCATACCAGCTGTTAGTGAAGCCAATTATCATTTTTTTTTTGGTGGTACTGGGGTTTGAACTCAGGGCCTACACCTTGAACCACTCCACCAGCCCTTTTTTGTGATGGTTTTTTCAAGATAGGGTCTCTCGAACTATTTGCATGGGCTGGCTTCAAACCACGATCCTCCTGATCTCTGCCTCCTGAGTAGCTAGGATTACAGGTGTGAGCCATGGGTACCCAGCAGTTATGATGGTTTTAATGTCATTGTCAGTAAATGGTTGAGGAATGAATAAGTTCTCTATTTGAGCCAATGAAGGCAAGACAAATCTTTCTGAGCCCTTCTTGGAAAGAAGTTTTGTGCTTAAGAGAGAGAAGTTCCAGGTTAGCCTAATGATCAGGATGAGAAAATGGAGGGATGATGAAACTGGATTTCAAATAGTTTATCTTCACTGACACAGGCCGTTGGTATTTTTCTCCATAGCGAAGAATGGAATCATCCAGAGAGGCCAGCCAGTTTGATCATTGCTTTGATGCTGCATATACACACAGGGCATTTTCTAGCAATCTTTTTTGCAATGCTGTCAAACGATGAGTAATATATTAGTGTGGAAATTCAGGACCTTCAAACCCATTCCTGATTCTTCTAGTAACTTCAGCATGGAATGGAAGTGTTCAACACAAATCTCCTTGGTTCTTAAAGACCAGTGTAAACTTCTAAAATGTGTGAAAAGAGTGCTTACAATGCAGATTTTTGGGGCCAACTTAAAGATTTGGATTAGTTTTTAACAAATACAGTGGTTCCAGGCCCTCACTGACAAAAATCTAACTAGAGTAAGATCTTTTCAAATTATCCTGGAGCCTATAGTTCTCACCTTACTATTTCTGCCCTTGGTTCTCTCCAGGAGTGAAGAAACCATGGGTTCTAGAGATGAGGCGTTGTTGGGAATCAATGGCCAAATGTAAGGGGTACAGAGTTATCTAACAGGAAGGAACCACAGAGTTCAAGGCCATTCGCCACCTTGCAGTGAATTTATCAAAAGTGCCCAGACAAATTGGTTTCTGCTTCTATTCAGACAGAGATCTCAAGAGGATGGTGCCACATCCACCCCGGCTGTTGTTTCCTGTAAGCACTTTCTAAGAGACAGCTCGGGGAATCATACCGTCTGACTAATTATATATTCTTATTTGGTATTTTTCATATCAGCATACTATGGTATATCTAATTGTCAAAGAACTGGGAAGCAAAAACCAAACATTTGAAGTTAATACTAACCCGTATATTATTTAATCACTGGGGATTCAAAAGGAGTTTTCAACCTCATCAGAAATAATAATTGAACTAGAAAAATAAGGGAGGGGGCTAGTTAAAGTGAAATTCACAGTTCATAGAATGCCAACTAATGGGAGTTCTTCCTGGTAGCTTGTTAAATTTCCCCTTATCTTTATCATTCTTCTGTGTGGAGATGGAGGAACTCTGATTGTCATTCCCTCCACAATAATCCTTCATTTTTTGAAAATATATTAACTTTCCCTTCAGACACTCTCTCTCTCTCTCTCTCTCTCTCTCTCTCTCTCTCTCTCTCTCTCGGTACTGGTCCTGGAGTAACTCAGAATCTCAGGCTCTACCACTTGAGCCGCCCCAGAACTTTGTTGCTTTTAGTTATTTTTTTGGGCAGGGGCTTGTGTTTTTGCTTGAACCATGATCTACCTATGCCTCCCACATAGCTGAGATGACTGGCTTATTTGTTGAGATGAGGTCTCACTAACTTTTTGCCTGCCTGGGCCTCAAACCTCAATCCTCCCCTTCTCTACCTCCTGAATAGCTGGGATTACAAGCGTGAGCAATGAAATCCAGCTAGACTTCTTTCTCTCTCTCTCTCTCCCCTTCCCCATTTTCTTGGGAGCTTTGAACTGGAATTTTTAAGAGCCACACCTTTAGGCCTTTATTGTTTTAGTTATCATTCAGATAGGGTCTTGAAATTTTTGCTTGGACTGGTCTCTGATCATGATCTTCCTGTGTCTACTTCCCATGTAGAAATTACAGGCATGTACCACCAAGCCCAGTCTTTCAGACTTCTCATTTCTTAGGGTTAAAAATTACACTTCTTTTTAACATTTCCTTATATGTTCCACTTTTCAAACATTAATAATTTTCATCATGTATCCTAGGATAAGCTCCAAATTACACACGTCTTTAAGTATTGCCATAAATAATATAAAGTAATCACTCTGCCCAGTTTAGGGAGTTGTTTGAAGGCACTTGTTTTATGTATGGAGAGGTGCAGCATAGTGGGACAGAGCCTGGATTCTGGTGTCAGGCTGCCTGGGTTCAAATCCCAGGTCTGTTACTTTGGCAGGTTCTTTAATCCCTAGGCCCCAGTTTTCTTGTCTGTGAAATGGGTACAGTAATAGTGGCTTAGTCACTAGGAGGACTTAATCATTAGAAGGACTGAGTCAATATACATAAAAATCTCACAAAAACACTAGGTACAGAACTATTATCATGGAGGGTAGGTCTCGAAAAAAGAGAGAATGCAGAAAGATATTAGTTTTCTGAAAAAAGCTAGTTTTACTTATACAGAGGCCAAGTTATTCATATAAATGGCTGAAGGATCACTAGTTACGGAATAAGAAATTTTGCCTTTGCTTCTGGCTCTCAGGAACAGGGAATAAAAGAGGGGGTTTCAGGTTCTTCTTGGTTACTGGTTGATGGTGTGATTTAGAGAGGTTCCCTTAACTGTTTAGGGACTCATCCATAAAATAAGAACAACAACTCATCTGCCATAGCTATGTGAAGTTCTCAGTTTGTTCTGAGTGTCTCCTCTGTTGGGTTTCTAACACTAAGGTTTAGTTAACAGGTGGAGGGAGGCTGGAGAAGTAAATACTAAGTCATGGCAAGTAACAATCTACTGAAGAAGTGGGAGAAAGATGAAAATAAATGAGCCTCCCCTCTAAATCCCAAATGCAGTAGTAGGCTTTGGATTGGCTTTGAAAGCACGATGTGCTGTCTCACTTGGGGATAATATGGCACATTGGCTTAGAATATAGTTACTGGGATTGACTTCCATTTAGATTTTAACTCTGGAATACTAGTCTGATCACTTATCTTCTGTAGACTGCAAATGCCTTGTCTGAAAAAGGGCAGATATTTTAAGTCTGAGCAGGTAGAGGGATGGCACTGTCTCCTTTCCAAATTTGAGTGCGTTTGTTTGGATGAAGTGTTGGTGGGAGATGGAGGGAAGGCCCAGAGTAGAACCGAGGTGGGGGAGGCCAAATGTGAAGCCACACATGATAATGCAAACCACATTTCCTGGCTCAACCACTTAGTTCTTTCCCTTGGGAAATTTTTACTGGTATTTTGCCTTACTGTGAGTCTTTGCACTTCCTGTTATGAACTGGTTAAGAAGATAATTATAACATGGTTATGGGAAATGGCAATGAAATATACCTCACTATATAGCAAGAGAAAAAGAGAACTCTGCCATTTGGGAGACAGTAAAAGCAAGTTATTAGTATTATTTTTAAGTAAAATTTATTACTTTTTAAATCATGAAGTAATACGGTCTTATAAATTTTTTGAGAAAGACAGAAATGTAAGTATCATAGAAATGGCAAATGTTTCCATCTTTTAGTAGCAATTATTGTTCACATTTTGTTAATTTTTTTCTTTTCTTCAATCTCTCTCTGTGATTATGCATGTATTATATATGCAACATATGCTACTGATGCATTTCATATAATATTTAAGCAAAATACACATAAAGCACAGATATGTAATTTTCATCCTGCTTTTATTATTTTGTATAGTACACATTTTCTCAAGTAATTGTCTATTCTTAATTATATATATATATTTAATTTTGTGTTTATAATATAATTTATTTATGTTGCTTCCATTTTTGATAGTATAAATGAAGCATTTTTTACAAAAATTCCTATGTATATCTGCGATTATTCCTTAAGGATGAATTCTCCAAGTTAACTTCTAGGAAGATGGTATCGGGCTATGTTATGAAAGTTCTTATTCTAAAAATGTGCAATATATGAGAGTTCTTATTTTTGCCATCAAATTAATAAATCCTTTGAATCTTTATTGTTTTGCTTCACAAAGTGTTTCTTTTTGTTTTGTGATGTGTACATGTCTGTGCATGTGTTAGTTTTTGAAGAAAAAAGGGTGTATTTGAAAAGACTTTTGGCTATTTGTGTGGTTTTAAAATTTGTTAAGTATTATTAACATTTTTTGATTAGAGATTAGATGTTTTTTAACTTATTTAGTTATAAGACTTAATACATATACATGTATATTTGTATACAATTTACATGTTTGTGTGTACATGGATATTGAAGGAAAGCACATATCATAAATGCTACAAACATTTCCCTCTCATTTGTCATTTGAATTTACATTTTATGATATTATTTAATATGACATTTTCAAATTTAGTATGTTCAACTCTGTCAATATTTTTCTTGGTGTTTTTAATGCTTAGAAATTCCTGTGATCAATGCATTGCTCTTTCTAAAAAATCCATTTTTATGGCTTATTTTTATTTGTAAAATAAAACCCTTTAATCTATCTAGAATTTATTTTGTCACTGTGTACAAGATATTGTGCAAGTTAACAATCACTTTTTCTTTGCATAAGCCTAAAGGTTTTCTTCTTTTCTTTTTTGGTAAGAAACAAAGATTTCCCTAAGCCAAGCATAGACTGCAGAAGCAAAAACAGTTTGTCTCCTAACTCCTTTAGGCCATGTGAGATGGGTCAGGGACAGAAAGGGTGAGTCTCTGGTGCCTTGCTCCAGGGGAGTCTTAAACCATGGGCCGATGTTACTATTGCATAGCTGGCCTGTTTCTGTCTTAAGAGGCATTTAGAAGCTTATGTTCTCAAGGTTCCTAGTAAAGTCATAGAGGCAACCATCTTCTGTTGATTGAATTTTAACTTAATTTAATTTAATTTCCTTGGCAATCACAGATGGTGTTATCCAGCAGCTAGAGGCTAAAAAGGGGCACTCTACACACCGAATGAAAACATATTGAGTTATAATCAGAAGCACAAGCAAATGGAAGCAAACGTGTGACTATCAACAGTGTAGTGCAGCGTGAGTTCTCATGTAGTAAAGCCCTGGTTTGGTCAACAATTGCTTTGTACAAGTTTAAGGAGCTACAGTAATGTCGCCCTGAAGACATATTCTCAAAGTTAGAGTCTACTAAAACATGAAACAAAAACATGAAACAAAACAGGAAGCATGTTCAAAACATGAAACAAAAATGATGAAGTAACAGTATTGGAGTGTTCTTCAATGAGTCAAATCATGTTTAGACACAACAGAAACATTTTTAGCTAAGCATGGAATTTTATCTCAGCCCAAAACAGGGAGAGACAAACACTTTGGCTTTATTCCTTGTTCTTTGGTTTTATCCTGGTAAAATATTTATTAGAAAAAAATGATCATTTTTGATGTTTGATAGTTCATGTTTCCTGAGGTTATAGCTTGTCTGTTTGTGATGGAAAAATGGAGGAGTGGGGATGAGTATCCCATGATGGGGGAAGGTATTTGTGCCACTGAGTTCTGCAAGAGAGTCAGGGCAGTGACTTCTGAATCATTTTAGGACCTCTGCCTCCAGATGTGTTATTTATTCACCCAGTTCACAGCCATTTCCTGTAATCAGTAAAAGCTCCCCATTGAAGATGGAGCCCAGAGGAGTCTGGCCAGGGCTTCCTCTGTGTCGCTTCTAATCCTCCCACACAACGGATGGACAGCGGAAGTGGCTACCTCCCCTGAGCTGGAAATGGCTCTGAGTGTTCACCCCCACTGTCGTGGTCACCTCTGTTGTAGGCTATAGAAGCTCAGGCCTAGGCCATTTTCTGATGCAACCCTGATCTGATGACACTCTTGTCTGTCTTTTCTGTAGATTTGGATGTTTTGAGCCATATTCAATGGGATATGAACTCACTATTGTTCATTTTTTCCAATTTTGCCAAATAAATACTATACTTTCACAAAATTTATGAGCACACAACCCTGATAAGCAAGTGGATCTAAAGGTAGCTGTCAAATATCCCTTTTTTAAAAAATAGAAAACCGGCACTTGAAATGCTCAAAGTGTACTATTTTCTATACCCTTGTTACAGGTCAGGTGCCAAAGCTTGATGAACGAGATAGACTCGTACAATGGGATCAAAAGGACAGCCAGCCCAGTTTATTTCCAGAGGAAAAGCTTACCAGGACACAAAGGGGAAAAAAAGACCCGACTTGAAACCAATTCTCTCCTGAAGTAAAAATATAAGAGGAACACTCAGTTTATAGCTGTAGTCGCCTTGCAAGCTGAGCCTGCTTGCAGAGAAGTAAATTATTTGATGAACCAGGGAAATGTAAATAGTTCAGTTGGATTAAAAGGAAATCCTCACCCAACCTTTATCTTTAAAAATTATCTGGATAATTCAGGTGAAAGTAGTCTTTTCTCTCTTCTGAATTATTTAAATAATTGATTATGTCCATCTGCTCCTCATCAGAAAATTCATGGACCAAATGCTTTTTTGGTGCCTCCTTCTCTATCCTTCCCTTTCAGTAACTTACTCCTGCCTGACCCAGGAGTTTTTGTGAATAATCATGAGTCAGCTGTCACCTAGTCTCCTTTACCTGCCCTATTTGTAAATCTGAGCCACTGAACCTTCTTGGGTGACATTCCCCAACTGGCTAAGAGTACATAAGTGGTTCTTCAGCTCTGAGATTATCCTGTCATTGGCCACTTTAAAATTTGTGATTAATTTGCTTTAGTACAGTATGTGAAATCTAATGGTGGTGTGGATAGAATTTTATTCACTGGAGAGAGCTTGTTACAGGGTCAGCTGTCTTGACACAAAAAGTCAGGCAACATGTGTTATTCTCCATTTGCAGTGATTCTGGGCTGAATGGTTGTTTTCAAGCAGTTAACTCCAGTTTTCCTGGGTTGTGTTTGGTCTGCAGTTTTTGGTTCTAATCCATGTGACCGAGGAGCATCTTAAAGTCGAGAGAGATGGGGAAGGCGTGGGCTTTGGCTCCTGACTTTTCCCTAGCAAACTTTCCCAACTGCTGAGGGCAAAGAACCCAATGTAAGTCTGTGAGCCCTTATCCTGCATGAATGATCTCCAGCTGGACATATACATGAATGGAGGGTAAATAGGAAAATATTTATTTCAATTAAATTAAAATAAGTAGATAAGCATGCCATATTATATATAAACATTAAATCTGAAGCTCAAACCATGGATTGAGATTCCCTCTCTGAAAATAGCTAGGCTCAAGGCCTGGGATAAAACCAGTTTCTCACTTGTGAGATGAGGACAATGGGCTTGCCAGATCTTCCTGGACTGTCATGAGATTTGAAGAGAACCTGAAAGCACATAGCTATATGCAAGCTGTGTAGCTATTCAGCAAAGAGGCACATCCATTAAGAATAATAACAATGTGCAATATTCCGCATCTAGTCACTGTCCACACAACCTCACGAATGGGCTCTATTATAATCCATTTCACTTTTCAGATGAAGAAACTAAGATACATGTTGCAGTTGGCCCAGTACAGAACTAGCCTGACTCTATAGCCTGAACTCTTAACTTCTATATTTACATCACCTTTCTAGGGGCAGCTTGGATTCGTAAGTGGATGTGGGTCTTTGAGAAGTGCCAGTCTAGTCCTTGTTTGGGTCAAACTGTCTAATCCACTAGGCTAATCAACAGATACCTTCTCCATGAGGAGATACTCAGGCCTCAGTCAGGCTGGCCCACTAGGGATAGTAATTGCTGACAAGATCAGGGTTAGACATCTGAGTGCTCCTTTCCTCTTTTCTGGCTTCTCATGTACTTTTTTTTTTGGCTCTTCCAGGAAGCTAGGGTGCGATAATGACAGGCTGTGAGCAAGGTAAGAGCATAGACAAGGAGCCTCTTCAAATTATCCTTCTTTCTGATTTTCATGAATACTGCCCTCTGGGGGAACAGTTGCCAGTACACTTTCCTGTATACCATGCAGGGTTCATACCACTCCCTTTCGCCTGTAAGAGTTCTATAGCATTCTCCTTGCCAAATGCCTGCCTATCTATTAGGAACTTACCAGTTCAAATCCATGAGACCCAGGGATCTGCTCTCCTTGGTCTATCTTTCTCAGCAGGAGCAGAGGAATCCTCAGGAATTCTGAACATGTGCTCTTAGAACCCACGTTCCTTTGCTGCTTGCAATACATGGTTTTTCATGTGATAAATCATGACATCCTGTTAGGAGTCTGCTTGTTTGCCAGTGAATTTTGATTTGGCTTTAGAGCAGTGTGAAGTATAAATATAATCAGGTTTGAAAATTATTCAAAACTCAGTTTAATGCTCCCAGTAGATCACTGTGCTAACCCACATGGATTTCTGCTCCCTGTCATGATTTAACCACTTCAGGGCACCTTTGATTAAAAAGAAGATGTAAAATCTTTTAAGTGGAGACCATTGGTGAACTGACATAAACTATTGGGTGATTGCTCATGGATGCTTAATTTTTGGAGAGATAGAAAAGGGCATTTTAAATTTCATATAATGTGACATCTGAAAACTTATTTTGGTTTTCTTCATGAAAGAATTTTACTGCATTATAAAAATAATAATGAATAGTAATGGTTACAATTATTCTACATGCTACATGCATTACACTAGCTCTATTTTTCACAGCGATCTTTGCACAGTAGAGATTGTAGTTCTTACTTCACATATGATATAATTGTATGTTATAGAGACATTGAGTAATTTGCATAGTATCACAGGATTCGTTTTCAGTTGAACTAGAATTAAAATATTAGTCATTATAATTCCAACCCTACATCATCTCAGACCTGCTGGGCTCTCAGAAAGAAGGGAAAGGTCTGGAACTTTAGTCTTGCCCCTTCTCTGACATCACTAGTTACTAACTCCCACCATCAGCCTATACTTGGCTTAGTGTAACCAGAAACAGTCAGGAATCTTGAAGGGCTTCAAGAAAAAGTTCCTGAGTGAGACCTTACATTCTCAGTGAGTAAATAAGCAGGTCATTGGCCCATTTGAAGGGAGGATGCAGATGGTGAAAAGAGGGTTTTGTAATTAACCAGACTTGGTTCAAATTCCAGCTTTACCAATCTGGACAAGTTTCTTACCCTCTCTTAATTAAATTCTAAACTGAGTTATTAACTGAGCATATTGTATATAGCTTATGAAAATTAAACAATTGTAGGTAAAACACTAATGATTGCTCTGCATGTGGAAGATTCAGTATTGTCATCTTGTCTTTTGTTATTATTAGTATATACTGCTGTGGAGGGAGAAAAGACGCATAGTTGGCAGAGGTTATCTCATTTGTTCATGTTATAGCTTTACTCACATCATTTCCTTGTTTCTCCCAGGTACCACAGCTCCTTCAACATTTCACCTGGGACACTGTGTACCTTTGAAGAAGAGAAAGGTGAATTTTAGCTTATATTTGTGTATAATTTTAACCAAATGCCCTCAATTATGTCATGCCTATGTCATTTCTTAGCATGTTCATAATGACATGGGAGCTCTAAAGCAGGTGTTCCCATCTTTGTAGACGAGGATGCTTGGGGATTAGTTTAAATCATTCATTTGATACTACATTGCTTACAAATCGCAATCAAAAACGAAGACGCGGGTCTTCAGGCTCCACTCCCATGGCTTTATTTAGCCATGTAGGTTTAGTAGTAGTTTAGTAGGTTTTTGTGGAGCCCTCTAGGTATCTGGGAATACCACCAGTATCGCAGTAACAAATATTAATGTTACACTTATTGGGCTGAGCATTTTACATACAATATCTGATGTAGTCTTCAGCATAGCCTATGAAGTAGATACCTCTATACAGATGGAAAAACGGAGGCTTGGAGAGATTAAACAGCCTTGGGTCACACATTTCATGACTATGGAATCAAGACCCAAACTGTTCACCTATGCTTGATAATAAGATCTCACAGTGCTATACCCTTCCTGGAGTAATTCCTTCTGCGAACAATAAACCCACATATTTGGATGATCATTAAGACCTCCAAGATGGTCTCACTGACCCTTGTAGGGCCTTGGCTCCTCAACTGGAGGATGTGAAACTCCTCCAGACATGTGTGTACTGTGTGAATCACATGGAGATATGAGGAAACCTATTATTTTTATATTCTTTTATATGAAAATAAAAGTGGTGATATTATAGAAAAAAGATGCTAAAGTTACATGAAGACTTAAGAATAATCAGCAGACTTCAACCACTTTTGGGGCTTTTTAATTTTGCTTTCAGCCCCCCAGGGCATTTACTGGCTACTGCTGGTGTAAAAGTTTTGGAAATCCTGACTTAGCCAGTGCAGCAACGTCTACTCCTCTTCTGGAAAATGATCACTGAGCTATGACTGCTTTTTGCAACTCATTGCAGCAAGAAGCTGTTGGCCATTGATTTAGCAATGGGCACATTTCTCACCAAAGGCTTTGCCCTCCCCTTGCTCTGCTAATCCTGTTTGCAAGCATTTCCCCACAGAGATTGCTACTTCCTAATAATGAATAAGCTCGCACTTGTGAGTTCAAACTGGCAAATTGCCACCAGACATTTATTAGCTCTGGATTAATGGATCAAGACTCAAACTTTCTAGTTAAAAGAACAAGACAAGCCTTTAGGATTCAAGACTCTTAAAAAAAAATCCCCATCCTCTTGGCATTACCATTTCTTGCAGTCCTAGGAGGTTTTTTTTTCCGCCTTTCTTTTCCCTCCTTTGTGGAGTTCGATTTGTAAGTAGTGGGGAGGAGTTATTTTTCAGCCATTTTGGAGCAGAGAAAAGTGTTGATCCCAGAAAATGTCCATGTTATAGTCCTGGGAATTTTTAACAAAACTAGTGTTCTAGCAAGCTAACAATGTGGGCTTGAAGGAGCAGAACGAGTTAAGGTTGAGGGTGATTAGTATGGAGAATAAAAAACTCATGGAGTTTTGTGAATTGTTTGAGGATTGCTGGGAGGCTGACCTGGGTGGGTAAAGAGCACCCTGTTTCTTACTGCTCCAGAGAAACTAATCAGGGACTATTGGGTGAGAACCCTGGGAGACAAATTTTGGTTCAGAAACAAATGGAGTTTGTAGAAGAGTCAAAGAGGCTCAGGAAATGTGGCTACTTCAGGGAGCATTACCTCCTCATTCTTAGAGAGAAAGTGGAGGGAGAGAAGGAGCAGTTTGCTTTAGTGAGTACATGCTGTAACGCAGGCCCTTGCTAGTTCTCTCTTTTCCTTTTCTCAATACCACTGTGACCTCCTTCCTACTGCTCACATATGTAGAAAGGGGAGACTCGCTAAGAACTGTGGTTAAGGTGGAGGCTTGGTACACCTGCCTGGGATAAACAGACTCAATGGGAGGCTGGGTATGGGGGAGACCATAGAATTTCAAAAGGGTCAGGTTAAAATTAGTAGGGGCAAGTGATGACATCACACTTGATCAGCTTAAGTGATGCAGAATTGAAGCACATTTAAACAGGAGTGATTAAATATCAGTGAGCCAAGGTCATCCACGTAGATGCTGAAGCCATCAAGGAAGATGCTGAGAATTAAGAGATTACAGCTAGAATCCTAAGGGAGAAGGTACAGTCACCTCCTGAAGCTTCCAGGATGGAGGGAGAGAAGTGGGTTGTACTGGTTGTAGAAGAGATGTTATTGATATTTGTCAGAGAAGCACTAATATGAAAGCTGCCTTACAAGTTTAACAGTAAGCCATCATCCTCCCACAAAAATCCTAAGCATTAATTGGCTGAGTGTGCAGAGCTAACATGTTTAAACTCAGTGGGGGATAGAAAAGGAACAAAGAATATAACTTCTGTTTTTGTGAGTTCTGCATTCTGATTGGGTAGACAAAACACATACAAAGCAAAGGACAGTCAAGGGGGTTTTAAGTTTAGAGGTATTTTTGTGCTTTTGAGTTTGAGTCTTGAAAGAATTGCCAAGGATTCTCCTTGAAGGAAATGGTTTGAGCCTCCCATCAGACTGCAATTTTAACACTTAACTATAGTAACTGTATTAGTCAAAGTTTTTGGTATAAATATCCCCTCCTGTTTATGCAAGAAACTGTCTAAAATTTAATATTCAAATTTAATGCTTTTTATAGGAAAATGATTTAGTTTGCTGTGTTCATTCATTCATTCTTTCATTCATTTATTCAGCAAATGTTTATTCTACCAACCCTATGTCTAGGTCCTGTGGTAGATCAGAGAGAACACACTTGATTTCTATCCAACAGGAATAATCAGAATGGCTAACTTTTTCGTTACAACTGTCCTGTGGTAAACCTAAAACTAGGTAATTATGACATTTGTATATATATATGCATATATATATAATATTTCAGTAGCTATGTAAACAAGTGAGAACTAAGTATGGTGACAAGACAGAGGAGAGAGCTGCTAGCTACACAAGGGGGCTGGAAGATCTTCGTTGCAAAGAAGCTTCTTAGATGGAATTACTGAATGTGTAGGTATCTGTCTTGTATGGTATGACAGTTTCAAAGGCATGGAATCACTCAAGGGGCTGATACACTTAGGGAACAGGGAGAATGCCAGTATAGTTGTGAATTGGTTGTGTTAAGGTGACAAGCCAGATGTGACACTGAAGTAGAAGGTTGGAGTCAGGCAGCCAAATAACTTGTAAGCCAAGCTAAAACTTTGTCTGTGAGTAGTTATTTGAAATTTTTGAAAGGGGATTAATTTGGGGAGGTTATTATTCAGACAGCAAGTTGTATCAAAGGTTGGACCAGTCAAGGTGAGGATGATACAGGCCTGGTGGGAAATGATGCTATGACAATGGGAATGGAAAGCATGGAAGGGATTTAAACCAACCATAGGGATAAGAATGACAGAATTTCATTATATTGGTTATAGAAATAAGGGAGAAGAAAAGTTTGAGGATGGTTCCAAGTTTCCCAAGTGCTTAAAGGCAGCTGGCTCATAATAGGCACTCAATAAATGCTGTTGAATCAGTAAATGAAATTGGCATTATTTGCTAGGAAGGAGTTGGTTTTGAATAAATGAAGTTTAAGGTGTCTTCCAGACATCTGTGTAGAGATTTAGATGAGAGATTATATAAAACAATGATACCAAAAGTACTTTGCTCTTATTAACTTGTCCTTTGTATTTTATCTGTGCTTTTTACTTTTTTTCTCTTTTCCTCAATGCTGGTCAAACTTCATGGGGACAGAGAACATGTAATAAATTTCTCTTCTCTCTCCCCAAAACAACCAGGACCATGGCTTCTATATAATGTCAGTTAACATTTATGGAGTCTTTGGTATGTGCCCAGCACCTAAGCGCTATCTATACAGTAACACATAGATTATTGAGTATCTATTCTTACTGACCCCATTTTCACTGGAGAAATGGAGGCCAGAGATGTTAAATAATTTGCCTGAGTCCCACATTTGTTAAAAGCCAGAGCTGAGATGTGAAGCCAGGCAATGGCTCTCCTAGAGTCCTTAACAATTTTCCCATCAAACTGCATTATCTCTGCCACCCAGAACCAGTAAGCCAGTGAGTCAGAAGTCTGCTGGGCATTCTGGAATTCCACTAACTGCACCTCAATGCCAAACACTGCAAATGTTGCCCAAATACATTTTTGCAGTGAGTCAGATGTGAAGGATAAAAGAAAATGACATATCTGGGTCCTCTATTCTGTTTCACTGGTCTTCATGTTTGTTTTTGTGCCAGTACCATGCTGTTTTTATTGCTATTGCTTTGTAATATAGTCTGAAGTCAGGTATACCCACCTCGTTTTTGACAAAGGTGCCAAAAATATACGATGGAGAAAAGACAGACTCTTCAACAAATGTTGCTGGGAAAAATGGTTACCTGTCTGCAAGAAACTGAAACTAGATCCATGTCTATCACCCTGTACTAGTATCAACTCAAAATGGATCAAGAACATAAATATCAGACCTGATCTTTACTACAGGAAGGAGCAGGAAACACTCTGGAACAAATAGATATAGGCAAAGACTTCCTCAATAGAACCCCAGCATCCCAGCAACTAAGAGAAAAGATGAATAAATGGGACTTCATAAAATTAAAAAGCTTCTGCACAATAAAAGAAATGGTCTCTAAACTGAAAAGACCACCCACAGAGTGGGAGAAAATATTTGCCAGTTATACATCAGACAAGGGACTGATAACCAGAATATACAGGGAATTTAAACTAAACATTCCTAAAATCAATGAACCAATTAAGAAATGGGCAACTGAACCAAACAGAACTTTTTTAAAAGAAGAAATTCAAATGGCCAAAAAACACATGAAAAAATGCTCACCATCTCTGGCCATAAAGGAAATGCAAATCAAAACCACGCTAAGATTCCACTTCACCCCTGTTAGAATAGCCATCATCAGCAACACCACCAACAACAGGTGTTGGCGAGGATGCGGGGAAAAAGGAACTCTCATACACTGCTGGTGGGAATGCAAGCTGGTGCAACCACTCTGGAAAAAAATTTGGAGACTTCTTAAAAATCTAAACATAGACCTGCCATATGATCCAGCAATCCCACTCCTGGGGATATACCCAAAAGACTGTGACACAGGTTACTCCAGAGGCACCTGCACACCCATGTTTATTGCGGCACTATTCACAATAGCCAAGTTATGGAAACAGCCAAGATGCCCCACCACTGACGAATGGATTAAGAAAATGTGGTATCTATACACAATGGAATTTTATGCAGCCATGAAGAAGAAGGAAATGTTATCATTCGCTGGTAAATGGATGGAATTGGAGAACATCATTCTGAGTGAGGTTAGCCTGGCCCAAAAGACCAAAAATCGTATGTTCTCCCTCATATGTGGACATTAGATCAAGGGCAAACACAACAAGGGGATTGGACTATGAGCACATGATAAAAGCGAGAGCACATGAGGAAGGGGTGAGGATAGGTAAGACACCTAAAAAACTAGCAAGCATGTGTTGCCCTTAACGCAGAGAAACTAAAGCAGATACCTTAAAAGCAACTGAGGCCAATAGGAAAAGGGGAACAGGTACTAGAGAAAAGGTTAGATCAAAAAGAATTAACCTAGAAGGTAACACCCACACACAGGAAATCAATGTGAGTCAATGCCCTGTATAGCTATCCTTATCTCAACCAGCAAAAACCCTTGTTCCTTCCTATTATTGCTTATACTCTCTCTTCAACAAAATTAGAGATAAGGGCAAAATAGTTTCTGCTGGGTATTGGAGGGGAGGAGGGAGGGGGCGGAGTGGGTGGTAAGGGAGGGGGTGGGGGCAGGGGGGAGAAATGAACCAAGCCTTGTATGCACATATGAGTAATAAAAGAAAAAGGAATAAAAAGAATGTATGTAAGTTCTAAAAAAAAACAAAAAAAAAAAGAAAAATGGATGGAATCGGAGAACATCATTCTGAGTGTGAGGTCAGCCAGGCTCAGAAGACCAAAAATCCTATGTTCTCCCTCATATGCAGAATTTAGATCTAGGGCAAATGCAGCAATGTGGTTGGACTTGGGTCACAAGACAAGGGGAGAACACATATGAGAGATACAGGAATAGGTAGAAAACCCAAAACATGAAAGCATTTGATGTCCCCACTCCAGAGGAACTAATACAGAAATCTTAAAACGACAGGTTATCATGAGCAGGGAATCAGGAACCAATGTAAAGATCAGTCAGAGTTGAATCAACAAGAGTCATAACACATGGGTACACGAAAGCGATAGTAGGAATCTCTCTGTATAGGTATCCTTAACTCAAAACGCTTTTTCTTCCTTATTATGCTTATGTCTTTTCTTCAACAAAATCAGTGATAAGGGCAGAATGGGACCTGCCTGGAACTGAGAGGAGTAGGGGGTGAAGGGTGGAGGAGGGGGGCAGGGTGGAGAAATGACCCAAACAATGTATGCACATGTGAATAAATGAAAACAAAAAAAAAAAAGAGAATGGCAAAGGCTTCAAAAGTAGGGAAACATAATTTATTTTTGAGATTATGGAATGACAAAAAATAGTTGCTGAATGAATTGTTAAGGAGGCTGAGGATAAAGTTTAATTGGGTGATTTTTAGAATAATGAGAATTTTGAATGCAATTAAGAAAGAAGGGCATGGAAATGAAGCGGGGAGTGGAGATTGTAGGTTAGCTGTGTGAAGGGAAAAACGCCCATTGACCTGCCTTCCTAAATGGTGCACTTGTGTGTGGGCTCCTTAATTAAGCAGGTTCAGTAGTTCATGCTCCAGTACAGGTAAGGTAGAAAGACCCCACCTTGGGCAACATGGCTACAATGCCTGAGACAAACGAATATGTAATGTTTTCTTTCTGAATCCCTCAGCCTTTGTGAGGCAAGGAGGCCATAACAATGATGATACTGAAAGGAGGTTGTTTGGAATGGAAGTTAAAAATGTAAATTGTTCAGGGACTTATGTGGACAATGTTCATATTCTCCAATGCTGAAAAGGCCAGTTTTAAATCAAGGCTTAGAAGTAACAGGAAGCTAGATTTTCAGCTGAGTATTGTATAAGGAATGCTCCAACACATGGGGCTGTCCAGAAATGAAACAGGCCGCCCAAATGAGATCCCTGTTGTCAAAACTGTGCAAACTGGGTAGGAGTTTTCTATACTGTGTTTTATGCCTGAATGCCTCAACTAAAGGCACAGAGAGGTGAAGTAACCACTAAAAGCAGTGAGGAGTGGAGCTGAGATTTAAACCCTTGCAATATGTCTCCACCATTCTTTCTCTTAACTTCCATGCCATGTTGCTATCCCAGGTGACCAATCAGAAGGATCTGAAAGTATTAATGAGGCAGTATGAAAACCAGCAGCAGGCCCAAGATTGGAAATGTCAGTAGAAGAAAGGCCAGGACAGAGGAAAAGGTGAACTCCCAATGGGAAGTAAGAACCCATGTAATTTTCCAGCAGGAGAGATTCCTGGGAGAAAGTCCAGGCAGACATTTTAGGCCAGGTTCAGAAGTGTTGATACTGGGCAAAGGCAAATATTTCTGAACATCAGAATAATCTGGTCTGTGTGAAAGATTAGGACATTGGTAATTCCATAGAAAGAATGGGTTGGCTTCTGGAAGTCACAATGTAGTTGCACTTACGTCAGCATGGACAAACCAGGGAGATAATTTATGGAAGGAGATAATATTCCCTTCTTTTAAAGAATCCTCCTATTGTCATAATATTTGCTGGAAGATTCTGTTTTGTTGTCCCCAATACAAAATGTTGAACTGAGTCCATATGATATAGTTGAGTAGCATGGAAATTTGTACACTATGATGGCTTCCTGAGCTTGAGAAAGTCACTTTATTTCTGTGAGTCTCAGTTTTCCTTATTTAAAAGTGGTTTCCTAACATGCTAATTAATAACCAACATTTGACTACTGCTTGCTTACTTTATTCCAGGAATTGTGATCGACAGTTTATATATGTTACTTGTTTAATCCTCATGACAATCTAGTGCAAAGAGATACAGTCTTCACCCATATTTTAGTTATTTCAATCACCAATTTGATGTTCTAACTTGAAGATTATTTAACTCCAAGAAATGCTATGGAAAACAGATTTGCTTAATCCAGAAAGAAGTCTGGGGTCCACAAATGACATTTTCCCATTTCTATATTAAATCCCTCTAACCCTACTTTGGTGGTTCTAGTGGAAGAATTTTAGTGGGTTTCTGTCCTCTGCATTTTAATTTTCCTACTTATCTGGAGGTAGTTTATCTTTGATTCAATGTGCACTTGAATAATAGCCATAGTAATACTTATTTTCAATATATGCTTTTTATATAATCAATAAACAAGCTGAATTTTAGTAATTAGAACTGAAGTGTTTACATTTTAGCTTTTATATTGAGGGCTTTATTTCCCTTAATTTAATAAACATATTTGGTAGTGAATTCTGTTTTCCACCTTGAAATCTTTTAAACCAGAAATTGAGAAACCAAAGGGATTTGGCTCTTACAATTATTTCCATAACCATCACCTTAATCATCCATGCTTGATTATTCATTTGTTCATCACATATTTATTGTGCACCTGTTGATCAAAGAGCAGAAACTGGAGTTTATAAGAATTAGCAATAATAGCAGTAATATATAAAAATATTAGTTAACATCAGTTGGAGTTCTTATGGTTACTGGCAGGCCAGTCTAATTACTTTCTCTAATTTATCAAATTACGTAATTTAATTGAATTCTTTTAATGACCCTCTGAGCCTCTGTAAGTATCTCCACTTTATAAATGAGAAAGCTGAGACTCCCAAAACTTGATGTGCCAAGTTCACCCATATGTTCATCCACATGTGCCTGATTTGAACTCTAGGCTTTTGTTTCCTGTTCTCAGCAATAATCCTCTCTAGTCATCATTTATAACATCTCTGTGATCAGTGAGAGCCTTGTCTTGCGCTTCTAGGCAGGTGGCCTTAATCTTGCTGCTCCCTCACTTGGAAAACCTTCCCCTCTCTCTACAACTAGTAAAATTCTATCTATCCTTTAGGGCCTTCCTGGAATATCAATGTCTTCTATAATTTTCCTGGTTATTCAATTGGGTACAATTTTCTTTGACTTCTTATGGTACTTGCCCTCACCTGACATCTTGTAAAGATAGTAGTAGTAAAGATAAACAGGAGGAAAAGAAGAAGGAGGATGTGCAGGAGAAGGGGGAGGAGAAAAAGAAGACAATGAAGGAGATCGATAAGAAATGGGCAGTAGTAGATTTGTGGAATGGCTCAAGTGGTAGAGCATGTGCCTAGCAAACATGAGGCCTGAGTTCAAGCCCCAGTGCTGCAGAAAAAAAAAAAATTGAAAAGGGTGGGAGCTCTGTCATACCATGTACTTCGCATGCATTACGTTGCTTAATCTTCACAGCTACCCTAAGGACTACATAATGCTATTACACTTTACAGATGATAAAAACTAAGCTGGGATAGTTGTGTGCATGTCCATGTTCTAGCCCATTTAATATGTGGTCCTCTCTGACTACAGGAACTGGACTGTCTTTACCATAGGGTACCCCCAGTGTCTCTCACAGTACCGTGTATCCAGTAGATTCTCAATGGATAGTTTTTAATTGAGTGGGACAAAGGTAGTTAACCAATTAACTGACAGGTGTCCTACCTACTCTACTCAAGTTCTTGCTTTTCCGTCATCTTTCTCCTGAATTTTTTATATAGACTTTCCTGGTGTGGCAGAGCCAATACCACATGTTACGTCTCTTCCTTTGAGTGAAGGCATGGGACTGTATTCTTTTTGATGGAATTTGTTTGGGTGTGATGTAAACCATTCTCAGGCCTGGCCTCTGAAACTCCACCAAATCCTTCCCTTTCTCTCTTTCTGAATATAGGGCATCCAGCAGAGGACCTTGTGGTCTGAGGACTGAGGACTGTGGATCCCCAACTAAACCCCTGAAGCAGGAGTCCCCTTTCCAACTTTCTCAACTGACCTGCACTGGATAAGGCACGGAAGAGAAATCATCTGTTATTATGTGAGGAAGCTGAGATGTGGGGGTTATTACAGGAGCTATCTACCCTTGCCTGTCATGAGTAATATTGCACTTGACTTGGAACCCAGGCATGTAGAAAGACAATTCTGCCCTGCATAGACCTGTAGTTTTGAATGAAGCCTCCTAGATCCCAAGTGTGACCAGGGTGGTGAGTGTTAGCATTTTCGAGATAGTCTTCATTTTCTTGTGGTCCTGCAAACGGTATCTGAGAATTAACTCAGATTCTGGCTTAGGGAGGATTTTCCCAATGCCCACTTAGTGACAAAAAGATTTTCAGATAAAACAATAGCAACAAAGAAACAACAACAACAAAAAATTATCTAAGGCTTTTCCCTTGTTCGCCATTTTGCCCTTGCCTTCCCATATGAGATCTTTTTCTTTCCAAACTGTTTATGATGCTGGCTTCTCTGGATGGCTCCAATATCTAAAGATGTCCCTCACCTCTGGATTTATTACTGGGCTTCTCTGAGTGGGGTCAAAGGGCATCCCAAGCCCCATATTCTGAGCCTCCTCCTTCCCTTATGTGCTCCATAACTCTCCTTTGCCATTTATTGACATTTGAGACACTTGATCTATGACTGCCTTTGGCTCCCTCCCCCCTGTATCCATGCCTTGGTTTCTAGGGACAGCAGGAATATATTATTTTAAGAGTGAGGACAAGGCCAACTTATTCAAGCTCTGTGAGTGAATTACTGTGTGGAATTTTGCATAAGCTGGCATTATATTTAAGACTTAAGGTTCAACATAGCATCATGTACATTCGTAAGATTCTAGATCTAGTAACTGAAGACTGGAATCAGAAATGAAGATCGACGTTGTTCTTAACTAGTTCTTGACTTTTCTTTTCATCCTCTCACTGCTCCTGAGAGGTAGATGCCATCTCTATGCAAAAAGAAACTAAGACTCAGAGACAGATTGACCAGGATTCAAGTAGGATTGGAAATGGGGCAAGATATTCTGGCCCTTCCTGCCTGCTCCCCACGGCAAGCTTCCCTCTCAATATAAAAGATTACTCAAAAATTAGTTATTTATGTAGAGCATAAAATCAGGAAATGAAAAGAGTGAATCTGAGATTTGTCAGTTTCTTAGAAAATCAGCTTGGCCTCCTTGCCATGAGTATCTGCAAGCCCACACTGGCTTCCTGTTAGTTGCCGGCCCTGTTCATCAAAGGTCACAGCCCTGGCCTGTTACATGCTGAATCAGAAGGGGCTGCTGTGGATTCACAGGCTTTGCAGGCTTTAATTTCTTTATTCTCTTAAAAAAATCAACCTTTAATTCTACAAATGACTTAGAATATTGATTTTAAAAATCATCAGCTCCTGGGCTTTAGGGAACTGTCATGATATTGGTATCAATAGCTTAGCTCTGTGGTTGCCAAAGTCTGATCTTTGGAGAATGTCTATCCACGATGGATTTTCTATTGGTGCAGAATACATGACCAAAAAAGGACAACAGTAAGTTTTCTTATAAAGCTATTTGTATTCAATTTAGAGGACTGCTTTTGTTCCAAGATTATATTTAAAAATATTTTGATGGTAAAATGATACTGAGGATAGATTTTTCTTTTTAAATTGTTAATTAGTAAAATAAAAAAGTTAGAGTCTCTATAGTTGAGGAAGAACACACACACACACACACACACACACATGGTATTGGCTTATGCAATCAAAAGTTTTAGGAACTACTACATTAGATTTTTCCAGACCTCTGTCATTTTGGGGGGAGGGTTTCTTTTTGATATGTTGTCAGTCTTAGGCAATCTGGATTTTATCTGAGCAAAATAAAAATTTTATCTTCACCTTCATATTAATCAATTCATGTGTGGTAGAGCTTTGGTTTTCTTTGATTAAAGGGACTTAAGATCTCTCTTTCTCCTGTGTTTTAGGGAACCAGAGCTAATCTTAAAATGACAGGCCATAGGAAGCGACTTGGGCACTTTTGGTTTTGTGACACAAAGGAATAATTAAATTTGTCTGCTGTCAGGTAAAATCTATATTGAGTCACTTTTATTTTTATACTAATGTCATATTTTTAGTAAAGTAATTAATAAAAAATTTTGAGATCAGAAAGCAGGACATATACAGTGCTACATTCATAGATATTCTTTTTAAAGAAATTAGATCAGGTGTATCATGAGTAAAATATGTTTATTACTAAATTATAATTATTTTGTTTTCATCAAAGACAGGACTAATGGTTAAGAATTGGGAGGTCTCTGGTCAGGAAGGCATTGCTTGGTTCTCTGTTGATTCTTGCAAACCTGAATAATAAAGTTGAATTGTGGAGCTGGATTCTGTGATCACCCACTGTTGTTAAAATGAGGCATCACTAACATGCACTTCTTTTAGGCTTGTTATGGTCTTTCTCTGACATACAGGCACAATCGGGAGCATTTTGGTCTTTATTTATTGGGGCTGCATAATCTAATTATCTCTCATTAGTTCACAGCTGATTATTTCATTTATCTTTGTAAATGTGACAACAAAAGGCTCGCTTTAATTAAGCAGATCAGCAATTAGCTCTTGTTTTATAGGAGTTTTAAACATCCCTGTACTAATAGCAGGCAGCATGATTATAATCAGAAGTCCAGGGAAGAATGGTGGCAAAGGACAGTTTGATTTAGAGCCCCATTTAAGTGAAAGCTATGTAGGCAAAGTGGCTCTCCAACAACAAAGCTCTGGAATGAGCTGGCCAAACCAGAGGATGGACTTGAGAGGCCAGGCCAAGACCTTATCACCTCCATTACCATATAGGCAGTGACTCCATTCCTCTTTAAAATTTTCTTTTGTTCAGTTGTAATAGTTATTATTATTTATAAATCACCTCAGTCCTTTAATCTATTACTGTAGGTATATTAATCTTTTTAAAATCCCAGTGTAGTCCATCAAGGCAGTTATTATTAGCTTATCCTTATTTTACAGATGAGCCAACCGATGGTTACAGAGATTCAGCTATTTGTCCATGTTTACACAGCAAAGGATTAGAATACTTACCTGATTTTCCTTTGCAATTTGGTTTCTTCTCCTTTAAATTAAATCCAAATAGCTTCTTTTTCTCCATTTCCCTTCTTGTTCCTTAACTTTTGTCATTCATTCCCTTGAAGCACTGTACACTGGTCTGGAGATGCCAAGATGAGCAAAATATGGCCAAGACTCTTGAGAAGTTTGCAGAGTAATAAAAACACTCATAAACCAATCATTGCCATGCTAAGACAATATAAGGACAGAGCTAGGTAGAAAAGGCACAATCTAGCATGACTGGCACAGCTAGGTGCTAAATCAATATTTATTAGACTGAGCTGGCCTGGCCCTTTTATTATTGCCTTTTAGGGGTTTCCCTTCCTTTTCCTAACAGGGACTGATTCTACCTCTATGGAACCCCTCTGATTACCCATATTTATTATACTACAAAGTTTAATGAAGTAATGTGCCTTTATCCAGAAGTCTGGCATGGTCTATCATAAATTAAATTCTTTTTTTAATTCCTGAAGTCCAAATGCTCTTGAGGGCTCAGAAAGCCTGAAGAAGGATGGCAGTTATTTCATAGTGGTTAAGCTCATTGCCTCAAGTCAGGCTCCACTACTATGTGAATCTGGGTATGTTAATTTACCCATATTTGCCTCAGCTCTCGTATCTGTACATAGAAGATCATGATACCTACTTCACAATGTAATTGTAAAAATAAAATTAGCTCATCTATGTAAAGTGTTTTGCATAGAGCTTAGTACTGAAAAACTCAATAATTTAAAATCTTGGATTAGGTGCCTGGTGGTGACAGATTTGGGATAGAGGTGGCAACACATCCAGGTCTCTAAGGAGATGTAGTCAGACCTTGTAAGGATCTTGCAAGGTAACAGAGCCCATCAGTGTAATCCTGCAGCTGAAATGCTGTACTTCTGATCACTAGTCCATCCCAAAGGAAGCCAAGAGACCATCTTCCAGTCTCCTATCTTACTCCTTCCATTCTCTTAGCCAAGCCCCTGGAGTGCCCTCTTCTTTAATCCATGCCTCCTTCCATTTCCCCATTCTCTTCTCTCTTCTTCTGAAAAAGAAGATGCCAAACATGCACCTCTTCAGTTCTCCAACTAATTCTGAAATATTTAGTTTATCGCTTCTGAAAATCTTTCTTTATTTATTGAATATAACATATTGGAGACTCTTACTATAAGCAATAAAGAACAACTGAAGGCTATAGATTAAGGTATGCTATGGTAAGCTTCATGTTTTAGGATGTGTACAGTACGATTTGGGAAGTTACAAACCTAGGGTCAGAGATGTTGCTTAACAACATTCCAGTCACAAGAGGATGCAAGCCTGGTGGCAAGATTAATGGGGGGAAAAACTATGAAGATGATTGGTAGGTTTCATTGACTCATAATTATAGGAGAAAAATGGAGGCTAAATCAAAGGTTACTATGTTTTTCGAACTGCATGAACAGTAGAAACACAGGAGTCATGTGCAATTGACTAGATGAACTATAAAAATTGTTGAACATAGTCATAGGGCTTTGATGACTAAGAAGGATGGATTTAAGGAAGATAAGAACCAATTTAGAGAAGGTTGAGGAGACTGGATGGTGAGATAAGTGGTAGAGAAAATGTAAGGCAGTTTGCAGGTCAGGGAATTCATGTCCATTTCAAGGTAGAGAGTGTCTGATACCTCCCTCAACCAACCCTTGCCTAAGGTAGAACCACTTAGATGGTAACCACCTACTCCCTGCATCCTGCTCGTGAGACTGATATGCAATGTGAGATTAGATCTGTGCCATCAGTGGTATAAGAGCATTGTGAACAAAAGAACTCTTGCACCTGAGGCCATATTTATTGAGTACCTGTGGTTTGGCATATGGATGGGGTGAAGCTAGAAACAGATTCTTTTGTCTAAATGACAGGGGAGATAGATAGATAGAGAGAGAAAGATAGAGAGATATGAAAGGTCTGGGGATACAATAAGTCAGTATAATTTCTATTCCTCTTCCCCACAAAGGACCATGGAGAAATGTGTCAATTGGGTGGAGCTAGATAGAGGGCAGTTGATCTGTTAGGCAGTGGGTCCTTGCCAGTTTTAAGGAGAGGTAGACAACATATTTCTTACCAGTGCAAGTAGGTTTGGAGTAGGCCAGGGTGGACCATTGTGGAATTATGTGAGTCCCTAAGGCATCTGGCATTTTTGTCTCAGAAAGTTTGATGACTAAAGCCAGAAAGTTTCACTTTAATCTGCCATTTCCTGGAGAGGACGGGGGACCCCTTATCAATACAGTAGTTTTGTAAATTTAGTGGCACAAGTTTGGTGACTTCAGAGAGAAAACGTTCGTGAAGTAAAAGAAAACCCGTGCAGTAAAAGAGATTTTAAGATATTGACTGCAGGGATAATTGAAGGTATGACTATGCAGTCCAAGAGTGTCATAGCTGGAAGAGATCTCTTGTCCTATGCACAAATACCTGTAAGAAAATCCCAGAAAACTAGCCATACAGAGCCAAAGGAATGGGGCCAGGAAAAGGGAGCAATATTCATTCCAGGCTAGAGAAGAGCAGCTGTTTCTCTAAAACGAAGTAGTGGTGAGAGGACAAGAATCTAGACAGAAGTTATTTTGAAGTAGAGAGGAGTAATGTCAGGGCTTTCATATCAAGAAGGGGAAATTTCATCTCTTTCCTCTCAAATATTGTTTCCCTCTCTTCTTCTTCTGCACAGGGGGATTGAATGGCACGGGGGACACACAGACATTCTCCATTTTGCCTTCAATACTTTGCAATGCACAAGAGTGGGCTTGTGGACAACAGCTAATCCAAAGGTGCTTTTATTCTGAAATGGAAACTTGGAAGGAAAGGAAGTTCTAATTGGAAACAATTTTCAATCTCTCAAACAATGGTTCTCTTCCTAAAAGGCAAACATTATAAGCTTACCACAAAACAGTTTTCTCCCTAAGTGCAACAATGCAAAAAATTTCATATATACATATGTATTTGTACATTTATGTTATATTTCTATATTATATATTTATTTATACCATATATTTATACACACATATATAAATATGTGTGTGTGCTTATATATAAAAAATATTGACCCAGGCGATTTTCCACTCACGAAAAGAAAAGAAGCTAAATAAATATGCATGATAAACCTGAGGTGATTTAGTCTTGTTTATGTCAAAACATAAAGACATACATGGAACAAAGCATTAATTCTTCCTGAACAAAAAACTCAGAGAGAAAACTAGACTATAAAGTGTACATAAAATGGATGGAAGTAGATATGCATTCTCACACATTAAGCACAAAAGACTCTCAGACTAGAAGAGCAAATTTAGCAGGATTTGTCTGTTGCCCAGCTGAGGAAAACAGTCAATGTGAAGGGTAGATGTGGCTGGAAAGATACACCCTACAATGTGCCAGAAGTATGTTTTTCATATACTTTTATTAGCATACATCAATTGTACAATATAAGGGAGAGATGTTTTAATTTAATACTCATCACAGCCACATGAAGCCAGGCAGGGATTTTAGATGTAACTTGCAGGTGGTCATACACTTCAAAATGGAAGAACGATATTATCACTTTGGTCTTCTGCTCTTAGAACTCAAGCTTTTCCCTCCTCACTGAGTGTTTAGACAGCCCTGTGCAGGCTTGTGGCCTGGCCTGCAGGGACTTGGGAACTGACACTTCAAAAATGCCTGCTGGTTTTCCCCCCTTGCTTTTGTTTCTTTGGTTACTTCTGCTCTCCAGATTAGTTTTTCAGCTTAATCGGTTTTGGCTTTGAGGCTTTTTATAAAACCAGTTATTCCCCCTATCTTGCTTAAAAAATCGTATTCCATTTGATATTTTCTGACCTTCCTCTTGGGTGGAGGAATAATAGAGTATTTTACACAAGAATGAATTGTGATGTCGTAGGTGAATGTGTGGAAGCTCATAAATCAACAGTAATCCCTGGGGACCATACAGGGCCTCCTGGCCCTGGCCAGTGCTCTTTAGACCTCTCTATGCTAATAAAACAGAGATTTCTCTCTGAAGGGCTCCACCTTTGCAAATGACACTCATAATAAGCTTGGAGCCTTGTTGCAGTGAAAGACTGTTTACCTGCTGGTAATTGGTAATTTAGCTAGTGTAAAGGGGCTAATGGTCCATCTTCTCCATTTGGAGAATTAAGAAATAAGATTTTGTCCAAATAAACTGCATTTGTCTTTGGAAGGCTCAGGAGAGAGGCAACAACAGGGACTATGCTTTTTCAAGAGTATCCTTGCTGAAAATACAGATGTGTGAGGATGCTTAGAGAAAATTCATTTCTACATTTCTATATGAATTGCTGAGTTTCTGGGAAGGGACTTTGTTACTTATTTGGCCATCTTAGTAAGTTAGATAATTTATCAAGATGGCAATAATAGATTATTCTGATTAATTGTTCTAGTAATTATGACAAGCAATGAATGCTATTCAAGATTAGCATGATTATTTTAAATTTTCTTAGTTTACTCTATATAGGGTTAACACAAACATTTGATTATAGGGTCTGGGGGTGGGGAGGGAAGGAAAGGAAAAAATGCTATTTTTCTTAACTCAGTGCCACAAATAGGGTTTTTTTGAAGTGATAATGACATGTCAACACAATGAAGAATTACAGAGATACTAAGATAACTATGAAACTATATACAAATAAGAAAGATGTATTTGATAAATACATAGTAAAAAAACAGGACACATAATTTTGTGTGTTCTCTGATGAAGTGTATGTACAGTAAATGTGCATATGTGTGATGTTGAGTGGTCAATATACAAACATGAAAATACTTGTGTGAATGTGGGTTTGTAAATCTATGGAAAGCTACAAAGGGTCATTTCTATCAGATTCATTTTGGCTAATAGGCCTCAATGTATGCGTAAATGAGAAAGATCATACTTTTCTAGTTAGACAATCTTGGTCTGACCTTGTTCTAACAGTAGGATTTCTATAGGCCAATCACATGTGGATAGAATAGTTCAGTGTCTTGATAGTTCAGAGAAGGGAGCGTTCCTTCTGTCCAGGCCTCATATAATGTTACAAAAGGAACAAAATGCACACATGATTCTGATGTTGAGTGAATTTGGTCAAATGAAGATGGATGTGAAGATATTTCACAGCAGGAAGACTACTACTGAAAGCTGGGGCTAGGAAAGTGCCAAGGACAAAAATGCATGGAGATAATAAAGTATTTGGTTTGGCAGAAGTCCTGGCATGAAAGAAATGGGAGAAACATTTTTAAAAAGGTAAATTTGGGCAGATTGTAGATGACCATGGGTGTCTCGCCAAGCACTGTGCAATCGTTTTGCTCTCTCTCCTTCTGCTTTAGGAAGGATTTGTACATATCTCAAAACGCAAGTTACTGAGTATCCTCATCACTTAGCAAGCCAGACTTCTCCACTGCATTCACTCTGCCCTTGCATTAAGCAAAGTACTCTTGGAAATTGCATGATCTCATTCTATTCACTTTTCCAGGACATTTGTGAATGGAGACAGTTCCTGCTATGAGGAAGTACAGGATCTAGTGGTTAGAAATGTACTGGAACATTTGTATTTTTAGTTGTACTACCAGTAGTATTTTGGCCAAGTTACTTATCCTGATACCAACATGGCTTTCTCAAGGAGAAGACAGTGCTGTGCCATTCTAGTGAGGTGCAGGAAGCCCTTCCCTCCACTTTTCAGGTAAACATCTGTTGAGAATATGAAATACTTATGTTTCATCCTTAGTCCAAATACCACTTGTCCTTGGAAGTCAAGTTTAAATTCTACCACCTGCCCAATTTTTCTTCCTCTCTCCCATTTCTTTGTTGTCTTCTTTGCTTTTTTTTTTTTTTTTGCCTATACCACATAATTGGTAACTAAATTTTGTCTCACATTGTCCTTTGATTTCCTGAGAAGTAGGTTTGGGACAAGGTGAGGTGGTGTGTTCCTGTAATTCCAGCCCTGCCTCACAGTCTGAGGCTAGCCCAGGGCAAAAACATGAGACCCTATCAGAAAAATAAAGTAAAAAGGACTGAAGCCATAGCTCAAGTGGTAGAGCACTTTCCTAGCAAACCCAGGCCCTGATTTTAAAACTTAGTACTACAAAAAAGCCAAAAAATCAAAAAACAACCCAAAACACGTAGGTTGAGTGTTTTTCTTTCTATCTCCTTTTTTCCTCTGGCAAGAATGAAGAATCCTGGGTTTAGAATGCATGGTCATACAGGCTAGGAATTCCAGTGCTATGTGAATAGGAGTGGAGATAGTGGGCATCCTTGTCTGGTTCCTGATTTTAGAGGGAATGGTTTCAGTTTTTCTCCATTAAATATAATGCTGGCTGTAGGTTTGTCATATATAGCTTTTATAATGTTGAGGTACTTTCTTTCTATTCCTAGTTTTCTTAGAGCTTTTATCATGGTGTTGGATCTTGTCAAAGGCTTTTTCTGCATCTATTGAGAAGATCAAGTGATTTTTGTCTTTGCTTCTGTTAATGTGGATTATTACATTTATTGCCTGTTCTGGTCTGCTCAATTGGCCTTCCATTTTGTTTTGCATTTCTGTTTCATTCTTTTTTCTGAGGTTTTTCCATATCCTGAGTTTCTTACTCTTTAATATTGTCTATTTTTGTCCTGAGTTCATTTATCTCTTTATTGCTTTTCATATGTTGAACCACCCCTGCATTCCTGGGATGAAGCCTACTTGGTCGTGGTGAATGATATCTTTGATGTGTTGTTGAATTTGGTTTGCCATTATTTTGTTGAGGATTTTTGCATCAATGTTCATTAAGGAGATTGGCCTATAGTTCTCCTTTTTGGAGGTATCTTTGCCTGGTTTTGGGATAAGTGTTATACTGGCTTCATAAAATGTGTTAGGCAGTTAGTTTCCTTCCATTTCTATTTCATAACAGTTTAGGAGGGTTGGTATCAGTTCTTCTTTAAAGGTCTGATAGAATTCAGCAGAGAATCCATCAGGTCCTGGACTTTTCTTTTTTGGGAGACTCTTGATTGCTGTTTCAATTTCATTTTGTGTTATAGATCTATTCAGGTGATTAATGTTCTCTTGGTTCAGTTTTAGATGATCGTAAGTATCTAGAAATCTGTCCATTTCTTCAAGATTTTCAAATATTTTTGAATATAGATTATCAAAGTAGTCTCTGATGATTTCCTGGACTTCCATGGTGTTTGTTGTTATCTCCCCTTTTGCATTCTTGATTTTACTGATTTGGGTTTTTTCTCTCCTCATTTTAGTCAGGTTTGCCAGGGGTCTATCAATGTTGTTTATTTTTTTCAAAGAACCAACTTTTTGTTTTATTAATTCTTTGTATGGTTTTTTTGGTTTCTATTTCATTGGTTTCAGCTCATGTTTTTATTATTTCTCTCCTTCTATTTGTTTTGGGATTTTCTTGTTCTTGTTTTTCTAGGAGTTTGAGATGTATCATTAGGTCATTGATTTGGGATCTTTCAGTCTTTTTAATATATGTAGTCATGGCTATAAACTTTCCTCTCAGGACTGCCTTTTCTGTGTCCCATAGGTTCCAGTAGGTTGTGTTTTCATTTTCATTGACTTCCAGGAACCTGTTAATTTCCCCTTTTATTTCATCAATGACCCATTGTTCATTAAGCATGAGTTATTCAGTTTCCAGCTGTTTGTGTATTTTTTGTCTTTATTTTTGTTGTTGTGTTCTAGTTTTACTGCATTGTGATCAGATAGTATGCACGGTATAATTTTTATTTTCTTATATTTGCTGAGACTTGCTTTGTGCCCTAGGATATCATCTATTTTGAAGAAGGTTCCATGGGCTGCTGAGAAGAATGTATGTTGTGTAGAGGTTGGATGAAATGTTCTGTAGACATCTACTAGGTCCATTTGATCTATTGCATATTTTAGATCTTGGATTTCTTTATTGATTTTTTGTTTGGATGACCTATCTATTGATGATAATGGGGTGTTAAAGTCTCCCACTACCACTGTGTTGGAGTTAATATATGCTTTTAGGTCCTTCAGGGTATGTTTGATGAAATTGGGTGCATTGACATTGGGTGCATATAGGTTTATAATTGCTATTTTCTTTTGGTCTATTTCCCCTTTTATTAGTATGGAATGTCCTTCTTTATCTCATTTGATCAATGTAGGTTTGAAGTCTACTTTGTCAGAGATAAATATTGCCACTCCTGCCTGTTTTCTGGTGCCATTGGCTTGATAAATCTTCCAGCCTTTCATCCTAAGCCTATGCTTATTTCTGTCAGTGAGATGGGTCTCCTGTAAGCAACAAATTGTTGGATCTTCCTTTTTAATCCAGTTCATCAAATGGTGCCTTTTGATGTGGTAATTAAGTCCATTAACATTAAGTGTTAGTACTGATAGGTATGTGGTGATTCCTGTCATTTAGTTGTCTTAGCTGTTTGAAGGTTTGATTGTGTGTACCTAAATCGAGGTTGCTTTTTCTTTTCCTGTAGTTTGGTGCTGCCTGCTCTTTCATGGTTAAGTTGGGTTTTCACCCTCTGTGTGCAGAATCCCTTGAAGAATCTTTTGTAGTGGTGGCTTTGTGGTCATATATTGTTTTAGTTTCTGCTTATCATGGAAGACTTTTATTGCTCCACCTATTTTGAATGATAGTTTTGCTGGGTAGAGTATCCTAGGGTTGAAGTTATTTTCATTCAGTGCCTGGAAGATCTCACCCCAAGCTCTTCTTCTTTTAAAGTTTCTGTTGAGAAGTCTGCTGTAATTTTGGTGGGTTTACTTTTGTATGTTATTTGTTTTTTCTCTCTTACAGCCTTCAGTATTCTTTCTCTAGTCTCTGTACTTTTTGTTTTAATGATAGTATGTTGTGGGGTAATTCTATTTTGGTCAGGTCTGTTTTGTGATCTGTCTACCTGCTATACCTATTTGGGTTTAGTTTTCTCTAGATTTGGGAAATTTTCTGTTATTATTTTGTTGAATATGTTACATTCCTTTTTCTTGCATCTCTTCTCCTTCTTCAATGCCTGTGATTCTCAGGTTTGGTCTTTTGATGGAGTCAGTAAGTTCTTGCATTTTCTTTTCACAGGTCTTGAGTTGTTTAACTAATAGTTCTTTAGTTTTTCCTTTAATTACCATTTCCTCTTCGAGGTCTGAAATTCTGTCTTCTGCCTGTTCTGGTCTGCTCAATTGGCCTTCCATTTTGTTTTGCATTTCTGTTTCATTCTTTTTTCTGAGGTTTTTCCATATCCTGAGTTTCTTACTCTTTAATATTGTCTATTTTTGTCCTGAGTTCATTTATCTCTTTATTTATCATGTTCTTTGTTTCACTTTGGTGTTTATACTGTGCTTCTGTAGTTTCTTTTATTTGTTCTTGTGCTTTCTCAAATTCTCTATTTTTGTTGTCTTGGAATTTCTTGAGTGTCTCCTGTACATTTTGGTTGACTATATCCAGTATCATCTCTATAAAATTCTCATTGATTACTCAGAGGATTTCTTCTTTCAGACTGTTCTTGTGTGTTTCATTGGGTTCTTTCGCATAGTTTATCTTCATTTTGTTGGAGTCTGGATCTGGGTATCTGTTTTCTTCGTCACCCTCTGGTTCTTGTACTAATTTATTATTGGGGGAAAAATGGTTTCCCTCTTTTTTCTGTCTTCCCATCATTGCCTTGCTACTGTTACTGTCCCTGTACTGTGTGTAATTCAGTATTGTCTAGATGATAACTAAGATGATATCTAGAATGGAAGGGTGAGGGGCAAGGGAAAGCAAAGAAGGTAAAGAAAAAGGGATAAAACAAACAAAAAACAGAGCCAAAGAAATAAACAGGGAGAGATTGTGTACTAATCAACAGTGAGCTAAAGAGACATTAAAGGGACAGAGAGAGGATAAAAAAAATCCCCAAGTTCAAATGCAATACATTTTCAGTCTTAATAGTTTTGGTATTAGTCCTTCAGCACCCAGACCTGGTGTTGGTGTCTGAGTAGTAGTTCTGTCATTGTCTCATCAAAGGGGAAAAAAAAAATCCCAAGTTCAAATGCAATACAGTTTCAGTTAGTCCTTCAGCATCCAGTCCTGGTGATGGTGTTTGAGTAGTAGTTCTGTTGTTGTCTCATCAAAGGAAAAAAAAAGAGTCTGGAATAGCTTTGTGAATGTCTATCTGAGGTTGCGGTTCACCTGCCACCTACTGTCAGGCAGGTGCTGCTGCAGGCTTTATTTATTGCAGATGTCAGGAATGAGTTTTATACCCCTACCTGCCTGTTGCAATTGCAGTCTTGTTTTTTTTAGAGTTCCCATGGGAATGTGCCCCTCCCTACTCTCCTGTGCAGCCACACGACAGCCATTGTTACAAGCTTTCCCCTCTCCAATGTTGCTGGGCGAGTGCTGCTGCTCCAGCCTTCGCTGGCTGACTTGTTTATTTACACTTTGCATGGGGAGTGCCCCTCCCACACTCTCCAGAGCTCAGGGCACCCTGCCCTCTTTGCTACATGTCTTTTTTTTTTTCAGCTGCTTGTTTATTATTCAGTTTGGTTTTTTCCTTTTTTTTCCCTGGGCAGAGGTCAGTCTGTCCAGGAAGCTATGCTGATTTGTCCCAGGGTTCTCTATGGGAGTACTGTGTGCTGCTTATTTGCTTACCTGAGGTTCTGCCAAGCAGGTTCGGAGCTGGCATCTGGTGGCACAGGAGCTCTCTTAGTTTATCCATTTAACGTGGAGTGGGGATGCTATGCATGGGCTGGGGGTGTGGAGGTGTCAGAGTTTTGCCTCTTCTTGGTGGTTTTTTCCTGTAAAGTGTATCTCCAGCATCTCTCCAAGATTTTACTTTAGGAAGCACGCTTTCTGCTTCCTTCCTCTAGCAGCCATCTTGGAATCTCTGTGTATGAATTTTTAAATGTAAATAATATGGGCCACTCAATTTTATTCTGCTTCCTATTTATTTTTATATTTATATTTTAGAGACCTATGCATGGGGTTTGTAGCACCCTCCCCACTTTTTCTTCTGCATCTTTTGGGCTTCCCCTTTCTTCTCCATTCTTTACTGATGGACACTGAAGTCTTGCAGCCCTAAGATGAACATCTTCCAGAGCAGACTGTCCAAGAGAAAGATGCTGGAAGCCACAGATACAATTTTAAATTTTCTAGTAGCCACATTAAAAGGTAAGAAGAATCAGGTGAAAATAATTTTTATAAAATATTTTATTGAACCAAATATATCAAAAATACTATTTTAAACAAAATTGATATAAAATTTTATCCATGAGTTATCTCCTCACTAATTTTTTGGAAATAGTTCTTCTATGTGCATTTTACAATTCCAAATATCTCAATTTTGACTCATCACATTTCAGATATTAATGTAAGATCTGAAACTGAATTTAATCTAGGAAAAAATAAGGAACACATTGGACTACATAGGCATAGATAATAATTTTATGAATGGAGCTCCCATAGCTCAGCAATTAAGAGAAAGTACTGACAAATGGGACCACATGAAACTAAAAAGCTTCTGGACAGCAAAGGAAACAGTCACCACCAGACTGAAGACAGCCCACAGAACAGAAGAAAATCTTTGCCAGCTATATACCTGGCAAAGTTTTAATAACCAGAATATACAGGGAGCTCAAAAAACTAACCTCTCAAAGAATAAACCCACTGAATAAATGGGAAAATGAACTAAACAGACAATTCTCAAAAGTAGAAGAACAAATGGACAATTAACATATGAAGAAATGCTGAGCGTCCTTGGCATAAAGGAAATGAAATTGAAACTACACTGAGATTCCATCTCATCCCAGTCAGAATGGCAATCATCTGTAACACAAACAACAACAAATGCTGGAGGATGTGGGGAAAAAGGAACAGTTCTTCACTGTTGGTGCAAATGTAAATTAGTGCAACCACTATGGAAAGCAATATGGAGGTTGCTCAAAAAACTAAAAACAGAACTACCATATGATCCAGCGATACTACTCCTAGGCATATATCTGAAGGAATGTGCTCCAGGATGTGATAGAGCCACTTGCACACCTGTGTTTATTGCCATACTATTTATAACAGTCAAGCTTTGAAAGTAGCCCTGATGAATGGATTAAGAAAATATGATATATATATATATATATATATATATATATATATATATGCACAATGGAGTTTTATTCAGTCATAAAAAAGAATGAAATTATGTTGTTTGCAGGTAAATGGATGGAACTGGAGAACTTACTTCAAGTGAAGTAAGCCAAGCTCAAAAAAATCAAAGGTTGCATGTCTTCTCTCATATGTGGAAGCTAGACCTATAAGTTAAATGTATATTTAGAAACATATATTATCATATATATATATACATATATATATAGTGACAGAGGAAACAAAATTGTATTAGTGAATCTTTCTGAGGGCTCTAACAGAGGGGGGAGAAAGAAAAAATGTTAGAGAATGAAAAATAGTGAAACAACCATATATATTAATATAACTTACTGTACAGTGAGCTGTTGAACATTAGGGGCACATGGTGGTAGAGAATGAGTAAGTAATGGAGGGAGAGGGTTAATTTGATAAAAGTACAGTATTCTCAGACTTGAAGGACCAAGGTCCTTGAACTATAAATATACACTTAATTTTTAAAAATGAAGGGCAGGAGGGAAAAATAAATCTTCTCTGGGAGTGGATACCAGTGTGAGGGGAGTGACCACAAGAAAAGGGGGAATGAGGGTGAATATGGTGGATGTGTTTTGTATCCACATATGAAAATAGAAAAACGAAACCTGTTGAAACTGTTCTAAGAAAAGTAGGATGGGGAAGAGGGAAAATGATGGAGGGGGTAAATCCAACTAAGATATATTTTAAACAAACATGTAAGTATCACAATGTATCCCCCGCTCAACTATTATATGCTAATAAAATCATAAAAAAAGTAAGAAGAATCAGGTGAAAGTGATATATTTTATTGAACCCAATATACCAAAAATATTATTTTAAACATAGCTGATGAAAAATTTTATCAATGAGATATTTCCACACTAATTTTTCTTAACTAGGTCTTCCATGTGTATTTTACACTTACAGAATATCTCAATTTAGACTTGTCACATTTTAAGTGCTCCATAGGCACTCAAGACTATTGGCTACAATATTGGGGAGTGCAAGTCTGGAATGTTGGTTCTTGTCTGTCTTGCTTAGGATTATCTGCTTCTAATGCCAGGAATAAATTTTAAAAGAATTTTGAATTCAGGGCCTTATGTTTGCCAGGCATGTGCTCTATCACTTGAGCCACTCCACCAGTCCTAATGCAAGGCATAAAGTTGTCCTCCTAAAAGACAGTGAACAATTTTACTAAGTGAATACATTTCTCTCAGCAGAAGTGTTGGAAACTTTCATTTCACATCTTCTAATTTTTGTCAGTCTAATAGCAATATAAACTAGTATTTTTACATTGATTTATATTTTTCTAATTATTAGTGAGATAGTGTATCTTTTCGTATAACAAACATGTGTTATTTATTTTTCTCTATGGTTCCCTATCTTCTTTACAGGGTTAGGTTGCAAATCTTATTCATTGTTGTTTGTTACCTACTCCACATATTAAAACTTCACTGACTATAGACTTTGTAAGATACTTCTATCAACCATCTGTAAAATACAGGTAGAGCATGAACAGAAATCTTCAACTTCATTTTAATCCATTGATCCAGCAATTCTGTTCTTGGTGATGTTCTTTGCTTTGTTGAATATTCTCCTGTATTTTCTTCTGCTAAATTTATTATCTTCAATTCCTCATTTAGGTCTTCATTCTACATGGAGTTTCTTTTTGTGTGAACCATAAAGCAGTGAGCAAACGTTCTATTTTTCTTTAAGTTGAGTCAATTATTACAATTTCACTTATTCAATCATTCTCTGTTGCCTACTGTTTTTTGACTATGCTTCTAATATACAGGAAGTTTCCATTTAGATATAGCTTTATTTCTGAGCTCTCTGTTCAAGATGAAGTTTTTGTCTTCTTGCAATAATACTAATATATTAACACTAATATTATATTATTGTTCTAATATTGATAGGATACACTCTTACTCTTGCTTTCTTTTTTCAAACATTTCATAGCTAGTTGTACATTTTAATTTTTTCCATGAAAGTTTTTCATGGAAAAACTTTTTTTTTCATTTTTACATTTTTTTATTGGGATTACATTAAATTTTTTAATGAATGTAGATCAAATAGATATTTTTATAATGCATTGTTATCCCTTTCCTTGAAATGGTTTATTTATCTCCCTTTATTCAGATTTCCTTTTAAAGATTTGTGAATTCTTGATTAGATTAATTCCTAGATTCATTACTGTAATGATTGCTTTGATAGATCAATTACTTTTGTATTTTTTAATTAGGTATTGCTGATGTACAGAAACATTTCTTGTATCCAGCAACCTGGATGAACTTTCTGCTTAGTTCTAAGAGTTTTTCATTCTTTTGAGTTTTAATGTAAATAATCCTATCTTACCTACAAATGAAAATGTTTATTTCCTGGGCACATGAATGAAACAGGGAATTCTCAAACGAAAAGTTACACATGGCCAGCAAATACATGAAGAAGGTTTCATTTTCCCTGGTTATAAAAGAGATTCAAATCAAAACAATACTTAGATTTCATCTCACCTGTTAGGATGGCCATAATCAAGGGCAATAACAACAATAAATGCTGGTGAGGATGTGGTGGAACAGTATCCCTTATGCACTGCCTGTGGGAGTACAAGTTAGTACAACCACTATGGAAAACAGTATCGAGATTCCTCCAAAAGCTAAAGATAGAACTTCCATATGATCCAGTGATACTACTTCTGAGCATCTGCCCAGAGGAACATAAGACAGGACACAACAGAGACATCTGTATACCAATGTTCATCACAGCACTTTTCATAATAGCCAAGCTTTGGAAACAACCCAAATGCCCTACAATTGATGAATAGATCAACTAAATGTGGTATATATACAAAATGGAGTATTATTCAGTCACAAGGAAAAATAACATGTGGTTTGATGGATGCAATTGGAGGACATCATGTTTTTTTTTTTTTTGGTTCATATCTTTCTGTTTTTTTTCATTTTTCTTTTATTATTCATATGTGCATACAAGGCTTGGTTCATTTCTCCCCCCTGCCCACACCCCCTCCCTTACCACTGGAGGACATCATGTTAAGTGAAGTAAGCCAAGCTCAGAGACACAAAGGCCTTATGTTTTCTCTCATATGTGAAGATAGATCCAAAGATAAACATATACACAAAACAAGCATGATCATATACAAACTCAGATGTAGATGTATTTGTAATAGTGGAACTACTCTGTGGAATTTGGAGAAAGAAGGAAAGGAAAGGAGGACGATAGAGCAGTAATATCACAAAATATAACATGTGAAGATAGAGAATATAAACGTGTACTGAAATCTGCTGAAAAATGGAGGGGGGGTGGAGGCACTGAGGTAAGGGAGAGTAATGGAAGGGGTTGAACAGACCAAAGTAAAGTATACCCACAGTGGGCATACATTCAGATACCCCTTTGAACATCAACTTAAATTTTTTTTATTGTTTTATTATTCATATGTGCATACAAGGCTTGGGTCATTTCTCCCCTGTGCCCCCACCCCTCCCTTACCACCCACTCCACCCCGTCAATACCCAGCAGAAACTATTTTGCCCTTACTTCTAAGAGAGAATATAAGCAATAATAAGAAGGAACAAGGGTTTTTGCTGGTTGAGATAAAGATAGCCAAACAGGGAGTTGACTCACATTAATTTCCTGTGCGTGTGTGTTACCTTCTAGGTTAATTCTTTTTAATGTAACATTTTCTCTAGTACCTGTTCCCCTTTTCCTATTGACCTCAGTTGCTTTTAAGAATCTGCTTTTAGTTTCTCTGAGTTAAGGGCAACAAATGCTAGCTAATTTTTTAGGTGTCTTACCTATCCACACCCCTCCCTTGTGTGCTCTCGCTTTTATCATGTGCTCAAAGTCCAATCCCCTTGTTGTGTTTGCCCTCAATCTAATGTCCACATATGAGGGAGAACATACGATTTTTGGTCTTTTGGGCCAGGCTAACCTCACTCAGAATGATGTTCTCCAATTCCATCCATTTACCAGCAAATGATAACATTTTTTATTCTTCATGGCTGCATAAAATTCCATTGTGTATAGATACCACATTTTCTTAATCCATTCGTCGGTGGTGGGGCATCTTGGCTGTTTCCATAACTTGGCTATTGTGAATAGTGCCGCAATAAACATGGGTGTGTAGGTGTCTCTGGAGTAACCTGTGTCACAGTCTTTTGGGTATATCCCCAAGAGTGGTATTGCTGGATCAAATGGTAGATCAATGTCTAGCTTTTTAAGTAGCCTCCAAATTTTTTTCCAGAGTGGTTGTACTAGTCTACATTCCCACCAACAGTGTAAGAGGGTTCCTTTTTCCCTTGCATAGACTCTTGATTGCTGCTTCAATTTCATTTTGTGTTATAGGTCAATTCAGGTGATCAATTTCCTCTTGGTTCAGTTTTGAATGATCATATGTATCTAGAAATCTGTCCATTTAGTTAAGATTTTCAAATTTATTTGAATATAAGTTCTCTAAGTAGTCTGTGATGATTTTCTGAACTTCCATGGTGTTTGTTGTATCTCCCCTTTTGCATTTCTGATTCTACTAATTTGGGTTTTTTCTCTCCTCATTTTAGTCAGGTTTGCCAGGGGTCTATCGATCTTGTTTATTTTTTCAAAGAACCAACTTTTTGTTTTATTAACTCTTTGTATGGTTTTTTTGGTTTCTATTTCATTGATTTCAGCTCTCATTTTTATTATTTCTCTCCTATTTGTTTTGGGATTTGCTTGTTCTTGTTTTTCTAGGAGTTTGAGATGTATCATTAGGTCATTGATTTGGGATCTTTCAGTCTTTTTAATATATGCAGTCATGGCTATAAACTTTCCTCTCAAGACTGCTTTTTCTGTGTCCCATAGGTTCCAGTAGGTTGTGTTTTCATTTTCATTGACTTCCAGGAACTTTTTAATTTCCTCTTTTATTTCATTGATGATCCATTGTTCATTAAGTAGTGAGTTATTTAGTTTCCAGCTGTTTGCATGTTTTTTGTCTTTACTTTGTTGTTGAGTTCTACTTTTACTGCATTGTGATCAGATAGTATGCATGATATAATTTCTCTTTTCTTATATTTGCTGAGACTTGCTTTGTGCCCTAGGATATGATCTATTTTTGAGAAGGTTCCATGGGCTGCTGAGAAGAATGTATATTGTGTAGAAGTTGGATGAAATGTTCTGTAGACATCAAGTAGGTCCATTTGATCTATTGTATATTTTAGATCTTGGATTTCTTTATTGATTTTTTGTTTGGATGACCTATCTATTTTTGATAATGGGGTGTTAAAGTCTCCCACAACCACTGTGTTGGCGTTAATATATGCTTTTAGGTCCTTCAGGGTATGTTTGGTGAAATTGGGTGCATTGACATTGGGTGCATACAGATTGATGATTATCATTTCCTTTTGGTCTATTTCCCCTTTTATTGGTATAGAATGTCCTTCTTTATCTCGTTTGAAGGTTTGATTGTGTGTACCTAAGTTGAGGTTACTCTCTACTTTCTTGCTTTTTCTTTTCCTGTAGTTTGGTGCTGCCTGTCTTTTCATGGTTAAGTTGGGTTTCCCTTTCTGTGTGCAGAATCCCTTGAAGAATCTTTTGTAGTGGTGTCCTTGTGGTCACATATTGTTTTAGTTTCTGCTTATCATGGAAGACTTTTATTGCTCCATCTATTTTGAATGATAGTTTTGCTGGGTAGAGTATCCTAGGGTTGAAGTTATTTTCATTCAGTGCCCGGAAGATTTCACCCCACACTCTTCTTGCTTTTAATGTTTCAACTTAAATATTAATAATTAAAAACAGGACTGTAAAGGAGGTGCTGTGTGTATTTGTGTGTGTACTTGAGGGAGTGGAGAGGGTGAATGAAGGTGATTAAGGTGATGGTATATGGAAGATGAACTTCCTATACCTATATGAAATAGAACTAGGAAACCTCTTGCAATTAGTATAAGTGGAGTAGGGAGGGGGTTGAGAGGGAGAGATGATAGGGGCAATGTAAATTATGTACAAAATAAGTCTGGTCAGAATTGTCACTATGAACCCCCCTGGTATAATGAATAAATTCTATAAAAAAATTATTTAAAAAAGAAAGTGTCTATTTCCTATAAAGCTTGCCTCACCTCTTTCTTTCTCTGGTTACTAAATTTTCCAGGAGCCAATAATATTAGATTGAACTGTAATTGCAATAACAAACTTTGTCTTCATTCTGTATAAGGCATATAATATTTCTCAGTTTTGTATGGATTATTATTATTGTTGTGGGAGTTTGAACAGCCTTTATCAAACTAAGGATGGTCTCCTTTCTCCTTGTTTTAGTTTTTGTTTTAAATAATAAATAGTTTTTGAAAAATATCAAAAAATTTTCTGCTTCTATGAGAAGTTTATGTGATTTTTCCATTGTGGCTGATTAATATAGTGAATTAAGAGTTTTTTAAAATATTGAATTCAAAAGAAATAAGTTACATTTAATTATGACATATTATGAGTAACATACAGTTTTATTAAGTTTGCATCTAGTTCTGTAAGTAAAACTAGTCTATAATTTTTTTACTTATAGTTCCCCCTTGGTTATAGCACAAGACATTAGGAATGTCATAAAATTAATTAGGCAAGCTCCTTTCCTATTTTCTTTAAAGACTCATGTAAGACAAAGATGATTTACTTTGCTACAACATGCTTTAAAAATCATCTGTCAGACCTTGTTAGGTGGGAGAGGTGGAGGTAGATGGGAAATTCTGATGGCTCATAGCAGGTTCTTTACTGACAACTGCGTGTGTTTTATGTCATTCTATTCTCATGTTGGTATTTCATAATTTTATGGAATTGTGTCCATTTCATCCAGGCTTTCACATGTTCTCACATGACTTTGCTAATAACATTCTTCTATTTCTTTTTTTTATTTCTCAATTTTGGTTATGTTTTCTCTCTCATAAATTAATATTGTTAGCATTTTGTCTGTCTAATTAGTCTTTTCTAATAAACCATTATGGGGGGATTAATTAATCAACTTTACTAATTTGTTGTTGATATTTATTTAATTGATTTTAGCCTTACCTTTACCATTTTGGGGTTTATTTTATTGCTGCTTTTTCTAGATTTTAGGTTTGTGATTCTAATTTGTTTTCATTCTTTCTACTTTTCTATATAAATGGAACCAAGACCCTAATCTCCCTCTTAGTATTGCTTTAACTACAAGCAATGCATTTGGGTATTTAATGCTTTTATGTATCTTCTGATTTCCTCTTTATCCTGTGGATTATTTAACAATAAGTATTAAAGTTTCTAGAAATAGTTTTAAATTATGATTCTGGTGTTAATTTTTTACATTGTAGACAGAGAACACATTGTGTGTGATTTCCATCTTTAGAATTTAGAACTTTTCGTTGTGACTTGCTGTATGGTCAGTTTTTGTGAATTTTTATAAGTTCTTTTTTGTGATAAACTCTCATTATATGTCCCAGGCTGGCCTCAAATTCAAGATCCTCCTGCCTCCGCCTCCTGAATGTTGGGGTTATTTGTATGTATTTTTAAGGAAAGTTTGTTCTATGCTTATTGAATATAAACTTCATATAGTGAGATCAAGTTTATTTTTCAGTTCCTTAATTTTGATTTTTCAGTTTCTCAGAGGGGCTAGTTGCATATTTCTCCCTATAATTTTATCAGTGCTGTTTTATCTGTTTTGATGCTATATAACTGACTTCTGCTATAGATTGAGAATTTATTAACTTCAACATGACATTCATATGTTGAAATCCTAATCCCCAAGGTGATGGTATTAGGAGGTGGGGCCTTTTTTGTTTATTCATTTATTTTATTGTTGTGCTGGGTGGGGCTACATTGTGGCATTTACAAATGTTCTTACAATATATCAAATCTATCATACTTGAATTCATCCCCCTCCACCATTCTTCTTTATCCCCCTCTACCTCGAGGTGGGGCCTTTAGGAGATTACTAGAACATGAGGACAAATCCTTCACAAGTGGGATTAGTGCCTTTATAAAAAGAGGACCAAGAGAGGTCCCTTGCTCATTCCACCATGTGAGGACCCAACAGAAAGATGGTCGTGCAAGAACCAGGATGCAGATTCTTACCAGCCGAGCCTGCAAATGGCTTGACCTTGGGCTTTCCCAACCTCCACAATTGTCTCACTTTCTATTGTTCATAAACCACCTAGTCTGTGGTAATATGTTATACCATATCTACCTGAATGAGGCAAGTACATATTTACTCATGATTGTTACATTAGTCCTTTACCATGATATAATGATGTTGCTCTTTATGATGTCTTTTCATTGACCATTTTGGCTTTCTTTTAGTTTGTATTTTCTTACTATTTTATTTTATTCTCATTTATGTTTTAAGATACCTTTTTATAGACAATATATTTTTAAACAATTCAATCTAAGAGTCTTGTTTGGTGAATCAATGTCATTTATATTTATATTTTTTAAATATTTAACCATGTGGTTTCATGTTTTCTAGTTGTTATGCTTTTTTAATTTAATCGTACTTACATCTTTAAACTTCCCTCTGTACACCTATTTTTGATGATCAGTAAATTAGTTGAATTTTTCATTCGTTTGATTTATGCTGCTAACCCGTAGACTGACTTGAGCTCTTTATTTTACCAATTATATGTTTATACCAAAGTTCAAGTTGATTCTGTTCTTCTCTTATTTCTAAACTATCTGAGTTTTTTATAATGTGTATTTTAACCTCTTATCCTTTTCCACTGCTTTTACTTCTTTTGATAAAATTTTATTCATAGTTTGCTTCTCTTTCATATTTCTTATTATGTTCCCATTTTCTGTCCTTCTGGGATGTCAGCTAACTTGACTGGTAATGTCACCCTGTGAAGAGTGTGAGAACTTCGGTCTTAGCCTAGGCTCCTTCCATGAGTTTAGGGTGTCATGGATGTGCTTTAGGGAAGAGAGCCTCGAGTGTTCTAATCTATGTTCAGCTACCTCCTGTGTTTTTCCTAGGCATTTCTCTTGTCTAGCAATAGACCACTGTGAAGGAAGGAGGGTGGAAAATGGAGGAAGGAAACTACCTTGCTCCTCTTCCTGACACATCTTAATCATCAAAGGCCACTGAGAGAGCAAGCAGTGAGTGCTGTAGTTCAGTGAGTATATTCATACTCATACAGGTATGGCTCTTGTCTTGTTTATACAGAGTGTTTTTACCAGTCTCCAAATATCTAAGCTCTTCCTTTTAGGCAAAGTGAAATAATGGGGTAGAAGTGAAATAGGATATAGCACTAATGGAATAGAAGCATAGTAGAGTCAGAAAACTAAGTTCTAGTTTTACAACTAGAAATGACTTTTTTTCTGGAGGAGTATTTCTACAGCCATTAGTCTTAAAAGATGCTACAGATATAAGGGTAGGAATAAAATCTCATCTACTTCATCACCAGCACTATTTTGTTCTAAGTGAAGGGGCAAGGTGTTAGCAGCCTCCCAGTTACTGATTTTTTTTCTTTGAACCACTTAATGGATATAAAAGCTCAACTTTACAAGAGGAACCATTGTTATTTCTTCACTTGATAATGATTTTTTTATCCAAAATGTCCCCTTTGTATCTTCATGACAATAAAATAGGGAAAGTGGATTTTTTAAAAAAGTAATTACACAATTGAACATGTGATAAATCCACTTAATTGGCAAGAATTATCTGATTTTGGCTGCCTTTGTGGCCCAAATTCACAAAGTAATTCACAACTCTTTCACTGTCATTCAGCTTTATTTCTTAACATGGGACTTCAAATGAGACAAACTTAAATCAAACCTCGTGACTTTTCTGTGAAAGGCAGCTACAAGAGTTTATGAGAAATCAAGTGCTCTGATTACCTAACCTGGGGATACAACACGATCTTCCCCTCCTAAGCATGACATCTTTGGAAAGTAGGGGAGGACATGGCTCCAACATTCCTGAGCCTTGTTTTGCCTGGTAGATTGAGAAGGTTTTGGTAAATGGATACCTGGATCTGATACTTGGGTGAAACACTTCAACTCATCCTCATCAGCCAACGAAGCTCCATCCAAAACTAATGATTTTAAATGTTGACTGTTTGCTTTCACCTGTTTTGGCACTATTTGATGGAGAAAAAAATTATCTCTATTAGGAAACATGCAGAGGTCAATTCAACATCTGCTGGGGTCAGAGGAAATAATCTGCTGAGTAGGGGTATAATTTCTTTGCTAAAGTTGTGTAGTAACTCTTAGGACCACCATTCCCTGATTGGTTGATATTACTCCATCTTCATACAGTAGATACATGTTTCCAATCCACAGTACATAGCACAGTGATTTAAGAGGATGGGTTTTGAAGTAAAACAGATTTGGTGCTTGAGTCTCATTCTGTCTGATGAAGGTTGAATTCCCCCAGAAACAGATTTTAGCAGTCAAGATGTCTATAAAAGAATACTTTTGAGATCAACTTCATAGAGGAGAGGGGAATAAAGTAGGAATAGGTATGGAAAGGAGTTGTGTGTGGCCCTTCACAGTGTGTAGAGTTGTCTTGGTCAGGATGTCCAGAGTTTTATCTTCCCACACTACTTTGAATAGTCATGGGCATCACTTATCTTTAAAAGCAGTATGACTGTGCACCAGGCAGCTCTCTGTGGCTACTAACAGAAAGAGGACCTGGATGATGTGTCAAGTGTTAACTATACCATCATTTTCCTGTTGGGGGAATCTTCAAGCTTCTAAAATTGTCTAACACTCATTGTGTTTGGAAAAACAGGAATCATAATTTCTATTATGCTAGGGGTGTTTTAAGAATGTAATTATTCTTGTTTGTGAAGTAATTTAAAGTATAAACCTAAATTAGTACAGAATCTGTCACATGGTAGGTACTTAAGAAATGGAGATGATTTTGATTATATTAAACTATTAAGTTGTGAGTAGTAAATAGAACTTGTTCTTTGGTTTCCCTTTTTGTTTCTAATTGTTTTGTCATTGTACCTATTTTTTTAAATTAAGCCTTCTTTAATCCTTGCTTGGGAAGCAGTTGGGATACAATCAATATAAAATATTTTTTAACAATAGAGATATAATAGAATACTGCTTGACACACTATATTAAACTTACATTTTTATTTTTAATTATTCCCTATTTTTCTGTGGCCCTCCTTTTGCCTAAACAGTAGCCAGAACATTCCAGGGCTTACTGCTTCAGGGAAGGGATGATGCAGTTGAATAAAAGCCAAATTCATGTTTTTGAGTTTCAAACACTTTTGTCTGGCATAAATAATAGATTTAGGAGACTAAGTGATCAATCAGTGCCCATTTATCCCAGCCTAGAGGAAATGAAGTTTCTCTGGGAGGGAGAGGAGACAGAGTGGAGCTCAGATGCTTGGGGCACCCTTGGGATGTGCTTGCATTCTGCCATCCCTCATGACTCCATAGGGGAGGGGAGGCTAGTTAAGTGGTTACAAGAATGGGTTTTCATAGTACCCTCTTTCTTGGGCATATGTGATGAGGTAGTGAGATTGACAGACTTCCCTGTGTGACCAGCATGGTATGGTGATGGCAGTATGGAAATAGTCATGTGCAAGGTATAGGAAGATGGAACTTCAAGAGGCACTGTGCTTCCCAGTGTGGCTGGGGGAGCAGCATGATTTTTTCCCAAGTGGCACAGATGTGACAGACAAAACTAGGGAACTGAAATAGGCCTTATGGCTGGGATCAAGATAAACACAGCAGCATCTGTATGGCCTATGTTTGGACTCTAAACAGAACCAACAGTATCTCAGTGTCTGCTCTGTGAGCAAGTGACAATTGACGACCAAGCAGGTGCTTATTCCCTCCCATCCCACCATTGCTCAGATGTACTAATGGGAGAACACCTTACTCTAACTTAGTGAGTGGATCCTGATCATTCTAGGTCAAACATAATGCTGCCATTTCTCCATAATGCTGACTGGTTTAGAATCAAAGATAAACAAACTTGGGAATGACATTCTACTTGGTAACTCTTATTGGTCTGAATGTGGGCATACTATCTAAGATAGTTCAATGACAGTAATGGAAAACATTTATATTGCAGGGGTGGAAGAGAGGTTTTACTCTTTCCCTTTCCTGACATAATAAAGCAGGCTGCTGCTGATGGCAATTGTTTTAAGGCCATGAAACAAACTCCCTAGGGAAGAAAGGAAAGCTGATAGAATCATGTGGAGATAGAACTGGATCCCACTTTTCTTCCCTACCTGTTCTTTTTTTTTTGAAGTGTAACTTTATTATTTTTTTTACCTTTTTCTTTTATTATTCATATGTGCATACAAGACTTGGTTCATTTCTCCCCCCTGCCCCCACCCCCTCCCTTACCACCCACTCCACCCCCTTCCTCTGCCCCCCCTCAATACCCAGCAGAAAGTATTTTGCCCTTATTTCTAATTTTGTTGTAGAGTATAAGCAATAATAGGAAGGAACAAGGGTTTTTGCTGGTTGAGATAAGGATAGCTATACAGGGCGTTGACTCACATTGATTACCTGTGCGTGGATGTTACCTTCTAGGTTAATTCTTCTTGAACTAACCTTTTCTCTAGTACCTGTTCCCCTTTTCCTATTGGCCTCAGTTGCTTTTAAGGTATCTGCTTTAGTTTCTCTGCGTTGAGGGCAACAAATGCTAGCTAATTTTTTAGGTGTCTTACCTATCCTCACCCCTTCCTTGTGTGCTCTTGCTCTTATCATATGCTCATAGTCCAATCCCCTTGTTGTGTTTACCCTTGATCTAATGTCCACATATGAGGGAGAACATACGATTTTTGGTCTTTTGGGCCAGGCTAACCTCACTCAGAATGATGTTCTCCAAGTTCATCCATTTACCAGCGAATGATAACATTTTGTTCTTCTTCATGGCTGCATAGAATTCCATTGTGTATAGATACCACATTTTCTTAATCCATTCGTCAGTGGTGGGGCATCTTGGCTGTTTCCATAACTTGGCTATTGTGAATAGTGCCGCAATAAACATGGGTGTGCAGGGGCCTCTGGAGTAACAGTCTTTTGGGTATATCCCCAAGAGTGGTATTACTGGATCAAATGGTAGATCGATGTCTAGCTTTTTAAGTAGCCTCCAAATTTTTTTCCAGAGTGGTTGTACTAGTCTACATTCCCACCAACAGTGTAAGAGGGTTCCTTTTTCCCGCATCCTCGCCAATACCTGTTGGTGGTGTTGCTGACGATGGCTATTCTAACAGGGGTGAGGTGGAATCTTGGTGTGGTTTTAATTTGCATTTCCTTTATTGCTAGAGATGGTGAGCATTTTTTCATGTGTTTTGTGGCCATTTGAATTTCTTCTTTTGAGAAAGTTCTGTTTAGTTCACTTGCCCATTTCTTTATTGGTTCATTAGTTTTGGGAGAATTTAGTTTTTTAAGTTCCCTATATATTCTGGTTATCAGTCCTTTGTCTGATGTATAGTTGGCAAATATTTTCTCCCACTCCGTGGATGTTCTCTTCAGTTTAGAGACCATTTCTTTTGATGAACAGAAGCTTTTTAGTTTTATGAGGTCCCATTTATCTATGCTATCTCTTAGTTGCTATGCTGCTGGGGTTTTATTGAGAAAGTTCTTACCTATACCTACTAACTCCAGAGTATTTCCTACTCTTTCCTGTATCAACTTAAGAGTTTGGGGTCTGATATTAAGATCCTTGATCCATTTTGAGTTAATCTTGGTATAGGGTGATATACATGGATCTAGTTTCAGTTTTTTGCAGACTGCTAACCAGTTTTCCCAACAGTCTTTGTTGAAGAGGCTGCTATTTCTCCATCGTATATTTTTAGCTCCTTTGTCAAAGATAAGTTGGTTATAGTTGTGTGGCTTCATATCTGGGTCCTCTATTCTGTTCCACTGGTCTTCGTGTCTGTTTTTGTGCCAGTACCATGTTGTTTTTATTGTTATTGCTTTGTAATATAGTTTGAAGTCAGGTATTGTGATACCTCCTGCATTGTTCTTTTGACTGAGTATTGCCTTGGCTATTCGTGGCCTCTTGTGTTTCCATATAAATTTAACAGTAGATTTTTCAATCTCTTTAATGAATTTCATTGGAATTTTGATGGGAATTGCATTAAACATGTAGATTACTTTTGGGAGTATTGACATTTTTACTATGTTGATTCTACCAATCCATGAGCATGGGAGATCTCTCCACTTTCTATAGTCTTCCTCAATCTCTTTCTTCAGAAGTGTATAGTTTTCCTTGTAGAGGTCTTTCACATCTTTTGTTAGGTTTACACCTAGGTATTTGATTTTGTTTGAGGCTATTGTAAATGGAATTTTTTTCATACATTCTTTTTCCGTTTGCTCATTGTAAGTGTATAGAAATGCTAATGATTTTTCTATGTTGATTTTATATCCTGCTTCCTTGCTATAGCTATTGATGATGTGTAGAAGCTTCTGAGTAGAGTTTTTTGGGTCTTTAAGGTATAGGATCATGTCGTCTGCAAATAGGGATATTTTGACAGTTTCTTTACCTATTTGAATTTCTTTTATTCCTTCTTCTTGCCTAATTGCTCTGGCTAGGAATTCCAGTACTATGTTGAATAGGAGTGGAGATAGTGGGCATCCTTGTCTGGTTCCTGATTTTAGAGGGAATGGTTTCAGTTTTTCTCCATTAAGTATAATGCTGGCTGTAGGTTTGTCATATATAGCTTTTATAATGTTGAGGAACTTTCCTTCTATTCCTAGTTTTCTTAGAGCTTTTATCATGAAATGATGTTGGATCTTATCAAAGGCTTTTTCTGCATCTATTGAGATGATCAAGTGGTTTTTGTCTTTGCTTCTGTTAATGTGGTTTATTACGTTTATTGATTTTCATATGTTCAACCACCCCTGCATCCCTGGGATGAAGCCTACTTGGTCGTGGTGAATAATCTTTTTGATGTGTTGCTGAATTCGGTTTGCCATTATTTTGTTGAGGATTTTTGCATCAATGTTCATTAAGGAGATTGGCCTATAGTTCTCCTTTTTGGAGGTGTCTTTGCCTGGTTTTGGGATAAGTGTAATACTGGCTTCATAAAATGTGTTTGGCAGTTTTCCTTCCCTTTCTATTTCATGGAACAGTTTAAGGAGGGTTGGTATCAGTTCTTCTTTAAAGGTCTGAAAGAATTCAGCAGAGAATCCATCAGGTCCTGGACTTTTCTTTTTTGGGAGACTCTTGATTACTGTTTCAATTTCATTTTGTGTTATAGATCTATTCAGGTGATTAATATTCTCTTGGTTCAGTTTTAGATGATCGTAAGTATCTAGAAATCTGTCCATTTCTTTTAGATTTTCAAATTTATTTGAATATAGGTTCTCAAAGTAGTCTCTGATGATTTCCTGGACTTCCATGGTGTTTGTTGTTATCTCCCCTTTTGCATTCCTGATTCTACTAATTTGGGTTTTTTCTCTCCTCATTTTAGTCAGGTTTGCCAGGGGTCTATCGATCTTGTTTATTTTTTCAAAGAACCAACTTTTTGTTTCATTAATTCTTTGTATGCTTTTTTTGGTTTCTATTTTGTTGATTTCAGCTCTTATTTTTATTATTTCTCTCCTTCTATTTGTTTTGGGATTTGCTTGTTCTTGTTTTTCTAGGAGTTTGAGATGTATCATTAGGTCATTGATTTGGGATCTTTTAGTCTTTTTAATATATGCACTCATGTCTATAAACTTTCCTCTCAGGACTGCCTTAGCTGTGTCCCATAGGTTCTGGTAGGTTGTGTTTTCATTTTCATTGACTTCCAGGAACTTTTTAATTTCCTCTTTTATTTCATCGATGATCCATTCTTCATTAAGTAATGAGTTATTTAGTTTCCAGCTGTTTGCATGTTTTTTGTCTTTACTTTTGTTGTTGAGTTCTACTTTTACTGCATTGTGATCAGATAGTATGCATGGTATAATTTCTATTTTCTTATATTTGCTGAGGCTTGCTTTGTGCCCTAGGATATGATCTATTTTTGAGACGGTTCCATGGGCTGCTGAGAAGAATGTATATTGTGTAGAGGTTGGATGAAATGTTCTGTAGACATCTACTAGGTCCATTTGATCTATTGCATAGTTTAGATCTTGGATTTCTTTATTGAGTTTTTGTTTGGATGACCTATCTATTGATGATAATGGAGTGTTAAAGTCTCCCACAACCACTGTGTTGGTGTTAATATATGCTTTTAGGTCTTTCAGGGTATGTTTGATGAAATTGGGTGCGTTGACATTGGGTGCGTACAGATAGATGATTATTATTTCCTTTTGGTCTATTTCCCCTTTTATTAGTATGGAATGTCCTTCTTTATCTCGTTTGATCAATGTAGGTTTGAAGTCTACTTTGTCAGAGATAAGTATTGCTACTCCTGCCTGTTTTTGGGGGCCATTGGCTTGGTAAATCTTCTTCCAGCCTTTCATCCTAAGCATATGCTTATTTCTGTCAGTGAGATGAGTCTCCTGTAAGCAACAAATTGTTGGATCTTCTTTTTTAATCCATTTTGTCAAACAGTGTCTTTTGATAGGTGAATTAAGTCCATTAACATTAAGCATTAGTACTGATAGGTATGTGGTGATTCCTGCCATTTAGTTGTCTTAGTTGTTTGAAGGTTTGATTGTGTGTACCTAACTTGATGTTACTCTCTACTGTCTTGCTTTTTCTTATCCTGTGGTTTGGTGCTGCCTGCCTTTTCATGGTTAAGTTAGGTGTCACTTTCTGTGTGCGGGATCCCTTGCAGAATCTTTTGTAATGGTGGCTTTATGGTCACATATTGTTTTAGTTTCTGCTTATCATGGAAGACTTTTATTGCTCCATCTATTTTGAATGATAGCTTTGCTGGGTAGAGTATCCTGGGGTTGAAGTTATTTTCATTCAGCGCCCGGAAGATCTCACCCCACGCTCTTCTTGCTTTTAATGTTTCTGTTGAGAAGTCTGCTGTGATTTTGATGGGTTTCCCTTTGTATGTTACTTGTTTTTTCTTCTTACAGCTTTCAATATTCTTTCCTTAGTTTCTGAACTTGTTGTTTTAATGATGATATGTTGTGGAGTAGTTCTATTTTGATCTGGTCTGTTTGGTGTCCTGGAGGCCTCTTGCATCTGTATGGGAATATCTTTCTCTAGATTTGGGAAATTTTCCGTTATTATTTTGTTGAATATATTACGCATTCCCTTTGCTTGCACCTCTTCTCCTTCTTCGATGTCCATGATTCTCAAGTTTTGTCTTTTGATGGAGTCATTGAGTTCTTGCATTTTCTTTTCACAGGTCTTGAGTTGTTTAATTAATAGTTCTTTGGTTTTTCCTTTAATTACCATTTCATCTTCAAGTTCTGAGATTCTGTCTTCTGTTTGTTCTATTCTGCTGGAGTGGCCTTCCATTTTGTTTTGCAGTTCTGTTTCGTTCTTTTTTCTGAGGTTTTCCATATCCTGGCAGTTTTCCTCTTTAATGTTGTCTATTTTTGTCCTGAGTTCATTTATCTGTTTATTCATTGTGTTGTCTCTTGCACTTTGGTGTTTATACAGTGCTTCTATGGTTTCCTTTATTTCTTCTTTTGCTTTTTCAAATTCTCTACTTTAGTTGTCTTGGAATTTCTTGAGTGTCTCCTGTACATTTTGGTTGACCCTATCCAGTATCATCTCTATAAAATTCTCATTGAGTACTTGTAGTATGTCTTCTTTTAAATTATTCTTGTGGGCTTCCTTGGGTCCTTTGGCATAGTTTATCTTCATTTTGTTGGAGTCTGGATCTGAGTTTCTGTTCTCTTCATTCCCCTCTGGTTCCTGTACTAATGTTTTGCTGTGGGGAAACTGGTTTCCCTGTTTTTTCTGTCTTACCATCATTGTCCTTGGTGTTGTTCCTGTCCCTGTACTGTGTGCAATTATTTTCTAGCTTTTAATAATAACAATGGTAATATTTAGAATGGAAGGGTGAGCTGAGATGGAAAGCAAGAAGTTAAAGAAAAGGGGAAAACAAATATACAGACAAGAGGGAGAAAGCAGAACAAGGTATCAGACAAGAGAGTTTCAAAGGTGTAAACAGGGAGTGTTAGTGTACTAATCGACAGTAAGCTGAACAGACATTAGAGAGACAGAGAGAGGATTGAAAATCAAAGATAAAAACAATAAAAAATAAGTAAATGAAAGAAATATTTATATCTAAAAATGAATTAAAATAAAATGGAATATAGGAAATTAAAAACAAAAAACAAAAAACAAAAAACTTCCAAGTTTATATGTAATGCAGTTTCAGTCTTAATAATTTGGGTGTCCGTCTCAATCTCCAGTCCTGGAGTTAGTTGGTGCCTCAGATGTTGTTCTGTAGTTGTCTCATCAAAGGGGATGCATAAAGTAGAACAAAACTACACACTCACACACACACACACACACAAAAAGCCCCACCAAGTGTCCCCAGTTCAAATGCAATAGAGTTTCAGTAAGTTTTTCGGCTTGCAGGTGTAATTCGTTTGTTCTCTCATCAAAGGTACGGAGAAAAAGAAAAAAAAAAAAAGAGTCTGGAGACCGTTCTGAGAGTGGTATCTGCAACTGTGGCTTGCCTGCCTGCTGCTCTCAGCCTGTAGCTGGCGGCGTTATTTATGCAGATCTCTGGGGTGAGCTAGCACTCACCTGGTCCCACAGGCTTTGTTTGCTCAGAGTTCTCCTGTGCGGGAGCCTCTGCTACAAGCTTTCCCCTTTCCAAGCACTGGGAAAGGTGACACTGCCTCGGTGTTGTCAGGCCTGTGTGTTTATTTACAGTTCATGTGGGAGGTGGGTCTTCCCCCCTCTCCTGTGCAGTTTTCCTCCCACTGCCACTTTCACAAGCTTTCCTGCTCCTGCCGGCTGCCATGTTTGTTTACAGTTCACGTGGGAAGTGGGTCTTCCCTCCTCTCCTGTGGAGTTTTTCTCCCTCCACAACTCTCACAAGCTTCCCCGCTCCTGGTTGCTGGGCGCGTGCCCTGCTCCTGCCAGAGCCTCTCCAGCCCGCCCGGCTTGTTTATTTACAGTCCCAGGAAGGGTTCCCTTCCCCCAATCTTCAGCGCTTAGGGCGCCCCACCCTCTTTCCAGCGTGTCTTAATTGTTCTTATTGCTTATTACTCAGTTTCTCTTTTTTCCCCGGTTGGACGTCAGTCTGTCTAGGGGGTTATGCTGCTCTGGCCCAGGCTTGTCTGTGGGAGTACTGCGGTACCGTGAAGCTCACCTGGTCCGCGTCTTCCCAAGCCATATAGGCGCTGGCCACTGGCGGCCCCGGGGGCCCTCCTCGTTTCTCCGTTTAATGTGAAGTAGAGATTCTCTGTGCCGGCTGGAGGTGTGGAGGGGTCAAAGTTATGCCTTTTCTCAGTGATTATGCCTGCAAAGTGTGTCTCCAGCGTCTGTCCAAAATTTCGCTATAGGAGGCTCGCTTTCTGCTTCCTACCTCTAGCCGCCATCTTGGAATCCTCTCTCCCTACCTGTTCTTATAGCATAACACATTTTTTCCTAATTTATGGTTTGAGCAGGACTTTCTTCTGCTTATAGCTATGACACCTCTAGTCTGCTAGCTGTAGTTATAAGAATTCTAGAACTTATCATATAGTTTAAGGTGTGTTGTAGTGATGAAATTCAATTTTATCCTATAAATATGATCACTTAAAGGGGTAGAAAGCCAAATTCTGGAGAAGGGATTAGCATATTCTTGATTGTGTGGTATATAGTTGCATCATTTTAGGTGGAATAAATACCTGGAAATCAAGTGAAGTATTGCTTTGGATGTGTCTGTGAGGGTGTTTCTAGAAGAGATTGGTGTATGAGTCTGAGTGGACCAGACAGGGAAGACCCACCTTGTGTAGAGGGACTTAGAATAAATACTGAAGGTGAACTGGTCTGTTTGAGAGCCTGGAGTCTTCTTCTGCCTTCATGGCCTTCATAACTCTAGGCTCTCCAAACTTTGGATTCCAGGACTTAATTTCAGTTGTCCCCCTCTCCAGTTTGAAGGTGGACCTTTTTGAGAGATCTCATTAAAAAAACCCATAGGCTGTTCATCATAGTATTTCAGATGGCCACATTTACAAAGCTGGATGAACACAATTACCAACCATAGGGATGTATGTTTATATGTTTCACATTTAGACCTATTTCTTTATGAACACAGTTTGTCTTCTGATAGCTGTTATACCCGTGTAGCTGTCATTAGTATATCTGAATGTATATTCTTGCAAAAATAGGAACATTAGTTAGTATTGCCTATTTTATTGTGTAAAGTGGCATATGAAATACTCTGTCATTGTTTTATGTTTCCCAAATAAATCCTCCTTTGAAAATGTAAATAAATGACTTTGAACATAATTTTTAAGTATTTTTTTCAGAATTATAGTTTTGGGATTTTGATCTTTCATGATTTTAAACATTGAGGATTTTAACACCTGGTCAGGCTTATACATTTCAGGATAATGTCCAAAAATCTTTCAATAACTTATCATTAAGAAATCGTAGAAGTGTTTTCAATGAGTTGAGTTAGAGGAACGTGAAGAAACATTCTTTTGGCATGTGTTTCAGTTTGCACAGTGGGCACCTGTTGGATTGCCTGTTTCCCTTCTCTAGGAAGTGCTGCATTGTCCACATACTTGTAGTGATATCCTGTCCATACAGTGGGTTCTTCCCCTGCTAGTCATGGTTGGTTCAGAGTAAGCCTGTCTTTAGGAATTGTGTATGTGTGTGTATGAGAGAAGGGAGAGAGAGAGGGAGGGGGATGGGGAGAAGGAGAGAGAGACAGAGAAGCCCAAACTTTTGGGGAGGAGCACAAATAAGCAATAGAATACCATGATGTCTTTTAATTTAAAATTTTTGAATACCTTTAGGTTTATTTAAGAGTTGCAAAATCAGTACATATAACTCATATATACTTTTTACCTTTCCTCTAATGTTAACATCTTCCACAGTATGGTACATTTGCTCAAATCTAAGAAATTAAGACATTAATTAAACTATAGACATTCTTTGGATTCTGCCAGCTCATCCAGCAATGCTATTTCTCTGTTCCTGGGTTTGATCTAGGATACTGCAATGTTGTCATCACTTGTCCTTAGTCTCCTTCAGTCAGTCATCTTTCTTGTTTTTACCTTGTTATTCACAAGGTTGATACTTTTGAAGAGTATTGGCTGGGTGTTTAGTAGAGTGTTTCATAACTTGGATCTATTTGAAGTTTTCCTCCTAGTTTGATTGGGATTAGGGGTTTGGTGGAAGAATTTCAGAGGTGACATGCCCTTCTCATTATGTTATGTGAAGGGTACTTACCATCAACATGGCTTTTCGCTGGTGATGACAGTCTTGGTCCTTATTTAGGTAGTAGCTACTAGGTCTCTTCACTGTGAAGTTACTAAATTTTCTTTTCCATATTTTAATCATTCAAAGCTTAGTCCAAGAGGAGGAAGCTTTATATCCTGGAGTGAGGAGAATGAAAAACATTGCAGATATATGTAATCCACCATAGTAATTAATAAATTTTGGGGGAGAGATATTTTGAAGCTATGCACATATTTTATCCTGGTGGTTTTTGAGCTTTGAATGTGCACTCATTCCTAGGCCTGACTCGTGTCTTCTGTTCACTGGACATCTTTTATTGCTCTCCATGTTTATTCTTCCTCTTTCTCAACCTTCTTCCCTCCCTACAGGACCTTCCTTCCTGACATCAACAAGGATGTGCCCTTGACTTAGGGTTGGGGAGCCGTAACAGGAGATATGAGGGAGAAGGAGAGAAGGGTCAGTGTATTTCCCCCTGCTCCCTCCATTAGAAGGCATCTCAGCTTCATTGAGTTCCTGAAAGAAAGCAGTCATAGAACTCCTTCATGTTTTGGTTTCTTTCCCTCTTCTTATCCCTCTTGTGACAGCTTTGTTGATGTGGGTCCTGGGTCCTGCCTTGTCCCTTTTAGCTCCTTATATCTTGTCTATACTTAGATTTTAACTCCTTTGTAAATAAACTACTCTCAAATTATTTTAAATTGGGTGTGCCATCTGTTTTCCATTGGGATCCTCCTGACTCACACTTTGATCATGGCTTCCTCCATTGTCCTTTCTAATGGATTCCTCATTTAAAATACATTTTTTGTGCTGAAATACTTTAAATTGGGTTTTCCATGTTTCACAACCAAAAGCATGCTGACTCAGAGATTATAATGCTATTTTGTATAAAAGCTAGCTAGTTTATTTTTATCTTATATTTTCATTTATTATTATCTTATATTTTCATTTATTATTTACTTATTTTTAACTGACAAAATTGTATTTATTTATGGTATACAACATGCTGTTTTATATCTATATGTTGCAGAATGACAAGCTAATTAATACATTTATTATCTCACATATATATCTTTTTATCATAAATTTTTATTATGATATATTCATTATACAAAGGGGGGATTCAAAGTGACAATTCTAATCAGACTTATATTGTACATTATTTACATTTCCCCCATCATCTCTCACTCTTAGCCCCAAAGCAATTGCAAGAGGTTTTTTAGTTCTGTTGCATATAGGTATATGAAGTCCAGCAACTATATACCATCACCTTAATCTCCTTCCTTCACCCTCTCCCCTCCCACCAGTTGTACCTACCCCACCCCGCACACACTGTGCCTATTTTACAGTCCTGGTTTTCGTTATTAATATTTAAGTTAATTTTCAAAGGGGTGTCTCAGTGTATGCCCTCTGTGGGTGTGCTTTACTTTGGTCTGTTTAATCCCTTTGAATATTCCTTCCACTCCCCATTTTTCAACAGCTTTCAGTATACATCCTTATATCCTCTACCTTCACATCTTATGTTATGCGGTATTACTGATGCTCTATCATTCTTTTTCTTTCCCTCTTTCCCTGAGTTCCAAAAAGTAGTTCCACTGTTACAAACATGTTCTACATCTGACTTTATATATGATCATGCTTGTTTTTGTATGTGTGTTTTTCTTTGGCTCTATCTTCCATGTATGAGAGAGAACATGCGGCTTTGTGTTTCTACGTCTGGCTTACTTCACTTATCATGATGTCCTCCAATTGCACCCATTAACCTTCAAACCCCATGTGATTATCCCTTATGTCTGAGTAATACTCCGTTGTGTATATGTACCACAATTTCTTGATCCATTCATCAGTTGCAGGGCACCTGGTTTGTATTCAGAGCTTGGCTATTGTGAATAGTGCTGTGATGAACATTGGTGTGCAGGTGTCTCTACTGTATCCTGTCTTATGATCCTTTGAACAGATGCCCAGGAGTGGTATCACTGGACCATAGGCTGTTCTATCTCTAGTTTTTTGAGGAAACTCCATACTGCTTTCCATAGTGGTTGTACTAATTTGCATTCCCACCAGCAGTGTATAAGGGTCCCTTTTTTGTCACATTCTCGCCAGCATTTGTTGTTGTTATTATCCCTGATTATGGCCATTCTAACTGAGGTGAGATGAAATCTAAGTGCAATTTTGATTTGCATCTCTTTTATAACCAGCAAGGTTGAACACTTCATGTATTTACTGGCCATTTGTACCTCTTCCTTTGAGAAGTCCCTGTTTAATTCATGTGTCCTTTTCTTCATTGGGATATTGATTCTTTGGGGGCTGAGTTTTTTGAGTTCCCTATAGATTCTGGATATTAGTCCCTTATCAGATGAGTAGCTGGCAAAGATTTTCTCCCATTCTGTGGGGCTGTTTCTTGAGTCTGGTGACTGTTTTCTCTGCTGTGCAGAAGCTCTTTAGTTTGATGCAGTCCCATTGGTTTGTTGTTTCTCTTAGATGCTGAGCCTCGTGAGTTCTGTTTAGTCATTCCCTATACCTACCTGTTCCAGTGTGTTTCCTACTGCTTCTTGGAGCTGTTTCAAAGTTTCAGGCCTTATATTAAAGTCTTTGATCCAGTTTGAGTTGATTTTGATACAGGGTGAAAGACAGGGGACCTAGTTTCAGTCTTCTACCTGTGAATATCCAGTTTTCCCAGCAGCATTTGTTGAAGAGGCTGTCTTTTCTCCATCATATGTTTTGGGCTCCTTTGTCAAAGATCAGTTGGCTGTAGCTATATGGGTTTATGTTTGGGTCTTCTATTCTGAAGCATTGGTCTTCCTGTCTGTGTTTGTGCCAATACCTTGCTGTTTTTATTGTTATGGCTCTGTAGTATAGTTTGAAGTCGAGTATTGTGATGCCTCCAGCATTGGACTTTTTGCTCAGAATTGCTTTGGCTATTGAAAGCCTTTTGTGTTTCCATGTGTATTGCAGGACTATTTTTTCTATTTCTGTGCAGAATGTCATTGGAATTTTGATAGGGATTGCATTGAACATGTGGATTGCTTTTGGTAGTATGGCCATTTTCACAATGTTGATTCCACTCATCCATGATCATGGAAGGTCTTTCCATCTTCTGATGTTTTCTTTGATTTCTCTCTTCAGTGGTTTATAGTTTGCATTAGAAAGGTCTTTGGTTTCTTTCATTAAGTCTATTCCATGGTACTTTATTGTTTTTGAGGCTACTGTAAATGGGATTGTTTCCCTGATTTCTTTCTCAGCCTATGAGTTGTTGGTGTATAGAAAAGCTACTGATTTCTGTATGTTAATTTTGTGTCCTGCTACTTTGCCAAAAATTTGTGATTTCTAATAGTTTTTTGGTAGAGTTTTTGGGATCTCTTAAGTATAGGATCATTTCTTCTCAAACAGGATACTTTGACTTCGTCCTTCCCTATTTGAATCCCTTTTATTTCTTGCTCTTGTCTTATTTCTCTGGCTAGGAATTCCAAAATTATATTGAATAGGAGTAGAGAAAGCAGGCAGGCTTTCTCATTCTTGACTTTAAGGGGAATGGTTTCAATTGTTCTCCATTTAGTATGATGTTGGCTCCAAGTTTGTCATATATAGCACTTATTTTGTTGAGGAAGATGCTATTTCTAGTTTCTTCAGAGCTTTTATTTTGAAAGGATGTTGGATTTTTGTCAAAGGCTTTTCTGCATCTATTGAGAGGATCATGTGGTTTTTGTTCTTACTTCTGTTTATATGCTGTATTATATTTATGGATTTATGTAAGTTGAACCATCACATCCCTGGAATAAAATTGACTTGGTCAATGTGTATGATCTTTTTGACATGTTGTTGAATTCTGTTTGCCAGTATTTTGTTGCAAATCTTTGCATTTATATTCACTAAAGATATTGGTCTATAATTTTCTTTTCTGGTTTGGGTTGTGGAATCAGTATAATGCTGGGCTCATAGAATGAGTTTGGTAGTATTCCTTCCCTTTCCATTTCCTGGCAAATTTTGAGAAGTATTGGTGTTAGTTCTTTAAAGGTTTGGTAAAATTTGGCTGTGAATTCATTAAGTCCTGGGCTCTTCTTTGTAGGGAGACTCTTTATTACTGCTTCAATCATTGCATGTAATAGGACTATTTAGTTGATTAATATCTTCTTGGTTCAAGTTTGGTTAGTCATATGCACCTAAGAATTTATCCATTTCACCTAGATTTTCCAGTGTACTTGAATATAAGTTTTCAAAGTACTATCTACTGATTCTCCAGATTTCATTAGTGTTTGTGGTAATATCCCCTTTTTCATCTCTGATTTTATTAATTTGGTTCTTCTCTCTCCTCCATTTTGTCATGTTGGCTAAAGGTTTATCGATCTTGTTAATTTTTTCAAAGAACCAACTTTTTGTTTCACTGATTCTTTGTGTAGTTTGTTTGGTTTTGATTTCATTGATCTTGGCCCTGATCTTTATTATTTCTCTTGATCTACTGGTTTTGGGTTTGGTTTGTTCCTGTTTTTCTAGAAGCTTAAGGTGCATCATGAGATTGTTTATCTGAGAGGTCTCTGGTTTTTTAATATAAGCACTTATAGCTATGATCTTTCCCCTTAGCATGGCCTTTGCTGTGTCCCACAGATTCTGGTAGGTTGTATTTTCATTTTCCTTGGATTCTAGGAACTTTATGATTTCTTCCCTTATTATTTTTGTCACCCATTGGTTTTTCAGCAGTGTGTTGTTCAGTTTCCATGTGTCTGAATATTTTCTGGGGTTTCTTATTTTTGAGGTCTAGTTTTATTCCATTGTGATCTGATTTGATGTAAGGGGTTATTTCAATTTTCTTGAATTTGTTGAAGCTTGCTTTGTGTCCTAAAATATGATCTATTTTGAAGAAAGTTCCAAGAGCTGCAGAAAAGAATGTGTATTGCCTAGTTTTAGGTGAAATACTCTGTAGATATCAACTATGAGCCACATCTATTTGGTCTAGTGTATAGAGTAGCTCTGAAGTTTGTTAATCTTTTTTCTGGATGATCTATCTGTTGTTGACAGTATGGTATTCAGGTCTTCCACTATCACTGTGTTAGCATCTATCTGTGCACTTAAGGCCATTAGAGTTTTTAAAATGTAGATGGGTGCCCCTGTGTTTGGTGCATATATGTTAAGGATTGATATTTTCTCTTGATGAATTGTTCCTTTCATTAACATGAAGTGACCTTCATTGTCTCTTCTTACTGATTTTAGCCTGAAGTCTACTTCTTCAGATAGGAGTATGGCTACTCCTGCTTGTTTATGGGGTCCATTTGATTGGAAAACTTTTTTCCATCCTTTGATTCTAAACCAGTGTTTGTTTTTTTCAGTGAAATGAGTGTCTTGAAGGAACATATGGTTGGATCTTGTTTTTTAACCCAAGTTGCTATTTTGTATCTTTTGATTGGGGCATTGAAGCCATTTACATTCAGCGGTGAAATTGAGATGTGCCTATTGTTTCTAGTCATTTGTATTCCCCTGTTGTTTAATTTTCCCTATTCCTTGTTTACTGGTCTGTTACTCAAAAGGGTTTATTCTTTCTTGAGTCATCCTGCCTCACTCTAGTTTCTTCTTCAATATGTAAAAGTCCTTTAAATTGTCTTCTGTAGTGCTGGCTTGGTGGTTGTAAATTCCTTTAGTTTTTCCTTGTTGTGGAAGGTTTTAATTTCTCCTTCAATTAGGAAGGATAGTTTTGCTGGATAGACTAGTCTAGGTTGACAGTTGCTTTCTTTCAAGGCCTGAATTATGTCTTTCCATGACCTTCTTGCATTTAGAGTTTTTTTGGTTATATGTATTTTTTTTACTCATTGTATAAAAATACAAAGCCAAAAATACAATTAAGTATAGCTTAGCATATACAAGACCCTGGATTCATACCCCAGCACTCCCACCTCCATCATAAAAATGAAGCATGGTGAGCCATTGTCATCCCTTATCAGTGTTGCCCACATGAGTAGAGAAGGTTCATTTCCCATATTCCTTCATCCCAGAAGTGCTGATCTGTGAATCAGAGCATTGTGGTTAATAGGTTCTATATTGATGGGATGTAATGATGCTTTCATTTAAAATGTATCAATTCAATGTGTAGAAATCACATTAGTGCCAAATGATAGTTTCAGTTTTAAGAAAGGGGATGAGTTACTTATTTAATAGTTAATGAATTACAAAACTTTTACTCTGTACATATTGTGTGGAACACTTAGGACACTAGATTTACTTACTTTCACTGGATAGAAAATATATCTAAATACATATTAGCATTTAGAGTTTGAGTTGAGAAATCTGCTGCTATTCTAATGGGTTTGCCTTTATATGTGACTTGACTTTTTATATGTGACTTGACTTTTCTCTTTTGTAGCTTTCAGAAATTTTTTCTTTGTTCTGTGTGCTGAATGTTTTGATTATGATGTGTCTGGGGTGTTTCTTTTTCAGTCCTGATAGTTTGGTGTTCTGTAAGCCTCCTGCACCTATGTGACTTTCTCTTTCTTGAGGATAGGGAAGTTTTCAACTATTATTCTATTGAATAGTTGTCAGTGCCTTTAGTTTGTACTTCTTCTCCTTCTTCTACATCCATGATTTGTAGATTTGGTATTTTCATGGTGTCCCAGGTATCTTGCATGTTCCGTTCGTACTGTCTTAGCATTCTTTCATGATCTTTCACTGTTTGGTCTAATTCCTCTACTTTGTCTTCCATTCCTGATACTCTGTTTCACCTTGTTCCACTCTGTTCACCAAGCTTTTGATTGAGATATTTATTTGGGTTATTGAGTTGTTTATTTTGAATTGATTATTTTTCAGGGTTTCCATATCTTTATTGATTCCTATTTCATATCTTGAATAGTCTTCTTAATTTCCTACATCTGTTTGTTTGTATTCTCTTTGAGCTCATTTAATTGTTTATTCATGTCCTCTTTGAGGTCAAATACTAGCTTTTGTGTTTCTTCTTTGAGGTCGTTAATCATTTCTACTGTTGTTTTTTGGAATTCATTATTTGATACCTCCTCCTCTACATAGGTGTTTGGATCCTTAGTGGTGGAATTGACTTTTGATGAAGAGTAGTTGTCTTGCTGTTTATGCATCTGGAGTTGTTTTTGGTTAGGGTTTTAACCCCTTATGTCCCTGTAGCTAGGTTTATTTTTTAACTTCTGGAGCTCCAACAGTGCTCCTCAGAGAGGGGGATGCTGGATATGTTGCCCCTTTTAAGGTTCTTGTTGTGTTGCAGATTACTTCTTTTCTCCCCTCAGTATGGGGCCTGGAGTTCCTATTCTTTGATGAGTGCACAGGAGCTCTTCTGCAGTCACAGTGGGGAGGGGTGGGTCTCTGCAGTATGGGGGGCAAGCCTTCTACAACCATCAGAGTAGCAGGTAGCCACCCAGTAGAGGAGCTGAGATGCCAACTCTTGGACAGGAGAGACATGGCTCTCCTGCAGAGAGACTCAGTTTGAAGTGCTTGGCCTCTGTGTTCTTTGGAGAAACAGGGCTTCTGTTGCCACCTGCAGAGTAGCAGGTTATAGTTTTCCTCCCCTCAGTGGGAAATCTGGCTTTCTCACTCTTTGACGGGGAGCAAGGGCTCTCTTGCTGTCAGGGATGGTGGAGAGTGCTGGGCCTTTGTGCTCTGTGGAGAGGGAAGCCTCCTGGCACCAACAGAATAGCAAAGCCTGAAGCCTGGAGTTCACGTAGGTGTGTAGCAACTGGCTCCTCATGCTGAGTAGCAAGTTGAGGGTATGCTTGTGACAGCAAAGCCAGCAGGCTTGAATTGTCTGGTGCCCAGAAGGCAGCAGAGGCCCTGAGGTCTATTTGCATTGGGGCATGGGCTTCCAGGTGCCACAGCAGCTGCTGTAGGCATAGGGGACCCATCTGCAGACAGCGAGATCCCTAAGGCCTGTTTGCTGGTACTGGGCTACCAGGATCCAAGGCAGCTGCTGCAGGCATGGGAGAACTAAGCCTCTGGCAGTGGGAATTCTGGAGCCTGCTTTTCAGGCATAGGCTCCAGGAGGGCAGTGCAGTAGCTCTGCAGGCATACGGGGACCAAACCTTCAGGTAGTGGGAGCCTTGTGGTGTACTTGCCTCACAGGCTACCGGGAGCCAAGGTAGCTGCTGCTGACTCAAGGGAACCAAGCCTGCAAGCAGTGGGAGCCCTGGGACCTGCTTGTTGGTGCTGACTACAAGGAGCCACCACATTTGCTGCTGGTTCTGGGGAACCAAGCCTGCTGGCTTGTGCCTTCTGTTACCCATGGAGCCATGGGAGTTGTGGGTCTTGCTCACACAGGGTTGCCGGTTTCCCTGGCATTTCAAGGTGAAGGTAGCAGGTCGTGTAGTGGGGGCATGGAGAATTCTGAGTTCCTGTGTGTGCTGGGAAGCAGGACTTAGTAATGGAGCCTGGAGCTATGCAGAGACTTTAGGGGATCGGGAGTGTTGAGCTGTGAGTTGTTCTTCCTATTCTCCCATGGTAGTTGCTTCTCTATTTGCATATTTGGAGAGGGCTTTGCTTCTCACTAGTTATGGATCCTGTGGGAGCCTTTTGGGATCCTCTGATCTTCCTTTTTCAGGGTAGTTAGTCACTGCTGGTCTGTAGGGAATGTCAACAATCTGCATCTTGTCCCTTCCCCCTACACATTTTTTCCTCTCATACATATGTTTCTTGATGAAAATATTTGAAATCTATTCTCTGCAATTTTCAAGTACATAATGCATTTTAACTAGGTTTTTGTAAGGTTGCATTTCATCAAGGGCTCTTATCATCCATGTTATAGCTGAGATTTTTACTAATCTGCAAAGTGTAAATCAAGGATACATGGGCCTACTTTGCTACTGAGGAAACTGAGGTAGAAAGCAATCTAATGACTGATATGAGACCACAGAATGAATATCTAGTAGAGCAGAGACTTGAGCCCAGGTCATCTGATGATAATTCTGAATTCTCAGAGCACCACCATGCATCTTTTTAGTTAGTCTCCACAGCTGTATCTAAGTCATCACTGTCTACAACCCATACCCTGAGAACCACAGGTCCATCACTTTCAGAAGTGATTGTAGGCCCAATAGATATACAAGCAATATTATATATACATCTGAATATATACAGAACACGTACCCAAAAGTGAGACTGATAGGGGAGCCTAAAGGGGGAGGAAAAGAAGGAAAGAAAGATAGCACATAATAATGAAATGCATCACATCTGTGTAGGAACAAGACACAGGAAACACACTGAAAACTATTAAACAACACAGGATTGGGGAAAAATGGTGAGGAAGTACAGTGAAGGGGTTGCAGTGACTGAAGTACAATGCATTTACTGGTATGATGCTAAGGCAAAAGTTCCACTGAACAATGAGCAGACACCTAAACAGTGAAGGACCAGAGTGAAAAACAGCTCATGCTAAAGGGAGGGCAAAACTGGAGGGGGAAGGTAAAACTGGAGTGGGAGGGTAAAAGAAGGAAGTTAGGAAGGTGAACATGGTTGATGTACTTTCTATACAAGAATGAATATAGAATATTTAAACCTATTGCAATCACCATAAGAAGGGGACTAAGTAGAAAGAAAAAGGGATGGACCAATTTAGAATATAATACATTATACATGGAAATGTCATAATAAAACCCCCTCTATAGACATCTTAAACAAACAAAAATGTCTTAAAAAAAAAAAAGAAGGACAAGAAAGTAAAACAGGTCCTGTCTGGAAGTTGACACAAGTGGGAGGGGGAGGACACAGGAAAGGGTGTAAGAAGGTCAATACGGTGGAAATATTAGATACTCATGTATGAAAATGGAAGAATGAGACCTGTTGAAACTATTCTAAGGGGGGGGGAATGATAGAAGGGATGAATTTAGCTAAGGTATATGGTAAGCACTTTTGTAAATGTCACAGTGTACCCTCAGTATAACAATAATATGCTAATAAAAATTTAAAAAGAAGCTATTGTATTGAAGTCCAAGGTTTAAGGTAGTGGAGAGAAAAGGAGCATTAGATTTTATTTTTAACTTATACCAGACATTTTCCCTGACATGTACACAATTATTTACCAAAATCTCTTGTGAGGAAAACTTTGTTTTTCAAAATATTCTAGCATGAAAAGTTTCCTTGATCACAGTACACATTGGCATATTAGAGGCTCCAAGAAAATCTGCAGCTACCATGCTGATTTGTTATGTCTAACCCAGTTCTTCTCAAACATATTTTCAATGGAACTCCTTTATTATGTGTCTACATCTTAAAAGTGCTGAAATAAAATATGAGTATTAAATAGGAATATAAATTGTGCATAAAATATCCAAGTTGAGTTTCCCTTTTAAGTAACATGGGCTTAATATCTTAGAATGCTATCTAGTCTACATCACTCACACTACTCCTACTCCTTTGGCAAGAGACAGGGAGTTGTAAATTATCTATTTGGGTAAACCTTACTGCACAAATTCACTGGATAAAGACCAAACCTAGACTTGACTTTGGGTCTGTGTAGACCTGTTTCCAACATAATAACTCCTACATTGTAGAGTGATTTGGCAGTAGATTAGGTTTCTTTCTATCCCATGACTTGGTGTTTCAACCTTGACCTAGTAAACTTGCCCTTTTTCAGGAGGAATTGGTAATGGAATCAGTGCCATCACTCAAAAGGCCAAGAGAAAAATTAAATAGAAGAGTTTCTCTGAGAGAAATTCCATTGGAAAATTTTAAACTGCAGCCAGCCAAGGTATTGTACATTTTTTTAAATAAATCACCTTAAAAAGTGTTTGTGGAACTTTTTCTACTCTAAATTTCAGTGAGTTTAATGCTATAAATAACTTGGAAAATTCCATTCTGAGAATTAGATGATGTGTGGGAAAAACTGAACCATTTTGGCTCTTTCTCTGACCTTTGGTGGTTTTCTGCATGACACAGTCAGAAGCTGTCACCAGCTCAGATGGACATGGAGGTCATGTGTAACCTCATTTAGAAAAGTCTTCAAAAGTTTTCTTAAAAACCTTGAAAAAAGGAAGTTTCTCTTACTCAGTGATTTTCAAATGGGAACAATTTTGCTCCCTAGGAGATATTTGGTAATGTCTGGGGACATTTTGTTTGTCACAACTTGGTGAAGGCATGCAATTTTCATCTAAGGTCAACTATGCTGTTAACCATTCCATTGAGCCCAACAAAGGTCCACAACAAGGAATTATCTGGCCCCAAATGTCAATGGTACTGAAGGCGAGAAGCCCTGCTCTGATTGGTGTGTTGCTCAAATTGGTACCTCTTAAAACATGTACTGGGCTTGAGAACTTATTAATATTATTATTGTCAGTACTGACAGTACTAGGGTTGAATTCAGGGTCTTATGCTTGCTAGGCAGGTGCTTTACCAATTGAGCCATTCCACCAGCCTTTTTTGCACTGGTTATTTTTGACATAGGGTCTCACTTTTATGACCAGGCCAACCTGGAGAACAATCCTCCTATTTGTGCCTCTCTGTGTAGGTGAGATAACAGGCACACATCACCACATCTAGCCATTGGTTAAGATGTGGGTCTCTTGAACTTTTTGCTAGGGCTGGCCTTGAACCATGATCCTTGTGATCTCTGCCTCCCAAGTAGCTAGGATCACAGGCTCGAGCCAACCATGCCCAGTCCTTACTTATTAATTAAAGCATCTTCATTTTGTTTGATATGCATGAAATTAAGGGACTTGAAATTTTATTGTCTCAAGTTGTTTTGGAAAGGTAACCATGCAAAGTGAATAGAATCACTTCATAGTGCCCTGTTAATTTTTCAGACACAAAAAATATCCTCAGAAGAATATAACATACAAGGCTGTCATTACCTGATGTGTTCATCACCACTCCTGATTAAATAAAATTAAGCAATGTACTGAATGCATGACCACTAATTTTAGTTTTCATTTCCCCTACAAAATTAATATTTAGTAATAGTTCCAAGGGAACCACACACAAGCCAGTGAGCATGTGCTTGTACGGGCATGTACCCATAGTCACCTATAACAGCAGTGCAGTTCATGCTGTGCCTAAATTGCTTGCAAAGTATGGGAAGCAATTACAGAACAAATTCCACTTCTCAATCTGCCTCCATAAAAGAAGTCTGAATCCGAGGAGCTCCTCAGATATTTATGACTGGAGCAAACAAAACACTTAACTATGCAGATAAACTTCTCATTCTTTTATATGAGGCAGCAAAATAAACACCTTAACAGTTCATGGTTTCCCGAGTGTATTAGTTAATCGGTCCGATATCATTCTAATTGTCCTCGTAGCTCATTGAGTTGGAGTTTGTGAGCAGATAAAATGTGTCTTTAGCTACCATGTACCTATTCCAATGACTCTTCGGTTGATGGATGACTTTCTGATTTTTTGAAACAATGCCAGCCCTCAGCCTAGTTGTGACTGCACAGCACCAGAGATCTCTTGTTGTGCTTTGGGGCATCAGGAGGGAGGGGGAAAGGAAGGAGGGAGGAAGAAAGGACGGTAGGAGGGGGCTCTGCAGTACGAGGTCTGGCTCAGTCATTTTTAAAATCAATACTTGCTCTCCAAGCCTCAGATAATTTAGAGAACATAATTCAGAATTCTCCCTTTCAGCATGTATCCTCCATCAAAGGAGTGTTTTCATCCCGAGTCAGCACAATGCTTGTGTGACCCAGGAATGCACAGATAAGGTTAAAAAGAAAGAAAGAAAAAAGTGCATTTATTTTCTCTCTGTGTCTTTCTCCAAGCATCTTTTGGATCCAGTGTATGCATGTCTGTGTGCTGCATTGTGGATATCTATAGTTAGAACAGAGAACCTAAATTATAGAGGCACATGGTATTATTTCATATTTAAGGCTTTTGGGGTGGGGGGTATTTTCCATTATAAACTCTTAGCCTAAGGGATGTCAGCTTCAGATAATTTATTCCCAGCAGGTCAGATATAGGATACAAAAATTTCAGCCCAAGGGCTGCTAAATCCTGCTGTCCACTTCATTTCAGGAAGTGTCATCAACAGTGGTGTATTGTGGTAGTGATAAATTTTTGTGTTCTTGTGCATGGTAACAACAGGCTTCATTTGCTTAAAAACTAGCATGACACCTATTATTTAATCCTTCAGAATCTATTCACTGGCTTGTTCTAAAAAAGGAGCCCCAGTGGAAAACATCTTGGTCATTTAAGTACAAAGAGCTTGAGATTTTACAGCAATTTTCCAATACTAATTACATTTCATACTATCTATCATATGCATGGCTTGCAAAACCCTATTGATTTTAATGGATACTAGTGCGTTGGGAACAGGTTATTTTATGACATCTTATGTTATAGGACTTCTATGAAATACCTAGAGTCTAAACTGTGGGCACAGATACACTCTCAATTATCCACAAGTGGATTATCCACTTGGTCTATTACCCACAACATATTTTAAATTAAAGCTGCTGTCATTGGGTGACTCAGTAATCCTAGGCCAATTTTCTGTGCAACTGAAAATGCAAACTCATTTTGATAACTTTTGCTAATGTGATTAGTAGGGCTGTAGTATTAAAATTGTTGCCAAAAATGAAAACAAAAAAAGACTTGGAGATTATGTCCTGTTTTGGATTGTCCTTGTTACAAATTCCTTCCTTTAGCAAGAAAAATCAAGAGAGAAATTACAAATGTGAACTCATCATGTTTTAAATATACAAAATATTCTAAGAAATATCAGCATTGCCTAGCGCTATCTGTAAATGATTGGCTGAATAATATGGATTGAAATGCTGCCTGCTTTGTGAAGTCTTCTTGCATTTTTCTAATGCTCCCTTCTTTTGGGGGAGCAGCCTTGAGTGAAACAAGAGCTTACTCTTTGGAATCAAAAAGACCTGGGCCCGAATTCTGTTTCTACAATTATTAACTGAGTGATCTGGAAAAAGTATTTAGCTTTGCTGAAACTTGCTTTCTTTTTATATAAAAATAACCAAACTAATATCTATGTAAATAAGGTAGGTAAGGTCATAGTCCAGTGTTTGGCACACACCATGGATTCAACACATTTTTGTTTCTTTCCTTTCTTATATCTATTTTTCAGTAGATTTCAAGTTCCTTGAAAGCAGTGGCCATATTTAATTTATATGTGAGACTCTTGGTGTTTATTAAGTTACCTTATTTTAATTGTGCTTGCTCAATTGAAGTGCAAATTACAAAATTTTGGTCTTATTTCTGAAACAAATTAAAAGTTTGTTAAATTAAAATGTGCTACAATTATTTTGCTGTTTGCTTCATAGAAAGAATGAAAGCTGTTTCACTATTTTCATAAATAACTATGAGCAATTGGGCATGAGATTTTCTTAACTAAACAACTTTAACCTTAAGGACATTATTAACATATGTATGTGTGTATTATATGTGTAGAAGATCAAATTACAACTAAGATTAACAGCAAGAAAGACTTCTTACTAAGTTCATCAATTGTTTTGTGGCTTCTAGAGCTATTTTCAAGGCTATATGTTAAACTACGTCCCCATCTGCATAGGCCTATAATTTTGATCAAGGCAGAAATCCTTAGTGTAATAACCCTAGGAATTCAGAAATTTTGGTCATTGTGTTTCTTACCTGTGAACTTCTTTCTTCCTTCATGCAGTAAGAACCATATTCATGCCTTAGTTTGTGCCGTCTCTGTCCATGGTACTGACTATATCCTATCATAGCAATCAAATATTCCAATGAAGCCAAGCCAGGATAATGGTGCTCACATCCTCAAGTATGGGCTTAGGTAACTGGTAACTTAAAAACAACCTCACTTTTCAATGTGTTCATTTAAGTTTTGGACTACACACTACATACAGTTTTTATTTGAAAACTATAATTAGAAAAGTAATATATGCTTATAAAACACTATAGGGATGTATAATCTAGAAAGTCTGTCCTTTTAAAAGCAAGCATACTTTTATTTAAGGTTCTTTTGATGCTAAAAGTGAATGGTTTTAGTGAAATCTTGGATGTAGGTTGTTTCAAATCTGTAATATTGTGCACACATGTGCAGACACTGCTTTGGAATAAAAGCATTCACACTTGCATCTTTTCAACATCTGTGCCTTTAAATCAACAAAAAGTCACCAAGCATTTAGGCTTTTTCTATTAGAATGTTTGTGATTTACCTTGACAGCTTGAGCAATCTGGTCAAAGACAATGTTCCTCTTTATTACAGTAATGAGAGACTCCACTTATCTGAAATCTGTGTTACATTCATGTCACTAACACAGAAGTAATGAAAAGGACAAATAACTGGGTCTTTCTTGGTTGCCTGAATGCAACAGCTTATATACATAAGTGCATAGCAACGATATGTGAATAACATATCAAAATAAATATGGTCAAGTGCAGTGGGATGAGTGGGTTGTGTGGGGTCAGGGTGGCAAATGGGGTTAATTTCTGTTCAGTCAGGTGAGGGACAAATGCATCAACTTTCCTGGAAAATAGTTCCAATTGTGGCTGAATGGTCTAGTTTCCTGTGGGATTTAAGCAGCCTATTATTTCATGTTTTAAAAGGCTTGTTCAGGTTTGACCATTTGGATGGAGATCAATACAACAGAGGATGGGGACAAATGTTAGAGATCATCGAAGCCAGGTGCACGTACCCATGATTTTTCCAATAATCCAGGGTACAAACCCTTTTTGGTCTGGCAGCACCAGGAGCTCGAAGGTCCAGTTCCTTATTGCAAGCCTCACATCATTACCAATAAAATGATTCAGGGTGTGAACCAGAACTGGTGGTCTTTGGCTAACTAACTTTTCTTAAGCCATGGTTGAAATAAATCAATAAAGAGGAAACAAAGCCATTCCCTGGTGAATTAGGGCCAACAAGAATGGTTGTCTGGGAAAGGGAAGTTGCTCTATGTGTTTTATGTGAGTGATAGACATCACCTTCAACATCTGCTGAAATTAGTCAGAAATGTGATGGATCTTTAGATGTCGAGTAGGTGAGATGGAGTTGCAAATGAATGAGGTAAAATTTTTCATTATGGTTTCTGAAAATAACTTCTGGTTCATATATTTGTCAATTTATTGATAATGAATTATTTTAGTCTTAAAGGGGCATTTGCATAACATAACATTGCAATACATACAAAATAGGAATTTTCATCAGACACCTAAATCACAGGTACTACTAGGATTTCATAGGTATACGTCTAAATTGTTTCAGTCAAAGGACAACACTAATCAAGTTTCCTTAGAAAAAAATGAGAGAAATGCACATTAATTTTGCTAATATATTTGGGTTTTTGCAAAGAGTCAAATATAATTTAGTAACATCCTAAAAGGTATGATTTTTTTTGTACCTTGGTTTGGCCAGGTAATTGCCTCATTTTTTGCTTTATTTCTGTTGGGATCCCACTTACATTTTTCAGAGCAATACAATCACCTACTTGACAGACTCCAATCTTAGCCAATTCTAAGTGCTAGGTTCCCTAACTTGAATAGTTTGGTGTCTTTCTTTTGTTTTGGACTCATGAGGTTGTGTGGACTTGCACACCAAAGCAGCCTCACACAAATCTATCCTGCATTTCTGCCTTAGGCTCATATCAGAATGAGTTTTGATGCAATGGATATCCAATTCCACCAAGAGAACACTATCTCTGAGCTGAAGATCTATAGAAAGATGCCTAGAGAACATGAGTAAATGTTTATGATCTAGTCTTCTTTTGGCAACTGCAAACAGAGAAATCCTGGCCCTTTGGCCAAAAATTTATGTGAGCATGAGCCCACTACAGGGACTCCATTTGAGGGTAAAGACAGGAAGGAAAGCAGACAGACAGTTCCTGCCATTCTGTGCTGCAGACTTCTAGCAGAGTTTTTCTGGGGAAGCCACTCTCCATTGAAAATTTATTATCAAAGATTTTTTTAAAAGAAAGAATAAAAAAAGAAAACCTGTAAAGTATTTTCTTGTGTTCTGAGAATCATGAGGTAGAAAGTCAAGGCATGCAAAACTGAATATGCTCTAATATAAGATAGAATCTGTTTTGCAAGGAACTCTATGAGAAGTTGGAAAGTAAATATTTACTAAGTTAAAAAGAGATAATTAAATTTTGCTTAATTGTTTAAAAATCTTTCAGATAGAAAAGAAAGACTAACATTTAAAAATCTAGAGTTGTCATTTTTTTGTCTATTATAGTTTAAAAGCATTTACATGTCTAATTTTAACCAAAATTCACCTACGATGACTGTGTAAGATAATCAGATAATTTAAAAGAACTGGATATTTCCCTTTTCTGTTTTTCCTTAAATGCATCTGCTGTTCTTATGTTCAAGTTGGAAACACTTCTGGGTATCTCTACTTTATGGGATAAGAAAAAAACAAAATGCTTTCTAGGGTCCACCCCTTCTCTCCTAGCCCCAGTCAATTCGAGGGCCTCATATCTCTTAAACCACCTGCTAATCATAACAATTGCTAATTTGAACCCTTTTTAGTCACTTCTGGTGACACTGACAATGCCATCTAGTTTGCAATGGCCATGTGGTCAGTCCCCCACCCATCCTAGCAGGCTGCTGCTGTGCCTTTAGCTGGGGTCTCCATTGTTCTCTGGCCTCACTGACCATGAGCAATTCCTTCTTCCCTAATCTCAGGGGATCTGCTTGTTTCACAATAGGGGCAGGGCTGTTTGCTTTGTGAGCAAGATAATCTTCCTTGGAATTGTTCACATATGCAAACATACATGTAAAAACATACTGGCCTCTTTGAGGTGGGAAGATATGTATTTGTGAGTGCACACACGCACAGAGATAAGTCATTTTAATACTAGTCAAGACAATCACAGTTCTGCTTGGTACCTAGAGACTTGTTTTTGAAACTTGGTAGCCTAGAATATTTGCAAGTTACTCTGTAATATCTTTTAGTTTCAGCTATTTGGGTTTCTTCTTGTCTTATTTTAAAATCTTGATTCTTTTTTTCCCAGACATGAGAATATCCAAGTTTTCCTTCCATAAGCTTACTGAAGCCTCTGCCCACCTTGCCCAGGCCTTAGCAAAGCATTTTGGAAGCAAATGCCAGATGGAGGTAGACACATTCATCTTCTACCCAGAGGAATGATTGGAAGCGAGGGATTGGTCATCTCAAGTCAGCAGTGCTGTGTTCTGCTTGGGAGCCTCCGTTGGCTGAACAGCTGATAAAATTTCCTGATCTCCCTGTCTGAACCTTTGAAATGGCACTCTGCAGTCCACTTTAATGGATTTAAAGCTCGTCATTGTGTTACAGGGGAAGTTAGAGCAGGAATAAAAATGGGTCATCCAAGCAGACATTTTAATCAGGTAACAGTGTTATTGTGTTATCATTAAACCTTGCCATATGCCATAGAAAGGGACAGAAACATTCATGAGTTTTAGGGCAGATTTTTTTTCCCCCAGATATTTGATTTTGCAAGGAGGCAGGAAGTCATCCAAAAATATATTTTAAAAATATTTCTATGCCTCAGTAAGTGAGGCGGGTTTTGTAAGCCGCCTTAAAAACAGCGTTATCTCCTTTTTCCAAAATGTGGAAGTAAATTGAAAAGGAAAAAAGCTGCTGTCATTTCTTCTGGTTTTGCTGGGAGCACGCCGAGAGCGCCCCCTAGGCGTTGCCACGTGTCACAGCAGGAGGACGCTATGGGCTATTGATGTAGGGCTGCATTCTCCACTTACCCAAATCCTCACAAAGCCATGGCAGCCTCCCCCACCAAGTGGCTTCTTTCTGTCCCCTGCTCGGGGATGCCCTCGCAAGCGTCTGCTCTTGTTTCAGAAGTTTTTGATTAATGTAGCTCTGGGTCCCTTTGGGTACTTATAACAAAAATGCTATGGAAAATGATGTTGAAATGAAAACAAAACGTGTTGGCATCCAGTCGTCCTTGTAGGGATCTCTAAGACCTTAGCATATGGTCTGTAGTTTGCCCTGTGTCTTCTGGTGCTCCGGAATTTGACTGGCCAGGCTTTATCTGGCAGAGAGAGTCCCACTGTAGTAATCTGGAAAGGGCAAGGATGAATGCTTCTTTAGATTTGGGAAGCCACATAGGAGTGAAAAGGCCACTCCTGGCTCTGTTGCTTAAGAGTTGTGTGACTTTGGGTAAATCACTCCACCTCTCTGAGTTTCACACTATAAGAGAAAAAGATTTCTATATAAGAGAAAAAGATTTGGGTGGGGGCAGGGGGGAGAAATGAACCAAGCCTTGTATGCACATATGAATAATAAAAGAAAAATGAAAAAAAAAAAAGAGAAAAAGATTTGATGAGACATTCTCCGTGATTATGCCCAGTTACAAAGCATGTCTTTAATTTTAATATTTAATTTTAATATTTTAAAATTTTTGTTTGAAAATTTGCCAACTAAACCAGTGTAACACTTTACAAGATTCTTGAAAGTTCCAAAAAAAAAAAAATAGAGTACATTTGTTTTGGGGGCCTCATCTATTGGCTGCAACCAGCAAAATGTCAATTGAATTTACTATATGGCACCTTTATAACCAACCTAATTCCTGATTAATGTGCACCACTCTTCAAAAGTGAGTCCATTATCCAAATTGAGTAATTTTCTCCCATTATGATCATCACTTTCTGGCCACATTGATCCAAATAGCTGTATTCTCAGCACCCTTTTCCATTCCACCATTGCCCAGTCACTGATAGATAACTTGGTCCTCCATTCACATGGTCACTTGTGGGCAGTTTCCCTGCAGTAAAAGGCCCTGGGGTCATGTCTCTTTGGATCAGCACATCCGCAGCTGCTGGTTTTGTGTGTGGAAGCTGATAGGTTCTGTGCTTTAGAGGAGAGGGGTCTATGTTCCTTGAGAACAGGAATTTTACTCACAGGTAAGGCTTGTGATGGGACTAAAGATGTTTGCATGTATGTTGAGATTCAGGTGCTGGGGTCACAGCAGAGAACAGTGCTTTAACAGTAGTCAGTGTAGAATTTTGGAAAAGCCACCTAACATTCATCTAGCCAAGGATGGAAATTTGTCTGTCAATAACAACCGTAGTGCTACTGATCATACTCCCTTTCCCAGTTACAACTTTACCTTGATGTCTTTAGATTCTGCTTTTGCCCAGCAGTTCCCTTTCCTTGAAAACCCTCTTTGAACTTGTTCATGTGGCAAAGTGTCAGACCAATGGCTTCTGTGCCAACAAGCTGTGCCTCTGGCATTGCAATATTTTTGTTATGCAATCAGCACTGATGGTCAGCTGGTATACACAAGTATGGTTTTATAGCTGCTTCAATTTTAAAGTTTTTTTGTGCTGGTTGGTAAATAGCTGTAGCCTTATTTCCTAGGTTGCATCCACTGCCCTATCTCTGCCCCTTTCCTCAAGCCTCACCACGTTCAAGCAACTCAATAGATAAGACTTGTCAAGTAGAGGAGGGATCTCTGGGACTCAAAGCCACGACCAACCTCTGCTGATTAGTTGGTGCCTGAATTTTATAGGTTTTGATTATTTTTAATATCACCTCAATTATATATATATATTTGTTTTTCCCATTAGAATACTGCTCCTTACACCAAAAACATACAGTGCCTGTAACTATGGTGATTGATGGAATCGGTCTTTTGACTATTCTTCTATGTACCAGGCTCTGGGGTCGGTGATTTGTACACATGACTGGAAGTTGATAGCAATATTAATTTCTATATTATTCTTGTTGTTGGAAAAGACTCAAGGAAGGATACCATGCCCTGTCTATAACCTTGTTGCAGAAGTCATTTCTTCACAGTGAAGTTGGAATGTGGCAGAAAAGAAACAAATTGAGGAGACGGAGAAATGGTTCAACCAGGGACAGGTGTGTGTGTGAGAAAGAGAGAGTGGGGAGGAGGGACAAGAGGGAGAAGTGCTTCATGCATCACTCCCTTGCAGCATCCCACGTGCACAGACTTTCTGAGTGCTACTCTGATGCTGAGAGGTGGGCCAAGTGTGGATGATTGTTGACTTCTAAGCATTGTGGCTTTTGTGGGGAGCAATCTGGGTACTATTACCTGGCACAGAGGAAGGGCAACCTACATCTTTAAATGCCCTACAATGATACCTTGGTGATACCCTGGTTCTCTAATGCGATGAATGTCTTATTTTTCCCCGACTCTACAGAGAGATTAAAGAGTGATCACTAATAATAATAATAGAAGCTGAATTTCCTTCTGTCCCCTGCAAAAAGTAGGGATTTCAAGCCAGATTTTAGATCTGATTAAAAAATAAAGTGATAGCATATTGCTTTATGTCATTGGTTTTATCACTATGGCAAATCCACACTAGTAACATATTATTTCAAGAAATCAGGAATTAGGCTTGAATCTATAGCTCACTTGCCACCAGTGTGTCTTACAGATGTGACCTTCATCCTTTCTGGAAAGGCTTTAGTCTTGTGGGTGTACATTTTAGATGTATGTGGTCCACACAAAGAGTGTCATGTAGTTCTATATTTTCATGTTTTTCTTTTTAATTTTTTACTGGGGTTGGAACTCGGAGTCACATGCTTGCCAGACAGGCACTCTACCAGTTAAGACATGCCCTTAGTCATCTTTTGTTTTAGTTAATTTACAGAAAGGGTTTTGTGTTTTTGCCTGAGAATGGCCTCAGACCGAGATTCTTCCACCTGTGTTTCCTGTGTTGTTGGAATTACAGTGCATATTGCTATGCTCAGTTTGTTTGTTGAAATGGGCTGGCCTTAAACTGTGATCCTCCCAATCTCTGCCTCCCAAGTAGCTCTTGTTAAATCTTAAATCAAATTATTGTAAATCCTGTAAGTAACTTCATGTGTTATAGATGTCACATGAATGTCAGATCCAAAATCTAGTATTTGATCATAAAACTGGATTTAAAAGCAGCAATTCTTGTCAATGTCTGGAGAGTCTTGTGTTTAGGGAAAAACTATATAAAATCAGTATATCACAGAAGCAAAATAATTCTTTTAGGGACTAGTCCAGTAGATAATGTTCTTGGTTATTTATGCTTTTTATTTGGCTCTGTTTGACATAAAACATGAGCATGGGTAAAGTCATCTTGGAAGTATGTGTGGCTCTGAGTACCAGGTCCTTAGAATTACTTTTGGAATTGACAATATTGAGTAACAAATTTGGGACTAAAAGTTGTTAAAAAGATGGCTTTTAATATCATTAAGAGTCTCTACAAAATTCCAGAGATGCAATTATGGAAGTTAACACTACAACTATTTCTTAGACATGGGAACACAGACTTGGTTAGGTTAATTGATTTTCGCTAATGACACAGCAATGGTATATTTGACATATTGTAAGAACTTTTGTATATGCCACAATAAACCCCCAACACAACAATTAAAAAAAATTTTAATGAAGAGAGTAGGAAGGCTTGGGCTAAGCTCAGCCTCCTTATTCTTCCTTTGGTGTGCTGCCATTATAATAAACAGCTCATACAGAAGCTATGAATCATGTTGAGGTGCAAATGTGAGTGACGTATTGGTGCCAGTGTAAGGTTCAGGCCAATCATTGAGCACCTTTCTCAGGCACAGGCTCAGGAAGGTGGTAACATGGGGGAAGCAAGATATGAATTCAGTGGAGACATGTTTGCTAGCAGTGCTCAGAACACACGAAGTGACACAGCACGCATGCGATGAAGGAAATCACAGTTTTGTTCCTAAATAGTTTCTGTTACTTCAGTGAATGCTGAAGTGTTCCTTCACTTCCTCTTGAGATTGGACCATTTCCTTGGACTCTCCACAGAGGGTTCTAGTCAAGGAAGGAACAGTTCACGTGCTGGCCCTGTTCTGTGCAGAAAGCACAGGGAAGACACTTGGCATAGAGCGGAGCAAGGGAGCTTCTAGAAGTGAACAAGGAAGTGACTACCTGTTCCTCCCTTGTGCTCTTTGTGTCAAAGAGCTTCACAAGTTATGAGCCACCTACTATCCCTGGCTGCTAAGAAGGAAGACCTAGGGTTCATCGCACAGAGCTGATGCTCCCAGAGAATAACAGCAACTTTTGATGAGTCATACTGTATTCATCAACATAGAAACATAAGCTTGCTACACAATAATTAGAACAAGAATTCTGAAGGTCACGTAGTGTGATAAGTGAGAGCACAAATTTTTCAATCATGTAGACATGGATTTGAAATCCTATTGAGACATATAGCAGCTCTGTGATCTTAGACAAGTTTCTTAGTCTTTCATCTGCAAAACAGGAATAATGGTAACTACTGCACAAACTTGTATGGCAAATGAGAGAATTTATATAAAGTACTTGGCATTGTATTTGACATGTAAATTCTCATCAAAGGATAGCACTATCATCATTGCCCTAAGAGTTTAAGTTTATGGTAGCATTTGTATATTGAGATTAGGAGATGCTATTGGTTTAGCACCCTCCCCTTAGGTTATAATTATGGGGATTGCAAGGATATAAAGACAAAAGAAGGAAGTACGGAAGAAAGAAGGGAACTGGTGGACTGGATTAAAAAAAACAAGACCCAACCATTTGTTGTCTATAAGTAATGCATGTAACTGACAAAGACAAACACAAACTTAAGTGAAAGGATGAAATAGATCCTCCAGACAAGTGCAGACTGGAAGCAAGCAGGAGTAACCATATGTAAATCTAGCAAAGAAGACTTCAGAGCAGAAGTTGTCGGATGTGACAAAGCCAGTCAATTCATACTGATAAAGAGAACAACCCTGCTGAAGGATTCAGCAATTGTGATTAATGTCAGCAGCCATGGAACTTTTTCTAAAACAGACCATACTTTAGGACATAAAGCAAGTCTTAACAAATAGAAGAAAATTAAAATAACTTCCTATATTTTATCAAACTACAATAGAATAAACTAGAAATCAACAAGAGAAACTACAGAAAATATTTTGACACATGGAGACTGAACAATGCAATTTTGAATGAATGATCAGTGAATCATGGAAGAAATAAGGGAGGAAATAAAAAATTCAGAATCAAATCAACTAACCAGAACCTTTGGGAAGACACAGCAAAGGCTGTGCTAAGAGGAAAGTTATAGCTATGATTGCTTTAACAAATTACCTTGTGCTCTTAGAAAAATAAGAATAAGCCAAATCTAATATTCTACAATTCTGTCTTAACCCCTTTCAACATACATACATGTGTGTAATAGTGAGTTGAATCTGTCTTTTTGTTAGCTAATGCCTTAAGCTTTTATCCTCCCTACTAGTGAAGATAATGATTATGTGGTTTCATTTCATTTGGACATGAGTTAGAATTTGCTGGGAGGACATTTCTGCCTTCAACACAACTTAAGTCAAGCCAGACATGATCTTTTCAGATTCACAGAGCAACTTTGGAATTCACAAAGCTCCATGAGAAACAAAAAGCAGCACCACAGTCTCCATTTCATGGATGGGGAAAATGGATGCTCAGTGTGCAGAATGTATGGGAAAGTCCCTGTCAATTTGCCCATCACACAGCAGATGCAGATCTTCCTTGTCATCGTCCTACTGAGAAATGATGGGACCAGGGTTAGCTCTTGGATCATCTGAAGGTGAATGAGTGAGGAGCGGGTGTGTGGCTTTCTACCAGTCCTTCACGGAAGTCTGGTGGAGCTGCTTCTCCCTTAGTTCCAAAAGTTACTGTGTTCTCATCCTCTTTAGGTTTGAAAGACAGATGGTGCTCATATACTGTTTTCTTTGTAGCACAATGCTCTTTTACTTATTCATTAGTCCATACACTGATCATTTAAATACATATATAGTGTTTTCAGCAGCTGCTCTGTGCTAGGTAGGCTCTGATATCACAAAGTTACTTAGGCTAAATTCCAGCACTCCAGGACTTTGACGTAATGCTCAGTATATGGGATTCACTGGCTCCTTTAATGTTGGGAGAAACTATATCAAGATACTTATTTCCATATTCTTAAACATTTATCCCCTCACTCCTCATCCTTCTCTCACTTGGTCAAATGACAAATAGCCTCCAAGACTGAGTTCTCAGCTGTCCTTCTCCCATAAAGCTTTCATCACCTTGACTTTACACCTTCCTCTGAATACCTATAACATTTTTCTTTGCATGGCTTTTATTTCTACATTTATAATGTAGTTATTTATGTGTATGTCAATAATGCTAACCTGTAGTCAGGTTTTTATGTAATAAGTGCTCAATAAATGTTTGTTGAATGTTGAGCAAATATTTCTATCTTCTGTTTCTTTAAAAGCTGCTTTCAGCTGAAGTGAGGTTGAATGGGTGCCAGAGAAAGACACAGTAGATATTTCCAAGGTTAATGAAACAAAAATCTTAGAAATGACAGAATCACTCCCTTTTGGGGCAATGATGCCAGTGTTTCTGCACAAAAATGACAGTGTTATGTTGTATTTTGGTGCCTGAGAAGAGAGAAGGGGTAGAGAGGACTTCTCTCCATTGATATGTAAAATAGCTTATCCTTTCCCCTCAAGAAAAAACAAAACTAGGTCCATGAATACAATTAAATGCCAATTAACCAAGCAGAAAAATATAGTCTTCTGGCAAAAGTTTAGCCAAAAAAACCAAACCAAAACAAAACTTTTTGCTTTTGTTTCATTTCTTGTTGGAAAGTATGACAAAATGTCTACTTCTACAGTTCATGAAATACACTAGAAGGACAATGTTGTTGTGTATAAACTCAGCATTTTATTTTTTTATTCATTTATTCACATGTGCATACATTGTTTGGGTCATTTCTGCCCCCTTCCCCCACTCTCCTCCACCCCTTGCTTCTAGGCAGAACCTGTTCTGCTCTTATCTCTAATTTTGTTGAAGAGAAGATATAAGCATAGTAAGAAAGACAAAGCGTTTTTGCTAGTTAAGAATAGCTATACAGAGAGATTCCTAGCATTGCTTCCATGTACAAATATGTTACAACCCAGGTTGATTCATCTCTAACTGATCTTTACACTGGTTCCTGATCCCCTTCTCGTGTTGACCTCTGTCGCTTTAAGGTTTCTGTATTAGATCCTCTGGAGTGGGGACATCAAATGCTTTCATGTTTTGGGTTTTCTACCTATTCCTATACCTCCCGTATGTGATCTCCCCTTGTCATGTGACCCAAGTCCAACAAACATTGCTGCATTTGCCCTAGATCTAAAGTCCGCATATGAGGGAGAACATAAGATTTTTGGTCTTCTGAGCCTGGCTAACCTCGCTCAGAATGATGTTCTCGAGTTCCATCCATTTACTTGTGAATGATAACATTTCATTCTTCTTCATGGCTGAGTAAAATTCCATTGTGTATAAATACCACATTTTCTTGATCCATTCATCAGTTGTGGGGCATCTTGGTTGTTTCCATAACTTGGCTATTGTGAATAAACTCATCATTTTAAACTGTAGTTATGACTGTATGTGGGGTAGAGGGCAAGATATAGATGGCATAGGAGAGAAGGTTGCATTATATATTGACCTTAGACTAAATCTTTTCACATTTTATTTTCTGAGTGAAAATCTCTGATAGCATCTTATGTTGTGTGAATGTAATCCACCAGAAGATGACTTGGTATTAGAGGGAACTAAGTGTCAGCTTTTCCCTTTTTATGAAGACCTGAATGTCTCTAAGTGTCAGTTTCTCATCTGCAAATGGGAAAAATAATAACAACACTTTTCTGTATTGGTTGTCATGTGGTTTAGTCAAGAGACTGTACAAAAACATATAGCACTGCCTGGTATAGAGGGCCCACAACATGTCAGCTGTAGTAACAATGAGGATAATGAGGATACAGTCTATATTAGCTTCTTACTGCCAATAACAAATTGCCATAGGCTGTGTGGCTTAAAACATCATGGATTTCCTCTTTCACAGTATAGGAGAACAGAAGTCTGAAACCAAAGTGCTAGTAGGGTTAGTTTCTTTTGGAGGCTTTGAGCAAGAAACCATCCCACAACTGTCTTTCAGTTTATCCTTGATATTCTTCTCATGCTTGCTAATCAGGAACTTTAGCACTTGAAACACGATTCCAGCCCTTTTTGTTCTGGTATTTTGGAGACAGGTTCTCTCTTTTTGCCCAGGCCACCCTGGACCACAATCCTCCTTCTTATGCTTCTTGCTGTAGTTGGGATAACCAGTGTGTGCCATTACACCCAGCTATGTTCTGTTGAGATGGGGTTTTGCAAACTTTTTGGTCAGGCTGGCCTGGAACTATAATCCTCTCATCTCAGTCTTCTCATAGCTGGGATGGCAGGTGCATTCATCATGCCCAGCTATTAGTTGAGATGGGATCTCATGAACTTTTTGCCTGGACTGGCTTTGTACCATAACCCTTCTCATCTCATGTTTCCAGGTATCTAGGATTACAGAAGTATAATCCTAGTGAGGAATGAGCCAATGGTGTTTGGCATCCTTGACATTCTTTAGCTTGTAACTACATACCTCCATCTTCACAAGGCAGTTTCTTCTCTGTGTCCCATTCCCTTCTTGCAAGGCCACCAGTCATTGGACTTAAGTCCTACCCTGATCCAGTTGACCTCCTCTTAATTATATCTCCAAAGACCCTATTTCCATATAGTTGTGTTCTAAGGTTCTGAGTATAGGACTTTGTTCAAGATGCTATAAAGTCATAAAAGCAAGATAAAACTACAATAAAGCAAAATCCTAAACATATATTACTGGTAAAAGACTCTTATTAGATGGGTTATGGCCTATCTACAGAGGTGTTATTTAGAGTACCTATGGAGGATTTTCATGGGCCATATTTTATTGACAAAACCCAGTTCTGAATTTTTTTTGTCCTTGGGTGAGTCTGTAGGACCCTAGAAAAATAGATAATTTATGATGAAAATGGTGTGTTCCTATTTCACCCAGGTTCTGAATTAGTCTTCTCACTTATCTCAGTAGGCCTATGCCACATATTTATTCAGCATCATCAAAGACATAGAAGGTTTTGGCAATCAAAGTCTCCCATTAATGGACAATATCCATGGACCTCACACCTGTGGCCAATCTAGATAGGATTTTCAGTGCTGTGAAATTCAAGATCTATGGGCACAGTGATGGATACATTATGGCCCTGCTTTAGTGAAGCATATTCAGAAGTATGTCAGGGCTATGCATGTCAAATGAGAAGAGAATCACTTAAACATTCTTAAATAAGTGAATTGAGATAGCAATTAGGCTTACCTCTATATTTTTGCACATGATGATGGTGCCTGGGTATGGATTGAGGACACTATCAGAGACTAGGAGAGGATTCTTAGAGTGGCACAACTTCAGAGCACTGTGGGAATTCTTTTTCAAAGAAGATAAACTCATTCCAGAGGAAAAATCATTATCACCTTTCATAGAGAAGTAAGATTTAATGACTTAATGTGTAGGTATTGGCTCAGGTGCTTAGATAAAATGCAATGCAGAAATGTAAAACAATACTTACTGGAATTTCAAATCACCTTCCTCTTCCTTTTGTTTTTTTAAAACTATTTTCTATTTATTGGTCAAGTCCTACTGGCACCATTAAGTTAAGGTTGCATCTTGTTTCCATTTTAAATTTCTATTTTCAAGTACTTTTGACACACACTGTGTGTTTTCATGCTAACCAAAGGAGATTTTATCTTAAATAAAATGTGAGGGAGAAAACACTACAACTGTGCATCTTTTACTTAAGGGTACCAAATAAAATGAGATAATTTAATATTTTCAGTTAGTGTTTTATACTCCTATAACTTACTTTTTTAAAGTAAGGCTTTAAAAAAAACCCAGGATTTTGTTGATTTTCACATTATCACACACGTATATTAGGATTTTGGATCTAAAGCCAAGGAAAGGATTAGTTAGTCAGAAGTGAGAAAATGTGTCAATAGAAATGATGAGTTTGGAATAATTAATGTTGACACAGAAGATACTATGTTGTAAACATCTCAGTGTTGGTACCTGGTATTAACACCACTTAGTTACATAACTTTCCTTATGTCTATTTCGTATTGTTTCATTTTAGCTTCTTATTGAGAATATTGTGCTAAGCTACAAAGTCCCAGAATAAATCCAGTGATCTGGGAAATTTGAACTTGATGCATACCAAAGAAAGGTAGAATATTCTCTCAAGTTATTCTTCGCTCATTTAGGTTCAAAATTTTCCTTCAGAGCTACAGAGAAAATATGAAATAGATCTATAGAACCCCCATTCAGGAATTCATCTCAAATGTCTAGCTTCTAAATACCTTTGAGGGCTCTTAAATTCAGATACCAGACTGTGAGTCAAGGGTGTGTGTCAGGGGGACAGTGCTTGTAAACCCAGATTAGTAATAATTTGCTTATGTTTTCTAATACCTTTGCCCTAAGTAATCCCAAGGAGCTGAATTTATACACCCTTCAAATATAGAAGAAATGAGCTCATTAAATTTTAATCATCAACATGCTGCATCTAATTATAACGTGTCTTGTCTTAAGTCATGACTGCTGCATAATAAATTCAATTACTCAGGTTTTCTATTCCATTTATGTAAACTGATTTCCAGTGAAAAAAGAATTGCAAGCTTCCAAGGATGAGGGGAATGAGTAACCCTTAGTTTTAAAATCATGACCTCATTAGAATATGTGTGCATGTGTGTGTAAAATTTGTTATTCTAAGGAGGACAAAGGTAACACCTTTATAATTAGACCCCTTTAGGCCTCAAGGGTGTTCTAATAGAGAAAATTTCATACACTGATGTGCTTCCCACCTCTTCATTTCTTTGTTCTATCACCCTGTTGTTAATAACACCCTGCAGCAAAAAAAGTGTTTGTGAAGCTAAGGGCTGTCCAGATAAGAGAAAAGGTCGTGATCTCCCTCCTGTGTGTTCATCAGCCAACGAACACCAATCTGAAAGCAAGAGGATGCCTGTCAATATGGAGTGGGCAGGCAGCAGCACACCAGCCAATTGAAGGCAACGAATGCTCACATAGTTGTACTGGGCTCCAACCCTAACCAAGATCAATAATCAACAAAGTATAACAATATGAAGTGACTGAATCATAGGAGGCAGGGGTGGAGGGAGGAACATATGTGTGAGGATTTATAAATGCTAAAAATGAGGAATGTGGGATATTCCTTGCCATCTTTGGATTTCTAAGATGAGTGTGTTACAGATGATTAATTGAATAAAATAGAGTTTGAGAGCTTAAGGCATGCCCCATTTTATTAACATATGGTATGGCATATTTCTCAAATAAATTTCTAACCTCAATATTATGGAGAAAGTGAAACTGCTTGCTTAATTTCAGGCCTAAACTTTGAGTTCAGTGAGTAGTATTAATTCATATATATTTTGTAATCATTGACTTAGTTGAATGAATAGCAATTATGTCATAGAACAAGTGACGTTCTTAAGATGAGGTGGCAAAAGGATCTTGTATATATGTATTATAACCCAAATTGGTTCATCCCCTCTATTTTTTTCTTTCCTACCTTAGTTCCTTCCTTTAGGTGATTTCAACAGGTTTAAAAATTCTATATTCATATTTGTATAGGAAGTACATCTACCATATTCACCTTCTTAAAGTCCTTTTTTTACTCTTCCTTTCTCACAGAATACATATGTACATGGAAATGTCACAATGAAATACCCCATATAGGTATCTGAAACAAAAACTGATTTTTTTTTCTTTTTTTACAAAAACAGAGAACAGAGGGAAAAACAGGTTCTGTCTAGGGTGTGGATATCAGTGGGAGGGGGAGGACACAAGGAAAGGAAAGGGGGTTGGAGGGTGATTATGGTGGAAATATTCTATACACATGAATGTAAATGGAAAAAGGAGACCTGCTGAAACTATTCTAGGAATGGAGGGAGGGAGGATAAAAATGAATGCCGAAGGGGTGAACTGAACTATGATATATTGTAAGGAATTTTATACATGTCACAATACAATACAATAATACAGTACAATAATAAAAATAAAGTATGAAAAGAGATCCTTGCAGAATAGAGTTTTAAAAATTTTCTAGATTAGTTCAAACAAAGCCTCTTTCTTTCCTTGGAGCTCTGTTCTATTACTTACATAGCAAGTAAACCTTCTGATTCAGGGAGACATCTTAGATCCAATGGAACTAAGGTCTTCATTTTCAGACCTGAAAACTAATTGCAGGCAAGAGAGGTTAATTTAATTAAAAAAGGACTTACAAACAATATAAAAATTTGGAGGAAATTACATAAACATCCTTACACGTATGTATTTATAGGTTGTTTCTTATTTTGTTACTCCTTGTTTAATACGCCCCAGTAAAATTTATTTTGAGGGAAGGGGAGCTACAGCAACAAAGCATAAAACATTAAATGTAATTGGTAATTATGAGAGCTTTATTTTGCACTTTCCTTTTAAATTGAAAATATATTTTCCCATTCTAGTAATCTACTTGACTTCCTTCTTTCCTGTTTTATTTGCCTAGGTATGTATGTATATATCTCATCTTTCTGTCATCTATGTATCTATGTATTGATCTATTTATCATCTATCTATATCATCTATTTTGTATTATTGTCTATCATCTACTCATATCATCTATTATCTATTCATCTATCTCATTTATCTATCTGTCTAATCTATCATCTATCACCTGTCAATCATCTATCTACCTACCCCTAGTTTCATTTACTGATGCTGCTGGCAGCCACACTAAGAAGCCTGGCACTGGGGCCTCTTCCTTGCTAGCCACCTTATAAGGAAAACCTTAGGCTCCTCCCATTCATCCCTAAATAAAAGTCTGGATACAATTTAATATTCAGATTTTGTTTAGACAGTCCAGCTAAGCCTGAAAAACAGAAAGAAGAGATGGTATTTTGCTTGTTTTTATGTTTTGGTGTGCCTCATCATTCATAGAATTTAGTCAGTTGGACAACTCCATCTTGAAATTCTCTTCATTACCTCTCTTACAGTCCAAGATGTGTTAAACTTCCTCTAGTGACTACAATCTCCCACTACCCCCATAGGCACACACAGGCAAAGACAGATGGACAACAAATTACCTCCAGGACATCTTTATTAAAAACACCCTTAATGAGCAAATAAAAAAATCAAGACATAAGGAATCTACTCACCAGAAATGTCTGCTCATATTTCTCTTCTCAATTTCTGAGAGAAATTCAGTGGAAGAACCAATGCTAATTATAAAGAATGTGATCTGCAATAAAAGTGATTATTAAAGGGGTAGGTAGGAATGGAGAGTGGAGGCCAAACAAAACAAACACCTACAGAGAAGACAGCAGGAGTGTTTAGGGACCTTTCTGGGTTTCTGCCTAGTCCTCTTTGAAATGTATATTCTGCCCTAATACATGAGTGCCTGTTAAATCCCTGCTTCCCCGACCTTAGCTTGTGCTTCAGAACCAGTCTTTCTCAAGTCTGTGGACAAACTAAGTGTTGTGTTCAGGTAAAGGAGTCTGCATCCCGAGGCACCTGGGAGCGCCAGTGAGGCTGAGGAGTGAAAGGTGCTGGGAATCGAGTTTTCTCTTTCCATTAACAGCTGCTTAAGCAGCTATCTGGAGAAAGCTTTTACAGAAAAATGCAGGTCAACCTATACCAGGTCAACTCTATGCCTTGAAGAATAAGTATACAGCATTCCCATTCAGCACATAATACAATGCTCTTCACACAGAAATAAATCAATAAATGCTGTTGACTGGTGACTGACTTTACTTAATATCTACCCTTTGCGAGCCTCAAACTGCTTGGACAGTATTCATTCACCGATACTTTGAGCAATCCACTGTAAAGTGCAAGCTATCTCCCCCTGCCGCCTCCCTGTAATTACGCAAATGAGGCGGAAGGTTATGAGAGTAGGTTTTTACTCCCTAACATTGGCCAAAACATATCCTTTAGGGACCACAGTTTGCTTCCTGTGGAACAATGTATTTGAGCCAAGGTGTTTAGAAAGTCAAGCTTTCTCCCAGATCCAGAATAAAGCCTTGAGAGCTGGTGACAATCTTGCTATAGAAAGCGACAGCATCCATGTTATCAGGTTACCATAATCATTATTAACTTCAAGTTCAATGTTCTCTGTGCTTAGCACTTTACAGACATGACTGCTTTTGATTCTCATACTAAGCACATGTGGTCACTCCTACTAGCTCCATTTTCTGTTAGGAAACAGGCAAAGAGAAGCGAAATACCTTGCTGAGGTCACACAGCTGAGAATTGTCATTGCCGCTTCAATTAGATTATAAACATTTAAAAGATTTTTTAAAATTTATGTTTATATTTTTATTAGCATGTATTACTTGTAGGAAGGAATTTCATTGTGATATTTCCATACATACAAATAATGCACTTTAATCATTTTTAAATCAATTTTATGATAAAATTTATTTATTTCTTTTGAGACAGGGTCCCATGCTTGCCTTGAACTGATCTTACTGACTTATCTTCCCCAGTGCTGGGGTTATAGGCATGTACCACCACTCCCAATTTTAGATAGCAAATTCTTAAAGCTATTTTATTTCCTCATTATATTCTTCAATCTCACCTTCCTCCAACCAACTAACACACACACACACACACACACACACACACACACAGAGCTAGAGAGAGAGAGAGAGAGAGAGAGAGAGCCTGGCCCATGGGAGATCAATGAGACATTGCACACACTTAATACCATAAAACTCTGAAACTAAAATCAAACCCAAGCTATTAATTTACAGCAACAGTGAATTCAACCAACCTCAATATTCATTCATCCTGAGATACAACCCATCACAAAATTTTTCTTTTTCCCCCCCAAAGTGTTCCAATTTATGTAAGTGACAAGGTCTCAAATTATATAAGTGACTGGAATTATATAAATGACAAGGCTGATTTTCATGTGTGACAAGTGAAATCAGTATCATTACTTTATAGTCACACCTCACGTTTTCCTAAATTACTGAGCCAGGAGAAGATGAGAACATCAAATTATTCTCTGAAGGGAAACTCTTCTGAGTCGATATTTTATTTTGTTGGAGTCTCTGATATGTATTGATTCATGGATTGATGGACTGATTTAAATCTGAGGCTATACCAAACCTGTTAGAGCATAATTCTTAATTAAACTTTTGGGGAGCAAAAGGAGATTATTTTTGGATTAATATAAATAATTGATTTCCAGAAAAGAAGACTTGGAAGCACAGCTTTTTATTTATTTATTCTTTGATTCAAATGTGAATTTATGTTACTTTTCTCCACACTCACTGCACTATTGAAAACATCAGTAAATGGTTCCTGGTACATTGCTTTTTATTACTTACCCTAAAGACCATCCCAGTTGCTTTTTTATTCATATTCACATCAGGACTAGGTCCTCTGGTCTTACCTGTTTAGATTGATGTTCAAGGTGGGATCAGCAGTGACCTTCCCTGACCTTTTTTCCCCAAACAAACTTTAGAAAATGAAAATGGGAAGAACAGAAGGCAGGGCACTCAGCTTTCAGTAATCATGCAAAGCTAAAACCTCTTGTTTGCTCATTGCTTGAGAAAATTAGACTCATGCATGCCATTGGTCACATTGTCACAATCATTGTTTCTTAGGTAACAAACAGGAATTTGGATAATCAGTATCTTGGTGCTCAGTCTACTAAGTGACCAAAAACAACAGCCTGAAGCAAAGAAGAGGTTGGAGAGAATTCACGACAAAGGACCCCAAGAGTGACTCTCTGAGAGATATAGAATGTGTCCTCTCCCAGGAGGGCAGTTCTCCTCCTGCTGTCTCCTCGAGTGGGGGATGGGAGGTGGCAGGGCTCAGACGCATTCTAGGGACTAGAACACACAACTTTCTGAGTGCAAATCAATCATTGGAGCCCTATCTTTTTTTTGTTTTTTTGTTTTTTGAATGCCCTTCTAAGTATAATATATCATCTTATCCTGCAGGGAGGCTTACCTGGCACAGATGAGATCTGAAAAACTGCCCATCAGCAAGTTGACAAGTTATTACCTTGTTAATTAGGGTCACTGCTCACTAATAATTTAGCCAATAACATGGTATTTTTTTTTAACAAGGCATTTGCTGCATTTATTTCCTTTGGCAAGAGCTATAATAAATACAATGAAATTTATTAATTTATGAAGCTTTTATCTAATACAAATGCATTTGCCATGGTCCTAAATTTTCTTTAAGTCTTCATGTCTATATTCCTTGGCTCTCAGGTTTTCCTAGCTTGGACATATGCACTTTCCCTGGCCCATGTAGCTTTATCTGTAACAATATCTATTTTACAACAAGGATTAAAGAAGATAATATATGGGAAATTGACTAAACAGATATAGGAACTTACTAATGGACAAGGGGGAATTATTCAATGCATAGTATCAAAACAACAGGATATGGAGAAAAATTAAATTTTATTCTTTTTCAGCCAATATACATTTCAGATGGTATACATATATATCTGAAATTTATACATATATACACAAGAAATATATATATGTATATAATACAAGTATGTGTATATGTGTATTATTATATTATTAAATGCAGTAAAGGAAAATGTGGGTACTATCTTGGGCTCTCTAAGCATAATCCAAACATCAGAACAAAAAGGAAAGTTTGATAACTATGACTATAGTAACTTAAAAAAATTATCTGAGAAACAAAATGCTGTAAAAAAAGTTAAAAGAAAAACTGGGGAAGTATCATCAGCTTACAGCACAATGGCTTATTTTCTTATTATGTTAATATCTCCTATAAATTACTAGGATGAAGACCCCAAGTTCCCAAAAACGAAAATGGGCAAAATAACATGAACAGACAGTTCATAGAAAGGAAAATACAAATGACTCATGACAAGTTGTATCTTGCTGTAAAGAGAAAATTGTCAATTGAATTAGTAGTTTTGCAAACATTGCAGCTGTTATGTTTACCATTTGTTAGCACTGTGATATGTGCTTGATAGATAGGTATATATATGAATAGATAAATTAGCTATATATATATGATTCAAACATATAAATATGATTTATATAGAAACAGATAAATGAATATATGATATTAGATGCTATAAAATACCAGGTGTTTCATTTAGTTGTCATGTCTCTTCGATCTCTTTTAATATGGAAAAATTCTTCAGTCTTTTGTTTGTTTGTTTTGTTTTGAGACTGGGTCCTGCTATGTAGTCCCGGTTGTTCTCAAACTCAAGATCCTCTTCCCTCCACCTCCTGAGTGTGGGATTACAGGTGTTCACCACCATACCTGGCTCTGTCAGCCTTTTAAAAATACTTACTTTTAAAATACTTTTAAAAAATACTTACCTTTAAAAATATTAACTTTTTGAAGAATCAAAGTTAATCTTATTATGGAATGTCCCACAAATTCAAACCTGTAGAAGAGAGCTCAGAAAGTTCTTTTGCTCTCCCATACCCCTTTACCATATAGGTTCCATTTTTATACTTCACGATGTATTCTTCCTGCATTTCTTTTGCAAAATAGTAATAATAGATGATTGTTAGATATAGACATGTTTCCTCCTTTTTCATATATAGAAAGTAGTGTGCTATACATATACTGTTTTGTGTTTTGTTGTTTTGTTTAGCAATATATCCATATTATGTCATATTACTTCAGTCTCCCTCATCCTTTTGTGGTGCTGGGTTGTATGCCATTGTATAGATGCAGTATACTTTATTTCAACCAAAATCTAATGATAGGCATAGGTCATTTCCAGTATTTTGCTCTAACAAATTCTGTAATGAAGAACTTTATGCGTATGCTATTGTAGAAATGGATCTTCATGCTAAATTATTTCTTTTCCAGGCATATTGATGTGGGCATTGTGATATTTTTATCTGCTTCAAATACTGCTGGCAACCAGTATACCTAAGTGGCAGAAGTCACCGCTGGTCACTGTGTGTCAGGCAATATGCTAAGGTCTTTATACTATCTCTGCTAAAATATTGTAGGTATTTTATTTCACTAGCCCCCATAAACACAAACAAATAATGTACCATTGTTCTGTTCTTCTTTCAACTTTTCTGTTGGTTAGTTTGATACTTGTCAAAATATTTGTTTATTGATATACACACATATATATCAATATATCTATATCCATATCTACATTAATTTATCTACCTATATGCAGTCCTGGGGTTTGAGCTCAGAGTCTTGTGCTTGTTAGGCAGGCACTCTAGCACTTGAGCCATGCCCCCAGCCCCTGATTTTTATTTTATGCTTCAAAATAGGTAAGTGATGGATACTATTTAGAAATAATATTCTATCCAGGTCAATTCAAGCATTAGGATCTTATCAAAGAGAAATCCAAGGACTTAGTGCAGAATTTAATATCAAATTCTCCAGCATGAATTTCTCTAAAGACCTGTGGGGATACTCTGTATTTTCTGTAGTTTCCTAGGAAGTTAGAAACACTGGAAAGTCACCTTGCCCTCTTTGTGAATGCATCCTACTTTTGTTTATAAGTGTTTGTTTCAAGTTGGTTCAGAAATAGCAGAAGCAACAAATGCAACAAGAGTTTCAATTATTTCTGGATAATTGTGTTTGTATCAAGGGCTCGGTTGGGGGATGCTTTACTGGTGCTATGCACTTACTTTGTAGGGGTCCAGAGAAAGCCAGGTGGGCTGAAGCTAAGAAGCAACGCAGGCCATGGTCTGCTCTGACTCTGACCCTATTTCCCATTTTGCCCTTTCTCTGCTTTAAGTTGTTCACTCTCATGGATGCTGTTTGCTGTTTTCTTAATGAAGAACCTGGGAGTGGAGACACAGGAGGCTCCCAGCAGCAAATCTGAAGCAAATGCTGACCATCTGCCTAGTGGTCTCTGATTACTAACTCCACTGCTTTCCCTGTAGGGCCCAAAAATTCTCTTATTCATCCTGTCCTCTTTCTCCCCTCTCCCACTATTGTACAGGATCCTGTCTAAGAACAAAAGCTTTGTTCTTATCTTATGTTTCCCAAATTTCTTTTGATGTCCACATGAATTTTTTAATGATTTTATTAGCATATAATAGTTATAAATAAGAATAAATTTATAATAAATATAATAGTAAATTTATAATTAATAATAAAATATATTGTGATCTTTATATATGTATTTAAAATATATCTTAGTTGGATTTACCTCTCCATGTTCTCTCTCTTCCCCCTGCCTGCTTAGAACAATTTCAACAGGTATCATTCTTCTATTTTCATATATGGCTACAAAAACACATCCACCATATTCACCCTCATTCCCCATTTCCTTGTTCCCACCCCTTCCCACTGGCAACCCCCACCTCCCAAACAGTTTATTTTTCCTTCCTTCCCTTCATTTAAAAATTAGGTATATATTGATAGTCCTAGGGGTGTTTGCCTCGGTACTGCAGGTCTGTGTATATTGCACTTTTATCAAATTACTCCCCTCCTTAGACCTAGGCTTTTGAATTTTAAATATGAAAAATAGATCTCTATGCTATGCCATCCTTCCCTCAAGGCATGCATGCAGACAGTCTGACTGACGGGCAAAAGATAAAGGAGAACCACATTCAGTACTATCAGGCACCTCTTCATGCCCCAGTGCTCTGGATCTTGTCCCATTCTCCCTGCTTGCTTCCCTCAGAACTCTGGTAAGAAAAACATCACCTGCCAAAGAGAATCACAAGCCATCTTACTTTCAGCTCACTACTTACTAGAGGGTTATGGAGTAGCCGGAGCTTTATTTAAGTGTTTTCTAAGCCTCTTATGTCCATCTTCCTCTACTCTTTTTGGTGATTACGCATCTCAAAGTCCAAAGGTTGGTCTTTGGAGACATAGAGAGCTGAACCTAAATCCTGATTCTGCAAAAAAAAAAAAAAAAAGAAAGAAATTTCATGCTGACTGTCAACACCTCTAAAATGGAGATAACAGTACCTATCTTGTAGCTGTGTGCTTTGGATTAAATCAGGGGTATTTAGGTAGTACTTGCCTATAATCCCAGCTACTTGGGAGACAGACATCAGGACAGTCATAGTTTGAGGCCAGGCAAGGCAAAAAAGTTAACGAGACCCTACCTCAACAAATAAGCCAAGAGTGGTGGTGTCTGTCTGTCAAACCAGCAACAAGAGAGGCATGAGTAGGAGGATTGCAGCCTGAGGCCAACCCAGGCAAAAACAGGTGACCCTATCTGAAAAGTGAATGAAAACAAAAAGGACTGGGGGCATGGTTCAAGTGGTAGAGCACCTGCCTAGCAAGTAGGAGGTCCTAAATCCAAAGCCCAGTATCACCAATAAATAAAATGAAATGAAACAAAATAAAATAAAAAAGGTATTTACAGCACCTAGAGCAGTGTCAGTGATCAGTACTTCTCATTTCTGCCTTCTTGCTCTTCTTCTTTCTCCAAATATGTATTTATTGCTCAAGTCTAATCATTAACAATAATAAAGGAAATAAAAGTAGAATCAAAGCCAACACCCACAATCCCTAAACCAGCCTATTATTTTCATTTTGTAGGTTTCATTTCTATTTAGCCCTGAAGGATCTCTATAGTCTTTAGTGAAAAGGAACACTCTTTGAATGAACCTTCATATTAAAGCAATTCAATATTCCTTCAGAGTGGCTGAAAGCCTGTACATTTTTTCATTTTTAAGTTTTGAGCCTAAGGGTTTACGATAGGGACTGTTAAGACAAAGGCAAGTAGGGAGGGAAGAAAAGGGATAAAGATGAGATGGGGTGATGGGGATAAAAGAGAGAGAGAGTTATACAGATACAAGCTGGAGGGTTACGACTTGTCTTGCCAAACAGAACTAGTGAAGCATCCTTTCCAAGACAATTTTCTCCCTCTCTTATTCTCTGCAGTAAGATAAATTTTCTTTTCAGATTGTGATTATAGATTAATTTATGACTTTCCTTAATTGTCTGAGCATTGCAGGGTTAATGTCCTGGTAAGGACAAGCTCTCTTTTACTTTATGAGAGCAATCACTTAACGAAAATTAGGCTATTACTTTTTATCTCCCTCTCCTTGGCAGTGCTTGATACTGTGGGACACTTCTGCAAATTTCCCTCCCCTTGTCCTGAATTAAGGAATAGATCTTTATTTGGCCTTGACATGTTGAAGATTTCCTGATAGTTGACAACAACATTGAACTCCAGAACTGCCATCTGGTGGATCACATTAGAGCAGTACATTTTCCCAGGCCTGTGAGGGCTCTTTTCGCTCTTCTTTTCTTTTTTCTTTCTTCTTATGTTGAGTTGATTATAGCAGAAGTTACCATTAGAAAAGAATTTAGTATGGACTATTCCCAAGGGATTTTACATCTCCTTCTGTTTCCCGAAGCACTGGGCCAGGGTGGGAAGGAATATAGCATGGCATTGCTGAAAAGTGTGGTTTGGGCCATAGATGGGCTTGGAATAGGCTTTGTCTCTTCCAAATAATAGTGATATGAATTACAGCTAACTATTTACTTTTAGCTTCAGTTTCCTCATCCGCAAATAAGATAAATGTACCTACTCCTTTGCTGGAACCTATCACTACTGACTGGGTAATTTTATATAACTTACTAGTTATTTCAGCAGGTTTCTTAGGTTGGGCTTTCTGGATGCTGACCTTGAGTCAAGGATTTGTGTGGGAGTGATTCATAAAGGAATGTTTCCAGGAAAAACCCATAACAGAGTAGTGGGAATAGCAAAAAGGAAGAATCCAATCAAAAGGGCCCTTGTACACCAAATCTCTCAGAAGGTGGTTTCAGTTGAATCCTGCAGGGCATTCCAGGAATGTGTATTATGGCCCAGTATTTGCTCTGACTTAAGAAGTGGGGCTTTCATACTCCAGCACCAATCAGTTGGTGGCTAACTGAACAGATGGAACAGTCTGTAGGGTGGGGACTGTGTGTGACTTATCTAATTATTCAATTATTCATATATTCAGCATATCTCCCCATGGATGGAGAGTGAACATAAACTCTAGACATGGCCAAGAAAATGACTTCATTTGCTTCAGTCCTCCAAAGAGGGTTGCAGATACAGGCTATTAGAAATCAAAGCATAGGAAAGATGAAGAAGGGAAACCCAGAGATGATAAAGGGATTTCAGAAGCTCCAAATATTCTTTTCAGGAGACACAGTGGGAAAACAAAATAAACATGGTCTCTGACCACACAGGTTTTCTGCTCCTAGCAGGAGACACAGGCAAACAGGCAATGGTGCTGTAAGTACTATTATTGAGGAAGGTCCAGATGCTATGCAAGCACAGAAAAAGAATGCTGGGAAGGGATCAGGATGTCTCCTAAAGGAAGTGATGTCTGGTAGGTGAGTGGGACTCACCTAGGTAGAGTAGGGTTGTGGAATCTTATACAAATAGGGCTTGCATAACTGTGTGGCTCAGAATCAAGAAAGTATAGCATATTTGAAGAGTTATAAGAAATCTATCTTGGCTGGAATGTTGAGTGGAGAATGGGGAGAGGAGAGGTGTTGAGAAATGTTGCTATAACAGTACGCAGGGCTTGCTCCAGAAATAGTATCTGGTGATACAAGCGCAGTTTGTGGTAGAAGTGGCAATCATGGCAGTATTGTTACTCCCAGGAGTACTTCTACTTCTATTACTACTTTCTTACAACTACTACTATTGATGAGGGATCAGAATAAGGAGTCTGACTATGTTAGACTGTTTGTTTAATACCTGTCTCTCTGAATGGTTTGTAAGGGTGGGGACTGTACATGACTTATCCAATTATTCACATATTTAGCATAACATATATGTTAAGTTAATAAATAAATGATTTTGAACCTTAGATAGTGTGGGACTATCCAAAGAAAGAAGAAACACAGTCTCAATTCTTATGGGTACATTCATTCATTTGCTCAATGACTATTCATTGAGCTCATTTAGTAGGTGTAGTAAATTTCCCCACGTGGTAGGATACAATTATGAACATAACTCAGGGGCACAGGACCCTGCCGTCATGGAACTTACTGTCTACCATCTAGTGCTCAGTGGGCATGGTCCTTCCACAGGCAGAATTTGGATGTTTTGGGTTTCACAATGCTGGAGGATAGGGTTGGCATTTGGGGTGGTAAGAAAAATGAAAGGTGTCTTGAGATGTTCAGGACAGGCCTACACAATGAAGAATTGTTCTTTATCCAATATGACTATGAAACATCTTGGATGACATGCACGTAGGTTAAAAAAAGAAAGCTCTTCACAATTAGCCTAGAACCTAACTATTCTATATATAAACACTGTGTTTTTATATGATTTTTGCAGTAAAATGCATACCATGAAATTTATCATCTTAACACTTCTTAACTGTATACAGCTCATTAGTGAGATGCATATTCAGTGTTCTGTAACAGATTTCCTGAACTTTTTCATCTTGCAAACTCTATGCCCTTTCAATAACAACTCCCAATTCTCTTTTCTTCTTTCCGCCAGCCTCTGGTAACCACTCTCCTGCTTTCTACCTCCACAAAGACTACTCAAAGTACTTTATGTAAGTGTGAGAATACAGAATTTGTCTTTTTGTGATTGCCTTATTTCACCTAGTGTAATGTCCTCAAGTTTCATCCTTCCCTTTGAAGGCTGAATGCAATACCACATTTTTTTCATCCATAAATTGGTCAATTTAGCTTGAGTTGCTTCTACCTCTTGTCTATTGGGAATACTGATGCTATGAATATTGTCATGCAAATATCTTTTTGAGATCATGCTTCCAACTTTTGGATTATATACTCAGAATGGAATTACTCTATCATATTTACCATATTTTTAATCCCATACTGATTTTTTTCTTCAAAAATACAATAGTAAGTAAGGAAAATTGTATTTCCTTTCATTTTCAACTTTGCTAAGATATGTTTACCTTTTGGAAAAAATCATGTTGCCAATAGGACCGTCACTCAGGATATTTGAGTCACCAGTTCAACACACCTGGATTTGCTTGTGTTCATATATTATATCCATAGCAATTTTATGTATAACACACTGTTTGGAGTGGCAGCATTTAGAATTATTGTGTCTAAGCATTTATGTAATAATGTACATCTGTATAATTTTGTTATAAATTATTTTCCCTTTAGTTCTTCTTTATAGTATATTATTGTTAGAGAGCATTATATGAGTTTTTCTTGGAAATACACACACGGGAGTTATATTATCTGAGTTTTGTTTTCAGGAGGGTAATGAGTGCTATAAAGGATGGCTGGGAATGGTGGTTCATACCTGTAATCCCATCTACTTGGGAGGCAGAGATAGATTGTGATTCAAAGTGAGCCTGAGTTTACAAGACCCTACCTCAACAAAAACAACCTGGGCATAGAGGCACCTTCTTGTAATTCTAGCTACTCAGGAGTAAAGGTAGGGGGATTCTGGACTAAGGCTGAACCTGGACAAAAGGGCATGACTCTGACTGGGTAAAAGGGGCACCCCTTAAATGATAGAGCACTTGCCTAGCAAGTGTGAGGCCCTGAGTTCAAACCCTAGTACCACCAAACAGATAGACAAATAGACAAACAAATAAAAAACCTCACAAACATTGCTTCTGGTTGGCTTAAATATTCTAAATTCTTACAATGAGCCACATTCTAATGAGAAAGAACTTAAAGTAGGAGATTCATTATGCATATTAATAACAAAAACTTAAAAAACACCCTTATTTTATAGGTCAGACTGGTTGGATGTGACAAATATTTCTGTAGACATAGTAAGGTATGTGTTTGCATGCATCAGGTCAACTTTTTTTCTCAAATGTCTTCAGTTTCTGTAGCTCTGAGGGTCTAAAAAATGTTGGCTCTACTTTGGTTTTATGATTTCAAACATATTGTAGCATTAATTTTTCTTGACTCTTCCCTCAATGGGTAAATTTCCATTGCATCTTAAGAAGTGTCTGTCATTTTAGAAAGTTACATCAGGATGACTGCTCATAGAATTGGGATCTTTAAAACAGCATGTATGTGTTGGTCCACATTGGTAGCACACATTTATGGTGATTTCCTGGTCAGGGGCAAGCATCTGACTACCTACCTTAGGTTTCCTAGTGTTGTCACCCCAGAGATTCATATATTGAAATATGTACTGTCTTATTATAACTTACTTTCTTTTATTTCTTTTTTATATTACAGTTAGGGCATTATATTGATTTAAAAAATATATATATATGTGCAGGCAAGTTATATTATCCATTAATTTCATTTCAAGCTAGTAAAAGAAAGTACTTGAAAATATTTGTCATAATAAGGGGATTTGGACATGGTAGTTTTGAGAATCACAGGTCTCATAAATAAATAATTATACCAACAACTCATCAATTATATTGGTGATAAGTGCTACACAGGAAAAGCACAGCTATATGATCTTTTAGTCCTATTTGGGACTTATGACATACCCTCCAAAATAGTGACTTCTGGAATTCCCCTGGTCAGTTGGTGGTACCGAGTCAAATGAATCTGGTCTTTGCAAAGGGTGCAGGTGAGGAAAGAGTGTGATATCTGTTTGGAAGTAGTGGCAGATTCTGGCTGTTGCATTTGAGGTGACAGGGCCTAAATAAGTGTGGCATGCAAGACCATGAAACAGATCTCTTAGGCTTATGCCCTGGATGGAAAATAATAGAACTCCACACCTTCAGAAAGATGTAATTTAGTTGTTCATAAGACAAATATTTATTAAGTAGCTTCTATGTCCCCAGTACTTTTGTAGATATTGCAGGGAATAAAACAGACAAAAATCCCTGTCTTTCTGAGGTTTAACTTATTTTGAGGACATCCAGGTGGTAAACCAATACAAGGAGGTTGGTATGTCAAATGGTGATAAAAGCTCTAGAGAAAAAGTAGCATTGAGGGGATAGGGAGGCTGGGCATGGGGTATGGAAGCTAGTTTGTATGACATGGCCAAGGAAGCATCTTAGATGAGATGTCATGTGAGCACAAATGTGGAGTGCTTCCCACAGACCAGTGCCAGGCAAGCCTTGGGTCTCTCACATTGAGTTCCTTCCACACTCCACTCTCTATTGTCATTTTTCTGTCTACTTCCTTGTTCAGTCTGGTTCATTCCCAGAGAAGTACAGCTGGCCTCATCCTTTTTTTCTGATCTTATAACCAACCATCCCTCTTACATATAACCATAACTCATTCTTGCCAGATTGTTCTTTCTGAAATTTGGTTCCAAGTATGTTCCTTCTGAAAAACTTTTTGAGGCCTTAATTTTTGCACATGAAATTCAGACATGAGTGTGGCATTCAAAATTTTCTAGGATCAGGAAGCCACCAATTTTCTCTCCCTTGATATTACCTATAGTAAGACTCCATTCTTTAGTGAAACCAAACTGCTGCTCACCAAGTCCAACAATGCTTTCCCATCTGACCTAGTAAGCTTTTTCTTTTTCATTCCCTTTTCTTAGAACATCTTTCATCCAAACTCTTCCTCCCAAATTCCTAGACTTCAAGACTCATGCCATCCTATATTCTAGGATGACTTCTCCATCCCCCTAAGGATTTCTACATATCTCCTTTCCATTTTAAATTATGTTTTATTCTCCATTAGATTGGGCCATGTGACAAAATAGCTTACTGGAGGAAGTAGCAGGAGAGAAAATTCTACTGCCCTTGGGAGCTATGCAAGCAGCAAAGGGAGTGTTCTAGCATATGATTACTGGGTAATAGTGTGGGTGGGGCCTGTGGAGAACTGGAAAGTACATGTTCTATTTAAAGTCACTCACATAGTCTCTGTTTCACATGTTTGTAATTTCTCAAAATAAGGCATATAGAATCAGATTGGCATGGACTTAAATTCTGGATGTATTACTTATTAGATGTGCAAGTTTTGATAGGTTGCTGAACTTTCTTTGGTTTTCTGTTCCTTCATTGCTAGCACAGGAATAATAATACCCTTTCAAAGCATTAATGAGAGCTGTGTACAGAGCTGACACATAGTAGGTATTTCAAATATTGTCTGTCTTCCTCCATGTCCTCCCCTACATCAATCATAGTCACATGGGATTTCTTCACAACTGCCTGGTAAATTAGACTGCTCTAAACAGGAAAGCAAAAAGCAAGACTTAGTCGAGTCGAGTGTGAGCATACAGGGAACACCTCAGTGAGGAGTCAGGGCTTGTGCTGGGCACTAAGACAGGGTAGGACTTAAATGAGCATATGTGTGGGAGATGGTGGAATAGCAAGAATGAAGGCTCAGAAGCGAATGAGTGTGAGAAAGAGACCATCTTGCTCCTTTGAAGAGCAATTTTGTGAAAACATCAGCATTGCTGTTGTGTAGGATTGGATTAAACCAATTAATAGAGTCTCCTTGCCATTAACTGATTGGGAAAGGAGCTCTTCCCCTGGGGCCTTCAACCATCAAACCCTTCTGTGGGCCCATAGTAATGTGAGTGTGTGTGTGTGTGTGTGTGTGTGTGTGTGTGGTGTTACCTGTCTATCAGTAGATAGTCTATTTCCTTTAAGTAGCATTTGATGAAGCTGGTCAGTTTCAGGCTTGCTGGTATAGGATGTAGTTGGTAGAATAATGAGTCATTATTATTGAATAGGCCTATGTAATTAATCTAGAAAAATCATGTACTGATGTACTGTATTATTGAGTAAAGTGAATAGTGAGAGTCTTGTGTCCTAGGGGAATGCAGACTTCTTTCAAAGCATTTTTGAAATGCAGATTTCCTCTGCTCACGTCTGGATTGCTCATTTTTCATCTGTCTTATTCTCTACCTCAATTGAGAACAATGTACTTCTTTTCAATCCAACAAAGAAATAGACATTTAAAGATGGTAGACAAAGGAGATAATTGCAACATATGTATTTATATGTGTGTAGGTAATATGTATTTGTGTATATAATATGTTCATATGTATATATATGTATAGAAAGCTTACAACCTCTATGATCTAATCTTATGAAAGGTGCATGAATGCATTATAACAGAATTAAACTTATTTTCAGTGAGATGTGCACAAGACTTTTCTATGGAAAGTGAAGAGAATTAACCTATTCAAAAAATGTACACATTCATTATAGGTATATCTACAAGCACATATCTATGGGTATAGATGTAAATTTATATAAATTGCAAATGGATAAGACAATACAGTGTAATTTCCCTAATAAATAATAAAATGGATACTCAATGAGCTATGTGGATTGTATTATCCACAAACACTGAAGCCAAGAGGTAAGGAAGCTTTGGTGGATAATTCAAGTAATTGAGCATGTTCTTATTTATCTATTTATATAGTTACTTTAGCTACTCTGGGCCCTGAACTCAGGGCCTTGTGCTTGCTAAGCAGGTGCTCTACCACCTGAGCCATGTCCCAGTCTATTTTTATTTTAGTTATTTTATAGATAGGGTCTCACGTTTTTGCCTGGGGCCAGCCTCAGGTTGCAATCTTCCTACCTATGTCTCCCACATGGTGTGTCACCACGCCCAGTTTATTTGTTGAGATGGAATCTCTCTAACTTTTTGCTCTTGCTGGATTCCAATATAATCCTCCAGATCCCTGTTGCCCAAGTAGCTGGGATTACAGGTACACATAATCACATCTGGCCCAAATTAATTTTTTAAATAATTTCAAATGGAGTTAAAAGTTGACAAGTGAACATATATTTTTAAAATTTTATTTTATTGTTTTTACATTTACTCACACGTGTATACATTGTTTGGGCCACCTCCCACCCCCTACCCTCCCTTCCAGGCAACATAGACAGTTTTGAAGTTTTTAAGATTCCTGAATCAACTTTTCAAATGTCTTCTTAAAAGTTCACTATAATGATGAGTGCTGGTGACTCACATCTGTAATCCCAGCTACTCAGGAGGCATTGATCAGGAGGATTGATGTTGGAAGCCAGTCTCGACAAATAGTTCATGAGACCCTATCTTGAAAAATACCCAACACAAAACAGGGCTGGCAGAGTGGCTCAAGTGGTAGACCACATGCCTAGAAAGTCTGAGGGCCTAAGTTCAAACCCAGTACTGCCAAAAATAAAAAATTCTCTGTAAATTTTTTAAAAAGTGCTATAATCTGAGCAAGAAAAATAATCTATGGTTGTTACCTGAGAGTTGAAAAATATTTTATCAGAAAAACAAAGCAGAATATGAGATTTTAAAATGTGTGGCACCTAACTGGTGAGTGAATTAACTTGCATAAAATCAGTCTAGGATAACTCACATTTGTAGGAGCATGTAATCAACAATGTATTTTGAAAGCAGTGTGGTTAATCTATTTTTAAAAAATGTTTTAGATGAAACTTGAAATGCTTAATTATACAAATCACATTTTTTTTGCTGCCTGTCTGAATTTACTGAGTGAAAACCAGTTGGTTATATTAGCTTGCCATTTAAAATCTTTACATACACCTTTACACCTTGATATTTTAAACAGCATAAGGCTTCCACATTTCATTGACATTTCAATTTATATTGAAACCTCTTAAAAATAGTTTATATGAATAATATTAAAGCTTATGTTGTTTGATATTTCAGGGAGGCTTTTTACAAAGTTCTCTTTTCCTGGGAAACAACCTTTCCATAATGACTCAAACTTGAATTATTAGTCATAATGTTCTCTTCCCCAGTGGATGACTTCAATAGATATAACATATTGGGTCTCATTTTAGTATTTAATTAAAAAAATCATTTCAGAATTAGCATAAGAACTTGTCATATGATTTATGGTCCAAGGATCCAGCATTCTTGTAGGAATGTGTGATGTTATTCATGTTTTTTGTTATTCACAGAAATCAGTGTTTGGTCGAAGAATAATTCTATTGTTGAAAAGTAGAGTTGATATGAAAAACAGCTTTTAAATCCTCAGATTTGTTTGTACATGTTATTACAATTGTTAATGCATATTGATTGTGGAAATGGATGAATTTCACTATGACATTTCCATAATGTGTATTTTATGCTTTGATCATATCTACCCTCCCTTCTACCCTTTCTTATATCCCCATACCTTGATTTTATTCTCCTTCCCAATAGCCTCTCTACTACATTCTGATCACTGTTTATTTTTTAAATTATTATTTTAGTGTCCACATATGAAAGAAAACATGCCAGTCTTGTCGTTCTGTGTACTATACTTTTAAAAATTGGATAAAATGGACAATGAAAATGTTTACCACCTGGAATCAGGACATGAGCATAATTTCCAGGAAGTAGGTTTCTCCCTTCATGCCTCATGGTCTATTGAGCTCATTTGAGATGTAATTGGAAAACAAAAACAGCAACACCATTGTCAGGACAGACTGGAGCACTTGTCTTTGGAAAGGAGTGTTGCATAATATTACAGACTTCATTTCGACTGACACTCCTTATTCTTATCCAATAATACCTTTTGTAACACTATCACGACAATTAACATGGGACACTGCCATGGTGTTACATTCCAAGGGACATTTTTAACCACAGTTAAGTGCAAAAGTGATACCAGGTCTTGCAGGTAGATACTGCTCATTACCATAATTGTGTGCTAATCTGTTTCATTCAGAAACTAGCCAGAAGTATGTGTGTGTGTATATATGTGTGTGTGTGTGTGTGTGTGTGTGTGTGTGTGTGTGTGTGTGTGTGTGTGTGTGTAACTAATCCTACCAACTGTTTGAAAAAAGGTGGAGGAAGGGGTTTGGGAATGCAACGGGGAACATGAGCTTGTTCAAAGCACATTGTATGCACGTATGGAATTGTCATAATGAAACCCCTCATATTATTAACTATGCGAATTCAATAATTTTTTTTCAAAAATAAAAGTAAATTTCAAAAGCACAGGATTTGAAACTTTAATTCTGAATTTTTCCTCAGGGTAGAATTGACTTTTGGCAAGAAATTTTTCTCACATGATTCTCCTTAGTGTTCATCAAAAACAAAAGTAAAAATGAAAACCCTCATTAATTCACAGTAAAAAATTACTAAAAAGACAAAATCTTGTTGGAGTCAGAGAAGTATCATCAGGCAAGGTTTTAGGTCACCTTCTGTGTAGGGAGCAGAGTGGAAGCACTTGGCTTTGATGTTGGAAAGTAGCTTGGTCATGTCCATGTCACTCTCTGTGTTGCAGCTTCCTCAGCTATGAAATAAGGTTAATGAAGCATCCTTCATAGGCTTGTTGAGATTATTAGTTGAGGGATTCTATGACAAGTGCCTGACCATATAGCATTATCAAGGCACAGGTGTTCAAGAGCTACATATATAGGTTGCCAGGATCTCTCAGTTCAAACTTCATCTTTTCTGTTTCAGCAATCTTTTATTGTGCATCACAGAAAAGCATGACATGAGCCTGTAGAAAAATAGCTGAATGGAGAATTCATCTTAATAACTAAATCAATGGGTGATAAGCACTTGGTGATTTTCTTGGGCATGGAAATATATATTAGGAACCCACTATGCAGCAGAGCACCAGATGGGGACGTCATTAGGGTAGGGGCCCTCACTCTAAATGTTGCTAAGACATGCTGTATCTTTTCTCCAGAGATTGGGGAGACAGTTATGGGAAGAAGGCAAGACAATCTAGTGTCATAAAAGTGGTCATCAAACTGTTTGTTGTGTTTTGGGAACACAGACTCCATCTTGCCATTGAGAATGCTTTATGAAGGAACAGATATTTGAATTGGGCCTGAAGAATGAGTATAATACAAGGAATTGGCATGTTTATAAGCTTGGAGGTGCCAAAGAGTGATTGTCTGCTGAATACCTTTTTTGGGGGCAAGGTGGTACCAGAATTTGCACTTAGAACCTTTATCTTGCTAAGCAGGTGCTTTACCATGAAGCTCTGGACCCAGCTTTTTCTGTTTTAGTTTATTGTTCAGATATGATGTCATACTTTTTGCATGGGCCAACCTTGGACCATGATTCTCTTACCTCTTCTGCCTGCTGCATAGTTGGAACAATAGATGTGCGTCACCATGCCCAGCTTATTTTTGACATAGGGTCTCCCTACTTTTTTTTGTGTGTGTATGCCTGGGATGGTCTTGAACTATAATCCTCCCATGTCTGCCTCCCATATAGCTGGAATTAGACCAGGCTCCCATGCCTGGTCTCTTGGGAAGTTTTTTAGAGTGGTTAAAGTAGACAAGCTTGTGTGGGAGTCCATGGGGTCTGTTTATAAAGAGATTCTTTGGCCTTTACCTAGTAGACAATGTGTGGAAAGGTTTTGTGGTGGTACCACATGCTGTTATAAGCAGGAAGCTTACTCACAAGCCTTCAGGAATAGTCAAACGAGAGACAATGAGAGTCACAAGACAGAGGTCAGTGGTATTTGCTGTAGGGAGTGAGAAGAGCAGGATCCAAAGGTGAACCTGATATTCCTAAATTGAGCTATAAGATGACGTTGTTGTCCATCATTTTCCTTAGCTGTCCAAATCCTCAGGTTTTATCATTCACTCAAGTATCTCTCCTATCTCCTGTCCAACAGTCTAAAAGTAGCCTAAGCTCCCTCAAGTTTAATAAAAAAAACCAAAGGATTATAATAGAATGATTCTCATCATCCTCTGAGAAGACACCATGGTTACCTAAGCTAGTGTTTTTAAATGTGTTCTGTGGACCCAGGACGTTCTCAACACTCTTTCAGGGGTCTTCCAAAACAATTTTCACTGTGATACCAAATTTGCTGCTTTGGCTCTCATTCTTTCCCAGATTTAGACATGTATTGACATCAGTACTGTGGTGGTGACTGGCTGATTACATGTTTTTGTATTTCTGCAATTTCTTGAGATAGCACATGTATGATAAAATGTAACCATTTTTAAAGATGAATACAATATGTTTTCAATACTTATACTATATCCTTAAGACAGATTATACCTGCTATAATTTTGTAACCTCATTATTGTCCACTAGATCATTACTTTCAAGTTTTCATTCCATTTTTGTGGAAATACAATAACAAGTATAATTGACTGTTATTTTATAACATTTAAAAAATATAGCAAAATATTTGAAATATACATAAAATGTATTTTAAACTTTTACATTTTATCTAAGCCTTATTTTTTAATTTAATATTTTATTCTAAAATAAAAATATTTATGATATCGATAGGCAGATAGAGAGATACAGACAGGTAGATAGATAGATACTTATTTTCCGGTGGTACTGGAGTTTGTACTCATGGCCTCATGCTTGCTAGGCAGATGTTTTACCATTTGAGCCACTCTACCAGCCCTGTCTTACATTTTTAAAGGGTAGAATGTTGCCCTAAAAAATGGAAGATCAGAAGAACAGCTTTCTTAACTCACAGCCAACCTGTTTATACCTAAGATGATGAAAGACATAAATCTGACTGTGGAGGGTTTTTTGGCTCCCAGAGGGAGCAATCTGGATGAAACTGTAAATAGCAAAGAAAAATATGACAAAGGCTCCTTTTCTTTGGCTTTGGTGACATTCATGATAAGCTCTACGATGTCATACGCAGCAGAACACTTTTAGTCTTATGGGGCTGCTTGTGGCACCATTCTGAAACCAATGTTTTAGCATTTAAAGGAAGAACTGAATATTTTAATATATTTATGAAAATCCCTTTAAAAACTAAAATCTTGGTTATAACTTTTTCAAATTAAGCATCTTACAGGTGAATTATTTTACTGTATTGGCTGGAGAAGAGTTCAGGCTAGCCAAGAGTCTAATTAAGCTTGTGTGTACAACTGAAGATTGAATTAATATCTCATTTGAAGCTTTGTACTTCTGCCTGACAAATGGGTGAATGCATGTTTGCTGATAGCTCTCCAGCACCAGCGACAAAGAATCAGCCAAGATGATCTTTCATGTGAAACCTTGGCAACAAGCACAGTGATGCTGAAATATTCAGAAGTATTGAATAATCTTTTCTGAGTCTCCTGGTTTATCATGGAACAACTTTGTTGACACATACATGGAGGCACAAAGCAATGCAGGTGAAGCCAAAGACATCTTGGCACAAACAAAAGTAGAGACACCAAAGTTTCTAAGAAGCCATTGTATTCCCTACAGTGCATTTGTATTTTAAAAAGGCCATATTTACTTAAAATTTCTGTGCCAAAGCTGTAGAAATTATTAATTTCATGAAGTCCTAACCATTGAGTACCTATCTTCCTAACATTCTGCATAATACAATTGGAAGTAATTATGAAGCACCTCCACTACATTCTAAAGTAGTACAGTTGTCTCAAGGAAAAGCAGTTCTTTGATTATCCACCTAGCTGCTGTTTTTATGGAAAATCATCTTTATCTGAGAGAATGATTGGGCAGACAAACTATGGGTATTCAGGCTTTAGTATTTTACAGATGTTTTCTCCAAAATCAATGGAGTGTTTGTCATACTGAGGAAAAAGTACCTCAAATGAAGTCCTTCCTTTGGCTTTTGAGATGGAATTCATTGTTATTTTGTCATTTGCAGCAGAGTGTTTTTGAGTAATATTACAGGGCCAGGCAAGGCATAATTTTGAGACTAGTCTTTTGGAGTTTGAAAAACAAGGAATTGCATACTTTAAATGTGAAAGCTGATGTTGATGTTGACAATGGGATCAAGTTCAAACTTTTGAAGCAAAGATTAGAATTTGTGTCTACCACCATAAACTTGACAGCTTGCTAGTAAGAATAAACTATTCTGATAAGATAGATGGTGACATTAAGGAATGTGATTTATTTTAAAGGACAGATTATTGAGAACTAAATTACATATAGTAAATTTGGTTCTTTTTGGTATGCAGTTCAGTGAGTTTTGGGAAATACATACAGTTTTATTCATCACCATAAATAGGATATAATTTCCACCAACCCAGAAAGTTTCTATATGTTTCTTTCTTTTTTTATTGTACTAGAGTTTGAATTTAGGGCTTCATGCTTGCTAGGCAGGTGTGCTACCACTTGTACCACAAATTTTGCTTTAGTTATTTTTCAAATGGGGTCTTGTGTTTTTGCCCTATCCAGCCTCAGACTGTGATCCTCTTATCTATGCTTTCCACAGATCTGGGCTCACAGGTGCATGCCACCACACCTGGATTATTGGTTGAAATGGGATTTGTAACTTTTTGCCCAGGATGACCTCCAACTGCAGTCCTCCTGGTCTCTGCTTTCTGAGTAGCCTAGATTACAGATGTGAGCACCACACCTAGCTGGAGCAACTCTCACTCCTAAAAATCTTGGCAATTACGGGTTTGAGTTCTATCGCTATGATTTTGCTGTGTTCAAGAATATCATGATACATGGAATTATAGAACATGTAGCCATATGTGTCTGACTTATTTCATTTAGCATAATACTTTTGGGACTAATGTGATTTTTGATATTATACAATAAAATAGGTCAACATTTGGTCTGTATAGATCATTGAACTAATATTCTATGATTGACCGATTACACATGTTACAAAATGGATAAAAGACTTGCTTGGAATGCAAATTAACTGACAGATTTTAATGTATCAAGTTTTGAAAAATCATCGATAAGGTTTCAGAGCCCACATGGCACCACTTCTTGTTCATCATGAAGGGTGTCAGAGAAACATTCTCAGTGATCTGAGATGGCCATGGCAGTACTCCTTTCTTAAAATACACATCTGTATGAGGCGGTTTTTCTTCAGACAACCCAATCAAGCTAACAAATTACAACAGACAATGCATAAACAGATGTGAGAATCCAAAGTCTTATATTTGCTGAATCGCGAAGCAATGGAACCAATCTTGTTAATTTTTTCATCTTAGAAAATACATTTTATAGACACGCCATTTATGTTCATATGTAGTGGGTTCATCATGCTATTTCCATAAATTAATATTAGTATTTTTATATGTTCTTAAGTTCCCCTCTAACATGGTAGGTATTGATAGGTGTAGCATCATAATAAAGTTCTTTGTCTCCTTCATACTTTAAGAGAGTAAAAGGTGCTGAGGCCAAAAGTTTGAAGACCACTGACCCAGACAGATTGGTAGAGTCACTGGAGAATGACCAACTGGGGAGGGATGAAGTTAGGAAGCAAATTGCGTCTCCAATTCCTTGGTTCATAGTAAGATCTCAATATGTGGTTGTGGGATAAGTGAAAGTCAGGCCATAAGCCAATATTGTCAGGCTAATCAATTCCAGAGAATGAATTCTCTGAAATGAATAGATTATTTTATCAAGGACCATCATTCTGGCTCAGAGGGGCATCCAGGTTGGTCTAGCTGCTGACATAATTGATCTGTAGGAGACTGAGGGTGAATGAACTGGGGTTGGAACTGATGGTTGGGTTATAGAGTGTAAGCAAATGTTTCAGATGCATGAAGAAATAGCAAATGTTAGCAAAGTAGGAGAGCCCAGGATCTGTGGCAGAGATGGCCAGGTTCAGGGAATTGATTGGGAAGGATGGTAGGTATTTGTAGGGGAGAGATCCAGGGTGACCTGGCTGTTACTTGGGTCAGCAGATCTGAATTTGACCTGGATCAAGTGGAGATTTCTTCAGAGGTCGAGATGGTCCTGGAATGGGTCCTAGGATGGCAGAATCTGCGTGGGATCTGATTTGGTGATGGAGGTTGGTGGTGATCCTGGAGGAAGAAGTAGGCTAGGTTGGTTAGGTATTGTAGAATGTTGAGAAGAGATTTTCTTCCTCACATTTCCCCTTCACTTTGTCTGTTCTTATAAGTATTATAGTCTTTGATGTTTACAAGAGGCTAGGAGTTGTATTTTGATGGAGCAGGGTTGGGATGGGACTGAATACAGTGTCTTAGCACAAATTAGCCATGCCCAGCCTCACACAACAATTATTGCTCAGTTGTCATCCCAAGAGATACTAGATTTATTTTGAGACAGAGAATTTAAAAAAATATATGCTCAGTGCCACTATCAAAATCATATTGACATCCTTTTGTCCTGAAAAGTCAATAAACTTTCTTTCAAATCTGGCACAGTCAGAGCTTTTCAATACTTTTTTTTAAATCAAAGGTTAGATTTTTAAAGATTAGGCACAGGTTAGCCTAGATTCCTTATTAATATTGTATTTGCGGTGACTGTGCATTTTACATAACTCTATAGGAATTCTATTGTAATTTAGTAATAATTCATGTCCATGTATTCAGTATGACAGCATCATTAATTATGTTGCAATGAGTAAGGAAAATATATAAGCTGCTAATGCTAACTATTTACTAGAGGTTATATTCAATTTTGCACACTACTGAGAATAAATTGTAACATCAACACTTCATCTTTAATGAACCAAGAGAGCCTCCTAATTTGACACGTTCTTCTTACAATGTGTGTTGATACATAGAAAACTTAATATTTATTATGAGAAATGCAAAGTATATAATTCGTCAAGAAGAATTTATCTTTCTTAGCAGGGGCATGATTATTTGGTTACCTTCTGCTGTCTGCTTCCTTCCTGCAAAGTGCAGTCCTCTCCCCCCTCCCTCTGCTTCATATCCTGTGAAGGTGCCAATTACCCTGCTGCTTATCAGTTGCAAACTATGCTTGGTGCAAAGGGAGCATCAATTATTTGTGAGCAGAGAGCTAAGGCTGCTGGAATCATAATAAAGGATGCTGGAGCTTCCAGCTAACTGACTTTATCAAAAGGCAATGTGTAGACCAAAGACAGCACATTTTAGAAGTCTATACCTCAAAGATAAAATTAGGCAGCATTTGAAGACTTTAATGGTACATAGAATCCATATGAATTTGCTAATGTTAATGAAGAAAACTGACAGGGCATTTCCCTTTTATCCACCCAGGCTTTACACACACACTGTGGATTTATTAATGCTATTGACTTTTCTTTGCTGAATCTAGCATGTGTGTATGTGTGGGTGTTTGCTTTGCTTCTAAATGGTAGCAAATACCAGTGAAGTTAGACCAGAGCTTTTCCTTAGATCCTTTCTCTTCAGCAGTGATCCTTTACAGATGAGTTTGTAAATGTACTTTGGTTGTTATTGTCTTGCAGTTTCTTCACTTTCTTATTTTTTGGTGGTACTCGGGGCTTGAACTTATGGCTATATACTTACTAGACAAGAGCTCTACCTCTCAATCCACACCCCCAGTCCCCAATCTCATTTTTAAAGAGGGGGTTAAAGAGGTTAGGTGGGTGGGGAAATGTCAGCACTGGTCAACTTGGTTTGGACAGTGTATTTCCAATGCTATTAATAGGGTTTCAAGTTGCCAAAAAGAGGTTAATTATTATTATACACAATAATCCAACCAGCCACCTTAAGCTTTCTGATTTTTTATAAGGATGCTCATGAAAATTTAAAAGGATTAGAATATACTTTGAAAAATGAATAGGATTTCTTTATGACAGAATAATAATCCTAAGTCTACTGCAACCTGTTTTGTGTAGATGGGGAAAGACGATGAAAATTTTCCACTTGATAGAAGGCTCTCACATAGATAAATGAGGATTTGCTTTTAAAATACTTTTTGTTTGGTTTTTGAATAGTTTTAGATATACAGAAAAGTTGTAAAGATAGTACTGAGAGTCCCTGTATTCTCCACAACTTGTTCCCCTATTGTCAACATCTTATATCACCGTTGGTTTTTTACAACTAAGGAACCAATGTTGGTATCTTATTACCTGTTGATTTTTAAGTTCACCTGGATATTTGTTACTTGTAAGGCACTGCTTAGTTACCAGGAATTGCTCCCATATTCACTTATTATTACAATTTTTCAAGTCAATTCTAATTTTTACACCAAGCTGATTGTAGTTTTACTCTTGAGGGTGTTGTATCACTTGGCATTTCAAGTGCAACCATACTCCTGTGTTCTTCCAGCCCCTGAGCTGTGATCACATGTAGGGATGAGGGTCAGAAGACAGAGTGATGCTTCAGCTCCAGGATGAGTTGACTGCTAATCAGAAAAGGCACTTTAAAATCACTACACTTAGTTCACATATTTTACTGAAGAGAAAATGAAGGCCTGTGGAGATGAGGTGGCACAACCAAGGTCACTCAGAGCTGGTGGCAGGGCCTGGACTAAAGCCCAGTCTCTTAACTTCTCTATGCTTACTGCCTCTGATAAAATTTTCACAGTGACGCTTTTATTCTATTTATTATTTATGTCCTGCCTATTTTAAAAAAAGAATTGGAGCCAGCTGCCCTGTAATTTACTTGGCTTTGAACACAATAATAGATCATTGGATCCTGCATGATTTAGGTGGATTTAAAAAAATGAACAATGCTGACTTTCATAATTATTTAATGAATAGTTCTTACCACTTAATAGGCACGCTATTGATACTTTGCACATAGTAGGCACACCATAAATATAGGTAAAATGAACAAATGAATAATGCTGACTTAGATTGGCAAATAAAAGAGTTCATGGCACAGGCCAGCGAGTGTTGTACGGCTGGGTGAATGGGAAGAAATATGACTTTCTAATCTTGGCTCTAAAAAGACAGGACTGGGAGCGATACTGTGGGAAGAATGGTGATTATTCCAGTTTGGTTTGCAATTCCCTTTATGCAATTAGAGGAGCTACAAAGGTGGTACATGGTGGGGAGCAGCTAATATAGTGGAAACTGTTCTAGGTTGTAGATGTGACTTGGGGAAGGTTGCTTGCCTTCTCTAAGCCTTCATCTCCTTATCTGTGAGGATCAGAATACATATGTCTTGGGTTGTTACCACTGGTAAATGAGATAGTGATAGGAAAGTGCTTTGAAAAAAAAAAACAAAAACCTAAAACCTGGCACAGGTGTTAATAATTAATACCTAGGACTGTTTAGGTATTCAATACTTAAGGCAAGTATCTGAAAGTAACTCAAGGCTCCTCCCCAGCTTTTCAAGATACCTAAGCATAGTGACAATGTTAAAGAAATGAATATTTGGAATTAAAAGCACAAATACATAGATATCAGGGAAAATGACTTTATTTATTTAGTTTTTGTTGGTACTGGGGATTGAACTTGGAGTTGTGCACTTGATAGGCAAGCACTCTACCATTTGAGCCACACTCTGACCCTTTTTGCTTCAGTTTATTTTTGCCATGGGGTCTCTCACTTTTTGTCCAAGGGCTGACCTCTGACAGTGATCCTCCTACCTGTGTTTCCTGCATGGCTGGGATTATGGTTACGTACCCCCACCCATGGCCCAGGAAAATTAGTTTCTATATTTCAACCAACTGACAGATAAAGCTGAGTCAAAACTAGCAGTTATTGGTACTTTTAATACCTGTTTGATTGGGGGGAGGGGAATTAAGCCAGGCCAGAGTGTCCTGCTAAAATTTCTGCTCTGCCTTGGCTCAGATTTCCTCTATCTGTTATTAGGGAACCTTGGCCAGTACGGAGGCTGTCTTTAGGTAGACTTTTGTGTATAAAAATAGAAAACTTTTCCAATTAAAATCCTCCAAGTGACTCTGCATTTCTGAGCTACAAATTCTGGAGGTCGAGACAAAGCCAAGGTGAAACAAGAACCAATATAAGATGCACAAAACCCTGCTAAGATATGATATCATAAATTGCTCTCACTAGGAGATCTTTGCTCTTACTAGCAGGGATCTGGTTCATTCCATGCTGTGTAGCTCCAGGCAAGACTGAGAATTGAACTTGGGTCTGCCTTTCTGCCTGTAACCTCCCTCAGCTGCCCACATTTTATACACCTGGAGCCTCTGTGGCCTTGTTGGAGCTCACTCAACCTACCATAGAAGGATGCTCTGCCCTCCATCTTTTCTCTGTTCTTTTGTCTTCCCATCCTATTTACATTTGGTCTGACTGATACCTCATTCTCTTAGGGGTAGCTTCACGTTCCATAATCTTACAACCCGAGTCTGTGTTCATATAGAAAAGTGTTAATGGTTATTATCTTGGGTAACAGAAGGTTCAGAGAATTGATCTGAGGATAAAGCTGAGTTTAGTTTTAGACAGGGGTGGTATATGTAGGATTTTCATACAGATTTGTCCCTTAGGCAGATAGAGACATGATCAGGAAAAAGCCCTTGGTAGGGCATGTAAATTTTTGAGTGATTTAGTCAGTGAGAAATTAGACTGCATGTTTGACCCCTGAGGGTGGAAGGCAATAATATTTGCCAAGGTGTTAGATCTTTGGCAGGCATGTAATGTTCCTCTTTCTCTTTGGTCTCTTTTGATTCATATAATGCACTTAAATTTTTAAAAATTGATTTTTGTTCAAATACCTGAAGGGGCTGAATGTTATGAGTTTTAAAACATTTTGAGGACCAGGAGTGGTGGCTCATGCCTGTAATCCTAGCTACTTAGGAGAAGTGCAGTTCCAGGCCAGTCCAGTCCAGGGTAACCAATAAGCTGGGTGTTGTGGTGTGTACCTGTTATCCAAGTTACAGGAAAAGCATAAATAAAAGGGTCATAGTCTAGGAAACATAAATGATAGACCCTATGTGAAAAATAACTAAAGCAAAATGTGGTGGTGACATGGCTTAAATGATAGAGTACTTGCCTAACCAATTAAGGCCCTGAGTTCAACCCCAGTACTGCTTTAAAAAATGATATTTCCTTCCAAAGTGGCAGAAAGAAAAAATCCCCATGTCTTCTTTTGTGTATTCATTCATTCATTTATTCATCCACTCAAGTGACAAATACTTGCTGTGTGTTTAATGTTCACTGTGCACTGTTCTAGCAACTCAAGACAAAGCAGCAAAACAAGACAGATGAAGTCATTGACTTCATGGAATTCATGCTTATAGAGGAGATGGAGGATCCAGAGATAGTAGAATAGATGACTAAATATATTTCAGAGAGTGATAAGTGCCCTGGAAAGCAACAGAGCAGTGTTAGAGGAAGAAACTGGGCTGTTCACCAAGGGGGCAGGGTCACCTCTCTGGGGGTGATATTTACCTGGGACCTAATGAAATTAGGTTTGAGGTTCTACAATCTATCTTCCATTATCCAGCCAGCTCAGGGCATCCCTCTTAAGGCTTGTGCTCTGAACTCTGAGATGTGGAGTCTAAAAACTAGGCTTTTCATCCCTCGATTGATACTTGAATCATTGATACTCACTGTTGTTCATTTTTGCACAATAAAGGAGGTGGAGGGTCTGCCATATTGGAGATACTTGACTTCAGATTAGCCTGTGGCTTCATTTAGGAAGAGAATAACATTTAGTAATGCTTTATTCTTCTGACAATTATGAAATAAGGTATTCCACAGAAGGGATAGTCTTCCAAATAACTTAATCTTTTAATGCCTGAACCTAACTTAATAAAGTATTTGGACTGAAATCTTCCAAGACCATATTGCACATATATTGGACTTCAACAATAATATGTTGGAGCCCTGGTGGCTTATTCCTGTAATCCTAACTACTTGGGAGGCTGAGATTAGGAGGATCGTGGTCCAGGTCAGCCTGAAAAAAAAAGTTCGAGAGACCCCTACCCCATCTCACTGGAAAAAAGCTGGGCATGGTGGTACATTCCTGTCATCCCAGTGACAGCAGGAAGCTTAAAATAGAAGGATCATGGTTCAGGCTGGCCTGGCAAAAAAGAAAATCAAGGAACCTTATTTCCAAAATAACTAGAACACAAAGGGCTAGAGTTGTGACTCAAGCAGTAAGGCACCTGCATAGCAAGCCAGAAGCTCAAGTTCAAACCCCAGTACCACCTCAAAAAATAATTTTTGAACGTTTAAGTTTAATTATACTAGAACTTTTCTCACAAGGCATTTTATCATACATTGAAATATATATTTATCTGACATAAAAAACATTGATATATATATCTAATAAAATAATCAACATACAAAATTAAGAATAAAAATGTGTAAATATAGAAAATCTAGAAAGTCAAGGAAAAAAGTTAGAATGAAAAGGCTCACTGTGGTATTTGTAGTAAGACTGAAATTCAGTTCTAAACTTCGTGGTGGTCAAAGTGACAGGGAATAAGATCAGGTCCATAATTTTTTACTTGTCAGGAATGGAAAAATTATACCATATCTTTAAGGAAAACAAAGTGTGCATACTCTGCAAAAATTTTCTCATGGAGGATATGTTGAACATAATTTAAGTCCTGTGGGTTAAACTTATTATTTTAAATGGAAATTATTGTATTTTCTAGTTTGGTAAATAAAATATTTTGGAGAGCTATTGAAATGTCTCTATTGTTTTCCTGAAGTGGAAAGGACTCAGGATGATCTAGTTTTGTTTGGTTTTTACTTGATCCACACCTCCAGCCCTTTCAGTTTGTTTTTAAGATAAGGTCTTCCTAACTTTGCTTGGCCTGCTCTTGAACAGAAATCCTCTTGGTTTTGCCACCCTAGTAGCTGAAAATGATGTTTTGAGTTCTTATATACTTTTCTTATTGTCTTTTAAAAATCTTCTCTATCATTTTCAACCTATTGGTCGAGTCTTCTCCTGTTGTCCACGTCCATGTGTCTGGTAGAATATTGTCCTATTTGACTAATTTTTTAGCTTCTGATCTGCCAGGCATAGACAGTCTGACAATCAAGCTTGCAGAACTGCATTTAGAGTAAAAAGTAATAACATCATTTATGAGCACTTTACACATGGCCAGAGTCCTAAATACTATATATATATTCTCATTAAGCCTGTCTTCAATCTGATGAGGGAGAAAAATTACTTTTCCTATTCTACAGATAAGAATACACCAATGCTCAGATAGGGTCACCTCGCTTTCATCATGTCTCACATCTGTTGATATAGAGCATGCAGCATGACTGCAGACAGGATCTGCACTAGGTATCCCCTGGTTTTGTTTCTCAAGGCTTTTTCTCCTTTTGCTTCTTGCATTTTGTGTGGTTGCGGTCTCCAACAAGCAAGCTCCTGACAAGTGAGTTATGTGACTGGCCCATTTAGTGTCAGCTGGCTAGTGGATTTTCTCTGACAAGAGAAGATGCTGTCTGAGAGGAACTGGACTTCTAAGGGCTGGACCTATCCCTTTGAATTGCAGTATCTGAACTGTAATCTCTAATCTCCTACTTATTCACTTCTTCAAGGTAAGTCCGTTTATCTGTAAATACTGATTCCTCCAGCTATAAAAAATGTAATATCATAGAGTCTTCCATAAAGTTGGAATGAAAAAAATATGAAACATTTAAAGCACCTCTAGTTCCCTATTTCCATCCTGAATAAGGAATTACCATATCATTTGCAGATACTTTTATAAATGGAAATTTACACAGTTTACTAAAATGAAGCCATGTATTTTTAAAATGTTATCCTTGTTGTTTCACATATTTTCTATAGAAAATGCCTTTTGTGTATTCATGTTTCTAGATCATAATTCGAGTATCCTTTCTGATCTTGCACTCTGCCTGTGCAGAATTTGACAGGGAGTTCAAGTGCATAGCAAAATCCTCTACCTAAATTTAGAAACTGGTAAATAAAACAAAGATAGGAGACTTGGAGTCTGTGGAAGTATAGCTGATCATCTTTTTGGCTTTTAAACAAATGTAAATACTCTAAAACTTGCTCTTAGCAAGTAACTTCATAATCAAGTCAATGTAATAGCACTTTGATCCTTTGTATCACATTTCAGTTGAAGACCTAGGAGGATTTTAACAAATGTGAATGCTTTTTACCTTAGTTCTTGTAGGAAAGGAGGCTCATTATGCTCATGATGGTCAGTTACATAAGGGCTGTTAGGGATAGTGGATTGGCTTTGCATTAATCAAGGGTCTTCAGAGAAGTAAAGCCAACAGGATACGTGCACACATGTAATGTATAATATACTATAAGATATTGGCTCTTGCAATTGTAGAGGCTGAGAAGTCCCATGTTCTGATCTGTAAGCTGGAGACCCCAGAAAGCCAGTGTGTAGGTTGAAGACCTGAGATTTGGAGAGCCAGTGGAGTCAATTCCAGTCTGAGAGTGAAGGCCTGAGAACCAGGAACGTAGAGGGCAGAAGAGCAACATTCAGCTCAAGTGGTCAGGCGTAATGTGAATTCAGCTTTCCTCTGCATTTTTGTTCTATTTAAGCTCCCATGGATTGGATCATGCCCACCCACATAGGGGACAGCAATCTTTTTTATTCATTATACCAAATCAAATACTAATTCTTTCTGTAAACACCCTCATAGTCACACCCAGAAATAATTTTTGAGCAGACATCTGGCCCATCTTATGGTATAGTCAAGTTAAATTAACAACACAGGACAAATATACCTGAGCTTCACGTAGTGAATCATCTTTTACTTTCTGAGGTGGATCCAGTATTACTTAACAAAAATAAACTATGAACTACACCAGTATGTAGAGGTTAATTTTAATAACTTTAGAAGGTTTCTCTTGTTTACATTGGAGTTATGTCTTGACCTTAATAGAAACCTGCCTTGAGGATTTAGGAATGTCCATGAATATAGCATGAGCTGGTGGAAGGAGGAATTCCAGTAGTCATTCAGTATAAAGTGTTGTGTAAGGGAAGAAGGAGGGCACGGGGTGAAGGAGCAGGAATAAAGTGAAGAGAGGTAAGAATGCATGGCGTCTCCTGAATATTGATCTATTTAAGTCTTAGGTGTCTCAGCCTTATGATGAATGAAGACACATAAAGAAATGGAGAAGTTACTTTCACAGGCAGCCTGGTAAGATTCAGGGGAACCAGGAATGTTGCTTTGGTACTAGATGACTGTATGGGACTCTGAGTGGGAAGGAAGTTCGAGCTCTTATATCTACATAAAATATCTGCGCCCCGCCCCAAGGGTTGTTGCTTTTGAAAGCACAGGAGGCAGAGTCTTCAATACTGAATATCTTGAATATGGGTGGTATTAATGAAATGGGCTCATTCAGGAAACTTCTCCGCAGGAATACTGGTGGTGGGTCAGAGCAGAAAGAGGTGCTGGCAGATGTACTGAGTAGTTCTTGAGGAGCCTCTTGTGACCTGCAGATGTGAAAGGGTGAGACTTTACAAGAAAATAAAGTCATGTGAACAAGTAGAAACAAGAGCTAAAGAAAAGCTTGCTACTATTATTCTGAGTCTGTTATCTGAATCCATAGACTGGTGAGGTCAAAAGAAACTCAGGACTCACCTAGTAAAATTAATAAATCATAAAAGAAATCTATGGCCAGGATTGATCCAGACTTTTTGCTTATTACAAACAGAGTAAAGCAAGCCTGCTGTTGAAAGAGAGGTGGCTGAATGTGCCAGATTTAATAAAACAGAGTAAGTCCAGATTTCTTCTTTGGTACTAATGGCATTCTGCCCTTTCCTTGCAGGAAGCAGCCCACCAGGGATGGGGCATTGACAAAAAGTAAAGGAAAATCCCACTTTTTTGCTTGCTTTACCTGCAGTTATCAAGTGAAGGTTCTTCATTGGCATTAATGAGCTGGGACACTTGCACTCCAGGATGCAATGAGAATATACCAAAGGGTTTTGTGAAGTTCTGGCCAAGTACAATCACAGATCCTTCTGCTGATAGGTGGCCAGCCTGTTAGGTGTCCTGCTGACAAGCTGACACTGTAGATTGAATTTGAATCCCAGGGATCTGACCAAATCTTCCCAGAAAATGTCTTCCAAGGTTCCACTTTTATCTGAAAAGTGCTTGAAAAATTTCATTCTTTTCTGTCATGTCTTTTTTTATATGTAGAAGTATGTGTTAAGTTGCTCTTCTTTGAGTAAAATTCGTGCTCCAGAAAATTGTTCAGTCACTTAGAAAACCTTGGCACAACATAGGTACCTCTGGTGTGTGTGTGTGTGTGTGTGTGTGTGTGTGTGTGAGAGAGAGAGAGAGAGAGAGAGAGAGAGAGAGAGAGAGAGAGAGAGAAAGAGAGAGAAAGAGAGAGAATGTACATATATGTATGTTGCATACCTATTGTGATGGTTAATCTTGACTGTCAACTTGATTGGGTTGGGAAATGCCTAAGAGATTAGTAAAAAGCACACCTCTGTGTATGTCTAATTTTCAGAGGTGATTAGATCATGAGGGCTCTGATTTAATGAGTGGATCAATACCTGGATGGATTCATAATATGAAGGCATCATTAGGATGTGATGAAAAATAGGAGGTAGGGCTTAGTTGGAGGAAGAGGTCACTAGGGTCATGGCCTCAGGGCATATTCTTGGGGGCTATCTCTTGTCCTTGCTATTCCCCCTTTTTACTTCCTGTCTGCCATAAGGCAAGCAACCTCTTCCTCGATATGCTCCTGCCACCATGATGTTCTGCCCAAGCATGTGGGGCCAAGCAACCATGGGCTAAAAATTCTGAAATCATGAGCCAAATAATTTTTCACTCCTTTAAGTTGGTCATGTCAAAAGTTTTGTCACAGGAACAAGAAAAATAAGTAACATATTCATGTAAAATATATATGCACATATGGTAAATATATAAATGTATATTTACTTATAGTTTCCATATATGTATATTTTTGGAAACATCTCAACAACATTGTATGGCAGGGCCATTGCTGAGAGCATAGGTACTTCATTGCTGGGGAAAGAGAGATGCTTCTGGGGACCTCAATACAGAGTCTTGGGGGTAAAGTGGGATGGAACATGAAGATTGGCAGGAATGGTCCTGGCTGCCCCACAGTGTGATGTTTCAGCCATGGGTCTGGCTAGGCCATGGTCCACATAGGAGGCTGTCACAGGATTTTGGAAGGACAGCTGGCTGGTTTTCCACTGTAGATAGAAGTGAGCACCCAGGGAACAGAAACAAGTGAAAGAAAACATGTGAGAGGAAACAAACTGCCCAACCTTTCTGGACTTGACCAAAAAGAGAGACTCTTGGTTGCATTTTCCTGACAAGAGATCTAGATTCTGACCACCTGAATTTGATCTTGTAATTTTGTTCTTTGTTGTTTTAGTGGTGGAGGAGGTGTTACAAGGATGTTGTGAGGACCAGTGGGAGATAGTACAAGAAAAATTAGACTTAATATTTACGGTCTGTGTTTATTGCTCCAAGAATGTTGGAAAAGCAATAAAAGGAGAATCTCATACCATGTGAGGCTATTGGCTCATTCCCTGTGTTTGCTTTTTTGTTTCTTTTTAGTGTTCATGATGCTCATTCTTTTTACTAGGGGCTTTGGTAACCACTTGAAATGAGGCTTTTCTCAGTTGGATGTGCACATCAATTTGTCTTTGGTGTTGATCTTGAGTTTTCAAATACAAAAGATGGTAACAAATCTTCTGAGGTTAGGGACCTAGAAATGAGAATGCAGAGTGTTGGAGGGTGTGGTGAAGGAAATCAGGGAAAGGAGGAAGTGCAGGTGGGGGAGGCAGAGAGGGGAAAACAAGAGGAAGCTTGGGCTTTTTTGTTCCCTTCAGAAACTCCATATAGTTTCTGAATAGTCAGTCATGACAGAGATACCTTTTATATGGCAACCATTCTCATTTCCTGGGAGAAATTCGAAGCAGCCATTTCTTCACAAACAAATACTATCCGATAAAAACTAATAATTTCACCCATTAGTGAGATTTCTTAAGACAATTTTTAAGAGAAGTTTTAGGCTCACAGCAAAATCAAACACAAGTTAGAAATTTCCATATACCTCTTACTCCCACACATGCACAGTCCTCCCCATTATCAACATTCCCCCACCCGAGTGGCACATTTGTTACAATGATGAACCTATGTAGACACATCACTATCCACTCAGGGTCCAAGGTTTACACGAGGGTTAACTTTTGGTGTTGTACATGCTATGATCAAATGGATAATGAAACGTCTCCACCATTATAATACCATGCAGAGTATTTTCACTGCTCTGAAAACATTCCTCACTCTGCCTATCCATCACTCTTTCCATCCCTCAAATTCAAGTTGCTTCTAGCAACACTACCTTTTTTTACTGGCTCCATAGTTTTGCCTTTTCCAAAACGTCACCTAGATTGAATCCAAGTGTTCAGCCTTTTCGGATTGACCTTTTTCACTAAGTAATGCATGTTAGGTTGCAGCATATCTTTTCATGGCTTGATAGTTCATTTCTTTTTAATTCCATCATCTGAACATACATGGCTTATTTATTTATTCACCTACTGAAGGATATCTTGGTTGCTTCCAGTTTTGGGCAGTTGTGAATAAAGTTGCTCTAAACAATCCTTTGCAGGTTTTTCTGAGAGTGTGTTTTCAACTCATTTGGGTAAATACCAAGGAAGTCTTTACTAGTACACAAGGTCAGAGTATGTTGAGTTTTGTAATGCACCACCAAAAGTGGCTGGACCTTTTTACATTCCTATCACGAGTACAAAATTCCTGTTGATCCACATCCTCACCAGCATTTGGTGTTGTCAGTGTTTTGAACTTTGGCTGTTCTAATATGCATGTAGCAGTTATTTCATTGCTTTTAAAGTTTGCTTACTGAGTTTATTCTTTTTTTCAGCATAGGGGATTGAAGCCAGGACCTCATGCATGCTAGGAAAGCACTCTACCAGTTGAGTGATGCTCACAGCCCTCTTGTTTTGTTTGAATTTTATTTTTGAGATAGGGTCTCACTAATGTTGTCTGGGATGGTCTCAATCTTTTGATCTTCCTGCCTCTGACTTCTGAATATCTTGGTTGTAGACAAGATAGCTTGGTTTATTATTGATATTTTATAGATAAAATTCTGAATCCATTTGTAAGGATTTAGTCAAGGATGATTATAAAAATGAATGTGTTGATCCTTATGTTAGTTACATTCTTATGTAATCCAGGCTGTATTTCTGATTTATTGCCAATCCTTGATTTTCCTTTTTGTGTTAAATTCCCTCAATGAATTTCCACCTAAATGTCAATGGAAAAGAGGAATGTGCACTATTCCTGAATATTTAAAATCATAGCCATATGCTGGTTCTTATGATTTATAAAATCAGTCCTATTTCCATTCTCATTCAACTAGAGTTGGTTTGAAAGGGAGAGAATTACCTTCTTTACCTCTCTGCCATTTAATTTAGAAGGCAAGAGAACAAAAGGAAAAAAATCTCTGAGCTAAATCCCAAAGTCAGGAAAAATGAAGTAGAGGAAACAGTGTCATTCCTTTCAACACAAACACATGTAAAACACAGATAACACACACACACACACACACACACACACACACACACAAAATCCTTTGGTATAAGTTTATTAGGAAGATTTGGGTAACAATGTCAGTTCTACCTCTTTCTATCCATTGACATTCAATGATAAGTTGGACTCCTTTGGGCCTGTTTTAGCACCATTACAATTGAGATTAAACCACCTGCTTCACCAGGCTCTTGGATTATGTGATGTTGTACAAGCATCCACAATGGTTCTCAACTCTGACTGTGCAAGTACAAACATTTATAGAACTTTAAAATAACAGCAACAACAAGCCCTTCTCAGACTTACTGAGTCTCATCATTACAGGTGAGCAGAGGTCTCAATATTTTGACAAAGCAGCTCTGCAGGCTGTTCTGATGCTCAGTTGGAGTTGAGAGGCACAATGCCTCAGCATCAGATTTCATCATTTTGAGGTGTATTTCTTGCCCAAAAGGGAAGCATAAAAAAAAATGGATTCACATAAAAGCACTGGGGCACCTAATGTGTTCTATTTCCTAGGTAGCAAAGAAAGGCACCCTATTCTGTTTCTTGTCCCCCTGGTGTAAGCAGCTTACACAAGAGTCCTGACTTCCAGACTCAGGCTGCGTTTGATGGGCCCCTCTCAAGAGCAGCCTGTTCTCTTTTCAGCCTCTAAATAGAGTGCTTCTTCCTAATACACCAAAGCAGTTTGATTTTCTTCATGACTTTTAGGGAAAGAGGTTCTGAAGCGTCCCTTAGTAAGCTGCTCTAGAGTTTAAAAGTTTTTGCTTGAAGTGCCTTTTGTATGGAAATGCTGAACTCCCTTTAAGTATTTTCACCTTACTGTTACTTTTGCTCAAAAACTGCCCTTAGGTAAAATCTTGAGAAATTCAAATGCATATCACCCTCTTTCTCTAGTCTATGTGTTCACAAAATGAGGTCTCTGGACAATCATCATCACCAAGAAACATGGTACAGATGCAAAATCTTGGGCTCTTCTGCATATCTACTAATTAATTAATTACTAATTAAGAATCTTGATATGCAGTCTGCATCTTTATCAGGTAAGTCTGATGCAAGTTCAACTTGAGAATCACTCTTCTAATCTAGACAAATATGACAGAGATAAAAATGGTAACATTTTTATGATACTTCTTGACTGCTCTCCTTGCTCTCACTTCTTGCCCCTAGGCAGAGACAGGCTTAGATATTTCTAACTCTTTAAGATAATGGATAGAGTTAAAGAAGCAGAAGCATAAAAGAAAAGTTGAATAAGGTTTTCTGATAGCAGCATTGTTATTATTTTAGACTGGATAATTCTTTGGTTGGGAGAGGGACTGAACTATGATGTTTTAGAATGTTAAATCATTATCTGTGGACTATACCTACTAGTAGCCAATAACCAAAATTCTCTCAAGGTATTTATATCCCCTGGGAGAGGGGTGCAATTGTTGCTAGTTGAAAGTCATTGGTCTGAAACATTGGTTCTCAAACTTGGGTGCTATCAATTGAATTATATTCCCTCCTCCCAAAGTCATATATTGAAGTTGTAACCTCAAGGTGACTTTATTTGCAAATAGGGCTTTAATTATGTAATTAAAATGAAAAGAAATCATAAGAGCAGTATCCTAATCTAGTAAGATTAGGTGACTTTATAAGAAGTAGAAAAGGGCTATCTCTGCCATGTGAGGACACAGCAACAAAGCAGACTCTGCAAGCCAGAAAGAGTCCTCACTGCAAACAGTATGTTTCAGCATCTTAATCTTGTACTTCCCAGCCTCTAAACAGAAAAAAAAATCAATTCCTCTTATTTGAGCAATTCACTCCATGGTACTTTGTTATAGCAGCCTGTGCAGACTAATATAGTGGGTGAATAGACCCACTTGCAGATCACAGAGGCTGAGGCTGGTTGAAATTGCCTGTGTTTTTGTGTTTTAGCAAATGCCCAGGTGATTCTGAAACCTATCAATGTTTGAGAACCACTGGTCTAGAACACCTGATGGAAGAATTGGATCAATCCAGAGCAGAGTAAAAGCATAATGAGAGGGGGAGAAAAGAAGCACATTGGCTGGAATCTGGTGAGGCTGAGCCAGAGGACATTCCACAGAGCAACTGTCACAGTGAGTAGGACTTCAGGGAGACTAGCAAAGGATCTGAGCGTTTTGCTTTGTTTGCAACAAGGATGTGTGCCTCTTTGAGAGCCTGCACTAAACATCTGGAGGATTCCTTTTTGCTGATTTGGGATGATGTTGGATTTGTATATTAATAAAACAATAAAATGACACAGGACATGAGATGTGTTACAAACTGAATGTTTGCATTCCATACCTCCCAATTCAAATGTTAAAGCCCTAATCTTAAGTTTGGCATTTGGAGATGGGTTCTGAAAAGAAGTAATTTAAGTAATATGAGGTTATAACGGTGCACCCTCAACCCAATACAATTAGTGTCCTTATAAAAGAGACTTTTGTCTCTGTCTGTCTCTTTGTATGCATGTACAAGGGAAATTCCATGTGAGGACACAGGAAAAAGTCAACAATCAATAAGCCAGGAAAAGAACCCTCACCAAAAATCAAAATCAAATGTACTGGTAATTGCTTTTTCTGTAACAGGGGTTGAACTCATAGCTTGGGATTACAGATGCATGTCACCACACCCAGTTCATTTGTTGAGATAAGAGTCTTAGGAACTTTTTTCCTGGCCTGGCATGATCCGTAATATTTCTAATCTCTGCCTCCTAAATAGCTGGAATTATAGATACAACCCATTGCTGGCACCAAGATCAAAGACTTATACCCTCCAGAACTATGAGATAACAAATTTCTGTTGTTTAAGCCATTTATTCTGTGCTATTTCTTAATACTGGCAATGTCTTAATATTGAAGTTATTTCAATATGGCCATATAATTGCCTTCATTTAGATTTTAACCAACTCTCCAATGCCAGTGCTTACTACTTCGTGAGTTTTAGCAGAAACTTCACAGTATGGAAGGTCATTTTCAACCCCTTTAGTTCTGTCCATATTGCATGTTGCTACTTCCCGCTTTCCTCACTCCATACATGCTAGTGAGTCTAGTGAAAGGTAGATGGAAACTTCTGTTTAATTTGTCTAAAAACAAATGTGTGGTCCTCCAACACTTTGTCTTGTGCCAGGCTGCACAACATTTGCCTGAGTTCCTCTGCTTTTACAAAAAGTCACCAGCAACTGATATATGTGAGGACTTCTCTCTTGGTCTAAATTCTTTTCTCTCTTTTTCTTTTTGTCCTTTCTTGCCAGTCACTTCTGATGCATCCTCCAACAGTCAGCTTGTAGAGTTGGCTCTGGCTGTAAGCAGCACTTAACAAAGATATCATAGAAGCCAAAATCATGACCACAAAAAGAGATTTCATATACAGACACACTTACTTTTTTTTTTTGCAATTATAGGGAATGAGTGCTTATTTCAAAGTTTTAGCCAAAGCAATATTTTTGTGATTTGTGGCCTCAGTTTCCTAAATAGGTAAAGACAGACTTTTTCAGCAGAGAACTATATTATCATGAAGGTGAAGGAAGATTAAAAGAAAAATCAACATTACAGCCCTGCCACTCAAAAGTGTGTTTCTAGGGCCATCAAAGCTTCTGCTGTCAATTCTACTTAAGCATTCCCCACAGTTTGGCCCCCTTCCCTCCCAGAAGCAGACCTTCTCCTCTGCCACTGCTGCCTTTGATTCAGGCTTGAGTCATGTCCTTTGTGTGTTGAGGGGAGGGGAGGATACCTATAGCTTCCCCAGAGGTGCTGAGAGTACCCCTCCCAGGGAACCTTTTCTCCCCCTGTAAGGAAGGAAGTAAGGCTCTTACTGAACACATCTCAGAAATGGTACGTGCAGGGAGTTAGATAATCATACCATGCTGGTGGTGGGGAGAGGGTTAGATTAAGCTGTCAGAATGGCCAGTATCATAGCACTATATGAAGGAGCCCAGCCCCAGGTTAACAGCTGGGTGAGCAATAGTTCTGTAGAGCACAAGGCAGAAGGCCTGGTCTGTTACACAAGGTTGTACCAACTCCCACGATAGACAAGGGGCTTTCCGAGTGGTGAAAGACCCCAAGTTTGCCTTCTTAGATGAGGGCTACCTCTTCTTTAAAGAATTCCCCTTACAATCAGACAGATCCCAACAACCTCATGAAGTAAGCACACCACAGGTCTACTGCTAAAATTGCTTTAGGTAGATTTAATACTTTAAAAAATTTTTCTTTTATTCATATGTGCATACAATGTTTGGGTCATTTCTCCCCGCTTCCCCCCACCCCTTCCCTTTCTCCCGCCCCACCCTTTCCCTCTCTACCCCCTCACTACCAGGCAGAAACTATTTTGTCTTTATCTCTAATTTTGTTGAAGAGAGAGTATAAACAATAATAGGAAGGACCAAGGGTTTATTGCTGGTTGAGATAAGGATAGCTATACAGGGAGCTGACTTGCATTGCTTTCCTGTACATATGTGTTACATTCTAAATTCATTAATTTTTTTTCATAACTAGCAAATTATATGTAGAAGAGAAAGCATTAAAACCCAATTCTGTCAGAACCCCCAAATCCATACCCTTTGCATAAAACAAAAATGGAAGTGATATTTTCAATAAAATCTAAAGTATTAATAGGAACCCCCATTTCTGTAGACCACATAAAGCTGAGGATAGAAAAGAGAGTTATAACTACAATATACATGATTACTATGGCTGAATTTTGACTAGGATCTATGTAGAGTCTCCATCTTCCTCCTCTTCCCATAAATATTTCTACCCATCCTTGGGTAGTATATTGTGATCAAAAACATTTTCTTCTTGGTTTCTATTAGAATCCACCATTTTCCATTCTTACTCTTGAGTGTTAACATCTTCTTCCCAAGTCTGACACATATTCAGTGTGAGGGTGCCACAAAGTCATCACTGCATTGATACCACCCATACATGCTGAAGACAAAAATATTATTTTTCAAAACAAACTGGATCAGTCCCACCAGTTATTCCTACTGTTGTGTCTTTTCAAGAAGCAGAAGACTAGAAGAGATAGCCCATGAAGATGGTACCTAGAACTCTCCCACTGATACTGGCTGTACATGACAAATTGGAAAGAGACCTGGACTTCTACTAATTGAGGATTTAAGCAAACGCTTCCTTTAGTGTACTAGAAGATTGTCATAATAATTAAACAAACTTACGGTTTCTATACTACTACCAGTGTCCAATGTTGAGCATGCAAAATTGATGCAGCACATTTAAAACAAAATACAACCATAGGACCATTGAGATACTGTTGTATAGCTGGAACTAGCAATTGAGAAATCTGTGCTATAGGCTTACTTTAGTCACGTCAAGCCTGGTGGCATTAGGAAGGTCTTTGAAGCCTTTGTATCCTCAATTTCCTCTTCTGTAAAATAACAGTAAATACCATTTTCCCTAAAGATGAAAGATGCTTAAAATGTTGGACATAGGAAGAAGAGCATCAAGGAACAACTATCAGATCCATGTATTCTGGGCTTGGCAGAGGGTGAGCACAGTGTGCAATGGTGGATAGAAATGATCTTTGCAAATGGAGCCATCTAGGTTTATTGGAGCTTATGGATATGCTGGGGAGGGAACTTTGTGCATACAAATTAAAAAATTTCACTCCTAATTTAAGAAGGACCAAACTTTGAATATGTGAATACAGGACTGAAACCTAATATATGAGAGGTCTAACTTCAGGAAATAAATAGATTTCAGTTTGCTTCCCCCTTGCCAAAACTTAGGGTATTTGGTTCAAATATGAGAACATAATATTGATAATATCAACTTCTCCTGTTCCAAACATATGTTCACTAACTGTGTCTTTGCTTGCCATGATTTTTTAGACACACTTTCTTCCTTTGAAAATACCCTGTGGAATATATATTTCTTTTTTCTGAATGAAAATGAACCAACAATGCTTTGTTTTAAAAAAGCATTTTGAGAAGATTCCTTCAGATAATTGAAGGTGCCCTGGGGTGACACCACTTCAGGTCTGGAAATGACTGTGTAAAGCAATGTCACTGATGATCAGTGCAAGCCAGGTCATGTTTCAAATGAAGACAGACAAAGGGAGAATCACATGGAATACAGCTGCAAAGACTGACTTCTAATCCTGTCCACACCAGCATGAACTCTGGCTTCCACAGACTGGGGCTCCTGACCCACTGGACATCTTAAAAACAAACAAGAGGTCCAGCACCACTGCCTTTTAAAGAGAATTCCTTAATGCCTTCTGGTCTTAAGGTGTTGGCCTAAGAAGCCATGGAACTCATGTTATTCTTCCCTGGCAGGAAAGGTGCTCCCTACTCAGTTCTGTGGTTTGATGTGCTATTGTTTAAGTTCAGTGTTACTATTTATTTTTCTATAGTAACTGTGGAAGTAGCTTAAAACCTGGACACAATTGCCTCTTCTTTAAACACCACACCAGGCAGTCTGGGACTCCAATTTTGGACATCTTCTGAGTCCAAACTGACTATGAGTTTCATTTCCTTATCTATAAAAAGGTGTTCATGAGAACCAACTTGCTGTTGTGAATTTTAAATGAAATAATCTGTACAAGTGTCTTCTATAGTCTTGGTTCAGAATAGCCATTTGATAAATGGGAATGATTATTGGGAGAAGAATAAGGCTCTAAGATACAGGAAGTATGGGATCTATGTTTAGTTCAGCCTTTAATGAGTTTTGTGAGCTTAAGCAAGTCACCTAGCTGCTCTGTGTTTCAATTTACCCATCTATCAAATTGTCAACTGGTATTTGATGGCTTACCTGTTGCGGTTGAGAGAAGATTGCCTTGCAAATATTAGGGCTTACCACATATTTGTCTAAGGATCAAATAGATATGGAAAGTACTTTGAAAAGTTAATATGACTACACAAACACACACATAAGCATATCTTAAAACACAATTTTTGTGTCTACATTCTTAAAAATGAAAAAAGTCCTAAGGTGACTAAGAAAACACCTCATTTTTACAGAAATTTTTCTTTATTTGAAAAATCATGAGTCTAGTCTGATTATGGTAGCATATTAAAAATAATAGGCTTATTGGGCAAAGCCATACAAAGACTTTAGAGTCTGTAGAAAGCCCCTAGTATATTCCACCAAAGGACATTAAGATGAATGCCAAGAAGGGTTTTTTTTTTTTTTAAATCTTTCCTTCTTCCCCTTTCTCCACTCTGAAACAATCATCAATTACCCTTATCCACCGGCACCATCTCATCTAAGTTCATTTTCAAGATGAAGTTTCTTCGTTGGATGGTGGCTGTCCAATCCTCCTTCTGTCCATCACTGACTGCCTCAGAGCTGTCCCCAGATTGACAGTTTGAGAGCGAATCAATAATAATTATCTGGCTGCAGCCATGGTGAGCTGTGTAATTCTGCCATGGGACAGCATTGTGCAAACAGAGCTGCATGTCTGGCTGCAGGTTTAAATATGCAGGCCCAGGCTGTCCATTTAGGTGTGCTGATCATGTGATTACCGGGAGGTAGTGCTTCTTCCTCGTCTGCATTAAAATCCTTTCCAATGATACACTCACCTTCGGGGACTCTGGCTGCTGGCGGGCATTGCACTATGTAAAATGCTGTCTTCAGGTCCCTGGAACATAAATCAGTGATTTAAAGGCACAGGCCTGGGAGAGGAGACACACGTTTCTTTAGTTCTTTGTGCAGACTGATGGAGAGTGTAGAAACACGAAGAAATGAATAAGGTCTCAAAGCTGTTTGGATGTATATGGGTTTTACCTCATTCTAACTAACCAGTGAAGATAATTGCTTTTTGAAATTATTTGTATCTCAGTTGAGAGATCAGAATGAGTTTGGTAAAATAATGTTGATTTTAGGGGTACAAGTTCAGCATTTTCCATTCATACAAGAAAATGTTGGCTTTACTGAGTTGCATATAACTTTATTCTCTTTAAAGCAACTTCAGCATCTTAAGTAGATAGATGTTGCTAGTTGCTGATGTGGTTGTCCATATGAATAAGCAACCCCAGGTCATTGATCATATTTATATCAACTGGATATTGAAGGCAGTTTGGTTTCTTTGGTGTTATTTTTAGGAAATCTGCTTCTATTAAGAAATTAGAAGAGGGGGAGGTCTTGGGCAGGAAGAGCAATTTTTTAATGGAATCTCAGTGACAGCAAAACGTGCAACTGAAACCTCCTCCCTTCCATAATTCCTTCTTTTCTTTTGTCAGCCAACCAATCAACCACCTGCCTTTATTAACCGTCTCCTACTTGTAGGGCATACATATGAACCTCCAAGAACTAACTAGGGACCTTTGATCCAGAGAGGAAAGTACTAATTGCCAAAAAAAAAAACCCAAAGAAAATGGAAAAGGGTTTCAGAGCCTGGACAGATTTCCAGCTAGGGGATTACATTTGTAGCTGAACCCCCCTGTGATCAAAGCATACACCTGCTTTTTTGGAATGAATTAATTAACTATTAAGATACTAGGGAGCCAATTAAAAATAAGGCAGTGGTGAGTTAAAAACAGCAAACAAACGTGAAGTATAACCATTGGGCATAGTGGGGACAATTTTAAAAGATCTCAAAAAAGTTATGAAAATAGAAACCTATTAAAATATAGGCTGTGGAAAGCAATAAAGAAAATAACATGATTACATATAGAAAGATATTCTTTCAGATTTTTACTCTCTTTATTGAGTTGAATGATGCCCATCATTCTATTCTGGTTTTTGACACTAAGAATTTTATTGTATTATTAATTTATTTATTTTGTCAGTGGTGAGGTTGGAACTCAGGGCTTCACAAAGCATTCTACTATGTGAGTCACAACCCCAGCTCTTTTTGCACGAGTTTTCAGATAGAGTCTCACACTTTTCTGCCTCTGTCTCCCACATAGCTTGAATTACAGGCATGTACCGCCACACTTGGCTTCTTCTCACTAGAATAGGGCCTCACTTACTTTTTGCCTGGGCTGGCCCTGAACTATTATCTTCCTATTCCTGCTGCCCAAGTAGCTAGGATTATAGGTATGAGCCACCAAGCCCGGCTAAAACTAAGAATTTTAATCTTTACCTCCTCGATGAAAATTTTTGGATTTCTTAAATTCCAGTGCAGGTTTCTCTGAATTCTTATAGCCCTACTGATTACATTGCTCATTTGACTGCTAGTATTAGCTGCCTTTCAGAATCAGAAGATCCTTTCAGGTTATCAAAAGGCATTCCTGTATATCTACAAGAGAAATATGAAAATAATGAAGCACAACATAGCCATAATCATGAGAAAGATTAAGAATTCAGCTCCATCTCTTCACCTCCAAAGAAAATGGAGAAAGCCTTTAGCTTGTTTGGGGCCAATGATCAGGGGATTTCAGGCAAAGTAACTTGTACTGTGTTATAAAGGACCACAGTGAATTAAGAGTTATGGCTACTATGGTAGTAATAGTAAGATTAAAGTTATCTGTAGCTCTTTCTGCTGTCTTCCCCTTACTCTCACCCCTGTTTCTCCTGTTGAAGGAAAAAAAGGTGTGTGGGGGGGTGAGTGCCCTACAGATTGAAAGAGGGCTAAGGGATGGAATTAAATTGCTCTGAGCCTTGCACACCAGCATCCAGTGCTGTCTAGTCAACTCACTGTGAAGAGAAGAAAGAAATGTAGGAGAGAGTTAATTGGAAAAGTTGGGATAGGGGCTCAGTAGGATGCAGAAGTTGCAGGTGTGGTCTGCAAGAACTGCTGGGGAAAGCAGATGGCTCAGGAAGAGGAACGGACTGGGTGGTCAAGATTTATAACACAGAATCAGAACCAACATTGGTACAGAGTGCAAAACAATTATCTAACTCCAGGGCTGGGCTCTTGTGCATGTGATCTATGCAGTCACAAGGGCCAACGCATAGAAGGGCCCCTTGCTTGGCTTAATGAACTGCTTTAAATTCTGAGTAATTTTTCAATGAAGAGTTTCATTTTGCACTGGGTATTTATTTTTTTAATTTTTATTGTTTTATTATTCATATGTGCATACAAGGCTTGGGTCATTTCTCCCCCCTGCTCCCACCCCCTCCCTTACCACCCACTCCGCCCCCTCCCTCTCCCCACCCCTCAATACCCAGCAGAAACTATTTTGCCCTAATTTCTAATTTTGTTGTAGAGAGAGTATGAGCAATAATAGGAAGGAACAAGGGTTTTTGCTGGTTGAGATAAGGATAGCTATACAGGGAGTCAACTCACATTAATTTCCTGTGCGTGTGTGTTACCTTCTAGGTTAATTCTTTTTGATTTAACCTTTTCTCTAGTTCCTGGTCCCCTTCTCCTATTGGCCTCAGTTGCTTTTAAGGTATCTGCTTTAGTTTCTCTGTGTTGAGGGCAACAAATGCTAGCTAATTTTTTAGGTGTCTTACCTATCCTCACACCTCCCTTGTGTTGCACTGGGTACTTAAAATTGCATAACTGTTCCAATCTAATATGGTCCAAATTTGGGATTGCACAAAAATATTGCAGGTAAGCAGTGATAAAAGGTATTGGCAGTGTTTCAGGGGGGAAAGTTTGTTCTCTAAAACAACAATATTTAAAGCCCAGGTCCTGGTCTCTCCCATAGAATTGGAATTCTTTTAAGAGAAAGGCCTCTTTCTGAATCATCCATAATTTGCACAGTGTACATTCTGATATTTGATGCAGCGTTCAATAATATGTTGACTGATTGATCAAAGAATCAGATGGAAATTGGTTCATTAATATCACTATTGCCACTAGAATCATAAAGTATTGTTATTCCTTATGTGGTTTTGTGAATATACAGTAAGCTCAAAGAGAAAGTGCATGCTTTAAATATTTTGCATGGGAGAAAGGAATGAATGCAAGAAAGGCACAAAGAAAACCACATTAAAATATGGTAATGATCTTTTTCTGATTTCAACAGTTTGTACAATATGTTCCATATTCAGCCCCTGAGAGGAACAGGAATAGATTCTTGGGACTGATGGACAGAAGTTTAATGTCCTATTTGGTGGCTATAAGTGTTCACCATGGAGTCCAATGGCTAACTTTGAAGACTGGCTTTTCTGATAACTGACTATACTCTATTGAACTTTCTTTGCCTCAGTTTCCTCATCTATAAATTGAGAATAAACACTAACTACTTCACAGAGTTATAAAGCTGAATAAGATGATGTATCATTATGGCTTGGATTATAACTGCCCCACAAAAGTTCATATGCTAAAAGTTTGGTTACCAGTCTGGCACTATTGGGAGGTGGTGGAACCTTTAGAAGGTAGAGACTAGCAGAAGGAAACTAGGTTATTGTAACCATATCCTTTAAGGGGATGTGAGGACTCCTTCTCCTTCCACCTTTCTCCTCCCTGGCTCCTGTGAAGAGAGCAGCTGTGCTCCACTATGTGCTTCCTGCCATGATGTTCTGCTTGGCCACAGGCACAGTGATGGGACCAAACAATGATGGACCGAAGCCATGAGCCCAAAACAAATCTTTTTCCCTTTAAGTTGATTATCTCAGCTATTTTGTTACAGTGCCAAAAAGCTGACCAACACATGTATATTTTCACACTTAGTACAGTATCCAAGACACAGAAAGTACTCAATAAATATTCATGATCATTATAATGATGATGATGTTCTGAACAAAAAATAGGTGGGGGGAGGGGGGAAGAAAAGGTATTTGAGACAGTGAGGCATCCCTAAAGTGGACAGAAAGATCATTGAGTGGAGATACTTATTGGTGGGAAAGGCAGTTTCATGCATTCAGTCTTTCATCTCCTGTTCAACCATGTCAGAATAGGCATTGGACTTGGACACACTTACCAAGAGACAAATGGCCCACACAGATGTGCTAGGTATGTCACTCTGTGTGGGAATATGTCTCTCTGTCTGTTTTAGACTCAATGGCTATCAGACATGCCTCCCTCCAACTTTCTGTGTTTTAGACCCTTATGGGACGGGTTTAGGTCTTCCACTCCACTCACCCGTGGAGTGGATCTGATGGTCATGGCAAGCTGGCACATTGCAAGGGGCTGAATTGTGTGCACCTTGTTTCCTCTTGCTGTAAATAAACCAGGTGCAACTTGAGCCCAGTATTCATGTTGACTGTTTTTAGTGACCTTGAATCATTCACTGGTTTCTCTCTGCAGTATTTAACTGCCTTTTGTCCTGGGCCCCACAGACAGCAAAACGCTTGCATTTAACTTTAAGGCACTACTCAGGGTCAGCAGGAATTTTCCTCAAATATCCTCTAAAACTTATCTCATGTTCCTTGAAGGTGGGTACCATAAAACTGAGAAGAGCCGTTTATCATTATGGAGAACAGGTATGAGCTGGGGCTTTGATAACCCTGCAGCAGCAGAGATGGCAGCATTGTCACCAGCCATCCTGATGGTAGACAAATTGGTGGTGACCTCAGGGAGAAGTATGAGTTGCAGCAGTAGCAGCTCTCAGTGTGACATATCTAGGTAAACTCAGGGAACTTCATCCAACTTCTTTGGGGACAACTTTCCTCATGTATAAAATAGGAATAGCAAAAGTGCCTATGAATGAAAGTGTTGGAGGGAATCACTAAGTTGAGATGATTAAATAAGTTAACATATATCAAGCAGTTAGTATACTGTCTTGGGATCAGTAAACATCAGTTATTATTTTCATTAGTATTTCTGCAGACAGTAGCAGGATCAGTGGTGAGGAGAGCAATAGAAAATGAGAACAACAGCATAAATTCCAAAATGATGGCTCTGTTTGGATCTTAGCACTCAAGACCAAGTTTTGGTCTGAGACTCTTTCTACAGCCGTGGATGGTCTCAAGAGGTTTAAGTAATAAAGCAAATCTGAAGCACCACTAACAACTCTCTTTCTGAGAGAAGCAAGAGTCAGAATTGAGAGGAAATCTTGACTCAATCACTGTGTGACTGTACTAAATTTGCTGAACCTCTCTGAACTCATATTATTTTCAATATGGACAGTCAAGATCAATGACAACTACATTATAAGGTTGTCATGAAGATTAAGGGAGGAAATGTAAATCAAAGGCCTTTTCTGGGTCCCAAGAAATATAAACATTTTCCTATATTTTATGCTAACTACCCTTTAGGAATCAATGGGGGAAGCTATTGTTTTCCTCATTTTATAAATGAGGAACTAAGTGTAGAGGCATTAATTTTCTGAGTCAATGACCAGTGAAGGACATAGCTAGGACTTGAAACCTTTTTTTTTTTTTCTGAGACTAGCCTTCTATTTTCCTTTCCTTTTGAAAACCTTAGGACCCCTTTTCCATATTAAATTGTCACCTAAATTCAATCTGCGAAATGTATCCAAAAGAAGCTACTTCTCTTCCTCTTCCCAATCCTGTCCTTGGTTCCCAGGAACCTTAACTTACAAACCATTGCCTTCTGCATAGACAATTCCTGGATAGCAGAGTCCTTAATTTACTGCCCTCTCTGGTTCAGCCTCTGAGGTGAGATGTCATTCTGATCTGGCAGGTTGAACTAGGAGACCTCTGGAGCTCTGAGTCATGGATCTATTACCACAGAGCTCAGGACAAAGATATGACATATGTTGGGAACAATGGAAGTACCTGGCTGAGCACTAAGCCAGTTCCATGAAACAGTCTATGACCCTGGAAAATCTCTTGTGCTGCTTCTTACTGGTACCACATATGCCTCTCAAACTCCTAGAGAGCTATGTTTTTTTCTATTTCTAGGACAAATGGAGAATCTGGATAATTATTGCCTGGTAAGCAACCAAAGATGAAACCAGAGTTCAGAAATAGCTTAATTCTGCCAAGGATGGTGGAACAAAATTAATTCCAGCTGGGCAAATAGCTCAAGGTCAGGATGTGTGCATCTAATATTTCTCACTGCAGGGTCTGAAGCCTGTAGTGTCAGGAGTGTTGTGCGTGCTCAGTGGTACCTTCAGTGGTAATGCTATAAGAGCCCTGACCTTTGCTATGGGCACATAAAAAGCAGTTTTTTTGGCTTCTAAAACTACATCCATTTGTGGAACTACATTAAGCACAGGGGACAAAGCACAACTTGAGATCAGCAACTTCCTGCTAGAACAGAGTTTGGGGGAAAGTCAGACAAACGTCCCCTCAAGTTTGATTGTTTCCCCCTAGGGCTTGGTGAAGATGCTGGGAAGGTGGATGTCCTGCTAGAGAAGCCCACACCTGCAGATTGTATAGGGACTATGCTTTAATGAGGAAGATGGGTGAGAGCAATGCTTGCCCTATCTTTGCTTTCTGTGACTCTTGGTGGGACATAAGAGAAACTAATGGTCAGTAAGGCTAGACAATGCAGGAGAATAGAGTTGGAGCCAAGAGACACAGGATTGCCTGGGCCAAGTAAGGAGATACTAACAAGGGATGTAACTGAAATGCAGAGAGCCAGGGGAGGCTGCTGCTTCTATCAAGGTCTTTTGTAAAGAGAGTTCCCTCTAGAAAGTCAGACACTACTTGTAGATAATAATGTGTGCTCCCCAATGGAGACTACCATACAGCACAGGCTCCCAGATATGATGGAAACAGCCTGAACAGGGCTGGGCGAAAGGTGAGGGAAGAGAGCCTAGTGAAGATCACTCACAGGGTTGGGTAAATGCAGGGTTGATGTTTTCTTGGTCCTAAAACAGGGTGAACTAGAAATTTCTACTTCCCCTTTTCTCCTTCCTGCTCCAACACAGGGCTGGAGCTTCCTGGAAGAAAAATTGAGTCTTAGAAGCAAACCTAGTTCCCTCTTCCATTCTCCTGCAGGCACAGTTTTAGTTTGTGTAGACTAGAACTTTAAATTGGGTCTGAAGGAGATGGTTTAAACTGTCTGGGGCTATATTTTAATAACACAAAGGGTCTAAGAAATGGTGGAATTGGACTAGGTTGCCATCAAAGAAGTCATTATCAAATAAAGAATGGAGAATTGATGTCATATGGTTGAAGTGTTGACATTAAAAAAAGCAAGCTGACATTAAAACCTATTGAGAGTCCTTAAGAAGGTATTTATAGATGAGCTGGTGCCTCTGAAGAGGGAAGAAAGGGAAGGCAGAGTGGAAAAGCAGTCAGAGAAGGAAACTGAAAATTATCTGCTTTCAGAATTAATGGTCATGTGGAGGGACTGGATATGCAATAGGGCTAACTTTGAATTCTGGCTTTGTTACCTATGGCTGTGTGATTTGGCCAAGGTACTCATCCTTTGTGTCATGTTCTTGCAATAGAAATAAGAATACTCTTACTTTACAGTACTGTTGTCAGAATAAGTGGCACAGGATAAATAAAGTACCTGGCAATATATTTTAGAACCTAGGAGATGGCCAATTAATGTCATCTGTTTTCCTTTTCTTTACCTCTATTCTCTGAAGGGATGGAACTTGTCACAGTGTACATGTAGGAGTGTTTGTGTGAGTTGGCTGCATGCTAGAGAGCAAGTTTCTTGAGAGGTAATTTTGTAAAATACAGGACTGGGTGAATAGGAACTCTTGACAAAGAACAGCAACATTATGCCTCTAGTTTGCACAAGAATATACACAATCTATTTGTAAAGTCCAGAAGCATTTGAATTGAGGGCTTAAATTTATTTATTGTTTATTTTTTATTGTTGTGCTGGAGGTGGGTACATTGTAGCATTTATAAAGGTTTTTACAATGTATCAAATATATCATACTTGTATCCACTCCTCCTCTAATTCTCTCCCTCATATCCCCTTCCTAATTCTTGGAACTGTTTGAACAGATACCATTTTTGGATTTACATATATGTGTATACACTGTTTGCACCATGTTCATCCTCCTACCCCCTTTCCCTGCCACTTCCCCTCTCCCACCAGTCCAATCTCTCCCCCTACCCCCATTCTGCCCTCCTGTTCTCTGATTTTGTAGAAGAAAAAACATAAAAGATAATAAGTGAAATATGGCTTGTTTGCTAGTGTGAGATAAAGGTAGCTATAGGGAAATTCCTGTGTTGTTTCCATGCATACATGTATTACAACTCCAATTAGTTCATCTCTACCAGTCTTCTTTATTCTTCCTTAATCTGCTTCCCATGGTGGCCCTGGCCAGTTTAAAATTTCTATAATTATCCCTATACAGTGAGCACATCAACCTCATTCAAGATTTTGGTTTCCTTCACTTGCCCTATCCCTTCCTTGCACAGCCTCTCCTTAGTGTGACCCGTGTCCAATAATAGTACTGCATTTATTTTAGGTCTATAATCTGCATATGAGGGAGAACATGTGGCTTTGGTCTTCTGAACCTGGTGAACTTCACTTAAGATGATGTTCTCCAATTCCATCCATTTACCTATGGATGACAAGATTTCATTCTTCTTTGTGGCTGAGTAAAATTCCATTGTGTATAGATACCACATTTTCTTAATCCATTCATCAGTAGTGGGGCATCTTGGCTGTTTCCATAACTTGGCTATTGTGAATAGCCCTGCAATTAACATGGGTGTGCAGGTGCCTTTGTTGTAACCTGATTTACATTCCTTTGGGTATATGAGGGCTTAAATTTAAATGTCACTGAAAGTGCAGAAACTCCACAAAGCCTGACAAAAGTCATGCTGCACACATAAAAAAACATATTACTCACTTCAGTGGGTAGTAAGTCCATGGACCATAATGATGATATATGGATAAGATGAATAGCTTTCAAGATGTGTCAGCATAACTGTGGGGACTAGAAATGGAGCTGGCTTTTAAAAAACTTGTAATCTATAGCATAGAAATTATCTTTGGGCGTTGCTTTCTTGAAAGTCAATCTCATTTTCCTGCCAGGTAACTATCAGGGAGATTACCAGGGACAAATTTGTGGACCTTGTGTTCCAAGGACATTTTTGACAATATTCATTTGTCTAACAAATTTCTAGGTTTTCTTTGTCTTTTCCCAGATATTTTTAAGTAAAAGAGGGAAAAAGTAAAAGAATGCCAGATAATGCTGAGTGAATGAAGAGGACTGACCATAAAAACAAGAAGACTAATGTATACAATGAACCACATTTGGACTTTATGTCATGTTATGAAAAGGCAAATCATTTTGTTTACATGAACAAAGACATTAATTTCTTTGTCTTGAAAGTTATTTTAGATTTGTTCCTTCTTTTCATCTCCCAACATTTTTTTTCCTTTTTAGAAGAAGAGTAGTTACTACTTTGGTCTTTCTTAGAAATCTAATACTCTTCTCATTATTGTGATAATAGTGTTTATGCTGTGATATCAATGAATTTTTTCCAGTGGAGTTTCCATTTTAAAGCTCTCTATTAAGACCTTCTAAATGTAGCCATAAATATTTTTCTGAAACAAGGAGGTTTGAGTTTTAGTCCTTTGAGGGAAAAAGGTCACAATTCCTCAGCTATATTGGGATACTGAAATCAGAACTCATTAGAAATAGATGTGAAGAAAATTTTTAATATTCATAGAAGGTAAGGTTTTTGATCATTTTTTAAAGTAAGAAAATCTAAGATACCCACATTGCTTCAGATTTAGTTGGGAAATGGAATATACCTGTTTTAGCTAGTAGTACTAGTCTCCACATTTTACAGAAATTAATAATTTTATGGTTTAATCTGCCCAGTACTTCCAAAATTGCTAACAATTTAGCTATATTATGATTTTAGGGAAGATGTTATATTTTAGGTAGGCATATGTGCAATAAATTAACATCAAACACAAAATGAAATCAAAGAAACATAAGACCTAATGAATGCATGAGTGAAATAAAAAGAACTCTTAATACTATTTCTTAATACAATTGGCAGTGAGACCTCTTGGCTTAGTACACAAACAGAGGAGATAGGGAAGAGAAGTACTGGTATTTTACACAGTTTAATCTTCCATGAATGTATTTAATTTTTAAAAGGACATGAGAACCCTTTGAGAATTCTATCACAGCCTCAAATTCTACTACCAATTCCACATTTTATTCCTAGTTAATATAGTGATAAAATTTAATATGCCTTAAATAAAATAACATTGAAAACTTGCAAGTACAGCATCACTGGATAAATGGGAGAGATACATTCCCTACAAGAGAATGTCTATATTTTTAACTCTTTAAAATCATCATAATTATAGCATCTAGAATCTAATTATTCTACTAGGAATTGTGTTACTAACACAATTCCAGAGATCAGGTATATCGTGAATTTCTTAGGGTTAAGGGGTTTGTGCATGGGAGGAGATCACGGTTGTTGGGGTAGGGAAGGCAAATTAGTATAAACAGGAATTGAGGAATTCCTATGTGTACCTCAGTCTTAATAGCTTAAAACTTGAAGCCAGAAGGGTCTTCCACACTTCTATTCAGCAAACATTCTCCCCAGTTCTTATACTCATTCACATCTAGAGGTTCCAATGTTGGATAATCCTGGAATGGAGCATAATATGGAAATAAACTTCTACAAATATTTATTCATCTACTTGGCTTAGCATGGTTAAGGATGGAAGTACCTCATGAACCAAAATGCATGTTGCTCAACTGCTAATGGAAACTTCATTCTAGAGCAGACCAAAACATAACAGGATTCATGGTGTGGATCTCTTAGCCATTTTCACCCAGTTTTTAGAGACTTTCTACCTAATAGCCCACCTTCAGCATAGCACTAATATCTTAACTGTGGCTTTTGGTCTTCTAGCTTTTTGATTTGAATAAAATTTATCATAAAGAAACTATCAGAATATTTGAATAGGTCAACTAGAAAGAATATCAGATAAGCTGTAGAGGAGACACTCAATTTCTGCATTTCATTCCTGTTACAACTTTCCTGTCATTTCAACTGCTTGACTGTAAATTTCTCTGGACAGTTGCAGCCAATGGATGAAACAGGGTAGCAGGCTGCCCTTGGTTATAATCATTAAGGCAGAAGTTCCTCTGGCCTACAAGAGGCTTGTTTCCCACATGTCTTTGATATAATTGTCTCAGATTTTGTGGACTGTAGTCTTTAGAGAAAACTTGGTAACAGTTTTGGCCATAATTTACTTAAGGAGCTTTTTCAAGCAGAATGTACTTTAGGGAAAAGATAACTTATTAAGAGCATAGTTTAAATCCTACAAGTATTACTGGGCTGCAATTTTTCTGAACTGCTCATAACAATGGACTCTTCAGAAACCAAACATCTTGGGTGATCTTAAACCATGTTCTACCCATATAAAAAAAGTCCCCCATTCACTTTAAACAGCAGACATATAAGTTTGCTGTACAGTATACCAAAACTTCAGATGAAGTCCCCCTTTTAATAAGTTACAATTACTTTTTGTCTCTTTATTTTAGGGAAGAGCTGCACAAACTGGTCACTTTTGTGGACTTTTCAGTGGGCATAGATTGAATACCAAGCTGTAGAAATTCTCTAAAGGTCAATGATCATACTGATTTATACTTTGAAACCTTTATCAGAACAGTGCCTGCAAGACTGAACTTTTAACAAGCTGTTAATAATGTAAATCACTGTGAAGCATTAACTGATGTTCAAAAAATTATATTTAATGATTATTTACTTCTCAACTTAGTAAATACAATTCACAATTTACATTAGCATACTATAGGCTCTTAAAATCCATACAGCAGAGAAACCTATTCAATCCTGTCTATTCCAGTGTTTCCTAGTATTATTGACCATGGAAGACTTTCAGTGAATATTTCATATTAGATCCCGAGGAAATGGATGTCCTACAAAACCCAATGTGGTAAAGTTCAATTCAAGGTGATTTCTAATAAAAAGTGGAATGTGTCCAATGCCTTCCATCTGTTGGTGTGATACCACTTTTAGTTAAATTTAGCATCTCAAGGAACAATATAGAATAATGGCACTGTCAATCTTTCACAGAACTTTATAACTATGAACTTTGGCTCCTATGTAAAATATAGAAATTACTTTTAGACAAGACATGCCTGCATTCACTCTGGCCTATGTCTTAGATTAGACATTTATATCATTGCATTGTATTTATCTAATAAGGCAAATCTAATCACTACATAAATATCAATTTCATAATCTTCATAAGGATGCCATAAGGAGAACAAGACACCAATTTTATGGATGTAGGACTAGAACGCAAGAAGTTAAATAACTCATTCAAGTCAACACAATAAGTGATAAAGCTGGTTTTAACCTCATGCAGCTGAAAAACAATATGTTACCTTTCTCCACTAAGCTATACTAGTGCCTTTTGGCCCTGTCCCCAAATCATTAATCCTCATGCATAGCTTTCCTCTCCCATACATCCATGTTGTTCTGGCTCTGTAAAATTGGGAGGAGCAAATCAGTTCTCTTCCAACATGAGAAAGGAAGTTTAAGGTAAAATCAGCACAGGCTTCACATCTTTCACCTTGATGGAGTTGAATTCTACTACTACAAAGGTGACTTTTATCAGTTTTTCCTTTCTTTTCTCATTTTTTTCCTAGAACTGAAATATGGATCATGTTCTGCCTCTTTATATCCAATTAGCCAGAGAGGAAGGGAGATCGAGTGGTTGGGACTAAAGTCTTTGAGCCAAGTTCTCATTCTCAATTTGCCACTAATAAGGCAGGTGACCTGAGACCAGTCACATTACTTTTCTGAGCCTCAGTTCTCAGATCTATAATATAAAAGACTCATACTAAGTGATTTTCAAGCCCCTGTCCAGAGCTACAATTATATACATGGTATTTACTTTCAAGTTGTTTTCTTTATTAAAGATGATCAGAGTTACTGAACAATGTGTTCTTATACTCCTTGAACTGTATATAGGGAAAAATGTCATTTACATTCTAGTCACATACAGAATTTTTGGCCACCAATCGTGTGGGTTTTCCCTCACACTGATCGATTCTCTAACATCAATGGTGTGTCTTACAAATTAACCTCATTCTGACCCTAACTACTCAGTGTTAGCACAGACCCTACAGGATAAGGGCTCAGACCCATGAGACTGCCCCTTACAGTGGATGTCACTTACAAGTGGTGGGTCTCCAGGTTACCCACAACTTATATTGAACATTGATACAAATCAGAAACTCCTACAACTCTTCTTCAAGTTCAATTATTCACTAAATAGCTCATAGAACTCAGAAAAAGTTTATTTTCTAGATTATTGGCTTATTATTTAAAAAAGGAAACAACACAGAAACAGTCAGATGGAAGAGAGGCATAGGGCAAAATATGGAGGAATGAACATTAAACTTCTAGCCCCTCTCCAACTGCATCAGCCATCCAGCACCTCCATATGTTCACCAGCCTAGAAGCTATCCCACCCCTATACTTCAGGGATTTTTAAAAATAGAAGCTTCATTAAATGTGCCTGGTCAATTTTTAACTCAGTCTCTAGCCCTTCTCCCTTTCCTGGGAATGGGAAGGGTAGGACTAAAAATTGTAAGTTTATAATCATGGCTTGGTCTTTCTGGTGACCCCCAAATCCAGGAACCCATCATGAGTCAACTTATTAGAAAAAAGAAGATATTCCTGTTATCTAGGAAATTCCAAGGGACAAGGAGCTCTGGGTTAGGAACCAGTGTCAAGGACTATAATAACAAAAATACACTAGGACCCCAATTTCTTAGAAAATTATAAGGGTTTTAGGAGGACTGCCAGGGATTTGGGGAAGAAGATTAATAATATATAAGTTAAGAAAATGTCCTCAATATGTAGGCTATGATCAGGTGACTCTGAAGGTCAGTGTTCCTTCCTTTCTTTCAAAAAAACTTCTCACCAGCTTAGTAGCTTTCAAGAAAAATACCAATTTGTCTAGGATCATTCAAGATAAATAAAAATCTAGGATCTGCCAAAATTATGAATTTATGAACCAAGACAATATCCATTAATATATCTCCAGTAGTGCTTAGCACACTGTGGTACATATAGTAGGGATGTAATGATTCAATTGAACTTAACTTGGCAGATTTGTTTGATTAAGCATTTAATCAGCTCATGGTATTCATTGGGAACCCCACAGGGTGGGTACAAGAAGCACCCTGAAAAGTGACATAGAATGTTGCCATATGTACAGTTTGATGGTCAACTTAGTAAAGAGGATATTCATGCTTAATGCAACATTTACTGAACATGGGGTTTCCTCTCATTTTCTCATAAAAGAAATCAAAATCTTCATAAGGTCATCAAAAGTTAAAGGAAAGACTATTAAAATATAATATTAGAATGCAATGCTGGAGTATCTAAATGTATCATGAGTCATGTTTCAGGGTATGACAAAAGTGACAAGATTGAGGCCCAGGATATTCCTATCATTCAAGGCAAATAACCCCAAATGGTGTAGTTCCTCCACCATCACACCCTACAGAGACTGGTGGGGCTATGCCATATTAATAGGAACTCCAAATGGATGGACAAAGAGTTAGCATTATCTGTAGAGACATAAGCCTTAGCTTCTTGGACATATCCCAATAGAAAATTTAGCTTTGTTAAAACTCCTGGAAATGTAAAAAGAGATTAGATAATTTTGGAAATGGTGGAATTATCTCATTCAAATGAAAAGGAATTAACTGTAAATCTACATTTTCTTGGTGAAAATTGGAGTTTATTATATTAGTATAACCCATCAAATTAAGAAGCAAAGCTGCTTAGAATTATTTGATTGAGACTACATTGATTAAGAATGCAAAAAGCTGTAAATCTAATCAAAGAAAAACATCCACATGGGGAAAGTACTAGGCTGACATTTAGAAGACAGTTGCTTTTTATATCATCTCTTATTTAATAATCAGAATTATGAAAATGTATCAAACTGACTTATGCGTAACACTTGGAAAATCTATCCTAACAAAATTGGAAGAGGAATACCGGTAGTTTCCTAGGACAATAAAAATGGATGAAGTGAAAGTAGAACAATCATCTGGTCACTTGCTTCAGTTAAATATTTAATTCAAATAATGCAGGCAAGAATCATCCCATTGTGATCTCAATAATGCCGTGGTTCTCCCTCCTTTCAGCAGATACAGCCTTTCTGGATGAAGGATGATGAGGCATTTGTTTTTCACAATTGAACCAATCCTTGCAAAAGCTGTGACCACAGTTTCTGATTTATTTTGGCCTGTGATGAAAGGCAAGCTCTTTCAAAACAATTCCACCAGCGACTCTCACTAAGGGGAGCACCCTGGGTAGAAATGTGGAAAACATCTTGAAGGATGGAAAGGTGCAAATATATTCTCTGTAAAAATGCATTTTTCTGGGATTCTACCATTTGGAAACACTTGACATGTCTTGTCGGGATTTTGAAATATTTTTAGCCATTAAGTGGCTAGCCATACTATGTGGTAAGCTACTTTTCAGAGCTGTGAAACCTATTTAGAGCCATGCCTTCCAATTCAGGTTGAAAAGTACTCTTATGAAGATGAAGACTTCTTACTAACATTAATATAGCTATCAGTTTTTGTCTATTTTTCATTACTATAATGAAATGCCTGGAGAAGGGTACTTTTAAAAGAAAAGTGGTTGATTTTACTTATGGTTCTAGAGGTCAAAGACTGGAGGGCTGGCATCTGATGATGACCTTCTTGCAGGCACAGTCCTGAGCAGTGCAGGGCATCATATGCCAAGAGACATGGAGTGTATGTATGTGTATGTCTCTTTTGGTCTCTCTCCCTCTTATAAAGTCATGAGAATTCAATCATGGGGACTCTGCCCTGAGAACCTTATCTAATACTGATTACCTCCCAAAGACTCTACCTCTAAACACCATAGTCAAGTTTCTACCCTTTTTTTTTTGGTATGTGTTACAAAAGTGCCCAGAAAAGAAAAGCCTATATCAAAAATGGTTTATCTGGATCATTCATTTTTTATTTTACCTTTTAATTATTTTTATTGTTGTGCTGGGGTACATCGTGGCATTTATAAAAGTTCTTACAATATATCAAATATGTCAGTGGAATTCACCCCCTCCATCATTCTCCCCCATTCCTGGAATAGTTTCAACAGGTTTCATTTTTCCATTTATGTACATGTAAATTCACTTGGGAGACATGTTCAACCCATACTCAAACTATAGCACTATTATATCCTGTCCGAATACATCCTTTGCATGAGTACTTCTTATCCCACCTTAGCCCAAGATAATGTCACCTTTGCTTGAACAACTGCAGAAGATTCAAAAGGGTCTCCCCACACTTATACTTCCCTTCACTTAAGGTTTAATCTCCCCATGAAAGCCAGCTTTTCAAACTCAGATAATTTCTCATTAGCCTGGAAAGGCTAATCATACTTCTAATAAAATTCAAAATCCTAGGGCTGGAGTGATGGCTCAAGCATGAGGCTCTGTTTCTAAAGCCCAGTACCACCAATAAAAATTCCAAGTCCTTATAAATCCTGCATATCTTGCCTCTGACTCTCAGACCTTGTTTCTACTCTCAGATAACTTTGCTCTAGACACTGGTCTTCTGTTTCTTAAAACATGCCAAGCAAGTTTTGCCTCAAAATCTTTGTTGCTATCTCAGCCTGAAGCCTGTGCCACCAAGAATTCATGACTCATGCCCTCACATCACATCATTACAAAGACAGAGACTCCTCCTTAATATATTAACATTAATATAGCTATCTATAATTAATCTATTTTTCATTACTATAGTGAAATTTCTGAAGTACATTACTTATAAAGAAAAGAAAATGATTTTACTCATGGTTCTGGAGGTCCAAAGTCTGATAGGTTTGGATTAGGTTTTGGCTTAATAGCAGGTCCTCAGAGAAGCATTTATTTTTCATCATTTACATATTTTTATTTTTTGTACATTTATTCATTTTTCTTATTTTTGTGCTTGGTGGGGGTACATTATGACATTTACAAAAGTTCTTGCAGAGGGGAGGGGCAAGAAAGCAGATTGTTGACATCCCTACAGTGTGGCAGTGACTGACTACCCTGAAAAAGGAACATCAGAGGATCCCAAAAGGCATCTACAGCATCCCATAACCAGGAAAAAGGAAAGCCCTCTTGGAATCTGCAAATAGAGAAGCAACTAACCACAGGAAGCATGGGAAGAACAACTTGCAGCTCAACACTCCTGACCCTCCACCCCTGAAGTCTCCTTGCAGCTCCAGGATCCATTACTCAGCATGCTTGGCAGTAAGTCCTGTTTCCTGGCACATAGAGGAACTTGGAGCTCCATGCTTCTCCCTACTACATGACCTGCTACCTTTACTCTGAAATGCTAGAGAAACCAGAGAATCTGTGTAAGCAGGACCCACAGCTCCTGCTGCTCCATGGTAACAGGTGCAAGACAGTAGTTTTGGATTCCCTGTGCCAGCAGCAGTGCCACTGGACTGTGCTCCTGGAATCCCAGGCCAGTAATCAGTCCCCAGAACTCCTGCTGCCCAAAGGCTTGATTCCCCCAAGCTGGCAGCAGCTGTCATGTCTCCTGCTAGCCTGTGCTGGCAGGTAGGCCCCAGGGATACCACTATCTGAAGGCTTGGTTCTCCTGCCTGCAAAGCAGGCCCCAGATCTCCCACTGCCTAAAGGCTTGATTTGCATATCCCTGTAACAGTTGATATGGCTTCTGGAAGCCCATACCCCAATACAAGTAGACCTTAGGGCCTCTGCTGCCTTGTGGGTACCAGACAATCCAAGCCTACTGGCTTTTCTGTCCCATGGGTACCCTCAACTATTTACTCAATGCCAGGAGCCAGTTATCACACACCTATGTGAACTCCAGGCTTCATGCATTGCTATTTTTCAAGGGGAGAAAACTATAATCTGCTACTCTGCAGGTGGCACTGGAAGCCCTGTTTCCCCAAGGTACACAGAAGACCAGAGTTTCACACTGTGCCTCTCTGCAGGAGAGCCATGTCTCTTCTGTCCAAGAGCTGGAATCCCAGCTCCTCCACTGAGTAGCAACCCACTGCTCTGCTGGTGCTAGAAGGCCTGCCCCCCACAGTGCATGGAGACCCACCCCTTCCCACTGTGACTGCAGAAGAGCCCCTGTGCACCCATCAAAGAACTGAAATTTCATCCCCTTCACTGAGGACAGAAAATAGGTAATCTGCAATGCAACAAGAACTCTGAAAGGGGCAATATCCAGCATACCATTGTATGAGTTATACTGCTGGAGTTCTAGGGGAAAAAACTCAAAACCCCAACTACAGGGGCACAAGGGATTAAACCACTAACTAAAAACAACTGCAGATGCATAAATCTCAACACAGAATGAAACAACAAGACAACCACTCTCCATCAAAAGCCAATTCCACCATTAAGGATCCAAACACCTGCATAGGGGGAAGAGCTATCATATAATGAAATCCAAAAAACAATAGTGGGTGGGGAGGAGAGGGAGGGGGTGGTGTGGGTGGTAAGGGAGGGGGCGGGGGCAGGAGGGAGAAATGACCCAAGCCTTGTATACACATATGAATAATAAAACAATAAAAATAAATAAAATAAAATAAAATATTCAAAAAACCAAACAAAAAAAATAGTAAAAGTGATTAATGAACTCAAAGAAGAAACACAAAAGTTAGTATTTGACCTCAAAGAGGATGTGAATAAACAGTTAAATGAGCTCAAAGAGAATACAAATAAACAGATGAATGATATTAGAAGAGTATCCAAGATATAAAAGAGAAATCAATAAAGATACAGAAACTCTGAAAAAAAAATCAATACAAAATAAATAACTCAATAACACAAATAAATATCTCACTTGAAAGCTTGGTGAACAGCTTGGAACAAGGTGAAAATAGAGTATCAGGAATGGAAGACAAATAGAGGAATTAGACCAAACAGTAAAAGATCATGAAAGAATGCTAAGAAAATATGAATGGAACATGCAAGATATCTGGGACACTATGAAAAGACCAAACCTACAAATCATAGATGTAGAAGGAGATGAGATACAAACTAAAGGCACTGACAACATATTCAATAGAATAAGAGCATAAAACTTCCTTAACCTCAAGAAAGAGAAAGTTACACAGGTGCAGGAAGCTTACAGAACACCGAACTATCAGGACCAAAAAAGAAACACCGCCAGACACACCATAATCAAAACACTCAGCACACAGAACAAAGAAAGCTGCAAAAGAGAAAACACAAGACACATATAAAGCCAAATCCATTACGATAACAGCAGATTTCTCAACTCATATTCTAAAAGCAAGAAGGTCATGGAAAGACATAATTCAGGCCCTGAAAGAAAGCAACTGTCAACCTAGACTAGTCTACCCAGCAAAACTGTCTTTCCTAATTGAAGAAGAAATTAAAACCTTTCATCACAAAGAAAAACTAAAGGAATTTGTGACTACCAAGCCAGCACTAAAGAAGACACTTGCAGGACTTTTACATACAGAAGAAGAAACTAGAGCAAGGCAGGATGACTCAAGAAAAATAAACCCTTTTGAGCAAGAAGACCAATAAACAGGGAATAGGTAAAACTAAACTACAGGGGAATAAAAATGAATGGAAACAAGCACCTCTTAATCATAACACTGAAAGTGAATGGCCTCAATACCCCAATCAAGAGACATAGAGTAGCAAGTTGGGTTAAAAACAAACAAACAAACAAACAAAGACCCAACCATATGTTGCTTACAAGAGACTCATCTCACTGAAAAACAAAATGAAACAAAACAAAACAAAACAAAATTGGCCTAGAGTCAAAGGGTGGAAAAAAGTTTTCCAAGAAATTGATCCCATAAACAGGCAGGAATAGCCACACTCATATCTGACAATGTAGACATCAGACTAAAATAAACCAGAAGATACAATGAAGGGTCACTTCATATTAATGAAAGGAACAATTCACCAAGAGGAAATATCAATCATTAACATACATGCACCAAACACAGGGGTACCCATCAACATTAAAAACACTAATGGTGGTGAGAGAGATCCAAGATGGTGACTAGGGTGCAGAAGCAGACAGCATGAGCCCCATGAATCAAAAACCTTGCTGAGATGCTGGAGCCACACTTGGCAGAAATAAAGTACCAAGAAGAATCAAAACTTTGGAACCCTGAGCCCTTAGCCCATAGAAAGCTTCTTCACACCACATTACACAGGAGTGTAACAGGTGGGCTGCCACTGCTGCCAGCCACCAGCTCCAAACCTGCTTGGGAGACATTTGGCAGACTAAACAAGTGAGTGCCAAGCATCTCATGGTATTCCCCCAGTCCCCCTGGGATAAACCAGCATTGTTCCTTGGGCAGACTGAACCCCCCCCTGCAAACAAATAAACAAACAAACAAAACACCTGAACAATAAACAACAAACTGAAAACTAGTACACAGTGAGAGGCAGAAACACTGAAAGCACACCAGAGAAGGGGGAAGGGGCAAGGAGCTAATCTCCATGTGAACTATCAGTAAACAAACAGATGGAAAGGCAGGAAGGCTGACAGTGGATGGATGATAAGCCACTGGCTGAAGTAGGGCAGATAGTGAACCACAAAACTTATCTCCTGAGCCAGTGAGCAACACCCAAAGTCAAAAGGCTCTGCAATATTGAAAAACAAACAGCAAACCATCATAACACACTGACAGCAGGGGGCCAGCTGACGGATCACTGACCTTGCCCCAGAGAAAGGGGATGAGGCAAAGAAACAAGCCCCCCAGTAAACAAGAACAGCACAAAGCCAACTCCAAAGCAGGACAGCTGGTGGACTACAGAGATGATCTCCTGAATCTGAAGACAACATGCAAACTTAAACTGCCAGACCTCACTGAGGTAGGAGCTGACCAAGCAGTTGCCACCAAAAGACAGAAGAAAAAAAACACTACCCAACCACCTGGAAAGACTATGACAGATCTTCCACTTAAATACCAACAATAGGACTGGATGCTGGAGGAGTAACACCAGCACTTAAACTAAGACTGGAATTCTATTGTTCCTGAACCTGGAGAATTTTGCTTGTTTGTTTGTTTGTTTTGGTTCTTGTTTGTTTGTTCATCTCTCCCCATTATTTCTTTAGGGGGTTTTTGTTAGTTTTATTATTGTGAATTAATTAATACTAAATTACACCCATACCAGGGACAGAAACAGCACACACACACTTAGCTAAAAAACCCAATACAGCCACAAAACAAAATTAAACCAAGAGAAAGAAAACAGGTGATTGATGTCACTAACTAGCCTATCAAGAACATAGTTGCACAGTACCAAGTGGAGCAATGGGAAGAAGAAAAAGGAATGGAAACCGTTCTCCCCATAAAAATAATTTAACACAGGATTCAGAGGGAAATGAAGAAAATGGATACCCAGTTCTGGACTCCAACAAAACAAAGATAAATGATGCTAAGGAACCCAATGATGTCCACAAGACTATTATGAAAGAAGAAATGCTGCAAGTAATAAGTGAGAATTCATGGAGATGTTACTTGACATGGTTAACCAAAACACACAAGAGGCACTCAAGAAATTTCAAGACACCAAAAATAAAGAATATGAGAAGACACAGAAACAAATAAATGAACTCATAGGAGCCCTAAATGAACACCAAAGTGAAACAGAGGACACTATAGAGAGATAAATGAATTAAAGATGAAAATTGACAATATTAAAGAGGAAGTGACCCATGATATGGAAAAAACTCACAAAAAATAATGAAACAGAAATACAAAACATAATGGAAGGCCACTCTAGCAGACTAGAACAAGCAGAAGACAGAATCTTAGAACTTGAAGATAAAATGGAAATTAAAGGAAAAACTGAAGAGCTATTAGTCAAACAACTCAAGACCCATGAAGGGAATATGAAAGAACTCACTGACTCCATCAAAAGACCAAACCTGAGAATCATGGGCATTGAAGAAGTAGAAGAGGTGCAAGCAAAAGGAATTCATAATATATTCAACAAAATAATAACAGAAAATTTCCCAAATCTAGAGAAAACTATGCCCATTCAGGTATGGGAAGCCACCAAGACACCAAACAGGCTTGACCAAAATAGAACTACCCCATAACATATTATCATTACAATAACAAGCACAGAGAATAGAGAAAGAATATCGAAGGCTGTAAGAGAGAAAAAACAAATAACATGCAAAGGTAAACCCATCAAGATCATAGCAGATTTCTCAATGGAAACCTTAAAAACAAGAAGAGCATGGAGTGAGGTATTCTGGGCACTGAATGAAAATAACTTCAACCCTAGCATACTCTACCCAGCAAATCTATCATTCAAAATAGATGGAACAATAAAAGTCATCCACAATAAGGGGAAACTAAAATAATATATGACCACCAAGCCACCACTACAAAAGATTTTTCAATGAATTCTGCACACAGAAAATGAAAGGAAACAAAACCATGAGAGGACAGGCAGTACCAAACAACAGGAGAAGAAAAGACAAGGAATCAGAGAGTAACATTGATTCAGCTGCACATAATCAAACCCTTAAAAACACTGAATGTTAACTGACTTAACTCTCCCATCAAAAGACACTGTTTGGCAAACTGGATTAAAAAGGAAGATCCAACAATCTGTTGCGTACACGAGACCCATCTTATTGACAGAAACAAGCACTGGCTTATGATGAAATGCTGGAAGAAGATTTACCAAGACAATGTACCCTGAAAACAGACAGGAGTAGCAATACTTATCTCAGACAAAGTAGAAATAAAACTTACATTGATCAAATGAGATAAAGAAGGGCAATCCATACTAATAAAAGGGAAATACACCAAAAGGACATAACAATGATCAACCTTTATGTACCCACTGTCAGTGCACCCAATTTCATCAAGCATATTCTGAAGGACCTAAAAGCATATATAAACTCCAACACAGTGGTAGTGGGAGACTTTAATAGCCCCCTATCACCAATAGATAGGTCATCCAAACAAAAAATCAATAAAGAAATCCTAGATCTAAATCACACCGTAGATCAAATGGACCTAGCCGATGTCTGCAGAATATTTCATCTAACTTCCACACAATATACATTCTTCTCAGCAGCCCATGGAATCTTCTCCAAAATTGATCATATCTTAGGGCACAAAGCAGGCCTCAGCAAATATAGAAAATAGAAATAATCCCTTGCATTATATCTGATCACAATGCACTAAAACTAGATCTCAACAACAAAAACAACAGCAGAAAATATGCAAACAATTGGAATTTGAACAACACATTGCTCAATGATAAGTGGGTCATTGAAGAAATAAAAGAGGAAAGTAAAAGGTTCCTGGAAGTTAATGATAATGAAAACACGACCTACAAGACCCTATGGGACACAGAAAAGGCAGTCCTAAGAAGAAAGTTTATAGTCATGAGTGCATATATTAAAAGGACAGAAAGATCTCAAACAATGACCCAATGCTGCATCTCAAACTCCTAGAAAAACAAGAATAAGCAAAGCCCAAAATAAGCAGAAGGAGAGAAAAAATAAAAAGACTGGCAGAAATTAATGAAATAGAAACAACAACAACAACAACAACAAAAACCATACAAAGAATCAATGAAACAAAAAGCTGATTCTTTGTGAAAAAACAAACAAGAGTGACAGACCCCTGGAAAATCTGACTAAAATGAGGAAAGAAAAAACCCAAATCAGTAAAATCAGAAATGCAAAAGGGGAGATAACAACAAACACCATGGAAATCCAGGGAATCATTAGAGACTACTTTGTGAACCTATTTTCCAATAAATTTAAAAATCTTGAAGAAATGGACAAATTTCTAGATACTTATTTCCATCCATAATTGAACCAAGAGGATATTAATCACCTGAATAGATCTATAACACAAAATGAAATTGAAACAGCAATCAAGAGTGTCCCAAAAAAGAAAAGTCCAGGACCTGATGGATTCTCTGCTGAATTCTATCAGACCTTTAAAGAAGAGCTAATACAAACCCTCCTTAAACTTTCACCAGGACCAAGGGTGCAGGGTTGGTTCAACATATGAAAATCAACAAACATAATAAATCACATTAACAGAAACAAAGACAAAAACCACTTGATTATCTCAATAGATGCAGAAAAAGCCTTTGATAAGATCCAACACTACTTCATAATAAAAGGTCTAGAAAAACTGGGAATAGAAGGAATGTGCCTCAACACTGAAACCATTTCCCCAAAAGTCAAGAAAAAGACAAGGAAACCCACTATCCCCACAACAATTCAACATGGTACTGGAATTCCTAGCTAGAGCAATTAGGCAAGAAGAAGAAATAAAAGGAATACAAATAGGTAAAGAAACTGTTAAAGTATCCCTATTTGCAGATGATATGATCCTATACCTTGAAGACCCAAAAAACTCTACCCAAAAACTCCTAGGCACCATAAACATCTACAGCAAGGTGGTAGGATAATAAAATCAACCTACAAAAATCATTAGCTTTTTTATACACCACAACAAACAAACTGAGAAGAAACATATGGAAACAATTTCATTCACGATAGCCTCAAAAAAAAAATCAAATACCTAGGAGTAAACTTAACAAAGGATGTGAATGACCCCTATAAGGAAAACTGTAAACTCCTGAAGAAATAGATTGAGGAAGACTACAGAAGGTGGAAAGATCTCCCATGCTCATGGATTGGTAGAATCAACATAGTAAAAATGGCTACACTACCAAAAACAATCTACAAGTTTAATGCAATTGCCATCAAAATCCCAATGACATTCATCACAGAGATTGAAAAATCTACCCTAAAGTTCATTTGGAAACACAAGAGACCACAAATAGCCAAGGCAATGCTCAGCAAAAACAGCAATGCTGGAGGTATCACAATACCCAACTTCAAACTATATTACAAAGCAATAGCAATAAAAACAGCATGGTACTGGCACAAAAACAGACATGAAGACCAGTGAAACAGAATAGAAGACCCGGATGGGAATCCACACAGCTATGCCCACCTTATTTTTGACAAAGGCACCAAATATAGACGATGGAGAAAAGACAGCCTCTTCAACAAATGTTGCTGGGAAACAACAACATTTTACAGGTTATCTGCCTGCAAAGAACTGAAACTAGATCCATGTTTATCACTGTGTATGAGTATCAACTCAAAATGGTTCAAGGACCTTAATATCAGACCCCAAACTCTGAAGTTAGTACAGGAAAGAGGAGGGAGTACTCTGGAAACAATAGGTATAGGCAAAGACTTTCTCAGTAGAACACCAGCAGCTCAGCAACTAAGAGGAAGAATGGACAAATGGAGCTACATAAAATTAAAAAGCTTCTGCACAACAAAAGAAATGGTCTCTAAACTAACAGTACCACCTACCAAGTGAGAGAAAATATTTGCCATCTATACATCAGACAAAGGACTGATAACCAGAATGTATAGGGAGCTTAAAAAACTAAACTCCTCTCAAATCAATGAAACAATAACTAAATGGGCAACTGAACTAAACAGCACTTTTTCCAAAGAAGAAATTCAAATGGCCAAAAACACATGAAAAAATGCTTACCATCTCTGGCCATAAAGGAAATGCAAATCATAACCACACTAAGATTCCACCTCACTCCTGTTAGAATAGCTGTTACCAAAAACTACAGCAACAACAGGTGTTGGTGAGGATGTGAAGGAAATGGAACCCCGATACACTGCTGGTAGGAATGCAAGCTAGTGCAACCACTCTGGAAAACAATATGGAGGCTTCTTGAAAAACTAAACCTAGATCTGCCATATGATCCAACAATCCCACTCCTAAGGATATACTCAAAGGAATGCGACTGAAGTTACTCCAGGGACAACTGCACACCCGTGATTATTGCAGCACTATTCACATGGAAACAGGCAAGATGCCCCACTACTGATAAGTGGATTAAGAAAATGTGGTATTTATACACAATGGAATTTTATTCAGCCATGAAGAATGAAATCTTATCATTTGCAAGTAAATGGATGGAACTGGAGAACATCATCCCGAGCGAGGTTAACCAGGCTCAGAAGACCAAAAATCGTATTTTCTCCCTTATATGCAGACTTTAGATCTAGGGCAAAGGCAGCAATGTTGTTGGACTTGGGTCACATGCTAAGGGGAGAGCACATAAGGAGGTATGGGGATAGGCAGGAAACCCAAAACATGAAAGTGTTTGATGTCCCCATTGCAGAGGAGCTAATACAGTAACCTTTAAACAACAGAGGTCAATATGGGAATGCAAACAGGAAGTAGTGGAGAGGTTAGATAGAGATGAATCAATTTGGGTTGTAATACACTTGTGCGTGGAATCAATGCTAGGAATTTCTCTGTATAGCTACCCTTATCTCAACCAGCAAAAACACTTTTTCTTCTTATTGTTTATGTCTTCTCTTCAACAAAATTGGAGAAAAGGAAAGCGAGGGGTTGAGGGGAGAGGGAGCGTGCAGGGAGCGGGGGCGGGGGGGAGGGAAGTAATGGCCCAAACAATGTATGCACATACAAGTATATGAATAAAGAAAGAAAAAAAGAAAAAACCCTAAAAATTAAAAAACAAAAAACCCCAAACCACTAATGGCCTTAAGAGCACAGAAAGATGCTAACACAGTGATAGTGGGATACGTAAATACCCTGCTGTCACCAGTAGATAGGTCATCCAGAGAAAAGATTAGCAAAGAAACTTCAGACCTACTGCACACATTAGACGAAATAGACATGGTTGATATTTACAGAGTATTTCGACCAACAACTAGGCAATACACATTATTTTCTGCAGCTCATGGAACTTTCTCCAAAACAGATTGTGTTTTAGGACACAAAACAAGTCTCAACAAATTCAAGAAAATAAAAATAACCCCCTGCATCATATCAGATTACAATGGAATAAAACTAGACCTCAACAACAAAACAATTACCAGAATATACTCAAACACATGGAAACTGAACAGTAGCACACTCCTAAAAAAAAATGAAGTCATAAGGTAAGAATTCAAAAAGTTCCTAGAATCCAGTGAAAATGAAAATACAAACTACCAGAATCTGTTGGACACAGAAAAGTCCACGCTACAGGGAAAGTTCATAGCAATAAGTGTCTACATTAAAAAACTAAGCCTGCTCAGATAAACAATCTAATGATGCACTTTAAGCTCCTAGAAAAATAAGAACAAACCAAACCCAAAACCAGCAGATGAAGAGAAACAAGAAAGATCAGGTCTGAGATCAAGGAGATTGAAACCAAACAAACTATACAAAGACTCAATGAAACAAAAAGGTGGTTTTTTGAAAAGATTAGTAAGATCGATAAACACTTAGCCAACATGACAAAACAGAGGAGAGAGAAGACACAAATTAATAAAATCAGAGATGAAAAGGGGGACATAATCACAAACACTAATGAAATCCAGAGAATCATTAGAGAGTACTTTGAAAACTTATATTCAAGTAAACCAGAAATCTAGATGAAATGACAAATTCCTAGATATATATATCCAACCAAAGTTGAATGAAGATGATATTAACAACCTAAAAAGTCCTATTATATGCAATGAAATTGAAGCAGTAATAAAGAGTCTCCCTGCAACAAAGAGCCCAGAACCTGATAGATTCATGGCTGAATTTCACCAAACCTTTAAAGAAGAACTATGACCAATACTCCTCATACTTTTCCAGGAAATAAAAAGTTAAGGAACACTACCAAACAATATATGACAAACATTAAGTTATATATGACAAACTTAAAGACAACATCATACTAAATGGAGAACAACTGAAACTGTTCCCCTTAAAGTGAGGAATGAGACAGGGCTGCTTAATTTCTCCATTCCTTTTCAATATAGTTTTGGAATACATAGCCAGAGCAATAAGACAAGAGCAAGGAATTAAAGGAATTCAAGTAGGGAAAGAAGAAGTCAAAGTATCCCTGTTTGCAGATGGCATGATCCTATCCCTAAGAGACCCCCAAAACTCTACCAAAAACCTATTAGAAATCATGCTTTTCTAGCCAAGTAGCAGGATACAAAATTAACATACAGAAATCAGTAGATTTTCTATACACCAACAACTCACAGGCTGAGAAAGAAATCAGAGAAATCAATCCCACTTACAGTAGCCTCAAAAACAATAAAGTGCCTTGGAATAAATTTAATGAAAGAAACCAAAGTCCTTTTTAATGAAAACTATAAACCACTGAAAAGAGAAATCAAGGAGACATCAGAAGATGGAAAGACCTTCCTTGATTGTGGATCTGTAGAATCAACATTGTGAAAATGGCCATACTACCAAAAGCAATCTACATGTTCAATGCAATCCCTATCAAAATTCCAATGACATTCTGCACAGAAATAGAAAAAATAATCATGAAATACATATGGAAACACAAAAGACCTTGAATACCCAAAGCAATTCTGAGCAAAAAGTCCAATGCTGGAGGCATCACAATACCTGACTTCAAACTTTACTACAGAGTCGTAACAATAAAAACAGCATGGTATTTGCACAAAAACAGACAGGAAGACCAGTGGAACAGAATAGAAGATCCAGACATGAACCTACACATCTACAGCCAACTGATCTTTGACAAAGGAGCCCAAAGCACACGATGGAGAAAAGACAGCCTCTTCAACAACTCCTGCTACAAAAACTGTATATTCATATGTAGAAGACTGAATCTAGGTCCCTATCTTTCTCCCTATACCAAAACCAAACCACAGTATATAAAAGACCTTAATATGAGGCCTGAAACTTTGAAACAACTCTAAGAAGCAGTAGGAAATACTCTGGAACAGATAAGTATAGGGAACGACTTCCTAAATAGAACTGAAAAGGCTCAGCATGTAAGAGAAACAATGAATCAATGGGACTGCATCAAATTAAAGAGCTTCCACACAGCAAAGGAAACAGTTACCAGACCAAGAGACAGCACACAGAATGGGAGAAAATTTTTGCCAGCTACTCATCTGATAAAGGACTACCAGATCCCTTATCAGAATCTATAGGGAACTCAAAAACCTCAGCTCCCAAAGAATCAATGCTCCAATGAAGAAACGGGCACATGAATTAAACAGGGAATTCTCAAAAGAAGAGGTACAAATGGCCAGTAAATACATGAAGTATTCAACTTTGCTGGTTATAAAAGAGATGCAAATCAAAACAACACTTAGATTTCATCTCTCCCCAGTTAGAATGGTCATAATCAAGGGTAATAACAACAATAACTGCTGGCGAGGATGTGGCCAAACAGGAAACTTTATACACTGCTGGTGGGAATGCAAGTTAGTACAACCGCTATGGAAAGTAGTATGGAGATTCCTCAAAAAACTGGAGATAGAACTGACATATGATCCTGGGCTTCTACCCAAAAGATCGTAAAGCAGGATACAGTAGAGATATCTGTACACTGATGTTCATCGCAGCCCTATTCACAATACCCAAGATCTGGAAATATTCCAGATGTCCTACAACTGATGAATGGATAGAGAAATTGTGGTATATATATATACAATGCAGTATTACTCATCCACAAGTAATAATAACATGTGGTTTGAAGGATGCAATTGAAGGACATCATATTAAGTGAAATTAGCCAGGCTCAGAAACATAAAAGCTGCATGTTTTCTTTCATATATGGAAGATAAATCCAAAGATAAACATATACACAAAAACAAGCATGATCATATACAAACTCTGATGTAGAACATATTTGTAACAGTGGAACTACTCTATGGAACCTGGGGAAAGATGGAAAGGAAAAGAGAATGATAAAGCATCAGTAATTTCACATAACCTAAGATGTGAAGGTAGAGGATATAAGGATGTGTATTGAAAGCTGTTGAAAAATGGGGGGCAAGAGGTAAAGGGTAAGGGAGAACAATTGAAGGGGTTAAATAGCCCAAAGTGAAGCACACTCACGATGGGCATACACTGAGATACTCCTTTGAACATCAACTTAAATATAAATAATGAAAACCAGGACTGTAAAGTAGGCACAGTGTGTGCAGGTGAGGAGGGGGGAGGGTGAAAGAAGGAGATTAAAGTGCTGGTATATGGCTGATGGACTTCATATACCTATATGAAACAGAACTAAAAAACCTCTTGCAATTGCTTTGGGTGGGGTGGAGAGGGGGCAGAGGGAGAGAGATGATGGGGAAAGTGTAAATAACATAAGTATATCTAATTGGAACTTTCACTTTGAATCCCTCCCCCTGAATAATGAATATATCCTAATTAAAATTTTATAATAAAAAATTCTTACAATATATCAAATATATCATACTTGAATTCACCCTTCCACCATTCTCTTTGATTCCCCCTTGCCCCCATTCCTGGAATAGTTTCAGCAGGTCTCATTTTTCCATTTACACTCATGTGCACACAATATTTGCACTATATTGACCTCCCACACCTTTTCCCCACTCCTTCCCCCCACTAGTATCAACCCTGCCCAGGTAGGACCTGTCCAGCCCTCCTGTTCTCTGATTTTGTAAAAAAAAAAAAAAAGACATATTTGTTTACTTAAGATAGCTATACAGGGAGCTCCCTTGTGACATTTTTATGTATATATGTATTAGAATCTGAATTGGATCATCTCCTCTATTTTTCTTCTTTATACCTTAGTCCCCTTTTTATGGTAATTTCAACAGGTTTAAAAACTCTATACTCATTCTAGTATAGAGAGTACATCAACCACATTCACCTTCTTAACATCCTTTTTTTATTCTCCCTCTCTCATATGTGCCCTTCCCCTAGCATGAGCAGTCTTTCATAATATTGTTGGATTTGTAGTATGTCTGTATTCCACATATAATAGAAACCATGCAGCTTTTGGTCTTCTGAACCTGGATAACTTCACTTAAGATGATGTTCTCCAGTTCCATCCATTTACCTGAAAATGACAAAATTTCATTCTTTTTGTGGCTGACTAAAATTCTATTGTATATAAATACCACATTTTCTTTTAAAAAATTTTATTCATTTATTCACATGTACATACATTGTTTGGGCCATTTCTCTCCCCTGCCCTCTGCCCTCTCCCGCTCCTCCTCACCCCTCCTTGCTTCTAGGCAGAACTTGTTCTGCCCTTGTCTCTAATTCTGTTGAAGAGAAGACATAAGCATAATAAGAAAGACAAAGCATTTTTGCTAGTTGAGATAAGGACAGCTACACAGAGAGATTCCTAGCATTGCTTCCATGTACAAATGTGTTACAACCCAAGTTGATTCATCTCTAACTGATCTTTACACTGGTTCCTTATCCCCTTCTCATGTTGACCTCTGTCACTTCAAGGTTTCTGCATTAGTTCCTCTGCAGTGGGGACATCAAACACTTGCATGTTTTGGGTTTCCTACCTATCTCCATACCTCCCATATGTGCTCTCTCCTTAGCATTGGGACTCAAGTCCAAACACATTGCTGTATTTGCCCTAGATCTAAAGTCTGCATATGAGGGAGAACATACGATTTTTGGTCTTCTGAGCCTGGCTAAACCTCACTAAGGATGATGTTCTCCAGTTCCATCCATTTACTTGAGAATAATAGCTTTTCATTCTTCTTCATGGCTGAGTAAAACTCCATTGTAAATACCACATTTTCTTAATTGATTCATCAGTAGTGGGGCATGTTGTCTGCATCCAGAGCTTAGCATATTATGAAAAATGCTGTAATAAACCTGGGCGTGCAGGTGCCTTTACTGTAACCTGACTTACATTCCTCCAGGTATATCCCTAGGAATGGTATTGCTAGGTCATATGGCAGTTCTATTTTTAGATTTTTAAGGAGCCTCTATACCATTTTCCATAGTGGTTGTACTAATTTACATTCCCACCAGCAGTGTGTGAGGGTTCCTTTCTCCCCACATCCTTGCCAACATTTATTGTTGTTTGTAGTCTTGATTTTAACTAGAGAAGCATTTCTTAATTCTTCTGTCACTGTCTACTACCTTTTCCCACTTTTTCCTCAAAGCATGTACTTCTACTTGGCCTATATTTTATTCATTTCTTCTAATTTATTCCTTCTAAATTAAAATAAAACCCCCTTGATGAGAGGGTTTTTATCTGTTCTTTTCTTTACTATGTTCATTTCACATTGTAGAGTCTGAAAAAAAAGCTCTTGGTGAATGAGTGAATGAATGAGTGAATATGCTTCTACAACTCCCTCAGAGCTTGAATCAGTGGCTTAGAAAACAGACATCTATTGTCTCATATCTCTGAAGGTCAAAGTCCAATTTGAAGATGTTCCTCAGTGTTAGTTTCTCCAGAAGTCTTTGAAGAAGGGTCTGTTCCATGCCACCCCCCCCCTGGTGGTGAGCTGCCCATATTTGGTGATCCTTGGCTTGCAGAAATATCACCCCACTCTTTGCCATTATCTCCACATGACTTTTTCCCCATGTGCATGACTCTGGGTATAAATTTTCCCTTCTTATAAGGACAGTAGTCATATTAGATTAGGACCTACCTTACTCTGGTATGATCTCTTCTTAACTTAATTAGATCTGCAACAACACTTTCCCAATAAGGTCGATTGCAAGGTAATCAGGGCTAAACTTTCAACACAGGAGGATGGTGGTATGTGTTTTTGCGTGTGGGGTTATTAGTCTGTTCTCCAGAAAAGCAGAACTCAAACAGTATGTATATATATTTGATAAGGTAATTGGCTCATGTGATTATGGAGACTGAGGAGTCCCAAAATATGGCATCTGCAAGCTGGAGAATCAGGAAAGCTGGTGGTGTAAGTCAACTGAATGCAAAGGCCTGACACCTAGTGGAGCTGATAATATAACCTCTTTCAAGGCCAAAGGCCTAGGAATGGAGAGGATGAGAAGGCTAGGAAACTTGGTTTGGGGCTTGGTGTGAATCCTGAAGTCCAAAGACCAGAGAGCAGGAGCTTGGATGTCTGAGGGCAGAAGATGAGTACCCTTTCTCCACCCTTTTGTTCTATCTTGGTCCTCAACAAATTGGTTGATGCCTGCCTACATTGATGAGGGTTGACATTGGTGTACTGATTCAATACTGAAATATCTTCCAGAAACACAGACACATCCAGTGATAATGTTTTTATCAGCAATCTGAATATCCTTCAGCCCAGTAAATTTCACACATAAAAGTAATTACCACACATGGACACAACTCAACCCCTAACAATGTCCCTGCTTAACACTATGATCTGGCATAGGAACCTGTCTAATACTCAACCCTTGCTTTGCAAATAAACTTTGAAGACAGCCTGTAGGTGAGTTGTACTTTACTTTCTTCATCACCTCAGTTAGACAGGAGTCCTGGCTTCTCTGATGACAATTGTTCACCATTCATAGGGTTGGAATTACCCTGATCCAGTGTCATTCAGATGCAGACAGCCCTGGGAACACACCCTGATCCAGTGTCATTCAGATGCAGACAGCCCTGGGAACACATTTATCAGGTGGCTTGACCAATTAGCTGCAGACTGACTCACAAGCTGGACTTCCTTGACACCAAGTTCTAATAGAGCACAATAATAGTGTATAATAGATAGCAATTGGCCCATATGTGTCTAATTTGTGCAATGCATGTAACACAATTACATGGGTATATTAAGTACATGTTAGCTATTATTTGCTGTTTACAAAGGGCCTTTACCGAACATGTGTATTTTAAGGAGTTGCTTAGGTTACCATTGATATCTTCATTTGTCACAAAGATATAAATTTGAGTATAGAGACTGGATCTCATTTGTGTTTTTACCTTTAGCACGTGGTAGATAGTTACTAGAAAATCTCAAGTTGAATACTATGATTAAAAAGGTTAGTTAAAGAGGGTGATACCCAGTTCACTGTTGGTCATCACAACTGGCCATTCAGCTGTGTTCTGCCCCACAACTACTCCAATAATCCCAGTAATTTCCTAGAACAAAGTTTGGCCCTCCTTTATTCCTAGAACAAAATTTGGCACTCAAAAATAGTTTCTGCCTGGTAGCGAGGGTTTAAGGGGGTTAAGGGAGGGAGCAGGGCGGGGGGAGTTAAGGAAGGGGGCAGAGGGAAGGGGGGAGAAATGACCCAAACATTGTATGCACATATGAATATAATTAAAAAAGAAAAAAAGTCAACGTCAAATGGAAAAAAAACCTGTTGCATAAATTGAATAAATAAGCACTTTTTCATACTGTGGTAAAGGTAGCGTTAAGGGAGATTTTGTACATGAAATTGCATAATCCATAAGGGATATTTTGGAAGAAATCTTTTTTTTTTATTTTATTATTCATATGTGCATACAAGGCTTGGGTCATTTCTCCCCCCTGCCCCCATCCCCTCCCTTTCCACCCACTCTGCCCCCTCCCTCTCCCCGCCACCCCCTCAATACCCAGCAGAAACTATTTTGCAACTTATTTCTAATTTTGTTGTAGAGAGAGTATAAGCAATAATAGGAAGGAACAAGGGTTTTTGCTGGTTGAGATAAGGATAGCCAAACAGGGAGTTGACTCACATTGATTTCCTGTGCGTGGATGTTACCTTCTAGGTTAATTCTTTTTGATCTACCCTTTTCTCTAGTTCCTGGTCCCCTTCTCCTATTGGGCTCAATTGCTTTTAAGGTATCTGCTTTAGTTTCTCTGCGTTAAGGGCAGCAAATGCTAGCTAATTTTTTTAGGTGTCTTACCTATCCTCACCCCTCCCTGTGTGCTCTCGCTTTTATCATGTGCTCAAAGTCCAATCCCCTTGTTGTGTTTGCCCTTGATCTAATGCCCACATATGAGGGAGAACATACGATTTTTGGTCTTTTGGGCCAGGCTAACCTCACTCAGAATGATGTTCTCCAATTCCATCCATTTACCAGCGAATGATAACATTTCGTTCATGGGTGCATAAAATTCCATTGTGTATAGATACCACATTTTCTTAATCCATTCGTCAGTGCTGGGGCATCTTGTCTGTTTCCATAACTTGGCTATTGTGAATAGTGCTGCAATAAACATGGGTGTGCAGGTGCCTCTGGAGTAACCTGAGTCACATTCTTTTGGGTATATCCCCAAGAGTGGTATTGCTGGATCAAATGGTAGATCGATGTCCAGCTTTTTAAGTAGCCTCCAGATTTTTTTCCAGAGTGGTTGTACTAGTCTACATTCCCACCAACAGTGTAAGAGGGTTCCTTTTTCCCCGCATCCTCGCCAACACCTGTTGTTGGTGGTGTTGCTGATGATGGCTATTCTAACAGGGGTGAGGTGGAATCTTAGTGTGGTTTTAATTTGCATTTCCTTTATATAATGGATATTTTGGAAAACAGCTTAAAATCATGTCTTGGTGATGGTGGGTTAGCCCCAGGGCAGTAAAAGCTAACTATCTTTGTGAACTAAGGAAGCTAGCTTGAATACTCTTTGCAACACAGGGCACCAATGGTCCAGGGATTTCTGCCAACCAAGTAACTAGGATTTCAAGTGTGAGCCATTGGCATCCAGCTAATTCTTCATCTCTGAACTTATGCTTTTCTGTCTAGCATTTTCATTTTACTTTTTTTTTGCAGTTTTCATCTCTTTGTTGATATTCTCCATCATTTGTGCATACCATTCACCTTTTCCACTAGAGTCTTTAAAAATATTTATCTCATTAATTTTACCCTTTCCAATTTAATACATGGTGATATTTGAGTTTGGTTCTGTTTATTTGTCTTTTGACAATGGATTGTTTTTCTTTCCATTTTATGTATTTCATCATTGTTTATTACTGCTGTACAGCATGCATAGTAGAGGCACAGAAAAATATCTTTATATCCGGAAACTGGCATACCTCTTCTTTTTATCAAACCATTTGTGTTTGTGTGTTGGAAGAAGGTAGAATTATGTCAGTATGGTCAGAAGCTGAACAGGTTCTGTTGTTATGGCTGCCTCCATTTACTATAAGCTCCCAATGCCTCTTGCATTGGCCTGCTGCTGCCTTGTTCAGAACTGGAGAATCGGAAGTTTTTGACAGCTTCACCTTCAGCTTCTAGCCATCCCTATGTGCCTGTGCAATACATGGAGAAACTCTCCATGCTCTTGTTCAGTGGCTAACAGCTGTTGCTTGTTACTTGCAGCTTTTTAGGTTGATGGAAGGTGAGAGGCAGAAGGGTTTGGTGATGTCCTGGAAAAGCCTCCTAATCAGAGCCTGTGTTTTCCACATTCACTGTATCTCCCCAGTGTGGCAGCCAAATCTGTCTTGTATCTGTGGCAGGTTACATGTGAGTGGTTCTCATGAGGGAAAGAAATAGGAGACATTTGTTGATATTGTCATGGCATCCTGGATCCGTGACATGAGTCTTTCCTGCACCACTCCCTGAGATATAAGTTCTTTTTCTCTTCTTGGCTTGTTGCAATTTCAGCTGATTTCTCTCTTCTTGCTTATATGGTGGCTAGCACTGTCTTCCTCTCAGATCGAGAGAGTCTGCCTAGCTTACCTATTTTTGGAAGTGCCTGCTCATCCTGCAATCCAGGCTGCTTGTTTACTCTGCAACATCAGCCCTCCTAGGGCATAATTGTCTTACCTTCTTCTCACCTCCTAATTTTCAAGTCAGTACTCTCATTTTCCTCCTTCTCTGGGTCCTTTGGTACACAACCTAGGATTCATCTTATAATCATCTGCTTACCTATACCTGCCAATCATTACAACAAAAAAATCACATTGCTTTCTGATTTTTCTCTTATCCCTTTCTAAGAGTCAGGTCCTTTCTGATTGGCTATGGATTACTACCACAACACCTTCATATCTGGCTTCCATTCTCTCTCCCATCCAACTCCTGTTCCCTTACCCTCTTCCCTCCCTCCATTGCTAAGCAACCACAATATATAAATCTTCCTGAAACGTAGCTTTTATCTCATCACTTCTCAATTTAAGAATCCATAATCACTCAATATCATTTTTGGATAAAATCCAGATACCTCATATTTTAGAATTCAGGGACTTCTAGCAACTTAGCATCACTTCTAATCAACCAAGTATCACTTTTTACTATACTTTTTGGAGTCCCTTTACAATCTATTTTACTGAACTCTTTCTCAACCACCCTCCCCTTATCATACATTCACATATCATCACATTATAAGGGGACACAGAAGTGTTTGCAAAATTATTACTGACTTACTCAATTACTGAAAACAAACAGCTTCAGTTATCCAATTTACTATGTATGAGTAGACACAGGTGTAATGAGGTTTTCTTTTATTGAACTGGCACAATGAGGACAATATGACTTTTTGTAATGGAAATACCATATAACAGAGTAGTTAGTATTGAAAAAAAAGCCATAGGAAGAGCTTCTTGAGTTTAAGTGGGGAACAATAAGCTTGGTAGTTACATTTAGATTTGGATTCCTACATTTACTTGATAGTTGATTTAGGAAGCCTTTTCTTAAACATACCAATGTGCTATTTAAATGGAAAATAGGTGAAGGAAATGATTTCCAAATGGAAGAAGCACTTTAAATTTTTTTGTCATTTAAATGAAAATTGTACAATGAGATGCAAAGTGTCAAAGATTATTTGAAATCTGTCAAAAAAAATTACTGGCCATTTGAGTCTTTTCATTTTCTGGGTGACTTAGAGTGAGGGCATAAGGCCTGGTGGTAAATCTTGGCTTGTTTGATAACTTGATTCTTTATATACTATTCCAGATGCTACTCCTATGAATTATTTTATGTAGGAAAGATGGGGAAAAACAGCAGTGATGAAACAAGATGGAATTGTTTAGACAGAAAGAATTCCATTTAAGTGTAATTCCCCTGATAGCATTAATTTGGTAAAAACCTTTGTACATGACCTGCTCCTAACCTTGTATTGAGCGGTCAAAGATAGTTTTTTAAAAAAGCATTGTCAATTCTAAGCTGCAATAGTTCCCGTTTGCCATCAACAATGGTACCTTATATACTGTGTGCAAAGTAACTAATAAGGGCCTGATTGAAGTTTTGACTTCTATTACTCCAGCAGTGTGGAGTTCCCCAGGGATGAGTGGGAAATGTCACTAGACCCTAGATGCCCTGTGCCTGCTTTCTGAATTCTGAGCCATTCCACCCTTACAGCACTATTGCTGCTCAGATTCTAATAATGTTTGTGTATGTCCATGCTTGTCTCCAATAATGATCAGGCGTTACACAGAAATGGCATGTGGAAGTTCATATTAATCATTGAGGACTGTGCTAGCAAGCACTGGTAATTCATTTTTTAATTTCCTTCTCCATTTTATTTTTTTTCTTTCCTTCATCCCTTCCTCTTCCTTTTCTCTCTCTTCCTTTCTGCCCTTTTTAGTCCTTCCTTCTTTCCTTCCTTCCTTCGTTTTTTCCTTCCTTCAAGAGACATAAAATGATAGCATATTTTGCCTTAAATCAGCAGTCTCACCCATTATTAAAAGATGATTATTTCTTCTTTTGTTTCTTCCACTCCTTTTGGCAAGTTTCTCTAGAGAGTAGAAGGACAGTTAGATGAAGAAGAAAGGGGGGTGTTGTGTGGGATGGGGGAAATAGGCAATGATGATAGTAACACAAAAATTAATTGAGAGGAGCAACAGCCAAATATGAGAAGCAAAAGGTACATGAAAGATGTGAAGAAAGAAAGAAGAATGATAAGTGAGTGAAAAAGTCCATCCAGTGATTTATGATGACACCTCTCAAGATCCTACAATTTAGTTTGGTTTTCTCTAAAATGGGAATGCTACCCCTTCTCAGAAAAATGCTCTTTGAAATCTGTGTACTATAGTCTTTACAAGCAAATCATTAAGCTTCCTTTAAAAAGAAAGCATAACAGATTTCTAGTGAATGCCAGAATCAGTTATTTTTCTCTTTGTTTCAAAGATGTAGTGTATATTGAAAAATATTGATTATTCAAAACCACCTTGGGCCTTTCTGGCCAATTGTAGATAATATATTTCCATTTTTTCACCTCTTAAGTTATAAATTTAAGAAGCAGACAGATCTTAACAATTGTGTCCTTTGCCATTTAACATTAGGATGCCATATGTGCACCAAAAATATATGTAACACATTTGAAAATCATTTAACTTTTAGAAAATCATTAAAATATCGTTAAACATCAGTCATTTTATTTATCTCTATAAGCCAACTTAAAAGGATTGGTTTGGACCATTCACTGATAGATCAGCCTCAATTATAAACCACTTTTTGCAGCTCTAGAGTCTTGCTTCTACTTCTTATTATCTTATATTAGGTGAAGAAAGACTTTAAAAAGGGATGAGTTTTTCTTGTACAAACATTTTTCTGTTCATATATTCCATATTCAACCTCTTGACCTATATATTAGTGCATTTTACATGACATCATTACTGTACATTTTGTTATTCATTTTGATTAAATCCATTTGGAAGTCAATATTCACAACAGTAAAAACAGCCTATATGAGACTGTTGTATACAGTGCATTTATTCTCCCCTCTCATACCCTGAACATGCATTAAAGACTAGGGAGTCTTCTGCTTCTTTAGTAAATCTCATCTCAAGGTTGTTCCAAAGCAAAAAAAATCACACACAGCTTGTAAATTATTGGGACATTCCATGTATGTAGAGCTGAAAGATGTTTAGTATTAAAACAGCCCCCAAACTGTGCTCTCCTTCCCACTTCTTGTCTCACCAGCTGGGTGAGAATTTCAATTTATTATTTACCATGTGCTAGAAGTGCTCTGTTTATGACAAAGCTTCTTGGCTGGTCTTGTTGCTCCTTTGGCATAGCAAGGCTTTGGCAGTCATAGAGAAAGTTGACACACTTGCTGTTAGCATCTGCTTTAGGAGGGAAGAAGTACACAGCCAGAGAATGCAGAGTTTCTCCAGCCAGCTGAGATCAGTCAGCTGTGATTAAGACAGAGTAACTCACCAATAGTGAAAATAGCCAATCAGTTGGAAACATGCTTCCAGAGCTTTCAAAACATGGTCACCTGCCAGCTGAGCAGCTAGCACTCACCGTCTATTGTTGCTGAAGATCAAGTGCTTGCAAGTACTCTTGCAGCAAATAATGGCTCTCCTTCCCATCTTGCATTTCTGCTTCCACCTTTGGTCATTCTATAATTAATTGTGTGAGTAGTAATTTCTCAATATGGAGAAATGAACACACCCCCCCCTTTAAAAATAAAATCCTGTTTTTGATATTTGGATTATCATGGAATTTTTGCACTAATTTTGAGTTTTAAAACATATTAGAAATCCTAACTACTGTGGAACCAGAGATCAGGAGGATTATGGTTCAAGGCTACCAGGGGTAAAAATTAGAGAGATCCAATTTCAACCAATAAAAGCTGGGTGTGGTGGTGTGTGCCTGTTATCCCAGCTACGCAGGGAGCATATATAGGAGGATGGTGGTTCAGGCTGGCTTGGGCATAAATGTGAGATCCTATTCCACAAATACCTAAAACAAAATGGGCTGGAGCATGGATCAAATGTTAGAACTTCTGTCTAGCAAGTGCAAGGCCCTAAATCAAACTCTAATACCACTCAAGAAGTATATGTTACATAAAATGTTATTAATCTTAATTACCATTTCTGGTACTTGCTTGAATTTTGCACTTGAGGTAAGTACTTCCTTCTCCTCAACCTAGTTCCAGTCCTGTAGAGTAAAGGTCACCATGTTTACACTGCATCATAGTGAGACAAACATGGTGGCCATTTTACAGATGATAAGCTGAGACTGATGAAGGTGAAGAGTCTTATCTGAGGATATTCAGAAAGGTCATGGCAGAAATGGATCTAGAAGTCTGGTTTTCTGAATCATATTCTAGTATTCTTTATATTGTGGAAACCCCATAGCCACCTCTTATCCATCTCAACCAGTAACCATAAAGCACTTTACAGTAAAGATCATAATAACACTTAATTTGAGTACTGTATACAGATATCATAATATCCCCTTTAATAAAATAAGAATTAGGGGGCTAAGGAAATTAAATAATTTGACCAGAATCACACAGAAAAGAAGTGGCAGAATGTGAATACAAATCCAACTTTTCTCATTCTGAATTTTATGCCCTTTTAGATTTCAGACCAGGTCAGATAGGATGTTTTAGACAAATCACAAAAGATGTTGAATATAATATAAAATATTTATAGACTTGACTATATTAAAATAAGCATCTTAACAAACCTTAAAAAGATACAAATGAGGGAAAAGGACTTCAACATATATAACAAGAGAACAGTAGGAAGAATATGTAAAGAAATCTACAAATGAATAAGGAAGATGAACAGAAAAATAGACAAAAGTGTGAAAACATATACGAAGGGACTTTAAGCATCATAAGTTATTGGGGAGATGAAATTAAGTCTGTAATGTGATATCATTTTATATTGGCTCAGTCTACAACAAGTTAACATGTCTGACACTCTCCAGTGTTGGAAAGGAAATGGTTTTACAGGAATGCTTATACAGTGCTGGTAGGAATAAAATATGGTACAGCTGCTTTGGCAAGTGGTTTGATGTTCTCGCCTGAAGCCTATCTATACATATGCATGACTCAGAAATTCCACTTATTGGTATATTCTCAAGAATCTACTAAAAAAATCATGTTTGTTAACTCTTTTAAATTTTAAAAAGTAACAAAATTCAGATTTTGCTTTGAGAAATGTACAATATAGTCAGAAAGAGACAGATGAATAATACTTGAAGTCTAATGTATTAATTTTACAGAATCACAAGTAAATTGCTTTGAAAGACCAGAAGAGGGAAGGAATAATTCTAGAACAGATAACTTTCTGAGCAGGAATTTTAAACAAGCAGGAAAAAGTATCTGGGACCAATGATGTGGTTCAAAGATCCATTCCAAAGATAGTATTTGAATTTGGCCTGGAAGGCTGGCCAAGACTAGGATGATGACTGTATTGGCAGTTGGGAGGGATGAAAGACGTATAGAGAAAAGTGGGGTCATGGTGCACATGCCAGAATGAAGACTGAGAAGTAGGTGAGTCGTGATTGGATGGGTTGTATTCAAGGAGACCAAAGACGTTCAGTGAGGGCGTGTACTTTAATGTGGCTCAGAAAGAACAGCATTTTAGTTATCTGAGCAAAGGGCACACCATAAAGGTCTGTGTTCAGGTTTTTTCCAGTGAGTGGCTTCCTTCATATCTTCCTATCTGTTAGGCTGGCCAGGCTTTGTAAATTGGAATCAATGAACAGGGTTTGGTTGGGCTATCAGGGAGAGGAAGAATGGTGATAGTGTCTTCAAACAGAGGCAAGTCTGACTCTCTCCTATTGTACATGCTGGATTTGGAGGAGAGTTAGCCAAAAGGCAGAACTGCATAGAAGAAAGAACATTGGAGTTTCAGGTTTCAGAACAGAAGTGAGGCATTAAATCCTCAAAAAGAGACCATAAAATAGGGCAGATGAAGGAGAGGCAGAGGAGAACAAAGGTCATCACTGTGGACAGTGGCTGGACAATAACAATTATAGCACTCAATTAATACCTTAGACTTGCAGAGCTTTTTTGTCACTTTATCATTAAAAAATGATTTTGTACTGGAGGGTCAATTTCACAGGTGTGGAACCTGAGTTGATTTGAGAGATCAACTAAGAAGAAAGAGAAGACTTGGCAGGCAGTTTATGGAGGACTTTCTTTGGAAAGACAAAAGAGACTTGATGATTAATTATAAAAGTACGAATATGAGGAGTTGCCCCAACTTACTAAGAATTTAACTGGGGCCTTGTAACTTAATGTTAGGTTCTTTTACTTCATTAAGAAAATATCTGGGTAGTTCAGGGAACGCATCCTAGTACCAAAGAATTTTAGAATCAGAAAGAACTTTTGACAGTCTCTTCCAAACCCTTTTTCTGGCTCTATACTACATAATATCCTTTTCTAAACTTATGTTTCAGTGCTGATTGATAGCAAATATAAAGCAGTGCATTTGCCTTGGAATATTTTATAAACCTGGGTAATGCAGCCGTTCTTAAAATCGACAGCTAGAGATGGTTACATCTTTAGCCCACGTCTTCCATGACCTCAATTACCACATTAAAATATTGTTAGCAGATTAAGATTCAAATAGCATTTATTACACAAGATCAAGTTCACTTTACAAGTAATTTACATATTGTCACTGACTCTGTGCCAATTGCTTACAATTTTGACATTGTTTGTGGGAGAGCAGCCAGCACTAATGCACAGGATTGAGACATAATTTATTATGAGTCTCTTTCTCTCTGCTGTGGGATATTTAGGGAAACAGGGCAGCATAACATAAGTCAGTGCATATATTCAGCATGGATAGATCTTTGGATTATCCTAATAAAGGAAATGGTAATACAGTTCAACTTCTAGAACAGAGAGTCCAGTAGTAATATGAGCTCAGAGGCATAAGAAGGAAGGGAGGTAGATTTCTGGTTGATAAATGTGAACCATTCTCATATGTTGCCTTTTGTCTTCATCCATTTATCTTAATTTTAACCTTCTGTGCAATGCTGCAACAACATAGTGGTTAACAGCAAAGGTGTTGAGCAAGCCTGGGCTCAAATCCTGGCTCTGCTATATTTTAGATGTGTGACCTTGGGTAGCTCATTTTTGTGCCTCAATGGGACTATATAAAATGGGACTAGTAATACTGCTTACTTACTAGGGCTGTTGGAAGGATTAAATGTAGCAATAGAACAGTGCCACACTTATACTAAGAAGCACCAAAATCTTGGCTACTTACTCTATCTGTTACGTGTTTCTCTACCACTTTTTAATCATTTTTCCCTCCAAACATGCTGTTCATTTTGGGAATGAGTACGCAGTTGGTGCATGTAATTTCCAAAGCCTGTCGTTTCTTTTGAATAGAGTTAGTAAAAGAGCAGTTGAACTCTGGCAGAACTCAGGTGACTGGGGACCTTAAGAAATCTTGTCTTTTGCTGTTTGTCCCACTATTGCCCATCTGGTGGTTGCTTTGATTTGCCACTGAGAATCACTGGAAAACCCAACATAATTTCAATCTTTCCCTGTGTAGGGATGGCATGTGAGAGTACTTTATTCCTATGTATCTACTTCCCAGGAACTGTCAGAGACATGCACATTCAAAAGACCATAGAGGACTTTTGATGCTGTAATTCTTATTATACAAGTCTAATCACCCAGAAGCACTGGTTCTGTCAGTGTGGTCCCAGATCCAGCATTACCTGGGAGCTTGGGTACAATGCAAATTCTCAGTCTCACCCAGACCTAGTGAATCAGAAACTCTGTAGTGGAGCACAGCAACCTGCTTTTATTACAAGCAAGCCTCCCTGGGGATTCTGTTGCATGTTGAAGTTTGAGAAACACTGCTCAAAAGTGCCATGGTTCCACTGCTGTAGACCATTGACTGAAACAAGTAATTCAGTCATGGAAGAAAGGCCTAGGCCGATATCATGGTCAACCGAGGGCAACCACACAAACTCTCAGGAGTAACTAGTCTGAGACAGGCATGGTGGCAGAGGCTTTTCATGCTTATTTTATTTTATTTTAACCACAATCTGTTAAGTGATGGCTCCAGAAAAGGAAACCAAGGCCCAAACCTTTACCTGGGCACATGAGCAGGTAAGTCATAGAACTATAAATTGGCCATGTTCCCCAACTCATATTTCTTCCATTATTTCACTTTGGCACCAAACACCTTGGAAACGACACCATTCTTCTTTTTACACTTAAATACTTCATTTTTCAGATACATATTTTTCTGTTTTTTAGAATGCCACATATTTGTGTTTATATGTATATAAGTATTGAAGCTAAATCTACACCTAAACAATGTGGGTTAGATATTTTGTTATTTCAGCAAATATTTGTTGAGTTATTACTGTGTGGCTTGTATTGTACAGGCGTATACAAAAGTGAGCATGATGGCATCCTTGACCTTGAAGTGACCATTCAAATATCTGGAATCTAAAACTGTAAGGGAAAAAGTAAGTTAACACTAAGTAGTTTAAGTAGACAGATACTAAATATTCCAGGATTAAGATAATAAGATAATGAGAAACTTCTCCGTAAGTCATCATGATGGTTTACGTTGAGATTAACTAGCATCACTGACTAATTTTTATATTAGCTAGTTTAGGTCATGGTTGAAGATGAAGGAAAGTGAGCAAGTTGAGAACATAGAGTTTCAGTTTATAAAAATGTTCATTTTCTCTACAAACATTTATTGAGGGTTTGTTGCTTGTCCTACACTTTACAAGGTGCTGCATGAGATAAGAGGAAGGTAGAAAATAGAGTCCCTGCTCTCAAAGAGCTAGCAAAATGGACTTTGTCCTTTGGCTTGCCCTGCTGTTATCAAGTTCAATCACTTGTTTTAAAATAAAATGTTATACTTTGCTTAAGGCTATTAGTGATCATCCTCATATAAAAATGATTTGGTTTCACACCAGTATGTTTGAATTTCACTTAATATCCAGGGGTCTCAGCTCAGCCAACCTCCCTTTGTTTTTTTAAACATTAAATCTGTAGTAAAGCCATAAAGTCTAATCTAATGTAATAAAGGCTTAAAGGCTTGACTTTTAATTCATTCTAAAAATTTATGAGGTCTATGGGATATAGGGATGAACAAGAGTCCTTGCACTTAATGAAGTCACAGGCAGGCATACAAACAAATTATTGTAATGAGAAAGATGTGTAGTGTTACAGGTATGTGCAAGTAGTTAATGATCATCAGGAACAAAGCAGTATCTCCATGTAGCAAAGTGCTTCTTGTACATGGTAATAATTGAGAAGAGTCTTGAAGAATGACTAGATATCCTCTAGGTAGATATAAAAAAGGGAATATAAGCTCTGGAAATAACATTTACAAAGTAATGGGTACACAAATCCCATGACATACTAAGAAAACCATGGCTAGAGGTTAGTTGTATTTAAGGGGAAAGGGAAAGAAACATAGAGAAAAGAAAAAATTTGAATACCATGTTCAGAAAATTGAAGCTCCATTTGTTGGGTAATGAGAACCCCTGCAGGATGCAAAGCAGGGGAAGATACTCTTTAGTCAAGAAAAAAACAAAGTTCCCACCTATGCATTGAGAAGTTCTATATGTCTGCTGCGTGAACAATGACTTGAATTGTTTTAGAGTTAGAGTAGATAATGAAGAATAGACAAGGACAGATTTGGGGGTACACTTGACAATACTTAGCAATTGAATGTGTAAGGTGAAGAGTATTCAGTCCCCATATGTACAAATCTGCTTGTTTTATGTATTTGTTCATTTATGTTTAGTCTTTCGCTGTTAGAAATTGGTACTATTTGTACTCATTTTGAGTGTATGACTGCAAAGACTAACCTGTGCTATGGTCTATTACTTTCCTCCCTTCTTCCCTGACTTCTTTCTTCCCTCCCTTCTCCCCTTCTTCCTTCCTTCTTTTTTCCTTTTGCTCTTTTTTTTTTTGTCAGTACTGGGGATTGAACTCAGAACATCATACTTCAGCAAGTCCTCCACCTTTGGAGCCATACTCAATTCTTTTGCTTTTACCTGTTTTTTTCAAATAAGGTCTTGAGCTTTTGCCAGGGCTACCCTCAGACCACAATCCTCCTGTCTCTGCCTCCTGAGTACCTGGGATTATAGGCATGCTCCACCGTGCCTAGCCCCCTGTTCCTTTCAATAGAGCAACTGAAAATGCTGTCCCTTGCTTTGGAGGTCTACTTTCCTCATGAGTTCTGAAGAGCCTGTTTATAATCTGGACTTTGAGGGTGAGTCTACAATATTGCCTATGACCATCATTTTCATGAAGAAATCAATCCACACACCAAATGATTAATTCTATGGGCTTGCTACTCATACAACCTAATTGTTCAGCTACTCTCTGGGTGGAGGCAGAAATAACTGACATATACTCATGCCAGTTTCATTTTAGATGGCATCAGATATGGCCTTGAACTCCATATCTGTGATTCCCACCCTACTTCACTCCCCTTTGTATGTCTTTTCTTCTAATTTCCTGAGAATCTTTGTCGCTCATTTTCTTGTCACTTCTATCACAACTTGCACATGTCTTTTGATTATAAACTTCAGGAAGGCCTGGTCTTTGTCATGGTCATCTGTCTTTGAACTTGATTATTTAACAGAGGGCATGAAAAATTCTTATGATGACTGAAACTTGTATCATCATATTTTTTTCTTTCTTATCATAAGTAAGATACATACTCTTCCTCCAAAATCTCCACTATAGTGATCAAAACTTGTAACCCAAGAGCTATGACCATGCAAACCAACTGCATGGTTCAATGATGAGTCTACTGAGGCCAGATTCAAAGAAAAAAAATGGCTAGCTTTTCTTGCGGTTGAAAAACTACCAGAGATAGTGAATTCTTGTGCCAGTGAACCATGTTTTTAGTGAATGCTTAATTTTTCTTCAAAATATTAATAGCAGTCAATGAGATACAAAGTAAGATAGAGGGAGGGGTGTTTTATCCCTTCAGGAAGAACACTAATTGGCATATTATCAGCGTGAACTTGGGAAAAAGCTATAAATGTCCTATAAATGCCCTCTGATCTCACAGGCTGAATTGTTAACTACTCCAGAAATATTAGACTTGATATCAAGAATTTTCTATATGAGATATTTGTTGAATATGATTGCCTTGGATGTTTCAATGCAGGAGAAATATTGAAATGGGAGTATGGAAATCTTTGCTGCATCCCAGTCTCATGCTGGCTAGCTGGGTATACATATGAAAACCACCTCCCTTTACTGGGCCTCAGTTTCTTTATTGAGTTGGGGCAGGTGATCCTGATGCTGACCAGCTCTAACTCTGTGACTCTATAATACTGAGAAAAGTGGTCACATATCCCCTAATGGAGTCCTTGGTTAAATAATTTACAAAATCTTGAAATAACACATCACAGTAATTGGCTTAAATTTTTTTTTGTAATTTCCAATGAGTTACAAGTCTGTATATTTAATAAGCTAAAATTAACAGAATAACAGATTACTGAGCAAAACACCTACTACCATTTTGAAATACCCTTTGATTTGATCCAGTTTTACCACAATGGGCTGTTTCTTCTTAAGAAAGAGGTATGATATAACACGAAAGGAGAATATAACTATTAGAGAAATGATGGGGATCTAGGGAGGGGGCAGAAAGGATAAGAGAGGGGAAAGGTGGTGACTGTGATCAAGATTGGTAATATGCATATACAAAAATGTTACAATGAACACCACTATTTTTATAATTGATATATGCTAATTTAAAAAGAGGTAGGGGATGGTATGACATATAACCCAGGACTGGGTGTGTGCCTGGAAAGAATCAGTTTGCTGACTAAAGTAAAGGTTTGAAGGAAAGGCACAAAAAGAGATAGGGGATGGTATGACATATAACCCAGGACTGGGTATGTGACTGGAAAGAATCAGTTTGCTGAGTAAAGTGAAGGTTTGAAAGAAAAGCACAAAAATCAGTTATTTAAAGAGTGGTATGATGAGAAGTGGTGACCCTCAGCTTCTGGAGTTCTTTCCAGTGTGGAAAGCACACACAGTCCAGATGGGTTTGATACTCTTGATATCAAGAAAGTCTTTCTTGTATATTTCGCTTTATTCTAAGTGAAACCTCTGAAAACTGAATGCTGGTAAATAACAGGATTTAAAAATAAACAGAAAACCCCCAAAACATGGTTTGGGCTTTCAGTTCACTTGTAGTCTAGATGAGTTAAAATAGTCTAAGAAGCAACCAAGATTAGTAAACACAAATAAATTACAAATACTTCAATGTTTGACTATATTTTAAACAAACATCATAAAAATAACAGTATGCTGCAAAGCAAGAAAAGGAACAACCACTGCAATGAAAGACTTTTCTTTTCCAAATCATTGATTCAGGTGTTGAATGTCATAGTTAGAACATTCTGAATGGAAGATTTAGAAATGAAAATGAGAAGTTAATGTAATAAAACGGTAAAAGAAAATAAGAAATCTGGAGGCTAATTCTGGATGTCACACTGAGTGGTCTGGAGAAAACCATCTCCTTTCTCTGAGCCTCAGTTTCCTCATCTATAGAGTCAGAAAATTGGGTTTAACCAGTTTTTTTCCTCCTCTGGAGGATTTATAGACTTCTGTGAACGTTTTCAGAGCTCAAGGGCCCATGAATATCCTAGTTTGAGGAACACTACTTCAAAATATTGATTACATGGTATCATGTGATTAACAATTGAAGCCTAAATACTGGTATGAAATCCTGAGGATGCTGTCTGCTATATAGTGTCATCCAGTTGACCCCAACTGTGCTTCTCTTAATTAGTCCATTCAACCAGTAAGTACCTCCTTTGTGCTGGTGCTGCTGTAGGCATTTGAGATCCATCCAAGAGCTTAATACTCAAGATCACTGCCTTCACGAGTCTTATATATGAGCAATAGAGGTAAGAATAAATAAATTAATTTTGGATTAAAAAATTCAAAGTACTTTCATAGGGAATTCAAAGTTTCATATCTGTGGACAGTTTGAGAAACATCTAACTGGAAGAGTTCTTGAGGTTCACAGTTCAGTGCTTCTTTTCTAGTCACCCTAGCAGATAGCAGAGAGCCTCTCCACTTAGCAGCCTAACTGAATAGAAGCTGTTTTAATAAAAATTTGTCTTCTGGAGGCAGTATAGAATTTTCCTTGTTACTAATTTAGCTTGTGCCTCACCCAGTTTTGAAGCAACATGGAGGTGTTTCTAGGCACAGGGCCAGAAATTCACAAAGGTTCTGAGAGAGCACAACTCTCGAGAAAAAAAATCATTAAATTAGGCAAAGATCCAATAGACTTAAATTTTCTGTTTTTGATTGCTTGCTGTGAGAAACACTATGACATGATTTAAAATGATGATTTAATGTAGCAAGAGGAGAGGGACTCTGAAAACCAAATAGTGCAGTCACATAGTTCTAATAAAATTAGACTATTATGTGCAACTAGATTGCTGGTGCCTAGATTTACATGTTTATGATATCAGACTATCTGACAAAAATTGATGTCAATATTTATGCCTCTATAAATTACTCACACAGCACTATTATGATGGCTTCTAATTAAAGTAGAACCAAACTAATTGACCTTTAAGTCCAAAGGACTTTGTAACCCAAAACTCACACTGGGATGGCAGGCTGTACTCATATGGAAAGAGGACTTTGGGGTGTTGTGATGTCTTGCTATGAAAAAGTAATTATGCATTCTGCAGGAGCTGGTTCAACTAAAAGATGAATTTTAGATTTGATTTAACCCGAATCTGATTTACTCTGAACTGCTGCCATAGAGGTTTAAGGCAACCAAGTCCATGGCGTTACACATAGAGCATTTGAGTGATTCCTTGTCTTTTTTCTTTATTCAGCCAAGAAATACTTGCTTTTTTGCTTTAGAAGGTCAAATGAAATATTGATCAAATCAAAGAACCTCTTTTTTGTTTGGTTTTAATATTTTTGTTTTGGAATAATTTTATATTTATTAAAAAGTTATAAATTAGACCTCATGCTCCTTGAGTGCAGGAATTATGGTTTGTTCATTTAAATATTTTTTTATTTATCATAAATTAATAATGCAAGGGGATTTCATAGTGATCATTCCATACATGCATACAGTGTTCCTTTAACAAGTTCACCCCTTCCATTGTATTCCCATTACCCCTCTTCCACTTCCCTGCTCTTTCAAACAGGGTTTGATGGGTTTAATTATGCTGTCTTCCTATACACATATGCAGTGTGCTTCCATCTCTTCACCCCTCAGTATCCTTTCCTTCTCTCTTTCCTCTCCCCCTGAGCTCCCCTCAGGCAGTCCCCCTATACAGTCATGCCCCATTATTACAATTATCATCATTATCACTTTACTTCCACAAATGAGGGAGAACATGATATCTGGCCTTCTGAGCTTGGCTTATCTCACTCAGCATAATAATCTCAAGCTCCATCCATTTTCTTTGAAATGACATAATTTCATTTTTCTTTACAGCTGAGTAATATTCCATGGTGTGTGTATATATATATATATATATATATTTTTTTTTTTTCTTTATCACTCATCGGTTATTGGGCACCTCAGCTAATTCCACATTGTAGCTATTTTGAAGAGAGCTGAAATAAACATGGGTATGCAGGTATCTTTCTTGTATTTTGACTGTACTCCTTCGGATATATGCCCAAGAGTATTATGGCAGGGTCAGAAGGTAGGTCTATTTCTAGTTTTCTGAGGACCACCATACTGATTTGCACAGTGGTTGCACTAGTTTATATTCCCACCAGCAGTGTATAAGGATTCCTTCCCCACTCCCCACCCCTGCCCTGCATGCTTGCCAGCATTTGTTGTGGTTTGTTTTCTTGATGTTGTCCAATCTGACTGGAATGAGATGGAATCTTAGTTATTCATTTTAAAAAAGTAATCACACTTGACATCTAGCACAGGGTCTGACATAAAAGCAGCAGTACAATAGGACAGGATAGGATTTGATTTGTTTCTAAGAAGAAGAAGAAAAAGAGTGATAGAGAGCAAAGCTCCTGGTGGTTTATTACACTGTTATTGCTGATGAAACTTAACCTTGACTTTCTTTGTCTTGTTAATAGCAAGCCAAGTATATTCTCACTAAATTATTTCTAGTAAATTTAAATACCATCCATAGAATACATATTATTTTATACTAATAAAAATAATTTGGAGGAATTTAATTTTTTCTTTTTATAAAGATTTTATTGTAACTATATTTGAGATTTGACAGGTGATATTTTTCTCTAAAAGTAAGAGAAATAGTTTCATCTTTTTTGAAGTTCCAACATTATTTTGCTCACCTCAGAATAGCATTTCACAGACACCCCCTGGCTCCCCACCAAGTGAAGTTCACATTAGGAAAGAGACATAGAGAGGGAACAATTACTGAGTGTCTTCCATGTGCCAGGTACTATATAAGAAGCTTTGCATATATTATCATCTCCACAGCAGTCCTGAGAATCAGGCCTTAATAAGACCCATTTTATAGCTGAAGAAACTAAGACTCAGAAGTTAAGTAGTTTCCCCCAACTATATGGCAAACAACTTTTGAAGTCCATTATTTTTTTATTGTGCTGGGTGGCACATTGTGTGGGGATACATTGTGGCACTTACAAATGTTCTTATAATATACCAAATATATCATACTTGAATTCACCCCTTCCATTGTTCTCCTTTATCCCCCTCACAGCAGTCCTGGAATAGTTTCAACAAGTATTTACATACATGTATACACATATTTGCACTATATTCACCCACCCATGCCTTTTCCCTACCTCCTCCAACTCCCAATGGTGCCAACTCTCCCCCGGCCCCAAATAGGACCCATTTAGTCCTCCTGTTTGCCAATTTTGTAAATGAAAAAAAATACATTTTTGTGTGTTTAAGATAGCTACACAAGGAGTTTCCATGTGCCATTTCCATGTATATATATATATATATATATATATATATATATATATATATACACACACATATATATAATATAAACTAATTGGTTCATCTTCTCTATTTTACTTCTATATGGTTGATGTGCTCTCTATGCAAGAATGAATATAGAAGTTTTATAACTTTGAAGTCCATTATTTTGACTCTGAATTCTACATATATAGATGTATGTTAACTATTCTCATAGCTTTGATTGGTGCCTATGTCCATGAGAATATGGGGGAATTTAAGTTTTTGATACAAACATGCTGTGTTTTTGTGCAAACTCAGTCTGGTTGAGGCTCTTCCTTCCTCAACTTTAAAATAAAGAAGGTGACTCTATTCTTGATGGTCCTTTCAGCTATTGCTTATAATGCATCTGGATTCCACTGGATTCCCATATGTAGGTGATTCCACTGAACTGTATTTTCTTTCCCTCTCGCTGCTCTCATTTGACACTACAATCACAAAAAGCAAAGATGATGGGATGCAGTTATTACATAAACTACTGTATATTTTGGTTAACGTGTTTAACTAATGATTTGTTGCATATTTATTATTCATCAATTATGATTTTCACACTGGTGCATATTTTCACCATTCAATTCCAAATCTTTCTTGTCTTTGTACTGAAAATATTTCTATCTGCATTTCAGAAAGGCTGTTCAGTTTTGTTATAAAATCTCATTACTTTTTTATTACAGACTTAGTGGAGCCTCCTCCGTTGAATTGAATCATATGATCCACTATCAGCTGGACATTTAATACTATATTGTCTTTATATTGTTCAGTATTCTTCTTCGTTCTTTTATTTGCACTTTGGAAATGTTTCAGAAGAAATTGAAAAATGATATTTCTTTCAAATAATCCTCCCGTCTCAGGAAGCCAGTGTTTTGAATATAATTATATATATATATAATTACATATATATGCTACATTTTTCTAATTCTTATTTGTTTCCTAGAATAGTGAATAGAGAGAATAAATAAGTAAGTGATCCAGAAAATAATATTAAAAATTCTTCAAGATCATTAGCACTTGTCATATATTTCTGAATTGCCCAAGGTGTCCCTTTTATTATACCTCTTATTAAAGTCACTCCTACAAACCTTTTCAGAGCAGGGAACACTCTCAGTTACTAAACACTCATGTTTGTTGAATTAAAACAAAGATCCTCAAAACATTAAAATGCCTGGGAAGCAGGCATTTAAATAGTTAAACCTATCCCCATACCTCCTGTGTGTGCTCTTGCCTTATCATGTGACCAAAGTCCAATCACATCGTTCTATTTGCTCTAGATCTAAAGTCCGCATATGAGAAAGAACATACAATTTTTGATCTTCTGAGCTTGACTAATCTCACTCAGAATGATGCTCTCCAGTTCCCTCCATTTACCTGCGAATGATACGATTTCATTCTTCTTCATGGCTGCATAAAATTCCATTGTGTATAAACACCACATTTTCTTAATCCATTTGTCAGTGGTGGGGCATCTTGGCTGTTTCCATAACTTGGCTATTGTGAATAGCGCTGTAATAAACATCAGTGTACAAGTGCCTCTGGAGTAACCTGTGTCACATTCCTTTGGGTATATCCTCAGGAGTGGGATTGCTGGATCATATGACAGATCCCAAAAAACATGATAGTATTTGATGTCCTCAATGCAGAGGAACTAATGCAGAAACTTTAAAAGTGACAGAGGTCAATAGGAGAAGGGGATCAGGAACTAGAGAAAAGGTCAGTTTGAGAAGAATCAACTTAGAATGTAACACATTCGTACATGGAAGCAATGCTAGGAATCTCCCTGTATAGCTATCCTATCTCAACTAGCAAAAATGCTTTGTCTTTCTTATTGTTGTTTATACTCTGTCTTCAACAAAATTAGAGATAGGGGCAGAACAAAATGAGAGATAAGGGCCTGGAAGAGAGGGGGTAGGTGGGAAGAGGAAGGGGGCAGGGGGAGAAGTCAGGGGCAGGGAGTAGGGGGGAGAAATGGCCCAAACATTGTATGTACATATGAATAAATGAAAAAAAAAATATTACTTTAGGTTAAATTTGCTTTCAGAAATGCATACCTTACCTACATCAATGTTTCTGTGGTCTTAGTAGCTATTTCACAATTTACATAGTCCAGTTCCCTATTGGTGAGTAACAAATTAACTGTAAAGTTATTGGCTGAAAATGACCACCATTTTGTTTTGCTCATGATTTTCTGGGTGAGGAATTTGAGAAGGGCTCAATTGCACAGTTCATCTCTGATCCAATGGTATCAGTTGGGGATCCACTTCCAAAATTGCCTCAGCACTTACATACATGTCTGCTCTTTGGCCTTTCTTCTTTCCTCCCTCCTTCCATTTCTTCCTTCCTTCTTTCCTTCCTCTCTCTCTCTCATATGTCTTTTCCATACAGCTTGGGTTTCTTACAGCACCATGGTCTCAAGATAATCACACTTCTTACATAGCAGCTTGTTTCCTCCTGAGTGACTTTCCAAGAGGTCAGAGAGAACTGGTAGGCTCCTTATGACCTCATTAGTCCCAGAATGTTACTTCCATCCATTCTATTAGAAAAGCAAGTCACTCAGACTGACCCAAGTGGAGAGTTTCTTGATTCCTCTAGAATAGATTTTATCTTTCAGTGGGACAATTGGCAGAAAGGAGGGGAATGAATTGATGGTAGACATCTTGGAGGAAACACTAGGGAATAAGCCTCACAGATAATATAATTCAAAATGCACACACCTTTTTTGGTCAGATAATAGTCCTCGAATTTTTATTGTTCACGTTGACTCCTCTATCCACTCCTCAAACCATGGGTTTTACCATCTGTAATGACAATAAAAAATGAACTCATAATTCAAAATAGCATGCTGCCATCTTTGCTGTGAATCTATACAAATTCTCCAAAAACTCCTAGAAAGATAAGTTAGAAGTTCTCTTCATTCTAAAGTTTTCTCTCTTACAACAAGATACAGTAGGAAGAAAAAGTGAAGCAATATGGATTCTAGAAGTCATTCTTTGTGCTGAATTTAGACATGTAAACAGAATAGTCAAGAAGTTCTCTATCTGAGATACAAAAAATCTCATTGATTTACAATGTAAAGCCATCTTCTTGAGAGCTCATCCTTTGTATACTACACAAACATCTCAATTTCCTCCTCATACGGTAGCTATGTAGGCCAATCACAATTTACTTACTTGCATGTTGCTTTTCTTATTGCAATACAATTTGTGTGAAGAACACCCATACTCATTGAAAGTAGGAATTTGTTCTTTGTGCCTTTGATCCTGGCTCATACTTTTGCAATTCAGGTTTAGCTTAAGCTGTTCCATTGCACTTTCAAACTGTGATCTTGGTTCTTACAAGAACTTAAGCCATCTTCCATATTCTCCTCATTTGGCCATTTAGACCTACCTCAGGAACTTCGTTATACTGAACTTTATAGGACTAGAATTTTATTATTATTTGTCCCTTTTCCAATGTCAGCTCACCATGCAAGTCTTTGCTGACCATCCCTTGAGCACTGCATCCTTTCTAGTGCTCTGTATAATAAATTTATTTCCTTCTTAGCATTCTATCTGAAATGACTTTTTTCATTTGTTTACTCATTTATCATTTCTAATTTTCATTGTTGCAGATCCAGGTTCAAGTACTTGGTACCAAGTATTTGGGTAAGTGACTATTATCTATTTGTTGAATAAATGAAATAATCACATAGATGAATGAAAATATGTTTTATATTATTTAATTGGCACTATACTGATAAAGTTAAAGTGTATCTAATATGTCAAAACAATACAAATAACATTAAAGTAAAACTGATTTCTTCAGTAGGGAAGAGAACTTTCTATTAAGAATAAAAGTAATCAAAGGGCATATTTATGGTGTACAATATAGCATACATTGCTGAAGAACACTCACAAGGAAGAACTGAAACATTTAATACCACTTTAAAATGATAATAGTTCATGTTAATACATATTCTCTCTCACTATTGGTGTGCACATAAATTAGTGAAAGTACTTTGCTAATTTGTATCAAGAACATTAGAGTACTTTCTTTTCTCAGTAATTCTTTTCTGAGACTTTATCATAAGGAAAAATCTGAAACAAAGAAAAAATAATATGTGTAATGAAGTTCATTGCAGTATTGGACATAAACCCTGTATACCTAACATCTGTAAAACAATTTAATAAGATGTGAAATTCCTACATAATCAGAAATTACCTTCTCCACAGCAATTACGTTTACCAGGAGTGAATTAACATTGGAAACTACTTGATATAATTTTTTACTGTAAAAATGCAGATGACAAATTTGTATCTGCAATGTCATTTCAACTATGTCCAAAAATACATGTAGAAAAAGATTAAAATGACATGTACCAGAAAGTTTACATTAGCTATACTGAATGAAGGAACAGAGATTGTAAGTTCTTTTTTTCCTTATATTTGTATGAGGAAAGTCTTTTAAAATAATCATTTATGATTTTCATAAATGGAAAAATTGTTTTACAATAGATCTATGTTGTATAGGTTTTAAGATAACTAGTAATTCCTTATTACATTTATTTATGTCTTACAAAGTTGGTGTCTTTTATTTTATTTCAATAGGCAATAGGTTGAACTCTACAAAAGTATCACTATTTTGCCTTTCTTATCTATAAAAATGGTGTTTTCATCTGCTGAACTTAAAACTTTTGTTTCAACTATTGAGATGACAACAATGTCCAGTGATTTTTAGACTAGTATGTACTGGAACTTTTGTTCTTTGTAAGTGCTGTTGACATATGCTTTTTAATAAATGACTGTTCACATGCAGACTCATTTGGCAGAAACAATAAGTTTCTGTGCCAATTCAGAGAGGTAAGAGGGGTTCAGGAACAGAAAAGGGGTGAGAGACACATTTTATAATATATCAAATATGAGTAATGATATTTCAGTTTGTACTTTAAAAAGTGTCAGTGGCACTTAGTCTTTCAATAACACGTTATAACTTACAAAGCATGTTCTCATTCATTATCTGATTTAATCCTCAAAATGTAAGAGGGAGATAATTTTATCCTCATTTTATTGTTTTTGAGTGATTGTGATTCACAAGGCAAGGCAGCTATAAAGTAGAAGAGCTGGGACATGAATCCATATGTTAGAAAAAATTGGTGACAGATTTGTGCATGTAAGGAAATCTTAATTTTGTAGAGTTGTGTTGTAGTTGAAATCTAATAATTTCTAAAAGTGATTGTCAAAAACATTCCCTTGTATTTATGTTAAATTATATTAATATTCATTGCAATTATTTAAAGTTTTATTTTAAATTAATGTTTTAAATATTCTGCGATTATAAATTTCATATGTACATATACCTTTGATTTTCAAAAAAAAAAGGAAAGAGTCCATTTTTAGGACCAATGTTTCTGGCAAATGCAGTAATTGATTTCAAATTGAAATGCAATTGAAAATCTATACAGCAGTCTGTGGAGTATGGATTTTCAAAATGACTATTTTCCAAAATGCATATTGGTAATTTGAGGGAAGAATCTTTCATTATTAGAAGTCCTTAGAAGAAACCTACTTTGAGAATTATTTCCTTTCTTTAAATCTAGCAAAGATGTCATTTCAAATAAAATAACTCAGAGTAACAGAGACCATTTTATGTAGCTTTTGTAGGCAGATCAGTCCTGGGAGTCAAACTGAACAATTTGCTTCTTGCCTAGAGAAAGAGGCATTTGTAAACAGAGTATGAAGAACAGAGACTTAGTCCACTGGGGCTTTTCTGTTTGTCCTGTCAGTGGAGTCCCTCTTCAACTGATAAAGCTTTGCTTTCTTTCTGAATTGAAGTTCACAGGTTAAGGATTTAAGAAAAACCCCACTAGAGCTGCCCATTTCACATTTATGGAATGTCTGTTTGCTAGTTTTTATTTGTTTGGGACCATGTAAATATCAAATTGCAGCAGTCTTTTCTTATAGTGTAATGAACTTCACCACAGATATGGAGGATGAAAATTTTACTAGATTTTCCTGTGTACAATTTCAAAAAGGATCATATACCCTTAAGGGAGAGAAAAAAACCTTTCATTTTTATCTCTTGGTCTCATAAATGTGTTTATTGGAGGAAATTTTATATTGAAAAATAATTTCCTCATCTCTTCCTAAAATAGCCTTTTTTTCTTATTAGAAAACAGACAGTGACCTGCTGTGTTGTTTGGTGCTTCTCCTAATACTGATGGGGAAAATGCCCTTTATAAACCCAAATTTAAAGGAAATGCATGTGAATGTTACAGGGTAAATGCATACATCATCTGCCTACCATTGTAATTTTGAGTGATCTGTTTGATCTTTGAAAGTTTGAAAGCTCTTAATCCATTGTTCCCTATGCTAGTTTTTATTATGCATATTCATTTTTTTTTGTGGAAAAGCTCTGTTCTTCTTATTTTAAGGATACCTCACAGTGTCCTTGTTCCATGTGTGGCTAAGGGAAACTCAATCTGTGAGCTGGAATGCATTGGACATTGTTTCTAGCAGGTCAATAAAATGATGGATGGATTTGAGCCAAGTTGTAGCAGAGGACACACATCCTCTGTTGAAATAGCTGAAAAGACAAATTAATATTGAAGTGTGGAATACTGAATTGGACTGTCTTTTAGTGCACAGAAATAGACTAAAGTAGATTACCAAAATGAGGCATGTGCAATTCAGGCGACTGAAACTGACTTGCTGTGCAAACGGGAGGTAAAGATGAAAAGCAGACTGAGAAATTCAGAAAAGTGGCAACAGGTCAGCCCCCATAGTAAGCAGTAGGGGGCCACAGTAGCACCTTACATTTTAGGACATGTGCAAAGACTCCTATGTACAGACTTGCATCATTTCTCTGTGGTTTAAAATGATGTTAGCAACTCCTTATTAAAATCATCTTTGTCGGTTTTATTATACTCTAAGTAGTACGTATTTTTACAAGATATTTTAAAAATACTTAGGGTAAGGGAGAAAGCATTGATTTCACTTAAAACTTATTAGAAAATAATGTGAAACTTTAAATATTGAGTTAAAACCTGCATAACTTCTATTGTTCACAGGAATAAAAGTTCAAATTCCTTTAGTCTAATATCCAGACTACTTCACTGTCAGGCTTATGTTTTATTTCTTATAACCTATTTTATATACTGAATTCTGGGAGAAAAATTGCATCTTTCTTTTCTCTATCTTTCAGTCAAGGATTAGTGTTTTCTTTGATTATGAGTGCAGGAAATCAAACACAGCAATTATTTACCATGCCTGTGACTTTGTCACTAACAGAAATTGCAGGTATTTTCATATTACATCGCAGTCCTTGTTTCATTGAACACATTGTTTATAGCTTGTTGTGACTTTAAAATTATGTTTGTTACTAGACATAATTTTACATTAATAGAACACAATGCAAATTTTATTTTTGAATATCTTGATAACTGTATTTTACTGTATTTAGTTTCCTTTGTAATTCTATGTCTTATTCAATGCATTAAACACAAACATGGAGGGGTGGTCAACAGATACCACTAGAGTGTCAAAGAATTCCATGGTCCTTAGAGAAAATTACTATCATCAAGAAAACAACAATAACAAAACCAAAATCAAACAAACAAAAATTCCTGGTGAGGATGGGGGAGAAAAGAAGTCTTATATATTTTTGTCAGGAATATAAATTAGACCACCCTCTATGGAAATCAGTATGGAAGTTCCCTGGGAAGCAAAAAGTGGAACTGCTATATATACCTGAAGCTATACAATAGAGATAGGTATACACTATTCACAGTAGCTAAGTTATGAAATCAGTCTGGGTGACCAAGGAATTAGCCCTAGGAGAATAAAGAAAGTATAATATATATTATATAATGGAGTAGAACCCAGTCAAAAGAATAACCAAATCATGTTGTTTATAGGAAAATGGATGGAACTGGAGATCATCATATATGCTAGACTCAAAAAGACAAGTATAACATGTGTTATTTCATTTGTGGGATCTAGATTTTTTAAAAAGTTGTGAAAGTAAAATGGGGACTACTTGGGAAGAGGAATGGGACCAGTGGGATGGGAAGAGACAACAGAAGGGAAGGTAATGGAAGGCTGAATATGATCATTTCATAATGAAACCCACTACTTTGTATGATTATTATTTGCTAATAAAAATTCTAAAAAGTTTTATCTCTTTTTCCCAAGTTATGTTCCTTTCATCCTTCATGAAGATTAGATAAGTAAATTCACATAAATTTCTGAAAACAGGACTTTGGCACACAATACATCCTCAATGAGTATAAGTTATTATATTATTGTTAATATTACCCAAAGCATCTTAGACAGGGTGAGAACTGCAATCATTAATCTTTTCCTTAAAGATAGTAGCCCCTCATATTTACTGGTGTGAATTTGTTTGGGCATATGTAACTCTGGAAAGACATTCCAATCTGCATAAAGCAGCATCTCAATGTTGTGTATGCTTTCAGAGAGATTGATTAATCTCCCCACTGATGCCAACTGCATCACCAGCAGGTGAACCACAAGCCACAAAGAATTGACCAAAATCTGCGTCTGCAAAAGAAAAGGGAGGGGTATAAAATAATCTCAACTCCATAACATGGTCTTGGCAAGGCTTTCCTGAAGATGAATACACCTGTATCAGAAGAAGGTAAAGTTATTGTGATGGATTTGTTAGGAGTGTAGCTTGCTCATTGCAGAGATGAGGAGATCCCCAAAGACCTCTTATTTTAAGCAGAAATCTAGTGTTCCACATACATTCTGTACTACTACTTCTTTCCAGGGTTCTAGGAGGAAATAAAGCTCCCAAGATACTTCAAATGAAGAAACATTAATATAAGAAGGTGAGGGTAAGGTAAGGTTATAAAACCCATGAGATGATGTTGAGGCAGCCAGAAATGGTGGAAAAATTATTGCCACCAACACTGAGGGGAGAAAAGAGTCTCACTGGACCCCAGAGAGAATGAGGGGTATTAAGGAAGAAGAGCTGCCTGTCAAAGGGCAATCATGGGGGATGTAGCAACTTCCAAAAAAACAGGAAAGCAGCTAGGAAGTGATACTCCATCTCCTGTACCTCCTGTCCTCTGATTTCTTGTGGTGCCTTCTATTAGCTGAATCTACTTAGAAACAAGGCAGCAAGGGAGCCTGGGAAATGCCTTCTACATAAGTAGAATGTGCACAGAGAATGGATGAAAGTGTGAAGGAGCAACAGACAGCTACTCTTTTTCTCCAGAGCTGTGCTGGATTGCTTTTCAGCTGAGTATTTTTTTAGGGTCTTTGATGTATGGTCTCCTGTTGGTGTTGTATGGATGAATACATGTGAGTGAAGGTAAGTGTATGTTGCCATTGCCTAGTTTGTGTGGCATAATGAAATAACCCAATTTGAATCAGTATGCTCAAATTCTGGTCTGTTAAAGAAAATACCTCATTAAAGTGGTGGAGCAGACTGAGCAGACTTTAGTCAGGACTATTATAATTGGTATATGGACTACTACAATGAGGTCTTGCACTGGAGGAGATAGGGCTTAATTTGGAATACAAGAAAAGGTTGAGAATTTGTGGCCACAGCAGAGATGCAGATAAGTGAATGGAAAATCACTAAGAAGAAACATCAGGTATGGGTGGTATGTCAGTCAGTTTCTCATTGTTATGACAAAATACCTGAGAAAAAATCTTCAGGGAGGAAAGACTTATTTTGGTTCATGGTTTCAAAGGTTTCAGCCCTTTGTTGGCAGGCTCCATTGATCTGGGCCTCCAGTGAGGCAGAATATTATTGCAGAAGGGTGTATTAGAACAGAGATGCTTACCTTACAGCTGCCAGAATGCCGAAAGAGACAGGAGGACCATTCCCAGTGACCTACTTCCTCCAATTAGGCTCCACTTCCCAATAATTATATCATATTATGAATCTATTAAGAGATTAATCCATTGATTAGGTCAGAGCCCTGAGGATCCAATCACTTCCCAAAAGCCTATCAACAGGCACCCAAATTTTTAAACTTTTAGGGGAACATCTCAAATCCAAACCATGACTGAGGGATTCTGACTAAATCAGCCTAACTGGGTATTTGTTGAAGGCAGCCCAGGGCACTTAGGCATCATCATTCCCTAAGGAATTTGATCAGATAACAAGCTTTGGGAATTCTGACAAGCCCGGCTTGACAGGATTCTCACTAAAATGGACTCTTAAGGTCACGTCCATTTAAGGACAGGGCCTCTCAAAGGGGCTTTTCTAGAGTTTGGTCCAGGAAAGTCTTCATCATGTCTCAGTTCTGCCAAAAACTTGAGTATCTTTAGGCAAGTCACTTAAACTTTCAAAGTTTTTTTTTTTTATTTGTAAAACTGAGTCAATTACATGTGTCCAACATTTCTCATTGAAGTTCTTGGATAAAATGTGATCATGGTTAAAAATGAGCTTCCAAATGATGTGGTGAAATGGACCCTGAAATGAGGGGCATAGCTGAAGGGTCTGTTTTTAGTGTGGGCTCTGAGATTCTTGGTGCACATGTGGTATTGGCTTAGAGAGCTGGGTGATAAAACACAGATAAATGTGGCATAGAATGCTGATTTTTCATCAATCCCATTCTTCCTTTCTTCTATAGTATCTGAATTATAATTTGACATATGGTTGCCTGGAGACATTGCATTTCCCAGTTTCCTTGCTGGGTGTGGCCATGTGGACACATTCTCTCCAATGGAACATGAGCCCCAGCGAAATGTACTTTCATTTTTGTCCTCCTCATATTTGCTCCTCCATACTCTTCCCTGATTTTCCTGGAACAAAGACCAACAGAATAATTAAGGCTCTATCTCTTGAAGATGGCAGTATTAACCATAACTAGTGGCATTTAAGACTGTGAAGAACTGAACCTCCTGCCACAAACCTTTACTGCTGAACTGGCACCCACTTCTGGCTACTTATTATATGTAGGAAGGGTATTGGAAATAGCATTTGAGAATGGAAAGTGACATTTTCACAAAAGTCATTGGTAATCTCCACCTAGTAGTGACAGAATCACCAGATATCAGGGCCTATAGACTAGAACAGAAAAATATGAGCTTGTATGCTTTTTAGCTCAGGTAAGATGTTCTCAGAAACTTTCAGAAACTAATGGGTGAGACCTAAGATTTGGGAGGAGAGCAGTTAGTTCCCATAAAAGTAGACAAAGTTTATTAGATAAAAATTTGCATATATATATTTGGTGGTCCTGGGGTTTGAACTCAGGGCTTCACACTTGCTAGGCAACTACTTTATCACTTGAGTCACACTCCCAGCCCCTTTTGACTTAGTTATTTTTCAGGTAGGGTCTTGAATTTTTCCCAGGGCCAGACTTGGTCAGGAATTCTCCTACCTCTGCTTCTTGCATAGCTGGGATTATAGATATGTACCCCCAGGTCTGAGTCTACCCTTAGTATTAATTAATGACATCTGATTTACACTATGTATTACTTTGTTCTAAGCATCACTTGAGTTAATTAGCCTAAGCAATATATGCATTTATTATTTTACATAGCAAAAAACACCAAAATGGAATGGGCTCCAGGCAACATAAAATCAGGGTTTCTTTTCTGTTTCTCCACAATTCTCTCAACTCTGTCCTCTTCTATGTAGATATTTGTTCTCAGGTTAATTTTTTTAATTATTAAAAAATAGCTACCAGTGGCAATTATTTTAATGTTGCTTACTTATTCATCTCTAGTGAGAGAAAGAAGGATAAAGAATAGGAGGAAGGAAAGAAGATGAGAGAAAGCAAAAGACAGAGAATTTCTTTCCTCATCATAAAATAAGGTTATTTTTAGTCTTCTCTCTGGTATTAATGGATCAAGTTAAATCATATGCCCTGTTCTCAGGGAACTGCCATGCTTTGATTGGTTTGAGCCAAGTTTCCTACCACCAATGGCAAAAAGTCATGGGATTGTCATGATGGCTTAGATCAATGTGTCTGCAAACTATGACAAACAAGTCAAATCTAGCCAACCATCTTTTGATTATAGCCCAAGAACTAAGCATGGTTTTTAGTTTATCATTATCATTTTGGTGGTATTGGGGTTTGAATTAAGGCCTTTGCACTTGCTAGGCAGGCACTCTACACTTGAGCCAAAACACCAACCCTGGCTTTTACTTTTTATTAATGGTTACATTCTAAATGGTCATATAAATATTTAAGTAATATCTTCACTGTTGGCCTGCAAAACTTAAATTATTTATTATTTGGACCTATAAGAAAACGTTTGCCAACTGCTTTTCTAAACTAATCAGAATCTGTCACTGGAGTTGAGGCTATTGGGCTACCTTTAAAGGCTCGAGACACTTGGACTGTACCAAAATGCTAGAGAAATTTGCTTTAAAATGTGAAGACCTAATGTAGCAATGTCAAATGCTCTTGAACTTCTGTGAACTATGCCACAATTCCCTCCATTAGCACATGTTATTAGAAGTACAAATCAACATTTCTTATGTCTATTCTCTGCAGAACTCTGTTCTAGTGGTAAAGCTGGTTATCAGAACTTCTCTGTGATTAGTTTCTCACTCTTCCCTTTACCCCTGCACCTATTTGTTTTTCTCACTCCCCCTCCTTTGATTTTGGTGCAGTGTGGGAAATGAGAGAAGGTAAGGTCTTGTGTAATGCATATGTAAAGTGGACTGTTTCATTCTTAGGGTACCATGAGAAATGATGTAAAGCACTAAAAGTAATAAGATCTTTTTTAGTGCAGGCTGGGGTCACCCATAAATGCTGTTCACTTAAGCTACCCAATAGGCTTCAACAATAATATAAAATCTGGTTCTGAGTTTGGAATATAGTTAGAGGAATGTGCAATTTAGATTTTTAAAAATCAATGAAAATTAGTCTTAATCTGAATTCACTTCAAGAGGAAGGCAATAGTCCAGGAGATAGTATAATGAGTAGGAACCAATTTTTCCTGATTTTATTTTTTTAATGTCTCGAGTCCAGTCTCTGAAACCAGGTCTACAACAAGGTTTAAAAAGGGTAAAACCCTCATGGATCATGGATCATGGTGGGGGAAGTGGTTTAGATTAGTTTAGGACTTATTAGACAAGGATGATTCTTGGAATGGAAGTCTAGTGGTGTAAACTACAATCCTTGAGCAGCTACCCAGGGAGGTTAAAAAAATCCAAAAAACTAAGGGGAGGAACAAGAAGAAAACCTTCTAGAAATTACTAATGGTCTACAGTAAGGTCTGCTGTTTCAAGGACACTGTTGTTTGAGGTACTAGTTTAGATCACCACTTAAAACATGGCCTGGAACATCTTGTAAACCTCAGAGCTGTTTGTAAACTTTAAAGTGTGGTGCAGCCAGACCACTAGGCATTAAAGTTATTCTTCTATTTTCCCCTTCCATGTCAGGTCCCTCATCTATCTCTCATTGCTTTTAAAATCAATAGCTAGACCAACTCCTTCCAAGGAAAGAAAGCCATACCCAAAGCATGGCCATCCTGGGCTGAGAGAAGACTCTGTGTGTGTGTGTGTGTGTGTGTGTGTGTGTGTGTGTGTGTGTTTATATGCAAATGTGCACTTCTGTCATGAGTCATGAGGATTGACCATTGATAAAGCAGAATAATAAAAATCAAAATACTACCCACAATTTATTTACAACTTATCATACACATTATCACTCAAAATCACAACTGCACATGGGATTTCACATTGTCCTTGGTCCGTATGGATGAGAAATGAGGTCTGGAGAGGTACAACTGCCTCTCTAAGCTTGCACAGGTGGTGAGTAGCAGGGCTTGGACCCAAAGTTTGGGCATGACAGAGAAAACTGCTCCCCTAAGTCACAGAGCCTCTGTTGTGGGACAGCTTGATGTCCTAACATGACCTGCCTTCCACCAGGCAGGGAGACAGCTGATTAGAGATTTCTGGTTTCCCTCTATGCTTTCTCTGGGGATGGAAGTTGTTGAGAAATCATTCAATTTGGGAAACCTAGGTGAGGCTGGAACTCTCTTTGTGCTGTTATAAAATAACAACAGCAGTAGTAGTTAACACTTTTGAGAGATTTCCATGGATTGTCTGTAAGGTAGCTACTATTATTAACCTCATCTCTGTTCTCCCTTGAACTGAATTATAGAAAAGAGAAATTTATCCCGGTCTCACGGCTTGTTTTGCTGTTGTGAATGGATCATCATTATTTCATTTTTTTTCTCCCTGAGATGGAAGTTGTCTATTCCATTTATTTGTGTCTAATCCACGAAACCATGATCATGTCTGAGATTACCTTTGATTTATGTATACCAGGCTTTCTGAATGTTTGGAGAATGAGGAGGAAGTTTTTAATTCCAGATGAGTAAACAACTTAGAACTTGACATCAGATATTCTTGTTGTGATTATTATTGGCTGCTGCACAGAGAAACATCCAACATTGTATGGATATGTCACTTTCCTGATATTGTCCTCTGTAGCCTCTTTCAGCCCAGGTCACCCTTAGAATCTAAAACCAGGCACAGAAATTTGGAATTTGTATATTTTCATGCTCCACACACATATTATACCTTCATTTCTATTGTCTTTCTTTGCTTTTTCTTACTATGGAAAGGCCTTGAAAGTGTTGACCGAGGAAACGGAGCTCAGAAGTTCTGCCTGTTAAAAACCATCGATCACCAGAGCTAAGCACAGCCGTTGACCACAAAGCTCCCATTGGCTTTGGGGAACCAAAGCCAGCTTGAGAGCAAACCTTTTTCAGCTGATGGACTCAGTCTCTATGCAGGTACCATACAGTCTTAACAGGGGTGTGCACAAGTTCTGACCCTGGCCATCTCTGTTTCTTTCTGTAAAGGAATACAAACTACAATACCAAATCACTCCACAAGCTAGAAAATTAATGCACACCTTTGCTAACTCTGAATCACTTCATCTTCTTGTCCTTCTTGTAGATGTCTATGGCCCTCATATCTCTTGCCTGGACCTATGGTAACTCCTGGGGTCTGTATGCCTTTTACCTCCCCCCATGAATCAGGTCAACCTTTTTGCTTTAGTTAAGGAGCACTGTCTATTGATTTTATCTTTAATAGTAGAAGTAATATTTACTCATTGTGTAAAAAGTAACATATTTGAGAGGAGAAGTGTTTTCTAACTCTATGATAGTCACTCCCTAGAGGTAACCATGGTTAATAGTTTATTATATACACTTCCATACATTTTCCTATGAATGTGCAAACACATTTACAGACACAATTACAAGCACACACATACAAATGTGCATACACCATGTTATTCTGTAACTTGATCATTTCACTTAACAATATATAGAGAGGTCTTTTATGCCTATTACACATCAGCCTACCCTTTATTCTCAAAAGCTGTGAAATAGTCCATTTATTTTATGTATTTACTGATATTTATTTAACTAATCCTATTGCTGAAGATTTAGGTTAAATTGTCACCATTATGGATTATGTGCCTCAATAGTCTTTTCTATGTATCTATTTACATCTATGTATCTTTTTAAAAGATTTTTAAAAACCTGCTGACCATTGCTTTCAAACATGGCATTTCCTTAACTCAACTAGCAAAGACACTTTGTCTTCCTTATTATGCTTATGTCTTCTCTTAAACAAAATTAGAGATAAGGGCAGAACAGGTTCTGCCTGGAAGTGAGGGGGGGAGGGAGGAGGGTAGGGGAGGGGGCAGGGGTGAAAAATGACCCAAATAATGTATGCACATGTGAATAAATGAATAATAAAAAAATTTTTTTAAAACATGGCATTTAAAAGAATTAAGAAAAACATTTCCTAAGTAATAATTGTATAGTTTTAGAAAATAAAAAATGATTTTTTAAAATGAAAAAAAGAAGCCCTTTCTCTTGTAGAATGTAGAATGTTATATACATTCTTAGTGTCAGCTTCCTACACATAACTTATTTCAACTCTCTTACCTGTATTATTACTTCATGTCTTGTGCAATTTACTACTTTCTCAAAAAGTATTAAAAGTATCTCATTTGGGAATTTCAAGATGGCGGCTAGAGGTAGGAAGCAGAAAGCGGCCCTCCTATAGTGAAATCTTGGAGAGACACTGGAGACACACTTTGCAGGCATAATCACCGAGAAAAGGCATAACTTTGACTCCTCCACATCTCCAGCTGGTGCAGAGAATCTCCACTTCACATTAAATGGAGAAACCAGGAGGGCCACCGGGGCTGCCAGTGGCCGGCGCCCATACAGATTGGGAAGACGCGGACCAGGTGAGCTTCGTGGTACCGCGGTAGCCCCACAGACAAGCCTGGGCCAGAGCAGCATAGCCCCCTGGACAGACTGACCTCCACCCGGGAAAAAAAAAAGAGAAACTGAGTAATAAGCAATAAGAACAGTTAAGACACGATGGAAAGAGGGTGGGGCACCCTGAGCGCTGAAGATTGGGGGAAGGGAATCCTTTCTGGGACTGTAAATAAACAAGCCGGGCTGGCCGGAGAGCCTCTGGCGGGAGGGGGGTGCGCACCCAGCAACCAGGAGCAGGGAAGCTTGTGAGAGTGGCGGAGGGAGAAAAACTCCACAGGAGAGGGGGGAAGACCCACCTCCCACATGAACTGTAAATAAACACTCAGGTCTGACAATGCAGAGGCAGTGTCACCTTTCCCAGTGCTTGGAAAGGGGAAAGCTTGTAGCAGAGGCTCCCGCACAGGAGAACTCTGAGCAAACAAAGCCTGTGGGACCAGGTGAGTGCTAGCTCACCCCAGAGATCTGCATAAATAACACCGCCAGCTACAGGCTGAGAGCAGCAGGCAGGCAAGCCACAGTTGCAGATACCACTCTCAGAACTGTCTCCAGATGCTTTTTTTTCTTTTTCTCCCTACCTTTGATGAGAGAACAACCGAATTACACCTGCGAGCCGAAAAACTTACTGAAATTGTATTGCATTTGAGCCGGGGACACTTGGTGGGGCTTTCTTTTTTTTTTTTTTTTTTGTGTGTGTGTGTGAGTGTGTAGTTTTATTCTACTTTATGCATCCCCTTTGATGAGACAACTACAGAACAACATCTGAGGCACCAACTCCAGATTGGAGATTGAGACGGACACCCAAATTATTAAGACTGAAACTGCATTGCATATAAACTTGGAAGTTTTTTGGTTTTTTTTTTTTTTAATTTTCAATTTTCCATTTTATTTTAACACATTTTTATATATAGATATTACTTTAATTTACTTATTTTTTATTTTTTTATCTTTGATTTTCAATCCTCTCTCTGTCTCTCTAATGTCTGTTCAGCTTACTGTCAATTAGTACACTAACACTCCCTGTTTATACCTTTGAAACTCTCTTGTCTGATACCTTGTTCTGCTTTCTCCCTCTTGTCTGTATATTTGTTTTCCCCTTTTCTTTAACTTCTTGCTTTCCATCTCAGCTCACCCTTCCATTCTAAATATTACCATTGTTATTATTAAAAGCTAGAAAATACTTAATTGCACACAGTACAGGGACAGGAACAACACCAAGGACAATGACAGGAAGACAGAAAAAACAGGGAAACCAGTTTCCCCACAGCAAAACATTAGTACAGGAACCAGAGGGGAATGAAGAGAACAGAAACTCAGATCCAGACTCCAACAAAATGAAGATAAACGATGCCAAAGGACCCAAGGAAGCCCACAAGAATAATTTAAAAGAAGACATACTACAAGTACTCAATGAGAATTTTATAGAGATGATACTGGATAGGGTCAACCAAAATGTACAGGAGACACTCAAGAAATTCCAAGACAACAAAAATAGAGAATTTGAAAAAGCAAAAGAAGAAATAAAGGAAACCATAGAAGCACTGTATAAACACCAAAGTGAAAGAGACAACACAATGAATAAACAGATAAATGAACTCAGGACAAAAATAGACAACATTAAAGAGGAAAACTGCCAGGATATGGAAAACCTCAGAAAAAAGAACGAACAGAACTGCAAAACAAAACGGAAGGCCACTCCAGCAGAATAGAACAAACAGAAGACAGAATCTCAGAACTTGAAGATGAAATGGTAATTAAAGGAAAAACCGAAGAACTATTAATTAAACAACTCAAGACCTGTGAAAAGAAAATGCAAGAACTCAATGACTCCATCAAAAGACGAAACTTGAGAATCATGGGCATCGAAGAAGGAGAAGAGGTGCAAGCGAAGGGAATGCGTAATATATTCAACAAAATAATAACGGAAAATTTCCCAAATCTAGAGAAAGATATTCCCATACAGATGCAAGAGGCCTCCAGGACACCAAACAGACCAGATCAAAATAGAACTACTCCACGACATATCATCATTAAAACAACAAGTTCAGAAACTAAGGAAAGAATATTGAAGGCTGTAAGAAGAAAAAACAAGTAACATACAAAGGTAAACCCATCAAAATCACACCAGACTTCTCAACAGAAACATTAAAAGCAAGAAGAGCATGGGGTGAGATCTTCCAGGCGCTGAATGAAAATAACTTCAACCCCAGGATACTCTACCCGCCAAAGCTATCATTCAAAATAGATGGAGCAATAAAAGTCTTCCATGCTAAGCAGAAACTAAAACAATATGTGACCACAAAGCCACCATTACAAAAGATTCTGCAAGGGATCCTGCACACAGAAAGCGACACCCAACTTAACCATGAAAAGGCAGGCAGCACCAAACCACAGGATAAGAAAAAGCAAGACAGTAGAGAGTAACATCAAGTTAGGTACACACAATCAAACCTTCAAACAACTAAGAAAACTAAATGGCAGGAATCACCACATACCTATCAGTACTAACGCTTAATGTTAATGGACTTAATTCACCTATCAAAAGACACTGTTTGACAAAATGGATTAAAAAAGAAGATCCAACAATTTGTTGCTTACAGGAGACTCATCTCACCGACAGAAATAAGCATATGCTTAGGATGAAAGGCTGGAAGAAGATTTACCAAGCCAATGGCCCCCAAAAACAGGCAGGAGTAGCAATACTTATCTCTGACAAAGTAGACTTCAAACCTACATTGATCAAACGAGATAAAGAAGGACATTCCATACTAATAAAAGGGGAAATAGACCAAAAGGAAATAATAATCATCACTCTCACGCACCCAATGTCAACGCACCCAATTTCATCAAACATACCCTGAAAGACCTAAAAGCATATATAAATGATAACACAGTGGTTATGGGAGACTTTAACACTCCATTATCATCAATAGATAGTTCATCCAAACAAAAACTCAATAAAGAAATCCAAGATCTAAAATATGCAATAGATCAAGTGGACCTAGTAGATGTCTACAGAACATTTCATCCAACCTCTACACAATATACATTCTTCTCAGCAGCCCATGGAACCTTCTCCAAAATAGATCATATCCTAGGGCACAAAGCAAGCCTCAGCAAATATAAGAAAATAGAAATAATACCGTGCATACTAACTGATCACAATGCAGTAAAAGTAGAACTCAACAACAAAAGTAAAGACAAAAAACATGCAAACAGCTGGAAACTAAATAACTCATTACTTAATGAAGAATGGATCATCGATGCAATAAAAGAGGAAATTAAAAAGTTCCTGGAAGTCAATGAAAATGAAAACACAACCTACCGGAACCATGGGACACAGCTAAGGCAGTCTTGAGAGGAAAGTTTATAGCCATGAGTGCATATATTCAAAAGATTGAAAGATCCCAAATCAATGACCTAATGATACATCTCAAACTCCTAGAAAAATGAGAACAAGCAAATTTCAAAACAAATAGAAGGAGAGAAATAATAAAAATAAGAGCTGAAATCAACAAAATAGAAACCAAAAAAACCATACAAAGAATTAATGAAACAAAAATTTGGTTCTTTGAAAAAATAAACAAGATCGATAGACCCCTGGCAAACCTGACTAAAATGAGGAGAGAAAAAACCCAAATTAGTAGAATTAGGAATGCAAAAGGGGAGATAACAACAAACACCATGGAAGTCCAGGAAATCATCAGAGACTACTTTGAGAACCTATATTCAAATAAATTTGAAAATCTAAAAGAAATGGACAGATTTCTAGATACATATGATCATCCAAAACTGAACCAAGAGGAAATTAATCACCTGAATAGACCTATAACACAAAATGAAATTGAAGCAGCAATCAAGAGTCTCCCCAAAAAGAAAAGTCCAGGACCTGATGGATTCTCTGCTGAATTCTATCAGACCTTTAAGGAAGAACTGATACCAACCCTCCTTAAACTGTTCCACAAAATAGAAAGGGAAGGAAAACTGCCAAACACATATTATGAAGCCAGTATAACACTTATCCCAAAACCAGGCAAAGACACCTCCAAAAAGGAGAACTATAGGCCAATCTCCTTAATGAACATTGATGCAAAAATCCTCAACAAAATAATGGCAAACCGAATTCAGCAACACATCAAAAAGATTATTCACCATGACCAAGTAGGCTTCATCCCAGGGATGCAGGGGTGGTTCAACATACGAAAATCAATAAACGTAATAAACCACATTAACAGAAGCAAAGACAAAAACCACTTGATCATCTCAATAGATGCAGAAAAAGCCTTTGATAAGATCCAACATCATTTCATGATAAAAGCTCTAAGAAAACTAGGAATAGAAGGAAATTCCTCAACATTATAAAAGCTATATATGACAAACCTACAGCCAGCATTATACTTAACGGAGAAAAACTGAAACCATTCCCTCTAAAATCAGGAACCAGACAAGGATGCCCACTATCTCCACTCCTATTCAACATAGTACTGGAATTCCTAGCCAGAGCAATTAGGCAAGAAGAAGGAATAAAAGGAATACAAATAGGTAAAGAAACTGTCAAAATATCCCTATTTGCAGACGACATGATCCTATACCTTAAAGACCCAAAAAACTCTACTCAGAAGCTTCTAGACATCATCAATAGCTATAGCAAGGTAGCAGGATATAAAATCAACATAGAAAAATCATTAGCATTTCTATACACTAACAATGAGCAAACGGAAAAAGAATGTATGAAAACAATTCCATTTACAATAGCCTCAAACAAAATCAAATACCTAGGTGTAAACCTAACAAAAGATGTGAAAGACCTCTACAAGGAAAACTATACACTTCTGAAGAAAGAGATTGAGGAAGACTATAGAAAGTGGAGAGTTCTCCCATTCTCATGGATTGGTAGAATCAACATAGTAAAAATGTCAATACTCCCCAAAGTAATCTACATGTTTAATGCAATTCCCATCAAAATTCCAATGACATTCATTAAAGAGATTGAAAAATCTACTGTTAAATTTATATGGAAACACAAGAGGCCACGAATAGCCAAGGCAATACTCCGTCAAAAGAACAATGCAGGAGGTATCACAATACCTGACTTCAAACTATATTACAAAGCAATAACGATAAAAACAGCATGGTACTGGCACAAAAACAGACATGAAGACCAGTGGAACAGAATAGAGGACCCAGATATGAAGCCACACAACTATAAGCAACTTATCTTTGACAAAGGAGCTAAAAATATACGATGGAGAAATAGCAGCCTCTTCAACAAAAACTGCTGGGAAAACTGGTAAGCAGTCTGCAAAAAACTGAAACTAGATCCATGTATATCACCCTATACCAAGATTAACTCAAAATGGATCAAGGATCTTAATATCAGACCCCAAACTCTTAAGTTGATACAAGAAAGAGTAGGAAATACTCTGGAGTTAGTAGTAGTAGGTATAGGTAAGAACTTTCTCAATGAAACCCCAGCAGCACAGCAACTAAGAGATAGCATAGATAAATGGGATCTCATAAAACTAAAAAGCTTCTGTTCATCAAAAGAAATGGTCTCTAAACTGAAGAGAACACCCACAGAGTGGGAGAAAATATTTGCCAACTATACATCAGACAAAGGACTGATAACCAGAATATATAGGGAACTTAAAAAACTAAATTCTCCCAAAACTAATGAACCAATAAAGAAATGGGCACGTGAACTAAACAGAACTTCCTCAAAAGAAGAAATTCAAATGGCCAGAAAACACATGAAAAAATGCTCACCATCTCTAGCAATAAAGGAAATGCAAATTAAAACCACGTTAAGATTCCACCTCACCCCTGTTAGAATAGCCATCATCAGCAACACCACCAACAACAGGTGTTGGCGAGGATGCGGGGAAAAAGGAACCCTCTTACACTGTTGGTGGGAATGTAGACTAGTACAACCACTCTGGAAAAAAATTTGGAGGCTACTTAAAAAGCTGGACATTGATCTACCATTTGATCCAGCAATACCACTCTTGGGGATATACCCAAAAGACTGTTTACTCCAGAGGCACCTGCACATCCATGTTTATTGCGGCACTATTCACAATAGCCAAGTTATGGAAACAGCCAAGATGCCCCAGCACTGACGAATGGATTAAGAAAATGTGGTATCTATACACAATGGAATTTTATGCAGCCATGAAGAAGAACGAAATGTTATCATTCGCTGGTAAATGGATGGAATTGGAGAACATCATTCTGAGTGAGGTTAGCCTGGCCCAAAAGACCAAAAATCGTATGTTCTCCCTCATATGTGGACATTAGATCAAGGGCAAACACAACAAGGGGATTGGACTATGAGCACATGATAAAAGCGAGAGCACACAAGGAAGGGGTGAGGATAGGTAAGACACCTAAAAAACTAGCTAGCATTTGTTGCCCTTAACGCAGAGAAACTAAAGCAGATACCTTAAAGCAACTGAGGCCAATAGGAAAAGGGGACCAGGAACTAGAGAAAAGGTTAGATCAAAAAGAATTAACCTAGAAGGTAACACCCACGCACAGGAAATCAATGTGAGCCAATGCCCTGTATAGCTATCCTTATCTCAACCAGCAAAAACCCTTGTTCCTTCCTATTATTGCTTATACTCTCTGTACAACAAAATTAGAAATAAGGGCAAAATAGTTTCTGCTGGGTATTGGGGGGGGAGAGGGAGGGGGCGGAGTGGGTGGTAAGGGAGGGGGTAGGGGCAGGGGGGAGAAATGAACCAAGTCTTGTATGCACTTATGAATAATAAAAGAAAAATGAAAAAAAAAAAGGTTAATGGTGAATCTTACCTCAAATTAAAAAAAAATGCAGCTAAAAAAAAAAAGTATCTCATTTTCTCATTATCTTTCTTCTTTGGGGGAGGTTGGTACTGAGGTTTGAACCCAAGTTCATTTTTGCCATAGCTCCCAACCTCTTTAGCTTTCTTTCAGAGAGTTTCATGTTTTTGCCCAGGACAGGTCTGTATCACAATCCTCCTACTTACATCTCCCTCTTGTCTGGAATTGCAAGCATGTGCTATTATACCCAGATTTTTTTTTTAATTGAGATGGAATATTGCTAACTTTTCACCTGGGCTGGTCTGGAACCACAATCCTCTTGAGTAGCTGGGACTACAGCTGTGAGCCACTGCACCTAGCCCTCAATTGTTTACTTATTGTCTTGATTTTTCAAGTACACATCACTTATTCACCATGAACCTATCAATAGAGCTAAATACTGTACTCTATTTTTCAGTTGGTCATTTCCAGCTTTCATTCCTATTTTTATATTTTTTCTTAAAAATACTTTCTTCACAGGTTTTTGTCCACTTTTTCTGGTCAGGAATCTTCCCCCCCTTTGATTATTCCACACCTGTCAGTTGTCATCTTGGAACTTCAGTTAATATCAGCCTGGACATCCCCTTTGCTTCTCTCCTGTGTTGAATTTTCTTCATCACTACATCTGTAACATTTTGCACTCTGCCTCCAGAGAGTTAGCACTTAAATATTTGTCAAGTAACAGAACAATGAAAACTGTAATTGAATTAATAACTTATTTCAAGACTAGACTATTGGTTGTGCTGCCAAAAAATGAATTCTGTGGAGAGTAACTTTTAGGAGACACTAGCTTAGTGGTAGGACATATGGCAGTGGAAAGTATAAAGCTAGCTGGCTCATGTTGGACTTCAGCCTCCTGCTCTTGACCTCATTAACTTCTGATTCTGCCCAGTGGAGCTAACCAGCCATAGGCAAGAAGCTCCTGAAATAGCCTAGAAAGCTGGCCCTCATATCATAGCCCCTGGCTTTTGGCCCTAATGAGGATTGCTATTGTCCTTGAATTTAGTCCAGTTCCTCCCAGCAGGCTGCCCTTTGAGGACGTGTCTTATCGGGAGTCATTGCCCCAACAAGGTGAGGAGGGCTTCCTCCTCTCATAATGACTCTCTGTGTGTTTTGTCCAGACCAATTTACTACTGCAACCCACCTTCACTCAGTAGAGCTTTGCTCTAAGCTCCAGAGGTTAAGGTCAAGCTTTCTTCAAAAGTCTTTCTTCCAAAACCTTAAATCATTTATTTGTTTGCTTTCCACTGCACTTTTTCAAGCTCAGTCAGCATTACCCTTTTCCTGCTCATAGCTGGGAACTGCAGGGACCTCACTGAACGCAGGCTGTTGATGCTTTCTGTGCTTTTTTAGACTCAGATTTTCATGGGAACAAGCAGCCACCAAGTAAAAACCATTCTTTTCTGACTGACACTGTATATTTGAGAATTCCTGGCTGCTAGAGCTGCTGCTTTTATCACACAGACATGAAAACTATTTAGTGAATAGGTTAAGGTGAGAGGTGCCATATATTCTTCTATCCTACAAGATGGGAAATTGAGGCTTCAGAGGTTGACTTGCCGAAGGTTCCATAACTAATAAGTGGCCAACTAGGATTTAAATTCGGGTCTGAATTCCTCCAAAGACCATATTTATTCTCAAATATGGTAGGTGGGCCAGAGAGGAGAAAGAAAGGAGGAGAGTCAAACCCTTTGTAAACAGGTATTATTTTCCCTTTCTCTGTGGTGAAACAAGGATGTACATCTCAGACCTCCATTCTAGCAAGCTTTACTCTTTAGTTGCTCTCATGGACTTAGCAGACAGCCTCTGCCTTCAAGGTCAGCCTCAGCATCAAAGCCTGTACCTCAGCAAGACACAAGACCCAACATGGGACAAGTTGCTGAGGTGACCAGGACTATGGGGCTCCCAGAATGTGGTTCCCTTAGTGCTAAAACAAGAAAAGTCCCAGGGAAATCAAGGCAAGTTGGTGACCCCATGACAATAGCAATAAGCTGTATCTATTCCACAGTTTCCACTGGATTGGCCAAGCCTTTGACCTCTGACCTGACTCACAGCCCCATTTCTCCTGTTGAGCAATATTTTCTTTCCTCCCTTCTGTAGCTGTTGATAATTGGTAAGAGCCTTGCACATCCTATTCTATGTAACCTCTTCTTCCAGAAACATTCCTGCAAGCCTCTACCACCTTATAGCTCCAATCCCCTTTAAGAATGCAGAAGAATATCAACAACAGAACCCCAGGCAGGAAGGGGTATGATATATGGGAGAGAATTGGGGCAGGAGATATGATATTTCCATTCTCAGACACAGAGAGTATCCAACTGTAAAAGACACTGGTACACTTGGCTGATGATATTATTATGACTTGCTAACCTCAGTAGTTATGAGAGAGTAAGAAACATATTGCTGATAACCAGAGACATCAGGAAGAATGCTAGGAGTGACAGGCAACACCAAGTTGCACAGCACTATACAAGTGTTTCCCCTCCCCGTTGTAGACATGCTCTTGTCACTCTCTGGCCTTAGGCCGCTTGAGGGTGCTATTCTTTTCTTATCCTCTCTGGGTTTCATCATGGCCACATTTTGGTGAGGATATTTTATAATTGACAGAAGGACTTTCTAGATGCAGATTTCTTAATTTAAAAATGGATTTTGATGAGAATATATTTTTTCAGTTAAAAAGAAGTCCTATTCCTGGATATGATCTTTGTCTTTGACTTTAGGCCAGAGATGACCTCTTTCCTCCACACTCCAGGGTGATGCACACATGACTCAGGTATGCACCTAAATGCCACATGTCACTTTACCACTTCTTGAAGTTGCCAAGGTGGGATGATTTGGGACAGGTGTGGGACAGGAAGGTAGATACCAGTTGAGGAGTTGTCTTCTCTGACATTCCTCTCCATGTGACAGCTCTGCCATATCCATCTCACATACTTCTTTACACTTCATCACACCTGTTCTCACATAAGGGCATTGACAAATCAATTAATAGCACCCTTTGCATGCTCACGCATCATTTTATATCACTGCCATACTTTCCACAGGGACTGACATTTACCATCCCCATTGGAGACTTTCCAAAGAATGAATTAAAATACAACCAAACTTGTAAGGAGAGGATTGAGGGGATTATATTGTAAAGGCCACAAACATTTTATGTTGGAAGTGGGAATAGAACCAGCATCATTTACCTTAGTGGGACCATTTTTTGCAATGTGTGGAGGGCTGACTATCATTTGCTAGTCATTTGACCTTGGAGAAAGGAATTTCCTCTGAACTGAGAGTCATAATTAGGAAAATGAAGATAATAAAACCTGTCAGGATTTTTACCTCAAAGAGTTATTGAAGATTGAATGATATGCTGTGTTTGAAGGCACTCTTGCCAAATAGCAGTAAACTATGTCAATTCAAGGTATTTTACTATTCTTCTTCTTCAAAAAAACCAATCCAGCAATATATTCATGAGGAAACTCATCAGAAAGTTTCACAAACTTGGTGATAGCCATTCTGAGTAAGAGAAATTAAGTCTTATTAAGAGATTATTCTGTAAAAGATGCTTTTCATTTAGTACAATTCAGACCCAAAATCTCCACTGAAGTAGTCATGCAGGCACTTGTTTCTTTTTTAAGGCAGTACTGGAGTTTGAAATCAGGACCTTGAATTTGCACGGTGTACCACTTGAGCCACACCTAAAGGCCTAGGAACTTATTTTTAAGCACTAATCCACAGCTAATGACACACTAGGTTTTCACCAAAATCCTTAGGTAAGTTATTTTTAACACTTTATGAAAAAATTCAAACACACAGAAAAGATGAAAGGGTCTTACAGTGGACATGTAAGCACACACCACCTAGTTTTACCATGAGTATTTTCCTAGGCTTAGTTTATCACATCCCTTGTAGTTATCCCTTTCTATCCATCAATCCAACTTAATTTTTGACACATTTCACAATAAGTTGTAGGCATTATAGCACATGTTCCTAAAGTAAAGTATCCTACAGTACAGCAATATATATATTGGCAAATGATGTACATGACAAATTACAAAGACTACTTGGTGGAGAAAGGATCTGTTTCAATAAGGATGCTAGAACAATTGGACATCCATATGCCAAAGAACACCATTTCCACCCACCCTTTCCATCATACACAAAATTAACTTGAATAGGGATAACTCTAACTACAAAACCTAAAACAAAATTTTCTAGAGGAAAAGGTAGGTGAGAATATTTATGGCCTTGGATTAAGCAAAGATTCCTTAGATAAGGCACCAAAAGCACTTATTTGCAAAATAACAAGCCAATGAATAGGATGTCATGAAAATTTAAAAGTTCTACTGTGAAAGATAATGTTAAAAAATACAAAGTTGGGGAGAAAAAAATGCAAATCTTGTGTCACATAAAGGACTTTTATTCAGAAAACACAAAGAACCCTTAAAAATCAACAACTGAAAAATAAACTCAAAGAAAAACAGGGCAAAAATGGGAACAAACATTCTGACAAGGAAAATGCATAGATGGCAAATAAGCATATAAAAAAGATGCTCAAATTCATTTGTCATCAGGGAAATAGCAGTTAAAACAACAAGAAAACAAGAGCTACTACTGCATGCATAGTAGAAGGGCAATCCTAAGTGTTGGTAGGATTTGGAGCAATAAGGACTCCCATTCGTTGCTGGCAGGCATGCAAAATGGGACAGCCACTTTGGAGGCTAGTTTAGTAGTTTCTTATAAAACTAACATAGACTCAAATATGAACCAGATGTTTACTTGAATGATTTGAAACCTATCCCTACCAAAACCACCAAAACCAAAAACTTGCACATGAATGCTTTCAGTGGATTTATCCATAATTGTCCCAAAGTGAAAACAACCAAGATATTCTCCAAAGGATGAATGGATAAACAAATGGTACTACATGAATATAAAGTGGTGTCATTCAGTAATAAGAAAAAAAGCTGAGTCCAAAAGGCTGAGAACCAGGGGACCTATGTGTAATACTTGTTCTGGGGCTGAAAGCTTGAGGCTAGGGCCAAGGGAATACTAGTGTAAGTCCCCAAGTCTGAAAGGATGTCTGAGGGCAGGGGAAGATGGCTATCCCAGGTGAAGGAGAAAGAGTGAATTCACCCTTCCTTGGCCTTTTTATTCTGTCTGGGCCCTCAGTAGATGAGATGAAGATGTCTACCCAAACTGGTGAGGGGCAAATTTTCTTTACTCAGTCTTGCAATTTAAATACTAATCTAGCTATAATACAATATCCAGCTGTGTATTATATGATACTATTCACTGGACATTCTGGAAAAGACCCAAAGAAGTAACTTGTTTGGGGTCCCACAGTAAGTGTTGGAGCTAGGATTCAGTCCAGGCAGTCTGTCTCAAACTTCAGGCATGCAACAATCACTCTGCTACATCTGTGAGAAATTAAGGTAAGTGATTGACAGACCAGAACCTGTGCAGTAAGGAGAAAACAGTGTTCAGTGCAGCATGTATGGTGGTGTGCATGCAACTCTGAGCACTGGCAGGAATCTGTGGGGAAGGAGAGATGAGGGCAGCAGCCAGTCCAATTTGGTAGGCAGTGGAGCGGAGAGGTGCAGCTTATTTTTTAGCAGGAGTAACTCAGCACAGACAGCCTAAGAAAGGCAGAAGATGGTCATCAGAGAAAAGGCCTACATGCAGCTGATGGGGTGACAGACTGAGACCACAGGTATGTGGAAGCAAAGGGCCACTGGGCAAGTTTTAGGTTTTTAAGACACAGCTCACTCACATGTAAGAACAGGGGTACCACAGCAGCAATGCCAAAAGTGAGACACCAGCAAACTGGTACTGGCATTCCTGTGCAAAATCTTGATTTTCTAAAGGTCCTGGAAGGCCCTTAGCTTTACAAAGGCAAATTTGTGCTGCTAAAATCAGGGAGAATAACAGCCATTGGTGTGCAAAATCCAAATCATCCTTTGCAGGTAACATAGCATCCTCAGGTACTCACACAAGAAGAGAAGACCCCTCCTTTTTCAGTCATGCTTCAACTGAATTTAATCCTGTGCATGAATTTGAGAGAAACATGCAAATGTATTCTTCATTCTTCTTTTTGTTGTCTGACTTTTTTCTCCTCTAAGGATTTGGGCTAAGAGGGACTTTTCCATCCCCCAACATAAGGATTTATTCTTCTGAATTAGAACTCCCTCTGGGTCATAGAAGAGGCATTTGGTCAGCTTTCCAACATCCTCTCATTCACCACCAGACTTCTCATCCCTTAATCCTTTACTTTGTCTCTAAGCAACCACAGAAAGAGATCTCCAGGTTACCAACAACCTCCACATCTACCTACCTCTTCTTGGTGTACTGTCTAGGCTATATCCAATATGTTTTCCCAACAGCTCTTTCTGTTCCTCTCCCTCTCTCCCTCCCTCCTTTCTTTCCTTTCTTTTTCTTTCTTGATATAATGTGGTGTTTGATTTTGATTGTCAACTTGATTGGATTAAGAAGTGCCTAGGAGATTAGTAAGGCACACTTCAGGGTGTGTCTATGAGGGCATTTTCCAGAGACTAGTAGATCATGAGGGCTCTGATCTAGTGGATGAATTAGTCCTTTGATGGATGGCATTATCGGTAAGTGGAGAAAAATAGAAGGTAGGGCCTAGTTGGAGGAAGAATGTCATAGGGGGTGTGTCCTTGTGGGCTGTGTCTTGCTCTGACCCCTTCCTGTATTCCCTTTGCAATGCTTTCTGGCAGCCATTTATGTAAACTGCTCTTCCAGGCCCTCCCTGCTATGATGAACTGATACCTCTGAAACCAATAAATCTTTCCTACCCTTAAATTGTTTGTGTCAGGCATTTTGTCACAGCAATGAGAAAAGTAACTAACACAGATAGGAAAGATATTTAAATTTAATTTTTAATTGATACATAAACATTGTACATATTTATAGGATACCATATGACTTTTGATACATTGTGTAATGTTTAACTCAAATTAAATATTTCTGTCTTCTCAAACGGTTTTTCATTTCTTTCTTTTTTTGAGACAGGGCCTGACAGGTCTGAGGTTTGAGGTGGCCCTGTGTAGCCCAGATGGGCCTCCAAATTGTGATTCTATTGCTTTATCCTCCTGAGCTCTGGGATTATAGGCATGTGCCACCACTCCAAGTTTCATTTTTCATTTCAGTTTGGTGAAAACATCCAAACTCCTTTCTTCTTGGATTTTAAGATATGCAATACATTTTCATTATCTATAGTTACCCTACTATGCAACAGCATACCGGAACTTCCTATACCTATATAACTTAGCATGCATCAGTCAACATCTTTCCATTTCTCACTCCCCCTTGCTCGACCTACCCTCTGGTAACTAACATGCTATTGTTCCATAAGATAAGCTTTTTCAGGTACCACATTTGACTGAGATCAGGTGGTATTGTCCTTCTGTGCCTGGCTTATTTCTCTTGACATAATAACCCCCAGTTGTGATGAATGACTGACTCATCTCAATAGATGCAAAAAAGGCATTTGATGAAAGTCAACATCCCCTCAGGGTAAAAACTCTGAACAAATTAAGTATAGAAGGAACATACCTCAATATAATAAATGCCATACATAATAAACCAAAAGCTAGCATCATACTGAATGGGGAAAAGCTGAAAATTTTTTCTCTAAGATCTTGAGTAAGGCAGGGATGCCCACTTCTGCTACATTTATTCAACAGAGTATAATTCTTAGCCAAAGGAATCAAGCAAGAGAAGCAAATACAGAACATCTAAATTGAAAAAGAAGGTTAACTGTCACTGTTTACAGATGACATGACTTTATATGTAGAAATCTCCAAAGACTCCTTTGAAAAACAATTAGAACTAATAACAAATTTAGCAAAATTGGAGGATACACAATCAACATATAAAAATCAGTAGTTTTTTATACAGTAATAACAAATGATCTGAATTGGAAATCAAGAAAGAAATCCCATTTATAATAGCTTCAAAAATACCCGAAATAAATTTAAGAAAAGCTCTTAAAAACTTAAGAAAGCTCTTTAAAAATGCAACTGGATTTCCCTGTGTTTTTCTTGATTCTACTTGACCTGGGTTCTTCTCCTGCCTCCCAGTCTATGGCTGTTTTTCCTTCTCTGTGCAATTTTCCTTCCCATAACTGGGTCCCATGCACAAGGCACCAGGATTAGCTCCCAACTAAGCAAAAGAGCTCAGCTAGGCAGAACAGGTTTTCTAGGTATCTGGGACAGCTTGGAGAACTGGGATAAGGGTCTCCAACCAGAAATAAAGGAACATGCACAATAAGTTTAACCTCTGGCACAATTTTACCTCTGGAGGATCAGGCTCATTGAAGAGCACTTTTATTTTTGCTTATTTCTCAAAAGAGAAACCCCACATTCTGACAGTTTGATATTTCATTATTGAGGATGGACTCTTAAGAACATATCTGGCAGCTAGAGTTCTATGATGCTTATGTTTCTAAGTATAAATATATCAGAGCCCAACATCTTTAACACAATGATATCAAAGGACACAGGAGCCTCAATGGTGTTGCCCTGTGGTAACTCCGAATCAACATAATAACAGGGGCATGCACTGACACTGTTCTATAGTATAATAAACTATGGTATGTTTGATTTAAGAAACACCAGGGTGATGTTAAGAATAATTTTCTCTATGAATACTGTTAACTGTTATGATCCCTGTCTGTCTCTTCAATGAGGTTTTCCACAGTTGCATCCAGAATGCAAGCAAATGAAATTTGTGTTAAGACTCAATACCTTTTTAATTCACTGAATTAAGGATTTCCCAATTAGCAGCAAAAGGCAGATCTAGGGAAAGAAATGTGTGCGTATTTACTTTCTGTTTAAAAGCTTTTTGGATTAAAAGATATTGGAACGGATAACACCACAAAATTAGTTTTTGCTGTGATGGCAAGGTTAAGACTTCTGCTGTTGCTAGGATATACTGCCCTATCACAGCTGATCTTGACGGTGAAAATTGGTGCCTTAATTTCCCAGTGGTCCGTGCTACTTCTGACTTAGGCCTCATTCTGGTTAATCACACTGTCATTCTCACTGCAGATTGCCTTTTGACATCTTCATCTGCAAAGGGATCCTGCAGCTAAGACTCAGTATGTGGAGAGATGTGGAGTCAATTCCACATCTCTTCTGTCGTCAAGACCTCCTCACTCATCTCTGGACCTGGTGCTGATGAGGGAGGAAGGAAGCTTAGAAAGAATGCATGCCTCAGCTGGAAGCAAGGTTGGAAGGAAAACAGTATTTCTCTTTGTGTACATGGAGTCATAACTGGGAGCAAAATGCAAATGGAGTTATGGAGAGAAGCTTCATGTGCAAAGTTAAAATCTGCAGTAATTAGTCAGTGATTTTTAGTGAAGTAATACAATGAAAACAATCTATCACTTACATTTTTTTTAATCTAAGGAGCATAGAAATCAGTTGTATTGTGTTTGAAAATCTAACTTTTATCATCCCCTTATTTTATGTCTTAACTATAACACAGATTCTTTGCTTGACCAAATTTTAGGCAGACTGCTTTACTTTTTCCTTGGCCAATCTATTCACTTCCTTATAAAATCCAGTTTGAGCAAGAACCCTGCTAAGTCAGTTTAGTAAGAACTCCTTACCTTTAATAGCTGATCAGGTTTCTCCTACTGTGCCATCCCCCAGGTGACATCTGATCGCCCTGGCCAGTCTTCAACAAGAATCCATTAGATCAGTTTTGCCAGAATCCCCCTTTTCCCCTTATATTGCACTTAGTAACTTTCCATCCACCACCACCACCCTGCTCCTTGACTATAATATTTTTTTATCTGTTATGTTTTTGATTCAACAAAATTGAAGAATAAGAGGGCGGAACAAGTTCTGCCCAGAGGCTGGTGCCAGGGTGGGGGTGGGGGAGTGGAGGGGGGAGGTGACCCAAATAATGTATACACAAGTAAGTAAATGTGAAAATGATAAAATAAAATTTTTAAAAATCCTACTTTCCCATGCTATATTCAGAGTTCAGCCTGACTTCTCTGCTTCAGTGCAGAAGCCTTTGCATTTGCCCCTAAACCAATGGTTCTGAATAAGGGCTTCTTTACTGTGCTTTAATAAGCATCATTTAGAATTTTTTCCTTACTACTAGTTATTCCATCAATAAAAAAGTTTATTTCCTAAGTCCACAGTGGCTCTTTTAAAGTATTTTCATGTTGCCATGTATATGTTACAAGATTTAAAAATGTCAAAGATAGCTTCTATTATAGTAATTATCTCAATACAAAATCCTGATTTGAATTATCACCAGCATTTATTCAGCATCTACTTTTAAGTATAATGCAAAGCAGACATGTCTCTAAAACTCCCACAGCTCTATGAGACAGGTATAATTTACAGATGAAGTATGAAGGCTTTGAGATGTTAAATTATTTGCCCAGGGACACAGCTGGTAAAAATAAGACCAAACTTGAATTCTTGTCTCTTCAACCCTAAGGCCTATGGTCTTCTTATTATAATAATTATGTTACCTCCTTGCCACATTAGAAATTGTATCATATATTTCTGGAAGAAATGTATGATAAATTATGTTATAAAGAGTCATTATGATAAAAGTAAACATAAGACATAAGTTTTTCTTTTCAGTGTAATTTTTTCCTTACTATTCTGTTATTGGTAGAATCCTGGAGCAGGGCCACCAGAAGAAGCCAGGGCCTGGGAATAAGAGGCAATAATAAGTAGAGAGGGAAAGTAGGATGTACTTTTGCAATTTTGTCATCACTAAGAGTAGGGCTGTAAGTGATATCATTCCTTCCTTCTAGTGCCTGGACATGGCTTATTGGAGGGTCTTTCTTTTCCAAATGCTTATTGGGTGCATGGATGCATTGCTGCACCAGGAAATGAAATCCAATGCTTAGAGTCAACCAGGGTTTCTATGGGTGATCCATAGGGCTGCTATACACAGGCAACCTTGGGCAGGTGGCAGTCTGCCATCCTGATTTGAATTCCACAGTATTTTCCCTGGATGTAAAGGCAACAAGTATCACTGTGGGAAAACTCAGGAAATCCTGGGACCTGAGTCCTGGCAACCTGACCAAAGATGAAATGCATAGGCTGGAGTAAGGAACTCAAGTCCAAGTTTTGGGGAAGAATTCTAACAGGTTCTTAGCCATATCTCTCTCAAATGAGGAACTGCAAAATGTATCTGCATTTTTCCTAGGATATTTGAGTATTTTTGTCATTACTTGAAAGACCATTTAATTCCTTCTTAATATTGATATACTCTTTTACAAAGAGTTCTGAAAAATAGCCTAGATGAAATGAAAGAGAAATGTGGTTCAACCCACTAACTCAAAATGTGGTACTGACCAAGTCACTTGCCCTCTTTCAGGGCTTCCGCAAAATGAGTAGATAAGGCTTTGTGTGCTCTGGGGTTCTGTTTCAATCAAAGTGATGATTTAAGGACTGTACACGTGCAATCCTGATACTTACAAACTCCACACATCGGCAATGTCATATCCATCCAACTCATAATTACACTTCACCTCCTTATAACTAGGCAGCCTCACAGTTAAGGAAGTGATAATTTCTCAAGGGAAATTGTAGATATATTAACATGATAGGACAGCCTCAAGGGGCCTTGTGGGTTCTGATAGGGTTGTCTCTTTCCTCTCCCCAAACTGTTAGTTTCTTAGTTTTCATTAAATATTAACAAGTAGTGACATTTTTCAGCACTTGGTAGGTATCTGCATTCTGTGAAATAGCCTAATACAAATTGTTTTATGTCATCATACCCTTTAAGGCAGAGTCTGTTATCATTCCAATGAACAAATGAGGAAACTAAATTTTAGAAAAGAAAAGTCATTATACAAGTCCACTGAGACAATAAATGGCAATGCCTGGGTTTGAACCCCTCTCTGCCTTCCTCTAGGTCCTATACTTTTCTCTTCACAACACTGTTTCCTAATCAATGGCAAATGTACAACTGGTTGAATTTCAATAACTTCACATGTCAAACTGGTGTGTATATTTACTCTACAGATGTCAGCAGTGAAAATATTCACCATAACCATCTTGATTTATTTAATAGAGAACTAATTGAAAAAAAAATCTCTGGTATTTCTCTCCCGAATGCTAATGAGCCATGCCTTTGGGAAGGAGTGTGCTGGGTCCCTGGCTGTGAACAGACTTCACCATTAACCATGCAGTGGGTCCCTCCCAGCTGCTTGTCCTCCTTCCTTATTGCCCTATCGATTGGCCTCTTTCCTTTACAAAGAATACGGCACTTGAAGAGGAAGATAAATGACTGTGAGGGTCGGCCCTGATCCTCTTTCTTCCTTCCTTCTTTCCTTCCTGTTAATGATTGAAGAGACCTGAAATACTGGGTTTTGGGACCATTGAGTAGACATACCTTCCAATACACAAAAACTAGGAGTCAAAATCAACAGCGAACAAGAGACCAGAGCAAATCAAGAAGTTACCACCTTTTCTTTTGCCTGAAGTTAAAGAAACACTTCCTGATAGCCTTATTATTTTTAAAGTCCAAATGGACTTCCCAGTTATAAACAAAGGTAGACAGCTAAGATGATTGTTCAAATTTTCTGTTAAAATTCTTTGACTTAGAAGTAAAAAATCAAAGTGCTATAGGGCATATTCTTTGTTGAATAAAAGAAAATATTCCCTCAAACAGACCACCCCTACATTCTTTACTAATCTTCAGTTTCTGGAAATGTCTGTTAGATCCTCAGAACATAGGAGGGGAATTGACCCCTGTCTTCTAAAGGCCCCAGTGGAGCATTTAGCTGTGCCGTTCACAGATAATTGCTAACTCATCTGGAATAACCCCCAAAATAGCATGCATAGTGCACTGAAGAGGTTTGCATACAACAAAGAAGAGACCATTTTAAAAGATGGTGAGAAGTGATCCCTTAACATGAGAGGCAGAAACAGCTGAGATTATTAAAGAAATTTCAGAAGAGGACATACCCTGGCTCTTGTGTCAGTCAGTCAGTCCACTTTCCCTTGTGTGTTGAGTTTGTCTTTGCTTTGGCACCATGACTAAGTCCCCCAACCCAAAATGAATGTGTTTTTCACTGACACACATTTTGTAAACTACATTCAATTTTTTTGGCTCTGGCAAATTTCAAGAGCTGCTTCCAGCTAGCCATGTGTTTCCACAGTCATGCCAGTCAGGTGGACAGAATCCATTTTTCCAATACATCCTACCCATGTGGTCTGCTTCTTTTAACCCATGGATACCATCAGAACAAGCTCCTTTAACTGTTTGCAAGCCACACACTCTGAACAGATACAAAAATCAGCATTGATTTTTATTTTAAGTTTAGAGGGCGTTGCTTGATGTGTCTGTGGCAAAGCTGCCAGTAATCAATCATACTTGTGGTAGAGCTGTGCCAAGTCTTCTGGCTTAAACAGGTGTCTGAAATAGCGATGTTCATTTAGAATAAAGATAGGCAGTTTATTTCTTGTTCACTCTTCAGTATAAGTTCCAACATTTATCATTACCTTGATGTATCATGGAGATTTACTTGTGAGCCTGTCCTTTTAAAATATTTGAATATAGTGCCAATAATAATGACCTCTTACATAGTACTTTTCAGAAAATGTACTTCAATATATAAGGAAACTACATAGGATTTTAAACAATCTGGTCAGGTAGAGAATTATCTTCCTATCTCTAACTGCAGAAGGGAAAACTGAGGTTCAGAAAGAATAAGTGGTTTACCCAGGGTCACACAGCTAGTAAAGCACAGACTGGGACCACAAAGTCAGGCCACTTAACTTCAGAGTCAGGGCTTGTTCCATTTTTCTATTGTGCCTTCTCATAATGCTTTTTAGGAACAAATGTTTGCCTCTAAAAACCCCTTAATAACATTTGCAACATGCCAAAGTCCAAGTCCGAGTATGTGGAACACACACCACCTAGGCCACATTCACAAAGAGCAGACAGCCACAGAGGAAGGCAGAGAATACAAACACCTGCTCTAAAGCCCAGACAGCAACCTGGATTACGGCACAGCTGATGCCATCCAAGGGGGGCTGCATCAGTTCAGCAACAGGCAGTGATGAATGGCATGGGCTCTGCCTTCCTCTTTTTGTACACATCTAGATGTGGGCAAATATTACACTTGAAAAATTGTGGAATACATAACCCAGGCTTCCTTCCCCCACACCCCCCACAGCACACAAACCCCTCCAGTCTGGTCTTATTCACAGTTGCAGTGTTCAAAAAGGTTGGGATGACTCTGTTGGAGGGTCTGGACATGGTTTGGATCTGTTGGAAAGAGATGTGGCTCAGCAGAATGGCCTCAGCCCTGACCAGCTCCTGATGGAGAGTCCTGTCTCATTCCTGTGCTTCGATCCTCTGCCTTCCCATCCCCCACAGCTGCTGCGGAGCTGACAATAAAAAATGATGCCCTAGGCTGTCCTGTTTTTATTATTAGTTATATGGCATCATAAATGTACATAGAGATGTTCAGTAAATGAAATTGTGCCAAACACCAAACAGGGCCACTGCCCCAAAGATCTTTTGGCCTTAGGGCAATGGCAGAACAATATAAGAGAAACAAAGGGAGGGGGGAACCAGATGAGGTGAGGTTTAGTACCATTCTTCCTGACAGAGAGGGAGGAATAGGCAGCCCGGCCACTGAGGGACACGCACAGCATACAGAGTGCATTTCAGCCACACAGGGACATGAGACCTGTATCACAGCTTCTGGGATGGCCTGAGAAAGGTTTCAGAAAGTCAAGGGAATCAGGCCCCATGTTATTTCATAAAATAATACAAATGCACGTGTGTGTGTGTGTGTGTGTGTGTGTGTGTGTGGGTGTGTGTGTTTGTGGTTATTTTTTTGCTTTTGCTCATGAGCAATCTGACTTTGTAAGGAGCAAAATACACCGCAGACTTGCCCTTTTTCTAAGCATATCTTCAGATTCCACGCAGTATCAAATTGCAAAGACTTCTCCAGCAGATGCAATGTGTAAATATAGGACAATAACTGGAAATTTATGAGGTTAAATACTGAGGAATTGCTGAGTAGTAAAATGAAGAGACATAAATAACAGGAAATGCTGCCCTTCAATGAATACATTATGCATAATAATGAAACTTTTAAAAGGCAACAGTAACCAAATAGCACAAGAGGGTCAGAAAGGAGAAAAGCCAAGCAAAGAACTGGGACTAGGACAAGCCAAAGTCAGAGCTGCTTTGTCACTGTTCATCGGTCATACCAGTTCCCTTAGACTGCTGTGGCTTTTCAGGGAGGACAAAGTAGAATAATTATTTAAAAGAGGTGACCTGGTGTACTGGTGTAGTGAAAAGAGCATAGGGAGTCGGTATGAAGAGTAATTGTGCCTTGCTGTCCATAGGCTGTTGTCAGAAGATTTAATCAATATGAGCCTCTGTTTTTCCAACTGTAAAATGGCTTTTAACAAAATTCACTTTATAGAATTATGAGAATTGAAAGAGACATATACCATCTATACTGGTATATAGGAATGCTTAAAAATAGGAGTTGCTTCTGAGACTCTATCAAATGATAACAAAATGTTACCAAAGTATATAGGAAGATATACTCATTTGAATAATGAGTTAGGTTTTGATGAAGAGGTAGGAAGGACACGAATCAAAGCAAGGGAGAAAGAAAGGACAGGAATGTTCTAGGATTAGAAGGCAGGGGAAATTGAAGGGAATGAATGAGATGGACGTTGGATCCAAATCCTGCAGGGTCTTGCCTGACATGCTATGTCATCTGGCCGTTGTTCTGTAAGTAATGAGCAGACAGGAGAGGTATAGGAACCAAGAGTCACATGATCAGAAAGGGATTTCAGGAAGATGATTCTGGTACAGTAACAAAAATACATTGGAGTTGGGAAAGACGAGGAGGAGGAAGGCCAAACGAGGTATTTTGGTTGTGGTCTAGGTGAGTACTAGTGAAAGCCAGAGTTAAGACAAAGACAGTAGGAATGGACACAAGGGGACATAGGACACTGAGGAGGCTGATCTAGCAGGCTTGGCTTTGATCAATTATGAAGAGAGAGACAGTAAGGAGGATCAAAAGTTTTGAAGTTCTGGTCTAGGGGACTAGACCATTAACAAGATTGAAAAAGACTGAGGAAGGAAAGAAAAGCAAGTTTGCTATAAATTTATTGAATCTGGGGCACCCATAGCATTTGCAGGAGGCACTAGAAAGGCAGGTTTGTGGCTTGAGTTTGAACCAAGACCCAGGTTTGGGAATCTTTGATGTTGTTGTCTAAGTTTAAGAAAATGGTGGCCAAATCAACCAGGGAGAGAGAACAGTATGAGGGATGGCAGAACATGGAAAAATGGTGGGGAAAGGACAAGGGCGAATACCAGGGCAGGGACATGAGACAGAAAAGGAGGTGGAGACAAAAATGTGACAGACAGGGCCAGGGAGTGTGTTTCTGGGTGACAGAGCTACCACCAGCATCAAACATCCGGGTACAGATGAGATAGGTAAGAGCTAACAAGAAGCTCTTAGACTTGGTGACAAGCATATCCTCCTTGCTTTCTTCCAACAGGTATTGAGAAGACTTGAAAGATCACAGCAGACTTCAGTGGTACCACTGAAATAAACATTTTTAGAAGACAACTTAAAACCCAACTAGAAGGTAGCCTTGGTGGTGAGTTATGGTTTGTAGCCAAGCACTATATTCAGCTCTGAGGTTCTTGGAAGGAAGGAGATATAGAGGTCATGATATGTTCTTAAGGGTTCAGTTTCATTTGGGATAAGAAACACACAGCCAGAACTGCAAAGGGATGTGGGGTTTAGGAAGGAAAGGGCGAAGCAAGTCCCCACAACACCACGAGTGGTTTTGTGGTGTGCAGAAAGAGAAAAGAGGGCAACACTGCCATTTAGGATAGGATATAGGTTGTACTGACAAAGATAGAAAAAGTATAAACAGATATAGTGTGCCAGCCATACACAATGACAAAAACAGCCTCTTGAGTACACTTTGTACAGAAATATGCTCATAAGAGGAATTTTAGGAAATCAGAAAGACTAGTGTGAGAAAACCTTCCACAGAAAGGTGAATTCTCAGGCACAGTAAGAAATGAAAAAAGAATTCTAGTAAGAATGGGTGATGGGGTGGGATCAGAGCTTAGGTGCCAAGGTAGGACAAAACATGGTGCCTCTTGAGGGGCAGAGTGTATTTCTCATATTCCACTTAATAGCCTTCCTCCTGAGTTCCATTTAGCACAAAGATCTTCTAACTTCATGGGTGATGAAGAGCTGAGCTAAGATAGTTCACTGGTACCACACTGGAAGATCTTGTCCAAGGTCCTAAAGACAGAGGATCCTAGCGTCTATGTCTTGAAAGGAAGTGAGGTAACTGAGAGGAACTAGAGAAAGACTAATACTAAAGTTCCCAACCCCAGTCAAGGGATACATACTTCCTTGCAGGCCCCAGGCCTTCTCCCTCAACCTGTCCCATCTGGAAGTACAAGGTTTGGGGACCTATGAGTGAATCCAAGCACACATTTTCCCTACTCCAGCAACATTTTCCTACTCTTCAATGTCTTAGCTTGTGCTTTACAACCAGTCAGCTTTTCTTTTCTTTCTTAGTGGGTTTGAGCTCAGGTCCTCATGCTTGCTAGGTGCCCTGTCACATGAACCACGCTCCCCAGCCCTTTTTGCTTTACTTATTTTTCAGGTAAGGTCTTATACTTATTGTTTGTCCAGCTTTGGACCATTATCCTCCTACTTATGCCTCTTGCACAGCTAGGATCACAGACATCAGCTATCATGCCTGTCTCCTACTTTAGGCTTTTCTCTTGACTCTATATAACTTCTAGATGTCATGACCTAAAAACATTGTCACCATTACTGTTTTATTTGAAAATAAAGTCAAGTCATGAAAACACAAGCAAAGTTATTTCCATTTAATGGATGAGCTTTGGCCACTGATTAAGATATTTGAAAACTTTTTAGAATTATTTTATTGAACAATTTTAGTTAAGTGTTTGATATACATTGGAAAACATTTTAGTATGGAAACTAGACTAGTCACTGTTACTTCCTTTTTTCAAATAGATCCCCTGCTTATTTTGCATAAGAAAAAGGGGTTATAGGAAAGTGAGATATAATAGAACTGACAGTTTTAGAATATTTTTATGTGTTAGACCCTTGAATCTATTAATATTATTTTATTTTCAAAGAACCTTTTACAGTAGGTTATTTGAGTATAGGCTCAAAGAAGTGAGTTGCTCACATCTAGAAATTCAGTCAGGAGTTGAATCTATGAATAGATGACTTAAAAATCTATATTCTTTCTACTACATCACACTAAATCCCAGACAGATACGTTGGGGTACAGTCATGAATTGGGATTCTTCTCCTTTAAGTTCCCCAAATGTTTTTAATGGTGACTAGTGCCTATGGCATGCTTATGACTCCAAAGGACTATATATCCCCATCCTCTGTGGAAGCTTTCATTGCCTGAATAGTGTTATTTAGAAGAGGGGCTAGACTTCTTCTACTGTTCCACAGGTAGACCTTGGACTAATGATACAGATATATGACAGAATAGTCTACCATATATGAAGATGTGAAAGAAAAACTGCAAATAGTGACATATGTTGCATCCAGAAATGAAGTAAAACAATGATACATACACATGGGGAGACTGAGCTATGGTCAGTTAGGTAACTGGCCCCAGACAGAGCATGTTTGGCTAATAGCTTCTTTCAGGCAATGGATAGGGTCAGTAAGATGAAGCCAAAGAGCTGTTATATATCAGGCTATTTTCTTCAGTCCTATACTGGAATTCTATATAAAAATAAGATGGCAGGCTGGGACAAAAGGACAAATGGCAAAAGCAAATTCTCTACTCTTCCCAGTAATCCTTTCATGGAGAAATTACATATAGTACCATTGAACCATGATCCAACTCATTTGCCTGGCTGTTTATTCATGACTATTCATTTATCTCATCATTCATTACACAAACATTTATTGAGTATACCTCATTATAAATATGGTGCTAAATCCAGTGATGACAAAGACATAATTCTTGCCCTCAAAAGGCTCCCAGTTACCACAAGAGGAAGCTACACAGGACCACAAGTAATTATAGAATTCAGACTGTGATGAACAAGGTGGCTGCAAAGTTATGCTGGGATGGAAATATGAGCCATCTTGAATGCCATAGACTTCTATTTTGATTTAGAAGATGATAGGAGGTACTTACAAATGATATTCTATAGGTTGTGAGATATTAAATAGCGAACAGATGAAAGGCACAGAAAGATGGGAAGTCAAAAGGCTACAGGAGGCACTGTGGAGTGTTAACATGCATTCAGGTGTCAGCCAGACCCACTCTGAACCCTTGCTCCTCTCTGCTGTTCTTGAAGCTACAAGAAACTTATTTGCTTCCCATGGGCCTCTGTTTCCTTATCTGTTTTCCTTATCTGTAAAGGGATAATAACACTCACTTCATAAGTTTCTTGGGAGGAGTTGATAAAATATAATGGAGAAATCTCTTAGCAGATAATAAGCACTCAATGAATAGTAGCAAATCCAAAAGTTAGGAAACAACCCACTGGATTAATGAGTCACACCTATTCACCAGCAACTCTGGAAAAACTATTAACTGCTTTGTGCTAAGACTTTTACTCTTTCCCCACATTGGGTGTACTCTGAAGAAAGATACCATCCTCTTAGAACATTTTACTTCCACTTGCCATTGTAAGCATCAGGATACTGGCATATTTCCCCTATAATGGGTTTTCTCTGTGGACTCACTTTGGATTTCCACCCAATCGCAACCATGCACACAGCCAGAATGATTACACAAGACTGACCCCCAAGACCTCACTGGAGGCCCCAAAAGAACTCAAGGGCGGGGGAAGCAATTAACTGCTCTGCGTTTGAGGCAAAAATAATGGGAAGAAGGCCATCGTAAGCGACTATTCATGAGTTGGCCTTAGACATACTGACCAAGGTGTCATGCCTTTGAAAGTGACAATGACACCTCTGTGAGGTTTATGCCTTTTACAGATTTGCTGTGACTCACAAATGCACAGCAGAACCTATTACCTGTGCTTCCTTTCCTATGCTGTGATTATATGCTCAGTAAATTGCATCAGGACTGTAAAGACTTTGTTGTGAAATCAAGCAACATTAACTCATTAAGTCAATAATTCATGGACTCTTTTATCTAAAGTGGCAACATCACACCATCAATTCACAAAACAGCCACTTCTCTGAAGTGTATGTGATGATAATAATGGATTTTCTAACAATACTCTCTCAAAGCAAGGTCACTGCGCCTAGATGCTGTGGACATGCCGATCTGACCTAGGTCAGCAAAACAAGCTTTATTATTGAACCTAATTATGAACTATCAAGATAATGGTCTAGACTAAACTGTTTCCTAGGGGATTATTTAGAAACAAGCAAGCCATTTTAGTTTTAAATCTACTGTACTTGGCAGTACCTGTAATCATGCAAGAAATGCTTTTGCTATATAGAAGGCAATACAATTGACACAAATATTTTTGAATCTTAAGAATAGTAGTGGTATTATATAATGTTATGCTGTACTTGCAAATATTTTTCAGGTTGCTATCTGTTAGTTACAATTTTTCTTACCAGTAGGTATATGCAAATGGGTGGATAGACACAGGTCAGCCAATCCAAGTTCATAATGAACTTCATAGTTTGGCATTTGTCATCTGTTCTATAATGTGACACACAGAGCTACATGGCTTGCTATAGCAGCTTTAGGTCTTAACTTGGGAACTGGTTGTGATGATGTTTATTTCTGATATTTATAAGACGTTTTCTATAATGTCTAATTTGTGGTTGACATGTCTTTCTTACTTGAATTCACAAACTATGCTTCATGATTGCCTGACCCTGGGTAATGTAACCATGCTCTTTTACCTTGGCATAAGAATTAACATGGGGATGGGGTTTGCAGAGGAGGAGGAGCCAAAGAACACAATGTATCCTGGTTTGCAAACTGTACCTGCAGTTTTATAATAGGTTTGGGGAAACCCTCAATTTAAAGTAGGCAGTGATTAAAAGATAAACTACCACAACTGAAATGAAATTGAGAAAAAAATGAATCTTAGAATTGAGGAAATAAGGTATATGTTATTTGACTGGCAAAGTCCTGGTAAAACTATTCATCTCATGTAAATGAAAATTGCAATTTCAGGTATAATAACAATAAAATGACCAATGAGATTAGTGCTTAGATATTTTAGCCCAACATCTTTATTTTGAAGTCATTCTAAGCCACCTTTGGTGATATGCAATTTGGTACAAGAGATATATCTTGTTTTGCTACTTGAGGACATTTGTAAAGGCAATTTTTAATGGTTCCCTGAGAAAAAGATTTCACGCATTCCTATAACTAAGAGCAGTATCAGCCTATAACATTTCTGCTTTGCGATTTTTGCATGGAGGTTTGCAGACATTTGCAAGTGTACTTGGATGTCTGAGATTAGAGTACGAGCACATACTGTGGCAGTTGATAATGTGGTTTCCGTAAGGCTGTGGTGTGTTTGTATTCTGCCTTTGCCGCTCTCTGGAAATGGGTGAGCTTCGTTACTTCTCTATAAGCCTGAGTATTCCCAGCTTTAAAATGGTAAGGGAAAAAACCCTGCATTGTAGACTAGTTGGGAAGATAAAATAAGGTAACACTCTTAAAGTGCCTGGCACCCACTGCGTATACATTGTCATTCTTTGGTACAGATTGTCACATGTGACCATGGACAGTATTTTTTCCCTGTGTTGTTTTAATGGTTTTCTCTCTTTACCTAAATCAAAGAATAGGGTTCCTACTATGGCTCTCTTTCCCTTTCAGTCTGAGCAGCTTAAACCTTATGAAGGTTTTTAATTTTCTTTACTTCTCTTTTTTCCATTGTTTAAAACAGTAAATATGTCACTGAATGATATAGGGATAGTGTTTAAAAACCTAATTCCATGCATATTCAAACACACACCAAACACACAAACAGGGTCAAAATTTAGAGTAATTTCAATCATGGTGATTCTGCTGAATTTGGTCAGCAAATCTACTCCCAAACTGATTGCTGTTCATATGTTGGAATAGACTGCTGAAACATTGCTTGCACAGTATATTATTTTTTCCTGTCTCATTCCACTTGTTTCCTCACTTCTTATGATTTTTAAATTTGACAGCAGTAAATTTGTTACAGGAAAGAAGTGTTAATGGAACTTTCACAGAAACTTAAATGGCCCTAGATAAAGACTTCATCCCAATTGAGGTCATAATGAAACGGTTTTGCATAATTGGTACATTTGCTATAGAGGTTATCAGCTCCACCAGTAGTTAAATTGTTACTTTACATGTATTAAAGAGAAAAAACCAAATCTAAGTAAAATCATTTCATTTATATGCTATTCTAATTCAAAAAGAATAAAGTTGACTAATGCCTAAAACTAGGGTAGTAGAAATGTATTTCTCTTTGTGTTTATGATGTAAAATAATGTTTGCCATATTCTTTTTATTCTCTGTATCTGCTTCTAATAATAATAAATAATAAAAATAGTTGCTACTGAAAAACTGTCATTTTGCTTAACTGTTTGTAATTCTTCATCTAACTTCTTTTTTTGCTTATTTTTTATTATCATATTATTGTTTTACTAGAGGTACATTGTGACATTTAAAAAAGTTCTTACAATATATCATAGTTGGATTCACTCCCTCCATCATTCTCCTTTATCCTCCCTCCCCCCATTCTTAGACTAGTTTCAACAGGTCTCACTTTTCCATTTTTATACATGCCTATACCCTTTCCTTATATCTTCCCCCGCACTGGTGCCAACCTCCAGACTTCATTTAACTTTAAGTAATCTTTTTAAGACTCAATTAATATAAAAAAAAACACCCAGGATCAAGAGAGAATTCTTCATATATGGATTTCCCTTAAATAAACGATGCTTCTATGTTAAAAACTAATTAACCCTTCCAGAGTTGATCAACAAATGACAAAATAATTCCCAGGTCATAATTAATGATTGGTTGTCTGCCAAGCACTGCTCCTGGTGAGGATGCAGAGTTTGATTAGCACCACTTCCCTTACAGGGCAACTGCCAGGCTGCACTTAAACAAATAATCTGCAACATTGCTCTTGGCTTTGGTGGCAGCTGCCCACATACAAGGGCTTCAGGGTGGAGAAGATTAATTACTCAGACACGTAGTTCACTAGAGTCCAGGCCCTTGAGGCTTTGGTAACAAGGCTGCCAGAGATTGATTGGTGGCAGCTCTGGCAGGAAGGTTTGGACTTATGTAGTGCCAACATCAAAATGGCATAATAGGATAGAACAAAAGAGAATTTGGGACCCACAGGGGTGCAGAAGACTGTGGGTGTGTAAATACTGGTCCCTCTGTTGATACTTTTCTCAGTTCTTATCTCTTGCCTTATAGGTTGAAGCTCTGGATCTTTATTCTTTGATTTGTGGGTCATTTCAGAAAAGAGTTCACATTTCTCACCAGCCAAAGTAGGTGGAAACTAGTTAGAATAGTAATTGGGTGAGCGGGGTGTCTTAAGTGGTAGAGCACCTGCCTTGCAAGCATGAGTCCCTGATTTCAAATCCCAGTACCTGAAGGAAGAAGTGAAATCAAATATGATATAGTGTAAGAACTTTGGTAAATGTCACATGCACCCCCAGTACAACAATAATAAAAAAGATTTAAAAAAATTAAAAATAAATTTTCTGTTTCAATTCTCAGTATAGGGAACGTTAGTAGGTACACCCATTTCAGCAGAAAGTATAAGTCTTCAGTATTTTCTTTAGGAACGTGAAGCATTCTGAAAATAAAGATTTGAGAGTTGCTCAAAACAAAAAGAAACAAGCCTAGTACCACCAAAAAAAGAATAGTATAATAGTAATAGTAATAATCCCTTCTAATTGGTATTTAAAAGCACCAAGAAAGAAAAGAAGAATGAATGAATGGATTGAATGTATGGCGTGCTTGGCAAGTTAATGAGTGTTCTTACCTGTATTATCTCAGTGGACTCTCAGCCATGGGCATGGATTTTCCCTCCAGAAATGACCCCTGACTAATGACTCTGTAACCAGCCATAGGAGCAGATGGAGGCCTATCTTCCCGTATGCTAACGAAGACACTGACAGCATCTTTTACCAAGGCCCAGATGGGACCCTGCCTGACAATCATGACCACACCACCACTTCTCAGGTGTTCACAGTATCCCAACACTGTGATAAATAGAGCAACACATTTAATCCTTACATAACCTTCTGAGGCAGGCACTACATTTTTTGCTTGAGATATGTGAGGTGCCAAATATCTAGCCCAAGTCACAGACAGTAGGGTTGAAAACCAGTTCCTTGTGACTTCAGAGCTGGATCTCAACCATTGTGCTTGGCAACATGGAATTGATTCCAATCTCTCTGCAACCCTCTGGCTTTGCTGAAGTAGTTTTCTTCCTGCTGATTTGTCTGTTGAGGTAGAAAAGGGCATGCAGTGCTCCACAAAGCTTTGTACATGAATATTGTAAAAATAATTTTATGTTTTCTAAGTAGCCTATTTATATTAAGAAAAAACAGATGTCACAAATCCTAATCAGCAGAGAATTTACTTTCTCTTATGTATTACAAGCCTTCTTCTCATAGAAGGACTATGGATTCCCTGAGAACAAGGAAGAATTGAGCAGAGGGCAACAAGGGTCAAAGAAAACTTGTGTGGAATTTGGTGTAATGATGCTCATTTGCTGGACAAGAAAAATAAATGAGTTATTTGGAGGATAGTAAAAATTTTTCCAGTAATGTAGTAAATTGAAGTATTCTGGGTTTTCAGTTACGATATTTCTTTAGCTTCTTTTCCAGGAATTCTAATTGAAGGATAGAACAATATATTTGGAAAAATTATAACTTTTTCAAATGTCTTCAATTAAAGAAATATTTATTGTTCTAATATAATTTAGTTCTCCATGGAATTCTGTATAACCTTACACAACATGGACCATTTCATTGCCAAGTCATGATGTACTCCAGTTCTGCTGAGGTTCATGGATGCAAACATTGCAATGCAAACATTGCATGATCTGTGTATATTTTAATTGATTTTGTGTGTATATGGACAGAGAACTAGTCACATCATCAAGTTATTTAACTCTTATTTGTTAGTGAGCAAATAGATCATTTAAGCCAATCATACCAATGTATCTCTGACTTAGCTTATCTAGTATGATCTGCCGCACCTGCTCCACCATCTTGGCTTCCTTTTGTTAAAGTAAAATCCATAATCAATTTTCAGAGCCTCTTTTATAGGCAAGACAACTATAGTCAGTTCCTGACAACAGAGAAAAATAAAATTTTTTTTCATTTATTAAGAAAAACATATTTTGGCTAGGCTTGGTTGTATACACCTATAATCCCAGCTCTCAGAAGGCTGAGGTAGGAGGATTGCCAGTTCGAGGCCAGCCTGGGCTATATTAGTGAGATCTGTCTCAAAAAAAATCTTTCAATCTTTTACATTTTCACACTCAGTATTTCAACTACCATTTCTAGGTGCTTAAATGATAAAGTCCTTAAAGACACTGGGTGTGTAGAAGGGAAGGGTTGGAAGGGCATGAATGCATCAGTCAAAGGAAAGCCAAAATCAAATCTCTCATCCCCAGAGTTTGAGAATGAGGTGATTCTATTCATGCATCTGTGGCATCCATGCCTAGGTGCTCTTGTAGATTTTTCCCAAATATTGTCAGGTAGGTAAGGCTTGAGAGAGGTTCCCTGTGTTATGTGTGCTTCTAGAACTTCAAGTATAGTAATTTCCATGCCTGGTACCCATCCAGTACAAATACCAATTGATTTGGATTTAGGTGTCTCCACAGAAATAACGATGGTGATGTTTAGTGAATACTTTCTATGTGCCAGTTACTTTATGTGTCATTTGCTTCTCACAATGTCTCTTTATGATAGCTACTACTGCCATCATACTTCTTCACATCATCTATTTTAAGCATAGAAAGGTTTGTTGTTTTCCCACTACTACAAAGTCAACAGGCTAAGATTCAAATCCAGGCATTCTGGGTTTGTACTATAAACACACTACAGGCCTCTGAGAGATCATATCTGAATGAAGTTTTTAAATGTGATCTTAGAAACAGAGGTGTTGTTTAGAAGAAACTCAGAACCTCCAAGGATAAACATTCAAGAATTTTCTACATTGCTATAATGAGCATTCCAATTCACTGGAGCCATTTAAGTTTCACTTTGTGTTCCACAATTTTTGCATTATATTCATTGTCACCAATTCCTTCTCACTAGGAAGTTATAGTCATAGTTTTCTAGTCACATGTGCAGCTCTGTTTCTGATCCTGGCATATAAATGTGCTTTTTATTTCTCTTTTCTTCTTCACTCTCATATATTTGTTATAAGGTATCTACAGATTTTGTCTGCATTTTCTTAATACTCCATTATTATATTTCAGGGCCTTTACTATCCTGGCTGCAAATGCTCTGAGATCTGTTCAACTGTGGCTGTTTCACTATTTTTCATCTCTGTTCTTTGAATTTGACCTCTCTGTGCATAATGTCACACTGTGTCATGTAGTTCTTTTCAGGTGATCCTCTCTCAGACTTAGTTATCTCTTATCTGCCCTCAAGATTTCACTTTTTCTGTCCACTCATCCTCTGTATCAGCCAGCTACAAGTAATAGAAAATGTAACAAACAAAAGCTTAGGAAGCAGAGGATGTATTTTCTGACATTCCATAAATTCAGAAGTTCTTCGCATTGGTCTAGCAACACCGGGGTGGGTGTTTCTGTCATCCTCTTGATCTTTCTCCATCAGCACAGTAAGCAGAGGCTTTATCTAAAGTCTAACACACTTCTACTTTTGTTATCATTGGCCAGAACTGTGCCTCACATCTTCTTCTAAAGATAACAGGGGCTGGAAAACAACCAATTAGCTGGATGCATTGTTTCTTAAGCAGTGTGGAACTTCACTAACTAAAACAAAAAGAGAACAGAAGCTATGGTGGATGGCAAGATGCTTCACAATGTCTATTCTTGTTCTTGGCTAAGGGAATAGAATATCAGGTGGGCATGCCACTGAAGTAGTGGTTATTATTTCCTAGTCTCCCTTATTGTGGGATGTGGCCATGTGTTATGTCCAAGCTGGTGGGTGGTGTTTGGATAGCTATGACTGGTTATGCACTTAACTAGCTTTTTGTCCTCCTCCTGACAGCTGAGAAATAACAAGAACATGGACAACTGTTTTGGCTACAGTGTTGAAAATGGTAGAATTGACCTTTGGACTGTTAAGTGAGAGAGGAATAAATCATTTCTATTTTTAGTGGGTCACTGTATTTTCAGTCTTTATTATAGAGTTTAATGTGTACCCTAAACATCACAGCAACTAATATCTACCATGTCATTCACAAATCTAAGTGATCACCTGCCCTGGGAAACTCTGCCTGGCCACTGGACCTCAGATGACATTATCTTTGGGTTGAGTCTCAACATGGTGATAATGATGGATGATTATGCACAGCCCGGTAGATGACTTCCAAGAGTCTGCTCTGTTCAGAAGGGAAAATGTACTTTCTTAGTGTGGAGAAAGGAAAAAAGAGTCAGTAGGAATTGTTCCCCCGAGGATTAGAGATAATCCTAAGAACTTTCCTGTTTCTAACTTTCAAAACTACCTGTTTCTGAAAACAAAGGAAAAGGAAACAAATGATAGTGCATCAAAAGTTACCAACTCAAGTCAAAGGGTTGTCATCCTGATGGAAAAATCTTTCAGCACGTGTAACCTCCAAAGTCTTTCCTTCTGTTTATCTCAAGCCATTTTTGTCTTTCTTAGTCTTAAATTTTATTAGTTTTTTTTCTTCTTGGTTTGATATTTGCTTTTTTGTTCTCTTTTGAACTACACCTAGCAAGGAAGAAATGATATGATTTGATATATGAATGTTATAAATTTTTAAAATGTGATTTGCATCTATCTTTCCGATATACATATTCTACAAAATTAGTTTATGTTCAGCGTTGATCTTGTAAAACTGAAGAGTCAATAAACATTGTCTCCTGTCTTTTTGTTTTCTTGTGTTTTTCTGCCCTTTCAAACTTCCTTCATCCTTTTATATTGTATAAGATTTCTGGTTTCATTATGCTTGTCTGATCTCTTTTGCTATTAAAAAGCTTCTTCCTCAAAACTATTAAGATCATCAAAAACAAGGAATTCTGAGAAACTGTCACAGAGAAGAGGAGACCAAAATAATATTTATTGGTAATTAAATGTAAAATGATAGCCTGCATGGTACACAGAAAAAGGGTATTTGGGAAAAGCTAGTGAAGTCCAAATAATGGGGGTGATTTGATAGCACTGTTGGTTTCCTACTTGTGACAAATGTATCATAATAAGTTTTTAACAATAATAAATTTTTAACAATAGGAGAACCTGATTGTAGGTCATAGGAGAAATCTGTACTGTCTTTGCAACATTTTTGTAAATACACAACTATTCTGAAATGAAAAGTTTATTTAAAAAGTAGACATTTTAAACAACTAAAAAGGACATGAAGGCAAAGACCTAACAAACCTCTTCATAGTAAAAATTTGGAGACCCAATATGAAGCCATTCTTAAATATTCCTTTAGTAGAACTTCCCAAAGTATATTTCTCAGAATATAATAAACAAGATACTCCATGATAAACTGCTTATTGGTGACACGTTTGGGGAGCATGATTTCTCCCTTAGAAATTCCTAATGCTCATAAGTCATAGCACATAATAAACATAACTCTGAAAAGCTTGAAATCAAGAGATTTCTTTTTCTCACATTTAGTTTTATTTATTTTCCCACATTAATTTTAACTTTTATTCACAAATAATATATTACCTCCTATGGAAATAATAGGTTTCAAAGACACTCTTGGAAAGCTGCCCCAGAAAAACCAATCCTTAGGTTTACTGGTCAAGTTTAGGGATGGCATTAAACCTCTGTGGGCAAAAACTTCACAGTATTGCTCCTGTCACCTCATGTACTACTCCACCTAGCCACAAATTCCACTCCTTTGGGACTGATCATCCTATGGGGAAATTACTAAGGTTTTATTATAGATACAAAGGATGCAAATTATACTTAGAAACACACGATGTCAGTCTCCTGACTCTGCTAATTGACTCCAACTTTAATGGTGCTGGGCTCATTATCTTCCTTTTAGTAGTGTCCGACATCAGCATTTGGGAGTCTTTGAAACCATATGCATCTTGAATACGTTGCAGTTTGATCATTTAAAGCAGCAAAGATCAATTGTCCAGGCTCTAGCTATATGGGGCTGGCAAACCAGACTGCAGGATGGCTGATCCTCTTATTTCAGCAGCCTTCCAATTGATACTGATTGCTGCATCCACATCAATCGGTCAGTGATCCACATCAATTAAAGCTGCTCAAAGGCACACAGAGAAGTTGCTTCATCCAACTTCACTTTAGAAATGTAGGAGCAGCTAAGGGGGAAAAGGCTTTTGTGTGACTTTCAACAGAATATGAAGTATGCTGATCCATTGTCTGTCGATATGCCAACTCTAAGGAGGGTTCTAATGAGTATCTTCTGGCTTTCAGGAAAGGAGTGGATTTGTGCTGCTCTGTCACTCCTGCTTTTCCTCTGGGTTGTATTATAGCCAGTGTGGGGGACCTTTGGAGGGGTGAGCCAGTGACTACACCTAATTATGCCTCACTTGACTATGAATTAGTTAATTATGGAATATTTGATTTAAATAAATATTGATTAAATACTTACTCTAGGTCAGGCACCATGCTAGGATATATCAGTGGACAAAATATGGTCTTTTCCCACTGAGAAATTTCCAGTCTGCGTGGGGAAGACAGAAAAGAAAACAGATGATTACAATTCTATGTCATACAAGTTTTAATCAGAGAAGGTTTCAGGTGTTTTGACAACCTCAGTTCCTGAGGAAGAACTTGTGACCTGCCTTGAGAAGGGGAAGAAATGGAAGGGTTCCTGGGAAAGGGTTAGAAGTAGGCTTTCAGGAGAGACTTATGGACAGAGACAGCAATTTGCCCAGCAAAAATTAATGTGTTCTGTCTTGTGATCAAAATATGAAGTCATACTTCAATACAACAAGGACATCTATTAAATCATCATCTTCCTAAATGAAACAAAAGGTAGGCATAGTGGGGGAGCACTTGCATTTTATTTTCTTAAATATCAAATTCTCTTTTGCTTGTTAGGCAAGCAATTATACATTATCTAGACTGAGCATCTCACAAGCATGTGTAACAATTGTTCTAGACAGCACAACTTCTGATGTAATCAAAATATAACTTTGCTCTTTTTTTCCCTACTATTCTACCTCTCATTTATTCAATATGACTAATTTTTCCTTGTCCCCTAAGGAAACCTGGGCTGACTTTACAGTTTACTCTAAGGTGTTGGTGAGACTTGGTGTTCACTTTTAATTCATATACACAGTATCACATGAAAAAGTAAGATGCCCCCAAACTATACAATAGAATCTCCAATGAAGTTACAGTTCCTCTACTGAGGTCAGCTTTGGCCTGAACACCTGAAGTGGATGAGGGGAAACTGTTTTCCCTGTGCTTGCTCAGTTCTTTTCCAGCACTAATCAGTGCTACTTAGTCCCATGCCCATGTGGCCAGGGTAGGAGAGTTGGTATATGCTAGGTGGTTTCTCATTTTCTGGGCCAAAGAGTTGTTGATTTTCTCTCTTCCTCTCCATTCTTTCAAAATTAGTTGTGCATTAAAATTGTGTATATTTTGTTGTACAGATTTATGGGGTGAAGTGTATTTGTTCAATGTGTATATATGTGTATAACGTATATATATGTGTGTGTATAATGATAAGGGTATTTAATACTTTCATCTCCTTAAACAGTTAATTTTTTGTTTAACATGTACTACATGATCTCATATATAGATACTTTAAAAGTCTGATGCAATGTATAATAGTATTACTAGAGGTTGGGAAGGAGGAGAGATAGTGGGAGATTAAATAACAAGTACACTTGAGTTCTAGTGTTTTGCAGAACAGTAGTGGGATTATAGTTCACAGTAACCCACAATGTATTTTATAAATAATAAAGAAGGGTAGAGGTCAAAGGCTCCAAACACAAAGTAATTATGTAGAGATGGAAACATTAATTACCTGATTTGACCAGCACAATTGTAAATATGTATTGAAATATCCCACTGGTTCTCTCTTTGAGAGGAGTGATGGCAGGCTCTTTGGAGGCTCTCTACTGAGGTCTTTCTTCCCAGTTTCCTACCTTAGTAGATTCAGCAACTCTATTTCAAGTCAAGGCTATTTTCTCAGCCTCTGGAAATCTGATACTATATTGTAACCAGAAGTACTCCCACCACCCACATCCTTGCCCTGGTGAGCTGTGGGAAAGGAGACCCACCCAGAAATAGTAGCTGTGACCCATGGCCTTCTTCAAACTCAAGATCTCAGGGCTTAATCATCCCCCAGACCAAAGGCCCTGTGTCTTTCTCATCTGAGTCCTCCCAACTACTAGGAGGATGTTTCAAATTTCTCCAAGTATCTTTTTCATTAGTCAAAAGAGAAAAAAACAGGCACCCCCTCTCATCCCCAGACACCCTTACACACACACACACACACACACATGTGCGCATTTCACCTTTGGAATGGGATGGGCTATAACTTGAGAGTGATTGTGAAGTAGTGGAGGAAAGGTAGTTCAGATCAGAAGGAAAGTTATAGCACCAGATGTAGGTAGGTGTGGCTCATAACCCCTGCAGTGAACTGAGGTAGCTGAAGAAGTTGGTGGTATGTTCACAGGTTTGTTTGGTTATTTTTATGTATCTCTTTATAGCATGGTGCAGGTTTCTGTGTTCTCCTCAGTATTCCTCATGCATAAGCAAATATTAAATTGGTATCATGCAGAGATTTTTCTCTAACATACCAATCATGCTGGAACAAATTGATATCGTCAAAATAAGTCTTGTAGCAGAGTTGACTATGCTTATCCTTCAAAAGATGGAAGAAGAGCAAGGACTATCCCAAATGAGCTTGAAACATCTTAGAGTGCCAAGAAGAAAGTTCTCAAAAAAGAAAAAAATCACCATAATTAGGGTATGTCAAAGGGATATGGATGCCACTTGAAAGAGTCTCTAATAACTGTAACTGGAACAATTTGAGTAACAAAATAAATAGTACTGGATTAAAACTCAAAGTATAAAATAAATATCCACAAATTCATTTGGATGTAAATAAGTGATTCAATAACTAAATAACAGGAAAGAAGAACAGTTCTGTTGTATAGAAGAATGCCAAATAGTTTAAGAAGATATTCCACCTTCAAGGATGAGGGCATAACTTCCTACTCCTTAACTGTGTACTGTGCACAGTGACTTCATTCCAAAGAGTGCATCATGGAAAGAATTACGGGATTGGGGGTCAACTTTATGCAGAGAAACCTAACAAACCTCAAGCGAGTGATAAATGTCAACATTAACAGTGATGACTTATATTGATAGTATCTTTCCTTGATGTGATCTGATGAAAATCGTACTTTAATTCTGTGGTCCATCTCTCCCAAACTCACAGTCCCAATCTAATCATAAGAAAAACATCAGATCACTCTCAATTAGAGACATTCTGCCAAATACTTCGCCAGTACACCTGAAATCTTTAAGGTCATCAAAAGCAAGGACAGTCTTAGAAATTGTCAGATCCAACAGCAGGATCGGGAGACATAACAACTAAATGTATGTTAGTATCCTAGATGGGATCCTGAAACAGAAAGCAAATATTAGGCAAAAATTAAGAAAATCTCAATAAATTATAGACTTTAGTTAATGATAATGTGTCCATATTATTTTATTAATTGTAACTAATACATCAAACTAATGTGAGATGTTAATAATAGAGGAAATGGTTCAAGCTACATGGTGACCCTTTGAACTATCTTTACATTTTTTCTGTAAATATAAACTTGTTCTAAAAAAGCACTTTTTTTAAGCTGGAGGAGGTAGCAATGCATCTTCCACAAAACCCCTTTCCAGATCCCATCCAAACTAAGTCAGGTGGCTTCTGTGTTTGCAACTCATCACTTTTGTTTTGACACTCCATTCTCATGTAGTCCACTACAGTGGAACCCTCTTTTCCTTATCAATCAGACAATCATCTCCTTAGAAAGACAATCATCTCCTCAGGCTCTACTTACTTTTATATGTCCAGTACTTAGAACAGCTTGTGTTAATAACAGTTGCCCAGTATGTATATATTAAACTGAAGCACATATATTAAGTCAAAGTGTCTGCTTTGTGTAGCTTATATTTCCCTTGACAAACATTAGTATGCCAAAGAGTCAGATACATGTTAAATATGGATGGATTCTTTCTTTGACTTGTCAAAGCACTTTATTTAGTTGACTTGAAAGAAAAGAAGAAAAAAAACGAGTGAGTTGTCTTCCTCTATCCTCTAATCCCATGTTATTTTTCCCTGCTGAGCAGTAGTTTTCTGATTTTGATATTTTCATCTGCATTCACTTCTGTGTTCTGTAACAGTATGCCAATCTAAGAAATCAAAGTGGTTCTAAATAATCCATATGCTCAACATCTAAGTACCTCTTCCTCGAACGGATCTGACCCATTCCTAAGGTCTCTTAGGTGAGCCTTCAGGCAGGAGCTCTTGGGGTGAGCTGTTTGCAAAGGATCACTTTAGCTCCCTGCTGGACCAAAGACTCTCCTCTCAGTTCATCTATGTTGTTTATTCTTAATCAAAACTTCTATCAGGACCTAATAAGTTGACTAAATAAGCAGATTTTCCATCAAAGGCATTTAATTTCAGGAAGAAAATTTTGGTGGCATGACACTTCTTTTTAGAACAGCTGATAAAACAAGAAACCCATATTAAGACGCTGTGATTCTCCTCTTATTTAACTGAAGAGACAGAAACTTCATGGTGAGGAGATCATACGTGATAAATTTTACAGTAAGTTTATGGCTTTGTTGGGTTTCACGTTTAGCAGAAATACTAAATCATAATGTTGTTTCACTTATGTGTGCATAAATAATGTCCAATTGTTCCTATAGGCTGACATGACACAGAGCATCCAAACATCACATGAGAAGTTGGACTTCATGGTCTTTAAAATAGATGTCTCCCAACACGATAAGACCTGATTCTAAAATTCTGAATAATTTATACTCAGAATATCATATGGGATATGTATTAGTAAGGGTTTTTCAGAGAAACACTGTCCAAGGAGATTGTGTGTGTGTGTGTTATTCTCATATATATGTATATGAGGAGGTTTATTATGAGAATTGCCTCATGCAATTATACAATAATGGAGGCCAAGAAATCTTGCGATCTGCCATCTGCAATCAGGAGAACCAGAAAAGCCAGTGGTAGAAGTCATTCTGAGTTCAAAAGCCAAAGAACCGGGAAAGCTGACAGCATAATTCCCATTCAAAAACTGAGATCTGAGAACTGAGGAGGAGAGAAAAGGGTATGGATAGTGGTAGTGGGAGTCTTGGTGTAAGTCCGGGTGCTCAAAGACCAGAGAACTAAGAGCTCTGTTGTCCAAGGGAAGTGAAGATGGATATTCCAGTTCAAGAAGAGAAAGCCAATTTACCCTTCCTCTGCCTTTTTGTCCTTCCAGGGCCCTCAGTGGCTTAAATGATGCTTGCCCAAATTGACAAGGCCAGTTCTTTATCCAGTCTTCTGGAAACTCCCTCACATATGCACCCAGAAAGAATATTTTACTGGCTATCAGAGCATTTCTTTTCCTAGTCATGTGGACATATAAAATTAACCACCATAGTGTATCTGAACCAAAATTTGAAACAAGATCAAGAAAATTAATAGTTTGAAACTAAAATAAGTAAAAAAAAATTGAACACATAGATAAGCATGTCAGGAATCAGCAGAGGTGAGCTTCGTTTGAAGGTAGTTTGTAGATGTGGTCTTTGTGTATAAGAAACCAACATGTGTTATGTTCTATTGCACCAAAACAAAGAAACTGTGACCAGGAAGTAAAAATATGTATTCTGGTCAATAGACAAGTGTGTTCTTCAGGGCACTATACCTAGAATAAAATGCAGCTTCAATTTGGTATACATTCATTGGCATTAGACAGGCCCAGTAGGGATAAAAATGATATAAGATTCCTCAGTGTCATCAGTGATGCTTGCTGTAATTTTATGACATAGAAACAGCATGCCAATAAATTATTCTGCCAGCAGGATACCCTAACACAGAAAATAAGGATACTGCAGGGGAATTGTCACAAAGGTTCTGGACACAGATAAAATATTCTACATTATAAACAATTTTGTTTTATAAATTAACCATTCTGACTTTGGTCAACATGACATTGAGGAGATGGTCATTCTTAATGGAACAGATTAAGTTTTTGAACCTGAAAAGATGAGGTGAAAGTTTATTCCCATGTTGACCTGCATCTGAAGCTCACCCTTGATCGGCAAAATCACCTCACTCTTTCATATCACTGTGGCACAGGTAATCAGCTCCATCTTGGTGGTGCCATTAAGACCCAAACATCATCTCTCTCTATTGTGTTTTTATTTGACTTTGAAATATATTAGCATTCTGGGGGAGTACGCTTTTCATCATGGTCTAAATTTATAGTGAAATTATTTTTCCATAATGACTATTATTGATTATTAATCAGGGAGAATGAGGAAACAAGAGAGGAAATGATGAGATCAGGGGACATCAGATTGAAATCAGGGTTCATCCCACAAACCTGGTGACACTCACAAAGAGAGCCAGAAGATCAGTCTATCTATCTATCTATCTAACTGTGGTTCTATTTACCTGCCTATCTATTTTGTGTGCATGCATTTTATTGAAGCACATTCTTTTAGACTTCATAGACTTCAAATTATACTTCAGAGATTTTGCTAGATCAGTGACTAAAGCAACAGATTCAAGAGGCAGATATTGTTTGGATAAAGGGACATAAGTGTCTTTTCTTTTAGATATGAGCCCACAACTCTGAGTTTCTAACCTCATGACAGTATTTAGCATTGTACAGAGGAAAAGAATAAACCCTAAACCTGTGTGACATCAGTCCTTCCACATAGTCTCTTCATCTTTCTGTGCCTACATTGTTTATCATGGAAGAGGCTCTCTAAGGAGTTGATGCAAGTTTTTTGTGTGTGATGATCTGGACAGTGTTTCAGGAAAGAAAAAGAATTTCCTTGTTGATTCATTTGAGGATGGATGAGTCCATTTGAAATATATTTGTGTCTTATGCTTAGTCATTTTCCTCAAAGATCCTCACTATTGATAAGAATTATAACCTCTGAAATGCTTTTTCCTAAAGAAAAAGTATTTTCATTTTGATAATGTAGCATGTGATTAGAAAGACTCTTTAGCTGACTTATTTTGGGAATGTTTAAAACGGTTTTGAATTTTTCTCAAATGGGAGTGTTTCATTCATCAGCACAAAAGCAGAGTTGAGCCTGTGTAGGTTCTGTCAGTTCAAAGACCACCCAGGACCTTGTTCTCATGGGCTAAGCCCCCTTGTGCAGCTGCCCTAAAAACTGCCTATGAGGAAGGCTACACTGCAGATTGCAAGCAATTATTATATTAGCTCCCAACCCTGAGTAATTATAATGCCTTGGGTGTTCTGTATGTACTTGCATGAGTTATCTACCTTGGTTCTTACAGTAACTGTGAACACCATTCCCACTTCATAGGAGAAGAAACGTTTCAGAGAGGTTTAGTGATTTGTCCAAAATCTAATAGCTAGTTAATGATAAATCCATGATTAGAACAGAGGTTAATATTAATTCAAAACATGTACACTCAGTCAGTATACTTATTACAATATAATATACAATATACTACTTCAAAATACTGCAATATGACTGGACTATTTAGAGACCTGGAAAATTTGTTTTCTTCTCTAAGAATTTTCATTTCTTAATTTGACCCTGACTACTTTCCCTTGACCCAATCAAATCAGAGGTTACAGCTTATAAGATTTGGACCCTTCCTAACAACATAGTGTATCTTAGCAAAGACAAGCGCCTGACAAGCAAGGTCTTGTAAATTACTGCATTTCATCAAACTATAATGCATCAATTGTGAGAGGCATCTTTAATTTATATACACTAGGAAAAAGATGATAGCAATTAAATTGACACAATGTTTTCTTATCGCTTGGTTTTTATTTTTAATTTCTTATAAAGGCTTGTTCAGAATCCATTAGACATTAGTTTATATCATTTTCCATCCATATATATGCACAAAAAGAAAATATTTTAAGAAGTGGTTGTATCTCTAAAATTCCCTCACATTTGGAGACTTACTCATCTGTATTTCTTGCTTACGTCTATCTCTGACTATGTTTTTCCACATACCATCATCTTCTATGTGATCAAATGCATAGAAGATGTAAAACTTCTTTTTGTGTGTGTATAGTGCTGGGAATTGAACCCAGGTCCTTGCACATGCTAGGCAAGTGCTCTACCACTGAGCATACCCCAGTCCCTAAAATGTAAAACTTCTTAAAGCAATCCATAAATGAACTAAAAGTCATGTGTTCTGGGCCCTTTAGCTGCTTTGCAATTATGTAGATGTGATGGTTGATCTTGACTATCAACTTGATTATATTAAGAAGTGCCTAGGAGATTAGTAAACCACACTTCTGGATGTGTCCATGAGAGTGTTTCCAGAGAGGATTAACCAAGAAGACCCACCCTGAATGTGGGAGACACCATCCAATAGAAGGGGGACCCAAATGAAATAAAAGGGGGAAGAAGGACAAAGGCAGATAATGTACGCACTCTCTTTGTTTCTGTTTCCTGGCTGCCATGATGTGAGATGCTCTGCTCTACCACACCTTCCCTGCTCTGATGGACTGAAACCTTTGAAATCATGAGCCAGAATAACTCTTTCATTCCTTAAGTTGTTTGTGTCAGATATTTTGTCATAGTCACAAAAAAATCTGATTAGTACAGCCTAGTTTTAGGAATTTTGCAAAACATACCTGATTTGCCCTCTTTCCTACTCCCTCCACTTGGCAGTCAGAGATTAAAACATGCTTTGTATTATTCTCTATTTTTTCTTTCAGCCCCCTGGTACCTGTTGTGAGGATTCATATGTCAACTTGATTGGGCAATGGGATGCCCAGATACCTGCTAAATATTATTTCTGGAGTATGTCTGTAAGGTTGTTTCTGAAAGATTAGAGTTAGGATTGGTGGACTGAGTGAAGTAAATTTTCCTCCCCTATTGGGTGTACATCATCTAATCCATTGAGGACCTGAAACAAAACGTCTCCACCTGGGCTGAATTCCCTCTTTCTCTGACTGTTTGAGTGGAAATATCAATATTCTCCTGCCCTCCACACCCTTGGGCCTCAGGCCTTCAGACACAGAGTGGAGTCTATGTCACCAGCTCTCCTACAGAACAAACAAATACCTTTCCTCTGGCCCCACCTTTCAGACAGCAGACTGTGGGATTTATCAGTCCCCATAATCATGTGAGGTGGTATTTAAAGCAAATCTTTGTCTCTCCCCATATACATATGCCTATGAATACATACACACACACATACACACATATATTTGTACATGTGTCTCCTACTGGTTCTATTCTCTGGAGAACACTGACTGACACACATATTTTGCAGGTTTTGATTTTTTCTGTGTGTTTTTATGTTCCTTATGTTTTGCATTGTATGTTCTTTTAAGCTTGGAAGCCAGTACTTCTGAAACATGAGTTTGTTTTAGAATCACCTGCTGGTTAGATAAAACAGAGATTGCTTCAGGGTATGGTCCAGGAATTTGCATTTTTAGCAGATTTCCAGGTGATGCAGATGCTGCTGGTGGGAGAGAGGGACCAACTTTTAGAAGCATTGGCATCAGCAATCTCAACTAAACCACTGCCATGCTGACAGTTATTGCATACTTTGTTGATTTTAAGAGGCAGTCTTATTTTAGATATTAAAATTTGAAAAGAATACATAACTTTGAATTGATGAAATGTGATAAATCCCATTTTCCTTGAATTTCACCTATGATATCATCATTATAATTGTCAGTTGACTTGTATTTAACCTATTTAATTCATCTACTCAGCATATTTTCTGCTTGTTCCAAAGATGAATTGAAATACCTTCTACGATTTTAGCTAAAATTTCTTCCTCCCTTTGCTTTATCCAAGAAATGGTTTGGTTTAAGATTCTATGGTATATATGCACAGAGGAATTCAGTCTGTATGTCAATAACCTTCAGGCTGACATGAACAGCCTCTGATGGAGAACTCACTGCTACAAGACACTACCCTCTTTACTTTGATTTACCAGAAGCTATTCTTCATATGCTCCGAAGGAGTAAGTATTCTGCCAACATTGTATGATGCTCTGACAAAAAGCCCCATGGGATGCCTGAGTGCACCTACAACTCATAAACTTCTCCCCTCCTGAGAGCACACATGACAAACATTCCCATCTGGTCTTAGTATTGGGAACAGTTGAATTTCTCCTAAATAACTTTTTTTTTTGTCTTTATGGGTGGATTTGCAATTGATCTTGTTTTCCTTTTTGCATCTACCTCCCTGTTAGCTTATTTTTTGATTATTCATTTATTCACATGTGCATACATTGTTTGGGTCATTTTGCCCTCTTGTCCCCGCCCCCACCCTATTCCCTCCTTCCCCCTCCCCGCTCCCTTCCAGGCAGAACCTATTCTGTGCTTTTCTCCAGTTCTGTTGAAGAGTAGAAATAAGCAATAATAAGAAAGACATAGCATTTTTGCTAGTTGAGATAAGGACAGCTATACAGAGAGATTCCTAGCATTGCTGTCATGTACAAATGTGTTACAACCTAGGTTGATTCATCTCTAACTGATCTTTACTCTGGTTGCTGATCCCCTTCTCGTGTTGACCTTTGTCACTTTAAGGTTTCTGTATTAATTCCTCTGGAGTGGGGACATCAAATGCTTTCATGTTTTGGGTTTTCTATCTAACCCGTACCTCCCATATGTGTTCTCCCCTTGTCATGTAACCTAAGTCCTACAACATTGCTGTATTTGCCCTAGATCTAAAGACCGCATATGAGGGAGAACATACGAGTTTTGGTCTTCTGAGTCTGGCTAACCTCTCTCAGAATGATGTTCTCCAGTTCCGCCCATTTACTTGCTCATGATAAGATTTCATTTTTCTTCATGGCTGAGTAAAATTCCACTGTGTATGAATACCACATTTTCTTGATCCATTCATTGTTTCTTGGTTGTTTCCATAACTTGGCTATTGTGAATAGTGCTGCAATAAACATGGGTGTGCAGGTGCCTTTGGACCTCTGCTCCCGGACCCCTGTGACCACTCAGAGCTTTACTCTCTAAGTCTCTAACTCTAGGCCAGGATGCTCACCAGTGCAGAGATGTCCACTCCTCTGAGAGAGGCTGAAGCTTTTTATTACTGAAATTTACTCACTCCACCAATCAGATTCTGAAAAAGAGCCCCAAATCATTTCATCCTTATGAACCTGAGACCTTAGAGTCAGTCTTTGCAAGCTGCATATAACTCCTGGGTACCTGAAGTCCAGCACAGATGTACAGTCCCTTTTAGTCTTGACCTGTCTGCACTCACCATGTTCCAGATTCCTGAATGCCACCTATCTTCTCTAGTACCTTCCATGTTTCTTTTCCATCTAATTGTTCTCTGTCTCAATCTTTCCCCTTTGATCTCAGGAACCACATTCTCTGATTAAGAAGGGGTCCTCTGACTTCTTCACTAAATATGCCCCTAACCTCTTTTCTTTAAGAAATCTGACTTATAGAAGATTTCATTTCCTACCCAATTTCAGAAGGGCAGGCAGATTTCCTCCTACTTGAGACCTCAGAATCATGGCACTAGACCAATATTCACCCAGTAAAACTCATTGATATGTGGGTCAATCTACTTAACTATTCTACATCTGCTTATTACTCTCATCTACTATCCGAGTCTGTTTGGGTTGATAATAATAAACACCATAAACTAAAGCTGGTGTGGTGATACATGCCTATAATTCCAGCACTCAGCAGGAGGATCTTGGATTCTAAGCCAGCCTGGACTACATAGTGATACCTTATCTAAATAAATAAATAAATACACTAGGAAGTTTATAGACAATAGAAACTCATTTCTCGGTTCTGTAGACAGAAGTTCAAGATCAAGATGCTGGCAGCCTCAGTGCCTGGTTTCCTTTTCTTAGCTTCTAGATGGCTTCTTCTCACTGTACTATGGCAGAAAAAGAGAGCTCTCTGGGGTATCTTTTATAAGGGCATTAATTCCAATTAAGGACTCCACCCTCGTGAACTAATTATTTCCCAAAGGCCCAACTTCCTAATACCCTCACATTGAGCGTTGGGATTTCAGTGTATGAATGGGAGGGGCACAGATATTCAGTTCATAATGCTATCTCAGGGAATAGCACACTATGCCCTGTGTCCTTCCCCTTCCTTTCCCTTAACACTCATATCCAGTTGACCACTAAGTTCTGTCGATTCTTCTCTCTTCTTTATCTCTCACTCCATCTACCTTTTTCCATTTCTACTGCCATTGTTATAGTTTAGAATACTATCACTAAGCTCTTGGATTGCGCTAACAGACTTCCTAACAGACTTTCCTCAATCTCCCACCTTTATCCATGCCAATCTGGCTTCTGAAAAAAACAAAACAAAACTATAGTTTAAGGTCTGAGGATTTGTCCTTGAGAATTGCTTATCAATACGTTGTTCTTTCCACTTATACAAGTGGGAACTTGAAGATCATAATCATTAGGAATACCAGTTATGCTAGGAATAATCACTAATAGTAATAAAATAATAAAACATTCTTTAGACTTTGGAATGTATTGTCACCAACACGTTTAATCCCCAAAGATGTTTTACACACATTTCATAAATAACTAAGGCTTAGAGTACTTGAATCACATTCAAAGTCCACAAAATAATAGCTGATCAGGGATTTAAATTCATCTGCTTCCCAACCTAATGCTCTTTCTTGTGTTCGAGGTTATGCTGTAACAGAGATTGTGTTTTAAATTGCCAGTTGCTCAACTTTTAAATAGAGAAAACTATAGTGACAATAAGAAACCTGTCTCTCACCAAACTGCACATATATCAATTTAAATGAATAGAGGAATCTTTTTCTGATGGATTAGCTGCTTAGATAAATGGGATAAACATGTTAATTCAGTACCAGTTATGCAATGTTATACTTTGGGAGGCCAGAATGATGTTCTGGCTGTGTCTATTGCAACAATATTTAGAAAAAACCCAATAGCAGCCATTTTTGTTTCTGAGCAATATTCTTTTCTTCTCCTTTTTCTACTTCTCCTTTTTCTCCTCCTTCCTCCTCCTTCTCCTCCTCCTCTTCTTCTCCTTCTCCTTTTCTTTCCTCCTCCTCCTATTTCTTTCCTCCCTCTCCTCCCCTTCCTCTTCCCCCACCCTTTCCCGTCCTCCTCCTTTTTTCTTTAACAAGAAGTTAAAGAAAACAAAACAGGCTTATCTCAGTGTCCATTTATTTGAGATAGAAGTTACTTTCTTTTTAAAGACACAATCAATAATCTTGCAAACAGAAACAATACTAGTAACTGGCTGACATTTCTTTTTATGGAGATAACAAAATCCAATGAATGCATTCAAAGTTTTGCTCACGAGCAAGGAGTGATATTTATTTGTCCCTTTACTTAAGAGCCTTGGGCTCTCTCCCCCTACCCAGGTGCATCATACAGCTGGAGTGGGGGAAGTGTTTGTATTTAATTGAGAAAGAAATAGTAACCTATTGCCTGATCTGCTGTAGGTGACATTTGCCCTGTTCACTAGGGAACAACTCTTAAAGGGATTTGAGAAATAGCTACCAATAGCCTTAATTTAACAGCTGTGCTGAACTATCCGGGAGCATCGAGATGCAGAGCCATCTGTGAGAAATAAAATCTAGCCAAAGAAGGAGACTAATGGTTACCCTTGAGGGCTGAGCATTGTGGGGCCTTAGAGAACTCGGTGTGACTGTCCTGTGTTTGTTGCAGGGGTTATCAGCTTAATTACTCAGACACAGGCCAGCAGACATTTTCCCAGTTAAGAGTCATCTCATACTGCAGTCTCCTTCAAACTGCATTATTTGTCATATTATGGAAAATACTAAGTGGGGGGCATTTGTGGGTCTGAACTTACAATCTCTTACAGCACTGAGGTTTGGTAACAAGAGGAACTGGGCTTTATTTGTGACTTTGTCTCTTTGTTCTTTCTTATTTTGTTATGGGGTCAGTCCTTGGATTTAATTTATGCAAACTTAAATTTTTTTGGCAGAGAATCTAGGAACCAACTTTGTTATTAAAGTTACTATTTCTGTAGCTGTATTTTCCTCCCTTGCAATAATTTCAACACTAAGGGCAGGTAAACAAATAATTAAATAAAAAATTGTCATAATAGCCCCATGTACTTTGCTAGTACACATAAAATCTCAAAGTGGAATTTTTCGACCAGGAAAAAACATGAGTCTGAAAGATTCCCATGTTTGAAGGGAAGCCATTTATTTCCTGTTGTACTCAGACTTTACCTTCAGCACTGCCATTTTTATTAATTGTCAATTCCAAATTCAAAAGTACTACTACTCTCTTGGAAATTCCAGGCAAACTCAAAAAATGACTCAGAAAAAAATATCCATTGCATTTTGTGCTTAAAGCACAAACATTTTACCATGTTTGCTTCTGCAGCAACATAGAGGCACCAAAACTCTCACTCCAGACAAGAAGCAGAAAGTTAGAGATTCCTTCCTGATCTGCCAGCTTGGGTTGGATTCACTTGTACTTGCCTAGCAGACTCTACTCCATAAAATGATTATTGCTTTCTATAAATGAATTGTCAGGAGTAAGAGTTGACAGAAGTAGTAGAGAAGTAAGAGCAAAATATGTGTAACCATGATATGAAAGGAAAATGGAGAGGCCCAGGGGTCTGAAGAGCTGAATTCCCATCCTACTTCTACTACCAACTTTCAGACAGTTCACCTAGCCTCAGTTTCTCCATTGTTAAATTAAGGGCTTTGACCTGATGAGCAGTTGTGTCCTGCTAGCTCTGCCTGCTGTGTTTCTGTGGGAAGCAAGTAGACTTAAAAAAGTAGATTATGGTCACAACTTAGGCATTCCCTCAAACAATCCAAAATGTCTGTCCTTATGAGTTACTTAAGAAAGCATATCACTGTAGTCCTAGAGAGGTGGTAGAACCCTGAGGAAGTAGCCAACTTAGTGGACAGAAAGCTGGGCTCTAGGGACTCATTGCTAACTTGATGCAAGGAACAGAACTTTGGGGAAGGAGAGCTAATCAGAAGAGGCAGGTCAGGCAGCTGGTGAGCAAGTCAAGGGCAAGGGTGGAGGAGATCTATACCTAGGAAACACACTGACATCCACACACATACACGTGCAGAATGAGATTTCAGGTAGGCTTCATTTTTATGTAGCTCACGTTTAGAAATCACCCCTATTGTTTCATGGACTGCCACAAAGGTAAATGTGATGAACATGTTAATATAGCACCAGTTATACAGAATGGATTTTTCCTTTCCCCCAATAATTAGGGAAGTAGCTTGTTAGTCTATACTGTTTACTTCTCCTTTTTTTTTTTTTGGTGGTACTGTGGTTTGAACTCAGGGCTTCATGCTTGCCAGGAAGGCACTCTATCACTTGAGCCATTCTACTAGCCCTATACTCTTTATTTCTTTACTTCCCATGTCCACAGTCCACCTCTAGCCTGAAATTATTAAATGGCACTTATGACTGGCAAGGAATCACATTCAGTGGGTTCTAATTAGCATAGAGGGACTCATTGTCAGGAGAGAAGGACAATGCTTAGGAAAGGAACTGCACACTATCCAATCACTCCATCTTGTTCTCCTGTGTGGAAGAATGAATCTTTTTCATCTGCTGACGGAATTGCCATGGATCATTTGTCCCATTCTTTCTTCCTTTCCCATTTCAAAAGCTTATCTACATTGTTTTTAAGATTTATTCTTCTCTACCTGCTAAGATCTAGGAAGGTTTCCTTTTATTTTTTGAAACCACAGTAACTGCTATGACACCCTTTTATTTTTTTCGTGAGGAACTTTATGTATGTACAAGTGGTCATGCATGCTTGTCCTTGCAAAAGTCAAGTTAAATAGTCACAATGCACACTTGTATGGGATGTATGGAGTGAACCCACAAGCACCACTCCATGCTGTCTTTCTTATCCCTTTCCCTCTACATGGTGTTTTTTTCTAGAGTTTTCTCTTCAACTTTAATCCTCTGTTTCTTGAATATACACTTCAAGAAAGGTATCCAAATGACTAATGTACAAATGAAAATGGGTCAATCTCATTATTTTTTAGGGAAACACAAACCTAAACAGTGACCTGATTGTAATACCCAATGTCCAATGACTAAAATAAAAAGGATTAACAAAAACAAGTGTTAACAAGTTAGCAAGCTAATGGAGAAAAGTGGAACATGCATACACTGCTAGAAGGAGTGTAAAGTGGTAAACTTATTTTGAAGACTGGTGGAATCTACACACATTATTATTATGTATATATAATTATATATATATATATATAATATCCATAACTCATGACCCAGAAAATTCTACCCTAAATATACACTTAGGGATGGATATTTTCATCAAAATATGTATGTAAGAATGTTTCTAATAGCGAAAGTAGATCTTAAGTGATCTTACCACATACTTACAAGAAAACTATGTGAGTTGATGAATATGTTAATTAGGTTGATTGTGGTAATCACCTTACAGTGTACATGTATATCAAATAATCACATTGTACTCCTTAATCGTAGGCAATTTTTATTTGTCAATTATGCCATAATAAAGCTAAAAAACAATGCAAAAACCAACATGATTGCAGAAAATTTCAGTCTGTGGACTCAAGGCTAAAAACTTCTACCTTCTACCATACAATGCTGAAAAGAATGCAAATTGGTACAAAGACCATGGAGTGAAATATAGCAATGCTTATCAAAATTACAAATATACCCTTTAACCTAGAACCTCTACTTCTTACAAATACATAGATGAAATGATTTTTATATAAAGATATTAACTACATTATTTATTATAGAAAAATATGAGAAATAATTTACTAAATGTTCATCAATAGTAAATTACTTAAATACATTTTAGTATGCCAAGAAAAATGTTGAATAGATATACAGTTTGGTATACTCATTAACAAAGTATTACAGAGCAGTAAGAAAGAATTAACTTAGCTATATATAGCATGAATAAATCTTATAGATATAATGTTGAATGAAAGAAGCCAGCACTAAAAATGCATGCTGTTAATTCATTTATATGAATTTCAAGGAAAGACAAAACTGAACTATGGTTAAAAAGAATCAGAATTACCTTTAGGGAAAGTGTGGTTATTGAATAGGAAGTAAGGCAGGGTGCCTTCAATGTTAGAAATATTCTTGATCATGATCTAGGTCTTTGTTTCCATGACTATCCAGTGTAAAAATTCATCCAGTTACACACTTAATAGTGGATTTTGCTTTTATAGTGTTGTAATACATCAATCCTGGAAGGAGGAGGGGAAATCGACCCCAAGAAGTGAATGCAGCTGACCCTGATCATTTTAGCATCTTTTCTCAGTATCTTCAGGGGATTGGCTCTAGGACCTTCTCATGGATATCAAAACCTGCAGGTACTCAAGTCACTTATATGAAATGGTGCAGTATTAGCCTATAAACTGTGCATATCCGCCATATACTTTAAATAATCTCTGGATTATTAATAACACATGTAAATGTTATATAATTAGTTTAGGAAATAATAAAAGAAAACAAAGTCTGTCATGCTCAGACTTTGCTCAAATTAAACATACACTGTTACAGACAAAATGATTGTAGGCCTAACTACCTCATACTTGTCAGAAACAGCATTTTTAAAAATTATGTTCAATCTGCTATTTTGAATCCACAAAAATGGGACCCACTCAAGTATCACACAATTGTCTTAACAGCAACTTTAATGCAGTAGATTATTACCTTCTAATGACTCTACTTCTGATTTTTATGAATCATATTTGGTAGTCCATAAGAAACTGTAGAGAAATATCTATGGACAGCTGTTTTACACATTAAGACACACTTACAGTTTGAGTACTCATCTAGATACCTAAGAAGACATTTCCAATGATCAACAGCAGGCTAGCTGATCTGATGTATGAAGGAGGAGCATCTGATTTAGTGTAGATCATTCAATCAAATTAAATATTCACTGTTACAGTAGACAGTATTCTAGAAGCTGATATAATTCAAGGATGAATAAGACCCACACACTCTTGTCCTCAAGATGCTTACACTTGTAAGCAGACATGCATGGGGCTGAGTATAATTTGAGTAAGAGAAGGTAGGAGCCTACAGAGAAGCATAAGGTAAGAAAAGACCCATAACTGAAAAAACAGGGAAGGCTTCCTAGATGGGTTATAATTTGCCCAAGCTTTGAAGGATGGAAAGGGATTCTGCAGCCATATGTGGGAAAATGGATAGGGATTGCTAAGAAAGAAAACAAAGCCAAGTCAGCTATAACATCCTCTAGCTACCCTTAGCTTGAACCCTCCCTCCTCATCTCATAGAATGGTTCTTTTGTTCTGACAAGTGTCCTACACTAAACATGGTATCTGCCTTCCTACCAGAAGTGTCCAACCTCTCTGCCTCTGGTCCACATGTTGATGTATGAGAGTTTGTGACATGGGTAGGGAGGGTGCTTTTAATGTCACCTCCAGACCCACAACAGATTAGTGACAAAGAGACCTTTGATCATGGACCCTTGGTACCTCTGTAGCACTTAAAAGCCCTCACTTTTCTGACTTGGAGATAACTTACCAAAAGGCCAAGCAAGGGATTAATTTATTGCCAAACTGGCTTAAAAGTGAAAGAGAAAGAAAATGGAAAAAAACAGACTAGCATTTTTTTTCTCTAATTTACCATGAGGTTGAAGTACATCTCTTGCAATAAGAAATCACTCTTTTGGACAACTTGGGTAAGAATTTCATCCTGTGTCACATTTTATGGGTTGAGAAGCCTAAGATTAAGGCAAGTCTTTCACTCTATTTTATTTGACCAAAGTTTCTTGATGCTTTATCATTCCCAGAGGAAAGAGTCCCAAATTTCTTTATATTCCTTTTAAGTGAAATGCACCTGGATAAAGACTATCCTGTAAAATAGATAGAGATATCATTTAATTTATCCCCCAGACAGTGGTACTTTAAAAAATGTTGGGTGCTTAATTTGGGTGAGATGTCAGGGCACAGTCATAAAATGGGGACTATCCTTGGTAAACTAGGATGTATAGAAACTCAATTATGGAGAGAAAAATTTGAGAAAATAAAATAAATTTCAAGAAGTGCCTTAAAATAAAAAGTTGCACCATGTTTGGAAATCACTACCACTGTTAGTGGCAGTAGTTCTGTAGTTATTTAAGAGAAGGAAACACATTTCATTTCACATTATATTTCATTGAAGAGTTAGAATCTCATTTCCTATTGAAGGCATATTTTAGTTTCTTCATGACAGTGAAATATGGGTGAAGCTCTGAAATTGTGATTTCTGGTTCTTTATCTCTGCTCCCTGAAAGAGAACTCCTATCCATCAGCATGTTTCCTGTCTACAACAAGATCTAGTGGGAGGTAAAAAATGCAGAGCATTACTCACACAGGTTTTTCTAATACAAAGTCCATCATTTAGATACTTGGAATTATGAATGTTTGGCTAAGTCTAACAGCATATCATAACCACATTTCCTATGCTTGGTTTATACTCTTCTCAGTTTTTAAAATGCACTTTAAGTGGGTGTATGCATTCACCAGCACATATGTGCACACACACAAACACATGATGTATTGTTGGATGTGACAATAAGGTGGTCACTGTGGATCCTTCTGTCTACAATCACATGGACCTGAGCCCAGACTCCACTGATCAGCTAGCTTCCATAAGCCCTTACTCTGACAAGTATCCCACAGACTGGTGTTTTGAGTCTCTAAGAATAACTGTTAAGTCAAAGTCTTTGCTCAGTGCAAAGACTTTTGTTTTCTTCAGACTTTTTTGGTTTCCTCCATGCAGTCAGTTTGGTAAATGACCACAGTTCCCTCCCTAAGATTGAAGGGAATGAGACACAGTATAAATTGTTGCTGGTGTGATCGAGTCCTTCTTCAATAATACCAGCCTCCCCCCCACCATTCATTGGGATTTAGGTTTTCAAACTGTTCCACACTTGAGCATTTGTGATTTTTATTGTGGTAGTTCAAGTCAAACTTCATCTTTATCAGATGTAGAGCTTTTTACATTTACAACAATCAATAGTTGTCCACCTATGTCAATTCTAAGAATATTGTGATCAGCTAGCCAAACAAAATCTCCCTGGGTCAAACTATTGTGATTACTATTTTAGCTCTGTTGCCCTTTGTAGTAACCATGCTCACATAATTGTTGGTGATTGAGGGCACCAGTTAGCCCTGCCACCTAGACAGTCTTTATCCTCATGAAATCAGGATTGCCATTTTATGGTAGAGATTCCCTAATTATTATTGCTTCTAAGCTACAGAGAATTACATAACATAACTCTCAAACATGCTAAAGGCTCTTTTTGTAAATGTAGTCCTCACAGGCTTGATAAAGGAACAATGTTCTGGAACTCTCCAGGGAACACAGAGGGAAGGTGAGTAAAGTTCTTCTATGATGTGAATATACCCTAGTATTCCCATCTTCCTACATCTTCTAAATTAAACCTTAAGAATCTAAGTGAAGAGATCCAAGATGGCAGTTAGGGTAGGGAATCAGAAACCCTAAGCTCTGTGACTCTAGAAAACACCCTGAGATGTCAGAGCTACACTTGGGTAATTCTGATTGCTTCTAGCCAAAATAATAACTACCATCAAATTAGGTGCACATAAAATTCAAAGACTGACTTTTTTTTTTACCTCTTCACTACTTTCTGGTCCCCTTAGCATAGCGGCCTCTGCCCAAAGACTGACTCTTAAATCAGCCTTTAGTTGCAACAAAGAGCTGCAAAAATCCCCCATGGCACAGCCAGCAAGGTGTGTCCAGCCTTGGGGGGAAAACCTCCAGCTATTTCTCTTTTTTTTCTTTCTCCCAACAAGCAGAAGGCAGAGCATCAATCAGAAACAAGCTCTGTGACATCCTGGACTCCTATCCTTTGGAAAGCCTCCCTATGCCACACCACACTGAGAAAAGCAGCACCATTTCTCCCTGCTGACTGACTTCAAAGCTGCATTCATAAATCTGCACAGGTGAGCATCATGCACCACGTGCAACTCCCCTACCCACCACCCAGGAACATAATCCAGGGCAGCCCCTGGGGAGACTGAACCCCCCCAACAAAACTGAAAAACATAAACTGAACTGTAATATAATACCAGCAGCAGAGGTGGGCATGGAACAACACTGAACCTGCCCTGGAGAACAGGGATAGGGAAAGGAGCCAACTGTCAGTGCTGAACTCTCAGAGAATGAATGCAGGAAAACCCAACAAAGGCTGAGTGCAGGAGTAGAGCAATAAGCCAATCTCCCAGAGGAGCAACCAGTACCCAGAAGAGGTTGGGAGAGGCACAAAGGGTGAGAGTAAGGGTGGGGAAACAAACCAATCTTCCAGGGGAGGTGCTAGCACCTGGAAGAGGTTGCGAGAGGCACAGGCTGAGAGTGGGTGTGGGGCAACAGGCTAACCTCCCAAAGTGGGACAGATGGTGGATCCTGGAGCTGATATCACGGGACAGATGGCAGCATTCAAAACTGAATTGCCACACGATGTTGGGGGATTTGCTGACCAAATAGAGTTGCAGCTGAAGGGCAACACATCTGCCACCTGGTGAAAACAACAATAGCTCTGACTACCCTGCATGAACTGGCAGAATTACCTTACCTCCAAATTACAACTAACCCTGTGGACAGAAGGAATCAAATACTGCTCACAAACCAGTTACCTGATGAGATAACATCAGAGTCCCTGATTGTATGCTAATACCAGGATTGGATGCCAAAGGAATAACTACAGAACTTTTATGAAAAGAATGAACTTTTTATTGTCCCTGTACTTGGTGTTTTTTGCTGTAATCTTTTCTTTTCTGTATTATTAACTTCACCATCACTTATTTTTGTATCCTTGTTCTTACTCTCCTTTTCCTTTACCTGTGCTACAATCCGTTGCTTTCTCTCCCAACTACTCTTTATGCCCCTTCTCATCCACTGTCTACCCTGTCTACACCCCCCTCCTATCCTTCCCCAATCTGTCAACACACTACCCCTCCCTACTACACTCACCACCTGCTGAATAGCTTACTATACCTACTGTACACAACCTCAGCCCCTTGCAACTCCTGACACAAGAACCCTCTACTATAATAGAAATACACCCAAACATACACAGAGCCACAAAACCCAGCAGCCCTCATACCTCTTCCCTCACCCACCCACATCCTTTCCTGCCACACTTTTAGTTCTATCTTTACCAATTTTCCAAATTTCTATATCTAGTCTGATAACCATTACCCCCCCTCAGTGCCCACTGCTACAGATATTATCACCAAGGGACTTTCTATATAATATATAAACAGTGGTCTGTTATTGAATATGTGAATTTGTTATTGCTAAATTACACTTCCAGGCCAGGGACAGAAACAGCACATCAACCTAACTAACAAGAAAGTCAGTCACAACAAAAAATTAAATCAAAGGAAAGAAAACAGGCAATTAAAACCACCACTTAGCCTATCAAGAATATAGCTGCACAGCACAAGTGGAGTGGCGGGAAAAAGAAGGGATGGAAACCCAATTTCCTCAAAAAAATAATTCAATACAGGATGCAGTGGGAAAGGAAGAAAATGGATACCCAGATCTTGACCTCAACAAAACAATGATAAGTATTACTAAGAAGCCCAGTGACACCCACATAAAAACCATCAAAGAGGAAATCTTGGAAGAAATCACTGAGAAATTCATGGAGAAGATACTGGACATGATTAACCAGAATGTACAAGATGCAGTCTAGGAATTACAAGACACCAAAAATAAAGAACATGAGAAGACACAGAAACAAATAAATGAACTCAGAGAGGACTTCTACAAACATCAAAGTGATAAAAGGGACACTATAAGAAGAGACATATGTGAATTAAACACAAAATATAAAATAGGAGTTGAAAAAAGAGACAGTAAACCTCAGAAAAAAGAATCAAATAGATATCCTGGAAATAAAAATTTCCCTTACTCAAACAAAAAACAAAGTGGAAGGCCACCCCAGCAAACTAGAACAAATGGAAGACAGAAGATAAGGCTTGAAGATAAAAAAGAACGTGCATAATATCTGATCACAATGCAGTAAAACTAGAACTCAACAACAAAAGTAAGGACAAAAAACATGCAAACAGCTGCAAACTAAATAACTCATTACTTAATGAACAATGGATCATCGATGAAATAAAAGAGGAAATTAAAAAGTTCCTAGAAGTCAATGAAAATGAAAACACAACCTACCGGAACCTATGGGACACAGCAAAGGCAGTCCTGAGAGGAAAGTTTATAGCCATGAGTGCATATATTAAAAAGACTGAAAGGCCCAAAAGACCAAAAATCGTATGTTCTCCCTCATATGTGGACATTAGATCAAGGGCAAACACAACAAGGGGATTGGACTTTGAGCACATGATAAAAGCAAGAGCACACAAGGGAGGGGTGAGGATAGGTAAGACACCTAAAAAACTAGCTAGCATTTGTTGCCCTTGATGCAGAGAAACTAAAGCAGATACCTTTAAAGCAACTGAGGCCAATAGGAAAAGGGGACAGGAACTAGAGAAAAGGTTAGATCAAAAAGAATTAACCTAGAAGGTAACACACATGCACAGGAAATTAATGTGAGTCAACTCCCTGTATAGCTATCCTTATCTCAACCAGCAAAACCCTTGTTCCTTCCTATTATTGCTAATACTCTCTCTTCAACAAAATTAGAGATAAGGGCAAAATAGTTTCTGCTGGGTATTGAGGGGGTGGGGGGAGAGGGAGGGGATGGAGTAGGTGGTAAGGGAGGGGGTGGGGGCAGGGGGGAGAAATGACCCAAACCTTGTATGCACATATGAATAATAAAACAATAAAAAAAAAGAAAAAAAAGTAGAAATTTTAGTCAAACAACACAAGAGCTGTGAAAAGAATATGAAAGAACTCAGCAACTCCATCAAAAGATCAAACCTGAGAATCATGGTCATTGAAGAAGGAAAAGAGGTGCAAGCCAAAGGGATATGTAATATATTAAGTAAAATAATGACAGAAAATTTTCAAATCTTGAGAAAGTTTTGCCCATTCAGGTACAGGAAGCCTCCAAGACATCAAACAGACTTGACCAAAATAGAACCTTCCCATGGCATATTACCATTAAAACAACAACCATAGAGAACAGAGAAAGAGTAATGAAGGCTGTAACACAGAAAAAACAAACAATGTATAAAGATAAACACATCAAAATAATAGCAGATTTCTCAACAGAAAACTTAAAAGTAATAAGGGCATGGAATGAGGTATTTTGGGCACCTAATGAAAATAATTTCAGCACTAAGATACTCTACCCAACAAGCTATCCTGCAAAATTGATTGAGTAATAAAAATCTTCCATGATAAACAAAAACTAAAATGATATATGGCCACCAAGCCACCACTACAGAAGATTCTACCAGGAATTCTGCACAGAGAAGATGAAAGCAAACAAAACCATGAGAGGATGGAAAGTACAAAACCACAAGAGAAGAAAAGACAAATAATCAGAGAGTACCATTGATTCGGCTGCACGCAGTCAAATCCTAAAACAACAAAAACAACTAAATGGCAGGAATCACCACATACCTATCAATATTAACACTGAATGTCAATGGACTCAACTCTCCCATCAAAAGACACCATTTGGCAAACTGGATTTAAAAGGAAAATCTGACAATACATTATTTACAAAAGACCCATCTTATTGACAGAAATAAACACTGGCTTAGGGAGAAAAGCTGGAAGAAAATTTACCAAGCCAATGGCCCCTGAAAATAGGCAGGAGTAGCAATACTTATATCACACAAAGTAGACTTCAAAATTACACTGGTTAAATGAGACAAAGAAGGGCACTTTATACTAATAAAAGGGGCAATACATCAAAAAGAAATAACAATTATCAACATATATGCACCCAATGTCAGTGCACAAAATTTCATCAAACTCACTAAACGACTTAAAAGTACATATAGACTGCAACACAGTGATACTAGGAGACTTTAATACTCCTCTATCACCAACAGATACTTCATCAAAAAAAATCAACAAAGAAAGCCTAGAACCAAATGACAGCAAAGATCAAATGGAACTAACTGATGTCTACAGAATATTTCATCCAACAACAGCACAATATACATTCTTCTTGGCAGCTCATGGAACTTTCTTCAAAATAGATCATATCTTAGGGCACAAAGCAAGAATCAGCAAATAAAAAAAATAGAAATAACTCTCTATGTTCTATATGATCACAATGCAATAAAACTAGAACTAAACAACAAAATCAACAGCAGAAAATACTCAAATAATTGGAGCCTGAATAACACATTGCTCAATTATCACAGGGTCATAGAAGAAATAAGAGAGGAAATCAAAAGTTTCCTGGAAGACAATGAAAAAGTTCCTAGAAGTTAATGAAAATGAAAACACCACCTACCAGAACCTATGGGACACAGCAAAGGCAGTCCTAAGAGGAAGTTTATAGCCATAGTGCATATATTAAAAGTACAGAAATATCTCAAATAAATGACCTAATACTACATCTCAAAACCCTAGAAAAATGAGAACAAGCAAAACCCAAAACAAGCAGAAGGAGATAAATATGGGCTGAAATTAAAGAAATAGAGACCCCCCCCCAAAGAAAAGAATCAAAGAAACAAAAATCTGGTTATTTGAAAAAATAAACAAGATTGACAAACCCCTGGCAAATCTGACTAAAGTAAAAGGGAAAAGACCCAAATTAGTAAAATCAGAAAAAAAGGGAAGATAAACAAACACCATGGAAATCCAGATAATCATCAGATACTACTTTGAGAACCTATATTCAGATAAATTTGAAAATCTTAAAGAAATGGACATATTTCCAGATACTGATGGCCATCCAAAACTGAACCAAGAGGATATTATCACTTAAACAGATATATAACACATAATGAAATTGAAGCAGCAATAAAGAATCTCCCAAAAAGAAAAGTCCAGGACCAGACAGATTCTCTGCTGAATTCTACCAGATCTTTAAAGAACTAATATCAATACTCCTTAACTTTTCCATGAAATAGTAAGGGAAAGAACATTGTATAACTTATTCTATGAGTCCAGTATTACACTCATCCCCAAACCAGACAAGGATACATCCAAAAAGGAAGACTACAGGCCAATCTCCTTAATAAACATCAATGCAGAAATACTCAATAAAATAATGGCAAACTCAATTCAACAACATATCAGAAAGATCATTTACCATGATCAAGTTGGCTTCATCGCAGGGACACAGGGATAGTTCAACATACGTAAATCAATAAATGTAATAGAGCACATTATAGAAGCAAAAACAAAAACCACTTGATCATCTCAATAGATGCAGAAAAAGTCTTTGATAAGATGCAACACCATTTTTTGATAAAACCTCTAAGAAAACTAGGAATAGAAGGAATGTAACTTAACATTTTAAAGGCTATATATGACAAACCTACAGCCAACATCATATTTAATGGGGAAAAACTGAAACCATTTCCCCTAAAATCAGGAATGAGACAAGGGTGCCCACTGTCCCCACACCTATTCAACATAGTCTTGGTATTCCTAGTCAGAGAAATAAGGCAAAAAAAGAAATAAAATGAATACAAATACATAAAGAAACAGTCAAAGTATCCCTATTTACAGACAACATGATCCTGTACCTCAAAGACCAAAAAAAACTCTATCCACAAACTCCTAGACACCATAAACAGCTTCAGCAAAGTTGCAAGATACAAAATCAACTAATGATAATCAGTAGCTTTTCCATAAACCAATAATGAACAAATTGAGAAAGACTATAGGAAAACAATTCCATTTACAATAGCCTCAAAAAAAAAAAATCAATACCTAGGAATGAACAAGGATGTAAATGACCTCTACAAGGAGAAATACAAACCACTGAAGAAAGATTGAGGAAGACTACAGAAAGTGGAAAGATCTCCCATGCTCATGTATTGGCAGAATCAACATAGTAAAAATGGCTATACTACCAAAAGCTGTCTAAATGTTCAACGCAATTCCCATCAAAATCCCAATGATATTCATCACAGAGATTGAAAAATCTACCTAAAGTTCATTTGGAAACACAAAAGACTGTAAATAGCCAAGACAATACTGAGCAAAAAAGAGCAGTGCTGGAGGTATCACAATCCCCAACTTCAAACTATACTACAGAGCCATAGCAATAAAAACATCATGGCTCTGGCACAAAAACAGATATGAAGACCAGTGGAACAAAATAGAGGACCCGGATATGAATCCACAGAGCTACACTTACCTTATTTTTGACAAAGGTGCCAAAAACATATAATAGAGAAAAGACAGCCTCTTCAACACGTTACTGGGAAAAGTGGTTAGCTACCTGCAGAAAACTGAAACTAGATCCACGTTTATCACCCTGTACTAGTATCAACTCGAAGCGGATTAAGGACCTTAATATCAGACCTGAAACCTTGCAGTTAGTACAGGAAAACTCTGGAATCAATAGGTAAAGGCAAGGAATTCCTCAGTAGAACCCCAGCAGTCCAGCAACTAAGAGAAAGGATGTACAAAATGGACTACATGAAATTTAAAAGTTTCTATGCAACAAAAGATATGGTGTCTTAATTGAAGAGATCACCCACAGAGTGAGAGAAAATATTTGCTAGCTATACATCAGACAAAATATTGATAACCAGAATATACAGGGAGGTCAAAAAACTAAACTCCCCCAAATCAATGAGCCAATGAAGAAGTGGGCAACTGAACAGAAGTTTTTCAAAGGAAAAGTCCAAATGGCCAAAAATCATATGGCCATAAAGGAAATGTAAGTCAAAACCACACAAAGATTGCACCTCATTCATGTTAGATTAGCTGGTATTAAGAACACCACCAACAACAAATGTTGGCGATGACATGGGAAAAAAGAACCCTATACACTGCTGGTGGGAATGTTAACTAGTACAACCACTTTGTAAAACAATATGGTGGCTTCTTAAAAAACCAAACATAGATCTGCCATATGATCCAGCAATCCCACTTCTGGGGATATACCCAAAGGAATACAACTCAGGTTGTTCCAAAGTCACCTGCACACCCATGTTTATTGCAGCACTATTCACAATAGCCAAGCTGTGGAAACAACCAAGATGCCCCACTACTGATGAATGGATTAAGAAAATGTGGTATCTATACACAATAGAATTTTATAAAGCTACAAAGAAGAATGAAATTTTGTCATTTACAAGTAAATGGATGGAACTGGAGAAGATCATCTTAAGCAAAGTCAGCAGACTCAGAAGGCCAAAAATGCATATTCTCCCTCGTATGTGGATTACAGTGCTAAAATAAAATAAATGTTATTGGACAAGGGTCACAATTAAGAGGAGAATGCACACAATAGGAATAGTTAAAGGGAAGGAAACCTAAAACTTGAATGTGCTCCTCACTGTAGAGGAAAAATATAGTAATCTTAAACTGGGAGAGGCCACTATAGGAAGGGGACTAGGAAGTAGTAAAGAGATCTAGTAGAGATGAACCAATGTGGGTTGCAATACACACATTTATAGAAGCAATGCTAGGAATCTCTCTGTATACTGCTGTCTTTATCTGAAATGCCATGTCTTTCATATTATCTCTTTTCTCTTCAACAAAATCAGAGAATAAGAGTGTGGAACAGGTTCTGCCTGGAAGCGGGGGATGAGGGGAGGTGGGCCAAACAATGTATACACATTTGAGTAAATGTAAAAATGATAAAATAAAATGCATACATTAAAAATAATATCTCAAACAAAAAAATGAAAGAGTAATAGAGGTGGTAAATTTGATCAAAATACATTTTATGCATGTATTGAAATATTACAATGAAACTCCTTTTTCCAACTAATATTTGCTAATAAAAATAATTTTTAAAAAAGAATGAGTATAATCATTGTAATGTACTGAATAAACAAACATCCATGCATCTATAGTGAAGTACAAAAAACAAAATAGGACTGGGAGTGTGGCTCAAGCCTAGCAAGTGCACGCCCTCGGTCCAAACCCAAGTACAACAACAACAAAAAAAGACATGGGAACAAAAACAATATTACAGGGTTCCATGATGGTCTTGCATCCTCACCAAAGAGTACTATTAACAATTCCCAGTTGATTATTTCTATTATTCTATAGTTGTAATAGATCCATGATACACCAATAATGACTAAAGTAAATTACATTTATGATGGTGTATGAAGACTGTAGAAAAATATTAATTTTCTCAAGTATCCCCAAAGCTATATTTTTCAAGAAACTAGGCCAGGTATGGCATGACACACCTGTAATCCCAGAACTTGGGCATCTGAAGCGAGAGGATATAATCCAGGGCCTGACTGGGCTGCAAACCAAGGACCATGCCTCTAAAAAAAAAAAAGAAAGAAAGAAAGACATGGCTGGCTTTCTTTATACTTGAACTGTCCAATATTAATTTATTCATTGAACTGGCTAGAACATTTGTTAAATTTTAAAGCATGATTTGGCTTTTTCCAGGATCAAATGAGCTATTGAATTGTATCTCAGCAATTTGCAACTTCTATAAATACTTAAGAAGATCTACTTTCTGTGTTTAAAATGGAAAATTATTTGGACTCTGCTAGAAGAGAAAATATTCCTTCTATCCCAGCAAGAAACAAGCATCTTCTCAGTTTTCTATACTCCGCTATATTTTTTGGCAGCACTGGGCTTTGAACTCAGGAACTCATGCTTGCTAGATGGGTGCTTTACCACTTGAGCACTCCACCAGACCCTAGACTCTACTACTGTTAATATTAAATAGACTTATGTCATTCAAAGGACCTGAAGATTCCAACTTTACATTTTACAAATAAAGGTATAGACTGGCACAGCTTAATGACTTATACAGGGTCACATAACTAACTAGTGGTAAATTAAGACTGGATCCATAGTTTTTGACTTCCAGTAATAACACAGTGTTTGGGTGTTTTTTTTTTTTTTTGGTGGTACTGGGGTTTGAACTCAGGGCCTGGCACTTGCTAGGCAGGTACTCTACCACTTGAGTCACACCTCCAGTTATTTGTGCTTTTAGTTATTTTTGGAATAGGGTATTGATGATTTTTTATTCAGACAAGCCTGGACTTCAATCCTCCTGTTTAGGCTTCCTGTATAGCTGGGATGACAGGCATGTGCCACCATACCCAGCTTTACTGGTTAAGATGGGGTCTTGCTGACTTTTTTCCCAGCCTACCCTCAAACTGCAATCTTCATGATCTCCACTTCCTGAGTAGCTGAGATTACAGGTTTGAGCCATTGTGCCTGATCTAAAAATACAAAGATTTCTATGTAGCATTCTCCACTAGTTATTTATGATGTAATCTTAGACAAATTGCTTAGTCTCTCTAAGACTTGGAGGTAATAGTACTGTAGCAACTGCATCACAGTTCTTCAGCCCACATCTGATTTCATTCAGAGGCAGCAATGATGTACACTTCTGTGAGAGTTCAAGGTCACCTTATGCTGACAGCTTTCTACATCATGCATGCACTAACTTAAGGTCCTTTTCACTCAACAATTTCTCCTTGAGTATAATGTTAAGCTGTGGGTTTATCCTACACAGAAACTATTGGGCTGAAGTTCTTCCGTTCTATACTTAAATCTTTTATATTTCACAAGACTTCTTTCACATCTTCTATGCACCAGGCACAGGGATGATCAATGAGAATACAGTAAGAATAAGACAAACCCATATTCTCTCACACAGATTACATTATAGCAAAGGAAAGAAGTAACAATTATAAATGGTGACTTTTATGAAATGGAAAATGTAGGGTGTAATGAATGGCCTCACTAGTTTAGGAGTCAGAAAGACACTTTTTTTTTCTAAAAGCAATAATAATATTTAAAAAATATATTTAGAGAAATTACAACCACAAAAATGTGACTTCTTCTGAAAGGCCACTCTGTGATTAAAATACATAAACATGGTGTTCGTGGTTCCTTTAATGTGTTAGATAGTTCCTGGCATCAGAATCACCTGTTGCTTTAGCAGGTCTTTCAGCACAACACAAGTGCTGTTGTCAGGTGACACCAGCAAAGGTGTAAAAGTGGGCAGAACATCTGAGATGGGTTTCAAAAGAAGCAGCTTGGGCCCACCAGGTTCAAGTCGAACCAGGTTAATAAGAGGCACAACTGCAGAATGGGGAGCCAAGAATTGATTCACGTCTGCTCTTCTACCAGCCCTGGGTTCTTCTGGATCTTTAAAACTTGTTGGTGCATTTGTATCCAGTTTTCTCCCTCCGGGTTTTATGTCATAAGCAGAAAGCTTTGGTTGGGGAATAGACGGGTGAGATCCCATTTCTAGAAATTTAACAAAAACCTCTGAAAAAGAACTATTAAGCATAGACTGCTGATTTGATCTCAGAGGTATGTTGGGGATACTTTTTGATCCTCTTCAAGCCACCTGGTCATCCACCTGGCAACACCTCCTTCATCTTCATTAAACAACTGCTCCATCTTCTCCTTCATACCAAGATGCTTCCCATTAACTATAATACTTCATGTCACTTGTTTTTTGGTGTATGGAAATAACCAATGAGAAGGTTTCTCACAAGGTCTTTGTCCACTTTTCCTTCTGTGCTGTTTACTAAATTCATCAATTTCTTTTGTGCATCATCCAGCATTTCTTGTCGGAGCTCACTTTGTTTTTTAAGTTCTTCAATATGTTCTTCCTTTAGATCTAACTGTATTGAAAGTCTTGATGCTGAATCCAAGGCATTATTTGCTTTATCCAAATGTTCCTGCAGTGATAATACTTTTCCTTCCAGATTTTCTGCTTTTTTCTTCCATTAAGCAGAATACATAGCTTTTTTCTCTTCTTGGAAGTGCTCTAGGACCATCTGTAGGTTAGTTAATGACAGAGCATATTGCTTTACTTGGTCTTGAGAGACAGTAAGCTGTATTGCAGTTTCATCCTTTTGCTTGAAGATGATGTTCAATTGTTCTTGCAATGAGTCTACCTCACACTGGCTTGATGACTGGCATTTTCCGTTGCATGAGAGGATGAGACTAGCATTTCATCCAATGACATGACTTTCTAAGTTTAGCCTCTCTATCTTCCATGGTTAACAATTTCCAACTATGAGACTCTTCTGATTCTAAAAGATGATCACGCAATCTATCAAGCTCCTGGTTTAACTGTGACTCTTTGTTGTGTAAGTGGTGAACTTCATTCTGCAAGGCACTGTTTTCCATTTGTTTCTGTTTCAGGGCCAACATGACTTGGTCTCTCTCCTGTTGAAATGTAATTGTCTTAATGTCTCCTGCATTGACTTAACTGTATTTAAAAGCTGATTTAACTCCCCAGCCTCACCCTGTTCCTTTCCTTTCAATAGCTGCTCAAAAGCAAGTGCCTTCTCCTTCATTGAACCATACTCCAACTCTTTTTCTAAAGCATTTTAAAAAACTTAGTGTTAGTCTCTTGTAATGCTTGATGTTCTGTTTCCTTTCCCCTGGATGTTTCTACTATTTTGTCATTTTCCACTTTTAATTTAGAAATGCCTGTTTCTAAAATTAGCATTCTTTCTTTCAGGTTTGTTACTGCCTGCTTCAAAAGCTCATTCTCATTCACTTTGTTAGTGAAATTTTCAGTTGAAGAAAGTAACTGATCACTTTTGGCTTTCATTAAGAGGTCTTTTTCCTTAAGTAAGTTTTGAAATACATCTTGTTTCTCTTTCAGCTGCTTAATTTCTGAATCAGTTTGTTCATGTTCTTTTCTTTCTAGCTCTGAAAAGGCAGCAATCAAATCAGACAACCTGCTATTATTTTCCTGGAGCGTTCTAATTGTTGCATCCTTTTCCTGCAGCAATTTTGTTAATGCTTCTACCTCTTCTTGAAGAAAACGAGCAAGTTCACTCAACCCACCAGACAAACTTGCTATAAGGGACTCTGCTGCCTGGGAGATAAATGATGAGCCAGAAGAGAGCGGGGGTGACATGATATCAAGTTTTCCTAGATGATCCTTGGCACTGCAAAGCTGTCCTATGCTGTGCTGAACTTGTGCTAATTCTTGTCCAAATTTTTGAGTTTGGTTTCATTCTGCTCATAACTTTGGATGAGGCCAGTGTAGTCTACTTATAATTGATAATTATTACCACTGTCTACCAAAACTTGGGCCTGAAGTTGATAAAGTTTCTGCAGAAGCTGGGCCAATTCATGTTGCATGTTTTGGACTGTGGTCATCACCTGTCATTTCCATTCTTCCATTTTCTTTACTTGCTGTTGTAATTTATCACACTCCTGTAGGAGCTCCTCAAACTGATTTCTATTAACACCTCCAACCTCATTGCCAGGGCTGGAAGTTTGTAAAACTGCCAGCAAAGTTTGACTTTTCTGACTTAGTGCATCTATTTCAATGTCTTTTTCTTGAATGATACATGATAAATTCTGAAGTTTCTCTAAACATATCTTGACCACTACTTTCAAGTCTAGTGGACAATTTTTTGTTGTCATCTGGCAGTTTAATGAGCGCTGCTTCTTTGGCAGCAACTATATCCATCATTTTGTGATATTCTGTTTTCAAATGGCTATTTTCTCTTGTCTTCTCATCCAAAACAGCGAGTATTTGTTCTTTTTCCCTAGAGTAGGCCTGCAGTTGCTGTTGAAGGTGAGCACCATCCTGGGTGTAGGAAGCAAAAGAAATTCTTGCATGAAGAGCTTGTATCTCCAAGTCTTTCTGCTGGATAATCTGAGTGAGTTTACTGACCTCATCTTTGGACAGCTTATCAATTTGTTTAGTTAAAGGTATATTCTTTTCATGTAGAAGCTTATTCTCCAACTCTCATTCTCTTAGTCCTTTCACTAATCTTTCAGTTTCAGCTTCAGGTAAATAATGTCTTTCACTTCTGTTTTCTATATTAAGGCTTTGAATTTCACTTTTTGAAAAATATCAGAATTTTCTGTTCCAATGTCCTGTCTTTCTTCATTCAACTGGGTTTTTATGTGTTCAATTGTTTTTTGTAAATTCTTAATTTCTTCATCTTTCTCTAAAAAAAGCTGGATATGTGTGATGTTCATTTGTTCATGCTGGTATTTAAACTCGTCCATTTCCTTCCTCTGTTCCTGTAAAGACCGAGGCAGTTGCATCTGACTCTGGTTTTGATCTTCAATTTTCTCTTGATGATGTTTAATTTCCTCTTCCAGATGATCCTTGAGTAGATTCAGTTGAGACACCTTGGATTCTAGCTCTGTGTTACTGTCCAGGGTTTTAGGCTCATCCCCAGGTCCAGTTTGCCTCTGCTGTTCCTGGAGTTCTTCCAGTTCTTTTTTGTAGATGATTGTTTTTTTCTTTCATGAATCCAAGACTTCTGTCCTTTTCCTCTAAGGTCTGCTTTAAAGTTTCATTTTTTCTTAAGGCTTGAGAACATTTACCTAATTCTTACTGCAGTTTTAAACCTTTTAAAGTTTTTCAATAAAGATTTCTTTCTCCTTTATAAGCTGTGTAAGTTGATTCTGCTGTTCTAAACTAGATGACAAAATATCCTTAGTTTTTTATGATCAGTATCCATTTGCTCAATATTCTTTTTGAGTGCTGCTATTTCAAAATCTTTCTCTTGAATGAGTTTAATTAAGTGCTCATGTTCCAGCTGTAAAGCAAAGGTGTTCAGATTATGAGAATTTGACAGGTCCTCAATGGTTTGCTTACACTAAAAAAGCCTCTGTTCAGCCAGACACAATTCTGCTTCTATTTGTTCTTTTTCCCCTTCTAGAGTCTCTGCAATACTGTTTTTTTTCCCAGAGAAATCTGTTTGTTATCAGCAATAGATTCTTCCAACTGTTGTCTTACATCCTCATATGCCAAAACCAGCTTCTCCTTTTCCATTTTGAGATAAAAAACAACTTTCTTTAAATTTTCATCAAGCTGTTCTAGTTCTGAAAGATTTTGCTTTAAATTTCTAATTTCAGCTTCCAGTTCTTCGAGTTTTTTTGTAGACTCTACTTTTTCAGTTTGTAGAACCTGAATAGTTTTTTGCATCTCATAGATTTTAGAGTGATCAGTCACTGTAAGTCCTGAGTCACCTTGCTGTAATAGATTTTTGAGTTCTTCAATTCGTTCTTTATAGTCATGTAAGTCCTCTGGATGCCGAGGACTTAACTCTGTCAATTTCTGTTGCTGTGCATTCTGAGATACTGACATTCCATCCAGATGGTCTTCAATTTCCTGACTTCGGTTCTGTTTAAGTTCTTTAATAATATTTTGCAGTGTGCAGATTTCACTTTGATCAGGGCTATGAGTTCCTTGTGCCTGAGCAATATGCCTCCAATGGCCAACTCCAAATTCAAGTCTTGAAACTTCATTTGACAGCCTGTTTATTTCTTGTTGTGAGGAAATTACCTCCCAAAGTCCATGTCATTTTTATGGAATGCTGAAGCATGATGGCTGAGTCCATAACCAAATGAAGAGCACACAGTGGTGGCTGGCATACTGTCAGCTCCTGAATGTACCAACTGAGCAGCCGGCTGCAGTTCCAGCAACTGATCCTGGAGTGCAATCTGTCTTGCCTTAAGATGGCTGATTTGTACCTATTTCTGTTGTAGCTGAGTTTGGTAATTTGTAGAGTGCTGCTTTATTTGAAGCTTTGATGCTTCATGCTTTTCTTCTACATCAGTACAAAGTGGTTTCAGCCTTTCATTCTCTGATCTCAAGAGTGCATTCCCAGTTCTGTGGGCTATCCCTACCATTTCAAGGCTGGACTTCCTGACACCAGTCTGAAAGCGGCAGTGAACCATTGAGAGGAACCATAGAGAGGTGGTGTAGAAGGGCTCTGCGACACCGCCAGACGTGTCCTTGGCGCAAAGGATGATGGGATTGTGGAGGACCGAGGGCAGGCCGACCAGACTGGCGGCGTGCACACAACCTCCAGGAGGTGTTGGGGAAGGTCTTGTAGTGTCAGGGAGCTCTGTGCCTGTGCAGTTGTGTTTAATAGGTAGATAAGCTGGCGTGGCTCAGGATCCCTGAAGACCTTTGTGTTGTTGGGAGTGTTTTAATCCAGTCTACACCGCAAAGGGAGTGGTGGCACAGTGTGCTGGGAGTCCTTCCGCTGTGCAGGAAGGGGCTTCAAAAAAAAAAAGTCCAGAATGACACTTGACAACGCTGTTGAGTTTGCATTTGTTGACAAAAATGTTAGGAATTCTAGGAAAGTGTTGTAAGGCAGCTAGGTGTACACATACAAAAGTGGCCCATAGCTCATGAACTTGCCCATGGTCTTGAGAAGCTCTTGAGGGTCTCTGCCCTGGTTCGGAAGGAAATAATAAACAGTGCCCCTTAAGCCCGGATGCCATCTCTTCCCGGCTGGAAAATGAGTGTGTTGACTAGCACGGCGATCAGCCCACATACCCAGCAACCTGTTCTGCGCCAATGCCACAGGTTTGACACCTAATTTTTAATGAATTTCTTTTTTATCGTGAAAGCGATAAGAACTGCCCCTGGCCACCGTTCTGCAGCCTGAGTCGCAGCTGGTCTCATCCCTTGCAGAGCAAAGCCCACTGTCCCCTGTCTCCTGCCACCTCTCTTTGTCCGTCCCTAGCCCTTGCTTTCTCCCAAATGCTGCTTAAGGCCAGACCTGCCAGAAGCTGCTGTGCCATTTTTTCTCGGCCAGCCAGCCTGCTTACTAAACTTTTGGACATGAGAAACCTCTCCTGAGCCTCCTTTGTGTGCAGTGTGCGGCGTTTTCCTAGCAGAAAGGATGTAGAACTCTGGCTTTCTTTACATTTATTGAGATGGCCATATGGTTTTATCCTTCATTCTGTGGGGTTTCACATTTATACACTTGTTTATGTTGAGCCTCACATCTCTGATCAGTATGAATGATCTTTTCAATGTGCTGTTGAATTTGGTTTGTTAGTATTTTGTTGAGAATTTTTATCTGTTGCTGAGACTGTCTTTTCTGCATTGTATGTCCTTGGCACCTTGTATCATTTGTAATTTCCTTTTTGTAGTATCCTTGTCTGGCTGTGGTATCAGGGTAATTCTGGCTTTGTAAAAAAAATTAATTAGAAAGTAATTCCCCTTCCTTAACGTTTTGGAAGAGTTTGAGAAAGATTGGTATTAGTTCTTTAAATTTTTGGTAGAATTTTGTGTGAGCATATGTTTTCAATTTCTTGATTTAATATCTAAGAGTGGAATTGCTGGGCCATAAGTACTTATTTAACATTATTAAAAACTGCTAAACTCTTTCCCAAAGTAGTTACAACACTGTACTCCTACCATCAATGCTCAGAAAATTTAAATTCTAGCTCCTTTTTAAAATATTTTTATTTATTTTTAATTTTTATTAGCATATAGTAGTTGTACAGGGAGATACACTGTGACATTTACATATGTGCTTAGAATAAATCATAATAAGATTCATCCCCTCCATTGTTTTCCCTCATCTCTCCTCCTCCCTTTTTAGAACAATTTCAGCAAGTTTCATTGTTCTGTTTTCATACACAAATACAAAATACATCCACCATATTTACCCTTTCCTTATGCCCTCCCATTGGTACCCACCTCCTGGAAAGTCAAAAAGAAAGTGATAGGTAGAAGATGTCTAGTATATGCATCCACATAGTAATCACATTTAGTATCTTTCTACAATGTTTTTCTGAAAAATTCCCTCCTACTGTAACAACAACAACAACAACAACAACAAAAACGTATGTCATATTGTCTTCATGATTTTCCAGAAATTTATGTTTTGGAATATAATTCTAGTTTATACAATTCTAAGAAAGAAGATCTAAAATTATGTGTCAATGTATTCCTCCCATCCTAACATTCCCCCCCCAACACACAAAAAACCAGTTCTAGTAGCTAAGATCTAAGGAAGAGAATTGGGAGGCTGGAGATGTTGCTGAGTGATAGGGCACTTGTCAACTGTACACAGGCTCTGTGTTTGATCTCCAGCACTGTCAAAAAGAAAAGATCCCTTAAAAAAAAAACTCATCATCAGACTCAGGACTATACAGTTGAAGAAAGGAGAAGGATAAAAGAGTTACACTATTGGGAAATAGATATTGGGAAGATCACAGTTAAAGTCCAGCTGGAGTAAAAAGTTAGCAAGACTCCATCTCAACCAACAAAATCTGGGTGAGGTGGCAGGTGCTTATCATGTGCAGGAATCATAAATAGGAGGATTGTGGTCCATCCTGGCCAGGGCTGACCCTACTGGAAAAATAACTAAAGCAAAAGAGGCTGGGAATGTGGCTCAAGTAGTAGAGAACTTGCCTAGCAAGTACAAGGTCCTAAGTTCAAATCCCAGTATTGCCAAAAGAAGAGAGTGTCAGAAGTGACAAAGAAACCAGAGAGGTTAGGATTACCTAAACCTCTTGTAGATTTAATTGAGGTGATGAAAAGTAGGGGAAGAGGGGGATGAAGGGAAATGGAAGAGGGGCAGAATAAGAGGGACAAAAAAAGAGAAAAACAGAGAGGGAGAGGAGGCCTAACACAGGCAGTCCAGCAGATCTCTGCTGTTGGTGCTGTGACACAGTGGGCCAGGTAGGATGGAAGCAAATGGATCACTTCAATTACAAGCCCTTTCCATAACCAAATGACAGGGTAAAGGGAACATACGGGGTGATGCTGGAAATTCAGGCAGTGTCATTTTTTCCAAAAGAATATAATGGGAACCTTCTTAGTGACATAACTGGAACCAATTAATAGATGCATAAAATAAAAATCAGTAAAAACAGGGAATCTTATAAAATGATGCAATTATTAAATTTTCATTTCAACTTTAAATACATACATCCATATTCTTTCACCAGTCTTTTGATAGAGAATGAGGCCTTTGTTTATAGTACGATGGGAATTTCAGCTGGACCAATAGCAGAATTTATTAGTTGGCTTCCCTTTTACCATGTCTTTCTGGAATATTCTATGGAACTCTCAAGGAAACCATAAGTCTCCTTTCACACTATGCTTTAGTTTACATGATTTTTAACTAAATTACATAATTACAACAGCAAGTTCAACTTATATGAAGAGCTTTGGGAACAAACACAGTATGTTGGGAAGCATACAACTCAACTGAAAGGAGCAAATATACTGAGTATTTTTTTAACCATTAATGGAGATTGAAATTTATCAAAAGCTTTTTCTGCATTTATCAAGATAATCATGGAAAGGTTCACGTTTAATCAATTAATATAGTGAATTACATTAATAGAATTTCTGAAACTAAACTGTCCTTACTCGATTATATTTGTAATACACTTATGGATTTAGTTACATAATATGCTATTTAGGATTTTCACATTCAGCTCATAAGTAAAATGGGCTATAATTACCTTTCCTGTGCCATCTTTATCTGGCTTTAAGGTCATTCTGATTTATAGAGTGAATTGGGAAGCTTTCTCTTTTTCTGTTTCTAAAACTTACATAAAACAATAATTTTCTTCCCTTAAAAATCTGATAGAACTTTCCCATAAAGCCATCTTTGTCAGGGCTTTTGGGGACTTGGGATACAGGTGAGCATCTTTGATTATCATTCCAAATTTGAATGTTCTCTTTCTCCTTTCACTAAAGCATATCTACTTTTCAAAATATCTATCAATCATTTTTTAAAATCACTTTTGTGAAAGAAGAATCCAAGTTACAGCCCTAGAGAGACATTTAGAAATCCTCTGACATTACAGTGCTTCTCTTGGCTTCTCTTGATCTTCTCCAAGACCTGCTGATCTCCATTCTGACACCTGTTCTTCAACACAGAGAAGATTCTGGAGAGGAAGAAAGGATTGTGAAGTCCCTCTGCCCCAGTCAGACTTACCTCCAAGAGGATGTTATCCACCTGCCAGTATGGCTACTGTTTTTCTGCCTCAAAGTGGCAATGGGGCCAACTGTGAGCCACTCAGGTAATCTCCAGAGCAAAAGATTCTCACCTGATGTTCTCCCCTGGCCTATCTACTGCCTAAAGGGCCCATTCATTCCACAACTGACAAATAAGACCAAGTACATATCTGTGGCAAGTGCTGCTCAAAGTACCAGGAAAATCCAGCTGTGAACCACATACGAAGGAACCAGAGTTTTTGCAGTGATGGTCTATTGTGATACTTCTGTCCAACAGAAATAGCTGGGAGTGTGGCTCAGGTGTTAGAGTGTCTGCCTAGCAAGTGCAAAGCCCTGAGTTCAAACCTCAGTACTGCCAGAATAAAAGAGGAGTGGAAACATAATACATATCTCATGTGTAATTTTAAATTTTCCAGTAATCACATTTTAAAAAGTAAAAAAGAAGAAATTTTAATAATGTTATACACTGAATCATGTTCCTCAGAAATTCATAGGTTGAAATCCTAATCCGCAATGTGATTATACAGTTGTTCCTTGGTGTCTGTGAAGGACTGGGTCTGTGATCCTCTCAGATACCAAAATTCACAGATGCTCAAGTCCCTTTATGAAATGTTGTCATATTTGGGGATTTTTGCATATTTACCATCACACATCATCTCATATACTTTAAATGTAGCTTGCTTATAATACCCAACATGATGTAAATGTCATGTGAATAGTTGTCATACTATATTGCTTGTGGAATCACCTCGATGCAGAAAAAACCTGTACATGTTCAATAGAGATGTAATTTTCCTTTCTAATAGTTTCTGTCTTCAGCTGGTGAAATCCACAGGTGCAGAACCCACGGATGTGGAAAGCCAACTGTATTTGAAATAGAATCTTCCTTAAAAGAATTAAGTCCAAATGAGGTACTGGGTGGGCCTTAATTTAATACAACTGGCATCTTTATAAGAAGAGGAAATTAGTACACAAAACCATCCCTGTGTCTTTGAAGACATAGGGAATACATGGGTATCAAGCCAAGCAGGATACCAACCCTCCTGAGATCCTTTTCTTAGAACTCTAACCTCTAGAATTCTATGAAAATGAATTTTTGTTGTTTAAACGACCTGGTTTACGATACTTTGTTATAACATTACTAGCAAACTAAATAAATAATGTGGTTTATTTAGTACTATGTATCTAAAATAAATTGTGCTCTCAACATATAAGCCATATAAAAGTGTATTAATGAGATATTTTACCTTCCCCTTTAGACTAATTCTTCAAAATCTGGAGGCATTTTATACTTTCAACATACCTGAATTTGGACAAGCCATACCATAAGTATGTGATAGCCACCTGAGGCTAATGGCTACCATATTGGACAGAGGCCATTTGGCATCTGGCCTTCTTCCAAAACAGGCTGCCATTTCCCACATCGTAAGACCCAGGGACTCAGGGTTCTTAGACTCTGCTTATTTGCTTCCTTATTTGTCTTTATAGCCTAGCCCCACAGATGCTTCTTGGCATCTTAGTGTTGGGTTAGACAGTGGAATGCAGCTTAGTTAATCATCTTATCAAAATCCAGAAGCCTCCAAATGGGAGTATGGGTGTTCTGGAACACACACTGTTCTTAGCTTTGTGGAAATCAAAGAACAAGCATTGTGAAAAGCAGTCGTCTCCCTGCTCAGTCTTACACAACTTCTCCTCTGTTATAGTTGGGGTTTTCCCCAGCTTCACAAGCAGGGAAACTGAGGAGGACATACAAATGTGGCAGAAGAACCCTTGCAGATATGAAGAAGAAATAATAGCTCAAAATCTCTCCACTTCCAGTGTCTCCATAGCAAAGACCCACTTTTGTAAAAGACTCTCCTGAAATACAGACAAATAAGATTCTATTCTAAAGACAGCTTTACCTCCACTTATTAAAAGGAAGAACCACAGTGCAATGCTTCAAACCTTGCCTTCCACTTCACGTAGAACACTGGAGTTTCAGCTTTCATCCTTGCTTCTAAAGCCCGACTCACTAATGTCCTAAGGAAAATTTACAATAGTTTTAAAATATATTGAGCTAGGGTTTAGCTCAAGCAGTGGAGTGCCAGCCTAGCAACCATGAGGCCCTGAGTTCAATCCCTAAGAAAGAAAAAATAATGTAATCCAGATATGAGTTGGCATTGACCTATTTCTTAATAGCTTAAAGAAGATATCTATATTCTTAATATAATAAAGATAGATTTAAATCTCCATTTTATGGATTGTAGAATATACAATGGCCTCCTTGGGATTGCTGGCCCTTAACAGCTGCCTCCACTTCTGACCCTGTTGAGTAAATACTTGAGACTAGGGGTCCTATCTACCCACTCCCACTTGTCTCAACCCTCCTCTGCCCTGAGTTGTTCTTGTCTTTTATTTCTACCCAACACACCCTCCAATCCAGGCATTTGAGTGAATAGAAACTTTCTAGAGCTCTTAGAAAAAAATCTACATTGAAGCAAAATAAATAATTTGGAATAGTAATCTTAAACTGGCAGAGGTCACCATGGGAAGGGGACAAGGAAATGGTGAAGAGGTCTAGTAGAGATGAACTAATGTGGGTCACAATACATATGTGCATGGAAGCAATGCTAGGAATCTCTCTGTATAGCTATCTTTATCTCAAACTAACAAAAACACCATCCATTTCTTATTAGCTCTTATGTTTTCTCCTCAACAAAATTGGAGAACAAGAGGGCTGAACAGCTTCTGTCCCAGAAGCAGGGGGTGGGGGAGGTGGCCCAAACAATGTGTACACATATGAGTAAATGTAAAAATGATACATAAAAAAGAATCTAAGTGCAGAACAAAGTAAATCAAGGTGAGTGGAAGGAAGGAAATACAAAATAAATAAGAAATGTTTAATATAATAATAGTGAACAATAAATATTTCAATAAACAATAAATTAAATTGGAAAGACAAATTATTGAGAAAATTAAGAAAGGAGTAATGTGCAACCATAAAATTAATGTAAACTCTCATTATATTCTGCGATGGCATACTATTTAGGATATACTGGAAGCTAAAATAAATTGATGAACTGTACATATATATTGTGTAGCCATTTATTTAAGAAAGAAGGGTTTATAAAATAGATATGTACTTTATTATATTTTTTAAGCAATGGAAAGAAAAACATCAAAAATTGAGAAAGGACAGATAAAGTGGGACAGGAGCAGAAAGCAGACTTTTAAAAATATACCTTGCTTAGGGATTTGAATTCAGTATCTGGCAAATAGCTTATATATTCTGAAACACAATTAGTTTATAGGAAATTCCTTTTTTAAAAACTTTAAGCTGTTCAGTAATCATATTTTTATCAATAGTATTAATGCTTTTATTATCTGATTGCTTTATACAATGTACGAATTGTGTGACAAACCAAACAAATAATTACCTTAATGTTACTGAGAACTATGATTTTTCACAAGGAAGAAAGGAGTTACAAATGTAAGATTAATGAAATTAAGCAAAGTATTGCACTCCTGGATTTGAATTGGAAGTGTCAGTATGAATTTGTGAAATATATATAAATTATTCCCACTAATGGTGGATTGATTTTGCATGGACTGAAATTCTTATCAGTAACAACTAGAAAAGGTGAACAAGATGACACTTGTCAGAGAGCTTCCAAGTCCCTAAGACTTAAGTAGGAAAAAAAAATTAGAAAGTAGAAAGGTCTATGAAGTGAAATATTTTACAATAGTGTTCCTTTTGAGGAATTGGTTGATTTGTAAGGGATTTGGAGTGAGAGAGAAGCACAGCAAAAAGTGATAACACAGAAGGTAGGAAGCTGAGGTGAGTTTTGTCAGTGTAATGGTCCTGATAAAACACAAATTGGAGGTCAGGGTGGGACAAGAAGGAGGAATGCTGCTAACAATCCCTGACTTTAACTTAGGAGTCCTTAAAGAGCTGTACCTGAGGCTAAGAGTGAGCCAGAAACGGATCAGCACACAGAAAAGATAACAACAAAATTTCAAACACATTAATTCTCAATCAGACTAAAGTGAGGATTTTATTTTTATTGCCTCTTCAAAAGTAAAAATCTTCTCAGGAGAATGGTAATACCAACCAGCATCTCAAATCATTTCTAAAATTTTTACACACAACGTCTGGTATTTGATTAAAAAATTAATAGTTATAGTAGAATGTAAGATCAAATGACCAAAAAGTAAGGGAAAATACCAGATAATGGAAATTGACATATAGATGATAGAGATAATAGAGGATTCAGATATAAGCATTAAGATAACTGATATTAATAATTAAAGAAAAGAAATGACTAGGTAGGGAAAATCTCTACAAAAATTGAATCTATCAAAAAATGAAAATCCTACAATTAAAATAGACAACATTTGAAATTAAGCACCAAATGGATGGGTTTAACAGTAGGTTAGTCATGGAAGACAGATTAGTGAAATCAGAAAATAAGTCAACAGAAAATATCTAGACTTAAGTACAAATAGGGGAATCATGGATAAATAGAAAAAAACATAAAAGACATATGACACAATTTCTTTATCTAACAAATACATGATCAGAGCCTTGGAATGAAAAGAAAAATGAATGGTACAGAAATAATATTGGTAGAGATACTAGTCACGGATTTTCCCAAAGCTGAAAACCATCAATTTCTCAGATTCAAGAAGCTCTACAAACTCCAAGCAGTACAACTACAAGAAAAGCATACAATGACACTTGATAGTTAAACTGATGAAAAGTGGAAAGAAAAAAATCAAAGCTATTGGAAATAATGAAAAAGACACTACTTTCAAAGGAATCACAATAAAATGGGAGTAAGAATACTGGAAACAAGAAAAAAGTTGAGTTTTGAGAATAATAGACAATTTAAAATTTTATATCATACCTCAATAAAGGTAGTTTAAAAAGCAAAGGAAATACTAAAGGGAACTCTTTTGTTGGAAAGAGTGATTCCAGAGGAAAACCTGCAAATAGCAGAAAAAATGAACACTAGGAAAGATATATCTGTGGGTAAATAAAAATGAATATTGGTTATACAAAATAACAGTTTCAAAGTTTTCCAGAGGTCAAAACATTTGTGGAATTAAAATATATGTCAATAATACAACAAAGTTCATGGCAGAATTTTTCAAATACTCTTGCATTTTCATGAAAATTGTAAAAATAATATAAGGGCATACACATTACATTCTTTATGGTAACCACTAGAGCAGAGCAGAAAAACATATCTAACATGCCTTATTCAGCCATAAGAAAGAATGAAATTATATGATTTGTAGGTAAATGTATGCAATTGGAGGACATCATATTAAGTGAAGTAAGCCAGATTCAGAAAGACAAACGCTTAATGTTTTTTCTCCTATGTGGAAGATAGATCCAAAAGATAAATGTATATGCAAAAACCAGCATGATCACATACACATCTACAGGCAGACTACGTGGCAATGGTGGAACTATACTATGGAACCCGGGGGCAGAGGGACAGGAAAAGAGAATGATAGTCAACAATATTGAAATACTTCTCATCCCCACAGGTACAGGACATAACCGTATGTACTGAAAGCTGCTGAATAATGGGGAGCAAGAGGGAAGGGGTAAGGGAGAGCAACAGAGGGAGCTGAGTTGACGAAAGTAAAGTACGTTCACAGATGGGATATATTGAGAAACCCCTTTGAACATTGACTTCGGAATTAATGAAAGACAAGACTGTAAAATAGATACAGTGTGTGGGAGGGTACTTGTGGGAAGGGGAGGGGTGAAAAGAGTAGATGAAGATGAAGCAATAGGGTTGATGGGATTTGTATACATAAAGGAAATAAAATGATGAGACCTCTTGTAATTGCTTTAAGTGGGGCAGGGAAGGGGTAGTGGGGGTCGCAGGGGTGGGATGGGGTGGGGAGATGGAGGGCATGACCAAACCAATGTACAGTGTAAGGCTATTCAGATTTGTCACAACAAATTCCCCCCTAAAATGAATATATGTTAACAAAAATGAAAAAACATAAGCAACATGCTAACATCTTTTAATGTAATACGATTACTCTAATAAAGGATTTGAAATTCTTTACTATATTAATTTCTAGTCACATCATTTTGTTGCATTTGAAATTATATATTTTAAATGAATTATTTCTAACATATTCTTACTAGTATACAAGCATACAGTTATTTTTATATACTAATTCATATTTAACCCTAGTAGCTAAATAATCATATTAATGACAGAATTTTGTTTTTTGTAAATTTGGTTTTTGGAGTTTCTATTTTGGCAATCATATGAACTGTATATAACAGTTTTTTCTTGTTCTTATATCCTATTTCTTTCTCTTATTTTATTGTGTTTTCTAGAATCTTTAATACAATGTTGAATAAAAGCAGGATCTCTAGACATTTATCTATCTTATTTCTGTAGTTTAAAGAAATCTTCATCTATAATATTTGCAGTTTTTTGTTATTAAACCCTTAATAGCTTAATGAAGTTCCCTCCTACCTTCTAATTTACTAAAAACAATTTTATCATGTGTCTTATAAATAATTTTATAATCTACTAACATCATTGTTACTCTTATTTGCTAATGCAGTGAACTGCATTAAATTTTTTTTTCTAACCCAATCTTGAATTACTGGAATAAACTCAATTTAGTAATGATATTTTTTGTATATTGCTGAATTCCATTTTTCTAGAAATTTCTTGGTGCTACATAAAATTGATGTGAAGCTGTTTATTTTATTCTTTTATTTTCTTCTGAATATTTTTCTTTGAAATCTTATTTTCTTGTGAAGACAAGTATCCTTTTGTCCAGACAGATTTTTACTAGCTATCACTATTGAATCTGCAGTACCTTCCAATGCACAAGCTCTTTATGTGGAATTTTCAGGTTCAGCTCCTCCTTTGCACAGGTCTAAGTCTTCCATTCCAGACACTACTATTATCCTCTAGTTCTAGGGTCTGGTTAATGGAATTTCCCATCAGGTAATCCTCAGGGCATTATTCACTTAACATCTCATTTGAACTCCCTGTTCAGGATTTCCTTTGTTTTTAGACAGTTCAGTAATGCACAGATCTATGTGTTGGAGATTATTTATTATGTGCATTTATGCGTTTTCAGAAGAAAGACGTTACTAAAGTTAAATACATTTCTAGCCGATGAAGCCAGATTGTTCCATTTTTATACCTACCCTGAATAAGTTACTTCATTTCTTTTTTTTCCATTTATTCATATGTGCATACAATGTTTGGGTCATTTCTCCCCCCTACTCCCTGCCCCCTCCCTGCCCTCCCACCCCCCTCCATCTCCCCCTCTACCCCCTCGTTTCCAGGCAGAAACTGTTCTGCCTTTATCTCTAATTTTGTTGCAGAGACAGTATAAACAATAATAAGAAGGACAAAGCATTTTTGCTAGTTGAGATAAGGATAGCTATACAGGAAGATTCCTAGCATTGCTTCCATGTACATATGTGTTACATTCTAAGTTGATTCTTCTCGAACTGACCTTTTCTTTAGTTCTGGATCCCCCTCTCCTATTGGCCTCTGTCGCTTTAAAGTTTCTGGATTAGTTCCTTTGCATTGAGGACATCAAATACTATCATGGTTTTTGGGGTTTCTTACCTATCCTCATACTTCCATTGTGTACTCTTGCCTTATCATGTGACCAAAGTCCAATCACCTTGTTGTATTTGTCCTTGACCTAAAGTCCACATATGAGGGAAAACATATGATTATCAGTCTTCTGAGCTTGGCTAACCTCGCTCACGATGATGTTCTCCAGTTCCATCCATTTACTTGCGAATGATAAGATTTCATTCTTCTTCATAACTGAGTAGAATTCCATTGTGTATAAAAACCACATTTTCTTAATCCATTCATCAGTAGTGGGGCATCTTGGCTGTTTCCATAACTTGGCTATTGTGAATAGTGCTGCAATAAACATGGGTGTGCAGGTGCCTCTGGAGTAACCTATGTCACATTCCTCTGGGTATATCCCCGGGAGTGGTATTGCTGGATCATATGGCAGATCTATGTTTAGATTTTTAAGAAACCTCCAAATTTTTTTCAGAGTGGTTGTACTAGTTTACATTCCCACCAGCAGTGTATAAGGGTTCCTTTTTCCCCACATCCTTGCCAACACCTGTTGTTAGTGGTGTTGCTAATGATGGCTAGTCTAACAGGGGTGAGGTGGAACCTTAGTGTGCTTTTGATTTGCATTTCCTTTATGGCTAGAGATGGTGAGCATTTTTTTGTGTGTTTTTTTGGCCATTTGAATTTCTTCTTTTGAGAAAGTTCTGTGTAGTTCACTTGCCCATTTTTTTATTCTCTCCCATTAATTTTGGGAGAGTTTAGTTTTTTTGAGTTCCCTATATATTCTGGTTATCAGTACTTTGTCTGATGTGTAGCTGGAAAATATTTTCTCCCACTCTGTGGGTGGTCTCTTCAGTTTAGAGACCATTTCTTTTGTTGTGCAGAAGCTTTTTAGTTTTATGAAGTCCCATTTGTCTCTTCTTTCTCTTAGTTGCTGGGCTACTGGGATTCTATTGAGGAAGTCCTTGTCTATACCTATTTCTTCCAAAGTGTTTCCTACTCTTTCCTGTACCAACTTTAGAGTTTAGGGTCTGATATTAAGGTCCTTGATCCATTTTGAGTTGATACTAGTACAGGGTGTGTTGATGTTGGATGCATATTGGTTGATAATTGTTATTTCTTTTTGGTGTATTTCTCCTTTTATTAGTATGGAATGTCCTTTATCTCATTTGATCAATGTAGATTTGAAGTCTACTTTGTCTGAGATAAGTATTGCTACTCCTGCCTGTTTTCAGGGACCGTTGGCTTGGTAAGTCTTCTTCCAGCCTTTCACCCTAAGCCTATGCTTGTTTCTGTTGATGAGATGGGTCTCCTGTAAGCAACAGATTGTTGGATCTTCTTTTTAATCCAGTTTGTAAAATGGTGTCTTTTGATGGGAGGATTAAGTCCATTAACATTCAGTGTTAGTATTGATAGGTATGTGGTGATTCCTGTCATTGTTACTTCACTTCTATGAGCCTTACTTTCCTTATCTTTAAAATGGTCATTCCTCTACTTTCTCCCATTTACCCTCTGAAGTCAATAGGAAAAATTAAATAAACATCACAAAGTAAACTTTGAGTAAACGTTACATCTATAATCAGTGTTACCTACAATAAGAGCTATGTATAGTTGTTCTGAAGGGTTATGCATAATCTTGTCCATGATACCTCATTTATAATTTCTTAGACACTGCTTTTGCATTTGTTCAGATGTTAGGTGTGAAATCTAGATTGATTTCTACAAGATGCCATGTTTTGCCATGTTCTCTTTCAGTACCATCAGAAAAATGCAAGTTTCCTAGGTCTCTGACCTGAAAGTTTCTCTTCATGTGTGTTGTTAGCCTGATCCTCTCAAATACAGTCAGCACCTTTTCAGAAGCATTGACATTGAAAAGAACATCAAAATGCTTTAGATTAGAGGACCCTTGGCTTAGAGTCCATGCTGGAAGTGAATTATCCACCATGGACGGGGGCCATGAAAATTCTTATCCTTTAACTTGCCCATGAGATACATAGTGAAGTATTATTACTCCCACTTTGTGGATAAAAAAAGTTGAGGTGCTGAAAAGATAAGCGTGTATTTCACACCATTAAAATGTTAAAGCTTCACATTATTCTGGGCTTGCCATGATGGTTGAGGTAGTGTCTCTAGTTTTAGTCTGGTTGCTTCTTTTTCCCTTGCAAACTCCAGAAGTATTTCCTGTACTGTGGATCTGTAACTATAAGGAATTTGATAAACATAGATGGCTCGAGAGGGGAAGGATTTGGACAATAGATGAGACATATGCAAATCTCTAAGTGCACAAATGATGATTGATAGAAGTTGTTCAAATATGTGAATTAGCTATAAATCATTTGTGATTTAATTTAGGTTGGAGAATCTAACCTTAGAGGTTCTAAGTAATGAGGCATTTAACTTGACTGCTATTTTTTCAAACCACCACAAAACATGAGTATATGTAAAAAAAATGAATCAGATGATGAGAGCTATTTTATGGGTGGTATTTCTAATTTCATTATTGCCATTGCAAACCCAAGCAAAATGAATCTGGTCATTTCAGCAAAATCCCTAGTGAGCACGTGATCATTCAGATGTAAAGTGTACATCTGGGTAGGTTTGTTCTTAGCTGTTCAAATAGAGGAGGCTAAGATGTGTAAGTTATCTTTGCTAGATCAAGGAGGGCTCTTCCTAGTTAAGATTCCTGACTAGATATTCCCATAAGTGAAGCTGGGAAATTTGCCTTTAGGATCCAAAGTATTCCTTTAACTTCTTCCCTTAGAGAGTTGTCAGCTCTCTATTGCTCCTTCAAGGGTCAGCTTAAACTTCTTTTATTACCTATATTAACCCCATACACACACACATAAACACACTCCCTTTCTCCCTGGTTTTACTCTGTATTCTTGTGCAATCCTGGTCCTAATGACTACTCCATGGAACCTTCCAGTAAATCTCAGGAAACAGGTTGTTCAAATGGAGTTCCAGCTCAATAACACTGCTTTGGTCAGATCTACACAAGCTTCAACCTCCCTCCACCTGTTAGGTCAGGTGAGTGGGATAGCAGAATTCTTTTCTTCTCTCTGGATTAGTATTTAACCTTCCCTCATGCATACTTACTTCCCTCAGAATAGCCTTCTCCTCTCAGGTCTGGTAAGTCCAGTGTTTCTTCACTGTTTGAACCATCAAGGACACTATTATTTTCCTCTTCATGCATGTGATATTTTGAAATATTTGTGTTTACAAAACTTTATTATTAGTCCATGTTTCAGATGCCAATCTGACTTTATCAATATGAGACAATCAGGCTTACCATACTAACTTTATATTATGATTCCAGCCAAAAGCAAACAAACAAACAAACAAACAAACAAACAAAAAAACCCCAAAAACTTGAACTGTAGTCAGCTTTTTCAGACTTACCAATATATTCCATTCAGCTTTTTATATTAGAGTGTTGCTTCATAATTTCTAAGTACTGATTATTGTTTCTCTTCTTAGAGGAGATTCATCTGAACACAGGGGAAAGCTCCAAGCCAGAGAGGTAAAACTCAAAAGGGAAAATTTGATAGTTGTTTATGCAAAGATCTGTAGGGACTCTTGGCATTTCCTAGGACTCTGAAATAATTCCCATTAAGTTAGGTATTCAATTAGTCTATTTTTACTCCTTACAGAGTGAATTCTTCTGAGGATGCTAGAAAGAGAGAGAGAGAGAGAGAGAGAGAGAGAGAGAGAAGATACAAGACATGGAGGGGAGGGAAGGAGGGAGAAAGAGAGAAAAGAAAAAGAGAGGAGACTTTTTAGGACCCAAGCAATGACCAAGTTCTATTTAATAGACACAGGGAACAGACAGGCTTCTTTCATAAATGTAAATAATGTTTCTGTTGTTTCAAGAGGGTAAAAAGTGAGAATTGAATCTTCAGGATATTTGTTGGTTGGCTGGTACTTGTACCCCTCCAGTTCAACCACCACACAAACTACCCTACTTCACCCCACATATATGCAAACATATTCCCTTCAATTCTCCTATAGTTTTTTTTTTCCAAATGGAACCTTTATTTGCTCTGCTGTATGTCCCAGAGTCAGGCACTCTGACTCCCCTGCAGACATTAAGGATAAGGAAGTGATTATTCTCTTGAAAAAGCACATTCTAGACACTTTACATTCCAAACTCTTTCCCCTAGCAAATCTTGCCTTTGGTGGCTCTAGATGGGGAGGCCATTTAAAAAACATTGTGTGTGTGTGTGTTTATGCATGAAATTGAAGCTTAGAAAACATTTATACATTTAGAATCCTTTCATATCTTCGCCTTCTGTTACAACAAAAAAGGATTATGATACTTGATCTTTGCATGATATTACTTTTGAATAAAAGGGTTTATCAACACTCCCAATTATAACACCTTGGCTTTTCATAGCTTGCAAAGAACACATTCTCTTGTAAAACAAGTTTTTTTTTCTAAAACCTCATTGATTTTTAGATGGACTTGTGGTTAGGGTACACACATTGATTTCTATTCAGGAATACCTCAGAGTTCTCTTTAGATGTGTCAGTGTGCTTGCCTTACTAATAGAGCTATGGTGAGATAATTTTAATCTAAACAGGATATTTTTACTTTGTTACCAAGCATGTCTTAGATTATGTTCTTCTGAGTCATCTTTAATCTCAAGTGATTTATAGACTGGATATCTTATTTTGTCCATCGTTTTTCTTATCAGAAATTATATTCAAGGAAAAGTACATTTTTTCCTTCCTTCTCTGTCTATGGACCTTTTATTTTCTGTGTAACATCTTTGGAGATTCCTGGTTGGGGTTTGACTTTCATTCCCCAAAGCACTCCATTTTAAGATAACCATTCATTTATCCTCTAAGAAAAACATGGACTAGTCATATATGTAGCTAAAATATTCATTTGTCTCAAGAAGAACAAGATGTAAGAAGAGACAAAAACATAAGATGGACAGAGACACAATCTCACAAATTTTGTTTGTAACAGTGCAATGTAAGAGGATAATTTATCTTTACTCAAGGGTTGTTGTGAGGGTTACATTAATTAATTAATACACTTAATGCAATTATAAGAGTGGCAGACCCTGTGAGTGCTCAGTAATTTAGCTAGTATTATTATCTGAAAGAATAAAACATAAGATTTAAAACAGCATTTACAACCACTGTTTTGAGTTGGAGGAAACTGGTCAAGGATTATAAATACCTGATTTGAAGTTTATTTTAAATGTTCCATTTCTTTGCTTTTTAACCTTCATCATTTGAAATAGAAGTCAATATATTTCTCCTGCTCAGTTGCTGTCCACATGGGAAACGGAGCAGCCTCCCCTCCCAACTGTCCACCCCATTAAGGAGATGGTGGCCTCTAAGGCATACACAAAACAAATAATGATAATAAAAAAATCCTTTCTTGAGGCCATCCTTTTATAAGCCCACGTTTGTGTGGACTGGTCCATAGTTCATCAGTCAGAGGGTTCTGGGTTTGGGGCATATAAGCAGGCCTCTCTCCAACAGTATGAATCTCTGCTAATTGGGATGAGAAGTTAATCTCTCTCAAACTAAACCCAGCTGAGTCTCTGAGAGCAATGATGTATTTAAAAGATCTCTGGCAGTCCAGGGCATGTGGCACTAACCGGATTTAGCTCATTAGCAAATCTGCAAGGCCCTGCTGACACGGCACCCAGAATAAAATACATGAGGCCAGCCTATACCCTGTGGGCACCTATAGCACGACTACATAATAAAAAGGCATTTATTAATAATCTCATTGGTCCCACAATACAAAGGAAGGCTATAAGAAGTCAAATGCTGTCATTTGTCGTGACTAGAGAGGCATAATTAAAATAAGTGCCATGTGGTTAACCTTTGGAAAGTTAATCTGGTATAAAAAAGGCACAAAAACAAGGAAGACAGGCTCTTAAAGTGAATTCAACACAATAGAAGCTGCTATAGGAACTTGGATCAAGTTCCACGGGCTTCCATTTCCATGTGAAATGTCCACATCATTGACAGCACAGAGCAAAGAGCAAAGTTAGGAAGAAGTGCCTGTTATTAAAGACAATGGCAGGCCATAGAAAGGCAGTTTACATGGTGGCAAATAAGATAATGTAGAGAGAATTTTGGTGTCATCCAACTGGATTTGAGTTCTGGCTATTTTGTTTATTGCCTTTATGTCTCTGAACAATTTTCCTAACTTTTTAGTAACTCAGTTTCTGCATCCATAGGGTTACTAATACAACGCATGTGATTCTTTCTTTTTTCTTTGGTGGTGGTATTGGGGTTTAAACTTAGAGTTCCACGGGAGCTAGCCTGGAGCAGCGATCCTTCCAATCTCAGCCTCCCATGTAGTTGGGATGATACGCATCTACTACTGTGCCCAGACATTGGTTGAGATGAGGTCTCACAAACAATTTGCTTGGGCTGGCCTGGAACACTGATCCTCTTGATCTCAGCCTCACAAGGATTACAAGTGTGAACCACCAGTGGGTGTCCAGCTCATGTAACTCTTGTGGTGATTAAATAAGGTGATATGTACAGCTCTCAGCACAGTTAGACATGATGTAAGTGCTCAGTCTTACTGATGATAAACGTATTTGCTAAGACCTCGAGAGGCAGCAATAATACGCTCACTGTAGAAATCATGTAGCACACACCCTCAGCATGTGATCTTTAATGCTTCAGTGCTGGTCAAGGGTGTTTTCCAAAGGCTTTGCTGGTAGTGATTTCATCCTGTGATTTAATGTCAAAGTGACGCATCAATAATCCTAAAGGAATGCTACAGGCTATGACAGAACATGTTTCATGAAGCTTAGAGATGAGTATTCATACATTCTCCATCAGGTCTAGTCCCAGAATGCTTAACTCAGAAATGTGCAGGAGCCAGGTAACTACTCAGCCAGGAAGTGAGGGCTTCTGACACCGGGAGAACACATACCCCTCACTGGAGGAGACTGCCATGCAGAGGAAGACACTTTTTTGCCACATGGAATTGTAAGCCCAATGTTGCCAGATATTATGATTCTTACAAGAGATGCCAGGAATACTAAGTTGCATGAGAGATATTCCGTTTTTTAAGATCATTTTCCTGGTCAGTCCAACCCTTCATCTAGGGCTAGGATAATAGCTACTACTAATACAGCAGCTACAGCCCAACAGACTACCAGGATATGGGCCCAGTAGAATTAGCAGAAGAATTTGACTTGTGTCATCAGATTTTTTGGTGTTATCTTTTACAATAATGTTCCTGTAGTTTCTGTAAAATGTGGACTCTCCCAAGGTGAGCAACAACCTCGTAACTCAGAGGCTCTGGGTTCAAATCCCATTCCCACCACAAATCTGAAGTGACTTGGAGCAAGTTCAATTAACTTATCTGAGCCTTGGTTTCACCTGCTGTAAATTACTTCCCACTGGAGCCCTGTCATGTGCATTTAAGAAAAATGTGAAACTTGCGTAGCTTTGCTCTGCTCTGCCATACATCTTTATTTTATGTTCTTTTTCCTCCCAACTCTTCTTCTAGGAAGCAGCTAGAATTTCTCTTTTAATCAGGAAGCCATTTTTTATCATCAATGAAAGTGTAAAAAAAAATTCTACCAGGGAGTATTGGATATTTATGGCAGGTTCATCTGATTGGAACTTAACTCTATTTCATTAATATAGAGAACTGTCACCCTTTTAACTAATGAAATGCATCCATAATAGAGCTATATTTTTAAAGGTATATCATCAGCCAAAATAGCCATATGCAGAATGCCTTGCTGAGGGAACGTGAGTCCTTCCACAGCAGTCCTTTTCTCCCTTGTATGCATCCTTGACCCAAGTGAAAACTCCTGTTTACTCTCCAGTAATGCAATGTTTCAATGTGGAGAAAAAGTTTCTACAGCTTCTCCATCTGAGGGAAATTTTCCTGTATTAGCCTTTCACTTTGGTATATCTTGAGGGTGTCATAAAACCTTTAATTAAAGCATTTAATGTCACAGCTGACAATCTTGAATCCTCCTAGAAGGAGAACAGAGAATTTGCAAAAACATGAAGGCAGTTAAATTTGAGGCTGTTCAGTGCCTACTGGCAGTTTTCAACATGGTTGCACTATGTTGCCAAGACTGTGATCCCTACATACATGGAACTAAGTCTGATTAAGATGGTTCATCCCTTCTCCTCTTGGCAGCATCTTCAAGGAAGACACCAGATACAACCAGTAAAGGGTTCAAATAAACCACTGAGCAGATCATGTACCTGGGACTGCTCTCTTAGTTTTACAATACTGGACGAGCTTGTTTAGCAAAGTAGCACCAAACCTTGAGCACAGAACAGAACACTCTGGGGAGAAGATGGATTCTTTGTCTTCCCTTCTCTCCCTTCTTTTGCTTCCTCTTTCCCTTTGCCTTCCACCCTAGCTTCTTTACCTTCTTTTTTGACTCATTACTCATTGATTTAGGTTCTAGGTTCTGGGAATATAAAATGAATACTTACAGGAAGCCCCAGTTTAGTGATGTAAGGTCTTTCTGATATAAATAAGACCCATAGTGGAATTCTCTGCACTACAATGGAATACTTTGCTGGCTTGAGAATGAAGGGGTCACTTCTACTTACCAGGCTGAGGTAAGGAGGCAACTTTGAAGTGGCTTGTGGAGAAGCAATTATGAGCTCCCCAGGTGGATGCAGAGGGAGAGGACACTGGAGGCAGAAGAGACAGCAGTCCACGAGCATGATGGCATGGCAACCTGGAAGCGGTACAGTGCTCCAGCCACTTTAACTAGGTGGTACAGGGGAACCTGGGTATGGGTTAGAGCAAGTCAGAGCTGGATGGGTAAAGCACAGAGGATGCTGGGGCCAGAGCAAGGAAAAACATCCAAACAGATTGAACAAATAGGTCTGAAGCCCTGATTGTGGGCCAGTCCACAGTCTTATGAAACTCATATTATTTGGTGAAATAACTGACAACAAAAAGTAAACAAATTATCTGTCCAATAAGTGCTGTTAAGAGAGTAAATTAGGGTAATAAAATGGAGAAGGATACAGTGTCAGAGCATTCTCCTTCAGACAAGATAGGCAGGGAAAGCCTTTATAAAGAGGGGATATATAGGAGAATATATACTTTTCAGATTAGTACATTTGAGGTAAGACCTAGATTTCTGTGATTTATGTAACACTCCAGGATTCTAATGTAAACCTGGGTTGCAAGAGCCCTCTCTGAGTAGTGGGGTCACTGGAGATTTCATGTGGGAAAGGGTGGCCTAGCTAAATGTACATCCTAGAAAATTTGCTCATAATGAGTAGCACAGGCACCTGCATGGGGTGCAGTTTGGAGAATGTAGACTGGAGCAGGGCGGCTAGTGGGAGACCAGTAGGGAGTGGTGGAATATGGCAGGTGGGAATTTTGTCTATGTGCTTCTAACTGCAGAGATAGGAAGCACATTGGCTGAATTGACATCAAAGGAACTCAACAATTAAGATCCAAAGACTTTGAGGTAAAGATCACAACCAGCTGTGGCCACTTAGCCTAAAGCCAGCCAGTTATCACTTTGGATAACTTTCACAGAAAAGCCTTTGGCAGGTCTTTGAATCATTTGCATAGAGTTAAAATGCTCTAATCCAGAGTTCAGCAAACTTTGTCTATAAAAAGTACACATAGCAAATACTTTAGGTTTTTCAGAATATATAGTTTGCCACAACTACTCAGTTCTACCATTGTGGCTCAAATGTAAATGAGTAAATATGACTGGATTCCAATAGGATCTTCTTTACAAAGATAGGAAGAGGACTGGCTTCACTCATGAGCAATTGTTTTCCAACCCCTACTCTCTTCTGTCCAGAACATTCTTTGAATTGAGGCTCTAGTCTCTAATGGGAGGATGTTAATGAATATCTTCTTAGGTAGGGACACATACAAAGGATTTTACTTTCTTAGTTTACTAAGCAGTAAGTTTACTCTATTTCTATCTCTGCAGGTCCTGCTTTTGTGCTTTCTTGGTGAGTGGAATTGTCATACACCATAATTTCACAGGACGACAACATAGAATGGTGTGTAAGCACCCACATGAGAAAAGGAAAACCACCTTTAAAATTCTTCTACCTTACTGGGTATTTTTACTTTTCAGAACCCCAATTTCCTGTTTAATAAATTGAGAGTGTTGGACTTCAGTATTTTTAAGGGCCTATGTGACACTAATATTCTAATTCTATGTGCTTTGTGCATTAGCAAGAAGGTGTTTTGCTCCTCAAATGATATTTGAGAAATAGAAGCCCAAAGAGAATAGTCAGAAGGAACATGATCAGATGAGATCTGACCTGGGTCCAGAAGAGGAGTTTGTCAGTGTGGGTGGAGATGACAGCACACAAATGACAATTTTTTGTACTATTATGCTAAGCACACTATTAAAATTAAATGAGTGGTTAAGGTTGACAATAGAAATGAAAATTGGAAGGATGTGGGTACCATGGATAGGAAGGACTAGAAGATGATCCTGAAATCTTGAGTCTGAAGAAGAAAGGTTTTTGGCATGATCAGTTGGGTGAAGGGTGGGGAATAGATGGATGCAGACCCCAATATGGTGTCTTAGAAGTAGACTATGAAGTCAAGGTTGAAGGAGACTGGATGAGGATCTTTTAAATGCAACTATGTTCACTACCCATATTGGCCTCTATTTCCTTCATCCAGTTCCATCTGGTATATAGCTTCCTATCGCTTAGGTCCCAGTATGCTAGATCATTGATAACCTGGTGACTTGAATTGTAAGTCATGTGCTTTCTTTAAACTCTTGCAAAGAAGGCTTTGGACATTGCCAAGAACTGCTTATGAGGATGCGCTGATTCTCCCTTTCCAGTCTAAGGCCTGAAATGCTCCTGGTCACAGACGGAGCTTCTTTTTTTCTTTTTTCCTGAGAGTCACTTTTATTTTTTTTTTCATTTTTCTTTTATTATTCATATGTGCATACAAGGCTTGGGTCATTTCTCCCCCCACCCCCACCCCCTCCCTTACCACCCACTTCGCCCCCTCCTTCTCTCTCCCCCCAATACCCAGCAGAAACTATTTTGCCCTTACTTCTAATTTTGTTGTAGAGAGAGTATAAGCAATAATAGGAAGGAACAAGGGTTTTTGCTGGTTGAGATAAGGATAGCTATACAGGGCATTGACTCACATTGATTTCCCGTGTGTGGGTGTTACCTTCTAGGTTAATTCTTTTTGATCTAACCTTTTCTCTAGTACCTGTTCCCCTTTTCCTATTGGCCTCAGTTGCTTTTAAGGTATCTGCTTTAGTTTCTCTGCGTTAAGGGCAACAAATGCTAGCTAATTTTTTAGGTGTCTTACCTATCCTCACCCCTTCCTTGTGTGCTCTTGCTTTTATCATGTGCTCATAGTCCAATCCCCTTGTTGTGTTTGCCCTTGATCTAATGTCCACATATGAGGGAGAACATACGATTTTTGGTCTTTTGGGCCAGGCTAACCTCACTCAGAATGATGTTCTCCAATTCCATCCATTTACCAGCGAATGATAACATTTCGTTCTTCTTCATGGCTGCATAAAATTCCATTGTGTATAGATACCACATTTTCTTAATCCATTCGTCAGTGCTGGGACATCTTGGCTGTTTCCATAACTTGGCTATTGTGAATAGTGCCGCAATAAACATGGATGTGCAGGTGCCTCTGGAGTAACAGTCTTTTGGGTATATCCCCAAGAGTGGTATTGCTGGATCAAATGGTAGATCGATGTCCAGCTTTTTAAGTAGCCTCCAAATTTTTTTCCAGAGTGGTTGTACTAATCTACATTCCCACCAACAGTGTAAGAGGGTTCCTTTTTCCCCGCATCCTCGCCAACACCTGTTGTTGGTGGTGTTGCTGATGATGGCTATTCTAACAGGGGTGAGGTGGAATCTTAACGTGGTTTTAATTTGCATTTCCTTTATTGCTGGAGATGGTGAGCATTTTTTCATGTGTTTTCTGGCCATTTGAATTTCTTCTTTTGAGAAAGTTCTGTTTAGTTCACTTGCCCATTTCTTTATTGGTTCATTAGTTTTGGGAGAATTTAGTTTTTTAAGTTCCCTATATATTCTGGTTATCAGTCCTTTGTCTGATGTATAGTTGGCAAATATTTTCTCCCACTCTGTGGGTGTTCTCTTCAGTTTAGAGACCATTTCTTTTGATGAACAGAAGCTTTTTAGTTTTATGAGATCCCATTTATCTATGCTATCTCTTAGTTGCTGTGCTGCTGCGGTTTCATTGAGAAAGTTCTTACCTATACCTACTAACTCCAGAGTATTTCCTACTCTTTCTTGTATCAACTTAAGAGTTTGGGGTCTGATTTTTTTTTTTATTTTTTCATTTTTCTTTTATTATTCATATGTGCATACAAGGCTTGGTTCATTTCTCCCCCCTGCCCCCACCCCCTCCCTTACCACCCACTCCGCCCCCTCCCTCTCCCCCCCACCCCCTCAATACCCAGCAGAAACTATTTTGCCCTTATCTCTAATTTTGTTGTAGAGAGAGTATAAGCAATAATAGGAAGGAACAAGGGGTTTTGTTGGTTGAGATAAGGATAGCTATACAGGGCATTGACTCACATTGATTTCCTGTGTGTGGGTGTTACCTTCTAGGTTAATTCTTTTTGATCTAACCTTTTCTCTAGTTCCTGGTCCCCTTTTCCTATTGGCCTCATTTGCTTTAAGGTATCTGTTTTAGTTTCTCTGCGTTAAGGGCAACAAATGCTAGCTAGTTTTTTAGGTGTCTTACCTATCCGCACCCCTCCCTTGTGTGCTCTCGCTTTTATCATGTGCTCATAGTCCAATCCCCTTGTTGTGTTTGCCCTTGATCTAATGTCCACATATGAGGGAGAACATACGATTTTTGGTCTTTTGAGCCAGGCTAACCTCACTCAGAATGATGTTCTCCAATTCCATCCATTTACCAGCGAATGATAACATTTCGTTCTTCTTCATGGCTGCATAAAATTCCATTGTGTATAGATACCACATTTTCTTAATCCATTCGTCAGTGCTGGGACATCTTGGCTGTTTCCATAACTTGGCTATTGTGAATAGTGCCGCAATAAACATGGATGTGCAGGTGCCTCTGGAGTAACAGTCTTTTGGGTATATCCCCAAGAGTGGTATTGCTGGATCAAATGGTAGATCGATGTCCAGCTTTTTAAGTAGCCTCCAAATTTTTTTCCAGAGTGGTTGTACTAATCTACATTCCCACCAACAGTGTAAGAGGGTTCCTTTTTCCCCGCATCCTCGCCAACACCTGTTGTTGGTGGTGTTGCTGATGATGGCTATTCTAACAGGGGTGAGGTGGAATCTTAACGTGGTTTTAATTTGCATTTCCTTTATTGCTGGAGATGGTGAGCATTTTTTCATGTGTTTTCTGGCCATTTGAATTTCTTCTTTTGAGAAAGTTCTGTTTAGTTCACTTGCCCATTTCTTTATTGGTTCATTAGTTTTGGGAGAATTTAGTTTTTTAAGTTCCCTATATATTCTGGTTATCAGTCCTTTGTCTGATGTATAGTTGGCAAATATTTTCTCCCACTCTGTGGGTGTTCTCTTCAGTTTAGAGACCATTTCTTTTGATGAACAGAAGCTTTTTAGTTTTATGAGATCCCATTTATCTATGCTATCTCTTAGTTGCTGTGCTGCTGCGGTTTCATTGAGAAAGTTCTTACCTATACCTACTAACTCCAGAGTATTTCCTACTCTTTCTTGTATCAACTTAAGAGTTTGGGGTCTGATATTAAGATCCTCGATCCATTTTGAGTTAATCTTGGTATAGGGTGATATACATGGATCTAGTTTCAGTTTTTTGCAGACTGCTTACCAGTTTTCCCAGCAGTTTTTGTTGAAGAGGCTGCTATTTCTCCATCGTATAATTTTAGCTCCTTTGTCAAAGATAAGTTGCTTATAGTTGTGTGGCTTCATATCTGGGTCCTCTATTCTGTTCCACTGGTCTTCATGTCTGTTTTTGTGCCAGTACCATGCTGTTTTTATTGTTATTGCTTTGTAATATAGTTTGAAGTCAGGTATTGTGATACCTCCTGCATTGTTCTTTTGACTGAGTATTGCCTTGGCTATTCGTGGCCTCTTGTGTTTCCATATAAATTTCATGGTAGATTTTTCAATCTCTTTAATGAATGTCATTGGAATTTTGATGGGAATTGCATTAAACATGTAGATTACTTTGGGGAGTATCGACATTTTTACTATGTTGATTCTACCAATCCATGAGCATGGGAGATCTCTCCACTTTCTATAGTCTTCCTCAATCTCTTTCTTCAGAAGTGTATCGTTTTCCTTGTAGAGGTCTTTCACATCTTTTGTTAGGTTTACACCTAGGTATTTGATTTTTTTTGAGGCTATTGTAAATGGAATTGTTTTCATACATTCTTTTTCTGTTTGCTCATTGTTAGTGTATAGAAATGCTAATGATTTTTCTATGTTGATTTTATATCCTGCTACCTTGCTATAGCTATTGATGATGTCTAGAAGCTTCTGAGTAGAGTTTTTTGGGTCTTTAAGGTATAGGATCATGTCGACAGATGGAGCTTCTAACATACCACAAGGTCAATATTTTCTACCATCTCCTGTCACTTGTCCTTTAGGTCTTAACCTCAAGGGTATCAGAACCTTTCCTGGACCTTCTTATCATCCTCCAGGTAGAGTCAGTATTTACCTAATAGTGGTTAAACTATTAGGTTATGTGGCTTGACTTCAGGTCTCATAAATGTGCAAATAGGACATTTTGCACATCTATGGTTTATGAGACAATTCAGTGTGGATACATGAAATGAGGATTCTATAGCCATAGGTTGGAATCAACCAGTTCACTGTCTTTGTTAAGGTTCCCAGTCTCCTCTTGGGCTCTTGGTCTCCTAAACATATACAGCTGGACTTTTCTGGACAGGTAACAACAGACTATCAGCAAGTCACAATCCCAAACTCAACTATTTTCCCAAACCATGGAAATATTAACCTCTGTCAGTTGTAAAAAAAAAAACCCTCAAAAAACAAAAACAAACAAAAAAAACCATGTATGACACAATATGTGCTTTTAAAGCATTAAATTACTTAAAAAATATATAAAACTTTTTGAGTGCCTAGTAGTTCTTAGAAAGGCAAAGAAAATATGAAAGTCTTAAGAATGTTAATAAAAATTTGGTTAGATGTTATCATTACTTGACACAAATATTTTAATTAAAATTTACAAGTTTTAAATTTTAGCAATAATAAAAACAAAACACGTAATTCTAAACAGTTTAGAAATTTCCACAGCAATCATAGCTTCATTTGGGTTTTGTTTTTGGTTTTTCCCCCATTGGTATATACTGCATTTTTTAAGCATGAATATTTTTATTGTGGAGATATATGTATATAACACATGAGATTTGCCATTTTAACTATACAGTTTACAGCATTAGACACATTTTTTCATTTCTTTTATGTTTTGTGCCTTTCCTTATCTATGTCACCCTTAGTAATTTTTTTTAACTTTGGTTAGGTATCCGAAGATATTCAGCTATTTTGATATCTCAAAGATCTCCATCATATATTAAACTCCTAAACGTGCAGCAATTGCTATGTCAAGCATTTCCTATGTCTTAGCTCGCTTATTCCTTACAGTGTCCCTGTGGAGAAGTTGCCACTTATTTGTTCCATTTTTCAGAGAGGTAACAGTTAAAGAAGTTGTGTTGCTGATTCAAAGCCACACTGCTGGCAAGAAGAGTCATTGGGAGGAGTTTGTATGCTGCACAGTCCGCACGCTGGGCTTGCATATCATAGATCAACCCATTTGCTGAACACATATACAATCAATGCACCCCTAAATCTATGCTTATGCCTCTCAGTTATGCCATGCCAAAAAAAAAAAGCCTAAGCAAATAGAACAGAGCTAGACAGCATTTTACAATTTGTGGTCTCTCTCCCCAAAGACCTGAATTATAGTCATAACCTAATATACCCGGTGACAGTGTAGATTTGCCCTTACTTCCTCGGCAATCAAAAATGTACATTTCCTATCTGTACATAAATTCATCCACAACCATGTGTTGTAGCAGAACCCAATCTTTGTAACTAGACCACCTAAGTAAAATTCCTGGCTCACCTTCTTCTACTATTCACCTCCCGAAGCCTCAGTTTTCTAATCTGTACAGTGGGAGTGAAGGTAGTATCTACCTCCTTAGGTAGTTGTGGTAATCATGCAAAGTGCCTGGTGGGTTGAAATTCTAAATAGCAACTAGCTATGATTGATTATTCATTCAGTAAATATTGAATTTGTCCTTTATACCAGTCTCAGACTCACAAGATTAATGCATAGCCTGTATCTTCATCCTCTCAAAAGGATGGACACATGTTAACAGCCAGTTCTAATATGGATGATACTATCATGGTTTCCACACAAAGGATTACAGAAATGAGAGGTAGTAGGTGGGGACAGACAGGTGTTTCAGGAGTTAGTACCTTCATTTTGACTAATACCGTCTCACTATATTTCTATGCTGTGAAAAAATGCTGAATATTTTGTACAAAAAGTTATTTTTAACATAAAAAAATATATATTTTAAAAACACTTTTTATTCTTCTCAACTAAATTGTGAATAAATAGCTCTTTCCTTCAAATTGTGAAGAACTGGAAGGGAGGTTAAGCTTTGGTAGGGTTCTGTGCTATGGAGAACTCACCATTATCTTTGGGTCCTGGAGATTAGCATGGTCTGAATTGCATCTGACATTCTGAGACAGTTTTCTAAGTCAATATCCTCATTGAATGGAAACCATTGATCAACCAAGTGAAGCTTCTAAAAATGGATCTCGGGCTAGGGAACATTTACTGTGAAGCTGTCAATGTGCCTGCCTTGGTGAGGCTGGGATCTTTGGGATTCAACTGGATGAGAGCTAAGTGCTGCCTAGCTAGAAAAACCTCCAGTCTGACAACCCAGCTCTCCTGATGCTCCAGCATTTGAGCAGAGTATAGGCAGGATAGAGAGGTAGGACTTGCTTATGTGGACTGGGTCAGGATCAGGTCTGCTGAGGTTCACTGGCCACACAAACACCCTGGCTAATTTCAGTTTTGCTAGAAGTTTAACTCTGTCATGAGGGGCTGGTGGTAGCCTTGCCACATCTGCCCTCCTTTCTTACTTAGTGTTTCATTACACTTTGATGGAAATGAACAGTACAGGGAGGGGCTAGGAGGACAGCGAGTTAGACAAAGAATGAAACTGTGCCTTGGTCAGGCCCACACCAATTATACCTGAATAAACAACGTCACAGAACAAGCCAAAGAGCTCTCCTTCCCTCATCCCATCCTACCCCACTTTGTTGTATTTATTTTTGACTTGGTCTGGAAAGTTGGATATATTCCCTGTACTCTCCTGGTACCCAGATGGCCTGTATGAGTAAGCAGTAGGGAAGAAGGTCAATAATACATCAGCATGCAGAGTTTCTGCTAAGGTCAGTCCTGCATAAAATATACCATGACAACCTGAGGCCAAGTTTAAGATGGTGCACCACAAAGCAGTGGGGGTACATGTACTGCCTTATTCCAATTGCTGCAAAATGATTTCTGTTCCCTCAAAGTAGATTTCACTGGGTTTGTATAGTTAGGAGTTAGGAAACATTTTCTCCACAAACAGGAATGCTCAGGGTCCAGGTATGGAGATTTTAAAGAATGTCTGTTTTTACATTTAAATGCCTGTCATGTTTCCTGAAATAACCAAATCAGACTGATCCAAGTAGGAACACAATGGCTGTTAGTCTCAAATTCTAATCTATTAAATGTTTTTTGCCTCTGAATATGTTTGAATAGTGTTTGAAGGCTGAACTAGGCAGATCCTATGGATTTGTAGCTTTTCCAAGATCCATATTCTTGAGAAACATCTCTCAATTATATTTGGATTATAACTACATAACTAATATAGATAAAGAGATAAATATATGTAAAGCCATAGGGGTTTTATAAGGAAAGGTTCTGCTCCATTTTCTAAGATTGGGGAAACTTAATAGTACCCCACTAATGTAAAAAATAGAAGCAAAGTCCATTTCAATTTGGGAGTTTATTCAAATTAGAGGTGAATACCGACACAAATATTCTTAAAGATTGATCCAGTTTGAAGCATGTTGTGCATGGCTTTACTGTTCAACTTGCAAGTAATTTGTAAAGCCCGAGTCAGTCTTGACTATGAAACATTGTATCACTGTGATTGGAATCAATAGTTCTTGCACTGTCATTTGTCACATATTTACAAGCTTGAAAAATAGTTCATTTTGTCCTCATCCCATAACTCAAGATTGAACCAGAGCCCTGGAGGGATCTGCCAACAGGACACATTCATTACTGATCACCCGTCTTGGTGAGGCTATAATCACAACTACACCAAAAATAGAATATAAATAAAAATTAAAGCACTACTCATTTGGCACACCCTTAAATATTTTTGGTTTCAAGTATATAAAAGTCTGCAGGGAGACTTCAATCACCGTGGTGACCTACCTCAGTGACCATAAAGACAAAATACATTGAAGCTGCTTTTACCATCACAGCCTCAAAACATTCAAATGTATCATTTTTAAATGAAGAAAAATCAAAAGCTAGAGTTAATGGTCCAAAAACTTCATAAAGTATGCTTCGTACAGTCACCTCACATATAGTACATAAATGACTTGCTAGTCCCATGAAAGATTTGTAGAACACATTTAAAGATAATGCCTTCAATTTTAAGATAAAAGATTTATGAATGATAGAACTTGTGCCTATGAAATCACTAATCCCAGATCTCTAATATTTCAGAGAGAAAGCTTCATAAAAATGAAAAGACTGCCCATAAAGTTGTACTACACCTGCTGTCAGAGGCAATCAGTAATGGAATTGTGAAGTGAATATTGAAAAGAATGTGAGATGTGGGTTTTGAGCTACAATTGCATGTTTTAAGTCCTCTGTACTTCACTAGTGCTGGGGGTCAATTCAGTTTCTTTAAATAAGTCCCCAAATAGTAATAAAAGAACATGCTTAGCAAATTTAGTTGCTAAAATCACTCCAAATCCTAGAATGGTACCTAGTTTTTTCCAGGAATTTCTCTGACCGAATCCAACCTTTAAGAGAGCAATTCATTTCTCAAGTCTCAGCCTGAGCCAATCTAGAAACTCCAAATTGTCTTCCAAAAGCTCTGTATAGATATGACCTGAAATTTCTTTGCAGGAACAAGGCTGGAACTGAGATCATGTAACAGCCATTTCCTCCATAAATTTCTTTAATTTGTAACTTTATATTTAGGTTCTTATTTTACAAAGGGACATCATTTCTTCCATCAATATCTTCACTGAGGATGTCTGAAATTCAGTTAAACATCACATGGGGGTTGAGGATCTGATCTATCTTTGTGCTTTGGAAAGGAGATAGGGAAGGCAAACCTTCCCATAAAGAAATAACCTGAACTTGAATATGTGGCATTAGACAGAGTTTTTGGTATCTGTCCCACCATGCATCTCCTTTTATAAAGACTGGGTGGTGAACCAAAAGACTTGCATCCACTCCCCTACAGCCAGTTGGACAAGGCATAACCTCTGATCCAGAAGTTTCCCATCCATAAAACTAGTTAGTGACCTGAGATTGTGTTCCTTGGCTTACAAAGATGAACTTGGTAAATTAGACTCTCGGAAATTTAAATTGAGAGACAGCATGAGAATTCGCAGGGGTGGAGCATGAGGTAAAGGCTTTCGTAAGAATATGTCTGGATCAACCATTACTGGCTGTGTGCAAGATGAGACAGTTTACAATAAGACAGAGAAGAGAGAGTGGCAACCAGGAAGTAGATGTGATGAGAAAGAGAGAAAAGAATCTAGCTGGGGCAGGAGCTCTGGTCCATAGCAGAGTTATTTAGTGCTGCTCAGGGTCTCATGAACCCTCTTTAAAAATGCATAGTATACTCCTTGGTTTGAAGCTGGTTTGAGTAAACTTGGAACATCAAAATAGAAAAAGATGTACTTTAGTTCTGTGTCCAAGTCAGAGCTAACATCTTAAGATCAGGGACATTAGTGTCATTTATTCCATGTATTACTGACATGCTTTTTTCAGATCAGTGAATACTGGAATGTAAATATATGTGTGTCTTTGTGCCTCTTACTCTAAGAGGAGGGATGAGATACTCAGGCACATACAATAAAAATCCCATGCTTGGTAAACTGAGTAAGTAGATGTTCCAAGACAGGCTGGGAGTAATACTAATATCTAAAAATGAATTAAAAGCCTTAAACGTTCTGCTGATAGAAATACCTGATATATTTTGACAGGAATATGGAGCGATAACATAACTGAAATGAGCATGGAATTTGGAGGGATTCTAGGAAGAAGAAACTGTCCTGTGGGGCAAAAAGCATTATTGATAAAATGTGTTTGAATTCTGACTCTGTCCTTTATTGGGATGTGACCTTGAACAGGTTAATTTATGTTTCTGAGTCTCTAATTATATTTGTAAAAATAGCAATAATTGTAACTTTCCTTTTGGTGTGGTGAGGGTTTAATAAACTATTGGAAGCAAATGGGGCATTGAACAAATACAATACTTCATTAAGTCTTTCCTGAGACTTAATGAAAGGGCTTAGCATATTCATCATTGAAGCTTATTTCTCTGTCAAGAATCTTTTCAGAAGTTGATTCATGTGATAGTTAAATATTTTTATACAGAAAACCTCAAGAAAAATTGGTGTATAGAGAGCCAGTTAGAAAGGCTGAAGAAACAAAAAATAATGAGTATTTTTTCTATGTATCATTTAATAAGAATCATTTGTGATTAATATTCAAAAGCTGATTTGGTGGCAAATGTTAAAACATCTTCTATTTTTTACTGGTGAGGAAGTAGTTTCTTAGAACAAATTAAACTCAAAAGTAGATAGCAGTAGATAGCAGTAGCACAGTTGAAAAAAAGAAACTATAGAGAATTTGGGCATCCCTTCCTGAGTTTATTGGAGAAAAACTGTGAGTGTTGCAAGCTAAAACCACTGATTGTCTTTCTAATGGTGACGTTTGGGGAACATGAAAGAGAATTTCTTGTTTGTATTTTGGTAGCAAGCTCAAATACTAAGCAACAAACCTCCTAAGAGGATATCAGTAGCGGTCTTTATTATACAATCTCAAGATTGTATTTGTGCTTATCTACTTAGAAAAGACATTACTCTGTTGGGCAAGGTGATTCATACCTGTAATCCCAGCACTTGGTGGGTCTGAGGCAGGAGAATTATAAATTTGAGCCCAGCTGGGCTACATAACGAGATCCTGTTGAAAGAAATAAAATGAAAGGAAAGAAAGAAAAAGAAATTAAGAAGGAAGGAAGGAAAGAAAGAAAGAAAGAAAGAAAGAGGGAGGAAGGGAGGAATAAAAGAAAAAGACCTCACTCTGTGCTCATTAATAATACTTTGAGCTTATTATGACCATTTCATATTAATCTATGTATCTACTAATACCTCATCTGCTGTTCTTAGCAATTGAATCCCTTAAGTCCTTCGTTTGTGAAGACAGATGGGAGATAATTGCTAAATACACATTTCTTTGTGCTCTATATCCTGAATTTCATTGTCAAGTTAAAAGATTCCAATTGCCCTTGACATTTGTCTCAGTGCACATGAGAGCATTTTTATTAACAGCTGAAATGATACATAGAAAAAATACTCATTATTTTTTGTTTCTTCAGCCTTTCTAACTGGCTTTCTGTACACTAATTTTTCTTGAGACAAAAAGTCATGGAGTGTGAATAAGAACAGAATTCTAAGAAGTACCAACTAAAGAAAGAACTAAAAGAGGGCAGCCAACAAGAACACATTTTTTATTGACAGATGTGTTTTGATTTGTGACAATTACATAGAGATACTTAACAGTACTTCCCCCAGTCAATGCCAAGTATGAAAACAATGTGCATTGTCTTCAGCATATAACAAATTGGGTCAGTGATGTGTGGAGATAATCCACACATCTTGTGGATTATGTATGTTGTCTTAACATACATTTCTTTGATTTCTGTTGAGGTTAGACATCATCATATATACATGATAGCTATTTATTTATGTACTATTTTTGGTGTGCGTATTGCTTTTGCTTGTGCTTTGTTCATTATGTCTACTTTAGTGAAAAAATAGTTTTAAACATTTATTATAAATTTTGTAATTTTTCCACATTGGCCTATATTTTTAAAATGTACTACAGAAGACTTACAAATGTAGGTATTTATTTCCAGAAGACATGAAAAGTTATAAATATAACTTTCTGCAGTAAAACAGCATTACATACATTAGTTATTTGATGATAGACATCTATTACCTAGGAATGATTGCATTCTAACTTCAGAGACCTTCTTCAACTCAGCTTTTTATGTTCTGCACAATATTCACATTCTAAGGCTTGACACAAGTTCGCAGCTACTCTGAAACAGCAGGGAAATGGCACTACAGCTATTTGGAATGAGATAAAAGGACAGTCATGGAAATGGGTTTGGCTTGGGTGCTATTTCTTTAAGGATGCTGGAGTCAAGCCACTGAACCGCCATCTCCTGGATTGTTCTGGGTGCGTGTGGGAGTTTGTGTTGCCAGGTGGACTCACTGACTGCCAGGCAGCTGCAGCTTTTTGCAGGTTTGGGAGAAGTGGCAGGGAAACTCATTTGTGTTAGTCCCATGTAGCTCTGTGTCGGGTGTAGATTGCTCACATCTCTTGGTCCCACCAGAAAACCCTCAAGTTTGTCTCTTGTGCATCATTTTGGCTTTACATGGCCTGCCATCCTTACTTTTCTGTCTTTAGAGAAACATATGAGGCCCTCTTGAAGGATACAGTCCCTAAATATCCCTGCATCATCAAAATCTTGCCATGCAAATGCACTATCCTTTATCCAGAGTGAAGAGATGAGTAGTAAACATGCCCAGAATCTCACAGGTTTCTATTTAAACCATAAAGGAGGAAAACTTGGGAACTAAAATGATCCTTCTTTTCTTTACTAGTGTGTTTCTTCCCTTCCATGTCTTTCTCATCCATTTTGGAGCTCAATTGTGTCCCCAGTAGCCCTTTCTGGCCTTGGAGGATTACTGCAACTTTTACCTGGCTTTGGGGGCACCATTTGCTTGGGGAGAGGTGCAGAATTTCACAAAATTAAAGGGTAGGGAAACACTCCGCAGATCATACAGTGATTTAAACACAACTGACAATAACATGGGATTGACTGAGAGCATCTCTGTATCAGTTGAGCTGTGTGCATAATAGACATGCATGGGAATTTAGAATTTTTGATTTGAAATATCTTTTTATTTTATTATTTTTTTTTACTATGCTTGGTCAAATTTGTGTAATAAATCCACAAACAAGGCAAGCTTATTATAGAAATTGACTTAAATACAGTAATAGATTTAAAATCCTTCTGGCCACAGGTAACAAACTCTTTTGATGTCATTAGTCAACTGGATCTGAGAGGTTTTTAAAATGTGAACCAAGGAGTCACATACCACACAAATCTACCCTAAAATTCAGGAAGCAAAAGAATGTTTCATTGAATATTTTCTCATATATTTACTAAAAGTCGAGCTATGTTTAGGGTAAACATAAATATGACACAAATTTTTCAAAGTGGTAGATATAGATTGATAGCTATATACAAACTATTATAAAATACCTAAAGATTGTAGACATATATGTGTCTGTTTAACATTTATTTAGTGAATTAGTAAAGACAACACAAAAGTAGACTTTCAGTTTTTTATTCTATATATTTAAACTCCATCCTCCCCAATTTCAAGTGCCAGTTCCCTGAGACAATAAAGCCTTTTAGGGTTTCACTTGTCATCAGTTCAAGACCATATGGGCATCTGTTCCAAAGCTATTATTAAAATTGCTGAAGATGTTCTCTGACATCCTCTTGCAGAGTCAAACAGTCATTTCCCTTTCCGTAGACTCTTGTTCCTTATTTGGAAGTACTCAATAATAAGCAAAGTAAGAAGCAGCAAAAGCAGGATCCCTCTGAAATGGCTGAGCAGTGTTCAATCTGGTGGCAAAAAGTAAGTAAATAAATAAGTAAATAAAATTAAGCTGGTGATGAGACATCACTTACATACACACTCCGGAACCAAAGCAAGCCTATCCACTCTGAGACCTCACAGTAAGGCACATATTATTGTTTTTTTCTGTCTAAAGGGAAGGGTTGACTCTACTTAGCAGCAACCACACCATAGGGAGGTACAGCCTGAATAGCTGTAATTTGTGGTTCCATGTGAAAGTCTGATGGCTTTGTGCTGGTGGATGGGGCAGTGGTGAGATTTCTAGGCATAACAGCAGTGAGGTCCAGAAGATTTCTCTTGAGACTCACAGCCAGTATCGATGCCCGATCCCTCTGACTCACTCTCTTGCTCCTTTTTGAAGGATGCTTTTGTTATGTCTTAGACATTTGTGGCCCAGTTTAAGTCCTTCCTCCTTTGTGAAGTCTCCTCCAGAAGAAGCATCTTATTGAAAGAATGTAGGCTTTAGAGCTGAGAGAACACCATTTCCTCTGCCACACCAACTGCTAGCTAGGGAGCCTTAGGCAAGTAAACAAAGTCCCCAAACCTGCTCAACAGGGGAAAGAATAGATCCACTTCTCAGAGTTGTTGTAAAGATCATAGGTAATGTTAACTGTGCAAGCTGAATGAGCACATGAGGTTCCTTGTACTAGCTTCTCTGCTTTTGTGTATGTTTGTCTATTTCCATAATAAAAGGTATTGTATATAGAACATCTAGCACACAGTAGAACATTCTTATTTCCCCTTACCTCCCCACTGTTTCGATCTTCTCTCCTCTTCAGAGCTTTCATGGTACCCATTCCAACCCTTCAGTTGAGAGTGTCTCAGGCAGGGAGTGTTGAAGGAGGCCTGGGAACCCAGAATTCTGCCTCTACACTCAACTGCTCTTTGGTGAAGCTGTCAAGACAACATGGATGCCTGGGACAGAGGAGAGACCCCAGTAGGTACCAGCTCACCACAGAATTGGCAGGGGTCCTTTCTTCCAAGAGAGAGCAAACCTGGATCTCTCCTTTGGGATTACATCCTAATTTCATTATTATTGTTCATTATTATTATTGTTTGCTGTGCTGGGGTTGAAATTGAGGGCCTTGCCCTTGCTAGGCTCTCTCGCATGACCCATACCTACTGTCCTTTTTGCTTTAGCTATTATTCAGTTAGAAACTCCTGCTTTTTGCCCAGGCCAGCCTCAGACTATGATCCTCGAGTGCATCTTAAGTAGCTAAGATTATAGACATGTGCCACTAAGCCCAGCTTGTTCTTTGAGATAGAGTCTTGCTAACTTTTTTCCCAGGCTGGTCTCAAACCTTAATCTTCCAATTGCTGCCTCCTGAGTAGTATAAGCACCATACCTGGATATTATGTCTTAATTATGCATTTATAGATACTTCAACTCTCCTAATGAGAAAAAATAACTTGAAGAGAAATTTTAAAAAAGGAGGCTACCTTTTCCCAGGACCACAGGCAGAGCTAGTATCTAGATGCTCCTTCTATGCTACCACAGAGAAAGCTCTTTTCCCTCAACAGGGGAAGACACCCTACTCTTACTAGGGAACTTTGCTCTTAAGGAACAAGCTGGAAAGTGAGTAGTACAGGAGTCACAAGGAACAAAAAAGAGAACTCTTCAAGAGATTCCAGTTCTATTCCCTCGTTTCTTCATTCCTCCTCTCCACCGTGGCCCAGGAAAATGTTCTCTTCTTCAATACTCTCTTCCTGGGAAGAGGCAGAGGACGAGGCAGAGGACAAGGCAGGGATGTGGAAGGAACTTTGAATTCTTCCCAGAAGACACAGAAGCCTCTTCAGGAGAGGCTATTTGCTTGGCTTCTGTCAGATGCCAGGGAAGGACATTTGAGTAGAATTAAAGGACCAGTGAAGTGGAGAATGTGGTGCTTGATGGCGAAGTGCTTTTAAGTCTCGCCTCTCCCTCTTCTCCTTCTGCCCCTGTGCAAACTTCTTGCCCTCTTCATCTGGGCAGATTGACCGATGAAGCAGGTGTTCTTTCCCGTAGCAACAGTGTAAGATACCAACTATACATAACCTTATATGTAAGATTCCTGCAGGAACCCTTACTTCGGTCCCATCCCATTCCCCATTGTAAAAATCCCAAGAAAGCCTCTGTTCCCTTTTCTCCTAGTCATTTTTGGATGGTTTGGAAAGTCTTTCCTGCCCCTCCCAAAGAAACCTCCATTAGATAAGTAATAAACCTTTATGTTTTCTTGGTGTGTAGATAACATTATCAGTCTCAACATCTGAATCAAATTTGGGGGGAAGGTACATCCTGTTTCTAAAAATGGCTTCCATAGGAATAAAAAGGAAGGAGTGGGCAATATTAGCATTAATGATTTCTGGGTGATAAGACTGAGTTTTTTCTTGTTATTTATCAGCTTATTCTAATGCAGATATTGGAAAATTTTATGTGAAGGTCCATGTAGTAAATATTTTTGGCACTGTCTGCCATTTATCTTTATTCATCACTAATCTTGTAGTGTAAAAAATAGCCATAGATATTATATGAACAAATGGATGTGTGTATATTCCAATAAAATGTTATTTTCAAAAACAGATAGATGGTCATATTTGGCATGTAGGTAATAGTTTGCCAACCCCTGCTATAATATTTATGTTCTGAAAGTTTATTACTTGCATAATTAAAGGTGTAAATATTTATAAAAATTTTTAAAGTGGGAAGCACTGAAATCTGAAGTCCCAATGTTTGACTCTTTGGAGGAATGATAAAAGGTGATCATTAGAGCTGTCACTTTCCTTATCTATGGTTGGCTGACTTCTAGAAGAGAAGTCTTAGAGTCCTAGATTGTCCTAGGTGAGATTGGGTGAGATGCTAAGACTCTGATTCTACCCAAATGAATAACTCCTGTGGTGTTATAATTTATAATCTAGAACACACATCCTTAAAGAAATTAATTGAGCCCATCCTCTAGCAGGTATAAAATGACTCTGAGTATCTTGAAGAAAACATCTGATAAATTCAACATAGTATCATTGAATGACTATGACTTCATTTTTGTTTCTCCTGAATTTAGGCTTTCCAGTAAAGTTTTGGTGACAGTCCAGGGAGCATGTAGAAGGGTGAGATGGGCTCAGCACCTTACCCAGCCACTCTAATGAATTCCTACCACTGTTCACATTTCATGAAGGAAAAATACTGATCCGCTTTCCAAAATGCTGCTTTGGCCCTGGTCAAGTCCACAGGCTTCTAACTAACTTTTCTAAAATGTGTTTCTCTAATCAGCAGGTTGGCTATGAAGGAGACATGGAGAGTGGCAGAAATTGTCTTCCTGTTGGGAGAACAGAGGCAGAGCAGGTGCTTGAACGTGAGAATGTCAGAGCTCAGAATGAAGGCAATTACTCTCTCCCATGTAGCTCAGCAGGGAAGAGAAATTAGCAAGGAAAAGGAAGGCAGCTGCTCTTCCCTGCGCATCACAGGCAGCTGCGATGAGAGGGTACCACAGACACCTGGGCACACACAGCCTGTGCTGGCCTTAGCAGGCCTCATGAACCTGCCGAGGGTCCTGCCAGATGTTCTGCAGGGGCCTGTGCCAGTAAGGAGCTGGGAGGAGACTAGTTGCTTCTGGACTTTGCAGAAAAATAAGGACGCAAAACAAGGAGTAGGATGCTTAATCATTTTCCCAGTTGGGGCATTTTTCAAAATCAGAAGTAACACGAAGGAATTGCATATATATTCTCTTCTTCTTGACAGTCATCCATCTACACTCAATTTTTACCCAAATCAAGGACAAAAATAGTGGTTTATTACATTTTCTAGTAAATAAGCCAAAAGATAGGGGCCCCAATCCACTACCAAGGGAGAATGTAAAACATTTTACTAGGATGGCCTCTGTTCAGATTTCTCTCAGTGAGGGACAATCAATTTAGACTATCAACCCCAGCTGGATCTTGGTGATCAGGAAGGGTCAAGAGGTTCTTGGAGCTACCCTGCATGGAGACTCCTAGTTCTCCATTTTTTGCACTGGCAGCATAGTAAGGGTTAAGAGGAGGCCACTGTACTACTGGCCCAGAGGCAATGGGGATTTCTGTGTGGCTAGACAATCCTGTGCTGGATAATCAGTTTCTAGAACTCTTGTGCTTCAAAATAATAAATGAGCACTCCACAGAGGCCTGGAATGATTCAGTTCCTACCTGTGTAGGTGACTGCATTAATTAGCTCAGTGCTATAATAAACTCCCAGGTCTCAGCCTACATTTTTCTCATGTGTGTGAAATTCTAATGCAGATTTTCTTGGTTGGCAGGAGACTCTCCTTTATAAGGCCCTTCTCTGCAGAGAATGGAGCTCATTGGTAAAGCACTTGACTAGAATGTGCAAGATGTTGCGTTTATTAACCAGAACTGCAATAAACAAACAAAACCCCAACAAACAAAACACACATGGCTGTTCAGAGAGCTTGGATCCTTCTACCTGATGGCTCCTACCTCTTTTAGCGTCTCAGGGTCCTCTTTCAGTCACTGACAGATGGGAAATTAAGTAAGGAGAGGCATATCTTTTTATCCATTCAGACTCAGTAGGGACACAGGTTACTTCTGGTCATGTTCCATTCATGAAAATTAGTTCGCCAGCTAGGCAACTGTAACATGCAGTCCCTGGTTTAAGAAGTCACTGCCAGCAGCAAACAGACCCTCTAAGGAGGGTGCACATTAATAGTCCTCCAACCCCACTGAAGCTGCCTGCTGCTGCTGCTGCTCACATCTAGGATGCCCACCTGTGCTACTGCTTCTCAGTGCCCTCTATCTTCAGAAGTCCCTCAGGTAAAGAGATATTTCTGCACACACTTCATTCTAAGCTAAAGGTAGACAAGTATCTGGGATGGGAAGGCCAGCCTGATTGTTTTAACAATCCACAATGATAATACCTGTAGTAGGGCCACGGGGTCTTGGGGATTGGGAAGGGAGAGGACAGATTCAATGATCTGCTGAATGAGAAGTACAGTCTGCAAACCTAAGGGACATCAATGTCAACTGAAGGCAGTCTAAGACAGCCTGGAGAACAGAGCTCTTCATGCAGTCATTGTTCTGTGGTGAGACTCTAGAGTTTCAATTTCTTTACAACAAATGCAGACAATCAGATAAACACACAAACAAACAAAAAACTTGTAACAATCTCATTTAAGATTTGAATGTGACTGCAAACATATTAAAAAGCTCAGTCCAGCCCTGGAATCCCCAGTGCATTCTGACCTATTTTAATACATCTCTTCTAAGAAGTTTATCATTTATACTTTTCATTTCCAAGATCTTACCCAGGGACATTACATTTTTAGGCATTAAAAAAAGTTTCCAAATCTTTTTGGATATATTCTCTCCTTATTCCTCAGAAACTTACTGTGGTCTAGAAAGTTCTCTCAGTGTTTCTGATGGTACCAGAAGAGGGCCCAGAAGATCTCATGTTCAAGTGTTCCCAGATGCCCCAAATGTCCTGATTCTCAGGATCTTTTTCATCTCTTTTATGAACTATCTCACCCAAGGAATTCATGTTGAAAAGACCTTTTAGACACTAAGCAATAAAGCATTTCATGATTATAAGAAATATATATTTGGTCTTTGACTCCAGTTCCTGACCACTAAGTTTTTAAAACTTTGGCATTTCTACAATGATGGGGGTGTATATCTGTAATTAAGAACAAGTTCCTTTCAACCTTACATGAGTTTATTCTGATAAGGTGATTCTTGGTGAGTTCTAGACAACTTTAGGATAAAGGCTGGTTGCCAGATGGAGAGAGACTAGAGTATGAAGTTAACCAGCAATGGCCAATGATCAAATCAATTATGAAAACTCCTAAATGATGGAGCCTGGAGAGCTTCCAGGTTTACTGAACATACAAAGTTGCCAGGAGTTGGTGCACACAGAGAACACAGAAATTCCTCACTTCCTTCCCCATATCTCACCCTATAATCTCTTCCATTCAGCTGGTCTAGAATTGAATCCTTTATGATAAAATAATAATAGCAGGTATAACACTTTTTTGAGTTCTAAGAGCCATTCTTCCAAGATATTGTACCTGAGGAGGGGGCTGTAGGAGCTCCCAACTTTATAGATGGTCAGTCAAAACTACAGATAACTAAGATTTGCGACTGACATCTCAAGTGGAGGAGGTCTTATTCTTGTGGGTCTGAGTCCTTAACCTGTAGGGTCTTCTAACAGGTAACATTAGAATTGAATTGAATTTTATGACACTAGTTGTTATCTAGAGAGTTAGAGGATGAGTTTGTGCGGGAGAAAATTCATAAAAACAGACAAATCAATCACCAGCTTCCTACCCCATTCCCTCCCTTCAAATCCTCCAACAGCAATGGGTTAGAAAAAGTTTTCTTTAAACAAATGTCATGTACAACTTACCTGAGTAAACCATCAGCACAAAAAGAGGAAAGATCTATACAAGTCATAACACTCTCCCTAGAGCAAAATCTTTCTGAGGAAAGACACCTGAACACCTCATTGTAGCTGACAATGGAAGGAATGAGCATCTACTACAGAGGACCGTGATCATTAGTCAAAAAGAATCATAACTCTCAAAATCACACATACCCAAAAGTTGAAGTTTGCCTCTGTGCTTTCCTTAGGGAGAGAGGAAATGTTTCCTTCCTGCTGCTCTATCTACAGTGGACTTTTTTGTTCTGATTCTTGAGATACATTCAGCATAACTGAATATGTAGAATATAGACTCTGAAGCCCATCAGCCTGTGTTCAAAATCTGTAACACTCACATACTAGCTATGTGACTTTGAAAAAACAACACATTAGTCAGTTTTCCGTTACTATAGTGAAATACTTGAGGCAAGTTACTTTTGATATTAAAAGTTTTAGAGGTTCAAGAGAGGAATCTGCATATGCTCATTCTAGTGAGGGGCCCATTGACTGTGTCACATCATGGGAGATGGCAATGGTGGGAGTGCATGTGGAAGCAAGTAAACACATTGCCATATAGGAAGAAAGAGATGGGTTGGGCAAGCTCAACTTTTGTAACAGAATTCAGTCCAGTGGGCCAATATTCCCTTCAAAGGCAGTCTGCCAATGACCTAAGGGCAACCACTAAGACCCTACCTCTCAAAGGCTCCATTGCCTTCCAATACTGCCATACTATACTATATCTCCCACAAGCAAACCATAGCAGTACTTAACTCTGCCTAAATTACCTTCCTGTAAAATGTAGCTAATAACATGACTTATGGGTTTTTTTATGAGGATTGAAAATGTTGACAATATAATACACTCTGAACTTAATTAGTACTGTACAAGCCTTTACCGTTTTGTAATGCACACTGTTTATCAGGACTGGTCTACCAACTAGTGGTTAGAAATCAGCCAGACAGTCAATGAATCCTTTCTTGGCTTTGCATGCTTTCCAAAATCCATAATCTGGATTTGGCTCACTTTGGTTTACTTTTGTCCAGAGGGAGAGGGGTGACTGGTAGTAGAAACTGTGCTATCATGTGACCTCTGCACCTGATGATTGACTGGTTTGCTGTACCCCTGATCTTTTATTCAAACCCAGGCTACATTTGAGAGTCCAATAGTGTTAAATGGAATGGTATACCCTGTCAACAACAATAAACCAAGAATGCCTTAGACAAACCGGGGCATACACTTAAAATCATCCTAATTACTTCTGATTTGATGCTTGGCTACTTGACTTGTTGCAGTCCTAAGATAGCAAGAGTGACCTTCAACACAAAAGTACCTGACACACTTTATAGTTTATGTTGTTGACTCCTTTCAACATCTTTGTGAGATAAATTTTAGTCTTTCTCCCATTTTATAGATGAGATAATAGAGGTTTATTGATGTGCTAAAGTTATGTAAATAGTTAACAGTTGCATTATTTCTAGTTTATAGTCACCCTTTATTCTCTGAGATCACCCAATTTCTGAACATCTTCAACAACTTTGGAAACCATTTGACTGAACTGTCTGGTTCATGTTTCCTATGCACCATATGTTTATCTAGTCCTCAGCCAATGACTGGTCCAGGTTTTGTGTCAATGACACGAAAGTGTTTGTGTCTATAAAACTAAGTTTAAAAATTGTAAATACAGATTCCTGAGATATTTTGGGGGGACATAACATAGGGAAACAGTTTGTGGAAGGAAGAACTTGAAACTCTGTCTCTGCCAACCATTATCTGTGAGACCTCACTCAAAGTTCTTATATTCTTTACACCACAGTCGTATTGCCTGTATACACTCCTCAAATTTTGAGCTTTTCTTCATCAGTAAAGTGGGAATAATAATATTGCTAAGATATTGGATTAAATGATACTTTAAGGAAAGAGTTAGGAGATAGTAAGTGCTAATAATAGCAATTACTATTATGATTATTACTTGTACAGTCAAGAGAATGATCTTTGAGATGGGTAAACAAATGGATGCACAAATTATCAATCACCTGGAGACCCTAAAAAGAAACATCCTTTTCTTCCTACTTTAAAAATGTATCCTATACTTGCATAAATATGCAAAGATGCATACATAGGATTTTCCTCATTACGATATTTGTAAATACAGAAAAGAAGTTATTTTTTACTTTGGCTAGTTGACTCTAGTGTCTCTCACACTAGTTAATCTGATTATGTAAAAATTGAAACATTGTAGGTCTGGTGACAAGATGTCTGACTAAATCACCTTAATAGAGAGTTTTAGCCACACCAAGAAATAGATCTGAGCCAGAAGCAAACCTAGAGCCCTAGAAAAGTCCCCTAGAGTCTCCTAGAAGACTGCCAGAATTATAAATCTCCCTCCTAGACTTCTCTGTGACAAAAGTCAATGGAAAACTACTAATGACTTACACTCTTTAAGGATGAAGATAGTGGACTCTATACCAGTCAAGAACTACCTCCAGAACTACCTCCAGCCAAGGTGCTTGAAAAGGTAAAAGATTATGGAATGATAATAAAAGAAGGCAGTTATAAGTACACAGCATTATCGTGTGACACATGGAAGAAGTAGTTCTAAGCATTTCTTCCATATTTTGATCTAAATATTTTTGTGCATATATTAGCTTCCTTGTCTTTTCCTTTCCTATTCCCCTCATATAAGATGTGCTAACAGTAGTTAGCCTTATAGCTCCATATGTAAATTGCAAGCTATTAAAAAGGGAGAGTAACTTAGAAGAAAGACTGTCAGCCATATATGGGTAAAATGACTTTGTATCCTCTTTTGTGGAGAGGATGAACAGGTCCTCTGAAGGATGAAGGATAGTGGCATCATGTTAGGTATAAACAAGATTTTCCTTTGTCTTTATTTGGAAGTGATATATGTTGAAAGAAAAGTGTATGGGAGCCATGTGGACAAGGGGTAGACTGTGGTAGCTTTGAATTTTGTCATCTTTGTTAAGCTGGAATTGTATTTCTCAGAATACCCTTTTCTGTATGACTCTGAATGAGCGTTAGTCACAAGAGATAATTATATGATGCTTGGGAAGTGGAAGTTAAATAGCTGCTGTTTTGTGTTCTGATGGTCGTTGTAAAGCACTGTGACAGCTTGTGTATGTTGCTGCTGAACTGCAGACTCATGTTGTTCATGTGGAGCAGCAACTCCTGTTCCCACAAGATCTTCCTCTTCATATCCCTGGACCCAGAGTGAATGAAGGTGTCAGCTTCTGCAGCTCAACCACATCTTCAAGATAAGAATAACTGAAAGACAATCATGGATTCTAGTCTGTCCTTGTTCTCTCTTACTTTTGTAGGTCTAGGTTTCTCTTACTTGGTCTAGGTTTCTGCTATCACAGCTTAACCTATAATGATTTGAGCCAAGCACCAGGCTCAACAGTCTTGTGGGAAGTTCTTTACTACCTCTACAATTATAGAATTTATAATCTCTATTAATAATCCCTTGGTCTATAACACTCAAAGTGGTTCAGCTTCTCTGATCAAACTCTTAACACTGTGATTTTGCTTGTCACTTAAAATCATGTTCTAGGTAATATCATAAGGAAAACTATGTTTTTCACAAGCTTTGATGCTGGAAAAGACTTGAGACAATGTCTAGTTGAATGAGTCTGATACTTTTTGTTTCACTGCTATTCAGCTTTCTCTGAGACCCCTTCTGGACTCAGCAGTGGGACTTTGGACTTCATACTGAGGCTTTTCTTCTCTGTTTGACTAGAAAACTTCATGTTTGCCCATTTCATGTTGGGATTCTATTCAGCTTTCTTTTGCTATCAGAGAAGGACCTTGTCTAGCCCCCTTATTTCACAGATAGGAAACTTTAGGGACAAAGAGTCTCAACGTTAACAGTTAACTACTGAATGAGGTTCAGTGAGATCTCAGACTATGGAGCTCCATCCAAGGATTTATCCCATGCACTCACTGTGTTAAGATGCATTGGCTGTCCCAAAAGAACTCATGTTATATCACAAGAGGAGTGAAATGTGGATAGATCAGCTTTATAGCTAACCTTGACAGAACTAAATCTAGGATACTGTTGTTCCCTACAAGATACTCATTATCAGTCTTTCCAGGTTTCTATACCAGGTCCTGAATGAAAAAGAAAGAGACATTCAGAAGTTATTTATTTCCCTATTTAACTGAGATAGTTTTTTTTTCTTAAAAAAGAGGCATCTTGTTCCCTTTAAATCCACTTAGACAAAAACTAGATGTTATTGACAGAAGGCCTGTGATATGCATCTCAGGTTTTATATGGGGATTTTCATTTTGTCACATCCAGTTTAAGCCACCAGCCTAATTTAATTACAATTAATGAATCACCATTTACCCTGAAGCAAAACCAGGTTTTCTTGCTGAAGAGGTGTTCAGTGCATAGCATTCAAATTCATGACCTAGACCTCAAATTAACAGGCTGTCCATTAAGAATGGATGAGTGGCTTTGAAGACTGCATTTATCAGTTGTCGACAGTGGTCTCTTGCAGTCCCCAGTGGTCCCTTTGGAAGAAAAAATCAGAACAGGGAGGCACTGAAAAGAGAATGTCCAGGGCTACATAGTACAAAATGGGGTTTCATTAAAGCACAGCTTTGTCCTTGTAGGGGTAGATTCTATGAAGTGGTGTTTAGTCTTTCTTACCCTGGTTATGAGAGGAGACTTTGTCTCAGCTGCAGCATTTTCTGTATACAGAAAAAAAATCAAACTGCGAGAAATTGGATCCTTCCCATGGCAGGCGATGCTTCCATCCTATATCCAACTCCTAGGGTTTTATTGTTGGGAAAATGATAAGGGAATATAAGAGACAGAAGTGCATTGGATGACAAGGTCAACTTTCATGTTCAATGGAACCCTGGGAAACTGAATGTCTGAGAACAAAGACTTACCTGACTTTTAAGTCAAAATATAAGTATACATCTTCCATTCACAGTTCATTCTGGAAGAACTTGGTGAGCACCTACTATGTGCCTAAACCTTCAGCTATTTGGATAACATGACCAAGGAATGTAATATTCCTTGTAAATAGGAGGGTTATAGATACTTGGGCTGGGATGAGAAGGAGATTCATCTTGTAGGGTTGTTAGTCATGACATGTTTCCAGGGTTGATTATTCAACTGGTTTATTTGGATGATTTGGTGGCTCTTTCCTTTTTCCATTGCTACTTTAGTCAAAGATGGTATGATTCTATGACGGAAAAGGGTCATTCCTAGGGAGAAGCTATGGGGCCTCCAGATAGGAACTCTGATGGTGTAGGACTCAGAGCCCTAAGGTGGGCCAGATAGATACATCAGGGGAATGTATTGGGTGTTACTTTGACCCTGAAAGTTGATAAGACCCGAGAGGAGGTAGTCATTCTTGATGCTGACTTCAGAATGTACAAAGTCAGCCTGTAGCTGAGCCCAGGGCACTGCACTGTCAATGGTTGGATTCCATAAGGAGTGAACAGGAACAATCACTGGGCATGACTTCATTTTCAGAGTTCAATGAGCATATGGGTGGCTGTGGTTGCTTTTAGTGCAGCTTTGCTCTCTACCAATCAATCCCCAACTTGACTGCCACAAGTTTTGCCCTTTCATCTTACTTCAATGTGGTGGTGGTGATTCCCACATATGTGTGCCCTTAAGTCCCTAGTCAAAGGGTCCTCAGGAGCCTTTACCAGATTCCTGATGTTTCATTTCTCCAAGTCTCTGACCCAGCTCTGTTTCTTAAAAGAATCTTATAAGAACCTTCCAATATCTATCTTTGCTGCTTTCCTATAGTCACTCCATAAACAACTTCTCTCTTTAGGTGGACCCTGCTGCCTCTATTTCAAATTCTTTGGTAATAAGTGAGAATGATGAGCTGCATAGCTAAGGAGAAATGCACAACTCTGAGAAATGAAATTCATGAGGACCCAACTCAACCTCTTCCCTGAAAGCCTTCTTAAGTATTCCAGGCCAGCATCTCCCTTCTATTTCTAACATTGCTTAGTACTGTAGGAACTGTCTGAAGGTTATGCCATAACATTTGTCACAAACCTAGTCATTTAACTGGGAAAAACACTACCTGTGGGACCATATGGAAGCAAATAACCTGGTTCTTACCCTCAAATAGTTTACGATCTTGTTGCATCATCATCAACGCATACTCAGTTAAATAGCATAGCAACAATGCTAGTGTTCTTACAGAATAAAATACGATAAATCCAGTTAACACCTTCAACCTAAAGTATGGCATGAGTTGGGTGGAGGCAAAGAGACTGGGTGGTCAAAATACATTTTCTAAGAGTGACTTAAGTTTGTCCAAAGGGAGACTGAGAAAGACATCAGGAAGATTCAAGTTTCCATGACACTATCACATCATAGTCTCTGCTTATCAAATGTGTCAGTATTGTCTCCTCTGCTGGGCTACAAGTTTTGAAGGTAGACACCCTATCTAGTCTTCTTTCTAAAGCTTTGTCTTCTATATCAGCTTCAGTGAAGAACACAATGTCTTGGAGTAAATTCCAAAGACACACACTGAAATGAACTGAAGTGAATCAAATGAGGTCACACAGGCCCTGAGGCATTGGTTCTGGGCTCGTCCACATTGGAGAAAGCTCCAGGTCTAAGTCAGTTTGAATGAAATGGGATTTCCAGACAGCAAAGTCACCTGGCCTCTTACAGGAAAGGCAAACTTTCATTTCTTTAAGTAACTACAGCATGGCCAGAAATTGTCCCTTCTAGTAAACCCAGAAGGGTCTGTGCTAATAATTTTTGCAATAATTATCATCTGATTAGCATTTGCTCCAAGGTAGAAGCAGACCATTCATGGACTCTCACTTTCCTAGACATCTTGTAAGATCTTGTACCTAAATCATTTTAAATTGTTTTCCTTAAAGAGAGCCTTCCAAATTGTATTGGCTTCAGTCCCAAGAAAATTTGCATTTCCCTCTGCAATTTGATATTTTAAAATTCATTTATTCACATGTGCATACATTGTTTGGGTCATTTCTTTTCCCTGCCCCCTGCCCCCATCCTCTCCCCCTCACCCCCATTGCTTCCAGGCAGAATATGTTTTGCCCTTATCTCTAATTTTGTTGAAGAGAAGACATGAGCATAGTAAGAAAGTCAAAGCATTTTTGCTAGTTGAATTAAGGGTAGCTATACAGAAAGATTCCTAGCATTTCTTCCATGTACAAATGTGTTACAACCCAAGTGGATTCATCTCTAACTGATCTTTATACTGGTTCCTGATCACCTTCTTGTGTTGACCTCTGTCGCTTTAAGGTTTCTGTATTAATTCCTCTGGATTGAGGACATCAAATGCTTTCATGTTTTGGGTTTTCTACCTATCCCCATATCTCCTGTGTGTGCTCTCTCCTTGTCATGTGACCCAAATCCAACCACATTGCTGTATTTGCCCTAGATCTAAAGTCCACATATGAGGGAGAACATACGATTTTTGGTCTTCTGAGCCTGGCTAACCTCGCTTAGAATTATGCTTCATTTACTTATGAATGATAACATTTCATTCTTCTTCATGGCTGAGTAAAATTCCATTGTATATAAATACCACATTTTCCTGCTCTATTTGTCAGTATTGGGGCATCTTGGTTGTTTCCATAACTTGGCTGTTGTGAATAGTGCTGCAATAAACATGGGTGTGCAGGTGCCTTTGGAGTAGCCTGTGTTGCATTCCTTTGAGTATATCCCCAGGAGTGGGATTGCTGGATCATATATGGCAGATCTACGTTTAGATTTTTAAGAAGCCTCCAAGTTTTTTTCAGGTGGTTGTACTAGCTTGCATTCCCACCAGCAGTGTACAAAGGTTCCTTTTCCCTCAAATCCTCACCAACACCTGTTGGTGGTGTTTTTGATGATGGCTATTCCAACAGTGTTGAGGTGGAATCTTAGTGTGCTTTTGATTTGCATTTCCTTTATGGCCAGAGATGATGAACATTTTTCATGTGTTTTTTGGCCATTTGAATTTCTTCTTTTAAAAAAGTTCTTAGTTCAGTTGCCTGTTTCTTTATTGGTTCATTGTTTTTGAGAGAGTTTACTTTCCTAAGTTCCCTATATATTCTGGTTATCAGTCCTTTGTATGATGTATATCTAGCAAATATTTTCTCCCACTCTGTGGGTGGTCTCTTCAGTTTAGAGATCATTTCTTTTGTTGTACAGAAGCTTTTTAATTTTATGAAGTTCAATTTGTCCATTCTTTCTCTTCGTTGCTGAGCTGCTGGGGTTCTATTGAGGAAATCCTTGCCTATACCTATTACTTCCGGAGTGTTTCCTGCTCCCTCCTGTACTAACTTCAGAGTTTCGGGTCTGATATTAAGGTCCTGATCCTTTTTGAGTTGATACTAGTACATGGGTCTAGTTTCAGTTTTTTGCAGATGGATAACCACTTTTCCCAGCAACATTTGTTAAAGAGGCAAATGGAAAACATACTATTTTCCATTGTATGTGTTTGGCCCCTTTGTCAAAAATAAGGTGGGTATAGTTGCGTGGATTCATATCCGGGTCATATTCTGTTCCACTGATCTTCATATCTGTTTTTTTGTGCCAGTACCATGCTGTTTTTATTGCTATTGCTTTGTAATATAGTTTGAAGTCAGGTATTGTGATACCTCCAGCATTGCTCTTTTTGCTGAGTATTGCCTTGGCTATTCATGGTCTCTTGTGTTTCCAAATGAACTTTAGGGTAGATTTTTTTGCATGTTTTTTAATGTTGTTTTGTTGTTGATCTCTAGTTTTAATGCATTATGATCAGATAGAATGCATGGGATTATTTCTATTTTCTTATATTTGCTGAGACTTGCTTTGTGCCCTAAGATAGGATCAGTTTTGGAGAAGGTTCCATGGGCTGCTGAGAAGAATGTATATTGTGCAGAAGTTGAATGAAATTCTGTAGATATCAACTACGTCTAGTCTATTTTATCTATGGTATAATTTAGTTCTAGAATTTCTTTATTGGTTTTTTTGTTTGGATGACCTATCTATTGGTGATAGGGGGGTTTTAAAGTCTCCCACTACCACTGTGTTGGAATTTATATGTTTTTAGGTCCTTCAGAATAAGTTTGGTGAAATTGAGTGTATTGACATTGGGTATATGTAAGTTGATAATTGTTATTTCCTTTTGGTGTATTTCCCCTTTTGTTAGTATGGACTGTCCTTCTTTATCTCATTTGATCAATGTAAGTTTGAAGTCTACTTTGTCAGAGATAAGTATTGCTACTCCTGCCTGTTTTGGGGGGCCATTGGCTGGGTAGATCTTCTTCTAGCCTTTCATCCTCAGCCTGTGCTTATTTCTGTAGGTAAGATGGGTCTCCTGTAAGCAACAGATTGTTGGATCTTCCTTTTTAATCCAGATTGTCAAACAGTGTCTTTTGATGGAGGAATTAAGCCCAGTTAACATTCATTGTTAATATTGATAGGTATATGGTGATCCCTGTCATTTAGTTGTCTTTGTTGTTTAAGGGTTTGATTGTGTGCAGCTGAATCAATGTTACTCTCTACTTTCTTGCCTTTTCTTCACCTGTGGTTTGGTACTGCCCACCCTGCCCTTTTGTGGTTATGTTGGGTTTCACTTTCTGTGTGCAGAATCCCTTGAAGAATCTTTTGTAGTGGTGGCTTTATTGTCATATATTGTTTTAGTTTCTGCTTATCATGGAAGACTTTTATTGCTCCATCTATTTTGAATGATAGTTTTACTGGGTAGAGTATCCTAGGGTTGAAGTTATTTTCATTCAGTGCCCAGAAGACCTCACGCCATGTTCTTCTTGCTTTTAATGTTTCTGTTGAGAAGTCTGCTGTGATTTTGATGGTTTACCTTTGTATGTTACTTGTTTTTTCTCTCTTACAGCCGTCAATATTCTTTCTCTATTTTCTATGCTTGCTGTTTTAATGATAATATGTCATGGTGTAGTTCTATTTTGGTCAAGTCTGTTTGGTGTCTTGGTGGCTTCCCATACCTGAATGGGCATAGTTTTCTCTAGATTTGGGAAATTTTCTGTTATTATTTTGTTGAATATATTATGAATTCCTTTTGCTTGCACCTCTTCCCCTTCTTCAATGCCCATGGTTCTCAGGATTGGTCTTTTGATGGAATCGGTGAGCTCTTGCATATTCCTTTCACAGGTCTTGAGTTGTCTGACTTATCGTTCTTCAGTTTTTCCTTTAATTACCATTTCATCTTTCTGTTCTGAGATTCTGTCTTCTGCTTGTTCTAGTCTGCCAGAGTGGCCTTCCATTTTGTTTTGTGTTTCTGTTTCATTCTTTATCTGAGGTTTTCCATATCATTGGTCACTTCCACTTTAATATTGTCAATTTTCAGCCTTAATTCATTTATCTCTATATTTATGGTATTCTCTATTTCACTTCAGTGTTTATTTAGGGCTCCTATGATTTCATTTATTTGTTTGTGTGTTTTCTCATATTCTTTATTTTTGTTGTCTTGGAATTTGAGTGCCTCCATACATTTTGGTTGACCATGTCCAGGATTTCCTTCTTTCAGAATGTTCTTGTGGGCCTCGTTGGGTTCCTTGGTATTTTTTATCTTTGTTTTGTTGGAGTCTGCATCTGGGTATCCGTATTCTTCATTTCCCTCTGAATCCTGACCTAATTTATTTTTGGGAGGAGAATGGTTTCCATCCTATTTTTGTCTTCCCATCATTCCCCTTGGTACTGTTTCTGTCCCTGGTCTATGTGTAATTTAGTATTAGCTGACTACAGTAGTAGAACTAACAAAACCAAGAAAGAAGGAGAAAAAAGAAAAAGCAAAAAAAAGGAGAACCAAAGAAATCAACAGGGAAATATGGTAGACAATCAGACAGTGAACAAGACAAATAAACACTTAAAAAAGAGAAAAAAGAAAAAAGAAAAAAATTTCTGGTTCAGGAATAGTAGAATTTCAGTCTTAGTATTTCTGGTGTTACTCCTTTAGCATCCGGTCCTGTTTGTCTGTGTCTCCTATGTAGGTTTAGAGGTGGTGTCTGGTGGTTTGGAGCCCTCCTGTGGTGGGCAGTGGCCAGTGTGCTGGTGGGCAGGTGGGCGGGCAGCAGTCTGGTGGGGTGGTGGCCTGGCGGGCTGTTGGGAAGTGGCCCAGCAGGCCATTGGGCAGTGGCTCAGCAGGCCTCCCCTTGCAATTGTTATTCCTGTTTTTCTCATGGAAGTCTCTCAACAGAAGATGAGATAAATTCTATATAATTTAGACTTTATCAAGAGTCCTAAAGAGGTTAACTGACTTGATTAAGGTCACACAGCATGTTGATAAAGATATGACTTTCACAAATGAGTTCCAGGACAGAGATGAGATTTTTTTTTCCTGCAGTACTGGGGTTTTAACTCAGGGTCTCCTACTTGCTATGCAGGTACTCTACTAGTTGAGTCACAGCCTCAGTCTTTTTTTTTCTTTTAGCTATTTTCTGGATAAGGTCTTGTATTTTTGCCAGGGCAGGCTTCAGACCGTGGTCCTTCTACCTATGCCTCCCACATATAGAAATGTACCACCATGCCTGGCTTGTTTGTTGAGATAGGGGTTTCACTAACTTTTTGTTCAGGCTGGACTTGAACCATGATCCTCTTGATCTCTGCCTCCCAAGTAGCTTAGATTACAGACACTTGAGTTATGCCCATACATCAGACATGGACTATTCTTAGAAATTATCTAAGATTGAATGCTGGAGACTTTTCAGTTCCTTTCCCAGAGATTGACAATAAGAACATAGCTCTGGGTAACACTATGTTCCTTTAAAGCTACTTTACCTGTAAGGTGAGAAGCCTGGGGTTTCCTGTCTGAGCCAGCAGGGCCAAGGGAACAGAAATGAAATGGAATTACATGGGTGTTCCATTGTTGCTTCAAATCTACCTCCTTCTCCACTTCAAACTGCAGCAGTGAAGGGGTAGAAACAGAGTGGGTAGAAATACTGACTTAATCCAAAGATGTGTGGGGCATCCAAACTTAGAGTTTCTGAGTTTCATTTTTTTCCTGTATCTTTTTTGTTCGAGGATGGTTTTAGAGTTTGGATATGAAGTGTCTTGCATAGGCTTATGGGTTGTAAACAGCTGGTGATGCTATTGAGAAGTGATTGGATAATGCAGGCACAAACCTTATCAATGGATTAAGCCTTGAAGAATTCATAGTCAAATGGACCACTAAGAGGTGGGGCCTAGTTGGAGGAAGTAGGCTGCTGGGGATGTGCTCTTGAAGGGTATGTATATCTTGTCCCTGGTCTGTCTCTCTCTCTCTGAGTTGAACAGCCTTCCTTTTCCTCATGCTCCTACTATTGCGATATTGTGCCTCACCTCAGGCCCAAAGTAATGGAGCCAGCCTACCATGGACTGAAACTTGTGAACTGGTTGAGACAAAATAATCCTTTCTTTCTTTCGGTTGTTTTTCTCATGCATTTTTATCACATCAATGAAAAGCTCTTAGGTGATTATGAACAAGAAAGAAGTGCTAACATGCAATCATTCATGAGTAGTTACTTGTCAAACATTTAGTCACCATCTCCTGTGAGATGCACACTGTAAAGGGACAGTTGAATGAATGAACGAATGAAATGTAATCCCTGAATTTCCACATGAATGAACATGTGTCATGTATTATGTTAAATCCTTCACATCTGTTACTTTATTTATTACAACTCTGTGATTCAGATGAATAATTCTGTTGTAATTCCCATTGTACAGATAATTGAGTGATTCTTTTCAATATCACATTGTTTTCCTGTACTGGAGTCAGTAATCAAATCCACTGCTGATTTTATAACATGAGCATTAATTACTTTGCTCTTTTGTTTCATTATCTTCTGATACAAGTAACAATAATTAAAGTAGTAATAATAATGTCTATGCTTATTAAATACTATATTTATATTTATAAACACTGGGATAATCACTTATAAAAATTATGTTTGTTTCTACCAAAAGTCTCGAAATACATGCTATTTTTTTCTCCATCTCACATATGGAAAAACTAAGGCTTAGAGGGAAACAACTAACTACTCATGAGTTGTTTTGATAATCTTGAATATGAACCACAAAAACAGTCACACAAAATCCATGTCACATAACTTTCCTTTGCCATTTTTGCCTTGACATTGGATTAAATTATAATGAACACAGATTTTTTTCTAATAATATTTAGAGAAGCAATTTCACAACAGAAGCTTCCTCAGAGATTGATGTCTCACAAATGAGTGTTCCTCTGTTTCTGGGGGCTTTTGTGCCATTTCCAACTATTATTTTTCATTTTCCTCTGCTAAGCAAGCCCCTAATTGGTGAATTCTCATCTAGTCACTTTCCTGGATGACAAATCACATTACTCTGAATTCCCCACTGAATTCCTAACTCTCATCAAGTCCAGTGGTGAAAAGCAACAAATGAAACTTTTAGTGTCTGTGTTCATGAGAGGGAGACTGGGCTTCCGAGTGCCCTGGTTGCCCGGTGACAAAGCCCCATGGCCTCTGGAGGCCTTGGCTCCCTGGGGTTGCTGTGGAATCTCAGATCAAGCAGAGATAAGTCTTGAAGATTTGGAGCTATATTAGTTTGCTATGACTTCCATAACCAATTACCAAACTTAGTGGCTTAAGGCAGTAGAAATTGATTCTCTCATAGTTTTGCAGGCCAGAAGTCCAAAATAAAGGTGTAGCAGGTCTGTACTCCCTCCTGAGGCTCTGGGGGAGAACCTTCCTTGCTTCTTCTAACTTCTGTCAGCTTCATGTGCCTCTGGTTTGAGATAGCATAACTTGTCTCTGCCACTGTCTTCACCTGGCTTTCTTGAACTTGTAGCCTACTTTGTTCATCCAAGATGCTCTCATCTTGCATCTCTTCATTACTATATGTTCACATGGAAAGTTTTTCCAAATAAGGCCACATTGACCAATACTAGGGGAAGGACTTGGACATACGATTTGGGGGATCACCATTCAGCCACTGCAGGGCTCACACAGAGTTCTCCCTGCTGACTGGAATGTTTGGTGTGGGAGTTACAGGAAGCTGAGGATATCATTAAAATTGCACAGACAATAACATGGTCTGGATGCTTATGTTCCCTCAAATCCATATGTTAAAATTTAACCCTTAGGTCAGTGGTGTTATGAGGTGGCACATTTGAAAGGTAATTAGGTCATGAAGGCAGAGCCCACTTGATTGGGATTAGTGCCTTTGTAGTGGAGACCCTGACAAGCTAGCTCATCCTTTCTACCAGGTGAAGACATAGGAAGAAGGCCCTTACCAGACACTGAATCTGTGGGTGCCTTGACTTTGGGCTTTCAAGTCTCTGTAACTGTGAAAAGTAAAGGTCTGTCATCCATAAACTTCCCAGTTTATGGTATTTTGTTATGCAGCCTACCCAAACTTATACAGATTCTCAGCTTTTTAACAACATGGCCATTACTAATGGCCATAATAATTTTATGAACAATTATTGAGCATCTCTTGTGGGAGGCACTGGAAGTTCATATGTAACTTGGACTCTAGCCTTATTCTCCACTCTCTCAGGACCTACCAGATAATGGAAGGTTACAAAAGACTGGAAAAAATAACCCCGCCTTGAGGCTACCTCAAAATTCCTCCGTTCCCCTGAACCATTGCACAACTTGCAAAATCACATATTTCACCCACCCAGACACCTGCTCTCCCTTCTTGGAACCAGCTAGCCGGTGACCTTTTTTCTTCATTAAATAGTTTGAATCTAACACTAGACAGATGGACAAGGGCATGGATACTTCAGATGATCCAATGCTCATGTTCTCTAAAAGAGGCATATGCACAGAGGTTATGTGATGCATATAGGGAACACATGAAGAAGGTATGGCAGAATGTGTATATTGTCTTTTTGATGTAGCAGAAACTGAGGACCAGTGAAGCCAAGTGTTCTAAATCCTACAACTCAGACTTCACAGAACTAAGGCATGAACTCAAGGTTCCTGACCATTATTTGGAGGCCAGATGCTATTATTAGCTGACAACAAAGAGTTGTTCTCTCAGAAGGCATATTCTCATGTTCTCAGTGACTTTCCTTTGAATTCTAGAAACTTTTATTATATCTATAGAGTAGTGTTAGAAGGTTACATAACCTTGCTGCTTACCTAATATTCTTTCTGGATGTCTAGTAGATCTTTTCCCTTTTATTCTTTACCTCTTCCTTTTCATTTTGAGCCAGGAGACACTGGATATGGAATTCCAACTATACTTTGATGTTTTCAAATGGCAATGAGATTGGAAAGCAGAAAAGGTCTTAGGTCAAGAAATACTGTAAACAGTAAATTTACTGTAAACCTGCTAAAAATTGACTTTCTCCTCAGCCTTTCCCCCAGGAGGATCTTTGTGAAGCCTTCAAGGTAAGCAATGCTTCAGTCTGATCCCCACCCCCATTTCCCGCCTTCTCCCATTTTGCTCTTTTCACTCAATCAGAGCTTCTATCTGGGGAGAAGGCACAGGACAGATGCACAATGAATTACTGGAAACACCTAGGGGTCCTCAGGATTGTGCTCAACCAATAGTCAGTTCAACTGACATTTATTAAGTTCCTTCCAAGAGTCAGTAATTGTGCTGTTAACTTAGTATTCAAAGAATACTAAGACATAAGCTCTGCTTTTAAGGGGCTTATTGCTTGATGGATTTATAGGATAGAGACACAGGTGGCTAAGCAAAAGAAGCAAGTACATTGGAGAAAAACCCATTTCCAGGGTTTTACTATCAAGTAACCAATAAACCCAAGGACAAGGATGGGCTCACACTTGCAGTGAGATGTAGAGACTAAGGAAGAACACATTTTTATATTGTGTGTAGTATAATAAATTAGATTGAGCTTGCATGTAGTTAATGTTGGGAATGTAGAGATGGTGCAAAATGGTCCCTGGCTTATGAATTTTCTACTAATTCAGAAGGCGTAGGTCAATTTTTCTACCTCAAAGTATTTTGAAATTGATAACAACCATGGACACCTGTTTATGGGGTTTTTTTTTTTGGTACTACTGGGTTTGAATTCAGAGTCTTGTGCTAGGCAAGCACTTTACTACTTGAACCATCCCTCTACCCCCTAGACACCTCCTTTTATAGAGTGTTATAAAAATAAAAGATAATAAACTATTACCAGCATTTATTATGCTACCAATTAACCTGGGTATGTCCTCAAGTCCAAACATTGCTGCTGGGTTCTCTTAGGCCTGCAACAAACACCAAAGCAATCCTGTCATGTGGTTTCTCCCTGATGTCAGTTGCCTATTTTGGGCACCAAAATTATTGAGGAACTCTGCTTTAAAAGGTGTATGTATTTGTTTCAAAGGACCTATTGCTAAGATCAGTTATATAAGTTCTAACTGTAGCCACTTCCTTGTCAAAAGCTATTACAGTAATTTTTGGAACACCATAGAGTATGTCACAGAAAAACATTTGCTCATTGTTATTCTAAGAACAAAGAAGGGAGACAAGATATTACAGAAGGGAGAAAGGCAAGATGCAATATGTAAAGTATGCCAGTAAGATAAGAATTATCAGAAGCTCACAGAAGAGGTAACAGGAGTTGAGGGTAGCACAAGTCCACTCACAGTCAATGGCCACTGAGATAAATGAATATTTCTTCCTTATATCCTAGGCTTCTATCCTATCCTAATTATAGTTCAAAATTGTTTCTTAAGGACAAAGTGCCTTTATACTTCGTGGGGATGAAGGCCAACTTTTGGCATTTCAAGAGGCAGCCTGGAAGAGTTGACATGTTGATCCTGGGATAATCATTATATAGCTTTTTTGTTCACTTCAGGTACTCTCAGCCTCACCTGTCTCTTATACCACCCAGTACTGCAGTGACCAACTTTCTGCTGGCTCCCACCATATTTGCACAGGTGCAACCTGAGAGCCTTGTGCCTAAGCCTTGTACTGGGCATTTTTGTCCTGGATCTTCTGCCTAATTGGTCACCCTAGGAACCCATTCACATGACTGCCTGTGTGCAACATAGAAGGTAGAGGAATTAACACTTCATGAGTGAACCTTTGGTTAATGGGAGATAGCTACTGCTGAATAAACACCTTCCCCTATCTCCCCTAAAGAGACACTTCTAAGATGTATTTCATATGGGTCCTTTGGGATGGAGCAGCCTATAGGGGGTGGCTATGCAATCATACAAAATACTCGTTTTTTTTTTTCCTCCAAGGATAAAGTTATATGAAATAATATAATACATGTTCCATTTAGGTGAGAATTTCAAGAGGTGCAAAATAGAATGCAAGTGTGGGAGGGAAGTGGAGGGCAGGGAGAAAGAGAGAGAAAAGCCATTTAAGAAATCACTATTGAGTAGGCACCTCCAACCTCTGCTTGCATCGTAAAGTACAGCATGACAAGCTGCAGTTCATAGTAAAGGAGGGTACGCAGGGATGGGAGGCTCTGAAATATGTATCAGCCTAGGTTCCTAGAATTAAATTAGTCACTTAAACCATCAGAGTTTACAGGAGGTCAATGAGATTGCCCAATCTGCGAGTTCTTTCTTGTGGACAGAGATACCTGGGGTTAAGGTGGTAGAGAGGTTTTGAGAGGTAAACTCCTAGGAACGAAGAGATAAGTCAGCACTGAGTCCCAAACTTGATATATAACTGTTAAATTGACTCTTCTGTGTGGATGTTTAATAGGTACCTTTGTAAGAACAATAGCACAGAAGCAGAACCTACCCACCCAGGGAAGGCACAGTGAGTGGATTGGTCTGATTCTAGCCACAATAAAGGAAAGAAGAGGTGATCATTTGTGTGATAAGCTGCAGTGGAAGTCAGAAAAAAAAAACCTGGATGAAATGAGAACCAGAGTTCATATTAATGTTCTTAATGCTGAAATTCATAGCGAGGGGGGGAATGCAAAATTCAGAGGGTGGAAGGAAAGTAGTTATTGAAATATTCAAACTGCATCATCTTTTTCCTTGGCTCTCCCATTGTTCTAGCCCTTTCCCCCCTTTTCTTTTTTTTTTTTTTCATTTTTCTTTTATTATTCATATGTGCATACAAGGCTTGGTTCATTACTCCCCCCTGCCCCCACCCCCTCCCTTACCACCCACTCCACCCCCTCCCGCTCCCCCCCTCAATACCCAGCAGAAACTATTTTGCCCTTATCTCTAATTTTGTTGTAGAGAGAGTATAAGCAATAATAGGAAAGAACAAGGGGTTTTGCTGGTTGAGATAAGGATAGCTATACAGGGCATTGACTCACATTGATTTCCTGTGTGTGGGTGTTATCTTCTAGGTTAATTCTTTTTGATCTAACCTTTTCTCTAGTTCCTGGTCCCCTTTTCCTATTGGCCTCAGTTGCTTTAAGGTATCTGCTTTAGTTTCTCTGCATTAAGGGCAACAAATGCTAGCTAGTTTTTTAGGTGTCTTACCTATCCTCACCCCTCCCTTGTGTGCTCTCGCTTTTATCATGTGCTCATAGTCCAATCCCCTTGTTGTGTTTGCCCTTGATCTAATGTCCACATATGAGGGAGAACATACGATTTTTGGTCTTTTGAGCCAGGCTATCCTCACTCAGAATGATGTTCTCCAATTCCATCCATTTACCAGCGAATGATAACATTTCGTTCTTCTTCATGGCTGCATAAAATTCCATTGTGTATAGATACCACATTTTCTTAATCCATTTGTCAGTGGTGGGGCATCTTGGCTGTTTCCATAACTTGGCTATTGTGAATAGTGCCACAATAAACATGGATGTGCAGGTGCCTCTGGAGTAACAGTCTTTTGGGTATATCCCCAAGAGTGGTATTGCTGGATCAAATGGGATAATATCAGACCCCAAACTCTTAAGTTGATACAGGAAAGAGTAGGAAATACTCTGGAGTTAGTAGGTATAGGTAAGAACTTTCTCAATGAAACCCCAGCAGCACAGCAACTAAGAGATAGCATAGATAAATGGGACCTCATAAAACTAAAAAGCTTCTGTTCATCAAAAGAAATGGTCTCTAAACTGAAGAGAACACCCACAGAGTGGGAGAAAATATTTGCCAATTATACATCAGACAAAGGACTGATAACCAGAATATACAGGGAACTTAAAAAACTAAATTCTCCCAAAACTAATGAACCAATAAAGAAATGGGCATGTGAACTAAACAGAACTTTCTCAAAAGAAGAAATTCAAATGGCCAGAAAACACATGAAAAAATGCTCACCATCTCTAGCAATAAAGGAAATGCAAATTAAAACCACACTAAGATTCCACCTCACCCCTGTTAGAATAGCCATCATCAGCAACACCACCAACAACAGGTGTTGGCGAGGATGCGGGGAAAAAGGAACCCTCTTACACTGTTGGTGGGAATGTAGACTAGTACAACCACTCTGGAAAAAAATTTGGAGGCTACTTTCCTCCCTTTTCAAGGGACTGTGAAGACATATTTACCCACAGTGTCTGATAAGAAACAAACAGAAGCATATATATTGGAACTTGCGCCTTTTTTGGATCTGTTAGTAGCTAAACAACAAAAAACCAAAACTTTAACAAAAAGACACTGGACTCTAGCTGGAGCCTTGATGTGGTGTCATCTTGGGATTCAGGTTGGAGTCTATTTGTGAACTTCTGACACCTTCTAAAGGTCAAATCACACTATTGAAAATACTCTGTTTTATAACTAAAACATGGGTAATGGGACTATATTTACAAAATAAGACATGGTTTTAAAGAATCACTTTCAAACTCTTTTTATTTATTAAATCCTATTTCCTAAAAAGGTTTGTGGTAGCTTTCTTCTATAGAGTTTGGTCTTCAATCCCCTTCTCTTCCCCATCTATACTTTTCTCAGGAAGAACTTTCTTGACTCCATTGCTCCAACTTCCCTCATATGCTGGTGAATGCCTCATTTATATCTTGAGTCCAAACATTTCCACCAAGATCTAGACTTGTACATCTGACAGCCTAATTGATTTCTCCATTTGGATATCCAACAGACATTTCAAATTTCAAAATGGCCAAATAGAATTCACAACTTTTCCTCTTAAGCTTGTTCTGTCAACAACAACACACCTATTTTCCTCACTTGTTATATCTAATTTATTGGCAAATCTAGCCCACTTGCAAAATACCCCTGTGGTGTTTTCTCCATGCAGCTGCAAGAGGGATCTTTTAACTGTGAATCAAATCCATGTAATACATAAAATCTTCCAGATTCTCGCTGTATGTCATTCTGGAAATGGAAAAATTGCAGAGACAATAAAAAATAGGTGCTTTCTAGGGACTTAGGGGAAAGGAAGTTGGATGTATAAATATAGTATAGAGGATTTTAGGGGAACTGTTCTGTAAATTCTGTATGACACTATACCAGTGGATTCATCTCCTTACATATTTGTCAAAACCCATGGAACATACAACACGAAGAGTCAACTCTCATGTAAGCTGTCAACTTTTTAATAACACTGTGTCAATATTGGTCATTCAATTGTAATAAATGTGCCACTCTAATGCAAAATCTTAGTAATAGGGAAAGCGTTGGAGAAAGAGTATATAGGAACTCTGTATATATTCAGCTCGATTTTTCTATAAATCTAAAAATGCTTTTAAAAAGGCCTTAAAAATTTGCTTCCTAACTATGCCCTAAAAACTCTGTATGCTCCCTGACTCTTGGCTGGTGTCTTGAGCTACATGCTTGTTTCCAAAACACACTGTAAGCACTCATTGTGCTCCTGTCTAGAGTGCTTTGCTCAGATACTTGCCTAATCTGTTGCTTCTGGTTGCTCAGGTCGCTGCTTTATGTCACCTCCTCAACAAGGCCATCACTGATGACCTTGGAGTATCTACTTCAGCCTGCTCTACCATAACTGATGCTTTGCTCTGTTTTGCTGTATACAAATACAAAGTACTCATTATTGTTCAAAAGCATCTTGCATTTTTAAAGTTTGCTTCATCCCTGACACAAGGAAGTCTCTCTATATATAATTATTGAACTTGTAACATTAGAGATGAAGCAAAATTTTAAATAAGGTTTTCCCTGGGTATTAATTCAGAAAATGACACAGGTACATGCTGTATTTATGGCTGTATCTTTGTCACATCAAATGACTCTGAGCTATAATTTCACTGTAAGGACAGAGCACCATTCATTCACAATACATCCCTTGCTTGGTGCATTTATAAGTGCTCCATAATTATCTGATGAAAGAATAAATAATAAAAAATAAATGTATGAAAACATAAAAGGCAATACCTATTTTCAACCATGATTTCACTAGCATTCTTTTTTAGTTCATATTTCAAAAAAACAAAAGTGACGGTTGTATTCATAATGTTTATTTGATTCAATGGAGGTATACTATAATTTTGCAATTAATAGCATGGACTGCTTCCTCTGCATCATATCCTCAGCCCAGTTAGTCACCAAGTCTGGTGCAGTCTGTCCTCTAAGATGCCTGGGCATGACTCTCTTCTTCATAATTTCTGCTCCAGCTCAGTACTTAGGCCTTCTTACCTGGACAGTTGGTTTCCCTGACCCCAGTCTTTTCATTCTTTGCACTAATGCCTGGTTAGCTTTTTTTTTCTTTTTCTTTTGGAGATACTGGGGTTGAAACTCATGTCCTCATGCTTGCTACGCAGGCACTCTACCACTTGAACCATTCGCCATTTTTCTTCTTCTTTTTTAAAATTTTTTTTGGTGGGACTGGGGTTTGAACTCAGGGATTCATGCTTGTGAAACAGGATGTTTACCAGTTGAGCCATACCTCCAGTCCATTTTGCTCTGGTTATTTTGGCAATGGTGTCTCATAAACTATTAGCTCAGGCTGGCCTCAAGCTCAGCCTCCCAATTAGCTAGGATTGCAGGCATGAGCCACTGGTGCCCAGCCTTGTCATCTTTCTAAACCATGAATTTTGTCATACCTTGACTGATAAATATGCTCCAGTGCCTCCTCTTGACTCCTTGAAGGAGCCTTAAACCTCTGTTCTCCCTTAGCCCATCTTCCATCACACCCCATTTATAGCTGAAAGCACGCAGATCCCCACTGCACACAGGTTCAGGACTCTGTGTGACACTCTTTCAGCTTCCTCAGTGTAGAGTTCTTTTCTTCTGCTGCTCAGTCTTCAAACTCCTAATCCAAGCCTCCCTTCCTCATGTCTCCCAATGCCTCGCCCCCCTGGAATCCCCACTTCTGTCATACATACAGCCTTGTGTATTGTACACTTATTTAGTGATCTAGGACAGGCTACTTGATCACTCCCTGCCTCAGTTTCCTTATGTTTAAAATGAGGATAATAAAAAGGTTATTATGGATTACATTTTGGACATTTTAAAAAAAATCTGAAATATGTACATGTGGGACTTTTCATATTGTATGTGATCACAAATTTGTGTTATCTCTCTTCTCTAGATTGAATCTTTCTACTCTCTGCCTACCCAAATAACTTAAGTTTCAAGTTTCTCTCTGTCTTGGAGGTAAAGGTGTTCTCTTGGCTTGAGGAGAATTAATTATGGGTTTGTTTTGGAAAATCTTGTGCAGCAGAAAAAGTTGGAATTTTCAAGAGAAGCAGAGCAACCTCTGTAAGACAGGAAACATGGCATGTTTCTGTAAACAATGTAAGGACTGTCATGTTTCCCGCCCTGAGCCCAGAGGAGACTGGTTGGAGATGTCACATGGCTTGCTGTTGAGAGCCTCCAGCTAAGGAGTCCTCAGGCCACTACTGCTGCTGTGCCCTCAGCCCACTCGAATGGAGCTGCTATCTGACTTGGTGACAGGATCTTAGAGTAGGGGCCCTTCTCTCATTCGCACAACATGGCTGCCTATGTTAATCCGAACTCCTTTGTCATGAATGAGTATCTCACATAAACAATTTAAGGTGGGGAAAGACTTACTGTAGCTTGTGGTTTCAGAGCATTTGATCCATCATGGTGCAGAGGGCCTGGCAAAGCAGAGCAGCTCACTTCATGGTGGCCAAGAGGCAGAGGGAAAACGCTTGTGCTAACAGGCCTCTTTTCCTCCTATCTGGGCCCCTTGCTCACACTCAGGGCCGGTCTTCCCACCTTAGTTAATATAGACACACCCAAAAGTGTGCTTTATTAATCTCCTAGGTGCTTCTCAATCTAATCAAGTTGACAGTCAAGATTAACCGTCGCACTTCCCCTTCCCATATTCTTGCAAAGTCTGAGCAGGTGAATAGGTGTAGGTCAGAAGGTGAATAGGTGTAGGTCTTCCAAAACATGACTGAGGTAAAAACATTAGAACTCTAGGAGTAGAGATTCAGAGTTAAATTTAACTTCATTTAGAACATATAAGTCTTATTTGAAGTTATATTTTTTCATATGAGTTATGTTAAACAAATGTTACCTCCTATATCAAGATTTACATGTTTGTACAATTATGTGTGTGTGCACATGCATGTGTATATATCTGTTAGTCTATATCTGGGAACATGCTTGATATAAAAAGAAAGGACAAGCATTAAGAATTGCCAAGTTTAGTAAGTAAAAATACAGGCTGCCCAGTTATATTTAAATTTCAGATAAAAATATGTTTTAGAATAAGAATATCCCATGCATTATTGGGGCTTATAGATGCAAAAAATTATTCACTATTTATCTGAATTCAAATTTAGTTGGGCTTCTGTATTTTATCTTGCAACCCTAGCAGGTATGTATATCCATGCATGTGTGTGCACGTATACACACACATGCATATAAAGAAGCTAAAGGGTTTTGTTTGTGTTACAAGATTGAGACTTTGTTTTTTTTTTCTCATATATGACAGGCCAACAATTCAGTGAGTCCTGGAATGAGATGAAGACGTATATTCTAAAAACCAGATGGATGAAGGGAGGTTCTTAAAATTCAGAGACCTGAATAGATGGAAAATTCAGCTTAACGGTTAGAAGGACAAAACTGAGAAAATTCTTACTTTCAATGAAAGAGGCCAGCTTCCAGCTAGGTCTGCAGGAAAAGTCAAGGCCTGAAGAGTATGTAATCTACCTGTCTATCTTAGTGAGGTGTCATGGAAACCACATGAGCTGGACCAAGCTTTGTATTTGGTGTGAGGCTTAACAAGTTACTCAAGATCTGTGAGCTTTAATTTCATTATCTGAAGAAGGGAACTTTGTCATAAAATCTTGTGGCAATGTATATGGGGAACAATGTCTTAAATACCATGATGATTATGGACTTCAGATTCCTTGAAGTATTTTAAAACATGCTGGTTAGAGTCAAGTATAGATGTATCTCATCTCCTTCCCTTATTTTCTTCCTTCTCAGTGGGGCCAGCTTTGCTCAGTATTTCCAGAGGAGAGCAGCACTTGGCTTGTGTCTATTTTTTCTTTTTTTTGGCTATACTGGGGTTTGAACTCAGGGCTTAATTCTTGCTAGGCAGGTGTTCTACCATTTAAGCCACCTCTCCAGTTCTTTTTACTCTGGTTATTTTGGAGATAGGATTTCACTTTTTGCCCAGGTAGGCCTGGACCACCATCTTCCTATTTGTTTTCCACCGTAGGTGGAATGACAGGCATTTACCACTCACAGCCAGCTTTCTTCCATGGAGATGAGTTCTCTCAAACATTTTGCCCAGACTGGCCTGGAAACGCGATCCTTCCTATCTCAGCCTCCTAAGTAACGACGATTACAGGCAAAAGACAACATCTTATAATTTTTTTTTTTTTTGCTTTTCCAAAACCATATAGAAATAATGAGGCTTCTTCTGGGATAGTATATATGAGGCAAGACTGCTCCAAGCAAGCCAGAATGTTCCAGGATCACAAGGTCATCAGTTTTAAGACTCTCTTTGGAGTCTGCTAACATTCCTGATTTTTTCAGGTTGAGTTTTCTAGTTCTTGTTGCAACCCACTGCCACCTTTAATAGACGTAAAGGTGAATTGGCATGAATAGGACAACCTGCTTCCCTGTACAATTATTATATTCATGCCTGTTTATATAGGAAATCTATTCCCAACAAATAAGGTCAGTGTGTGGTATCATTGCACATATACAAATGCTTCCTCCTCCTGAGCAGTCTGGCAGCACTCAGTATTCAAGAGAATTGTTGATATAGTGTCTTCTACTTGTCCCAACTTAAATAGTTCCATCCCTAGTTATAGCCCCTCCAGGTACTTCTGCATTAGAACAAGACATGGGCCTGGGCATTTAGTAAAATTTCCTCCACCAGCTTAGGTTAATAATTACTTCATTGATGTACCTCATCCCTGCAAGGGAATAAGAGACTATTCTGTTTTTTGACTACCATGCCACTAAAAGAGTATAAAAAGGCCCATGCAGTTAATTAATTCAGCCCTAATAAGCCAATCATTGAATACTTTCAAGGGTGTATTTGTAAAATCTAGGGCTCTCTTTGACTTGAATCTCTATGCTGTACCTCTTGTTGTGGTCATAATCCCTCTAGGCTTATGTCAGTTGCCACTTCAAAGAGCCAATCATCTTGGATGGCTCCACAGAAAAGAATTAAAGTTTGTCCACAAGGCCAGGCTGAAAGAGCGCTTTTCCAGTTGACTTGGTTTTATCAGCCACAATAATAGCCAATCAATGAGCTATCTATGGACGCATGCATGGTGGAGCCAATTCAGTTGTTTAGGTGCCTGGAATAATATCAGTCTCATTGATTGTTTTGCCATTTATGGCAATCAGCCCTTATGAGAACCAAAAAAACCTATTTGATTGGGAAATTATCATTAGACTCATAATCATGCCTTATAGATATGGCCTGAGTGGGACTCGAGGGATCTTTCCATTTCTTAATTCCAAAAGATGAATCTTCCTGATTGGAATTATAATCAGGAAATGGAATGTGTGTGGGATGGGGAAGAGAAAGCAAAGGGTGCCACAAATTTAGGACAAATGATCCCTTTCTCAGTGAGGCACTTTTATCATAGCCAAGGGGGGAGGTCTCTTTGTTTTTAATCCTTATAATTGCTTTGACATTATTATAGTCACTTCATGCTTCACAGGGACCCCTGTTTCCCCAAATCTGGTAAGTTGGCAATGGTATTTGGGATACTCTGTAATTTTTACAAGCACATGGAATTGACCACACACAAACAATATTAATGCAAAGAGATTGCCCCCATTTTGCTTCCTCCACCCCTTTGGTTCAATGCAATTTTGAAACTGTCAACCCATGCATACACACCTATGTAAACATATATATTCAAAATACATGAGTTTCTGTGTTTTATTTACTCTTTGTATTTTTTTCTGGTTGTTTCTTCCTTGAATAGATATGTCTGGTCCACTACCCATTCAGAGGTGGAGAAAGTGTTTTACATCAAAATTTCCAAAATATACTTCATATTATTTTTGGAAATAGGTGGGAAATAAATTATACACTAATAAGAACAAGAAAAGTTTCAAAACCTGAAGTAAATCAAAGTATTAGAACTCATAGAAAAATATAAGAACAAGAGACCATTTCACGTGAAAAATAAAAATTTTATAGAATAAGAATACAGAGTAAGTAGAGACAGCATAAAAATGGAAACTTGTAAAGTAAAAACATTTAATGGCATCAAAGTGTAAACATGTAAACCATTACTTGAAAAACAGAAATTGATTTGTTATATCAGTAACAGACATATCTTCTGACAAAAATATACTTTTCCAGTTTGGGCTATGGGTGGTATAAAAGTTCAATCACGTTATACAGAAGTAAAGGAGCTAAAGTAATTTCTAGTTATCCTTTCACATTAGAGGCCATGTCGCTAATTAATCCAGGTTCAGAGCACAGCTTTTCTCATTCCCAGTAGGCTCAATGCATTTCTCTAGACTTTTGGCAAGTAAAATTCTTTTTGATTTAACTGGCAGCTGCTCCAGTGTGCTTCACCTTAGAGCTAGGACTAAGTAGCTTTCTTTTTAAATTCTTCCCTGTTAGATAATCTTAAAGCTAAATTATATGGTACCAAATAGATTCAGTGAAACAGAAAATGAACCACAGTGTCACACACACGATCTGGCACAACTTTGTGATTAAAATTACCTTCCACGTATTTATGAACCCACTGAATAAAACTTGACCACAGTTGAAATCAAACCCAGATACTTGAAGAAATGATAAACATGTCACTGCTGGAGGAAGGCTGGTACATTTGTCATCAGATGACATTTCTCTAGGGGAAAAATAACTGTTTCGTTTGACCACATACCAAATGTTCTCTTGAAAATTCAAATTATGTGGCTACTAATGTTTACAGCCCTCAGAATATAGAATGTTTATCTGCTAAGAAATGTTCCATATACCAAGCTTGGTGGTGCATTTCTGTAATCCCAGCACTTGGGAAGCTGAGGAAGGAAGATAGCCTAAGCTAGATAGTGAAACCCTATCTCAAAAACAAAACAACGACAACAACAAAATTCTACATTGTGCTGTAAAATTGTATCAACAGAGTCTGGAATATTTTACACTGTTAAGGGAACACCTGAGCTTCAAGATAACTAACTGGTCTTCACGCAGAACAAGCAGTGGGTCAGAGGCAAGGCTGAAGGTAGCCACACCATTGCTGCAATAGCCATGCTTTTCCTCCTGCTAAAAGCAACTACCCAACTCCCATACTTTTTATCTTCTTTCCATCAGTCTTCAAATGTCTTACTCATTGCCTCTGTGAACATGGGGAGCAGAACTCAGTTTCCCATCTGAAAAATGAGGATTTGAGGTTTGCTCAGTGGTTCATACCATGCATTCTGATGGCATAGCCTTAACGGATGTCATTCACACAAGCACTTCCTTCATGCGTCACACAGATTTAGCAAAGCTCAGGCGACTAGAGCAGTTTATCAGTTGCTCTAGGATAGAGAATCAATGGTGGTCATGCATTGTTGGCTGTGGAGAAGGTCAGGTACTAGCTGGAAAGCTCACTCTCCTCCCATTCAGTAAACCTGTTACTGTGAGCATGACTTAAGAATGAAGTTTCTTTAGGTAGAACTTTTAATAATCTCTAATTCAAATAAATTTGTAAAGTAAATAATACTCAGCCCTGGTACTCTTATTTTAAGTATCGGAATTACTTTTTACATCTGACACAGCTGTTAAGAAGACACAAGTGTTTCTTAAGTCTGTAATAAGGAAATGAAGTGTCTCAAAAATAGGAATTAACAAATCACTGTTTCAGTAACTAAGGTATTTCATAAAGGTAGTACTGAAAAAAAAGAAACTGGATACAAAATAACAAATCTGTCATGATTCTGCTTGTGTGAAGTTGACAAACAGGCAAAATAATACCTGGTGAAAGAAATTTGACTAATAGTTACATTGATTGGGGTACTTTATGGCTGGGGAGGATGAGAGGGGTTCTGGTAACATTTTGTTTCTCATCTGGGTGGAGGTTTTGTGGATGTGTTCAATTTGTAAAAAACGATCACACTATAATTAAGATTGAAACACTTTTCTTACATAAATAGAGGACATGCTGGGTGGAAGAAATGGCAGCCCAGAGCAACAGTGGACAAGTGTTTACCAGGTGCCAGGCTCTGGTGAAATTCTGGTAGATACATTATCTCATTTAGTGTGCACGACACTGGTAGGATGCTACAATAATCCACATTTTATTGAAATGTAGGAAACAATAGTTTCCTGTATAGAGAAGATAACTTGTCTGAGGTTGTTGCAGGTAAGCCATACAAACAAGTCACAAAAAGAAGACCTGAATCAGAACATATGTAGGAAGTTGTGTGCCCTGCTTGCACCAGTGTGTCTGGGGAGCCAGCCTCCTCACTTCCTGGAGCCTCAGTTTCCTGCTTGTATCTTTTAGCGCTCTTATTCTAGTTCAGTCTGGATTTGCTGAGAGATTCATATATCTCTCCATTTCTTTTGTCCTGTTCCCCTCCCCTCAAAAGGAAAAAAAATCCTAGACGGTACAACAAGATATTAGCAGTAAGATTTAATGTGGAGCACAAGGGTAAAACATCCCCCTCTTCTTCTATAGGCAGGTGCAAAGACTGTCTGAATTCATTCCAGAAGAATGTTCCCTCTTGCTATTGTTTAATGCAATTCTGTCAGCCTGTAAAATCATCTTTGCTGCAGGTCACCAACACACAGGGGCTTTTTCCTTAAACAAGGCAACAGTATGCTGCCATGCTATTGTCCTGTTCATTTGAATGGGATTCTATCTGGGTAATGCCTTTTGAGGAGTGCATCCCAGAATGTACAGCAGCTCCCAGCAGAACAACCTGCCATTTGTGATGCCTCCTTCAGGTTAAACATTTTAGATTAATCAATAAGTAAATGGCAAATAAATGGCATGAGCCCCATGTCCAATATAAATGAAATCAGCTGAAGAAACAGAAAAGGGCACTTTTGGCATTGTCCAACATGCCTTAGAAAGTGCTGCTTCCAGCTCTGTCTGTTTGGTGTGAAAAAGCCAGATGGAAAGCCAACTGTGAAGTGCATCCTCTGGGTGTTTTGGGACATCAAGAATGTCAGGTGTTCTTTACATTCATACACAAATTTCATCTTGAGGATCCAGAGGTGCTATTCTTCTGATCACTGCCGCCCAGAAGAAATGTCATCATTCTGGTGAGACATTCTCTTTTCTTTAACATAAATCTAAACCGCCAGGTCCTGAATACAGTTGAATGAAAATAATGCCCAGGTTGGAAAAACAAGCATCAGTAGCTTTGAGGATTTGCCAAACACTGCATTCCATAAGGAATCCCATTCATTTCTCCCAATTCCTTCTGCTAATTTACTTCAGCTACACTTTTCAGATGTGTAATATCTCATTTTTGAGGAAAAATATGTTTCATCCAAAAGAGCTGACCTTCATGTGTTTTCAGACTCTTCACTATGTACCTGACAAATAAGGTACACAGGCCCTTCCATATTCTGTTTGGGGGGTCTATGGGTTGAAGAATCCTTGGTCATCCTACCTGCCTGGTATCTAGTATCATGATGAATTGTCTCCAAGTCTAGCCTTAGATTGTTTTTTAACATTTAATTTAGTTTCTTCCTGTGCTTGGATGAACATGGCCATGTTATGGATTTCTGGTCTAATGTACACCAGCAGGCTGGAAGAACAAGCCTCAGCAAGCTGTGGAAATTAGAGAGACTGGATCAATAGGCAAGGTCATGACCCTCCGGCTCTGATTCCGTTCACTGTCCTGAAATTCTCTCCCCTGAAAATCCTCCTGCTGCCTCTAATGTGCGTCCATGTGTATTCCCAGAGAGGAATCCATGTAAACAAACCTGTACCCACTCCTTACATCTCAGAGAGAGACACCCATAATCACCAATACTAAAAAAAAATGCTTATAAACAACAGCCTTGGAATAAACATCTAGGTATTTGCTTTATATGTAGTTTGTTAACTCCATTGTCCAAAAGACCCTTTCACAGGGAGGACAAATAGATGGGGACAAAGAGACAGATGACCTGCCAATTCTGGAGCACACCTCTAAGAAATGATTCTGTATCATACTCATGCCTCAAACAAAGGGATGGTATCTCCTGTGCCTATGCCTTGAAATTTTTATGAGACACGGGATTGTAAAAAACAAAGTGATTTAACCTCTAAGAAATATCTCTGGGTTCAATGAGACAGGTTGAGGAGAAAAATGTTTTCAAATATTTTAAATGATAGCAAGTGCTTTTTCGATCTTCCAAAGATCTAAATGTAATAAAGGAATTACATTTCCAAACACAAAGCAATATTCTTAACCAAACAGTTTTCCATCTAGAGATTAGGAAGTTGATGTTGTTCAGACTTATAATTTTCCTGGGTGGAAATAACTAATGCATCAAAACTTCAAGCCTGCAAAAGCAAGCCTGCTACTGGTAATTTATCATATTCACTAATCACTAGTTCCAAAATGACCTGACATCAAGATGATCAATTTAGAAAAAAGAAATACATACATCGTGAAGATTTGTCTTCTAGGGAGAAGGTTAAGGGTGTGCAAAAATGAGGAAAAAACAAAAGTAGGTTTGGGTCAGGAGGGAGGGGAGGAAGCTCCAAGATCCCCTTTTCATCTGGAATGTGGGTGCCACTTTCTCTTTGTAAATTGAAGCTACACAACACAGAGAAGTGGGATTTCTTTTATTTGGACCATAAATTCAGTATATAATAAGGTACATCCTTATCTAAACCTCTTATTCATGAACAATAGTGGAAGGACTTTCTAGCCTATAGTGTTTCAACAATGTTTGGTAGTTTTGCTTCACAATTTAGATAATTGGGATCTGTTCAAGTGGTGGGGGTGGGGGTGGAAATGTGACCTTCTGTTCTAATTTGACAAATGACTTAGCCAATCTTCTGTCTTTCTGTTATAGAGGATTTCAAGTGAAACAACATTATACTTTAAATCTCCAGATGGAAAATTAGTTTGCTGAGAATTTTGCTTTGTGCTTAGAAATGCAGGGCTTTGCTGGAAGAGGATGTTATTTGCAAGAACTTTGCAAAACTAAGATGTTTCCTTTGTCAGCGCAGGGGCTAATCGCAAAGAAGAGTAAATCTTGTGCTTTGCTGGTAGTTTATTTTGGTAGGAAAACTACATAAAATCCCCTGTTTTCTTTAAAGTTACCAGAAGAATTTCATTTGCTCTTATCCTATGGAACTGGCTTCAGTGAAATGTCTAAATACAAACAGGACATTGGTAAGGATTGGTGAGAGAGTGGTTTAGAAGAAACAAAAAAGAAAATGATGAGGATTTTTCTCCCACTGGGAGAAACTTTCAATTTGGAAATGTACCTCATGTTTGATGACAATGAGAAGTTACAATGAGTATTTGGATGAATAAGTGGCAATTTAGAATCATTAAAGTCTAGAGTAAGGTCTAACTCCTTTTAGATAAAGAAAGTTATAATCTAAGTATTTCAGGTGAATCATCTAAAATCTTGAGACATTTAGATATCTTGCCCAAAGTCTAACAGCTAGAGATACATGGACTGGAACTCTGTACTTTTGTCTCCTGATATAGGGCTGTACCTTCTTATAAATCTACCTTCCATTATAAGCCTCTAATGCAGGATTCTATCCACTAATGGAAGGCTCTACCCCCCATACAAAGCTCTCTGCCAATTAAGATCCAATACATTCTACTCCTAATGGTGAACTCTGCCCACCTGCCAAATAGGAAACTTACTTCTTTTCTGATTATTTAATGCTGCATAACAGTATATTCCTTAAAACTAGTGGCTTCAAATAATAACATAGATTTGTTCATGAATCTACAATTTGGACAAAGTTTGAGGTAGATAGCTCATCTCTGCTCCATGTGGGACATCTTGAAGACTGCTTCATTTACAGGTCTGGTGAAGATGTTCTGTTGGGTCTTGGTTCTTCCCATGGGGGCCTCTCCATGTGTTCTCTCCATCTGATAATTTAGGCTTCCTCACAGAATAATGGCAGGTTTTCTCAGAGTGAGCAAGCATCCCCAAAAGATTAGTTGTGGTATACATATAGCATCCCTTCTACCTTACTGTATTTTTTGAAGCAATCACAAACCCTAGCCTAGACTCAAAGGAAAGAAAATAACATCCATGGAATCCCTCAGTGGGAGGATGTGATATCACATTGTGCAGTGATCAGTGGAGTGTAACCTGCTATAATCTGCCTTCTGGCCATAGTGATGCCAATCCGTCCCACATGCTAAATATCCTCATGACCTACCTCCATGTTTCCAAGTCTCCTCCCATTCTGGCATCAGCTTGAAGCCCAGGACATCATCTGCTCTTGGTCCAGATGAGAAAGAGGCTTCTCTAGCAGTTCCTTGCTCCAGCCCCTACAGCACTGGTCTTCTTCATGTGAAGCTCTATTGGTTGGAGCAATGCTCTGTCTAGTTCAGATGGAGGAACCCCAGCCTACACTTTCAGAGGGAAAAGCCTCAAAATAACACTGTAAGAGGAGAAAGAGGGATGGGAAATAGCACTGTGGTCATTTGAGCAAAAATGAAATTCAATTTGCTGAAATGGGCTGTCTTTCAATGAACTCCTTTTTCACTGGGGTCATTCATAGTGAGGCAGAATGAGTAGAAAATCAGGACTGTAGAAGGGATTCCTACTATGGATAGAAATTTTGACTAAATGACCTCTGAGGTCTCTTCATCAGATTTTCAGATTCTATGAGACAATGAAAAGGCCCTTTGAACTCAGGTAATCTGAAGATTTTGGGGAATTGAATTGTATAGCCTTGTGGCACATGAAAGGGCAGCAGGTGAAATGGGGTATGTGGATAAATTAAAGATGCTAAGGGCATAGCCCTAGGGTAATCTGTGTCCAAATACTGTTTGCTAACAAGAGTAAAGAATTATAGACTCAGCCAGAGTACAGAGACACTGTCTCGTCTGGTGAGGAAGGTGGCAGCTTATATGGGAATTTATATTGACATAAAACCAGAGTGAACCTAAGGCACAAGAAGAAAAGGGGTCATTTAGTCTGCTGGCCCAGAATGTAGACACATACAAAAAGCTACGAACCTTTGGACCAGTTAGAGATAAATGTGATTGTCTGTGTGAAAGAGCTTTGTCAAGTGCAAAGCATGTGTCAGTATTGTTCATTGTGTTAGGGTTTTCATTCATGTAGCTGAGATTTTATAAACAAAGTTGAACCCTCTCATGCTCTCTACCCCACACATAGCTTGCTTACATTTGGTAAATCATCTTTCCATGAAGTGTTTATCTTTGCGCAGTTCCTGTGAGGTGCTTTCTTAATGTTCTTAGTCAATTGATCAGTTTGGTTACAATATTGGCTCCTAACCAACGGTGGTATTAGTGGCCACAGCCTCAGAGTGTACTGCTCTGGATCTGCTTGCTGTCTTTTTCCATACCCTTTTCTCATCAGTTCTCAAAACCAGGGAGGTTTTCTGCTGCCCTTCACTGGGCTGGCTTCCAAGTGAACCTTGCTCTGGGGCAGAATTGTACTGGCAAATGCATAATTCAGTGGTTTGTACTTTGCATCTATTAACCATGGCACCAAATGCAGGAATGACACAATACTGAGGCTTTTGCTTAGATAGTGTTTTTCCTGAGTGAAGCTTAACATTCAAGCCAATTTATAGTTCCTTTGCATAGGAGATAAGTATCATAATAGTCTTTTAATAGATGACTCGACGGAAACACATACATTATAAGGTCAATGTCACTGTACATTATTACAAGAGGTATAATTCAAGGGTTCTAACTCTCCATATCTAACATTTACTAGATTATACATGGTACATAGTAGGTATTTAAAAGTATCCATGGAGTTTTATTATATTATCAATAGGCAATTAACTAAAATGCAACTTCAAGACTTTTTTTAAAATCCAAGACTGACTTAAGACAGATCCATTCAGCTGGTTTGAAAATCTCTGGTACAATAATAATCATGTTCTACTAAACAAGTTATGGCAAGCAGATGAGGGCTCCACCAACTGATTTCATATTTTACTTACCCTCATGTTGGTTCTGGAAATAGAAATAGAGCTTTGGTGGTGCATATCTTTTCTATATCTTGCATTTAAATAACTTTTATAAGTGAAAATATTCATAATTTTATTCATCTACTGAATAAGCCTTGGGGAATCTATTGATATGAATGTCATTATTATTATCTAAAAAAAATGAGGGTCAAAAGATTAAAAGTGATTCATTTGGAATTACAGCCCATACCTGTTCCCTGGTTCAATTTCCTTTCCATTGCATTATGATATTAGCTATTAAAATAATAATAATTACAATTATTATTGCCCTTCATTGAACAAGTTTCGTGTCCCAGGCCTTTTGCTAAACTTTATCCATATTATCTCATTTAATCTTCACCTGACTCTTGAAGGAGACACTATTGTGAGTACCATTTTCCCAGGTGAATAAACCCAGACTCTGAGCATTCAAGTAATTTGTGACATAACTATAATGGTAATTGATGAAAGAGGTAAATTTTAAAACCATGCAAAGTGTTTAATCACAATACTGTATTGCTTTTCATGCCAGACACCCTTGAGAAAACAGAAGGAGGTGGGAAAAAGAGGAAATGAGAGAAATGATATTCTGCCCACTTAACTTCCTATCACAGTCTTGAGGATCAAGTGCTGACTGATTTCCTAAGAAATCAGGCTGAGTATTATGTTGGAATTAATATTACCGCTATTTTCCACAACTAACATAGGGTTCAAATACCCTCTCTGAACCTAAAGCCAAACCTGGGCTCAAATACTTTCATTTCTTTTATTCTTTTATATCATGAAGATGTGTCCCCACTTCAAGTCATTAGTCTTTCTGAGTACTACAAAACTTCATTGAAAATATCACTTAATTTCTTTATAACTAAACCATATAAGTTGCCATGACTCCCAACCACTGTGATTCCATTGTATGTATACCTGTACCTGTGTTAGTCAGTTTTCTATTACAGTGACAAATACCTGAGATCATCAACTTATAAAGATAAAAGATTTATTTTGGATAAGAATTTTGGAAGTTTCAGTCCATTGCCTGTTGGTCCTATTGTTTATGGTCTGTGGTAAGGCAGTGTATCATTGCAAGAAACAAATCAATCACCTCATGTCTGGAATGGAAAAAGTAAGGGGAAGAGACTAGTAATCCAAAATCCCCTAAAAGGACATACCCGTAATGATCAGAAGACCAATAGGCCCTACCTTTCAAGGGTTCCACCATCTTTTAATAGTACCAACCTGAGGACCAAGTCTTTAATACATGGGCTTTTGGGGAACATTTCAGATCCAAACCATAGCAATGTCATAAAAATAACTTGAAGAATGTAGGGTGTGGTAAACTAGAGTTGTCCATATGGCCATTTTTTTAAGTTTGTCTTACAGGTAGTTATTTTCTCTTTTTATTTTATTGTTTTTACATTTACTTACATGTGTATACATTGTTTGTGTCACCTCATCCCCCAACACCCCCACTTCCAGGCAGAATCTATTTCGCCTTCTTCTTCTCTGATTTTGTTGAAGAGAAAACTAAAGAGATAATAAGAAAGACACAGCATTTTTGCTACTTTGGGATAAAGATAGCTATACAGAGAAATTCTTAGCGTTGCTTCCATGCCACTTGTGTATTGCAATCCACATTGGTTCATTTCTACCAGACCTCTTCACTACTTCTTGGTCCCCTTCCCATAGTGGCCTCTGCTAATTTAAGAACCACATTCAAGATTTAGATTTCTTCCCCTTTCTCTATTCCTTCCATGCACATTCCCAGAGATTGAAAAATCTACTCTAAAGTTCATTTGGAAACACAAAAGACCAAGAAAAGCCAAGGCAATACTCAGCAAAATTAGCAATACTGGAAGCATTACAATACCCGACTTCAAACCATACTACAGAGCCATAGCAATAAAAACAGCATGGTAATGGCACAAAAACAGGTATGAAGACCAGTGGAACAGAATAGAGGAAGTGGCTATGAATCCGTGCAGCTGTGCCCACTTTATTTTTGACAAAGGTGCCAAAAACATACAAGGGAGAAAAGACAGCCTCTTGAACAAATGATGCTGGGAAAAGTGGCTATCTGCCTGCAGAAAAAAGAAACTAGATCCGTGCCTATCACCCTGTACTAGTATCAACTCAAAGTGGATTAAGGACCTTAATATCAGACCCAAAACCCTACGGTTAGTACACAAAAGAGCAGTGAATACCCTGGAAACAATAAGAATAGGCAAGGATTTCCTCAGTAGAACCCCAGCAGCTCAGCAACTAATGGGACTACATGAAATTAAAAAGCTTCTGCGCAACAAAAGAAATGGTATCTAAATTGAAGAGACCACCCAGAGAATGGGAGAAAATATTTGCTAGCTATACATCAGACAAAGGACTGATAACCTGAATATACAGAGAGCTCAAAAAACTAAACTCCCCAAAAATCAATGAAGCAATGAAGTGGGCAATTGAACTAAACAGAATTTTTTTCTAAGGAAGAAATCCAAATGACCAAAAAACACATGAAAAAATGCTCACAATTCCTGGCCATAAAGAAAATGCAAATCAAAACTACACTAAGATTCTACTTCACTGCTGTTAGAATGGCCATCATCAAGAACACCATCAACAACAAATGCTGTTGAGGATGTGGGGATAAAGGAACCCTCATACACTGCCTGTGGGAATGCAAGCTAGTACAACCACTGTGGAAAACATTATGGAGGCTTCTTAAAAAACTAAACATAGATCTGTCATATGATCCAGCAATCCTACTCCTAGGGATATACCTGAAGGAATGCAACTCAGGTTATTACAAAAGCATCTGTACACCCGTGTTTATTGCAGCACTGTTTACAATAGCCAAACTAGGGAAACAGCCAAGATGACCCATAACTGATGAATGAATCACGAAAAATGTAGTATTTATATACAATGGAATTTTACTCAGCAACAAAGAAGAATGAAATTTTATCATTCTCAAGTAAATGGGTGGAACTAGAGAACATTATATAGCCATTTTTAAGGAATATATTTAATTTTCTGCATTGCCTATGATCCATACCTATCTGCCATAGTAATTTTCTCCAGGGTTACTAGCTAAATCCAAGGAATCCAAAGAATGCATCTCTTCACACTGGTGAACATTTATTTCAATCTTTTGATAAAACATTTTCCAACAAAGGAGTGCCTTGGTGCTTCTCTCTTCTGGTTCTCTCCTATTCTGATTCTCTTTCCTCATAGAGGGACCTCAGTCCTTGATCATCAGCTTTTTACTTCTACAGAATCTTGCCTTAACAATATTTACCTTGTCTTGGGTTTCAATACTATCCCTACGCAAGTGACTTTCAAATATTTCTCTCCAGGTCAGTCCTGTATACCTTATTCTTCTACTTTTCTTTTAAGATCAAAACAAAGCAAACCTAACACATTATTTTTCCAAAAAATATGTTTGTTCTCATTTTTTAAGATGTAAAGTTTATGTGGATATGGACCAATGAGACAGCAGACAAAGTAAGAAGAAAGGAATTTACAAGGACTTTCTAAGAAATAAACTTAGGATGAAGTGGCTGATGAGATGTAAGGAATGATTCAAAGATAAGCTACTATTAGCTAAGCATCTTCTCATTGTCTCTGCAGTAAGCTTCAAGTCACTTCTTACTCCATTCTTTGTTCATGCCTTACTCTCCTTCTTCAACTAGCCAAAATGCGTATCCCTTCTTTTATCCTCTACCCAGGCCACCATAGTTATAGATTAAACAAATATTTGTTAAAAGAATGAATAAATGCAATAATGCATTTCATTTTCATCCTTTCTTAGGGAGACTGATGGGACCTCCTAGTGACTACCAGCAATTTTGAATCTTGTTCTCTGAATTCAGGCATCTCCTGACAACTTCTGGAGAGTACGGTTTCTGATTGGTGGTGTGGTCTAAAATCTGTCCTACTCTTTCTTCTGATCTACATTAGAAATCTCTTGGAAGCATAGTCATTCCAGAACTTGATTAATACTTTCTGAAAGACATGTGCCTTTCCTGCCATTTCCAGCACTACTCATTCCTTTACCAGGGCATTTTGTGGTCTCTGTGATAAGCAGAATAATTCTCTGCCCCTCAAAAAGGCATCTACATCTTCATCCCTGTAATTGTATATATGTGAGGATACATGGCAAAAGGACTTTGCAGATGTGAATAAATTAAAGATGGAGAGATGAGAGAACATCTGGGATTAACTGGGTTGACCCTGTGCAAGCACAGGTGTATTTATAAGGGAAAGAGGGGAGATAAGAAAGTCAGAGAAGTTGTGATGATTGAAGCTGATTTGTAGTGACACCATTTCTAGAAGGGAACAACAAGCCAAGAATCAGGGAAACATCTAAAATATGGAAAAGACAATGAACAAAATTTTCCTTTGAGCTTCCAGAAGAAATTAAGCCTGGCTAACACATTGGTTTTAGCCTTGTGAGTCCCATTTTTGGACTTCTGACATCTGGAAGTGTAAGACAATAAATCTATATTTTTTATCCTCTAAGTTCTTGGTACTTTGCTGTAACAATCTACCCATCCCCTAAACTAAATATTCCTCACCACCATAGTATCTCTGACCAATGCCTAAGACTAAGCTCTGCTCATCTATCTCTCCCACCACTCTCATCCTCAGGCTGCTTTGTGTTTCCTTTGTGAAGACTTTCCAATATGTTTAACAAACTCTTCTGTGTTCTCAGACTCTCCACCAAATGCATCTCCTGACTGCTGGCTTCAACTATAAAATACTCTTTCCCAAGGACACCAATACTCCTGAAAGTCCCTCAAGAAGATGCATTTACTCTAACATGTGTTACCTCCATGCTTCTTTGCTTACAAAGTACTTACATGCCAAGTATCTCATTCCCCAAATATATTGCTTCCAAAACTTTATACTTCTATCCTTGCATAAAATTTTCTGGTTCTTATTTGAGCATACTGAGCTTGACTTCTTGTCATGTTCTTCTTGTCTCCCCTCTTATTTATTGAGAATTTGAAACCTAGATCACTTATTTGAGTTTCTGTACCAATCCTTGCTATCATGTTGGGAAATGTCAGAATTCCTAAGAACATTTAATCCTAGCCTTTCCATTTCTTCAACTCTTATACTCCAATAGCCTTCAACTCCACTCTACTTCAGTTATTAATTCCCAAGAGCACAATATGGACCTTTTGGTCACTTAGAATTTCTCTAGCTATTGGATCCTAAATTCAAGTATGCTATAAATGATGGGGTTAAAACATTAAAGAAAAAAATTGAAGACAAAAATAATCAGAAATATTATCTATCCCCATCACCCCATGGGGGTGCCTGCTCGTCCTCTCTTGATATCTTGATATCGGCAAATGGCAATACCACCTGCATGTGTGCCAAGGTGGAGATATGGTCCAGTTTTTAACTCTTACCTTTGCCACCACAGTAACCATTTGGTCAACAACTATGTCCTGTAGAGTTTACCTCTGAAACCTGCTCATTTCTCCCCAGCTAAACAATCTTTCTTTTGGATTACTGCCGATCTCTAATTTTTCTGTCTCTAACTGGTCCTGTTACACCCATTAAACCCAATTACTGTCAGGCTTAGATTGATATTTCTAAGATGAATTGTGATCACATTCTCTGCTTAAAATCCTTTTAGAGTTTTCCTTTGCATTTGTAATAGAGATTATCTGTGTTTTATATACACAAATGATCATAGAAACTTTATTTGTTAAAAAAGAAGCTGCAAAGTACCCAGATGTTCTTCAGGAGGTAAGTTTTTAAAATTTTTATTGTATTATTTTGCTTACAATATATCTTAGTCAAATTTATCTCTTCCATCATTCTCTTTTATCCCTGCTCCTCCCATTCTTACAATAGTTTTGTCAAGTCTCATTTTTCCGTCATCATACATGAGTATGTAATATTTCCACCATTTTTACCCTCCTATACTTTTCTTTACATCCCTCTGCTCCCACTGGTATCATCCCCAAGACAGACCATGTTTTACCTTCATGTTTTCTGTTTTTACAAAAAGACATTTTTTTTCTGTTTAAAATATCTATACAGAAAGCTTTGTTATGACACTTCCATGTTACTGAGGGTGTGGGGGAAAAGAAACCCACATATGCTGCTGGTGGGAATGTAAATTGGTACAACCACTATGGAAAACAGTATGGATGCTCCTCAGAAAACTAAAAATAGAACTGCTATATGTTCAGCAATACTACTACTAAGGATAAACTTGAACGAATGTAAGTCAGGTTACAATAAAGACACCTCCACACGTTTATTGTAGCACTATTCACAATAGACGACCAATGGAAGTAGCCAAGATGCTCCACAACTAATGAATTTAGTAAAATGTGGTATTTACTTGTATGCATGTACATAAATGGAAAAAATAATACCTGTTGAAACTATTCCAGGAATGGGGAGAGGAGAGGATTGGGAAGAATGGTAGAGGGGGTGAATTCACGTATGATATATTTGATATATTATGAGAACTTTTGTAAATGCCCTACCCAACACAACAATAAAAAGATTAAGAACATGGTATTTATACACATTTATCCAGCCATAAAGAAATTTTGACCTTTGCAGGTAAATGGATAGAAATGGAGAACATCATCTTAAGTGAAGTTAGCCAGGTTCAGAAAACCAAAAGCTGCATGTCTTCTCTCATATGTGGAATAAGGCCCAATACAAATATAAGCAATATTATATACACATTGAAATTCCAAAAGGGACTGATAGAGGAGACCAAGGGAGAAGGTAAAGAAGGGAAGAAAGATAGTCAATAATAATGAAGTATATCATATCTGTACAGGAACAAGACACCAAGAAACATGTTAAAAACTGTTGAAACAACACAGAACGGGGGAGAAGGATGAGGAAGTAAAGTAAAGGAGTGTTACAGTGACTTAAGAACAATGCATGTACAGGTATAATACCAAGGCAAAACTCCCACTGACCAACGAACAGACACCTAAACGACAAAGGACAAGAATGAATAACAGATCACAATAAGGGAAGGTCACTAGTGGGAGAGGGTGGGTAAAAGAAGGAAGTAAAGAAGGTGAATATGGCTGATGTACTTTCTATATCAGAATGAATATAGAATTTTTAAACCTGTTGAAATCACCATAAGAAGAGTACTAAAGCAGAAAGGAGAAAAATGGAGGGGCTGAATCAATTCGGGTAATAATACAAACATGCATGGAAGTTTCATAATATAATAGAGATTACCCTTAATAATCATCTGCTACTTACCCAGGCAGTGTTACCTGGTTTGCTTGCCACATGCCATCTCTTCTCCCTGACATGCATCCTACTGTTGTTCTGAACTACTTTCAGTTTTCCAAGTGAATTTTGCCATCAGTGCCACTCATTTTCAAATTTTTTATGTGCCATTCTTTCAAGCAATAACTCTGTCTCACACTTTCTTTATCCAATAACACCACATATACTTCAGATGTTAGCTAAACAATTACTTTTCTTAAAAGCCTTGCTCTATTTCTCATCCTGCCACCTGGCCTCATCATCGAGAAAAGCTTCTCTTCCATCGAGAAAAGCTTCTCTTCCATCGAGAAAAGAAGCAACCTGAACTTACATCTATTCTAGCACTAGTCACACATTACTCACATGTCTCTTCAGTTGTCTTTTTCCTCCACCATTTCATAAACTGGAAAAAGGATGGTATCTATTTTACTCTCTTTCTCCCTCTTCTCTTTTCTTTTTGTGTTTTGACAGCCCAGGCTGGCTTGAACTCACATCCTCCTGCCTCAGCCTCCCAAGGGCTGGGAATACAGGATTGCACCACTACACCTGACTTAGTTTACTCTTAAAGCCCCAGTTAATCATTTTTACTGAAATGACAAATTAACTAAATATAGATATGTATTACTAAATATACTCTTTCCCTTTTATCACCTTTAATAATTTGGGGCTTCTCGTATCTACCCTAATTAGAGCTAAACTTTAATATCTAGATTAAAAATGTTTTGATGCATGTTTATTAGGTGGTTCACATTGTTTGTGTATTTTAGCACCCTATCCTTACCTAACAGTGGCTTGTGGTCAAGGTGTTCTAATCCACCATTCCCAACCTCTTCTGGCTCAGAAGATGTCTACATAGTTCCTGAAATATTCCAATGCCAGCATCTCCAACAACCCTACCTACCATCAAATAAAGAAGCCAGGAATCAATGCAGTTTGTTCCTTGGCCAGACTGAAGCCTCACTCTGCCTGAAGAGTAGCTGGAAATCACTTCCACATACCATTATATACTCAATTGTTCTAAAAAAAAATCCCCCACTGAATAAAAGTCTTCTTGCCCAACCACAACGCAAATGGAAATTACCATGAAATTCTGAGGGAACCATTCTAGTTACTTTAATAGTGAGACTGATGTCAATCCCTTTGCTCATAGAATGATGAGAATTCCTTTTTCCCCTAGAAAAATATCTCAGCTTCTCCCATAATAGGTCTATGCTGTTGGCTGATAGAAGATAAAAAATTTTTATGAGTTCATTAATGATTCAAAATAAATTCACTCATTATTAGTCACAGAAGCTGTTTACATGTCATTTATAAAGATACATATGTAAGACACGTGAACAAATGAAATTGCAAACACTGAGATATCTCTCAGGTTTGAGAATTGCCCTCAATTTGATAACTTTTTATTTAGAAAACCAAGACTCACTCTACTTCTAAGATTGATTCTATTAGGTTAGATAATTTTGACTCACTGATTGGATGAAAGCTTCTCACCTCCTTGACTGCCTAAAGTGTTAATTCTGCATTTACCAAATTTTGTTCCATCGAAGTCTGGTTGTTGACTTAAAGAAAGCCCCTGTCCATATAATTTTGGAGAATGTTATAATATTGTTCTTTTAGAGATGCTTTATCAAAAACTCTGTGAAATAGTAAAGAAAAAATTTTAATATCATTTAACTTAGGACTTATTTGTACATGGAAGAGGTTTTTCCTGCATGAAACACCTATTAACCTACTATGAGTACCGGTTTGAGAAAACATGGTTTGTTGACACTTTGCTAGGGAGCAGGGCACAGTTAGCCAAGAGGTTCAAGAGCTTTACCTCGCATTGGCTATTGCAGGCATTATGTATACATCTTTGATTGGGAACTGGGGCTGAGTAACTATGTATGGTAGTCTGAATTATTTTTATCTGGAGATATGACCACTCATGCAAATGTCATATTCACTGAGCCAAATTCAGGACATTGTAGAAAGCCTGGAAAATCCATCTGGCCTCCCAAATTACAGTTTAGTTGCAAACCTTTCTGCCCTAAGGACATACTTTGCTCTCCAATTTCTCAGATGCTGACACTTAAGAGGTGCAATTCACATAAGGAGGCTGATTCAACACCAAATCACAGTACTGCTGCTCTAATGATGGGTGCTACCAGTGTGGTGTGATGAGTTTTCTGAATAGACACTAGCATCTTCCTTGATATTCCAGTATGCGCTAATCCAGTGTGCTTGCCATAATAAATGTAAAGCGACTCAGTCTTGTTCCTGGCTCACCATAGACATGCTCAGTATACAAGGCAGGATAGCAATGAGATGTGGAAACTCTCTGGGCAAAGCTGTAAGGTCAACAAATTGGAAAAAGCCACAACTCACCCTTGGGAAGGATTAAATACGCTGACATCCTCCAAATTGATTTACCTAGATCAGACCACATGTTAATGAGGCAGGCGAGTTACTCTAATTCATTATTACTATTCTAAATGCAGGGACTTTTTCACATGAGAAAGACAAGACCATGGATTCAAATGAGTGTCACTTGCTCCTCACCCTGACTGGTTCAGTGTCCTCAGAGACCCTTGTAATTGCTAACATCCAGATTATACCCAAAAGAACTGGACATTCAAAGAGTACATCTCCCAAGATACGAGGGAGTTTTCTTCCCCTATTACCTGCACCTCTGAATAGATGTGTGCATATGCTCTTGGCTGCAAAGTGCAAGCACTTAGATTTCTGCTGGGTACAGACATTTCTAAGAGCTCTAAAAATTTCTATTGGTTGAAAATGTCTCACTCCATTTTCAAGGCTGACCCCTCAGTAAAACTGAAACATTATTTGTACCATAGTTGTAAGATCTACGAATCTCTACTTTGTCTAAATTGTGTGTTGGGAAGGGAAGATTTCTTGTTGGCTTCACACTTATCAGTAAGCTTTATCTGTATCAGGAGGTAAAGTTCATGCCTATAAAAAATAATCTTTATTGGTGTGTTTATATGAGCACTCATAGAAAATGCTTTGGAATAATCATCTAGTATACTTTTCCTATGAGTAAAGGAAAAAACGTAAGGACCCGGTAGTGAACCCTTTAAGCTTTATGGGTCATAGGCTCTGCTATAAGTAATCAATTCTGCCATTATTGTGAAAGAAGCCAGAGACAGTATATAAATGTAACTATATTCCATCAATTTTTACTTATGGACAACATTGAAATTTGAGTTTCATACAACTTTTATATGTAACAAAATACTATTTTTCTTTTCATTTTTTTCAATAAATTAAAACATGCAAAAATGATTTAGTATGACCAGCAGGGTCATACTAAAACAGGGCTGAATTTGGCCCATAACCCATGTATTTACTAAACTCTGTTTTAATCTGTAGCATGGAAAATAAGACATCTAACCTCTTTACTTGCATTTCCTCCTTTTTGGATGAGAAGACCATTGGAACCACAAAAACACATAGGAACAATTATTGCAATATGTAAAAGCTAATAATTTAAAATTTTACTTTTGAAGATTTAGGAGAGAGTATCCAGGAAGAGAAAAAAAAGAGACATTTGTTCTTTCCTTATAAATGTATTTTGAGAAAGATTGCTGTGACATTTTTTATACTTTTATAGTTCTTTAAGTTCAATTTTTCCCAGGAGAACAGTCTTAGATTCCTAATAGATTATGCATTTTGTTTTTTAAAAAATGGGTAGTCATTTCTCATTTGCATTAAAAATAATACAAATTACTGTTTCTAATTACAAACATTGTATTTGTTTATTTTAGATTATGTGGAAAATGCAGAAGCATAGATTACTTCTAGTTCAGGAATAATTACCATTTAACATCAAGAAATATTTTTATTTTATTTCATGAGTCTATAACCATATAGTTTTTTTTCTGTTGGTGAATCAAATGTTGAATAAAAAGCTTGGCTTTTTGGCTAGAAAACTTATAGCTTAACCTTGAATGTAGATTCAGGGTGAAGCAAAGGTCTCTAGTTCTAAATATTTGTTGGTAAATGTTGCTCCATCAGCTACTTGGAAATCAGTTCCAACAGATTGGGTAAAGTCTGCTAACCAAACAATGCACAGTTAGGACCCCAGTCAGAAAACAGAGCCTGTTTTTAATTCTTCTTGTGCCTATGCCAAGTCAGTTCGTCCCCAACCTCATCCTATCCTCCTTCTTCTTAGGCCTGTAAAGCAGTATCTGTGAGTTTATTCATGCATTTTGTGACAGGCTCACTGTGTGAGCACTGAGGGCCCACATGGTTGTTCACTCTTTGGGAAGGTGGATCTCTGTGATGCTCCCTTCTTTTAGTCCTCTTGCTTGCTGGTGAGTGGCTCAAGGCAGCACCCCTGTAGCTTCCTTTTAATAGGAATATGAACAGTTAGAGTGGAGTTGTCCACTACAGGGCTTTCTTGAGGCAAATTCAGCTCCTTAAAGAAAAATAACAATTCTTCCCCTTCAAACCCCTTTCCCCTGCCCCCTGGCCCCCACCCCCAAATCAGACAGGCCAGATGTTTGTGAAAAATGCAGTTTCCGCAATCAAAAGTACAACATTTACCATAGCTTTTATCAAAGATTTCAATTCCCCTCATCTTAAGGAAAATGACCCTTTTATTTTGTTGTGGACATAAAATTATGGCCCTCGGAAAATTGGAAGCATTTCTGCTGAGGGAAATCAATTTTCTCACTGTCATATATGATCAACATGTCACAGCCATCATCCAGATAACAATAGCAAAGCACAAGTAAAATGGTTGGTAATACCGGCTTCAAAGGTGGAAAAAGATAGAAGCAAGATAACCGCCCCCTCCATGCACACCCGTTAAGGCATGTTTGCAAAAAAGGAAGAAGAAGAAAAATCTTTAAGAGTTATTTTTGTCCTTTAATTTTCTTCCTTCCCGCCCTACTTTCTTCCCTTTGCTAGTGCTTTCTAGAGTATAAGCATTTTATTTTGTGTACTAATCGGCCGAAGCATTAATGAAACTGTAGAGATATGTGTTCTTCCAGGAAAAGAGTAAGCACTTCATGTGTAAACCACTCTGGCTCCTTTTCAATCTTCCTGTTAATGGGTGGCTAATTGTCAAAAGATGTGACCAGAGTGAGATGACCCAAGAGTGTGTTTAGGTGGGAGGCAACAGGGAAAGTACAGAGGCAGCTTCTTAATTTGGATCCTGCAAACAAAAGGAAACATCAAATCTGACCTCGCTGCTGGAGTGTTAATGGCTTTCTCCCCATCTCCCCGCTGCCACTTAGCATCTTTTGTGCCCCACCCTGGGAAGCTTCCCGGCAGAAGTGTGCATTAGCAGAACTCTACAGTTACAAAACGCAGCTTACTTCAGACAAGGGGGAAAAAAACCTTCTGAGTGATTAAATGTTCTTTGGACAAACACATCTATAGCCATAAAAGTGCCATTTTTATTTCAGGCTGGCTTGTCAGTGATGTCCTGGCTGTGGACACACACTAGCACAAAGGGATGTTGTACTTAGGATGTCAAAGAAGACCTAAGCATGATCTTCCTCTTTATAGGAAAGTTGGCTCTCACATATGAATGTGGGAAAATAAAATTGCTTTAACTCAGGCCAAGGTCATACTTGAGGAAGCAACAGACTGGATTGTGGCAAAACTTCAAATATTTTAAATAATTCAACCATTTGCAAACAAAATAAAATAAACTTGCTTGTTTTGGAATGAAATGAGAGTAGGATACAGGAAGGAAAGGAGAAACTAACTAAAGAAATCTATGCTGAAGGAATTGCACAGGTATGATAAATGTGTCATGAACAGAGGTGTCCACAGAACTATTATTTAGAATTGGATATAACCTATGTGTCTAGCAGTCAAGGATTAAAAAAATAGACTATCATATGTACATTGGTAGCATATTATTCAGCTCTCAGAAATAATGGTTTTGGAAGAAAAGTAATAGTGAAAAACATATATAAAAAGACTACATACTGTGGGCCTAAGTAAAATAATTAACAACAACAATAATAAGTTATAGGCATGGGAAAATGCATGCTCAGAAAAATCTACCCAGAGAAATACATCAGAATGCTATAGTTGTGTTAGGACAGTGGGGTTATGCTTAAAATACACTTTACTGTGTATTCCAATTGGTTCTGATTTGGATAATGTATTGATTTTAAAAATGAACAAACAAATAAGCAAATTAAAAAAGCCAAGGCAGAAATAAGTCTTGAGAATCCCTTTTATGGTGAGTGAGGACATCAATCACAACGAAGGGGTTTTCCCTGCCAGATTTTTATTAGAATTTCCTAATACCACATTTCTTCAACATTTAGGTAGTAAATTTGGAATTAAAGGACCAGAACGGGCTCATTTAGACCAAAAGAGGCCATTTCATTCTTCTGCTCTAGTGCCTTCCTGCCATTTGCCTTCAAAACATCATATGGCTTTATGCCATAATTGCCACAGAAAAAGTGGCACAGAATTGGGAGAATCTCAACAATGCCTGATGTACAGTGATGTCCAAGAAGATAATACCTGGCCTCAAAGAGGGGGTAAAAGCTGCTTTTTCTTCCATTTATTTAGTAATCCCCCTCCCCACCAAATCTGCTTTTCCCTGACCGTCAGATATGTGGATAGTCATCTGTGAGTTTATTTCTAGTTACATCTTTTTTAAATACCAAGAGTGGTCCAAGAAATCCATTCCCTAGTCCATTTCTCATACACACTTCACAAAATGTGGAGTTACATCAGGTCAGGATATAAGTCCCACATCAGAAAAATGTCACATCTGAGTGGGGGAGACTGGGCTGCTGTTGCCCCACTTAGCATAGTGGCTGGTGAGGCTCTCAGTTTCTTAAACAGCACAGGGACCATATCTTAGAAATTGTCAAACTCAGTGGCTTATTGGAGTGGCATGGTTGGGAAAGAGGTGTTCAAAGAATACTTCTTATCAGTTAGTAAAAGCACATGAATAAAAATAAATCAATGACCACTTGTTTTCTAGGAATCTTCTTCATATTCAGCAAAGCCCCCCATTATGTTGCATTTCTGATAGACTAGCATAGAAAGGACATGGTTTAAACTAGAGTAAAATGTCTTGAAGAAAAGCATTACTCTGGGTTGCTAAATTTTTTACTATGGACCAAAATGCAAAGCATAAATAAATTCAAATATAAAATTTTAAAAATCAAAAATAAGAGATAAGTCATGATAGATGTTTGCAAAATAAATGAAGAGAAATACATGAGTATGGGGAAAATCTTGGAACAACTGAAATATTTATATGGAGGAGTTTAGTGAAAATGAAGATTTTGAAGGAAGAGAAAGGTATTCCTTAATAAATTCCATAAATAAAAATGTTCTGTGACTTGTTTGAGGAAAGGGGATGGTGACTGGTTTGGACAATATGAGTTTGCTTCTTATTCATTGACATTCTGTATGGCTTTGACTAAATTTTCCTGTTAGAGCTTTAACCTTTCTAGTCATAAAATAGAAGAGTTGAATTAGATCAGACACTAACATAGCACACATACCACCACTGATCTATGCTGCCTCTGTAACAGACATTGCTAATCCATTCTTGCTCTTGCTTGCCATGCCTGGCTGAGGCCTCAGAATCTTTCATCTGACAGAGCTCCTGGAAGCCATCATTAATAAAATTTAGATGTAATGGATAAAACTTACACAAAATGAGTTCCTGGGTTTCTGACTTTCCTTGACCCCTAGCATCCTTCCTAGCCCTCAACAGAACAGAATGAAGATTAAGTTTTCTGTTAAATATGTGGACACCTAACTACTCCATTGACTTCATGTGGGCTCCAGATCAACTTTGCACTAAATTCGTGTCGAAGTAGTTCTACATTTTGATGTTTACTGTTCTAAAACTACCAGTTTATCCGAATATTGCTCTCGTTTTTCGTAGCCATGTTTTAAAAATGGCAAATAGTAAAAGTTTCTTTGTCATGAGTGAACTGGCAATCTCCACCCTGATCATTCTATACACTATGGTAAGAAAGTATGCATTGCCAATTCTTCATTAATTCTTAATTCAAAATTTTAATACTTAACATGCAATTATGTACATAATTTTATTTTCTTCCCAAATCCACAATAAAATAGAGCTATAGATCCAGCTGGCCAGTGTTCAAGAATTCAATCAAACTGCTGTATTATATGCTCATGCTATGAAAACACATGCCATTTTCCTTCTCCAAAACCTGAGGTAGTTCCATGGTCTGATTGGCTCCAGTCTCATTGCTTTGTCTTTTATGTCCTTCATTAGTCAAACTTGTCACTGAGCCATCATGTCTTGTTACTCATCTTCACATCATTACCTCATTAGAGAGATTTCCTTGCTGTCTCTGTCCCAGGCCCAAAATGAGGGTGAGGCAAATGAGACAAGGGTGCCTAGTCTAAAGAGATCTCCTCTCTGTCAGGCTAAGTCTCTCCTTAAATTTTGTGCCCTTAGCGTCTCATTTGCCTTGTTATAGCTCTGGCCTTGCCTTGTAACACCAACTCAATGCAGCAACTTATGTTAATACTTTACTTTCAACTCTTCAAAGCCTAATAATATGTATAATCTAATATATATATTAGAGTAGATTCTCCACCCTCAGAGAGTCTGCTGTTATTATTTTCTCCGTTCTACAAAATGAGAAAGTAAGGGGTTCCAAAAACTTAAAGTTAGGGAGCAGAAGCACCAGGGTCAGAGCTTGGAATTGGGTCTTCTGAATCTGAGCAGAATGTCCTTTCAAGCAACCCCCTTTTAGGTGCTCTGTAATAAACCTTGCCTTTCTCATTCTTCAAAAATCCATATTCAAACTTAACTTTTCAATTCTCATCATTTTATTTATCCCAAGATTTTCTTCATACCCATTTATTAGTCCTCATTTGTTTTGTAAATGTTTTTCTCTAACTCTTTCTTTTTGGGGGAGTGTCTTCTTTTCTTAATAGATTGATATTCCTTGAGGTGAAGTATACGAACAATAAAAGTTGATATTTTTGTAGAATCTAAACTTAGGCTTTGTGAAGGATAGGGAGGTTTGTGTTACTAGCCATGCTTTATGATGAGAAAAATGAAGGGTAAGGAATAGTGATAGATGTGCTTATTTATACTTGAGTGTTTGAAAGACCATGCTAGGTAGTTAACATGCAACTTCTCCATGAATTTCATAACAACCCAATGATGTAGTTATCATGATTCACATATTAAAAATGAGAAAGTTGAAAGTTTGGAAAACACAGCAAACTGCATAAGGGAATAGCACTAGTAAACTTAGGGGTAGGATTCTGGTCTGATTTGAAAACTTACGTCTTTGAGTGATTAGCCCAATGGTACATAACCAATGAGGGGTCACATTGGAACCTGGCCCCAGGTGTCCTGACTCTAATCTACTTCCTTTTCTCATTGTTTGAATATACTTCTTATTTTCACAGACTAGTGTAGTCATTTAATGTGTTTTTATTTTAAATTAATTGATATTATATGAAAAATAATTTTAATCCATGCTTGCTTTACTGATTTAAATGTCTTCTTACTTGAAAGTAAAGCCTAAGTAGAAATATTTACCAACTTCTGTACCCGTGAGTTGGTGATTGAATGGATATGGCATGTTTGGAGCATGCAATTATAGAGATGTCTTAATAGGGTATGGCCTTCCTGTGTGCACCTTGCAGGTTAGAAAGTATAACAAGGTTTGTGATAAGTACTGGAGGATCCCCTGGGGAATAAGACAAGTGAACTGGGGAACAGGATAGCATGGGGATGGCAAAAAAGTAGCAGGGTTAATCTACCCCAGCCTTCTTTCCCACGGGGATCTGCAGCGGTTCACAGCATTTCAGCTAGATCCCCAGGAAGTCACTATCCATTGACCAGGACTAGCTCTGGAGAAGAAAACTATTTGACATCCTCAGCATACTGAGAAGTGCATAGGTTATGGTCCCCAAATGGCCCCCAGCAAGTTTCTTAATTTTACAGATGGTCAGTTCAAGTGCATTAACATCATCTGGAAGAAAATGTAGATGACTCCAAGATCCTTTCACTCTATTTTTTGTTGTTTTCTTTTTTTTTTTTGAGATCTAAACTTAATGAGAATGATTGTGAGCTTCCATGGAATTATTTTTAAATACTTATTTCTTTTAAATTTGTGATGCTATCAGTTTGTGGGATTTGAAGTCAGCCAGAGAGACCGAGGTTTGAATTGCAATTCTGTTATTTATTTGGTGACAAAGAATAAATTGCTTAACTCTTGAGCTTTAGTCTCCTCATCTGCAAACTGGAATAACATTATCTCAATCATAGAATTATGGACAGATTTCAAAAAAGCATGTAACAAAGCCCAAGCAACAGTTTATTTGGTAAATGTTCATTGCAATCAGTTCTGCCAGGCAGGTCTCGAAGGGGCACCTATGCCCATCCCAATGAAAGGAGACATCTGGCAGTGACACTGCACTTTGAACTTGCTCTGCTTAGCACAGCCATTGTGCCAGTTGCTGTTTATCTAATTCTGGTGAAGTTACTCAGTTCTTGTCCTTGGCTATTTCCTGGCCCTTGTGCAATATCTCCTGATTTGAGGCTGAACTTCTGCAGATCCTGTAACCTGGTCAGAGCAGAAGTGGTTATGCATTAACTCCCTTTGCACCAGATGTTATGAACTATCAAGTTGAAAATGATAGAAAAGACCAGGGATGGGGCAGAGCTGGGGAATATCAGTAATCCTGCACTACTTGATCTTTTTGCATGATTCAATAATTATTGATTATCTACCACATATCAGGCTTTTAAGGCATGAACATAATATAAAACCTGCCTAATTTGGAGGCCCAGAGCCATGACACCACAGTGAGAACAAGTTTTCACTTAGGTAAACAGTTGTACAAAAACTAAGTTGGATATAATAAGAGATTCCTTCAAGCAATGTAAGTGTGCACATGCCAACTCTAAGGAAAAGAAAAATGTGTTTGCTCCAAAGATTCCTTTGAAGTTGTGAGAAAGAAGATACATTTTTCTTTAAAGAAGACTAGAACAAAAAGTTATGGGACATATGTAGACCTTTTTATGTGTACACACTCAGTATATATGAAAATTGAAATGAAAAATTTTGTCAAATGCACACACACGTCTATATACACACACATATGCACTCATATACATATCACAGCTGTAGAGTTCAATGGTCTTTCACAAACTGGGTGTACCTGTGAATATATTTAGAAACAGAGCATTCAGATACATCTCAATCCCCCTTCATTCCTCTTGTGGTCACTGCCTCACAGAGTAACCAATATCTTGGATGTTAAAAGCATTAAATACATTTTTGTCTCAATACTTTACATAATAGAATTATAAAGTATATAAATGTACAAGACACCAATATCTATTTTTTGAGTTCTAAACTTAAGGAGAATTATTATGAGTTTTCATGGAATTATTAAATACCCTTTTTCTTTAAATTTGTGATGGCATCACAATTTAAAAACATTTTCCTGTCAAATTCCAGTTCATTATTTAATGCTTTTTTCATTAACAAAACTAGAAAAACTTGTTTCATTGTGAAGTGTAGGATTGGACAAATTATCAAGCTTGAGTAAAAAAAATCACTGACTTTCTCCCTACATGTCTTGAGTTTGGACATTATGACTCAGAATGTGAACTCGTTCATTAGAAAATGCTTTATTTGATTGAAGGCCAGGTACTTGCTTCCCAGCAACACAGTTTAAGTAAATGCTCAACTCAGACAGTCAACATTACTGTCTCAAAAATCTTTCATTCTGACATATTATCACACATTTGTCATTAGGGAACCACATACTCACATATGTCCATAAATATTTGGTCTTGCTTGACTCAGGTTGACCTGCTTGAGAAACAGCAGGAAAAAAATATCTTATCTCTGTCCTTGGAAAACATACAATTAAATGAAGGGAAAGTTTGAATGTGGCCTCTGAGAGACTTTGTTTCCCTGAAAACAAGATCATTTTGCTCTAGTCAATCAATAACTCTACATGGTAAATGTGAATCTTAGGCTCAGAAAGAGGTTATCAGCCATAGCATTTCTTAACACTTTCAGAATGTTATCAGGAATTAAAAGGTAACACTTATCAAATATTTACAAGTTGCGTGGGACACAGCACAGTGTAAACATATGAATCTGATAATATCCAAGCTGCGTTTTAAAACAGATGTAAAAAAAATCTCAAAAATGTTTGCTTTTCAATGATGCATTCTCCATCATGTAAAAATTTAACTACTGAGATGCTCTAATGACACATGAAATGGGTCACATAAGAAGGAATGTGTCTCAGGTGAAAGGTCAGTATCAACAGAGATGAAAGAGAATGCATAGGTAGGTTATGCCCAGTAGGAAGGAAACACTTTTTATAAATGAATATAGGAAGAAATAACTATTGTATAATTGAAAATGAGAAAAAACTGTCTTAGCTTCCACTGGTTACATGTGAAAGACAAATACTAACCCCCCTAAAAAAAGAAGTCCCATCTTCCTGCAACCAACTCCATTCTCCTTTTTGTTGTCAGCAGTGTCATTTATCCAGGTTGTATGTGGACAGAAACTCATTTATCTTTCTACCTCCACAGTCGCGACATTTTTCCTCCACATAGGGCTCAGTCCAGAGCCTCTGTAGCCTTGTCTCTATTCTATTAATTAGAGATAGTCAAGAAGGAGGAAGATGAGGAGAGGAAAGGACCAAGAAGGAGGTGGAAGGGATAGAGGGAGAAGATAGCAAAGATGGAGGCTTAAAGTGGGAGGCACTAATCTTAAAGAAAAGAAAGGCATTAGGTGGAAAAGAAGAGCCATGACACCCCAGTGCTCACCCACCCCTCAGTCTGGTAAACTTAACGTCCCTGGAGGCTGCCATTCAGTTCTAATTGTGCCCTGTACATTGTGCCCCTCTTTCTTTTTTGGGCCAAGTGTGAGGGACACAGCTTGGCAGAATTAGAGTAGATTTCCCTACAGACTGAGGTAGAGTGATCTAAAGGCTTCAGGACAATAAAATAACACTTTCCAAAAAAGAAAAGTGAAGAAAAGAAAGTATTTTAAAGTGGATTATAGTAGTGGGGGCATTAATTTCATTTACTTTCAGAGGTGAGAGTGTTTACATTGCTTAGTCTTAAATCTAAGAAATGTGTAATTCTACAGTGAAGGTAGATGGCAGCTAGAAATTCCACTTTGCAAGGATAATTGAAAATAAAACCTAGATGGCCTTATAGACATAGAACAAACAATATTTCTTCTTAAGACACAAGTTAGGAAGTTTTTTTTCATGTATGAGAGGATGAATTGAGAGGTAAAGAGAACCAGACCTTAAATGTTAGAGGAAATCAGTCATTTATAGATCGTGTATGTAATATATATATATATATATATATATATATATATATATATATATATAACATATATTCTTCATTCTGCTGCATATTGAATACTGAAAGTTATTTTTTATTTATATGCATGACAAATTACTCAGTTACCATTCATTGAATTGGAGTTTTAATGGCTATTCACCCTGTATAAATACGGGTAAGAAAATAGAGAGTCTTACAACTAATTGACTTCCTGTCCAGGCACCCAAACATCTTTCTGCAACTCTGGATTTGTCCCTCCAGGGTACTACTGCCAAAATGATCAACACAACATCCCCAAATAACAATTTATTCTGCCCAAAGGACATTGTGCCTGGAGTCTCCTGGCCAGATGAATTGGCACAATTACATCCTTCTCTCTTGCTTTGCCCCCTCAAGATATCCTAGGTGTCAGGGCTTTACATGTTGTGATGATTCGGAGAAAAAAAAAAAAGAAAAAAAACTTCAAAGAAAGAAGACAGGGCTACAAGCAGCTTCTTAGATTCTTAGGTCCAAACTGATGGAGCGAAACAGAAATCCTCCATTGGTTTGTTTCCTTCAAAACTTTGCTGCTCCTCAGGCATATACACAGATTAAATGGAAGTCAAAAAAACCCAAAAAACAAAAACCAAATCCTTCCCTGACTCTTGACACAAATATATGGGCGTTAACCAACAATGACCCCACGTTAACAAGTTTCAATCCTTCTTTTCCACCTGCCTTTCCCTGCCTTCCCTTGTGAAGAATTAGTGACTCAAACACCATCATGCAAATGCCAGTTCCATCTGTTGTACAGCATTTCTCTCCCTGAAGCATTCCAGTACAGCAGAAAACATATTTATTTCTGCTTCAGGAAACACAGCTGTTCAACACGATTCCTCAGTGATTATTTCTATTTGATTTGCCTCTTTTGCCTTAAAATCCTCTTCTCTGAATACATCCCTTTTCGTAGAACTAGCTCTTTAAAATAAAAAAGCACCTTCTTTTTACTCATTTTTCTTTCTGAGTCAGACTCACTGAGTTCTGAGAGAGTCCCATGGCTCAGGGAGGATGTGTTGGAATATGTTCATACCTGCTGGAAAAGCTTTCCTTAATGTAAATTAGCTCAAGGTGAGGCTCTTAGCAAAGAGATAAAAAGGTGAGAAAGAAAGGTGGTTATCCCTCAAACAGAGGCTCAACATTCTGTGTCCCCTATCCCCGAACAGCACTCGTATTGGATGAATGACTCTAGTGTGCACATATAGAGACTTAACGAATTCTTTTGACCTGTAAAGCTTCTTGGGAGGGAATTACTACCAGCATTTAACTGCCATTTTATTTCAGGCCATTGTCAACTTTACCTTGAATTAAATTATTCCTACCAGTAATATGTGCTTTGGATTTAATAAAAAGACTAATCATGGCAGAGTCTAGGCAAGACAATCCTAGAAGACCTGCAGATATGATGGGATCAACATACCAGCTAATTCCACAAGACTGAAAATGCCCTTTCATCTAATTTCAGTGAATATTTCAAAAATAAAGATGGAAAATTGTGATGTTAAAAAAAGAAAAGATAATGCTGATACTTGGTTGTGGGGAGAAGCGGTGAGGAGAGAAGGATGGGTAAGATCATTCCCAATGAAACAGAAGCACTTACAAAAGAGCTCCCCAGTAGTTCTTTAAGACTCAAATCTTGTTCACAAAACTTTGTAACAAAACACAGGATAAATTAAATTCACACAAAGGCATTGATTTGGACTGAGCTTCTTTCCTAGGCCCCGATAGACTAACCTGAAATGGAATCATATTTACTACAGTTCCATGTTACCAAACTGAGGTTACTTTTAAGTTCCGACCTTCAAAGAAATCAGGAGATGATAGCCAAATATAAAAACAGGCCAGTTTCCCTCTACCCCCCCAATAAAAAAACAGTACCCAATCAAAAAAGGACATAGTCAACTTGAGTCCTCTAGCCAGCATAAAAAGGACGTCCCTTCTGCCTTTATGAGGAAAGTAAGCCAAGGTAGCCTGATGTTGACCAACCTGCTTTTTGCACAATTCTGTCTCCTTGCTACTGTTCCAGCTGCCTTACAAAAAATGACTGCTCTGCTATGCCCAGTGGAATTACTATCTATCTCATACATGGGATGCTTCCCAGTTATAATTGTTAGTAAAAGCCATAGAGATTTTTTTTAACTCAATTTGCTGAAATTTTGTTCTTTGACACACAAAAAAGGCCTTATCTGTTCACTGTCCATTTTGGTTTTGGGACATTTACCAAGAGGGACATACATGTTTTTCTACTTTAAATATTAACAAAGATAAATGAGTTTGAAGACTCACATTCATTTTCCGTTTTCTCATTTCTGCATTCATTCAGTCAATATTAACTATGCATGCCAACTCAAATCCAGGTGTGGTGGTAGGTCCTGTGGTTACAATATCGAGCTGAACCAGGCACCTCTGCATCTCTGAATAGATGATGAAAAAGATACCAATCAACATCAGCTAATCGTATGTGTAAAATTACTAAGCTTCCAATGAGTGAGCATGGGGCTATGCAAATAATAGACTGGCTTGGCTTAGTCAGAATACCTGATGCAAGTATTAATTGTAGTTGGATCTAAAGGATAAGGAGTACTGAACACTGGGTAGAAGAAAAACAGAGTAGCTGGAAAACAATGGACAGCAGTCCTGCAGGCAGGCATGGTGCACTCAAGTAACTCAAGGTGTGCCTGGATTGGAGAGAGTGTGAATGACTGGGAAGTAAGATAAGGCAGAGTAATCTCAGCAGGCTGAAGCAGAAGGATTACAAGTTCAAGGCCAGCCTGGGTGAGAACCTGCCTCAAAGGAAAAATAAAAATGAAAAGATAAAGTAGATCTAGACCATTAGACACAAGGACATACAAACCATCATGTGAAAGCCTGGCTGTTGTCTTAAGAGCAAGAGACAGCCATCAAAGAGTTTTACACAGGAAGACTACATGACAGATGTAATATGATAAATTATGATGTGATATGATTGGTTTGGATTTCTCCAGCTATAATGTGTGATAGTGCAAGAACGGATGTGCAGGCAAAGTCTAAAGGCACTGAAAGTAACTAGAGACGAGCGTTATTGTATTTTAGAGTCATTACTCATTAATTTAAGAAACTGATAGATCAGAGTGGTAGATTCAATCCTTTTTTTTTTTTGTCTGACACACCATATAATTCTTATTAGTGGAACCTTTCTATTTAGCTTTTCCCACTCCCCTCTTAATAGCTCATTCCCTGTATCCAACAGAGGATTTGGCTCTATAAGTTATAAACTAAAATCACTTAGCCAACCTGTCTGAGAATCTTTCTTTGTAAAAAGGGCTAATTACAGGCTCCTGGCTCTCCTCATGGGGTTAGGTATTATGAGTATAAACTGAAATAATAGGTGTGAAAATGCCTTGTACAGTAGAATACATGAGGTCAATGGAGGCTGGTATTATTGTAATGTTGCTCATTATGCATGGTATCCACCTTCTCTGGGAGTTAGAATATTGATATGAATAACTTGGTAGGAAAAACATGCAGATGGTTTCACTAGGATGTTCATAAAATTCCTAGCTAAGGCAATAATTAGTGCAGAAATAAAAGGACAAAATGCAGGTAGAGCTCGGGAGGGAATAGGGATGACTTTATAGCCACAGCTCCAGGTCTTTGGATGCTGTGAGGCTGTCTCTAATCTATTCACCATGGCAAAAAGACATGGGTAACAGCAGCAGGTCGGAGCCAGGATGTATCCATTCATGATTGTGGGGGTCTAGAGACACTCTTAAGAACTGAGAAGCAGCATCATTTCTATCCTTGAGGAATGCAGGAAGAGTCCTTAGTTTCTCCAGAAAAGCAAACACACCCACACTTATCTTTAACTCATTTGTGCAAGTAGATTCAAGGGTTGTTCAAACAAACCTATTATAACAGGGGAAGGCCACCTCAGGGATACAGAGTAAGTGGATGAAGAGTCAGGAGAGAGAAGAAAACAGAAGTATATCAAACTCATAAAATGGTTTTCTCTCTAAATACTATGGGTCCCCAAATTACCATAGGAGTCAGACTTTTCAATATCTTTCTCCATCCTCTTCCTCCTTCCTCACAAAATTTTAACATAATCTCTCTTTTCTTTTTGTAGAAAAGCCCTACTCTTCTTCTGGAGAAGGGCAGACAGTCATGAACTCCTTTTTACAGAGGAGTTGATAGAAAAATGGGACATTCTATGGAGGATCCCACTCATCTGTGAGTGTTGTCACGTACACATAAGAATCTCCTGATTTAACAACACTCTCGCAGACATCTCCCCAGGTCCTTTCAAATATTGTTGGAAATGTTTTCCCCAAAATGAGGCCAAGTGAGTCCTAATATATAACTCAGTCTTGATATCTCTATTCTCTCTCAGTTGGGTAGTACTCCCAGGAGAAGCAATGAGAAAGAGCTCCAGGAATTCAAACCATACTTATAACATCCTTTAATTTGGAAGTGGAGAGGTTTCTGAGAGTCTGCGGTGGAAGGACTGTGAAAGTCCCACTTCCTGTCTGTCTAGGTGCTGTTTGTGGCATGTATGTGAGGGTGAGATGCATTCACTTTTGTTAAGAAATAGGGTATGAGAGGGGGAGCTGAGGAATTCTTTTAAAAGTTTAAATGGTCTATTAAATACAATAAACCCTGATGTAAGTATTGTTAGAAATAGCCTTGAATGTGGGTAAGTTTTAAGAGTCTGAGGTAGGTTGGGAATTGACAAGCCATTGCAAGTAGGAGAATAGCTGGAACAAAGAAAATGATATATCAGAATGCAAGCTTCATACCAACAGAAATTCCAGTCATTCATAGGACTGGAAACACAATTCCTCAGCCAGTTGTAGAGGGAAAAATAGGACCAGAAAGCCTGGATGTGATAAAATTGTAGACGGTTTAAAAATTCAACAAGAAATAGTTTATTCAACTATTTCTCTCTAAATACTATAGGTCCCCATAGTATTTTATTCAACCATTTCAGAAATATTTATTGAGCATAACTGTGTTGGATGTGGTTCCAGGTCCGTGGGATACAGCGAGGAACAAAATAAATGAACATTCCTTTTCTTAGGAAATTTACATTGAAGGAATGTAACATGCCATTATTATTATAACATGCCATTGGCACGTAATGTTCATGAATTAATTTAATCTTTACAATAACCCTTATTAGCCTGCTTTGACAAATGGGAAAATTGAGGCACAGGGAGGTCGAGCATATTATTGCCTAAGGACACACATCTAGTAAATGTTGCACTGTATTAGTTGAAATAGCTGAGGGAAGAGAATTTGAAGGGGTGTGTGTGTGTGTTTGGTAAGGGCAAGTGGTGAGGAGCAACTGGAAGACAGCAGAGACCTATCATCCTAGTTATCTCAGGCTGCCATAACAAAGCGCCAAAGACTTGGGTGCTTAAACAACAGACATATATTTCTCACAATTCTAGAAGATGAAAGTCTGAGGTCAGGGAGACAACATGGTCCAGTTCTCTTCCTGGCTTACAGATAGCCACCTTCTTGACTGTGTGCTCACTCTACTATTCTTATAAGGTTACTAATGCTACAGTATTACGACCCCATCCTTATGACCTCATTTTACCTCAACCACCTTCAAAAATCCGTATTTTCAATTACAGTCACATTGGGGGATTAATTTAAAATTAAGATATTTTAAATTCTCTAATAATTGTCCTTTTTCTGCCTCTGCATGTTTTCTCACTTAATATTGTCCATAGCTTTAAGAGGCAGGAAATATTCTTCCCACTTCACAGCTTATAAATAATGAAGTTGCAAGAATTTAAGGAAGTTTTTAACCTGCTCTTAGATCTGGTGGTGACCCCTGAATTAGAACCATGTATCCGTTCTGTACCACTCACCCCCCTGCTACCAGCACCTTGGCTTTAGTGTCTGACAACTCCTAAAGGCTCTGTGAGACCCTGAAGAGGAGGCTCTCAGCCTTCAGAGGGCTTGGAAAAGCTCCCTATTTGCTGGGAAATGACTTCTGCACCAGTTAACTTGGTCTGGAGAGGAAATATGGAGGAGGGTATGAACAGAGAACTTACCTAAGTCTGTTTAAGGGAGAGAATTGTTAAATTTTAAGGTCCTTAAAAAAATGAGAGTTTTCAGGGGAAAAAATAAGAGAAAATTTTCCAGGGTAGAATTACTGAATTACTCTGTGGAAGTTAAAATGTGCTTTATACATGGGAAAATCAGAAATTCCCTTCCATCTTCATAGCTGCATGGTCTGCTATGAGCATAGCTCTGTAGATACAGTTAGTACTATGGAAGATGTGCTTGAAATTGCTGTGACAAGCTTCTTAAAAGTATCATGAAGAAAGGAGACTATAGTTAAAATTATGAGAATTCATTGTTTGAATGGTTCATTAATTTAGGTACACTTTCATTTTGCCACCCTGTCTGTCTAGTCTTTAAGAAAGAACCATTCCAAGTTTGAATGCTTAGAAACTAACTTGCCCCTCAGGTGACAAGAGGAAGGGAGCTTTAGAGGTACTCTATCACTTGGATCTTGTGTACCAACAGCTCAGTGGGAAAGGTAAATCAAAGCAGGAGCTAAATTCAACAGCTTGTATTTGAACAAGTTAATGTGTTTTCTCTTAAACTCATAGTAAGTTAACAAAGAAACATGAGTTCGATACCATAGGTGATGTCTATTATTAGTGTGAGCTAATATTTATCTGCCAAAACTCCAATTGCTCATCTTTGCTTTCCATCACTCTCAGATTCTGCACTTGGCTTGAGTAGTTCCTCTGCACCTGCAGAATTTATACACATTATATAATTTCATCTTCATAATGACCTAATAAGGTGTGGTATTTCCATGTTACAAATGAGAACACAGATGCTCAGAGAAATGAATGGAAAATGAATCCTATCTCCTGTAAATTCATTGAGGGCCCTGCCTAAATATCTTCATCCTATCTTCAGAGTGCAATGAAGTACCCATTGTTCTACAGGTGCCCAATTTTATTTGAGAAACTACTGAAAAGTAAGTGAGTCTCAAATTCAGAGTTTTGGTTCTTATAGGATAGCACTTTCCTTGCAATATCAGGATGACCTCTCATTTGGTAATAAGATAATTATTTTCCGCTATTGAACACTAACAATTGAAGCATTATAAGCACACATTGCAATTCCATTTGGATTTTTCTATTGTTTTTAATAATATGTAGTTACAGTATAAGAATATGGAGTAAAACTGAAAACAAAAAACAAACATATTGAAGTCATTTGAAATTATCCCAATTAGAAATGACAGCCTCTTTCCTATAAAATCTTTCGCTATAGTAAAAAAATCTATATTATTTTCCCAAATAAAAAGAGTGCCTCCCATTTACCTTAATGGGAGGTCAAGAAGACTCCTTCATAGAGTCAAGGATAACAAAAAATATCTTCTTACCATCCTTTAATAGGATCCAGCAGAGCGATTCCTTGGCCTGTGGTCAGAAATGCTTTGCTGGGCATAGCACATTTCCCTTTTCAAGCATATTAACCCAAGTGTTATTAGGTAAAAACAAGCACCAAGTTCACCCTTCAAAGAGCAGCAACTTTGTCCTCAAACCTTTTACTGTTCAGTAAAAAGAACAAGGTAGATTTAGGTAGATTGGTACTCACCAGCTGCATGCACACCATTGCAGTGCCTTATTTAACTCAATAAAAGTGAAGATGCCAACTCAGATGGTAACTAGGACTACTTCTAGTCTGAGAATATTAGTTATCTTTCTGTTCTGTGACACGATGCCTGAGAAAAGAAACTTAAATGGGGAAAGGTAGAATTTTGGCTCATGAGGTTTTTGGTCCATAGTAGGCTGGCCCCACAGTGACTGGAACATGTAGCAGAGGAGGCTGGTTACTTCATGGCAGCCAGGGAGAGAGAGAGAGAGAGAAAGAGAGAGAGAGAGAAATATACCATTGAAAGGTTTGCCTCAGTAACCCACTTTTTCCAATGAAGCTCCACTTCCTAATAGCCTGTTCAGTTATAAACTCATTAATGGGTTAATCTATCCAATCACCTTCCAATAGTAGCACCAACTAGGGACCAAGTCTTTAGCAGGAGTCCTTTTTGGAGATTCTTTGTAGCCAAACAATAACATGGAGAATGCTATGCTATGTCTAAATTGAAAAAGAAGCATGTAGAAGAGAGGAACTCATCTGCCAGGTTCTCTGTGACTACGGAGAATCATAGAGGTGTGGCTGGGTGTACCTAGGTCTATAAAGATCCCTCATTCCCATTGCCAGTTGCCTTATGGACTCAATCCCAGCTGCTTTCCAGATGCCAATCATGACTGGGTACATTAACAATTTCCTGCTGGTTTTTGAAGCCTGAAGGCATGGACTCTAAAAAGGTTTCCACCAAAATGAAAAATCCCAAAGTGCTTCTGTCATTGGAATTTTATCATCCCTGACTGACTGACAGATGACAGGATGTTCCATTTAGCACTAAAGAACCTCAAAGACAGAAGCGGGTGGATTTCAAAACACTTATGATGAGATCCAGAGCTGTAAGAGTCATTTCACAGGTCCTGGCTGGGGATCTGCCACCAGAACAAGTCATTTGATTTTCCAAGTTCTCTTTTGTCCTGCAAACTAGACCTTAGAATGCTATATTATAATTTCTGAACTCTAACTTCATTTGATAGCAGTGACCAAAAAGTTGATTTGATTGGTGAGAGATATTAAGGAAGAAGCTGCCCATCCCAGTAAAATTCATTTACTATTATAAAACAATGTTCTATTGCTTCTTTTGTTTTTCCCTCAACTCTTTACCTTGTCTTGGTTCTCTAAAATCACAGTGTCATCACCCTTAGCCTAAAAGTATCTCATGTCCTTCTTTTCTAATAGAAATGGATTTGTAGTTCTTGAGGGTGAAGGTCGTTCTTTGTTAAAAGTACTAGCATAACCATAACCCTATAAAAGCTTTAATTTTCTTAGTTATCATTTTATTGCATTAAAAAGCAATGACTTGATTTTTGCCAGAGAGGATGAGAAAGATTGGCAAATGTAGAGGAGAGGAGAGAGAAAAGTGTAATATGATATTATAATCTGTAGAAAATGTGTTTTGGGTGTCAAGAATTGACAGAAGAAAACATACAAACATTCATAGCAAAAGACTTGATGGAAGCTTAGGGGACTAATCCTGATGCTTACTTTATTTTCTTTTTAATGGGCTGTCAGTTCTGAAGAATAAACAATCTTTCCTGAATCCAGAGTTATAAGCACTTATTTGTCTAGATAAAGCACAGAAAAGAAATATGGAGTGCTGAAACCCATAAGTCATCTTCATGGCCTTTCAGGTAAACTACCAAGGATTTTTACTGTTCAGCTCAGTGGAACACAAATTGGTAAACTGAGAGCTAACTGATCATGGCCATTGAAACAGTCCAGAGCTGACACCCAAAATTGCATTTTTATCTAAAATGCCAACATCAATTACCTACAAAAATGCCACAGCAGGGATGCCAACAAAAAAGGCAGTATTAGATGCTTCAGGGAAAACATTTCAGAGATTTGTTCTAAATCAAAGAGTTGGGTTTTTTTTTTTTTTTTTTGCCCTTTTTTGAGATAGGGTCTTGCAAAGTATTTGCTCAGGGCTGGCTTTAAACCCTGATCCTCCTGACCTCTGTCTCCTGAGTAGCTAGGATTACAGGTGTGCGCCATCGGTGCCCAGCTAAATCAAAGAGTTTTGCTTTTTAAAAATCATACTTGCTATTAAACTTTAATTTGGTGGTCAAGCTTAAGTCCAAGTTCAAAAGGAATATATAAAGAAGGGTGGTTAGAATCAAACATGTTTGTGGATGTGAGTTAGTATTTTTTGTTTATTTCATTAGTATCATCTCAAAAGCAGGAATTTACCTTGGCTAGACTCTTAGATGTTTGTGGTCTATAATGCAATTGATTTCTTGATTTTTTTTCTTTTTAAGTGACATTTATATGCCAAGCATTGTGTCCAAAATCTAAGACCACAGAGATAATGCAGAAAATGTCTGCCCTCCTGGAGCTTCCCTATAGTGGAACGATAGCATATGTATGACTATCAAAATACAGAGTAAGGACCATATTGATAATTATTACAATCTCCATTTAATCAGAGCCCTGAGGAGTGTACCATAAACTGTTTGGAGAGACAAGAAAAGATTCTCTACCTTCTCAAGCTTTCCCTCAGCCCCATGCATGCCTGCCAACAGCAGAAAGGTCCAGTTAACATAGTCCAAGTATTTGAAAATTATAAATCAATCTAATAGACTGATAAATAAACTATGGTTTACCTCAATACATTGTAAATAGTACTTAATCACCACCTGGAGACTTCTAGAACTTCATGTGACATCATGAGGTATGCAGCCCTAGCTTCTGGCTCCTGTCCTAAAGCTGATTCATCTTCTAATCCCATCTTGGAACTTGGCAAATTGGTCAAGTCTCAGGAGGATGGGCTGAGAAAAAGCACACACAGGATCGGGCTTGGGCAGGAAGTACTGGGGTCTTGATACCAAGAGCATAGCATAGAAGCGGTACAATGTCTATAAGTGGGGACATCTCTAGGATCTCAAATAGGAGTTCAGGTAGGTAAAGACAAGGTAAGAATCCTGCTCTGGGCCTGTTTAGCCCAGCCCAGAGCCTTGCCTGGATGAGCATGAGAGTAGTACTCTTTCCTACCTGGTCTTGCTCTAACTGAAACCTGGCTCCTCCTGGGGGAAAACTGCTTTTCTCCATGTCTCCAGAGGTGCTTGTTTCCTATCTCACACTTCTTGAAGATGGGGTTAGCATCCTCATTATTCCTACTGCCACTTCTATTCTATTCCCCTCTTTCTGCCATCTTTGAAGATTAAGCCCCCAGACTACATCACTTGCTGCCTCTCCTTAAGACTTTTATGGAGATACCAATAGTTCACTTTCCCATTTCTTAAGGATAATTTTTAAAAATCTGGATCACTGCCACTCTTTCCTACACAATAAATGTGAAATTTTTTATTACCATTCTATCTCAGTGATCCTTCTTAGTTCCTTAACCTCTTGTCTTCAAGTAATCTTGCCCTTCACTTACTCAGTCAATCACTCACATGGTTACATGCTAGATTTGTCATTTTCAGTAGCTGTAACCCTCACAATGTCAATTTCAAGCACTTCTTTTTCATGTAATATTCTTGTTCTCACAAATCTTCAACCACATTTTTAGACTCCCAGCCATTGATTCTATCACCTCTACTTTTACTCTGCCCATCACCAATCTCATCTCATCACTTCCCTCCTTTCCCAACTTGAATTCTGTGACCAAAACTTATAATGTCTCTTGCTTTCATCCAACATCCTTATTCAACTCTCTGTTTAATCACACTCCCTTAGAAACCCCTTTCTCTGGTTAGCTGCAATACTTCTATTATTGTCTGTCTGCATTCATAAAATTGAAAATTTTGGGATACACAAATTCAGACCAACTGATTTCACTTTAAATTCACCACTTTTAGCTTTGTGAAGGCCCTTAGTATAGTCCAGCAAATCCTTTATATTTTCCTTGTACACTGTTTGCCTTCCACATGACCTTTTTCTCTTTCTTAAAACTTCAAATCTTTCCCCTGAGCACTCTCTGGGGATGACTTTGCTTACTTTTAGTTGAGGATGCAGAAATAAATCTAAATGTGACCTTCAAAAGTTACCACTCCACCTCTACCCAGCTGCTTGCATTTGAATCTGTTCTCCATGATCCTCCCTGATAACTCTATTTGAATGGTCCTTGCTCCTTGCTAAGGCAAATTCCTCCTCTTGAGGGTGACATCTGATCCTTCCTGTCTATTCAGAGACCTCACTCCAACAGTTATCTCCTGATTCTTCTATGCCATCAAAAGTCTCTAACTTACTCAGTTATTTCCATTAGCATATAACCATGCAATTATTTTTTTCATCTTGAAAAACAAAACACTTTCCTGGTGTCTTGCTACAGACTTTCCTCATCTATTTTATAGTTTCTTTACTACCATTTACCTGTGGCTTTTGATTCTTCTCTTCTCATTATTTCTTGAACCCACTCATGATCTCCATGGAGATATGTGTGATTTTCATAATTTTTCTGCAAAGATGGCCATTAGCAATTCATCCCAGCAAGAAGATTTATACCACTCCTTCCATCAAAACATAAAGCCAGGCTGGGCATGTATCTCAGTACTAAAGCCTACCATATGTAGGCTTTTACAGTCAGTTTACCAGACTGTGAGGTCCTGGGTTTCAATAAAAAAGGAAGGAAGGAAGGAAAGAAGGAAGGAAGGAAGGAAAGAAGGAAAGGAAGGAAGGAAGGAAGAAAGGGTAAAGCCTATTTTCTGTTTCCTTTGAACTGTGATTTGCTTTGACCAATAGAATGCACTGGAAATGATTCTTTTCAAATCCCACACCTAGAAGTGCATATAAAATTCCTAGACCCTTGCACATAAGACATTTTAGTGTGTGCTTAATAAATAACTTCCAATAAATCACAGATGGTAGAACTTTGAGAAGGAATGAGAGAGAAGTCAGAAGGAGAGAAGATGCAAAGGGAGGCAAAAGAAATGAGGCATTAAAATTCATGGAATGTTTAGGATCCAAATGTTCCTTTGTATCTCAAATATTAGGATGGAAAAAAAAGAACAATAAAGGTTGGACCAGATTTTGAATAGTAACAAATTCCATGTTTATGTATTTAAGTTTGGATTTTATTCCTATAGACTAAAGGATTTATTTGAGTACAGCTCCCTGATGGAACTTTTTAAGTGCAGGTCTCAGTCACTTCATTGCTCCCAAACTTCAATGACTCCTATTTTCCACCTGTTTAGTCCTTAGATTTCCTTCCTTCCTTCCTTCCTTCTTTCTTTCTTTCCTTCGAAGCTTCCTTCCCTTTCCTTCTTTCCTTCCTTTAACCTGTGGTACAGGGGATCAAACTCATGGCCCCTATACTTGCTAGGCAAGTGCTCTACTCACTTAAGCCATGTCTGCTGTCCTTTCGCTTTCAGTTTTTGTTTTGTTTTTCAGATAGGGCCTCCCAAGTCTGCTGAGACCAGACTCGAACGATGAGTCTCCTACCTCTGCCTCCCAATTAGATCAGACTTTATTTTCCAGCTCCCAGATTGTCATGTAGCTAGAAGATACAGCTTACTAGACCATTAACTCATTTGGTTTCTGTCCAGGTACTGTGTACAGATGCGATTCTACCACTTATGATACTCTCGTTATTCCCTTATAAATTCTATTTAATCTTAAAGATGTTGCTTTGCTCTCAGAGGCCCCAGGAATCAATTTCCAGTCATTTTACTCACATTTTTTTCTTCGTTTTCTGAAGTCTGCTTTTACAGTTTGGTGTGGTACTTGATTGCTCTTTGCATATGTTACGTGTGCTAAGTCTCCAAATTCAAGTGTGGAATAAACTTTGGGAGGGCAGAATCTACATTTTATGATACATTTTGCTATTCTTTATAGGCTTAATGTGATTGTGAGCTAGTTATGTAGGACAAACCCTGGGTACCTGCCACTGAGGTTGAGGTTGGAATGAGTGGCAGTGCAGGACCCTGGTAGTGTGCCAATAGTGTCCATGACATGCACACAAGGAAGTGACTACCTTATTCTTGGATCTGTTCTAAGTGTTCCCTAGCAAAAGAGCAGATGATGGCCTTTCCCAAATCTTAGCACTCCACAGGGCAGAAAATACCTGGAAATGCAGATTACAAAATGCAAAGAAGGAAAATGGAATTGTAGTGCTCAAAAAACAGAAATGAGTTTAGCAATGGGCATTTTGTTTGTTCATTTGTTTGTTTGAGACAGGGTTTTGCTATGTAGCCCAGGCTAGAATCAAACACACTCTCTTCTTGCCTTAACTTCTTGAGTGCTGGGATTATAGACATATGCCACCATGCCCAGAAGTGTGTATTTTTAAGAACCTGTCCTTCTATTCTGGTATCATGGATTGTAGAGATAGAAATAACAGTCAGAGCTGTTGAATAGCTAAAAAAAAACTATTTAAAATCTAAACCAGGCACAACTGCTGGAGGAAAATCTGTGTATTCTTTGCAATTGGTATGAAGAGCCAATGATAAGAGGAAAGAGCAACTGCAGTGCAGAATGACAAGGAACAAAATCAAAGAACACAGGACAGCCTTAACGACAGAAGAAACATATACATGTTTCACCAATTCGTTTTTACTGAGGAGAGTTGGAAAGTAAAGAGAGAACTATACCTCACATCAGAACATTAAAATAAATACTTATACAATGCAGATTCTTTTCTTGAAAAAATGATTCACATATTGTCAAGAATGAATAAGTTTGGTGTAATGGGAAACACTTTGAACCTGAAGTCAGAAAACTTTGTCTCAGACTTACCTATGCCTGATGCTATCTGCTCACTTATTCATTCATAAATTCATTCGATGATTCCAATAAATTTTTTTTGGAAAATCTTTTTCTCTTCTGGTCTCTAAGTAGGTGTAAGCAGATATCTTACACTTCTGACACTAAAATTACTCACCTGGAAAATGGGGCTGACAACCTTATGTTTATGGAGAGTCCTAGGAGATAGAACAAAAGGAAATTGATCTATAACTTCTGTGTTTTCTAGAAAATGAACATAAGGTCATTTAACCTATTTAAACCTGGTCTAAGTGATGTAGTTCACTTAGCACTATTGATACAAAGCCATCTTTTGATGGGTTTTGATCTTCTTAGTTACTATTGAAACTATGAACAGTGCTCAACCGTACATTCCAAATGTTTTCTGCATTCTGTTTACTACATACAAGTGTAGTAGTTCAATTTTACCCAAAAACTGTCAAATATCAATTGGGGTTAGTCTAATTCTACAGCTCTTTTCACTCATTTAAACAGAAAATATCAGATTCAGCATCTATCACATATAAAATGGAAGAGAAAGAAAAGGCTGTGTTGCTCATGAACTGGCCCAGATGGTTGGAGACAAAGCTGCTGGGCCTTGTTCCTTTGGGTAGACATTAGCTCCCTTCTTCTAGAAATCCCTGCCTTGTCAATTTGTGTCCAAGTGAATTCAGAATACACTCTTCACAAATGCCAATATTCATACCTCCCAGTTCCTTCCCTTCTGCTAAAGGGGACTGTCTTTAAGAAAACATTGGTGAGAAGTTGTAAACTCAATGGTTAGAGTAGCAGAATATTAACATATGTATTTTTCTAGCTTGGGGTGGTAGAAAGTGAGTGCTCTTATTTCACTTTTCAGTGGTTGCTTAAAGAATGAGAGAATGAAGCTGGATGAATACCTTGCTGTTTTTTTGGGCTTACCTAATGCACTGAGTTTGCATTGACAAAAACAGTGGTTGGAATGTAGAAGGCAATAGTGCCACTCTATGCTGGTCACACCATATGTCGAATACAATGTTCAGTCCTGCACATTGATAACAGGAAATATCATCTATATTCAGAGCATTATGCCCTACCACTGGCACCTAGGGATTTGGGCCTGGAGGTGAAAAAAAGTAGGAAGAATGTGATTTCTATCTTCATAGTGGGAAAGACTGTCAGGGGGAAGACAGATTAAGCTCACTGTATGCTGCCTGCCCTCCAGAGCCCAGCTAGGATCAGTGGGTGAAAGACACAGAGAGGCTGACTGGGGTCCATGGAATGAAGAGTTTTCTAAATTATGAGATCACTTTACATTGTGGTAAGTGGCCTCAGGAGGTAGGGAGTTCCCAAGTACTGACACCTTGCCAAAGCTGTCACTGCAGGCATAAGAGCATCAATCACCAGACAGGTTTTAAGGAAATGATTGTTCAGGTTCCCTTTCTTTGGTCTCAGAATTCACAGCAGAGTCTCTCTCTCTCTCTCTCCTTTTTGTGGGACTGGGATTTGTTCTTGCAAAGCAGGCACTGTACAGCTTAAGCCACACCTCTGGTCCATTTTTTACACTGGTTATTTCGGAGATGGGGGGGTCTCTGAACTATTTCCCCACACTCCACAGGCTGGCCTCAAACCATGATCCTCCTGATCTCAGCCTTCCAAGTAGCTAGGATTATAGGCATGAGCCAATAGGGCTTATTTTCAAACACTGTAAAGCAACTTTCTTGACTATCTCCTTCAATAAATAGGAATTTACTGTGTTGGGATATCCTTTGAGGTTTGCACTCAGTTCTTCCTTTCCCCCTGACTCTCATTTAGAAGCAGAAAGAATTTATTTCATAGCGGAAATGCAAATATTCTTGAATTTATTATTATCTCATATTAAGGACATGGAGAGGTAAGTGTGACATGTCCAGCACTTTTCTTTCCTGTAGCACACATTTAGAGAGCCACTTATTATCCGCTCTCTTTGTAACCTGGAATATAATTCCTAGAAGAGTCTACGTAACTGGCTCTAAAATAGGATATAAAGCAGTCATGATTTTAAAACAAGTTTTATCTTCTGACTATGGAAACTAAATATCTATCAATAATAAATGTTTTGGTGACAACCAAATATTTGCATCCATTTAAGAAAAAGTTACACCTTTAATTGTGCAGTACAGGCATGGTGGCGTACGGCTGTAATCCCAGCTACTTGGGAGGTGGAAGCATGAGGATCGTGAGTTGAGGCCAACCCAGGCAAAGTTAGCAAGACTCTAGTTCAAAATTGAAATAAAAACAAAATGGCTGGAGGTGCAGTTCAAGCACTAGACCATTAGAGTAGCCTGTGTGAGGCTCTGAGTTCAATCCCTAATGTCATTAAAAAAAAAAAATCCCAGAGCTTTTTAATGGAAGATATTCTGATCCTATTTCCAAAGATGCTTTCTTAGAATTGAATGGTTCTTTCTCTCAAGCAAGCCACAGATTTCTTGCTGTTTCTTCCACCCACTGCCATATTGTACTGTCTGATATGAAATCTATGAAATACCTTCTAATTTCATTTTAAATGCTTATAGTCAATGAAACATTGAAATCGTCTTTTTTTTTTTAGATAATTGAAAGATACCATTGTATTAAATAGGATTAAGTGTAAGGCAGACAGTTTCAACAGTACCCCTTGAGGAGCCTGATTTCTAATAGAAGATGTATACTGTATTTATGGGATATGAACTATGATGTTGGGGGAATTTAGATGGCTATGACATGAGATGGGGGAAGGGCTAGGTGGCCATCCTAGATTCTGTGCACACATTTCCTCCTTCTCACCCATAAGGAATTATCAGAAAACTAGTGAGTCTGGTATTTAAACATAACTTCTACTGTAATTTGGTGCTCTTTTCAATGGAGGTTTTCAGAGCTCAATTTCAGTTTCATCTCAAAGTGGAATTTCAGAGTTACTTGACAATAACGGGTTTGCTCTTGAAAAATGAAAGTGGAAAGTGAAGTCTGAACACCTCCACCCCCACTCCATTTGCCCTGCTATAACCTTTCAGCTTCTTCCAGAGTAAAGCGCGTGCTCAGTGTTGATGGAAACACAGCGAGCTACCTTGTGTAGCTACTTTGGTATGGTTAAATGTTTATTGTAGCAGAAATGTCCAAATCTCCTTGAAAAAAGGCACCGTACTGAAAGCAGAAACCTTGCCTTACCTTGTGAATTCATATATTCAGCCTCCTGTGTGATCTAAAGAACACTCGGGGTCAGATACAATAGAAACAAATAGACCTGGATGGAGATCCTGTTTTGATCCTGGACCTCTGTAGTTTTGCATGTAAGGAGGTTTTCTTGTCATTCATCCAGATGGAGGCTCTGGGTAGGATAAGCAAGAACAAAGATGGAGCTCCATCTCAACTGTAATCCCCGCAATAGTGAGACTGAGGCATAAGGATCATGAATTGGAGGCCAGCCTTGGCTACATAGCGAGACTCTGTCTAAAAACAAAACAAAAGCAATAAAAAAGATGTGCTGTGATGCTCCAAAAAGACAGATCCAGATAGCCTTTTAAAAAGAAATTTCCCCCAAACAATTGCTATAATCTTCTGTTTCAGGGGCAAATTTGGAGGAATTTGGTAGAGTTGGGACTATTTAGTTTCTGATGGGGAAGTTAGAAGCATAAGGGGTGTTTAAGATATAATCATTGTTTCTCTCTGATAAAGTATAGCTAAAATTAAAATCTTCTGTTTAATACTTTGAAATTCAGTTTTGAGAGAGAAATGAAACTATTAATAGAAATTTTGGGTAAAAGTTGAAATTAAAATATATAATTCATTGTTGGGTATTACATATAATGGTGGATGAATATTTGTTATCTTGTGGTCTTAATTTGAGCAGAAGCTTTTTAAATAGTCCTTCTCAATTATTCTATACAATATCTCAAAGATAAAAAGAATCCCAGTTTAGGTCATTAATACATGACTCTCCTGTGATTTACTTTTTGATTCATTTTGTCCAGTGAAAGCAATGTTTTTTAAATTCAACATATTGCTTTTCCCAGAAAAATACTTGAAGCAATGACTTTTGTAAGTAAAGCTTAAACTTGTACAAATTTATCAAAAGGACATTTCTAGTTCAAATAGTGAAAAGCTACCTATTGGTCAATTAACTGGGAGTTGGACACAAGGAGAATCCAGAATATATTGCATGTTATACCAGTCCTTGTGCAAATATATCTTGGGAGACAGCCTGCTCAGTTCGTTTGCAATAGAGTGGGTTTGGAAAATAACATAAAACCTTCACTATATCATGTGCATTTTATACACCTTACAGTATTTTGGTAATAAAAATATGGAAAGGGTTTGTCAGAGAGTGAAAATGACAAATGATTACATATAAATTTTTCTTATGTTTCAGGTGGGAATGGAGGCAGAGAATGGTGTACAATGGTCACAATTTCTCTTAAATTCTTGTCATTATTTAACGAATAAGATCAGAAATTGACCTGTTTACTTCCTTTTTCCAGAGTTATTCCTCGGTGGAAAAAAAAATAAAAGCAATAATTTATCTAGCAATAGGCAAGGAAAAGGAAATGTTTCCTGTGTTTAGGTCAATGACAAAATGTGCCACTTCCTTTCATAATCCTGCAGAAATATACAGGGCAGGAACTGGACAATTTCAGTCCAGTTCCGAAGGTCATATTTCTCACATGGGTGACCTGGGGCAAAATGCCAAACTGGATTGCATGACAAGCCATTTAGAACTTTAAAATTCCTCAACAGTTCTCCATCATTTGAGGACGACATTGCCATCATTCCAATGGGCTTGCAAAATACTTCTCAATCTGGCCCTTTGCTTACCTCTTCAGTCTCATATCCTCACAACCACTCATCCACCCATCACCACAAGTAGGTCACAGTTAATTCTAGTAACTCATTCAACACATGTTCCTTGGTACCTGCTACGTGACAGATGCTGATGAAGAAGTCAGTGTGATCCAAGTACTTGTGTAACGCACTGTCTAGAGGGAGTAACAAATACAAATAACAACCCCCTCCTCCACCAAAACTAAGCATAAATAAAAGAATTTTAAAATGTGATAGGTGCTAGAAAGGAAAAAATAAATGAGAGGAGGAAGAGCAGAGTGGTAACATTTAGAATGTGCCAGGTGAGCACTAAAGGCAAAGACTTACAGACAGAGGAAATAATTTATTACATGTTCTAAAGTAAGAAGACTTACTAAGATTGAAGGAATTGATTAAAGGCCATTGCCACTAGAGTATAATAGTGTGGGAGACACAAGGTGCAGATGAAGGGGAAGCCAGGTGTCCAATCATGAAGGCTTTTGTAGCTCACATCAAAGAATTTTATTACGTCCAAGTACAATTAAATGTCATTGGCTGGATTCAAGCAAGAGGGTAGGATAATTTATGTCTTTAAAAGATTGCTCTGGCATATGTGTGATTGGAAGAACAGAGAGAGAAGGTGGTACCGTTACCTAGGAGGCTCTTCTGGAAGATGAAAAATAGGGATGATAGTGGACAGATTCAAGAGATACATGAAGGTAGAATTAGTGATGTCATTGAAGTTTCCTTTTTCTATTTCCAGCTGCTTTAAAAAACTCAACTCAAGTATCACCTCTTGTACAAAGCTCCTCTGAAGGCCTCTGAATCCCACATGATTTGTGAACTCCTTGTATTCTTGAAGTAGCCTGTATTATGGTTCTACAATGTGACATAACCTAGTGACTTCTTTGTCTACATTCTATAAAGCTGTGACCCTTTTTAGGACAGAAGCTGTGTCTTGTCCATTAGTATATTCTTAGCTTGAGCACAGAGCCCAGTTCTCAACAGACATCAGATGCAACCATTAATGGGGCCCTCTGTACTACTGGAGAGATCTTGGGGCTTAAGATTGATTTTCATATTGAAAGGTCTGTGGAAGTGCTAGTATGTAGCAAAAATGTCTATTGGAAGTGACTAAGAAATCTCAGACAGGAAGCCAAATTGATTTTTCCAAGGCTATTTCAGAAGAAGGAGTTCTTGACTAAGGTGGACTGTCTCAAAAATACTTCAAGTTCCATTTCCAAACATGCGGGGACAATTACAGGTCAGAAACACTTGTTTGTAACATATAGCTTGGCAGACACTGTCATTTTTGACAAGGGGTTTGCATTTATCAGTTGTGTCTGGCAACTGTTGGAAAGAAATCACAACCAAGCTGTCATCACAGACTCCTATTACATTCAAGCACATTCATAATTCACCCCCATAAAGGTTTAAGTGTCTAACATGCACCAGGTATTGCACCTGGCTGTTAGGGTAGGAATGAATGTCAGGACATTTACAAAAGGCCCTTGTTTCTGAAACACTCCCAGTCCTATAGGAGAAACAATTAAATATGTAGTTATGGTTGAGGGGTGCATGTGTACAATACGTTTATGTATGTATAAAATTATACTATATACCTAGTGGAAGAAACATAATAGGATTCTTCTGAGGGGAGGAGGAGTGTATGTATTTGGTCAAAAACAAGTTTGACTTGAGTTGAATCAGTGGAGTTGATCAGTCTTTGTCAATTTCCCAGAGGCAGGGAAGCCCAAAGTTTAAGGGCTGTGAGACAGTGACTCCAGAAGTAGACTGCCTGTGTTTAAATCAATTACTTTGTGACCTGTCAAACTTTTTAACAACTCTTCCCCTTGGTTTACTCCACTGTAAAGTGGAATAATTATAGTACATTCCCCATACTGTTGCTGTGAGAATTAAGTGAGTTAGTGCATATGAACATGGAAAGGTCACACTAGACAGAAGAAAGAATGTGAGCAAAGGCAAAGGATGTACCTGGAATATCAAGGAAGAGGAAAGCTCTGATGCAAATAGAGCACAAGGTGCACATGGAGAGAGAGACTGGAAACACAGATTGTGGCTCATGGTAAAAAAAACCAAACGGTTCTGACCTCCTGGCAATGAAAACTATTGACTTCAAATCAGAGAGTGATCAGGTCTATGTCTTAAAAAAATTATTCTAGCAAGATTCGAAAGATTGAATTAGAAAGAAAAAGACAATGAGAACCAGAATCCAAGCAGGTGGTTGTGACACTAATCCATGAGAATTGATTTAAAACCTCAAACAGGAAGCCAGAAATGGGCAATGGGGGATGATAATATGCTCAATTTAAGGTTCACCAAACATTTCAGTCTTGGGACTCTTCTTTCTTTATATAATATTCCAAGTATCCTTCAGGACTCAGATTGTGAAATGCTCCTCAATACTTACCCACTTTTTGGATCTTTTAATTTTGTCTTCTTACTTCCTTCTACACCTTTAATTATCTATTCTTATAGCCCAGAAAGAAATCATAGTCACAGGGCTGTCGTGCGGCTCAAGTGGTAGAGCACCTGCCTAGCAAGTGTGAGGCCCTGAGTTCAAACTCTAGTACCATTTAAAGAAGAAAGAAATTATAATTACAAACAGAGGTACTTGTCCATCATCGTTATCTGATGATGGACAGTTTAGAGATTAATATATATACACTGGTGTTCCATAGAAACAGTTTTGGCTAAATTATTGGACTTTTCACATCATCCAGGCCTGTTATAATGTTTTCCTCCCTTGCAGTCCAGAAAGCATCATGGGAGAGCAGTGTGATACAAGTTGTCTTTGGAGAATATTAATCTGCTGCTGTTACACACTTTAGACTGGAGAGAGGAAAAATCTAGCCTGGTGACTTAGCCTTGCCAATGTGTTTGGTGTAGTTCTCTCTGAAGACACAAATAAAAACAAATTAGAATGTGTCAGGCATAATACGAAGTGTTATACACACAAACACACACACACACAATTAAATCTTTGCTATAACCCTATAGAGAAACCTATGTTATACCTATTTTATGTATGAGAAAACTGAGTCACAAAGAAAGCTAAAGTCTCATAAATAGTAAAGAGTAAAACAGCAGGAGGGTCAATGATAATAAATGGTGTTTAATCAATGTGTGAGTGAAAGAGTGAGGAGTTCACAGAATGAACAAGAGATTAGTGGTAAAATTTAGTAAACTATGAGAAAATTAAACATTCAATTAAGGACACCAGGAGCCAAAACAGTTAAGGGGTCCCCTTGTTAACCTGTATAGTATTCCAAAGAAATTACTGTCTAAATGAGAGGCTTTGAAGCAGAGGGAGTAAAGGAAGAGTAGCATTTACTTGAGATTACAGAAAACACAGTATTTTGGGATTGAGCACATTTCTCTGCAGTCAGGACCAAGCCCTTCTCTTATTATTGGCTCTGATAAGTGACATTTGAAACAGATACTATTTCAACTGCAACGAGTTTACTGAGGGAGACCCAAGAAACGCTTTCAATTTGCTGCATTCTGTGACCTCTAGAATAAAAATGGCATCTGTGTTTCTAGAAAGAGGTGTGGAATGTGTGCTGCAGCAGTGCAGGAGGTTGAGTTACGGACAGCAGCCCCCGTCTGAACCTGTCAAAAAGCTCCTAGCTTCTAGGTATGTAGCCTTCTGTGTTAGGTGCTAAAGCACACATACCATTAAAAAACCATACTGGACTATATATCAGCTGAGTACTAGGAACCCCAAATCAACAAGATATGATTCCTAATCTCAAAGGCCTTTGAATCAACTGGGAGGAAAACAGTACAAACTCAACTATAAATATAGGAAGCAGGCTTCTAATAACTGCTGTTCCAATAAGCCTTAATGGGCATGTTTATAAGTTACTGGGTATATCAGGTAATGTATAAATGATATGTATGTGAATTACATAATAATAAGCAACATTCACTTGTTGTAATGATATATGAGGTAAATATGAGGAAGAATGGTTTGGTAAAAATTTAGACTTGAAGCACAAAGTCTTGAGTTCAAGTCCCAGTCCGACCCAAAACAAAAAAAATTAGGACTTGAGGAGGGATTTTAGGTCAGGCTAGATTGCTACATGATGGATGATGAGGAGGAAGCAAAGCATAAAATGCTGAGAAAAGATCAGCAATACTGTGAGATTATGGGGAAAAAAAATCCTTTGAGCTTCATCAAAGAAGGATGTGACTAGCTTTGAATTAGGAAACTAACTACAAACTTACTTCTTCTTAAAGTAAGGTTTACTGTTTGATCTTCATAGGTTAACTCCCCCAGTCTTTCTATTTGTTTTTTTCTTTTTCTTAGAACCATAGACACCTTCTCTTCTTTTACTCCCAAGATTGGCGTTCAGAGGTTTTCTGGGTCATTTGTTAGCCCACATAGAAACTCTGTCCCTTAATAGTTTAGAATTCTGGCAGTTCCTAACCTCCCCTCGACCCCAGGTGAGGCACAGCTGAACACCTTTTCAATTAGGCTCATCCTTATGCTAAATAAGTAAGCCCTGGAAGCATCATCTTTGTGGTGTACTTTCATATGAGCTCATAGCTCATGTGTCACAGCAGACAACCAGGCTCTGACACACAGCAAACCCACATTGCCATCAATCTGCTCTCAGAATCTTCTACCCAACCATCACAAGGTATCACTTTAGAGCTGACATCTTTGGGGCTGAGTCCCAGCCAGGAGATGTGTGTCACCCAAGGATGACAGTCTGATCAAAATGCATGATGGATAGGGCCTAACCACCATCCCATTACTCATGAGCAAGGAGGCAAAGATTGTCAGGGTAGGAGTGTCAGGTGTGGGAAAGGTAATTCCTGACAGGCGATTAACGCTGAGGAGCCAGTAATCATCCAGTACTGCAGAGAGAAATGGCCATTTAAGTATATTTTTTCTATGACAATTCTTCCCTTCCCCCACTCTTGACCTCCGTTTGACAATGTTACAGAAAAGCCTCACAGATGACTATTTTCTTTCGCAAGTCTAAGTAAATACTCCTCAAAATCTAGAGACTATATGCTGTCTTCTGAGTCTGGAATTCCACCCCTCTCCCCACCAAGACCTGTGTGTTAAAGGCTAATTTCCAGTGTGGCATTATTGGAAAATGAAAACTTTAAGACATGGGGCCCAATGAGAGGTCTTAGGCCACTGGCGTTGTGCTCCAAAGGAGATTGTGGGACACCAGTCTTAGTCTTTTTCACTTTTGCTTCTTGGCCACTATGTAAGCAGCTTCCTCAACCACATGCCCACACCATCATGTACCTTGCCATAGGTCACAAAGCAACAGGCCAACTGATTATGGATGACAGAAACCACTAAAGCTGTGAGCCAAAATAGATAACACACAATGGAGTATTCTTCAGCCATAAAGAAGAATGAAATTATGTTGCTTTCAGGCAAACAGATGGAACTGGAAATCATCATGTTATGAGAAATAAGCCAGACTCAGAAAGACAAATATGCAGAATTTAAACTTATATATACTAATATTTATCTTTTATTATATTTATATTATTTCTGACATGTGTATTAAAGAGTGACTATTTGATGGGGGAATCCAGTGAGAGGAGGAGGAGAAAAAGTAGTGGGGTGAATATGGTCAAAGTACATTATATGCATGTATGGAAATACACAATGAAATCCCTTTGGACAATTAAGATACACTCATGAAAAATAAAACTTTCCTCCTTTTAAGCTGATTATTTCAGGTATTTTGGAAAAAATGGTTAACATAACTATATTATATATACTACACACACACACACACACACACACAGAGTGATTCTATCAAGCCCTCATACCCTTAATCTTGGAAAAAATGACCAACATACTCCTTTGTTATTGTTACTCTGATGTTCCTTCAGGCAGCAACAGGTCTGTGTTCTTGAGCCCAAATCTAGGTTTCATCGTTGTCCCTGAACAAATGGTTGTACACCTCTGTCTCAATTTCCTCAACTATAAAAAGAGCTTGTTTTGATAATTAAAGGAAGGCCTAGTCTTTGTGACCTATGATAAGTGTTTAGTATTCACTAGGTAATGTTATTATTACACTTCTGCTATACTTTTTACATATGAGAGAAAATTTTCAAAAACTTGAAAAATTTTATGGAACATCAGACAACTAGAGGAAGCAGGCATAATGGATTAGAGCACAGGATACTTTGAAGTCTTAAAGTATGGACAACTGGACCTGAAGTCTTTGAGATAGAAAGTGGATCAAAAGCTACACTTAAAACTACTGAAAGCAGATCCTTCCTTTTCCTGTAAGCAGTTTACTCAAAACATGGAGGATTTAGCAGAAGTAGTTCAGGAAACCTGAAGGATTGTGCAGCCAACAGTTAGTAGCAATGCAGTCCTAGGTGTAGACTTCCCATGGGCACAGGTACAGATGTGCAGAGGGCAGCACATCTCAAGCTCCAGTCGAGAGGCAGGAGTCACACTAGTTATTTTAACAGGGAGAATTTAGTATACAGACTTGTCAGCAGGCTTAGAAGAATTGAAAAGGCCAAAGAGAATCTAAGGTTCTAAGTAGGTAGCAACTATATGAGGCAACTTCAAACCCTTGGGTTGAGGAACAAAGGGAAAAAGTTGTAATGACTTTAACTTAGAAGCTTGGAGGATGGATATCTGGTTTCTAAATGGCAGGCCTCTGAGGAGTAGGCACCCCTCTGCTGGTGCTGAGTCTTTTTTTCTTTTCTTTTTTTTAAGCTACAACAGGTTTTTTTTTTTTAATTTTCATTTTATTCCTATGTGCATACAATGTTTGGGTCATTTCTCCCCCCTTCCCCCGCTCCGTCCCTTACCCATCCTTACGCCTTGCTACCCAGCAGAAACTATTCTGCCCTTATCTCTAATTTTGTTGAAGAGAGAGTATAAGCAATAATAGGAAGGAACAAGGGTTTTTGCTGGTTGAGATAAGGATAGCTATACAGGGCATTGACTCACATTGATTTCCTGTACATGTGTGTTATCTAAGTTAGTTCTTCTTAAACTAACCTTTTCTCTAGTTCCTGGTCCCCTTCTCCTATCAGCCTCTGTCACTTTAAAGTATCTGCTTTAGTTTCTCTGTGTTAAGGGCAACAAATGCTAACTAGTTTTTGGGTGTCTTACCTAGCCTCATACCTCCCTTGTGTGCTCTCGCTTTATCATGTGATCAAAGTCCAATCCCCTTGTTGTGTTTGCCCTTGATCTAATGTCTGCATATGAGGGAGAACACATGATTTTTGGTCTTTTTGGGCCAGGCTAACCTCACTCAGAATGATGTTCTTCAATTCCATCCATTTACCAGCGAATGATAACATTTCGTTCTTCATGGCTGCATAAAATTCCATTGTGTATAGATACCACATTTTCTTAATCCATTCGTCAGTGGTGGGGCATCTTGGCTGTTTTCATAACTTGGCTATTGTGAATAGTGCTGCAGTAAACATGGGTGTGCAGGTGCCTCTGGAGTAACCTGTGTCACATTCTTTTGGGTATATCCCCAAGAGTGGTATTGCTGGTTCATATAGTAGATCAATGTTTAGATTTTTAAGAAGCCTCCAAATTTTTTTCCAGAGTGGTGTACTACTTTACTACCAGCAGTGTAAGAGGGCTCCTTTTTCCCCGCATCCTCACCAACACCTGTTGTTTGTGGTGTTGCTAATGGTGGCTATTCTAACAGGGGTGAGGTGGAATCTTAGTGTGGTTTTAATTTGCATTTCCTTTATTGCTAGAGACGGTGTGCATTTTTTCATGTGTTTTTTTGGCCATTTGAATTGCTTCTTTTGAGAAAGTTCTGTTTAGTTCACTTGCCCATTTCATTATCGGTTCATTAATTTTGGGAGAATTTAGTTTTTTAAGTTACCTATGTATTCTGGTTATCAGTCCTTTGTCTGATGTGTAGCTGGCAAATATTTTCTCCCACTCTGAGGGTGGACTCTTCAGTTTAGGGATCATTACTTTTGTTGAGAAGAAGCTTTTTAGTTTTATGAAGTCCCATTTATCTATGCTATCTCTTCATTGCTGTGCTGCTGGGGTTCCATTGAGAAAGTTCTTGCCTATACCTATCAATTCCAGAGTATTTCCTACTCTTTCTTGTACCAACTTTAGAGTTTAGGGTCTGATATTAAGATTCTTAATCCATTTTGAGTTAATATTGGTATAGGGTGATATATATGGATCTACTTTCAGTTTTTTACAGACTGTTAACCAGTTTTCCCAGCAATTTTGTTGAAGAGGCTGTCTTTTCTCCATCATATATTTTTAGTGCCTCTGTCAAAGACAAGTTGGTTATAGTTGTGTGGCTTCATATCTGGGTCCTCTATTCTGTTCCACTGGTCTTCATGTCTGTTTTTGTGCCAGTACCATGCTGTTTTTATTGTTATTGCTTTGTAATATAGTTTGAAGTCAGGTATCGTGATACCTCCAGCATTGTTCTTTTGACTGAGTATTGCCTTGGCTATTCGTGGCCTCTTGTGTTTCCATATAAATTTCATGGTAGATTTTTCAATCTCTTTAATGAGTGTCATTGGAATTTTGATGGGAATTGCATTAAACATGTAGATTACTTTTGGGAGTATAGACATTTTTACTATGTTGATTCTACCAATCCATGAGCATGGGAGATCTCTCCACTTTCTATAGTCTTCCTCATCTCTTTCTTCCTCATCTTCTTTCTTCAGAAGTTTATAGTTTTCCTTGTAGAGGTCATTCACATCCTTTGTTAGGCTTACTCCTAGGTATTTGATTTTTTTTGAGGCCATTGTAAATGGAATTGTTTTCATATATTCTTTCTCAGTTTGTTCATTATTAGTGTATAGAAATGCTTATGATTTTTCTATGTTGATTTTATATCCTGCTACCTTGCTATAGCTATTGATGATGTCTAGGAGCTTTTGAGTAGAGTTTTTTTGGTCTTTAAGGTATAGGATCATATTGTCTGCAAATAGGAGATATTTTGACAGTTTCTTAACCTATTTGTATTCCTTTTATTCCTTCTTCTTGCCTAATTGCTCTGGCTAGGAATTCCAGTACTATGTTGAATAGGAGTGGAGATAGTGGGCATCCTAATCTAGTTCCAGATTTTAGAGGGAATGGTTTCAGTTTTTCTCCTTTAAGTATAATGCTGGCTGTAGGTTTGTCATATATAGCTTTTATAATGTTGAGGTACTTTCCTTCTATTCCTAGTTTTCTTAGAGCTTTTATCATGAAATGGTATTGGATCTTATCAAAGGCTTCTTCTGCATCTATTGAGATGATCAAGTGGTTTTTGTCTTTGCTTCTGTTAATGTGGTTTGTTACGTTTATGATTTTCGTATGTTGAACCACCCCTGCATCCCTGGGATGATGCCTACTTGGTCGTGGTGAATAATCTTTTTCATGTGTTGTTGAATTCAGTCTGCCATTATTTTATTGAGGATTTTTTCATCAGTGTTCATTAAAGAGATTGGCCTATAGTTCTCCTTTTTGGAGGTATCTTTGTGTGGTTTTGGGATAAGTGTAATACTGGCTTCATAAAATGTGTTAGGCAGTTTTTCTTCCCTTTCTATTTCATGGAACAGTTTAAGGAGGGTTGGTATCAGTTCTTCTTTAAAGGTCTGATAGAATTCAGCAGAGAATCCATCAGGTCCTGCACTTTTCTTTTTGGGGAAACTCTTGATTGCTGCTTCAATTTAATTTTGTGTTATAGATCTATTCAGGTGATTAATATCCTCTTGGTTCAGTTTTGTATGATCATACATATCTAGAAATCTGTCCATTTCTTTAAGATTTTTGAATTTATTTGAATATAGGTTCTCAAAGTAGTCTTTGATGATTTCCAGAACTTCCATGGTGTTTGTTGTTATCTCCCCTTTTGCATTCCTGATTCTACTAATTTGGGTTTTTCTCTCCTCATTTTAGTCAGGTTTGCCAGGGGTCTGTTGATCTTGTTTATTTTTTCAAAGAACCAACTTTTTGTTTCATTAATTCTTTATATGGTTTTTTTGGTTTCTTTCATGGATTTCAGCTCTATTTTTATTATTTCTCTCCTTCTATTTGTTTTGGGATTTGCTTGTTCTTGTTTTTCTAGGAGTTTGAGATGTATCATTAGGTTATTGATTTGGGATCTTTCAGTCTTTTTAATATATGCACTCATGGCTATAAACTTTCCTCTCAGGACTGCCTTTGCTGTGTCCCATAGGTTCCGGTAGGTTGTGTTTTCATTTTCATTGACCTCCAGGAACTTTTTAATTTTGTCTTTTATTTCATCAATGACCCATTGTTCATTAAGCAATGAGTTAATTCAGTTTCCAGCTGTTTGCATGTTTTTTGTCTTTATTTTTATTGAGTTCTAGTTTTATTGCATTGTGATCAGATAGAATGCATGGTATAATTTCTATTTTCTTATATTTGCTGAGGCTTGCTTTGTGCCCTAGGTATGATCTATTTTGGAGAAGGTTCCATGGACTGCTGAGAAGAATGGATATTGTGTAGAAGTTGGATGAAATGTTCTGTAGACATCAACTAGGTCCATTTGATCTATGGTATATTTTAGATCTTGGATATCTTTATTGATTTTTTGTTTGGATGACCTATCTATTGATGATAATGGGGTGCTAAAGTCTCCCACGACCACTGTGTTGGAGTTAGTATATGCTTTTAGGTCATTCAGGGTATGTTTGATGAAATTGGGTGCAATGACATTGGGTGCATATAGGTTGATAATTGTTATTTCCTTTTGGTCTATTTCCCCTTAGTATGGAATGTCCTTCTTTATCTTGTTTGATCAATGTAGGTTTGAAGTCTACTTTGTCAGAGAAAAGTATTGCTACTTCCGCCTGTTTTTGGGGGCCATTGGCTTTGTAAATCTTCTTCCAGCCTTTCATCCTTAGCCTATGCTTATTTCTGTTGGTAAGATGAGTCTCATGTAAGCAACAAATTGTTGGATCTTCCTTTTTAATCTAGTTTGTCAAACATTGCCTTTTGATGGGGGAATTAAGTACATTAACATTAAGTGTTAGTACTGATAGGTATGTGGTGAGTCCTGTCATTTATTCGTCTTAGTTGTTTGAAGGTTTGTGTGTACCTAAATCGAGGTTACTCTCTACTGTCTTCCTTTTTTCTTTTTCTGTAGTTTGGTTCTGCATCCCCTTTCATGGTTATGTTGGGTTTCACTTTCTGCATGCAGAATCCCTTGAAGAATCTTTTGTAGTGGTGGCTTTCTGGTCACATATTGTTTTAGTTTCTGCTTATCATGGAAAACTTTTATTGCTCCATCTATTTTCAATGATAGTTTTGCTGGGTAGAGTATCCTAGGGTTGAAGTTATTTTCATTCAGTGCCTGGAAGATTTCACCCCAAGCTCTTCTTGCTTTTAATGTTTCTGTTGAGAAGTCTTCTGTGATTTCTGTGATTTACCTTTGTATGTTATTTGTTTTTTCTCTCTTAGCGCCTTCAATATTCTTTCCCTAGTTTCTAAACTTGTTGTTTTAATGATAATATGCTGTGGGGTAGTTCTATTTTGGTCTGGTCTGTTTGGTGTTCTGGAGGCCTCTTGCATCTGTATGGGAATAGTTTTCTCTAGATTTGGGAAATTTTCTGTTATTATTTTGTTGAATATATTACACATTCCCTTTGCTTACATCTCTTCTCCTTCTTCAATGCCCATAATTCTCAGGTTTAGTCTTTTGATGGAGTCAGTGAGTTCTTGCATTTTCTTTTCACAGGTCTTGAGTTGTTTAACTAATAGTTCTTCAGTTTTTCCTTTAATTACCATTTCATCTTCGAGTTAGGAGATTCTGTCTTCTGTTTGTTCTGTTCTGCTGGATTTGCCTTCCATTTTGTTTTGCATTTTGTTTCATTCTTTTTTCTGAGGTTTTCCATATCATGAGTCTCTTCCTCTTTAATGTTGTCTATTTTCGTCCTGAGTTCATTTATCTCTTTATTAATCATGTTCTTTTTTTCACTTTGGTGTTTATACAGTGCTTCTATGGTTTCTTTTATTTCTTCTTGTGCTTTCTCAAATTCTCTATTTTTGTTGTCTTGGGATTTCTTGAGTGTCTCCTGTACATTTTGGTTGACCATATCCAGTATCACCTCTATAAAATTCTCATTGATTACTTGGAGGATTTCTTCTTTCAGATTATTCTTGTTGGCTTCATTGGATTCTTTGGTATAGTTTTTCTTCATTTTGTTGGCGTCTGGATCTGAGTATCTGTTTTCTTCATTTTCCTCTGGTTCCTGTACTAATTTTTTGCTGTGGGGAAACTGGTTTCCCTGTGTTTTCTGTCTTCCCATCATTGCCCTTGGTGTTGTTATTGTCCCTGTACTGTGTGCAATTAAGTATTTTCTAGCTTGTAATATTAACAATGGTGATATTTATAATGGAAGGGTGAGAAGAGAGGGAAAGCAAAGAAGGTAAAGAAAAAGGGAAAAACAAACAAACAAGTAAAAAAACCAAAATGAACAAACAAAAAAATGTTTCAAAGATATAAATAGGGAGAGATAGTGTACTATTCAACAGTAAGCTAAACAGGCATTAGAGAGACAGAGAAAGGATTGAAAAAATAAATAAATAAAAATTGCCAAGTTCAAACGCAATAAAGTTTCAGTCTTAATAATTTTGGTGTTAGTCCCTCAGCCTCGAATCCTGGAGATGGTGTCTTAGAAGTAGTTCTGTTGTTGTCTCATCAAAGGGGAAAAAAAAAAAAACAAACCAAAACCACCAACACACCACAAAGTGTCCCAAGTTCAAATGCAATACAGTTTCAGTAAGTTTTTCAGCATGCAGGTGTAGTTCAGTTGTTGTCTCATCAAAGGAAGAGAGAAAAAAGAAAAAAAGGAGAAGAGTCTGGAGACAGTTCTGTGAATGCTATCTGAGGCTGTGGCTCACTTTTCTGCTGCTGTCAGCCAGCTGTTGCTGGAGGCTTTATTTATGCAGATCTCAGGAGGGAGCTTAACACTCACAGGCTTTGTTTATTTAGAGTTCTCCTGGGTGCGACCACCACTGTTACAAGCTTTCCCCTTTCCAAGCACACTGGGGGAGGAGGCGCTACATCCGCCTTCTTTGGCCAGCATGTTTATTTACACTTCATGTGGGAAGTGGGTCTTCCCCCCCTCCTGTAGAGTTCTCACACAGCCACTTTTACAAGCTTTCCCGCTCCAAGGTTGCTGGGTAGGTTCCAACACTCCTGCCTTCTCTGGCTGGCTTGTTGTTTTACAGTTCCATGAGGGATTTTCCCTCCCCCCTTCTTCAGCTCTCAGGGCACCTCACCCTCTTTGCTATGTGTCTTTTTTATTGTTGTTGTTTATTAGTCAGTTTGGATTTTTTCTCTTTTTTCCCTGGATGGGGGTCGGTCTGTCCAGGGAGCTATACTGATCTGGCCCAGGATTGTCTGTGGGAATACCAAGTGCTGCTTGGCTCACCTGGTGGTCTGTATCTTCCCAAGTGGTCTGCGAGCTGGCATCTGGGAGTGCGGGAGCCCTCCTGGCTTCTCTGTTTAACATGGAGTGGGGATGCTATGCACGGGCTGGGGGTGTGGAGGAGTCAAAGTTTTGCCTCTTCTAAGTGGTTTTTCCTGTAAGTTGTATCTCCATCATCTCTCCAAGATTTTACTTTAGGAAGCACGCTTTCTGCTTCCTCCCCCTAGTCGCCATCTTGGAATCTCTACCCTGGTGCTGGGTCTTTGAGGAGATGTCATGTGGCTATTTTTTAAATGTTGGGAAAATGGGTTGCAAATGATCACATTGCTGCTACCAGAACTCAAGTAAACTTAATGGAGTGAGGTGTCACCAACAAGAAGAGGAAATCCACAAGAAGGAAGGAAAGGGTCCTTTCTTCCCTCCCAGCCTTTCAGGCTCCCTCTGGTGCACCCTATTTGACAGACCTAAAAACAAGCTCTTGGAGGAGAAGAAACGTAATTTGCGATGTCTGTCCAAGGGCACACAAACCAGGGTAGAGAAGGATGGTATATTGCTGAGACAGTAACATCATCATTGGCATACTAATTCACCTACTCACCCAGTGGACAATGACTGCCTACTGTGTGCCAAATACTCAGGGCTAGGATGCACTATATTGTCATATAGTGTAAGGGGAAGAAGAGAAAAAAAGAAAGTGTGACATGGACTGTGACTGAGACATGCAGAAACTTACCTGGTGACATGAGCTAGCACCTCATCCAGAATCAAAGAGGGAAAAGGAATGTGGGAGAGAAAGGATCCAGAGCTGAAGGCTCAAAGGAGCCTTTCCATCTGCTACATGGAAAAAAGGGAGAAAGTAGGTCAACACTGACATACACAAGACCAGTCAGGAAGGGCCTCATATGCTGTATATGGAACTGGGATGTTTCTCAAGAAGCAATGAGAAACCACCAAAAATTTCAATTTAGCATAATCTGATTTATGCATTGATACAAACACATATTGAAAGTAATTAAAATGTTATCAGAATGGTCATTACAAAAATTGCAGTAGCCTACCACTTTAAAATTTAGTTTGCATACTTAATACAAAATAAAGATATGAAAAGGTAGACTATGAGAAATCTCTCTCCTGATTCCTAATTTGAATTTGTTCAACCTTCCAGTATTGCTTCAAATATAAGAAAACAAGAAAATTTACTTCTATTTCTCACATTTTCCTGCACATTATTTATCTCAAAATAATTGTGCAGTGAACAAGCACAGCAATGGGATTTCTGGGTCAATAGATAGAGCTTTGGTAGTCTTGGTAGATGATACCAGATTTGGTGGCTATTTTCCCTTTTTGAATGCTGTACTTCATAGTCACACCAGCATTACAGGCCAGTGCCTCTTTACTCACAGCCTGAACAACAACATGTATTGTAAAAACTATGGGAATTTTTGTCACTTGAAAGCTGAGAAAAGGAAATGACAATGCAGTCTTTAATCATGAGTAAAACTCTCCTGTGGTTTCAGATGTTTAAGGAACATTTGTATTTCTTTTGCTATTGTCTCTCTATTCATATCTTTTTAACCATTTTTTTCTGTTCTACTCATTTCCCAGAAGTTGCAAACGTTTTTCTCAGTTTGTAAATTTTTGCTTATTGTTTTGTTTTTGGTACTTGGGGTAGAACCTAGGGTCTCAGGTATGTTTGACAAGTGATTTATCACTAAGCCGCCCCCACCAGCCCTGTTATTTCTTTTCAAAGTTTGTTTTTCTTTTTCATTTTGTTTGCCACAAGTCACAGTTTCCTCCTCTTGGGTTATGAAGGAATTCATACACGCTTCCTGTAAATACATTTATGTTTCATTTTTACACGGGATGCATTTGGAGTTTGTACTGGTATACACTGAGAGGCATAGATATTGTGTTCCTCTTTGTAACAGGCTACCCAGATTAAAATGTTCACCTTTACCACACAGATTTAAGGTGGTACTTGTGCCATTTTAAAAATTTCCCTACATACTTGGGTTTCCTTTTGGAAATGTGTTTATTCTACTGATTTGTTATTCCCAAACACTTTAAATTATTGATACTCTATATTTTAGTGATATCAACTCTACTATTGTTTATTTTTGCCTGCCAGAATCTTAGCTATGGTTTGTTGCCTGGAGGATGCCAAAGTACCTTTACCTACCATTCAAAAAATATATTATAAAAATATATTATATCATTTTAGTTTTTAAATAGATACTATTGAATAATATTTAAGCCTTTCTTAATGACACAAGACCTTTACTATGAGCTTTATTTAATTCACATTCATGAAACAAAATGAAACTTTTAGGCATAATTGGCCTCAGATCGCGTATGTTGCAATCCTTGGTACAGATCTCTTTCTTTGCACCTGAGTGTGGTTAGGAAGCTTCCTAGTAGCCTCTCTACCTTCTTCTAAGTGAATCTAAAGTGGATGGCTAAGGAATTCCCTGAAAGAAGCAGTTCCTAAGACCATGCATGGTCATTCAGGTTCTAGCTCTGTACCAACTCCCAACAAACCTTGCCCTAACATGATCACCTTTTTATGTCGATCCAATAATAATCATGGTATTTGTCAAAAATTGGGTATGTTTATGCTGTACTGATGATGTTTCTCTTTTCTGAATTCCCTTCTTTCCAGGCTCCAGTTTGTGAATTCAGGCTTCTTTCACGTACTTACTAATTTGCTAAAGTGTTGATTAAGTTATAGTCAGATACAGATTTGCCTGATAATATCTTTATCATATAGGCGGATAAAGGTTTATTTCAAATGCTACCTACTCTGTGAAACTTTCCATGATTCCCCTAGTCATATTTAATTTTCCTTCCCATCTGGACTCAGCATCTTATTTATATTTAAAACATGTATTTCATTGCAACTTGCAATTCAATGGGTTATGTACTTGTTTCTCACTTTATCCTGCTTTAAGCAACACCACCATCTCATCCAATCTTATCCCTGACTAATCTGTCTAAATGGTGGGATCTGTATCAATTCTTAGCAGAGGCTAAATATTTGCTGCATTTGAATATTGTTATGAAATGTGAATATGAAAACTAATTATAACTGTTCCTGCAAAAGCTGACTACCAATTGTTCCAAAGGCACAGTGGGTGAGCAAAAAATCTCTAGACTAAAATATGTTAAACTGTATCTCAGTCCTGCTGTCTCAGATGGTTAGGATGGTCCCTCCTCTTCTGTGTGTACTGTAATTGCACTTAGGATTTCTCTACTTTTACTCAGTGACCATGTATCATGTTACTATTCTGTGCAATGGCTACAGATCCTTCTAAGATAGATAGTGTCCTTTTCCTCCTATACTTCTTAGCTTAAGCAGACTTTGTTTCTCTTCTACAGCCGTCTTTGCTGCAATTACATAAAACACAATCCACTGATGCTGTCTCCTCCCTGGCCATTCCCTTCTTTCTAGCTTGGGTGCCACCATGTTGCCTTTGGCTCTGAGCTGATTCCCTGGGGCTTGCTGCCTTCCTACCAGTTGTCTCACTGCCCCTCTACCTACCATCTGCCCTGTGGGAAACTGATTATATTGTTGTATCTTCCTCTTTTCACTTTCTATATCATAAAAGAGTTACTTTTGAATAGCAAGCCCATTCTCCCAGGAGACAGACAAGAAATTCTTTCTATGGTACTTGAGGTTTTCTCATTTTTCCTTTAGTAAAGCAGCAGGATGCTGAGACTGGTTTTTAAACATGTTACTCTCCAAATGAGCTTCATTGGCCTGGTGGCCTCTGTTTTCATTGCCTTTTTTTTTCTTTTATTATCTCTTTGATGACAGAGGGGCAACGATCTCTAATTTGTGGTAGTTTTTAATAGCAAAGACCTAGCTTCTAAGTTTAAGGCCTTCATGGACTACATTTTCTGATCACCAGATCTATCCAGTTTTTTTTTTTCTGTATCCCATATTACATTCTCATCTTTTGGGTTTCATATGTACTCAGAACTTTAAAGATATAATTTGGTTTTTATTCTTGACCAACCTAACAACAATTAAATCAGTTTAGCTGATTCAAACCATAAAATCATGACAAAACAGCTATTATTTAGAAAACTAATATAATCAAGTGAATACTGTAGGTCAGAACCTTTCAAACATACTTTCACACATGAATTTATTCCATAAGTAAAACAACTATTGATTAAATGTGAGAAATGAGGAATTGAAAGTCATATCACTAATAAATGATGTTTTTTTAAAAAACAATTGACCAATTCCAAAATTCATGCTTTTTACCATTATGCAAATACATTTCACATCTTATCTTCTGTGACACAGCAGTATTTGTCTATATGAACTTTTCACTTGGAGGATGGTATTCATTCTCTAGTTCTCTTAGTTCTGAGACTAAGCATGATGCTTTGCCCATAGAAGACATCCAAGAATGCTTGATGAACTGAATGTCTTTTAATTTGAGGATGATCCTAGTGCCACAATTCACATATGCTAGGTATGTAATTACTATGAAGGTACCAAATGAACACATGTACTATAATCTAAAAAGACCAGATGGTTCTCTCTCTACTAATTTTCTACCTCTGTCTGATGTAGAAGTGGTATAATGGGGATAGGAAGATGACAGAGGTCATTTTACAGTAGCACTTGTATTCCTTAATATTTGTTACTTCAGATTAACTTTTCTGACTCTTTTCCTATCATTCATTATTTTCTTCCTAATCTGGTCTTGGTCAATAATCACACCCAGAGTAATGCTGCATTATCTTTACATGAGTAAGAAGAGCTGTATTACAAATATTGTTAAATTTATTCTATAAATCTTCAGTGAGAATAGGGGATATTTTTTCCATTAGGTGCCAGAGTTAATTGGAGGCATCAAAAAACTGACACACACAAAAATGATTAAATTAAATCCCTTATTCCTAATCCATAGCATTACCATTACTGAAGTAACTTCTCTGTTAAGAAATAACAGAACCCCATTCTCAACCCTTTCCCTTCTGATTTAATTAACACAGGCTGTTTTCTCTAGTTATACCCTGTGGAAAGGAAGAAAAACACATTTATTCTGTGCCTATGCTATCCTGACTATTCTGCTAGTCACTTTAAGTTTGTAAGTTGACTTTGGAGTAGCTGTTGGTATCTCTATTGAAAAAGATGAGGCTGAGAGAAATGAAGAAACCTAACCCAAATCTATAGCTAGTCAGTGGTAGAACCAGATATCAAGACTAGTTCTTTTGAGGGCATTTCTAAATTTGTTATTTTCAAATTAATTCTCAAGATTTCCTTTCTAAATAAAGAGCAGACAGGGTAAATAAGCATTTAGATATTGTTTCTTAACTATCTCTATATAACCATATATTTCAACAAACTTTCTCTTGCCTGCTCAGGAGAATCCCAAGTACTGTGGGTTTTTCCTGTGTGGAAGGATTTCTACTTTGGTTTCCAGTGGCTGTTTCATTTCTTTGGTAAATGAAGTGATCCCAGGATATTGCATATGGCACTTGAGGATTCTTGCAGACTAAAGGTAGTATATACATGTCAGATGTTATTATATAGTATTTATGAAAATGTTTCCACTTATTGGTGTAAATTCACTATTGAACAGTGTAGAGATGATAGTCATTGCTTCTGAACAGCAGTCAGAATAGCAGTATAAGTGGTTATACTTTGCCCCATATTTTACTGTTTTGTCTTCACTATAATCAAAGGTAGCCTAGAACAGGAGAGGAAAAATTTGCTGATATGGCATAAAAATAGAAAAATGACTACTTTTCTCATTGTGACCAAGGTCAACAGAAAGGAAAGAATTTACATGAGTGTATCATAAACAAAGAGACCACAAAGAGGTTTTTTGGAAAGAAATTGCTAGAATATGATGTTTTTGTTTTTTAAACTCATATGTAACAATAAAGGCAACTGTCTTTTGACACTGCTACCATTACAGCTGGAAATATGCACATTTTGTTGGTAGAAAATGTAATAAATACAGTGTCTTTCTGTTTTCAATCAAACTTTGTAATTTCCGTTTAGGACAATCATCTGGTTCCTGAATTATTTTGCTTGGCCAATTGTGTTACCCACCTGTGTCCTCTGACTTCTTATCTAGTCCTCATGCGTCTGTAAGAAGCCACTTGAGAGAGATATGTACATCACCTTACCCTCAGGTTATTGAACTATACAATCAGCTATTGCTCAGCTGAACAAAGAATACTGTCTTGGGAAGCTAAGCATCCCTACTCTTCCTCTGGTTTGCTACAGAGTGGATTTCACTCTCACATTAGGAAAACCTCGATATGACAGAGAAATGAGATCTTCCTTTTTTCTTTGAAACTTGAGAAAAACTACCTACTCAAGCATGGGACACCATTTTTCAGTTATAAACCACTGTCGTCTACATATGCTTGTATAATTCTCAGATTTTCTTTAATTATGATTTCTAGTTTTCAGAGAAGGAAATTGAACTCAGAGAAGTTAAAATACTACAGAACCTTTGAGTTCAAGTTCAGACTTCTTGATTTCAAATTCTAGAGCTTTTCTTTATATCAATCAGGGTTGGAATATTTTCTGTAAAGTGCTAGATAATAAATATTTTCAGCTTTGTGAGTCATAGGGTTTCTTTTGTAACTACTCAGCTCTGCTCTCATAATCCATTATCTCTCAAAGGCTCCACATTCAATTATCCTTACATCAGGGATTAGGTTTCAACATATGAATTTTGGGTGAGACACAAACATTTAGTCTACAGCAGCCCTCCATAAAATACTGTTGGGTCTTTTTATTTTACATAATTGTAGTTTTCTATCTTATGACTCTGGGTTTAGGTTAAGAAATGTGACCATGGTATCAGGTAGGTCATTTCATGTGTGTTTGTTGAGTCAAAAGTTAATTAAACCCAAATGCAATAAATAAAAGCAGTTGTTTATAAAGGGCTGAGATTATGGATATTACTGTGTTTCTGTTATAAGTAGTTTTCATCTACTGGTTTTAATCAGAGGTGTGATAGTCTGTGTGGCTGGTTCCCCCATATTCATTCTACTCTGGAATGATCAACCTAAGAGAATCCTGGAAATTCTATTTATCTTTCCAGTGATTGTTAAGAGTAAGTATTCTTCCCGGTTCTGGTCATTAAGGTAAGAATTCTGAGGTTGGGGGTTTCTGGGAGAAATTTCTTCCTTCTTAAGGAGGCATGAAAAGAGGCTGCTCATTTCTTCCTTGGTACATTTTTCCTCCTGTAGGCATTATCTGGAATAGAAACAACCATCTTATAATTATGAGGGAGCCAGCCATCCACAGAGCTGGTATGGAGAGCATGGCAGAGCAGAAGGGTAGAAAAATCTGTGATTTTTGATGATCCTGGTATACCTCTGAAGCAACCAACCTGGGAATCTTGTTATTTTAGATGGCAAGATTATGAAAGTCATTGTGTAAGCCCATTTTTACATGGGAATTTTAATCAGCTTTATTGAGCTATAATTAATTTACAATAATTATTGTTTGAAGCATACATTTTGTTAAGTTTTGACTTGCATGCACCCACGCTTAACTTCATTTAATTGGATATTTGATTCATTGCAGTCCAGATACTATGGTTGGCCTAGTGCATTGTTCTTTTACCTTATTATTTATTTTTTTAATTTGGCAAGGTAGTGGGTTTTATTATGACATTTTCATACATGTACACAATGTACTTTGATCATATTCACCCCCATTCCCCTTTCCTGTCCCTTCCTTCCTCTTGCTAGTTTCCCCCAAACAGTTCCCTTGTAGTACATTATTCTTTATAATATTTGTGACTTCATTTAATGGCTAAGACTCAGAATGAGAAATATTGGGTTGTTATCATGATTCTGCCACTCTGATTAACTGAATGATTTCCAGAGAGTCATACATCTAACTTCTTTTGTTTTCAGTATTTCCATTCATGTAATGAGAGAGTGAGATCAAAGGATTAAACATCAAATAAATTTCCCTGCATTAGTTATCTATAGGTATAGGATAATACAAATAATTAAGAATCCTTATTTCTTTCTCACAGCACATGTTAGTACATTTCTGTGCTGTTCAGTATGTGAACCACTAGCCACATGTGGCTACTCCAGATTGAGTTGTACAGTAAGTGTAAAGTCAGACAGGGTTTTGAAAACTTAGCATGCAAACAAGGCATGCAAAATATCTCAAGAATTATTGTCATATTGCTTGCATTTTGAAATAAGATTTCGTTCACAGGGTTATGTAAAATACATTAATACAAATTTTCATCTATTTTGTTTAACTTTTTAATGTAACTCCTGGAAGATTTATAATTACAAGTGGGCTCACATATATTTCAATTGGACTAGATCTGGTCTATATTGTACATGTGTACTGTGGCTGAACAGAAGTACTTCTCACAGAGGTCAAATCCTAACAATAATTTATGAACACATAAGGGCTTACAGAGTTTTCTTCTGCACTTACTCTTCTCCTGTGGAAATTAATTTTCTCATTTTAATAAAAGAAATTTCTAAAAACTCAGCCTAGAAACAGGTTGAATATGGCATCCGGCATGAGTAGAACAGAAATATGAAAGAAAATTCTTTAATGTGTTGAAATATCAAGAAAAGAGCAGGTAGATAAAATTTTTCTTTTCATCAGTGGAAGATATTCAGGTTCTAATGAGAAGAAAGCCCCTGATAGTGGTGGGAGAACAGTTCCCATGGCCTGCGGTGCTGTGGCAAGCTCTGCTTGGGCCCAGCACTCTCAGCTGTGTGTCCTGGTGTGTGCCTGCCGCTCTCACACATTACATGTACCAGGATATACCTACTGTTCTGTGACAATTATCATTTAGTGGTTGAGAACATACTCAATCTTCAACACATGTATGAGAACACAAACTATTGTAAACAAACAACCTCCTACTTGGAATTGGGTTTTCACTTTCTGTATTCTTAGTCTAGATTAGGATTTAGCAAAGTCTATTCTATTGGTCAAATCTGGCCCACCCTTTGGACCCAGGAGTCTAAAATGTATACTACCCGGCCTTTTGCAGAAAAAGCTTGCTGACCTCTGTTTAGGATATCTTTAAGTGAAAATGAGAGGGAGCAAGAAAGAGAGGGAGGGAGAGGAGAGAGAGAGAGAAAGAGAAAGAGAGAGAGAGAGAGAGAGAGAGAGAGAGAGAGAGAGAGAGAGAGAGAGAGAATGAGCATAGATAAATTAGCAGGTCACTGAATAGCTGCTTCTCTCTATAAATGGCTGGTGAAGACAACACACTATAGAACTTTTACGCTTCACCATGGACCAGTATTTTAATAGGGTTAGAGTAAGGTATATCTAACATCACTCAAAATCTACTGATTTAAATGTCAATCACATCTAAAAAATAACTTCACATGACCTATTTGGCTGGCGTTTGACCATACCGTAGTCAGGTTGACATAAAATTAGTCATCTGAACTACCACAAATTTTTCTACTCTAGAACATATTTGCTTTCAGTTGAAGGAAAAATTTAATATGTTGTTATGCTTATCTAGGATTTGGGTTGTATTGCTCTTTGTGGTTTCTTATACTTTTTGTTTTCTATTGTCAATACTATTTATTGTCTTAGAGAAGAGAGACCAAGATACACAAGCAAAGAAAACATCTTTGAGTTTCAATAAGACTTTTTCATTTTAAAACCTGTAATATGAGGTTATACTGTTTATTTCACAAACAATGGATCTGAGAAGAAAGACAAGTCAGGCTGTCTCATTGCAGAAGAAGTAAAAATTACATGAGGAGGACAAAGAGAAAATGACAAAAAAGTTAGATGTAGGTGGATTCCTGAAAAGCAAGCTGTGTCTAACCACAGTCTATTTCCTAGTTAGATGTGTGATGGGAAAAAAAAATCAAGAGATAGAATTCAGAACCCAAGAGCAATGCAGAGCTCTATTTGAATTTTTAAGGGGACTTAGGAGGGTTGCAAACCCTACAAAATGCCTCTGGCTCTAGCACAACATGAAGATGGTTTAGTAAAGGTGTCTGAGACAGCCATGTTCCACCTAAGTGAGTAAAGAAAAGTCAAATCTTTTCTGTCCCCTATAGTAGGGCATGGAGGGGCAAGACAGAAAGCTAGACCAGAGATGCCCATGGTTGGAAGTGAAGGAAAAAGTAGCTAAAATAAGTGAGGATAGATGACCAAAGACCAAAGAGAAGTGAAGCAAAACTCTCACCCATTCTGGACACTGTTGTATTTGTCTAAAATATTATCTATCCATCCAACATGGACCAATGATGAGTCAGGCACCTACACCCTTATATTATTAGATTGATATATGTCTCTATTTGTCCAGGGCAATCCTTATTTGTGCCAGTTGCCTCATGCCAAATTGTTAAACAGCAGTGCTTCCCACTCTATAAAGAGTCTTGTTTGTACTTAAAAACTACATAGTCAACTACCCAAACCCTAGGATTTAGTTGCAACATAACAGATAAAGTGGGAAATTCAAACCAGTTGAAGTGAAGGATTTCCTACCTGGAAAAAAATGAAAGAAATCTAAAATAAAAATTTAATTCATTTACAAAGAAAGTCAGACTGACTTTTTGCACACCTGAGAGTGTGAATGGAGACTTCCTATTGCTCTTTTTATAAAGAACACCTAAACTTCAGGTATTTATATCTTCAAACCCATTATACTATGTACCATCCTTTACTTGAATATAGTTATATATATACCTTAATATTTTATGTGTCTAACTTCTGCCTCAAATTCTTACTGTGCCTTTATTCTACAAAGGAAATAAAATCTTTTCTCATTTATTATTATAACATGATAGAAAGCAAGGAATTCTTTACAAAGAGTTTCATAAGCTCTGCTAAGGAGGTTTGGACTGTATCCAAAGGGAGGAAATGATAGATTTGTATTTTGGAGAATCAGCTTGGGAAGTTATATGTTCAATGAGTTGGAGACAAAAGAACCACCAGCAGGCTTCTGTGCCAATGTAGATGGGCAAGGAGACAGAACAGAGATAGTAGCCATAGCAATGCCAAAAGGACAATCTGAAGAAGTACTTAGGCAATCAAGTAGAAAATAACTGGAGATCAATTTCATGGATGGAGTGAGGAAAGAAGAGAATACCTGTCATAATAAAGAATGAGTTGAGCACTGGGGGTTCACATATACAGTTCTAGCAACTCTGGAGGTAGAGATCAGGAGTACTGCAGTTCAAGGGCAGCCTGGAAAATAGTTAATGAGACCCTATTTCAAAAATACCCAAACACAACACACACACACACACACACACACACACACACACACACACACACACACTGAAAGGGAAAGAGCTGGTAGAGTGGCTCAAGTGGTAGAGTGCCTGCTTAGCAAGTGTGAGGCCCTGAGTTCAAACCCCAATACCTACCCCCCAAAAAAAGAATGAGTTCAAATTGGGAATAATGGTGCATGCCTGTAATTCTAACTATTCATAAGACAGAGGTAGCAGGATTGCAGTTTGATGTTGGTCATGGGCAAAGTTAGTAATCCCATAAAGAATAAGCCAGGCATGGTGGTACATGGCCAAGGTAAAAATGTAAGACCCTAGGTGAAAAATAAACTAAAAACCAAAAGGATTAGAGGCCTGATTCAAGTGGTGGAGATTACATAGTATGTGCAAGGCCTTGAGTTCAAATCCTAGTAATGCCAGGGCAGCAGGGGGAGAAGGGGATAGAGAGGAAAAAGAAGTAAAGAAAACAGAGAGAGAGAGAGAGAGAGAGAGAGAGAGAGAGGAAAAAAGTACAAGGTTGAGGTTCCTGCAAGATGTTCAGGAAATGACAGCCCTGCAGATGAATACATGAGTTTGGAGGTTGACATGCATGAGTTCTGGGGGCTCAGATTATAAGAAGCAGAAAAAAGGAGCAAATTCTGAAGAAAAAGAGGAAAAATAAAGTGATTATTTCTCCAAAGTCTTTGTAAATGTAAAAACAGCATGAAAAAGCTTTGTGTTGAAGTCAAGCTACAGGGTATTATTCTGAAGTAAATAAAACACTTTACTAACTTCTGCTTGGAAATTCATGTTGGAAGAATTGTACCTTAGGCCAGTATTTTTCAACTGGGTGCGATTTTATCTCCCCAGGGGACATTTGGCAGTGTTTGGAGACATTTTTAGCTGTCAAAATTGAAGGAAATCATGGGTGCTAGCATCTAGTAGGAGAGGCCAGGGATGCAGGTAAATATCCTGCAACTCAAAGGACCGCTCCCACCAGACAGAGAATTACCTGACTGAAGATGTTAATCATGCTGAGGTTGGGAAACCTCTGCCTTGACAATTGAGCTAACAATTTTGTTGAAAGAACTGAAATAATCCTTAAATTGTTCTTCTGATCAAGAAACACCGCAGAAGGACTTTGATGTAATGCATGAAAGGACCTTGATATTCTGGCTGGTAAGTCCATTTCAGTTACTTTTTCTAACTCAAAAGGCCACTTACCTGGTCAAAAGCCCTTATGTGCTACAGAAGCACTTTGGGAGTTCACAACATTGAGGACTCCAAGAAAGTACAGTACTTTACCCAATGAGCTCCATGACGTAGGATAGTGGGCAATGCAAAGATAACATCAGTATAGATTGGCAAGCATGTACTGGGAAGGCCATCCAAAAAACAGAGGCCTGAAAATGACCATCACATTTTCAAATATGAGGACAGAAAGATGGAACTGGTCAACAATATAACATAGTGGTAAAAGATCACAGGTGACTGGGCCTCACTACTGAACTTGCAAGATTTTTGGTCTTATACTCAGTGGTTGGGTGATTTGTAGCAAATGATACATCCTCCTATGTGCTAAGTTTGTCTCATCTGTAAAACAAGAATAAAAGCAACACCTGCTTTTAACCAGAGTTGTGTTTGGGAGTAAATCAAATATCATACGCAGAGGAGTGGAGTAATTGGCACATGATAGACTTTCAATAAATGTCGTCTACATGTACTTTGGGAATCTACTTGGTAGAGTGTGTCATCAAAGGACAAAAGGACATCTAGACCCAGCCCAGTTTCCAAAATGACCCACCACTAGGGGCTTCCAGGTAACTGATACAAAGGTATGGACAGTGCATGTTGGAAGCATGACAGTGCTTAGTATTGTTTTTGATCAAATCAATTATTTTCTGGTCAATCTTTGTTAAAAAGTGATGACATTCATGCTGTTGATTTCACTAATTTTTGTCACAATAAATGGAAGTAGATGAACTGGATCCATGTGTTTCAAATTGTAGTTCTCATATCCCTAATGAAAAACTGGAAACCACAAGACAGGTTGTTATAGAGACTGTAAATGAGAGCTTGCATGCTTACAAATTATAATGTGATATTTAAGTTCTGTTTCCATGGCTAAGTTGTTGTGTGGTCTTGGCAAACCTACTTAGTCTTCCAAAGTTTCTGTTTCCTTAGCTACAAAATGAGGATAGAATCAATCTCATAAAACAGCTGTAAAGATTAAACAAGAACATCCAGAAAATATTCAGTAAATGTTAGCTATTAGAATTTTATGAATTTCATGAACACAAACATGCATATGCATATAGTATTTAAATAAAAATTTAATAAAGTACAGGATTCAGAGTAATGCCACATTTTCATTGTGCCATTTTGGTGCTACTTCTGTGAACTCTTATGGGAACCTTGGTGCAATTTTTTGAGAAGCAGTAAGGCAGGTGGCCTTCTATTCTCCTGGAGACCAAAGCAGGCATAGAAGGATTGACCAGTACTCTTAGCTGAGATACAAAAACTGACCTTATGAATAACTAAATATCAGACACTTTATATCATAGTCAGTTGTTTAAAATTTCTCTAATACACAGTCATTAATCATATGTAACGCTTGTTAGTCATGGTACAAGGGAGGATCATTAACAACTGGTCAGACGTGCAGGAAAATCCCTGGTGTGAAGCCAGGCATGGAGGATTACTCCACAGAAAGTTGTGGCGACAGGGGTGGAGTAGCTTCAAATGGCTGACACTACTGTGGAGTTCAGAGGACCCATAGCACCTGAGTAGTTTCTTGAGCTGCGGTACTGAACAATCTGAGAAAGGTGAAAGTAGAAGACTGAGGGCGTGGCTCAAAACACAAGGCCTCGAATTAAAATCCTAGTGTCACCAAAACAAAAGAAAAAAATAAATGTAAAAGTAGGACTACACACAGTGCAAGTGCCAAAGCTTGTATGTATCTAGAACTTAATTCAACATGCCAACATTTCTAAACCAAAATTTGTAAAGTAAGATTTAACCCTTTTTCAGATTAAATTGTCATTTTTAATTATTCTGATTCTTTTCTTATTTTATCTTCATTTTTTCTCAATAACAAGTACATACTGAAATTGCTTGATTTTTCATGTATGTAATACTAAGAGAATGAAAATTTAACTGTCTTGCACCCCATTTTCTAGCCCCTTCATACAACTCCCTCCTTCTCTGGTAATTTCATTTTTGTTAAAGTAATACTTGCTTTATAATAATAATATTATTCACAGCTTGATAATGTTATGCACTGTGATTATATTTACACTCTCTTTTTTCATTTGCTTAGTTTTTGATCATACTACCTTCACTAATTTGTCACCAAGTCCATCCATAGACATAGAACTCTAAAATCCTACCAGATAATCTGCTAGCTTCATCATCATCCTGGAGATGTCCCTATTGGAATCAGCTACTTTCTGTTATAATCTGGACTAGTTGATTCATAGAACTGTGCACACAGTAGACATGCAACCTACTGTTCACTACCCTCTGGGAGATTTTCTTCTTTCCTATGTTGTATGTGTTGACCTTTCTTAGTTTACTCCATTTTCTAAATGAATCATGTCCTCCAGTAGTTTCACAAGAAAGGATACATGGAAGAGATAGATTGGCTAAATCTAGAATTTCATTATGGAAATGGTTTTCATCAGGATATTTAGGTCGTCTCATTTTCTTCTGGCATTTTCATCTCGCATCCAGAATTGCAACTGAGTTCTAATGCTTTTCTGATTCCTTATCATTGGGCAAAAGTTCTCTTCACTTTTCTAAAGTTAGGAACATCTCTTTGTCTCTAATATTCTGAGCTTTCACTAGAATGCATCTTGATGACAGTCCTTTTTATTAATTTTACTGAGAACACCATGGGTTCTTTCCATCTGAAATGTTTTTACTCTTCCTGGAAAATTTATTTTTATTTTATATTAATTTCCTTCCCTCTGACTTCACCATTTCTCATTCTGGAGTGCTCATTAATATTAATCTAGGACATCCTCTAATGGAATTGATCTTTAAATTTTCTTATTGTGTCTCCTTTTTTTCTTTTTTTATGGAAGATTTCCTCAATTATAGTTTACAAGCTTCTAAAACTGCTGACTTTGGAGGGATATTTGTATGTTTTGTTCATTGCTATATTCCAAAATGATAGAAGAGTTCCTAGCACATAGTGGAAATAGAAAATGGATTTGTTGAATTGAATGAATGTTATATATTTATCTTCCTCAATACTCTTTTTCATCCTGCAAAATTGAAACTATCCCATTAATCAGTGACTCTTCATTCCTCCCTCCTCCCCTGACCTGACAAGCACCTTCCGACTTTGAGCCTCCATGAATTTGACTATTACAACACTTCATATAAGTGGAATCATACCGTATTTGTCTCAATTCATTTAATCTCTTCAAGATGCACCCATATAGCATATGTTAGAATTTCTTCCTCCTTAAAAGTGAATAATATTCTATTATATGTGTATACATGGACATGAGGATTCTATCTACCTTAAGGCTACTGTGAATGATGCTGCTATGAACACTGACATACAAATATCTCTTTGAGACCCTATTTTCAATTATTTTAGATAGATATCCAGAAATATGGTGTCTATCCTGGTCATACAGCAACTCTATTGTGCATTTTTTGAGGAACTTCCATACTGTTTTCCATATCATTTCATATTTTTCATCAGCTAGTGCACAAGCCTTTCAAGTTTTCCACATTTTCAACACTTATTTTTTCGGTTTTGTTGTTGTTGTGGTTGTTGCTAATAGCCATCCTACTGGATGTGAGATAGTATCTCAGTGGGTTGGAACTGAAGATCATTATGTTGAGTGAGATAAGTCAACTCAAAAAGTCAAATGTCTCATGTTCTCACTCATTAGTGGAACCTAGACTTAAAATTGTGATGATTATAGCCTAGTGCCAGGGCTCATGCCTGTAAATCTTCCCTAGTCTGGAGGGAAAGTTACTTACATATGGGTGAGCACTCTGGTATCGTTTCACTCTAGGCACAGGTGTGAACAGCTTCCTCAAGTCAGTGACTCATATCCACTCAACACTCTCAGCTTTAAGCCACATGGTCTTGGTCCTCTCTGCATTTTTTGAAGGCAAAAAATTCCTAAAATGGATAGGGAAATACGCTGTACGCTCTTAGTTCTGTGGCCCTCATGCTATTTGCCCACAGAACTAAGATGAGCACAGTCACTTCTAGTTAGCACAATCAGAGAAAACATCTTTATTGAAGACAAAGGGAACATCTCTCTTCATTTAACTCATTTTTTATAGAGAAAAAAGAGACAGCCTCAAACTATTTCCCCAAAAGCCTAGGTGGCAATAGACAAAAGCAGTGGTCTTCCTTTTCCTTCAGAGAAAAACTTTAGCCTGAGAGAAGGTAAAGAAGTCAGGTCCTAGTAAATAAAGAAACAGAAACCTAATACTACCACTGTGAATGAGAGCAGAATATGACTTCTGTATTAAGGAAAATGATGAATGTCTTCACATTATGGGAACTGTTTTAAGCACAACCTTAAAACAGTGCTTTAGAGATAGGTGAAGACATAGAGAAATTTGTCTCTGCACTTTAAACCTTTTCTTTTCCACAAGGATTTTTTTTAGTAAGAATATGTTTTGGACAAGAACTAAGAGAATGTGAAAGAAATTTCTAGCCTTGGGTGTTGCTGCCACCTACATGGTAGGAAGACTACAAGCAAAAGCCAGCCCCTTCTGGAATGATATCATTTACAGAACACTTTCTATGAAACATATTCTCGAAATCCTCAAATTTGTTTCCTTACTGCACCATCTTAATGAGATGATAGTATTTTTCACTTCATTTTATGCCTTGAATTTTGCAGAAATTGTACTAAGTGGTTTTGTGTAGATTAAGTGGGAATACACTGATTATTTGAAAGAGGCTGAGCTCAGGAAATCTTCCTTATCACAAAAACAATCCCCAACACAACTTGATCCCTAGGGCTATATTTCAGGCAAAGGACAAAGGTTCTTAATCTTATTGGGCTACAGGGTTTTTTTTTTTTGCTGTTGTTTTTTGGGTAGTTTTGCTTTTTTTGCTTTATTTTGTCCTTGGCATACTCTAAACATGAAAAACAATAATAAAAGAAAACATTGTTTTCTTGGTTCATTATAACTGCGAATGGATGCAAGTGGAGATGATAGAGATATAAGAATTATTTTGATAATAGATAAGGGAAGTTATTTCTGATAAGAAATGGAGCAGACACTGCAGAATTAGCAGGGCACCCATTTAAAAGTCTAAAGAAAGTTTGTGGGATGTCAAGAACACATCATAGACTGTTTTTTTTTTTATCTTAGACCGCATCGTCTGAGGCTACGATGCTCCCTTACCAAGGCTGTATGAAAACACCTTCTGCCTAGAGAATATACAGGCAAGATCGAAAAACCAATTGATGACTTTACAGATAATTGCAATTAAAATGATTGCTAAGTGAATAAATGATGGGTATTGGAAGCATGTGCCAACAAATTATTGCTTTTACATAGTGTTATGAATATTGGCATTTTGCTGGCATTTGGCACTTTGCAGTTTTAGGCATATTAGATACATATTGTATATTAAACACTAACTTTCTTTGATGTTGAAAACCTTGCAACCTTGCAAAAAAATTGTAATTACCTTTCCAAATATTAGGAAATTGAAGACAAAAAATTCCTAAAATTGATGATAGGGAAATATGCTCTATGTAATAAAAAAGGCATTTTGAGAAACAATGTCAAAAGGAATAGCCACCATTAACCATATATGTTCCCCATTCTCCCCTGCACACCACAAAAAAAAATCATTTCATTTTCAATGGTCTCTTGCTTTAGTTTTCACATGGCATTAAAAAACCTATTTCTTAATAGTTGTATCAATATAATCGTGCTCACAGTGATGCAATTATCACAGTCCATTTATAAGCAGTATGACTTCTGGGGTAAAGGTGTGAATTTATAGCAGATTTAATGAACAGGGCCCAAGACAAGGGAGTGATTAAAAAAAAGCCAGAATAATCAAGACAAACATATTTTTGTACAATATTTATATCAAAAATGTAAAAATGAGAAGATTGGAATGAAGGTGAAGACAATGACAAAGTGTGGCAGGGCAGATATACTCTAGCCTTTGCGCTGTAAAGGAGATGTAGATGATACGTGCCATTTTACAGGGTGTCACATGTTGGATGGGAGTCTCCAATGGCTTGATTCTACTGGAAGAACTGTTCCTTTCTGGTTTATGTTTTTCCCCCTACATTCTACCTATAGAATCCTTGTTGACCAAAGTGACCAGGGCAAGATCCACTGTGCATGAAGCCATTTAATTTCAGGTGAAAGACTCAAGAAAGTTTTAACTGGTTTAAATTTGATGATGGCTAATTATAAAAATCTTAAAAACTTCTAAGCAATCTGAAAATGCTTACAAAGTAGTGACTTTCTTGTGAGACTAAACATAAGTTCTGGCATTTCACATATATATTAGACAAAATGTATGGAGAATAAAAAGATTTAACACCACTTTTAAATAACTGAGCAATCAAGATGTTTTCACTATAAAATATTAAAAATTATATGAGTACATTATGTGAAAATAAGACTTTAAAATCAATGAGAATTAATGTAATCTAAGCCATTCTAAACACATGGCATATAACTTAATTTTTAAAAACTCAATTATTATAATGTGCTCTCCAAAGACTGAAGAGAAACAGTATCTTTTCTAGAAGATTGATTTGAATAATTATAAAAGGATTTTTTATGGAGTATCAGAGGAAGACATATAAGGAAGTAAAAATTGCCCCAAACGTTACCATCTACAGACAAAATATTAGTATTTAGCAAAATGTTTTCCTGCTATTTTTCTAATAGTGACATGTTCCAGATAGCCTTACCTTAGTTTCTGAAAGAGTAAGAGAATGCTTGAGGCCTGACACCACCTCTCTTAATTATGTTTATAATGCTACTTACACATTTATTTTATATATGAAGTGTTTTACAGTGTGCACATTGCAGATTGCCTTTGAATGGGCCCTTTGAAGAAACACTACAACACAGATGAGGAAGTAAGGTTCTGAGAAATTCATGCTGCCTAGACACATGCTGGAAATCCTGTCTCTTAACTCTAGATGCTTTCTAAATTCTTTTCTCTGCAACATACAATATATTCAAGGCACAACTCTACAATAAATAAAAGAATCCAGGCTTGCAAATTTGAAAGTACGATATTCCTTTGGGTAGACTCTCTATATTGATGAATAGATTCATAAATATCACCAGGATGATTACCAAAAAGAAACACAAGATTATTTTTAATGAAGTATTTATTATAATGACAGGAAAACTAAATACAAACATGTTCACTAATACAATTCCTCCAGTAGTTACCTAAGGAGAGACACGCAAAAGGACAACCATCAAGTCAAGAAGTCAGGTTAGAGTTTCTAGCTGTGGTACCAAATGGTTAGAATCACCAGGTGGTTGATCTAATTAATTCAGTGGCAACTTGCTACTTCAAGTCTTCTCACAACAGAAATTACTGAAGTATGTTGAACATAAAGTCAATATAAATTAAACAAAGCATTTTAAAACACACTGGTGGATTTGTGCCATGAGCATACCTTCACCTAAATATTAGAAAAGCATAATTTTGGGGGGGTGGTACTCAGGGGGTCCTGGGGGTTGAACTCAGGGTTTCATGCTTGTTTAGGCCACTTGAGCCACTCCACCAGCCCCTTTTGCATTGGTTACTTTTGAGGTAGGATCTTGTTTTATGTCTGGGTCTGCCTGGATCATGATCCCCCTATTTATGTTTCCTGCATAGCAGGGATGACAGGCGTGCACTGCCACAACCAGCTATTGGTTGAAATGGGGTTTTGCAAACTTCATTTCCTTGGCTGGCCTCAAACTAGAGCTCTGCCTCCCAAGTAGTTAGAATTACAGGTATGAGCTACTGTGCTCAGTTAGAAAAGCATAATTTGAATTTCTCTCTGTAAAACTGTCATTTTAGGGATCCAAAGTTTTGACATTTAATAGTATTGGACTCTAGAATTGATAGTGATAAAAAAAAGACTGAAATTAAAGCCATATACGAATTTAAAAGTTTTAGTGACTAACATATGTTGAAAAATCTTAAAACTCTTGCTTAGTAAAGTCCAGGGTTATGCCAGCTCTAATTTCCTATCACTGGTGACATCACAGAATATTTATCAGGGATTCAGTATTCGCTTCCTTAAGCCTAAGAAAATGCTAAGAATTGTAACTATTAAAAGCTATTATTACTCTTTTTTCAAAGGCGAATAATAGGGCATAGCTATAAAAATAATAAAACTCATTTTTTATAAACATGCAAGAACTTAAGAATCCAAATGGAGTTTAACCATTAAAATTTCCCCATTCAGGAAATTTGATATTGTCATCATTCAAATGTTTTGAAGATCCTTGTCTCTCTCCTTGAGAGCCAGTACATAGCATGCAAGAAGATCTATTCCACTGCCTAACTTACTACCTCCCCTTATCTCAAAAGTTGTTTAAAGTGGCTTTTGGCTGTTTACAAAGGGGGTAAAAGTATATATGTCAATGTCCTAATGGATTACAATTTCCCATGAATATTCAGATTATCAACATGTTATAGTTGGCTAAGTAAAACTCAAAACTAATTTCAAGCAGGGGCATCACATTTTCAGAAACAAGGAATATGTACTTTCATCTACTTTAAAGGGGTCATACTTGTTTGATGTCAACATTCTGATATATTCATTCAAGCCAACCATTAACTATAGGTCCTAAAGGTAGAGACTAGGCCATTTCTATGACACAGCTCTCTATTCTCCCCTCTCCCCTGCCTCCTCAATATCGGCAGAGGCTGGTGTCCAACAATGTTGAATTGAAGTGACTTGAACTACCTCAGATAGATAGAGCTATATATCATGTATTTAATACTTCCACTTTTCTATGGATTAGGCCATATTGGTATTCATAACATATGCACATTAATAATCTTTGATGGTTTTCTATAAATTGAGGGATTGTACCATATAAATCATAGCAAATAAATCAGATCACTAAAGGGCTTAATAGATGAGTACTTTCTGTCATTCCTATTCATACTGCTTTGCATATTTTAGTTTTAGAATTCCTGCTAGTCAAGCTTCTTTCTGGGAAAAGAACCACAGGAATTTATACTTAATAAGAATCAATTCTGATATGTTATAAGCAATTCTCCCTTCCCTAGATCACATCTATGTGACCAAAAAGATCAACCTTTAGCAAAAGACATTAGCCTCAATGACATTAACCAGACTTCACAAGGCTGGTCACTGTTACATGGTGTGTCACTTATTTGGGCTGAATGATGACTAAAATGGAACTGGTTATTTGTTGATGATACCTCATGCTTTGGGATGAGATTTGCCACAAAGATTGGTCTGAATTAAAGCATCTACTAAAACAAAATGTCCTAACTTAACAAAACAAAGTTGGTAAAGTTTAAGATTAAATACACTCAAGCAACATTGCATTTAAAAGTATTCTATGTTGCATTGGTTTAAAAACTATATGAAAGATGGAAGAAAACCTAAAGCAGTGTTAAATTTACCTGTGGACCTGTTCCTTGTTGGAAATATTAATAGAAAATGAGGAGGAATATAGAATGCCTAGATTAGATAATTTTCTAGAATTAGATTTTGGGTATTTTCAATCAGTAATTACACTTTCAATATATTCTGGCTAAAGTATTAGCAAATTCTCTGTAAACCAATAACAACATTGCTTTTATTTGATGATAAACAAATGGCATATTTGGGTTTCTTAATTTGTTCAGATCTAATTTCTACAGTGAAATTCCATTTAGCACATCTTGCAGGAACACACCTTTGCTATCCATGAATGATGTCTTGGCTGACCTAGAAAGAAAACAGATATCTGTGTTACATAGTAAAATATAGAGTAAAAAAAGAGGAAAGAAGGAAGGGAAGGAGAAGAGATGTGGGGAGGAAGGAGGAAGGAAAAGAGGAAAGAAAGGGAAAAAGCTATTGCCTAGAATTTCCACATTTATTTTCTATCTTGAAATAAAATGTTATGCAATAAAAATATTATTGTCCTATAAGCCATGTAAATATATTTTAATTCCCAGCGAAGATGAAAATTGCCAATAAGATAAATTTGTTTTGGAATTAGTATATTGCTATAACTTTTAAGAAGTGGGTTTCTATAAATTTACCCACAACTGCAGTTTTAGAGTCAGACCTTCTAAGTATTAGTTGAAATACCATTTGAGTTAAATAATCAAGTTAGTATTTCTTAGCATACTCAAATGGTTATCTTTGGCTGAAAAAACCCATATGATTTAAATTAATTTGACTATCAAACTAATTGGAGCACTGTGACTTAATTAGCTATTTTTATATTAATAATGTGACCCTGAAGAGTAACTCCCACACTCTGATTGGCAAAAACTCAGAAAGCTAATTCTTTCATTTAAGTTAAACTAATACCACATTCTAGTGTGTGTGTGTGTGTGTGTGTGTGTGTGTGTGTGTGTGTGTGTGTGTGGTGTGGTGACTTAGCCTCTAGTTTTATACTCCTTTATGCTGATGCTTAAATTTCCCCTTTAGGCATATTAAAAAAATACTGATATTGTTAAACACAGCCAGACAAAAGAACTTACACTTTGTTGCTGAAAATTTTCTTCCTTCTTCTACAACATTTTTTTAGCACCAGCTATAGAAAGTGTGTTCTTGATGGCTAAGATTGATGCTTTGCTCACACAGTCTGCATTTTTCTGCTTCATGCATCATCATCAGCCATCTCCAACACTCCAGTACTGAATCTGTCCTACTTTCTGTTACCTGGTTTTTGCTGGTGATTCATGAGGCAGAATAGTAAGAGAAAAAAAAAAAACCCACCTTGGCTTTTTACAATGTATTATTCTCTGGAAACTCTATGAGAAATTTAGTTTTGTTCATCAGGTTCATGCAAATGTAATATTGATTGACAATGATGTATATAGATCCACACACATAACATGCTATATAACAACCACTAAGATGTTCTAGCAATGGCAGAATGCATACTGATTATAAACTACTGCAGAATTGATGCAAAAACTTATAAGAATGCATTTTCTTTTGTACTTCCAAGCTCTCTCTTGTTGCTACTATCTCAGCTGAAGCTACTTTTAAGTGTGCTGTCCCTAGAACAGGAGGAAGTAAAAGTCTTAATCTTCACAGCCAATAAAGTAATAAAAGTTCAAGTCTCTCATTAATATGTGCATAAAAATCGTGAGCCTTGTGCTATAGTTTCTATCATTGTGAGTGTTATGATGGAAGACAATAAATCCTTTTGAAAAAAATATTCTGGAGAATAAGGTTTAAACTTTAATTGCTGTACAGCAAATAGTTAACAAGAAGTTAACCAGTGAAAAGACTCAACTGAACTACTTTTTGTGAAAACATCTTTCAGATTAGAAGCAAGCAGGGCTTAAAAAGAGCCAAGGAAAGAAAGTCTAATGGCCCTGAAATCACAAAAATGGGAGCTACAAATTTGTGATGTTGTCTCAGTGCTTTTGTTACTAGACATCAAAGTTATTCCCCCAGGTTTCAGGAATGTATAAAGCCAGTGAAGGAGCAAGTAGACTTCACAGAGTCTAAGATAGAAACTCCAATCTGGGATTCACCTGTGAGTCAAAACCCTTTACTAATGAATTATTCCAAAGAAAAGACACAACTGAGGGATACTTTCACTGGTCTGAATAGACCTCCAGGTTCACTAGCAGGGTCAAAGGAACAGGAATGCTCTGGTCTAAAGGTGCTTTGCCAACCTTAATGGACTCCAGGCACTCACCTGGGTGTACAGCTTGAACCAATAAAGAGATCACACGGCATGATGAATAAGGTGGAGCACTCTAGAGACCAGGTGAACAACCACTCCACAGGCATCTAAGTTGTGACCTATATGCAGACTGCAGCTTATTTACAAATGGATCATCCTAGTCAATTTAGTGGTGGAGATGGAATCATGTCAACGTAAAAAGAAAGAATCTGTACCTTGAGTTCGAAACTATTGTATTCAAACATAATTCACCAAGTCCAATTTACTATTTTATATAAATCTAAAATTTGATCTTATCAATATCCTTTCAAAACTCTCATCAACATTTAAAAACATCAACTTCAACTCTTTTGAGTAATCTATTTTAGTTTTAGTATGTATCAATGTCCCTCTTGCTTTTTGTATATGAGAATGAGTTGATATAAGAAATATGAAATCAAAGTGAAATGTTTAGAAGATTTGCAAAGAAAAGACGTTGGAGGAAGCAATATATGAAGCAATATTTTTTATACTGTGCTTGTATGGGAAAATGATTTTTGTTTTCATGTTCTATATATTAAAATGATGCAACAAATATACTAATCAGTTAGCATTGCATAGATAAAACTATGAAACCACATTTGACTTTGTAACTCTGGGATTTTTCATGGACATGAAAATGTTGAAATTTTAAAGGAGTGGTAAAACACCAGTTGAAAATGGTAAGAATGATGCATTCATATTTAAATGCACCCCTTTCTTATAATGAATATAATAGAAGCTGGAGGTGTGGCTCAAGCAGTAAAGCACCTGCCTAGCAAGCACAAAGCCCTGAGTTCAAACCCAAGCAGTGCATCTATCTATCTATCTATCCATCTATCTATCTATCATCATCTATCTATCATCTATCTGTCTATGGAATTTTAAGTTTAGTTGCTGAAACACCTTGGCTAGTTTGAAGACATCTTTCCAAATGTCACCATTTAAAAATCCCAAATTTGAGTTTTTCTATTAACTAAAGTGGTTAATGTTTTCCAGAGAAATAACACTCACACCTGGTAAACAGAGGTAACTAAATCAAGCATAATAGTTGTCATTTTGGAGCCCCTACAATTTCATTGACTTCATATTTTGAAGTTTATTTTGGGACCTTGAAAAGTGAACATTCAGCTTTTCCACAGTTCAAGAAAGTCACTCTATGCCACCAAGTTCATACAAGAAATACAAAACTTATTTTCTCTATTCTCCATTCTAAGAATTTTGCCCATCGAATACTTCTACTTCAAAGAAATGAACTTTCTCATCAAACTCTTTCTTACTAAACAAGCATCTCTGTCAGAAGTGTCTTAATTTCTTATCACAGAATTTTATCCACACAAGGAGCAATAAATAATTCATGTCACTGCCTCTTTGTTGTGTGTCCCTGAACTGCACAGAGCTGGAAGGCTGACAGCTGTGTCAGGACAAGCACCAAAGATCTGACATGACAAGTGACTAACAAGTTTCTTTCAGTTCATAGTGAAAGAAGACAATGGCCCAAAGAGCAGAAAGAAATCCTGAAACAAAATAAAACTGCTTCTTTCTTTCTACCTAAGTGTTTGCTATGAGCTGATTTCCACCCCACAGCCGTGGTCATTTTATAGGACTGCCCAGCCCCCTTTATTCCTCACACTCGCTTGGCCATTTACGCCTGGCCACGGATCAATATGAGCAATTCTTGGAGAAATACGATGTCTCCATGACAACCAAGCCACAAATTCTCAGTGGAAGGCAGTGAGACCAGTAGTGAACCCTCCAGAGGTTTCTAGGCCTATAAGGCAAGATGTCTTAAAATGCAGGAATGGACAGAGGAAAAAGCCAGAGTAATTCATTCTTTATTACCAATTTAATGAGGTCCAATGTATAGAACGGTACTCACTCTTTAAGTTAAGATTCTTTATCAGTACCTATGTTTTCCAATTAATCTTTTTTTTTGATATGTTCTTTTGTTTGCATCAGATAGAGTAAGTTATATTTGAGCCTTACTATCAGTGTACTCATATTAAGAAACAATGGAGATTTCTGCTACTTTTGAAATGCTATAATACTATTCTTGTCAAAAACAATGAACACTTAGGTAGACACTCGACTTATGGATTCAACTCTCTTACAAAACAGTTGATAAGAAATGATTTGTTAGGAAACTTTAAAAACCTAGTCAGATTTAGGCAATTTTACTTCAAACTAAAAGTCATTAAAATAATTTTTATTATAGAAATTTAACACTACAACTACTCTCTCCCTTTTTCAGTGAAATTAATCTACATTGCTACATTTTTCTTTTGGATGTTATAGTAAGGAGTGGGGCTAATTAAAAATTTCTGTGATTGCTATAGATGCCATGTGCTTCTGTCATGGGATGCTGAGGCAGAAGTATGGTTGAGAATGGGCTTACAACAGTGGGTCATCCTTTGAGCAATCCTGGTGTAGCAGAGGGGGCTGATATACACAATGCCATCACCACTAGGTCTATTGAGGTTCTGGGATGACTTAGGGGACCTGACATAGATTGCAGGCTGCACCTTTCACTGAAAATTAAATCTCAGTAGCTCTCCTCGGGGAAGGATCAGGGGACTGTTTGCAGCTGCCCCCTGTCAGCAAAGGCAACAAGATTTGGAAATCTCTTAACTAAGCTGACAGGCCACAGAGAGGACAAATCAAAAATATGATACATGGATCAGCACACAAAGATGTGAGAGGGTAGATGGTACACAGTAGCCAGATAAAACAGGAAAGAGAAATATTCAGTGGGGGTAAATAACTAACTTTCCTTCATAGTAATAGGTGTCTTCTAGTGTCTCAGGACTTTGTAATGATCCAGGAATGTCATTCAACTTTTGCAAGAGTTTTTTTTTCTTTTAATTAATTAGTCATTAAAATTAAATATGCTTGAAATCAGAACAAAACCAAAAACCCATGCTTAAGTTTTATTGCATGAATGGTGGGTTATCATTTTCTTTTTTTTGACAATATCTGTTCCTGTCATGGTAAAATTCTCTCTTCCCAGTTAGAGTCCTGTTTGTATTTAGAAAGATAAACAAAACTGTAACGGTGACAATTTGCTTCTCTTTTCTCTTCCTCTATGTCTGGCTTGACTCTTGTTAGATCTTGTTATTTGAAATATTTAAAATGTCAACATTTCTCTAGTTCCCAATCTCTGCATGTATTAACCAGTTTAGCTTAAAATTGATGATAATGAACTAACAGTGTCAGCTTCCCTTCTCCGTCATAAAGCCTTTGTACTTCCTCCAACTGAATTCCTGATGAAAGAGGAAAAGATAACAGCTCCACACTGTGACCTCTGGAGGTGACCATTAATTTGACAGTGCAGCTGCTAAGAGAAAACAGCATTACAATGTCCTCTCCCCCCACACCCTCCCAAGGACCCCAAAGCTGTGTCAAATTTATCATTTTATACTTGACTATTTTTAAATGGCTTTCACCTGGACTCTCAGACTCTTCCAAGACACATCTGTCAGGCATGTCCTCAGCATCTTGGAAGTTTGCCGAGTTTGAGTTGCTGTCATGCTTGACTGGACTGACTGGAGCTATTAAAAAAGAGAAAGAAAGAAAGAAAAGAAAGAGAAAGAGTGTGATGAAATAGTAGTAGCAAATGCCATTAGGATATTTTAGTCTCACAGATATTTCCAGGGAACACTATGTAAACACAAATAATAAATTGAAATAAAATGTATCCTCTAAGTATTTATTGGCAGACACGTAATTAGTTGAAAAATCTATAGATGTGACTTTATCTTCAAAGAAAAATAAGTTCATAGCATCAGCTTAAAAGCTACAAAGTAACAAAGCGATGCCTTCGAAGTAGAAATCGTATTTTTAATGCATAAATCTAAAACAATATAGTCAATTAACAGCATCAGGACACAAAAAGAACATCAGGCTACTCAATTAGAAAGAGCAGCTCTACACTGGTGGCAAGGCTCCCTTTTGTCACACAAATCACAGCTAATGAACAATTTGTATACATTTTGGCTGTTTCATTAAATTAAAAACGATGCTAGCAAACAAGTCTTACAAAAAGTAAATTTTAAACACAGAATGAATAGAGTGAAAATGACAACAGTGAGAGCTGGTATTTTGAACAGTGTGTCTCTCAACATCTTCTCATGAGATATTATTTCCTAACTAGTAATTATAACCAGAAACAGAAGCTAGTACAGGAGTATAAAATTTCCTGTAAACATATCACACCTGCTAACTTTATTTAAGAAACACACTCCAATTTCTGCATTTTCTCACAGGTTGTAACATTTGGTCTAAATTGTCTTCATAAGTAACATATTCCCATATTACATTTTTTCTAGCAATCATTTGTCAGAAAAAGTAGGTCTTGCCTTATGAAGAAACTCAGTGAAAAAACAAAATAAAATAAGCCTTCAATCACGAAAGTTATGTCATTACTATTCTGAAGCCATATGTACACACACTATTGAGTACTACAGCATAAGTTTCTGTTGGAAAGATTACCACTGTCTGTCAGCTCTTGATAACACACACATCATATTTATAAGCTATAAATACAATAAAAATATACCTCTATGTAAGTCATACAGGAAATATGTTTGTTGGCACATGACCACTGCTACTAAACCTCCATTAGAAGAGGAGAGAGTAGAGGAGAGGCCAGAGACTGCATTCTTTACCCCATGGATAAGTGACAAAAGGTGTCCTGCCCAAGGTCCAACCTCTCACCTGCCACAATCCTCTGCTTTATCTTCATAGAGCGTGTGTAGCGTCGGAAGTCATACCTGAGGACCACCCAGAAATACTTTAAAGGGGACTAGTAACAATTCTGGTCAAATATTCCCTCCAGATAGTGTCACCAGCCCATCTGGGACACAGAAAGTATTTCACTGTCCTGTGCAAGTGTGAACATACTTTGGAGTTAGAACTTCTAAAACCTTTATTTTTTTGGGGGGTGGGGAACATATAGGAAAAGTATGAAATTCTTATTTTGAATAACATGATTTTCATTATTTTGTACACTTGAATTTTCTGATAAAATACAAAAGTAAACACCACCTCTTTTTCATTCATTTCTGGGTACATTCTATTTGTATATATATATATATATCAGTGCCTGGGCTTCAGGAAATATTCTCGAAGGATTTGTGAGATAAATTAATGATCAAATGACTAAAGCTGAGGTACCAGGCTAGATGTTCTCCTAACCCAAGAGGATCTGTGCTTTCAATTATCTTTCTGTTAGATCTGTTCACTTGAGACCATGGATGCCTATTTGCAAATGGTGATGAGTGTTAGTGTGCAATTTGGCAGGAGAGGCATTGCATGCCCTAAGTAGTCACTGATGTAGCTGCCTTTCATTTAATTTTCCTCACTTTAAATCATACTTATAGATTATTTTTGAATCCATAGATTTTTGTGGGAAGTTTAAGTAGGACAGTTAAATGCATCAAAGCTGCAGAAAACTATTATAGTGGTCAAAATTTCCTGGCTTGTTTTAATGATTTTTATCTCTATATATCTTACTTATTAATTTTCTGACATATTTACATTGGTATTGATAAGAGGGAATCAATCATGTAGCTAAATCTTTTACTAAAAGCCAATGAGCTAGCACCTCTATTTATTTGGGCAAATGCATAACACTTGTCATCCAATACATTGCTCTTTCATAATTTAACACTTTTCTCCATTCGTTCATTTATTAATTCTTTTAACAAATACTTATCAAGCACCAAACATTTAAAGAGGCTCTTCTAAATCAGAAACCTCTAATACTCTATTGGTATTAGAACAATAAATTGCATGCCTGCAACCATTTTTAGTGGCAATAAAGTGGACCCAGTATAAAATGACATATCAAATCTCAAGAAAGCTAGAAAGTTAGATGTAGTTTTAGCAACAGTATCTTCATTAAATTTCCACTAGTGGGTACCATGCTGCTATTTTTGCCTCCATCTCTGATTGTGGAGAGTATGGTTTGTGTGAGTATGAGGAGTTGGAGAGGGTTATTCAGATATCTTGTTTAATTACAGCTTGCTTCCCAATTTCAAGTGGTGCAAGATTTGTCATTTTTACTCAGTAGTTCGTAAAGCATCCAATAAACACACTATAGAAGAAATGACTACACTATGTCAATTGGGAGCAGAAGATTTGGAGAGGTTAATTACTGCCATTCTACTTTTTGTTTGTGTGTTTGTTTGATAGGCTAATCCTTGCAATTGTTCTTTTGTGTGCCTCTTGTGATGTTTCATCATTAAACTCTGACATGATGTGTGACCAAGACTTCTCTAATGAATCATTTCAAAACTGGTGAAATCAACAAATATTGATCTAGTGCTTATTATGGGTAGAGCTCCTTGCTAGACTGTAAGGGGTACAGAAATGAAGGTACATTTAATATGCCCTCATACCACTTGCAATCTAGTTGAAATATAATAACTTTAACTAATAGAAGCATTAGAGATGACATTCTAAGAGCATCCTACTTTTTAGGAGTGCAGAAGAAAATTCCTCTGTGATAAGACAGTACAGAGGTGGAATCTGAATTAGACCTCCTTGAGTGGGAATGTGGGAAATCCAAAAGAAGCTCATTCACACAAAAGAAAAAGGTGTAAACACAAGCATAGCCAAAGAAATACCTTGGCCTAGTGCCACAGATGTTACTTTTTGGTGTTGCTGCCTACTTGGTATGTATTTTTAATGAATTCTCCTTACTTGTCTCTTTGAGCTTTTTGTGAATTGCTGTTGTTGGCTATTTCTTCTCACTTGTACAAGTTAGTTATAGACAGGTTTTCTCTTGCCCTAGATAGTCAATAATTTGATCTTTACTGATGGTGGGCCCATTTATCACAGTAAGTTGTCCTTTCACTATTCATATTGACTTTTATTTATCAATACCAAAGTCCATTTGTAGCTCATCACTAAAGTTCTTGGATATTTTCAGTAGTTTTTGAAGGTGCATTTCAGAGCTTGGCAGAGAGATACTTTTGACATCAATATATCACAAATGGTTGTTAGGCTCATCTTTAGCTTAAAATCAACTGTTTGTTTCCTCTGTAACAGAATCTAAAATAGTTCACATTTAGAGAATAGGGAGTTAAAAAGACAAACTTTTCTTGACATTTCCACCACTGAAAGATATAAGGCTGTCTCATTTATTCATTGCACAACTAAAACATCAACTGAAGGCCAATGTTTGAAGTATCTCTGCAATATATTCATAGCTAGATAGAGTCCATGTGCTTTGCATGGATGTCTTTGACTATGGCACCTTTAATCTAAAGTATAATTCTTCTAGATCCTGAGGAAACAAATGGTTCAGCCAATGATAATAAGCAATCAGTAGTTTTTAAACTATATTCAGGAACCCCTTATAAGGAATCCCAAAGATTGTATAAAGAAGACGCTATTGAAGAAATTATTGTTTAAAAACCGTGGTGCCAGGGCCACTGGTAACACTTTTCTACCTCCCTTCATTCTCTATTCTAGTTTCACTTATCCTCTAAAAACTCACCCTTTTCTTTTCTTATTATTTGCAGAAAGATGTCATTTGTTGTTAAAGGTGACTAGGCCTACCCAGTAAGCAACTCCAAGAAATATCCCCCACAGGGATACAAGAGAATGGTCATTGGGAAAAACTTCTCCATCCACTTCCACAAATGGCACATGCTCTTCTGAGCTAGGCCACTAATTTCCAAGCAAGAGCCTTTGTTAAAATCTATGCCATTCACAGTGTGAATAAATTCTGCAGCTCCAAATAATGTTTTCAATACAATAACTTATGAATGATTTAAAGAGAGATACCATTCATCATATGTATAGGCTTTTTGGAAGTAATCAGAATATTTATAGGAAAATCATTAGTAAAAATATATGGCAGTTCAAAATGTTGGCCAAATGAACAGAATAAACCACTATAGTACCAGATAAAGGTCAAAATGTTTAATCATTTATTAATAAAGGACATAAAAATAATGTACAGTTTACAGAGGCCATGTCCTGTGGAATGAAAGACCTGGGTTCAAAACTACTCACTCAATATGGTAGCAACTTCCCTGCTTGATAATTTAGTTCACTTCCTAATCTAAAGGAGTCCCTAAAAATTAACTAAAAAAGCATCTTCTTAAAGGTCTAAAGAAAGAAAAATGGCATCAGCTTCAGGTAGAAATGCTAATAAAATGCTGGCAGATCATACATGGAAAAACCCGTATAATGTATTTTAAATTAGAGGGAAGCAAAATCCATGAAAAGACTTCTAAGTGATAACACCAACTTTGTGAACAAAGAGAATGTCATTTGAATTGACCCCCAAATTCGGTTACAAAGTAGCTTGTCTGGACAAATGTGTTATCAGGAAAGCATATCTAGCTAAAGAGCTATGTACATATTACCCCTACTTTAATGAGCATCTACTGAGATAATCAAGTGTTAGGACCTCCAGATTATATTTGAATAACAATAGTTAGATCCTGTGTCAGACTTCAGACTTACTTTGTCTTCAATGTGGATTGGAAACTGAAAAAAGAAATCATATAGAGATGCCAAAAATTAAATTATCTAATGCTTTATGACTAAGTAATAAGTGTTTTATGGACAAGAGGGTTTAACTTTACACTGAAGTATGTTTTTCAACTTCCTGCAAGTATAATCTGATAAAGAATGTTGTTTTCTGGGAGTATTTTCTAGTATGAATTGCTTTAAGGGTGACATATTTCAGTTAAAAAATTAATTTTGCAAAATGCTGGGAAGGGTGAGTATTATGTTGGTAACCTTACCTAGATGTGAAAAATTCATTATTTTATTTAAAGACATGCACAACGAAACCAAATTATTGAGAAATTAGACTAAGGGGAAAATCTGCTTATACCTAACTTCTTTAGGTGAGAAGTATGACTAGATCACCCAACTAATTTGGGGGAAGATAAATGTAAATGCCAAAGAGGTATCAATTGTTAACTGAATCTTTAAAAGCATTACTTCATTTTTCTCAAATACAAGAATTCTGTTTTATTCAGCATGTTTTATCAATAAGCTGCTTTGGTAAGGCTGAAAAGCAAGCAAGTACTACATCTAATCGTGTAGTAAAAGGCACAAGGCAAGTATGTAAGAGGCCTTATAAAATGACTGGGGAAAACTGTTAAGAAGGATTCCTAAGAATAAAAAAAGCAATTATTAACTTTACTTGTAGTTTAAAGGTAAAATCTCAATGTCAGGTCTAGGGTTTATGCTTTACACTTAACCCAAACATCTCCAATAATCTATCAATAATGCCAACAGGCAGTTTGCATATAAATGACCTTATTTGCCTTATTTTTTGAACAGAAAATAAGATTCTTCACTGCGTAGCACCCAAATAAATATATGTATTAACTGCATGAAAAAAGAATATAAACAATTTCACTATGAGATGAACTTCTGAGTTCTCTAGGGACAATGTGTTACATTGGAAACATCTCAATAAGACTGAGAAGATCTGGTTTTCAGTCTCACTTTTAATCTTAATAGTGTGACCTTGAGCATGCCATATCATTTTTTTGGCCTCAGGTTCTTTTTTAAAATAAGAGAGTTGAACTGGAGAAATCTTTTTCATGACCTTCAACTCTGAGGCTCAAATATTCTCAAGACCAGTCAACCACTTACCAGGATGTAATTGAACAGAATACTGAGAAATTCAGTGACACTACAACAGGGATTTTTTAAAGTTTTCTGTGGGTTAAATAAGATTACTATTTTCCTTCAAGAAGACTGGCTCCTTAGTTCAGTCCCCTGGGCATGAAGAAACTCTCAATTACTTGCCAAATGAATAGGGCGTGGTTAAGTAGAGATATGGTGTTGTAGAATTGCTCTTTCTTCAATTCAAATCTCTTAAAGGAACAAAAAATCTCAAATCTTTCTACTCTTTGTATATGTAAGAATGGGGCCCATGAAAAACAACTGTAACCAAATTATCTAGACTTTTCAATTGAAACAGACCATAGGAGTATAGGATGGAGAGAGAATGTGTAAGTCAGAAAGTAGGAAAGAAGAATAACAGGGGAAGATGCAATATTTTCCTTTCTTCCTTTTGCGTTCTTCTCTCTCAACCAGGGTACTTCTCAGTTACTGATGAGAAGTTTGCCTAAATTTCTTTATGTGCTCTTTTAGAGAACCATTTCTTTGGCAAGCAGTGTGCCAAGGAGAATGGCACTGTCTTAATATCAAATAAAAATATTTTTCTGACTTTGGTCTCTGATTAAATCCAGAATGGAAAAAACTAAGGGAGACATTATTTATTACTTTTTATTTTTACCAATAGTTTGATAAAGAATATGCAAGAAGCAAACTGATCAAATCCTCCAGCTTCATTCCTGCTTTCTACACAACTGTGTAAGAAAAAAGAACCCAGGAACATTTTAGCTCAAAGGACTCTTTCATCATGAAAGGGAAGTGTAGGAGATGAATGAGTTTTAAGAATATATGGACATTAACTCTTGCACTCTTCCTGCTTAGGTTCTGGAAAAAGTTATTTGATTTTCTCATAGGGATCAAATCCTATGGTAAATTCAGAAATACATTAATTTTGCTTATGGTTCAGAAGTACATGAAAATATTAAGTTGAAAGCAGGAATAGATTCCAAAGAAGAAAACAAATAGATCCCCACATATTGACAAATTGAAGAATAGTCATTAAAGGGAGAACCCTAGGAAGAATTTATAGTAAACTTCCCAGCTTGTATTTGGAAATGTAGAGAAGGTCAAGAAAACAAAAGACACCCTTCAATCAAAAGAACAACAAAGTAGTAATTGAGACTAGAGATAAACATGATTTATATATGAATATAAGATAAGGATTCATAGTACAGGGCAATTTAAAACACTGCAAAGTCTACAGTTGTGCACAAGGGAAAGTACCAGACATTCACCTCTCCAATCAGTGGCAGATGAAACTGTCAAATTGCACTAGCACTGGAATCCTTAAGAGCAGTAACCTTTCCTTAGGCCAAACCTAAGACAAGACCATCAGTGTGGGGAGAATGGGTGGCAGGCAGTCTCAAATTCCCAGCTGATAGCTGTCTCTATCTCAGGGGAAAATGTTTGTCTCAGATGGTTGGTCAAGTGTCAGAGCTCTTTCATCTCTCAGATAGGAAATGGAAAATAAGGAAATCAAATTATCTAGACTATGCCTTTGTTTTCTAGTCCTTTGTCAACATTAGAAAGGATTAAAGAAAAGGTCTGTTACCATATTTTGTACCATTAGACTTAGTGACTGAAGGTGATTTATTTCCATTTGAACGACATCAAAATAGTATGTTAGTATAGTTGAGAACTTATTGAAATTGATCGGAAGACAGGCTTGGATGCTAATAACATACTCTCCCACTTTATTACAATGTAATCAGGTACCAGCATCACTCTTTCGCACTCCACACTCACATATGTATTCACACTAGACATGGAAAGTATAGGTGGTTGTTTGACATCCATTGATTTTCATGGTTATACATATCAAGTATAGCCACTCACGTAAAAATATTAATTTTGTTAGGTGATAAATAATAGAAAGATGCTTTCTCAAATCCTGAAGTTATGTCATTGCAAAATATTCAGTGTATTTGGATGAACATCTCTAAGATGTGGTTGCCCAAAACAAAGAAATGGCCTTGATAGGTACTAGATGGTCTTTGTTTTGAGACAGGGTCTCAGTATTAGCCCAGGCTGTCATGGAACTTAGTATGTAGCTCAGACTGATCTCAAACTGGCTATCCTCTTGCCTCCATCTCTTACGTGCTGGTATTATAGGCATGAACCACCATTCCCAGGTGAGAGTCTCACTTTGATATTAGATAATCCAGTGACATCTACAAATATATGATAAGAGAAATGTACCTAGGGAAAGCAAAAATTTTAAGAGCAAACATACATATGAATAAAGAGAAACTAGTACTAATAATCTAAGGAGACTTAGAGAAAGCTAAGTTCAATACAAAGAGACATTATCATAGCTGGAGAACTAAGAAATATGAAAGATAAGAGAAATACAGATATTTCTAGATAAGATAGTTCCCTAGGTTATTATAAGATATGCCTTTATGGTTTTACAAACTGTTTGGATGGATGCATGGTAAATTACCAGGACACTAAGGATTCCTGAGTTGTGAAATGTTGGACTGATTAGAAAAACTAAAGAAAACAATTGTAAGTCACAGTCCATAAGAATAAATGTTACATGCATGTTTTGGTATAGTTAAGCTTTGGGAAGCCTTTAAGGGAAACAGGATCCAAAGTATATGTAGCAGTAATATGGCACTGAGCCAACATTTACTAGAATTCAGGAACATTGTACCGACATTAAAAAATATAGGCAAATGACTAACTGCAGGCTGGTGCTTTAGCAAAGGGTTGAGCAAGACAATGAATCAACCACAGAAAAACTAAATTAGTTTTTGCACTTGGAACACTGCATGTGTCTCCAGCCATTGTAGTCCATACAGGGTATAGTGGAATTTAAGAATATAACTAGAGGTCTGGGAAGAAGTAAGGGGGAGAAGAGTTTTCCAATATAAAAATATCTGAAGAAGACCAAAACTCCAGTCTAGAAGTAAATCTGAAGAATAACGTGAATTAGTAAAATTGCTAAAAATTTGTAAATAGCTGTATCATCTTCTTATCTCCAGTGCCTACAACTGCCATAATTATACTCTTCCTCTACTATCATTACCATTGTCACTATTTTAAGAGTCCTGAAAGTCGATGTTTCTCCTTTCAGACATTCCTTAAACTAAGACATCATCATATCTCTAAAACCAAGGTTCAAGGCCCCATAATGATCTATATCCAACCAGCAATGGGGAATTCTGGAGCTACCAATTTTAAAGAACTTTCTTGTACAGTCTCAATCTCAAGTAACATTGGATGACTTCTGAAGGGATACTCCTCTGTCACACCTTTAAATTTCAGACTCTGATATCACATATATCAGTTGGATGAGACCATTCTTGTCCCCTCGAGATGCCATTTATTTCCTGCATTAGAGACTTTATGTTGAGCCCCAGCTATAGATATACTTTCACACCTCAATCTCCAATTCATTGATTACCAAAATATCACTTCATTGAAAATTTAGTTCAAATTCAACCTTTCCTATGAAATTTTCATTAACTTACCAATTAATATTTCTTTCCCCCTTTACTCTTTATTAATATTTATCTGACCTGTATTACACTTCTAGTCTCATTCTTTGTATCTCACAGTTGACTGCCTTACTAGGGTGCATTAATAGGGAAGCCAGATATTTTAGACACATCCTGAAGTTTTGAGGCTGATCTCATGAAGACAGTATTACCTCTAAAGTAGAAGCTTTAGTGGGGTACTCAGAAGATTGGGCTAGGAAAATTAGAGGCTGACCCAGTATGTCAGATTCTGTTATCCGTAGCTTGTCTTAGTCAGTTGGAAATTCATAAAGAGTATGCTCGTTTCACACACAGTGAGTCTAATGCTTACAGGACACCTTAGTAATAGGCAGTGATGGCTAGGGAAGTCTACTTTTTCTGCATTGGATGTTTATGTAGACCTTGAATGGACCACTCTGAGCAAGATTTCTAGGCCAAATTATCATTTATACAACATTTACTTCCCTACCCTTTAGGGAATGAAAATGAGTCATACATTGCAAGAGATTACATCTACCTCCTACAAAAGAATTCACTGATTTCCACTCTCCTTTCCTTACCTTCATAAATCATAAAGTTAAATTTACCCCAGGGATTTCACTTCTCTGAACTCAATGTACAGGCATAAAACAAATTTTGTTCTCATAGGACATCCCATTTTTGTTTCATTAGTTCAAGGAAAGGGTCACTCAATTTTTAAAGCATTTGATTTGATCTTTGCTATGATTCATGCTATCTAACATCCACAGACACATTCTATATACTGAAATGTATCTTATATATAAAATGTGTCTCCATGGAGCCCACAATGGTAGTATCCTCATATAATGTCTTCAAAAGCAACATTAGGAACATGGGAGTCTAGGTAAGGTGACCAGAAATATAAAATAAAGTTATTTAATATTTAAACAATTAATGCTTTGCTTAAGTTCCTATTCCAAGATCAGATTTCTTTTTCTTCCTATGCAAAGGCAAAAACTTTCCTCCAAGGTTAGAAGAGAGGATGCTCTTAAAAAATTTTCCCCTAATATGAGGCCTAGTTTTATTCCATTTTAACATTTTTATTCTATGTTCAACCATCTCACTGATATTTCATTTTACAGAGAGGAAGGTGATAAAATTTTTATTAATGTAATAAAGAAAAAGAAATGAAGATGATTTGTCATAATTTAACTAGATAAAATGAATTCTCGTGATCTTAATGTAAGAACAGACTATGATCTCTAAAGGAATACTAAATTATAGAAACAAGATTTTTACATAATAGAGCCATTTATGCTTAGCATTTAATCCTTAAATAATAATTCTGATGGCTCTACTGGTTCATATGCTTTTTGATCTCTAAATTCTTCCCAGGGAACGGTTAAGTTATTTTAAAAGGTTTCTCATTCTATTGCTATTAGGGAATTTTTTTTCTCTCGCTAATAGCCAAAATTCTGTTTCCCATGCTGGGTATCTACAGGGAACCAGGATCATCGGGCCTTGCATAGAACCTCCTTATCTTCATGAATTAAAGATCACATAGATTCATTCCTCAAAAACAAACAGGGAGAGGAGATTTAGATTAAACTCTTTTTTGCCAAATTATGGGTATTTTGCTTTAAAGCCCTAAAGATCTTAGACAGGAGAGTCAGACCAAGCACAGCACAGTTGGAGCCCACACAATGGCACCTCTGCCAGAAGGAAGTGGTTATTTCCTGGGCATCTCTCTCTTATTTCACACAGTAAGAAAGTTGTCCAACTTAGAGGCATTCACTACAGCTACAAGAGGGAGGTAAACAAAAATACTTTAGAAGTCCATTTCATTGATAAATCTAAAACAGATCAAATTGGCCTTCATCCAAGACTAAACAGCCCCCAAATCCCCTTATCCTGTGAAATAGTATCTGAGATTCCAACCTACATATGGCCTCAGACCCTGGCCTCCAGTCAGCCAGCTAGTTATCCATGGAAGTGGCTCAAGGCTGACACTCAGATTGACTGGTTCACACTAATTTACTTCACACAGATTCCATTTATCTCCTAGAAGATCCCCTGGCAGCAGCTTATAATGGCATATCCTAGGATGCCTGCCTGTGTGCGTTTTTAAAGCGGCAGTGCTTGATGAATCTGAGTCCAGAAAACAGTTCACAGATTGAGAAGTAGGTGCAATCAGAAAACATCAAGAGGCACAGCTGGGACTTGGCAGCCTGCTTGACTGGTCGGGCAGCAAAGTATTAACCATATCTGCTTTCTGCTGGCTGCTCTCCATCGCTGGAGCAAATCAGAGAGCCACCACCTTCCTTTTCCTTTCCATCAGAGAGATAAGAAAGAGAGGGAGAAAGAGAGAAAGAGGGAGAGAGAGAGAGAGAGAGAGAGAGCGAGAGAGAGAGAAATGCATCTATGGAGAAAGCAAATTTGATGGTTTAACTTTTACTTTTTAAGTACTATGATATTGCTGATCTTGGCACAATGGCAACTCATAGTTCTAAAGCTAAGATGCTGTGTAGCTGGTCTATGCAAAATTAGTTAGAAAATGATAGTAAAAAGAGAACTCTAACGTGTTTACTTTCAACATTGAGGTCTGAAGTGCTGGCAGAGACAAGGTGGTGCTATGATTGTGGGGCTAGTCAGTTACCATCTAAAGAAAGGGAGCATCCTATAGAGGAAAATCTCCCCTTAAGGAGGCATGGCTGGATGAGTAAGCAGGGGCCTATAACAAAAATTCTGGAATGGAGAAGTATGGGTTGAATGTGTGAAGTTTCAAATCATGATCTGAGAAAAAAACGAGCCAATGTGAAAAAAGGAGACAGTCAATCAGCAAAACCCAAAGTTACCCAATAAAAACCTGCCTTCCACCCCATATCCTTGGTTGCTCAGTTGCCCACTGCTCCCCTTAAATAAATCTTTATTTCTCCTATTCCCTCATCCCAAAAAATTCGTTCACCAACCCATGACTCAGAAATCTACTGCACATGTTTTTTTTCTCTACTTCCTGGCAAAGAACTGTTCTGCTTTGCCATACCCTCTTCTCCATGATGGACTGACACCTCTGAACTATGAGCCAAAGTAAATAATGACTCCCATGAAGTTGTATTCAGGCATTTTGGTCAGAGCAATGCCAAGTAACAGAAAATTAGTACCAGAAAGGTGGGGTCATTGCTTGGAATTGGTTTGTGGGAGGAATTTGGAAGTTCAGAGATCCATAAGCAGAACTTAATGGCTGATTCCGGTGGAGGATGGAAAATTTGTAATGCCAATAGAAATGAGGACAGAGGACTGTACTCATGAGGTTTCAGATGGCAAGAAGGACTCAATTGGGAATTGGATTAGAGGCCATTCTTATTATATTTGGCAAAGAATTTATCTATATTTTTTCTGTGTCCTGAGATTTTGTGACTTTAGTGGAGGTTGACTTTAGTGGAATTGGGCTGAGGATGAGGCTCAAGTGGTAGAGAACCAGCCTAGCAAGTATAAGGTCCTGAGTTCAACCCTCCAGTACTACTCCCTTCCAAAATAATAATAATAATAGTAGTAGTAGTAATAATAGACTAATTAATTTGGCAGAGGAAATTTCAAGCCACCATAGAATTAAGGCTGGGCATGGTTATTGCTGTCTGCTTTTAGCTAGGCTTACAATGGAAATTAGGAGCAAAAAATGGAACAGAACAATATGGAAAGCATTCAATTTGGCCAGAAAAGGAGAAAGTTTGAAGTTGTAGACAAAAAGGGTGTGGTTGTTAAGGAGATTAGTGCCATTAAAAAGAAGCAAAACACTTTGTACTAGAAAAATAGGAAATATGCCTTGAGGACATCTCAGGAATTAGCTAGACCCCAGCTCATCCCAGGCACCAGGGTATGAAAGAATAAACTCATTTGAAAGACCTTCCCTTAAGAAGAGAGTGCTTCAGAGGTACTAGGGGCTGCCTAGGAAGTTGTTTCTCCAGGATTCTTTTCCCAGTGTCAGCTACCCAGGTACTCAGATGCTCTTGCAGCCATAGTCAAGGAGATGTGGCTACTGATTGAGCTGACAGCAAACCTTGGCATCCTCTATGTGTTGCTGTTTTTGCTGAAATGTGAAATATAATACTAGTGTGGTCATGAAGACTTCCACCCAGATTTTAAAGGAAATTCTGGGAGGCTAGGTATTGTGTGACAGGGTTGGAGTATCTGCTGGAAGCCTCTGACAGGGCAATGAATACAGCTATGGTGTGAAGCCATAGCTTCATCCTGGAGACCCCAGGATGTTTGAGATGCCAGGAACACAGAATGTCTGCAGAGGAAGCCACAACCAATGACATGAACCAGCCCAGAGCTTGCCATGCAAATGGCAAGGCCGTAGGGGCAGGGCTGCCTAAGACAAATGGAGGTCATACCATGATCCCAAATGCCACAGGTGCCAGATGTGGAGTTACAGGATTTAATGTTTGCCTTGCTGAGTTTTGGTCTGATCCTTACTTGTTATTCCTCTGCTCCTCCCTTTTCGAATGTAAATGTTTATTCTGTGTATCTTGGGAGCATGTAAATAGTTTTTTGATTTTTACAGAACTTAGATGCAAGAGCTTGCCTTGAATCTCAGAAGAGTTTGAGCTTAGACTTTTGAACTGTTAAGACTACACAGATTCTTCCTGTCTGGAGGCTGGAACCAGTGAAAAGTGGGGAGGATATAAGGAAAGAGTGTGGGAGAGTGAATATGGTGGAAATGTTATGTACTTACCTATGGAAATAGAAAAATAAGATCTGTTGAAACTATTCTAAGAATGGAGGAGGGCAGATAAAGAATGATGGAGAGGATAAATGTAACTGAAATATATTGTAAGCACTTTTGTAAAGTACAATAATAATATGAAAATAAAAAATTAAAAATAAAAAAAATTTAGGAAAAAAAGACTGTTCAGATTCTTGGAGGTGGACCAAATGCATTTTGCATTATGAGATAGAGACAAACCTTTGGGAGAGTCAGAGGTGGAATGCTATGGTTTAATGAGATGTACTTGTGTGTCAAGTTGGGAAGAGGAGGACTTGTTTTGGTTAATCTTGATTGCCAACTTAATAAAAGCCTAGGAGATTAATAAAGCACACTTCTGGGTTTGTCTATGAGGTGTGTTGCCAGAGACAAAAGATCATGAAGGCTCTGACCTCCTGCATTAATGGATTAATCCTCATTAATGGATTAATTACTTGATGCATTCATAATATGATTGTTTTATTGAAAGGTGGTGAAAAGTAGGAGATGGGACCTAGTTGGAGGAAGTAGGTCACTGGGAGTTTGCCCTTGGAGGCTAAACAGGAAGGATCTGGTTCCTTCCTGTTTTTCTTTTTCCTGTACTTCCTGGCCACCATGATACCTTCCCTTACCATGATGGACTCACCTCTGAATTCATGAGCCAAAATAAATAATTCCTCCTTTAAAAGAAAAAAGAAATGGAGTGTGCCTTTATGCTTGCTCTTCTGTGCCTACTGCAGAGCTCAGGGAAAGGCACAAAAGGACTTTATATTTGTCATATTTGTTATATGAATAAATGGGTAGATGAATATATGAACAAACAGGTCACTATTCTCTATTTTAGAACTGTAGTGAGCCACTGGCCAGTAACATGGTCAGTGTCCAAAGGCAGAGGGAGCTGAGATCTTTTAATGGCACTGAAGCTAACAGCATTAAGTAATAACAATTCAGTGACAAACCTACCCAAGCAGTGACAAAACGCATTTAGTACTTACAAGGTTAAACACTGGACTGCTATTGCTCGTTGATGAAAAAAGTAGGATTAAGGCTTTTGCATGAGCCTTGACACGATTGTGTTGTCTGCCTGCTGCCTGAAGCTTTGAAAAATAGCTGGGATCATCTTCTTATAAGCTCCAATTCAAAGATGCTCAAGCAGTCCCCAATCCAATTAAACAGGGGTAAATAGAGGGAAGAATTTTGCTGAGCACCACCATCACGTTTTTCTTAATGAAAAGCAGTATAATTGCAAGTTACACTGCTCCTTAATCTCACATTAAATCTAATAGATTGCTGACTTATACTGAGCGTGGCAGTCTCAGCTTTCTATGTTGGCGTGCTTAATTTTAGGTCATTATCCTTTATTATGTGACTCGTAATCCCTAAAGCCCATGATTGTGTCTGGATATTTGGCAAGGATTGTACTTAGTAATACAGGGATTCTACTTCTAAGAGCGATGGTTCAATTGAATGATAATAGCATGATTAGATGTTTAAGGAATTACATATATTGCTTTCCTCTTTTAATTGGTCAGTTTCTAAATAAGTGTTTTCTCCAACAAACATTCTTTAAGATCACTATTCAGTTTTAGGATTGCTGAAAAGGACAGCTTTAACAAATGAAAGACATGTAGCTTATTGCTAGGGATATTTGTCATGATGTTATTAAAATACTCAATTCAAATCAGTCCTGACTCAACCACAACTGGATGATTTTCACCAAGTTAGTTAACCTCTCTGAGTCTATGTTTCCTCATCTACAAAATAGTTACTAATAGATGAAAATTGTTATTACCAATTAAACAAGTTAAAGCATGTAGAGTGCAAGGACTAATAGCTAGAATATAGAAGGACTAAATAATTCCAATATTATTACAGTTTTTACATATGTCTTTGTCTAGAAATGGGTGTAATTTGCAATATGAGGCCCAACATTCAGATCAGACATTTTATCTTATTTTACTAGCAATAGATTAATATTTAAAATTCTTTGATCTAGTAATATAAGAAATAGCTTAAGTGGTTATATTGCTATGATATTCACTTAAGACTGTAGAAATCTAGAAGTGATTTTGTAGCCCCTCTCACTTTAAGGAGACATATGTATTTGTAGCTCTTTAATGATACCTGTAACTAAGTAAAATCCTGTCCAAAGTAACCTATGATTCTCCTTTTTCTTATAAAGAATGCTAAATATGGAAGCAAACAAAAACATTTTCTGATAATGTTGACCAGATGACATGGGATCATATTGGTAAGTTATTCAAAATTGCTTCTTTTTGCTAATAAATTAAATAAAAATTAAATTGAATAGACATGATGATATGTTGATAACCCTTATGAAATATAGCAATGACCCTTATAAATAAGTTGGCTTGAAGTCAGGGAATATAGTGCAGTGATAGAGAACTAGCAGGCACAAAGCCCTGGGTTTGATCCTCAGCATCTGAGAATCTGAGAGAGAGAGAGAGAGAGAGAGAGAGAGAGAGAGAGAAGAGAGAGAGAGAGGAGACATTGATAGAGGTAAGTAGGGAGAGAGGGAGAAAGAGAGATGGATAGAGGTAGATAGGGAGAGAGGTAGAAAGAGAAAGAAAGAAAGAAAGAAAGAAAGAAAGAAAGAAGGAAGGAAGAAAAAAGAGAAGAGAAAAAAGAAAAAGAAAGGAAAGAGAAGAAAGAAATGAAAAAAAGAAGTGATCTGGGTTTTAAAATTTCAATTATTGTATTATAGTATGTGCACAATAGAGTTTCAGAGTATGCATTCATTTATATCATAACCTCTTAAATGAACAGCTGTTGAGACAGACCTTGCACTGTCACTTATTCATGGCTTTTTATCTCTGTCCTTTTTTACTGAATTCCATTCATACCTTGGGTTTTAAAAAATGCTAACATTGAAAGTAAAACCCAATCCAGCTCAGCCCTATCAAAGGCAAAAACATTACTGAAGGGTGGTTATTTGATGAAGTATACAACTAAAACACAGAATGGTGCCTGGCTTGTTACTGATGTCTCCCTTCTTTCTTATTTATAAGGTTGAAAGCACCATAAAGCATCATATCAAATAATAACGATTTGAAAAATTCTCTTTACCTTTAACATCAACATCAGGATAAACCTTGGGGGAAGAAGAATAATGTTTATATTCATCTTAGCTAATCCTAAATTGAAAAATATGTTTATTTTGGTTTATTATGAAAAGTTTTAGGGTTTTTCTTAAAGGTAAGAAGGGGTTAAGGTTACTTTTACATCCAACTTCATTTATAGGTAAGCAGGTCTTTTGTTTGATGCTTGTTTGGGCAGGTACTTTGGCTGCCCCTACCCCTTGGCTCTATACACACAGCAGATTACAAAATCAATTGTGATCTTGGTTCTGATCCTTCTGTAAAGACAGTTGAAATAACTGGATCAGAAGCTCGATAGTTGGCAACATCTTAGCAAGTAAATTTAGATTTTCAGGTAAGTAGTATCTTGCTATTGGTCTTTATAACACTCTGCAAGAAAAAAAGTATTATATAAAAGTTCTAGCAGAAAGGTAAAGATCAGAACAAAAAATCAGCTTTCCTAAATGACTCTCACTTGCTCTCTCTCAAATGAAAGTCATAGAGAAAGAGCGATTTTGAAGATCAAATAAAACAGGTCACGTAGTGAAAAAAATGGCTTCATACATTTGTGTTTATAAACTTGTTAACATTATCAATAAATGTTAATAGTTTTAATTAACCTATTAGAAGAAAAGATGGCAAGGTTGACTACCAAAGTAAAATCTAGCACTATGTTGGATAAAAGAGACAAACCAACCACAAAGAGTTTAGAAACATTAAAAACAGAAAGATAGATAGTGTATAAATAAATAAAAAGAAAGCAGTGGCTACAAGTATTACTAAACATGGTGAAATGGAATGAAAACCAAAGAGCATTAAATACAGACACAAAGAAGAACATATTATGATATTCACAGATACGATCCACAGTGAAGGTTTTTCAATGACTATAATATTTGCATACAATCATAGAGACATTTTGATAAAGTAGAGACTACAGGAAGTACATTGAGAAACAAAAACTGAAAACAGATGACTTTAGCATTAATGTCTCAATCTAAGACAGAAGATGGAGACAAAATATTAACAAATAATATAGAAAACCTACACAACTAAATCAATAAAGTAGCTCTAATAAACTCTGAATGCCAACAATAGAAAGCATACATTGTTTTTAGGTACACATAAAGCATCCACCAAAATTGGCCTCACCCTCTACAATATTGTAAGAAATACAACTAGCACAAATAGCATTTTCCTTATCACAGTACAGTAGAACCAGAAATTAATAAGACAACCAAAACCAAAAAGATGTTTCCACTAGAAATTTCAAATCACATTATTAAATAATTCTTGGCTCAAAAAGGAAATACAATACAAAATTGCAATACATTTTCATAATTACAATAATGGAAACATAGTAAGTGCCATCAACTAATATGATTAATTCAGTTATGAAAGGGCATCTTATAGTATTAAAAAGCTAATTAATAAAAGAAAATGATTTCATCATGTCAAAAATCTAAAGAAAAATAAAGTAAATCAAAAGAAACCAAGAGAAAAGGATTAATAATGACAATAACTTAGAAAACAGTAAAATAGAAGAATTAAGAAAGAAATCAAAAGATACTTTTAACAGAGTAATCAATAAAACCAACAAACCACTAGCAAATCTAATTAAGAAATAAAAGGAAAATTCACAAGTACATAAAATGAAAGAGGGTTGAACACTATCAATAGAAAGGAAACTTTAAAAGTCATAAGAGATTATAATGCTGAAATCTACACAAATTAATTTGGAAATCTACGCTAGATAAGTAATTTTCTGCAAAAACTGGCAGTGATGAAAAGTGGAAATGAACAAATACCATAGTAGAAGAAGGAAAATAAAAGTCATTTGACAAAATTAAACACCCAAACACCCATTAATGTAAAAGTACTTAAGAAAACAGGGCTGATGTATATTTCTTTGAATGAGAAAGTGTAACTATGTCAGCTCTAAAACCAATATCCTGCTTAAAAACACCACTGACTTTTCCATCAAAATAAACAAGGGTGCCCACCACATCTAACTACTACTTAACATTATGTTGGAAGTATTCACAAATGCAATTGAGCCCAACAAAAACAATAAGAGTCTTAGTAAGAAGAAAGGCAGAAGTAAAACTATTTTTACTGGAAGACCTAAGTATATACCTAGAAAATGTAAAGGATCAATGAAAAACCCATTGTAAGTAGAATGATAACTTAGTCAAATAGTATGGTATATAAATCAATAGTCTTTCAAAATGCAAAGAGAAACCAGTTAGAAGATATAATCACAAAGAATGCTCTATTTATAACAATTTAAAAAATGAGATATTTCCCAAATTTCTATTAGGAAAAGGCTAAAGCAATCTGATATTGTATGTAAGAGAAAGAATATTAAACAAATACAAGATATACCTTATCTTTTTGAGCAAGTAATTGAATTACCTAACTTTCTGAATCTACTACTATGACTCATGACATTAAAGAAAAAACAAATTTAGAGATGTCATTAAGATTCTGTTTTAGAGATGGAGCAAAACCTTAGACCAGGACTCATGATCAATATACTACACTCATTTTCTCCAGAATTATAACTATTGCATAAGAAAATTGATAAAAATTAATATATATGTGTTATGTTCTAGCTATCCCACTTGTGAATACATAAATGAAGGAACAGATGTCAGTAAGATATTTTTATTATGGTACTATTCACAATAGCTAAAATATAGAATAAGTGTAGTGCTCATCATCAGATGAATATGGATATTATTCAGTCATTAAGAAGAATGAAACCCTGTCATTTGCAGGAGAGCAGAAGGAACTGGAGGACACTATGGTAAGCAAAATAAGCCAGACACAGAAGGACCAGAATCATATGTGTGAAAGCAAACAAACAAAAAGGATTACTTAAAAGTAGAAAAGGAATTACTAGGAGCTGGAAGGATGCCAGGCATGGGGTAAGAAGTACGATAGACATGGGTAAAAGAAGGTTTGATTCTCATGATCAATATATGATTTATTCATGAAGTGAAATAGTGATTCCCATTAATTAACATATGCTAAAACTATAACAAATTAATTAGTAGAAAGATGGACACTATCTGTGTATGCTAGATAAAAAATTTAAATTGAATTTTTAGTTCTTCCATATATGTACAAATTTCATGTCTCTGGCTCCATCATTTGTAAACAGAATCTTCCCACCAGGATTGCGTATAGTTAAAATTTTCTTATAATTGTATACTTTTAACAACACATACTTGTTCACCTTTAGTATACACAGAAATTTATAATTCCGTGATTTTATATATGATAGAAGACATCTTTGTTAACAACTGCACACAACTGGTCAAGAAAATAAAAATTACCAGCACCCATCAACCATTCCACAATAGCCTCTTTCAGTCTCAAATAACACTGATTTCTGACACTGGAATGCAAGTTCTCTATAAATTCAAGCCTTTGTAAATAGCGTTATAGAGATTTCATTTGCATACCTTAAGGTAAATAGTTAAATTTACCTTTTAAATTTTCAGAGTTACACAAACTCTTGTACGTGATATTTGAAGTAAGTGTGTGAGGTAGCTGCTGTTCAATATTATATTTGTGAGGTTCATTTATGTTGTTCTTTTTAGGAAGAGTTTATTCTCATTGCTCCATTATGTTCTCCTGTATGAATAAGCACTGTTTGTTCATTCCATTGGTTTGGACAGAGAGATGTTTAATAGCTGGAATATTTAAAAAATAGTGCTGCCATGAATAAGAATGTTCATGTCATTTAGTGCACAGTTGTACACACTTTCATTGGCTGTATATATAGGAGTGGAAGTTTTAGGTCTTAGGCAATACATGGAGACACATTTATTCAATACTATCAAACAATTGTCCAAAATAGTTGGACTAATTTACATGCCCATTATTTTGCCAATATAGTACATTTTTTCCATTTGGCCAAGTTGATGAGTATGTAGTAGGATCATATATTTTTAATCCTCAAAACATCATTTGCTATTTTTATACTTTTAGAAAAACTCCCAAATTAGTGCAGAGTGTTTCTGTCCATCTTTGAGAGGTTCCCAGTGTTAGATGCAATCAACTGGTCATTTGTATCCTTGACAGTTCAAGTTTTTGTCATTTCTTTAGTAGTATTGTTTTCTGTGTTAGTCAGTGTTCTGTTGCTATAACAAAGTACCTGCAAAAACACTTAAAATGAAGGCAAAAATTATTCTGGAAAAATGAAGCAAAACTAAAAACAATTAATATACATGTGTATATACCATTTTAAAACAAAATTTAAATGAGTTGGTATTTTCATCAAGAAGTCTAAAATTGGTTTCTGTTAGAAATGAATGAGTATCTCATCCCTAATATTGCAGAATAACTGAAGTATTACTGTTATAATCCCATTAATTCCACAAACCATGAGTGTTCCTTAATGACAGGCCCTGTATGATGTATTGGGAATATGGTGGTGATGAAAAATCTGTCTATTCTTTAGGTTTCAGTGGTTCTAAGGGCTAAGCATTGACTCTTTACATGAAGAATGTTCACCATAGTGCAACAAGAATAGGAGACATCCAAATTTCTTTGTAGCAAGCACAGCATTAGGCTTCTTTAGTGACACACCTGGAATAAATGAATTTCATCTACTGGTTCTGCACTTGATTCATTCATCTTTAAGTTCTGAGCCTTAGAAGAGATTAATTGATTGGTTGAGCTAAAGGCACCTGCCCGCCTCTTAGTCACACAGTGGTAATGATAGAAGAATTGATCGGTGGTAGGTGCTTCAGGCATGCTTATCGCAACTGAAGTGGGTGGAAAAAGTAATTTATTGTCTCTGCAGGAATACACAAAAGACAACTGAAGTGCTCACATGGCAACAATGGATGATGAACAGCAAAGAAGAGAAATGTCACTGATTTCCAAAGGATGATATGATAAGCTCTGACTTCTTTGTAATTGACTACTTGGAATTTTCTGCTGTATAAGTCTGTACTGAATGTGAGGCCACTTAGCCAGTGAAAAATAACAAGTATGAAAATGCTTGTAGGATATTCATCAACTCGGTTGATATAGTAACTCAGAGCTAGGCTTTGATAATCACCTACTTAAATTTTCCTTACTTTCAATAAAGTAGTATATGGTAGCACTGAACAATATTCCAGACTTTCCTTATAAATACCTCTGTGCTAAGGTAAATTTCATAGGGAAGTCTTCCTAAATTGAGGAGAAATCGCCTTGTCACCTTTTTTCCTGGAGAGTAAGCAGAGCAGGCCTGCTGGGAGATCATGAGTGCAAAGATGTAGCATGGTTAGTTTCCATCATAGTGTACTTAGAATTCCTGTCATGCATCTGGACCATGTGCAGACTTTCAGCTGACTTCAAAGAAAGTGATTTTGAGGAAAGAGACTTAGTCACCAGAAGGAGAAAGCAAGGCATTAATCTTTGATAAGCTCCATTTACTAATTTATAAAGGCAATGGGAATTGGAGTGAGGTTAAAAAGTAAAAGCTGAGTGAACTATCTGGAATGAATGGCAATGATTTTTCTGACCATGTCATGATCTGTGATTTTTGAGGGAAAAAAGGTATAACTTGATGGTAAAGCATCATGTATATTTGGGTAGGTTATACGTAATTATGAAATTGAAAAACTCAAGTTCTGAGCACTTAAAAATGGAAGAATCCATTGCTAGAAGGGGCTTATTTAGGTATAAGAACTTACAGGAGAAGACACTTCTAGAACTCAGAGTCAATAGAGAGATTAGCATCTTTGCTCACATTTTTTGGTTCATCTTCCTAATAATAATGCATACAAGGCTGATGATGACAACCAAGAAGCCCTAGAAAGAACTTAGGAAAATTTAAAGAGGAAAGAGAACCAACAGCTGTGCCCTGTGTATAAAGAAAACAAATATCCAGGTAAGAACGATCTGAAGCAGTTAAGTACAGACAATTTTACTTTATTTCTTCTTAGGAGTTTTTGCTTCTTTTAACACCTTATTCATATATATATATATATATATATATATATATATATATATATATATATATAAAAGATCCTAGTACATTAGCACATCAGGTACTATCCAAAGTGGTGCAGGGAGGATGCAACAAATTAAAAAACAGACATGGCTGGTGCTCTCACAGAATTTATGATGTAACAGATGAGAAACATTGAAAAAGTAATTATAATCACGTGAAATTACTGTCAATCTGGGTTCATACAAAGTGATTTTGGAACATGAAGATGGGACATTTGACTATTTCTAGAACTGTTTAAAAATTGGTTACACATTTTTCAGGAATTTTTGTAGTTGACATCTATACACTTGACATATGTTGTATACTTTATCGTTAAAGCAACCCTTCCTAGTAGGTGCATTTTTTCCCTTTATTATTGAGAGAATTTACTCAAGGTAATTATATTCACACACACAATACATCCTAAGGCTGTAAAATGGAAACCAGCTTCAAAAATAAGCTAATTCAAAAAGTTTTTCCTAGTGGATAAAGGACATAGACTGGCAAAGGGAAGTAATTTTTAATCAAAGCATATTAATGGTTAAGTAAACCAATACACAGATGAAGTATTATACCTAAGGTTGCTTAGGCTATAGTTTTATAATAGATCAAAGGTGATTGATTGTCTAGAATTTTGTCTTAGTCTTATACATAATTCTGTAAAATGTAGCCAAATTCAAGTACCTAAACTCAAGGCACCAAGGTTCTTGAGAGTTATTTTGCCCATCTGGGGTTATTTGCTTTCTTTTTCATTCCTGAATATACTTTCCCAGGTGAATTGCTGGTATCTTCCTTGGTAATACAAACTCCAGAAATCAGAAATTCAATTAAACCAGAAAAATCTAAGTCTAACTGAATGGAGTCATTGTTTTTTGAAGAGTGCTTAATGGCAAGCACAGTGTTAAGTGTTGAGAAAACAGATATGATGATGAAACATCTATAACCTACAACTGCTTCCCGGCTCAGGGGTCTTGACTAGAGACTAGACAGCCTTTCTTAAAGGTTAAGATGGTAAATACTTCAGACTTTTCAGCCATGCAGTCTATCATAACTATCATAGCTATTCAACTCTGCAGTTAGAACACAAAAGTCATCACACACAATTCATGAATGAAAAAGTGTGTTGTATTTCCAATAAAACTTTTTTCAAAACCAGGTGACAAACTAGATTTAGTCCATGAGCTGTGGTTTATAGACCCATGATCTTAACCATTTCTTGTTGGTGAATCAAACTACCAGCTCAGCCCATTTCCACAGAACAGTGGTTATTGTAATATGAAGAACTTATAAGAACCTCTGGGGCTATAATATGAGACTCTCTCTGTTTCTATTTATTTAGCAATAAATGTAAAACTTACTCTAACTTCCCCTCCACAGCCCCACTTAATCACCAGCCTGGTTTAGTAGATAAAAAGCTATATATTTTAGGTTTGTCCATAGAGAATGGTTAGGAAAATTTGTAGAGACATTCTGTATACATATTATCTTCTCAAATAAATGGGACTCCATTTAAAAGTGGGAGAGATGAAGGAGAAGAGAAAATGACAGCACCATTAATTCAAAGAATGTTTATTAAGCATCTCTGTCAGGTTTTGGAATACAGGTCTTAGATATGGAATGGCAAACAAAACACACACGCTTTTCCATAATTATAAAGCTTAAAGTATGACTGATTAATCATAAAATTACTAGTTATACCTGAAAGTAAGTGATCAGAAAGAAAGCCACAGGATACCATGAGAACAATGAGGTGAGCCCATAGATGCTTGGAGTTCAATGAAAACCTCTCTAAGGAAGTTGCCTTTAAATTAGGAACTGACATATGGGTAGAAATCGGGTGAAGAATATGTGATGGGAAAAGCCACAGGTTGAATGGGCACCACTTACACAGGTTTGTGAAAATTCTAAGGTAAGAAGGAGCTTGGTGTGATCTGGAGATTGGAAGAAAGCCAGCAAGACTGGAGCACTGAAACTGGAGAAATGATAGGCAGAAAATGAAGTTGGGAAGGTCGAGAGATCAAACCACAAGCCCAATAGAACTCATTAAGGATTTCGTATTGTATTTTGCATTCCATGAGAAGACATCAAAATAATTTGTGCATGCAATAGCATGTTCAGATTTAGATACTTAAAGATCATTCTGATTATTAAATTTAATCAAATCTACCCTCTACCTTTCTCCTTGCAGCTCCTTCTCTGGGAAAAGTATCTTTTAGCAACTGTACATGTAACAAAGAGGTAAGAAAAGAGATAAAGTCATACAGCCCTTACTCACGTATTTTGTGTGCCCATAAATAAACTGGAAATATGATTCCTTATGCAAGTGTAATCCTATTGCTATGTACAAATCAAATACAAAATCAGAGTCCCACTGATGAATCAGAGTCACTGTATAAAACAATTAATTTAAGATTCAAACAGAAAATGTTCTAGACCAAAAAATCAGGGACCAATCTTAAAGAGAATTCTGCTAACCCAATGAGAGGTATCAATGAAGGGGTTAGTGAAATAGATGTAGGGTTAACAATTCAGATATAGAAGAAGACTTAGAATACACACACACACACACACACACACACACACACACATGTGCAAATACATGTGGCCAATCTGCCTGGCAGGAAGCTTCTGATGCTGTCTGACAGTTGGTCCATTTAGTGTAATGGTCCTGCAAGATCAGGGTGGGGAAGGAAGGGAGCAAAGTGACCACTTGGCCATCTGCTGCTGACATATTCAGAGAAAAGACAGAAGTGTGGTTGTCTGGAGTTCCTTTTAAGTGTCACCTGACATTATTAGACTAGCTCCAAATGAATTATTCTACATCTCCCTCTGTGTAAGTGTACTACTATGTGTAAATACAAAAGGATACAGAGTCAATATCAGATAATTTCATATTGGTGACAGAGCTATATATTCAAGTTTAGAGGTGTAACTTCAGCTGTATGGCATACTAATGCCTCACTAGGCTCCTGGATGCCATCTATTCTCTGCTGTTTGCTTACCAACTTGTAAAAGTTATTCATCATATGCAGTGTCACCAAGCACATGGTCACATCTCATATGTCTGCTTCAAGGGCAGGGCCAAAGTGACCTTTGACTTTTTGTTTCACAAAGGATAAAATCATTATTTAGGAACATTGTGCACTTGCACAGTACCCAGTCCGCTATGAAGCAGTCTCAATCTTCTGTAATATTACTTGTTAAATGTTTATAGCTAGTTTTATAGTAAAAGGATAAATGTCTGAATATTTTCAAATGCATTCTTTATTGGAGTGGGTTTTAAACTGCTTCTTTTTCATTATGCACTATGAGATGAGACAGAAAATAGTGAAGTGCTGGAAAATTCTATTTCATGGTAATGAAAAAAATCTGTAGTTCTGTAAAAGAACAGAACACTCCCAAACATCCAGAGTTGAAAGATATGTTACACATTTGTTACTTGTTTTTGTTCCTGAAGCAAATATTAACCAGAAAAAAATCTAATGCCATTTGATTTCACTGCTTTTTGCTTTGAAGCCCTATGACCATTCATGCTCAGAGGAAGTTGGCATGGACTGGACTGGTATCTGTGTAGTATAGAAGTTCTATAGGAAGTGGCACAACCTCCAATGGGGGTTGAAAGGTTCAAAACACAGTGAAGAAAAGGACTTCAACTACTGTCAATAGTCAATATAATTTAAATCTTGAGAAATCTTATGAAAAAAAGCAAGATTAAAAACTAATGGCTTTCTTTAAGAGTTCTCTTTTCACAGTCAATGAGTCAGAGTACTACGTTTCTACATAAGGAAGGAGAAAAAAAATCATGCCCCAGTAGAGGGGAGAAGTAATTTTATTATCTGGTAAGATAGTAGCTTCATCATTAAAAAATTCAACCAACTAGAATACATCGTCCTTTGACCTAGCAGATAAAAGGTCAGGCAGCAATTTTGAATAATAAATGAGACCTGTTGACCTCCTGACCCAAATCTGGCAGGGTGAGTGTTTCCTCTTTCACCAGATGCTGATGGCACACTGAGATAATGAGCTGCTTCAGCCCAGGTCTAGGTGCTGCAGTATTTCAGTGTGATGCAGCTCAAGAGAGAAAAGGTTCTTAAAGCTGTTAGGTGAAGAGATAGTTATAGTTATAGAAATATTTCTATTGTTGCTTTTAAGGAGACTCTTTTGTCTTTCCTGTTTTCTCATGTTTCCATTAAATTCACATTAAGTGTAGTAAAAACTGAAACACTGGCTAAGGTTTTTCTTCCAATGCTGATTTCCTTCATTATTTTAGCACTACCAAAAACTAGTCCCTTTTGCTGTATATATTTCATTCATGTTATTAGCAAGATGATTTCATGAGAATTTTCGTAAACATAGGACTGAGCCTACTTACCTCTAAAGATGTGACTCTTGCCCTTTATTGTACAGCAAACGGTTCTTCTATTTAGATAAGGGATTTTGATGATATGGTGTTAAGCTATAAGGCTATCTATGATATAATAATTAGCTTCAATATTTATTTGAATAACAGTAATCTAATCTAGAACTTATATAGTTTTCAGTAAAAATGAAAACAGAGATATGGGATGGTTTGAAATTAATGACCCATCTTTACAATTTTGATATTTTAAATGTTCACATTGTTTTTGGAAAAGATCCATTATATAGTCAACTTGGTAAAGGTTTATATTCTTTTAGCAAATATCCCATAATATGTTTCATTTTGACACCATTGATTAATAACATGTACAGTGCACCTGGTTTGTGTTTACTTGGTGTTCTTCTAAATAAAAAGTGTCAGGAGCCTGGACAAATTCCAGTGTAGCCAATTAAATTTTACCTTGCTAGGTCTCCTGTCAGCTTTCAATTGAATATGAAATTATTCTTTTTCACTTTTCATATTAAATTCTTATCAATTGTTGAATTTTGCAGAGGGCCCCTTGTCTTCTCTTGAATACCACAGATGTGTAGGGAGTGTTTGGATCCAATGTATGTTTGCCGTAGTTGGAAAAGAAAAGAAAACTCACAATGGAAGATCTGCAGAAATCCCCACCACATAGTCACATAATTCTCCATATTTGCCCAATCTAGAAAGACAAAATGGCACCCAAACCTAGTTGTTTAATTGTCTTCGAACTTATTCAACCTGATTCAATTGAACAAATACATATTGAACACTTTAGATGTACAGTGTCCTGGAAAACATTATTGTGTTATGTGAAAATATTTTGCCTTGTGCATACTTTACTTTTTTATAGCCAAAAATTTGCCAGAGTAAAACCACTTGACCTAGATTTAAGGTGAGATTACATTCTAATTAGCAATATGGACTACTACTGCTATACTCCAGCTGAATTGTGATGTAAGAGAATAAATTAGTTTATAAGCTTGCAGAAAATAAAATAATACCTTAAGGTACTGTGGAGTACTTTTTTGTTACATTCAAACACTTCACATTTCTTTTTATTTTAGCCTCACTACAACCTCATGTAGAATATATTCAGTTCTATCCTGATAAATGCTTAACAATACACTTTTAAGAAAAGCAAGCAAATGAGCAAAACCCATGATTTGTACTATTTGCTAATTTTCATGGTGAGAATTCTCCCACCACAACCAATTTCAAGTTACTAAAGTGATGTCCCTGAATACAGGAAGAGATACTTGCAATTGGCCCTCATGAGCTGCTGCTGTGGCTCCTTTCACAGGATATGATGCACATATTAGTATCTCCACGTTGGAGCTGAGGAAAATGATGTGGAGGGGTTGATCTGAGATACATAGGTAACAACTCTGATAGCTAGTACAAGATACCTTTCATTACTAGGTTCTGAGTGCTCCCTTCCCCTTTCTACAATGTGAAACCATTTAGGACAAAAAGGACATGAGTGCCAGAAGAGGAAGGAAACTGGGTATAGATTAGGAAATGTACACACCTTCTATAGAGGAGAAAGGCAGAGCAGATCCATGCAGACCTCAATACAGAGTCAGACACAAAGGGAAGAACAAACAGGAAAGAAAGATGCAGACAGAGGTAAGAGAGGAAGAGAGACAGAAAGAGAGAGAGAGAGAGAGAGAGAGAGAGAGAGAGAGAGAGAGGAGAGAAAGTCCTACAAGAACAAAACCTGCTGTCATAGACTCAACTTGTTTCAAACCAGTTTGGCTATATTTTCTTCTCTCTGAACAAGATTGTTTTGACCATATCTCATCTAAGAAAATACACATAAGAAGGAACATGCTGGATGCACACAGATTTCTCTGTACTTACAAAATACTTTTACAACCCTAGTTATCCAGTAGTATACAACTGCCACTAGAAGCAGGCACATCTTGAATAAAATCTATCTTTTCCTGAAGTTCTTCTTTCTTTTATAATGCTCATCTGAAGATATACTCCAAATGAACCATATTTGAGGGGTGGGAACAGGAAGGCAAATGGTCCAATCCACTTACTCAAAAGCAAAACAAAACCAAACCAGCTTATCAAGGCAATCTTTATATTTGTTTTTTTCTGGCAGAATTGCAAAACAGAACTCGTCAACATGGCTGAATGATTGTGTAGGTAAACTTTAATTCAGCAATAAAGACCAGTGGAAAGAATTCCAAACTAAGTGACCAGAGCAGGAGGAATTCTGGCCTTTGACTTAATTTCATCTAGGCAATAAGGCAGATCAAAGATAATTCCTAATTTATTCCTATTACTAGGAAAAGACAATGTGTAATTGAAGGGTTTTAGCCACAATATATCAAAATGTCATAAGTTAGTTTAATCATGCATAACATTGTCATCTCTTGTGGGGTTTTTTTGGATATATTTCAGTTTTTCCCTTTTGGCTCACTTGCCCATTTCCCACTTTTATCCCTTTTATTTCATGCAAGAAGAAACATATTTCTTATTGGTGGTATTTTCTGTACTTTTCTGATTCTTGTTAGAATAACAAACCAGCCAATGTTTTAAATTTTGTTTTTTTATTCTTCTACTCTGTAAAATTTAATTAATTCCACCCATATAAAATTTAACTAAAATAAGGTTTCATTTATTTCTTTCACAATTAGTCCCTACTTGATTATTTTGCTTGGTCTATAGTTTGCAATAAAAAATGCTTCTCAGCCCTTCACTGAACTATTACTTAGCAAAGAGGACAAAGGGTTTCACACCCAACACTTAATGGTTCTATAGTACTCTTTCAGAGGAAATGGTGCTATTTTTATTTTATAAATTAAGCAAAGACAAAAGGAATATGGAAATTTTCTTCAACAAATAATAAAATAACCCAAGGCCTTATTTTACATGTATTTCTACATTATTATTCGATATTTTCTATTCTACTGGATTGTTTCAAAAGAGAAAGTAAACATTTAAACCCCTTTTCTTTTGGTGAGAAAATGTCTAGATGTAAATGTGTTCCATCATGTTTTTCATGAAGAAAACAAATGAAAATGTTTTCCTTTTGCCAATGCAAAGATTTAATTGAGGCATGCTGAAGAGGAAATCAGAAGTGAGGAACTTGTAATACCCATCACTTGGAGGAAACATTTTACCAGCAGCTAAATAATGAGATCGAGCATTGTGATATGGGTTATGATGATGAGGACTATTTAAACTCTTCAGCAAAAGAAAGAAGCATAAGTTAGCACATTGGTTTTAGAACTAAGGATTCATGTTCCACTCCTTGTTTAGTTTTCCTTATGTTGCACTAAAGTCCTTTCTTTTTCCTAATCTGTTCCTTCACAGAATTCACAGAAGTATTTCTAGAAGATTGCCTATACTAGGGTCTGGAAATCAGCAGGGTGACATTCAGCAGTGTTCCTGTACATGGATGGATGGAACTGACTTATCAACTGTCACCCATATCACCCAAATCATCCATGTGAAAAAGGCTGACTTGGCACCGAGCTGGCAATTATCTGGTGAACCCAGCCTAGTAAACTGCCTAGAATGATAAAAGTTCAAAGAATAAATACAATTGCATTGGGAAACCATGAAGAGGCCTTTTTGATGATTCAAAATACACTATCTTGAGTGGATTAAATCCATTATAGTAGGCTTATCAAGTCATCTAAGACAAAAAATAGACTGCTATTACAGGTATTCTGTAACCTGGCTCAAAGCAGGGTGAAGATGGACTTTACAAAAATGTATATTCTTGGTATAAAGCATTCTCAGCACATATAGAAAAGTCACACACTCAGTAATGTCATGTAATACACATTACACTTACAATACAATACATACATTACACATATAATAACCTGAACAAAGCATTCAGGTTAATAGAGCAACAATAAAGAGGCATTTTGCTCTGAACAGATAAAAAAAGAATAAAAGGTTTATTGACAGTAGAAATTTGACTTCAGCAATTAAATAATGGATGTTGCCAAGATGAACTTAGCCAGAGTAACAAACTATACTTTACAAGGTAATTCACTTTAGTATTATCAGGCTACTGAGAGAGCTTAGATGCCAAGAGGCAGTGTTAGTACAGTCAGGACAAATGAACAATTACAGTACCATTACACTAAGTTTTCTAAGGACTGGATGTTATTATTTGTTTTCTAAGTAGGGGAAGAATGTTGTGTGCATCATTTATTATATTTTCCTGAACTTTCAGTTTATCTTAGAGAAACAATTTAACTGCTAGCTTTAGTATGATATAATAAACACACAGAAAGTAGGGAATAGTATGTGTCAACATATTTTGCTGTGAGCATAAGGACCTGCAGTCATTAAGATGGCTAAGAATTTCATCTCAATATCTGCATCTAAACAGAAGATGATACCAAATGCTTAGAAAGGTAAGTTCAGGATATCCACAATATTGTAGTCAGACCCAGCAAGAAACAATGTCTTGATCAGCAAAGTCTGCCAAAAGCTAGGATTGAAGAAGCAGCTTACTATGGCACCTTTTATAATCTTGTGGAATGAGAGCTGTGCTAAGGTCAAGAGAGATGAGTCCATAAGTCTGATGAGAAAGTGATCAGTGGCCACCCTGAGATCCAATTTCTTTACCTTTAAGTGAAGGGGATGCTGCTAGATAATCTCCAAAGCTGTTGCAAGCCTGGGGTAATTTAAAAGTACTCAATATTTGTACAGCAGTATTATAATTCAAAAACTATTTTATGTATATTAATTTCTTATATAATTATTACTATCTTGTATTTAAAACCTGAAGCTCAAGGAGGCTAACCAAGATGACACAGGTAGTACAGCTAGGACTCAAGCATTAGTTTATATCCAATGAAAACACTATTTTGAACACATATAAATGTACATTTCTACACAGAAATATAACCAAAGCAATAGTGACCTTCTTTAGCATCTACCAACTTGTCAAGTGCCTACTCCCTCATTTCTTCCTTCACAAGTTCTCATCCCTTGCTCATGGTAGGGATCATTAATGCATGGTGGCAGCCTTTCTTGCTGAATCCACACTTAGTGGGAGACTCCTCAATGAATCAGTATTGGAGCCAGTCAATGGAACTCTCCTCCAGGAGGGACCAGTCTCTTGGACTTCCTCTGTAGTGAAAAAGGTAGGGAGGGAAGCAACAGATGCTCTTCCTCCTTCTATCTGCTGTCACAAAAATAGGTCACAAAAATAAAGAAACAGAGCCCTAATGGTGTCCACTGAATGCATTAGAAAAAGCAGCTCATTACTTTTGCTGCAATTAGCTTCAACAAAGAGAAAACCTTGGTGTATGATGTTAAAGAAAGAAAATGCTTCCAGTATTTTCCCTGCTGTTTCTGGATTATAGTGAATAGTGGGTGTAAAGGACTTCTTTCCTTGTTGATGTGGAAATAGTAACAATGGTAGGGCCATGAAGAAGTGAGACAGAGCTCAGAGAAAGGGTTCAATCCTCTGTCTTCCCACAGATCCTGAATGACACAGCTCTACTTCTACTATAAATACATCCAAGAGTCTATAGCTAATTCCATAATCAGAATTTATGACTCTGATATTAATTTTAATGTTTTATCTTATCTCAATGACAATTATATTATAACAGTATATCCTTAATTGTCCACATTTTAAACATTATCCATGACATATTTAATTTTACATTATCTCTTCTTAACACCTAGCAGTTTTCTTGGATTGCTCAAGTAGGTTTCAACTGTTCAACCACACAAAATTAGGATAGGATAACGTAGCACTGATACATAAAATCAAGAGCAAATACTGAAAAAAATGTTTCTAAAGTAAATGTTTTGTATCAAATTTCATTAGACAATTGAAACCTCATCATATAGTATTCCATAGGTACTACCCTTTATCTTTGATCTTTAAGGAAATGGCTTAGGAATAAAGGAGGAGAAAAGATCATTTGATTATCTCAAAATGATAAATTTGGCAATTCAATATTGTAGAAAGAAATGTTCAATGGAATATTGAATTGATTTCCTAATTTAAAAATTCAAAAAGTTTAAAGTCTGTTCTCTAGGTTGCTGTATAAAAAGAGGACCCTATGATGTGTTTCAAAACCTTGTGTACGTCATTTCTTGATTTTATGTGCAATACAATTGAGCCAATGAATGAAGCTGATGAATTCTGATTCACAGCAGTAAATGGCACCTGCCTTTTGATTTCATTTGTTTTATAGGATTTTTTTTTACATTGAATCAACATATAGCATTGGAATAAAAGACTCTTAATGGAACTTTATTTTTGACCTTTCAAAAAATTGGACATTTTACTTCTTATCCTACTCCACTTGCATACTTAAGATTTATATAATTTTAATTGAAATCCACATTCTTAGAGTGTTAGAATCTCAAGCGCACATGCTTAGTTCACAGAAATATAACCTAACCAATAGTGACCTTAAATGGTTATTTCCTTACAACTTGCTAATATATTTCTGAGCTTGAGTGTGTAAGCACTTTTTATTTTAGGACTGAAAGACATTGACTTTGCTAGTGTCACAGTATTCCTTTTCCTTTTGGCCGTGGACCAGAAAAGTCTTCATCCTTTATATGAACAACCTTTAATGATAATAGATGTATAAGTCTTTTTTTAAGTACAAAGGAAATTTATGAAAAAGCATGTAGGTTTTTCTTTTTTTTTAAATACATTTTTAAAGATTACATGAAGATCAGCCTCCCCAGTAGATTTTTCCTTACAGTATCTGTAGGTAAAGCTCATTTGCAGACAGCTGCAATATGAGCTTCCTTTCCTTGCCCTGTCATTGACCTTCAACCTGATCTGAAAGAATCACCTTCTTTCAAAGTGAGAAGTTATTCATTGACTATAATAGCTCTATTCTTGGCCTCTTTAGCAGAAACTAGCAATTGTGACCAAATAAGAAGGTTTTGTGATCCTGACTGCTGTTCTTACACAAGAGCACAAAAACACTAGGAAATTTCCCTTCCGACAACCACAGTAGGCAGCCAAAAAGTTGATGTTTAAAACTATGGCTGATGTGTGGTGAACACAAAAAGAGAAAAGAAAATCATTAGGAATTTGTACTTGCTCTGGTTATATACTACAGTATGCCAATTTTGTTCTCTTAACTTGACAGTTCATTCATTGAGCAAAGCTGCTACATTAGAAGTTAGTTGACAGTCTGCTGTATGAAACTTTAAAATTAAACCACTTTATGAAGAGAAGTAAGAAACAGAAATGATAAGCCTGTTGGATAATCATTAAAATAAATAAAAAGCCTTTGATACATGCAATTAGTCACAAGCATTACAAGTTGAAATGCAGTCCCATGTTAAAAACATAGTTTAGAAGCACGTGGCACATTTATCACAGCTCCAGAGACAAGTTATTGAGCTGTCTGTGAAAAAACAGAGCCAAACAGGAAAGCTTTCAGCACTGAACAGCGGTTGAGGTCCTTGATTGATAGGGCTAGATGATGCAAAGCTGTCCGACGGCTTTCTGCAAAATAAAATGAAGGAATTCAAGGTCTTTCGTGGCGCTCTCTGACCACAGATGAACAGCTACTTTATTATGGCCCAGATTGAGGTTGCCCCTTACTTCTATATTCTGCCACTTTCTGATACACACAGTTGACTTGACCAGCCAGCCACTGTCTTTAACATAAGGGTCTGCCATCTTCATAGTTACAAAATAAAAAAAAAAAAATGGCTTCACTCTACAAGATAGAAGATTGTACTGGTTAAGAGCTCAGATTCTCACTCATGTTTCCCAGCAGCTCTTTTTAAACTGCAGTTGTAAAAGAAGAGTAATGTTGTGGGCAGCCCAGGCTGATCTGCTTTTTTATTTCTGTGTGTATTGTAACTACAAAGAGTCACAACCAGCCTGGTCAGTACCCAGACCCCAAGGTGCAAGATAGACTTTTTTCTCCAAAAATCAAAATGCTGTACCTGTTCTTATTTTCATTTTGTTCTTTAAAATAGGGAATGACTTGTCAATAGAGAATGAACACCCTTGGGAGTCTCATTTAAGCTTTTCGGTTGCTTTTAGTAGGTGTCAGTGACTAAAATGTGCTTTTCTAAGGAATTTAACAGGAAATAATATAATGTTTTGACCCATTTCCAGCTTGAATCTTATCAACTAATTTTATTAATCCCAAAATAACCACTATGCATAATTCTGGAGTTATTCTTATTTGTGTTCTTCAAAAGAAAGAAAAAAGAAAGGAAGAAAGGAAAAAATGAAAGAGAAAGAAAAAGTAATGAGGAGAAAGAAGAGACATGCTCTATAATCAGTTTAAAAATATTTCTCTATCTTATTTTATGTATAATTCCCAATAGGGTTCACTCTCTCTAATATATTATACCCACTGTCCTTTGAGATTAGACCATTGTAATTTTCAAGTTCTGTTCCTTCCTTAGCATTTTAGAGTTGTGAGGTTGGATAGTGACGGCCATAAATGGCACTGTTCAAAATGCCTGGGAATTTTATTTGGATACATGAGGAAATTGCTATAGCAATTCAACTAAAAAGGGCTTCATCTAAAATTAATCATGAGTGTATTTCTATTTCTAAAAGCTAAATGTGCCATCAAGACCAAATATATCTCTCCCTCCAAAATTTAGGAACTGTACTCTATTTTTAAATGTTCTGAGAATAAAAACAAATATTTTTGTAGCTTTTATTCTGTCCAGAAACCAAATGCATAACACAAATAGAAAAATAGAAAACAAAGTAACTACAAAAAAATGTAATCAAAGTATAATGTAGTTTGACTTTGCTTAAATGTGTTAACATTAAGAGTACCCCCCTCCACAAAATGACTACATGTTTTGCCGTGTTCTGGCTCTATTTCCTCTTACCACCAAAGGGGCAAAAGTGGTTTGTCTCTCCCTAGAGACTTGTTTATTTCTCAATACCTAAATCCCTTATTATCCAAAGTACCTAGCACCTGGGTAATTCATACACTACCTGAATTCTCATTTCATGAGAATAAGAACTAGCATTTTAATAAATTCTCTAGGAAATTTCAATGTACATTCAAGTTTGAAAAGCCTTGCTTTAAAACAGACTTTTAACCATGTCTGCATTTTAGGGGTCACCTAAGGACCTCTGTAAAAATATAGATACCAGTACCCTACTGTAGACAAATTAATTCAGCAGTTCTGACAGTAGGGCTTAAGCACTTGTATTGTTTTAGAAACTGCCTAAATGATTCAAATGTGTATCCAGGGATGAGGCTTCCATTCCAGTCAAAGCTGGGTGACATAGTGTCTGTATCTAGGACAGCTCAATTAGTCAACAGGATATTTTTAGGTAAATACCATTATCATTTTATATTAAGAGCAAAAGATAAGTTAAAATTAATGTATATACACCTCATGCTAGTCCCTGCAGTAAGTTCTTTTCTATATACTGTCTTATTAATACTCAGAGCAGTATTATTTTTCCCACTTTACATGTAAGCAAACTGAGACTAAGAGGGGTAAAATACATTGAGCCACGTCAAACACCTCATTAGTAGCAGAACATCCAAAACCAACTGTGTTTGGTCATAGAGCCTATAATCTTAAGTCTTTGCTATATTCAGATTCAGGACTACTTTGTATATTGAATTTTTTGTAGCTTTTCTTAAACTATGGATTAGTTTTCTCTTTATTGCTACCTCTTGACACATACATTCTACTTAGTTCTTAGTTCTAGCTTTGGTTTGGATTCTAGAACGATAAGTTAATTTCACACATTTGTATCAATTAGAATCAACTGGATTGTTAAACCACAGGTTGCTGATTCAGTAGGTCTTGGATGTGGACCCAAGAATTTGTATTTCTAAGAAATTCCCAGGTGATGTTAAGGCTGTGGTCCAGGGACCAGAACCAGGATTTAAGAATCAGTAGGGCAGATTAATTGTAATGGATGCTATTATGTTACCCATCTTCAGTATAAGCTTCCTCAAATCATTTATGCAAATAGAAAAGCTAGGTGTGTATAAAACAGGGAAGAAGAAAGAGAAAGATAATGATATATAAATTGTGTTAATTAGAACGGAAAAATTCAAGTAAGGAGTGATTTTCTATCCCCTCCTGTAAATGTTTCCCAAGAGATAAATGGACTTGAGCATTCTTTTCTCTATAAAGCAAAAATTAGACTTGGTGTCTGATGAGAGGCAATGTAAGTATTCTAAAAGTCAAAGAAGCTTATATTATGACATTGCTTAGAAAATAAATGAGCAATGATGAACAATTTTAAGATCTTCTATGTTTTCTCTTCCCTAAGTAACTTAAATCGTATCAAGATATATTTAATTATTCCATGAAATGTTTTGCTTGAAGTTATAAATTACAGTGTCTGAAACAATAAAAGCAAGGGGATTTTGTGGAATTTATCTCAGTGATTTATGTGCTTAGTGCAAAACTGACAATTTTGGATATCCACTTTGTTTTCTCTCACTTTTGGAAAGAAATTTCCCACATAAAAGAATGATAGTTAAGAATATATCCTTAATTATCTGTGTTGGATGTTGGTCACATTGATTGAGAGAATGGTATTTACACAAATCAGTTTGGACCAAATCACATCTTTGGAGCTTTATAATTTTTAAAGTTAGCAAGTAGACTAATTTATTAAAGAGAAATTAGGCACAAAATAAGAAAATTTTTCAACAGTCTTTATTCCTGGCCTAAGTAAAGTTTAAAAGAAGTGAAATTTGCATCTTACATTTGTACAACTTCAGTGACACATACTTTGAGTTGTTAAAATAAACACAAGCAAGATCTGTCTGTTTAAAAAAAGGTATTGTTTTAAAAAATGATCATTAATACTCCCCCACACTACCACCACCCTCCAAGTTTGAGGCAAAGCTGTTTGCTAAATGATTAATCTGGCAATAGGAATGTCAGCTGGAACACCATTCTTCAGATTTTATTTTTATTTTTAATGTGAAATACTGTTCCTGCAGAAAGTTGGTAGGATGACATAGAGAGTCTGGGCTTGCCTATCACACTGATTACTTGATGTAATAGTAAGCAAGCTTAAGTGAACTGTGTGTCTTCAATCTTTCCAATCACTTAGGGATGGGCGTCAGAGCTCGCCATCCATCATCCCTGGCCTGAAACATACGGTGCATCAGCAATCTTGGGCTGACCTAAATGATAGTAAAAGCTGCTATGCTGTTCACAATAAGAAATTGTTGTTCACTGAATTACAGGTTTGTGATTAGATTGCTAACATGGCCAACTTGATGTATAAGTGAAGTGTCCAGGGAAGATATTCTTTAAGATCTTCTGAAGATTAATTTATACCCTTGAAAGGTAGACCAATCACAGAGTCAAAAAATATGTCAAGGTATTTTTCTTGTAACCAAGAAAGCTCAGCTGTTACAACAGTCATTAATTTATTTCTGTCACCTTTATCGACAACAGAATTTAATAAACAAGGTGTCTAATGGTTATCATCTTGGCATGGCTAGAATTGCCCAATATGATAATTTATTTAGGGACCAAATTTATATGGGGAAGAATTATACACAACTAGGAATATAAACCTGAAATGTCAGGTTCCTTACAATTTAAACTTCTACATTTAAAACCTTTTGTATCTGTTAGTCTAAAATTCCTAGTTGTGTATTATGCTCTCATATCTTAGAACCTCCTCTAAAGATATCATGCATATTACCTGGCGGGCATGCTAATGTTTTATTTCCTTTCCTAAGTTTAAAATACCTGAATTTCAAAGCCAACTTTAAGAAGTTATCTTGAGGGAAACTACATTGCTCTAAAATTAGAATGCTGGCAAAAGAACAAGGAGAATTGCCTTTGATTCTGGGTTCTGGGTCTAAATTTTCATACGGACATAAGTCATTTGGCTGTTTTTAGCATCAGTATCCACATTGCTCATTATAAGAACAATATTTGCTGGCCTATCCAGAGACTTGTCAAGGAGAATGGTATCTATTCCTTCAACATTTACTAAACACCCCTGTTTTCCTGTCACAGTGCTAAGTACATATAATAGTGAAGACACAGGTCTTGCTGATAGCTTAGTGGGAGAGACAGACAGAAAACTGGTAAGTGCAACAGTAGGCTAAGTATGCAGAAAAACCATTCTAAAATGAACATTCTGAGGGAGGGCCATAACTCAGATTCTGAGTCAACATATCTAGGGATGTATACCTGTCTAACATGTACTCCAGGTGATTCTAATGCAGGTGAGCCATGGCGAGCAGGAAATTTTTTTAAGTGCAGAGAAGTGCTCTGTACTATAGTGTTTAGAGGTAAAAAAACATTTGGCTTAATCCTACATGCCCAGAGTAGGCTTTGGGGAACTAAAAACTTCACAAGTATAATCTCGGCCCAAAGAAGGGAAGGCTGGACAGTGTCCCAGCAAGGGAACCACATGAGGAAGAAAGCACTCGGAAACCACAGGCAGCTGGTTTAGAAAGCTCAAGAGGCAAAGACAAGAGGTCCATTTTAAGAATTTCTTTTCAAACTAACAGCAGGAAATTTGTTTCTCCTTTTAATAATTTATATTTTGAACACATGTGCATGGAAAAAATGTATGAAAACTTTGAACAATTAAAAAGTCTCCCTTATGTCCTCTCTCCTGGCACCTGTTTTTATTTATTTTGTTTTGTTTTTGAAGGAAGGAGGACACCTTGTGTACCCTTCCAGAGGTATTAAATGTGGAAGAATTTACTAATATTTATAAGCATCTCTAGGTCAATATCTAAAAGAATAAAATATACTGTGCATTGCTTTTTTTGACCATATAGTTTAGATATTGAACCACATCTTCTAATATCTTCTGGAAACCACCAGGTACTCTATTATATACACATATCATGGTTTATATTACTGGCCACCTGCTGATGGACTATTAAGGATTTCTGATCTTTTTCTCTTATAAGTAATACTGTAAAGGATAAACCTGTTCCTACATCATTTTAATCATGTGCGTATATGTTGAAGTTGAAGAAATATAATTTTTGAGTCGGGGGTATTAACATTTAGCATGTTGGTAGATTTTGCCAACATGCTCTCCATTGAGGCCATGCTAATTCCCAATTTCACTTGCATGGTATAATTATGATGGCCTCTATTCTTTCCAAAAAAGGAATTTGACTTTTATCTCAAGACTATTTAGTAGTAACTTAGGAGTTTTAAGAGAAAGAATGCTCTAATTAGGATTTTATTTTGGAAAGCTATGTCCCACTGCAGTGTGGAGAATAGGTGGATTTGACTTGGAACCCCAGGAAGCAAAGTTAGAAGGCTCTGCAGCAGAAGAGGTAATCCAGTAGGTCAAGGATTCTTACTGAGCCAAACTCTGCTGAGCACTTCTACTGCATTATTTCATTTATTACTTAATATAGCATTAATTCAGTAGCTATTGTTATTATTACTGATTTAAAAAGATAGTGGCTCATAAGTTAATTACTTATTTAAGATCATGTATATGGCCGCGTGGTTGGCTATTTGTTGCTACATAATACATATTTGAGACAATCAACTTATAAAAGGAAAGAATTTATTTTGACTCACAGGTTTGGAGGTTTCAGTCTGTGGTCACTTGGACCCCTTACTTTTGGACTTGTTTTAAGGCAGGACATGATGGCATGTGATGAAGTAAAGCAAAAGAGTGGAAAAGGAAGGGGCTAGGGTCCCACTGTACCTTCAGTGTATGCCTCAGTGGACTTCCTACTAGGACCTACTTATTAAAGTTTCCACCAACTGAATAGCACCACTCTGAACAGCAAGACTATCACTTGGACCTCTGGGGAACACTTAAGTTCCAAACTATAGCAATGGCAAATCTGGGATTCAAGTCTAGGGAAATATTAGCTCGGCACAAGTGCCTTTAGCCACTATATACCCTGTTTGGGTTGGAGAGAATCGATACATTTGAGATTTATCAGAAGGAAAATTAGGAGAATTTGGTAACTGATTTAAAAGATCAGCATTATCTGCTGAGACTGGGTACTGGAAAGATTTACAGTTGGAAAGCAAGGGGTGGCAGTGAGAGGTGAGTTTGATTTCTAGATTGAGGTGCCAGGGGGAGGTAGAGTAGAGGAAGGAGCAATGTAAATAAGGTATCACCAGCATGTAGCCAGTGTGCTCAGAAAATCACCAGCACAGAAAGCTCACTTATGAAGCCACAAAAGAATAGGCCAATGATAGGGTAGTATGAAAGAGATTAAGAATGAATCAAGAGATAAGAAAAGACAACCAGAAGAAAATGTTACCCTCAAACCAAATTTTAAAAAAGTAACACAAATTCACTTTGAACTACTTTACAAATAAATAGCTAAAAGCCTCCCCTCTTCTTTTCTCATTTCTAGGAACTCTAATATATTGTGAAATTTATACTCATGAAATGTTCCCCGAACACAAGAAAAGAATGGTTACTAAAACATCTCCACCAATACTGTCTTGCAGGGGTGATAGTCCAGGGGAAAATCGCTTTCCCTAAGCCGGCTGAGAGTCCTGATACATTTCTTTAAAGCTCTAATAACCATGCAGAAAAGTGTCAAATTGAGGATTTAAAGGCAATGTGTGTAGTCCCAGGAGACAATCTGGGAGTGATTCCTATGTACCCGACATAACTCAGAAGCAGGAGAGTTGCACTCAGCAGCAAGGAGAATTCTCCTCCACCACCTGGTATAAATCTACAAAGAGCTTCCCAAAGGTTTATGTGAGCTGTGTGTCCAACACATGTTGGAAAATCTATCTCATTATATTTTCCCTATAAATCCTTCCAGGAGTCCGTTTGGTTTAAGGGGGACCTTCACATTTGGAATCAAGAAATGAGTATAGATTTTTTTGATACTGCCCAGACTGTGTAATATTCTGTTCAAACCACATATTTGGGGGTGGAGGAAGAATATGTGGGTGTTGTCAGTTAATTGATGGGTTCAGTATCAAGAAGTTCCAAGAGGCACTTTCCCCAATTCTCTCCTAAGAAACAATGAGCAAAAGATCTGTTTATCAAAGGGACTAAGTTCTCTAATGTGGCTGAACAATCTCTGCATCATCGTCAGTATGTGCTGTGACCTGGGGAGATGAGACTAATTTTCTTGTTCAGTTTATAGAATCAATCTTCTAAGTGATAAAGAACATCACTGATGTTAGCAAACCTACACCAAAATAGAAATTGCAATTGGACCAAAGTGTAGAATATAATCACATTCTTATGTACCTAACCTATCTCTATGGGAATAGGAGCCCTGGAATTATGTAAATAAAAGTGTATTATTATGATGATTTTCTGAAAAAAAGTCTAGTATATATAATTAATATTTAATTCAAATTAATAGCTAAATTTATAATAAATAGCTTTAAATTATTTAAACCAAAATTTATACCTTACAGATAAAAACAATTACTTCCAAGTTTTATTGGAATTATGTTAAATTCAATATCCCTCCATTCTATTGAGTTTTATTTTTAACATCAGTCATTCATTATTCTAAACATAAACATAGCCTCCTTAAATAGCAACAGGAAACTACTGATTAATTCAGGATATCACAAACATGATTGGATTATACGCATTTTCTTCTAAATTTATTTTAAGTAAGCTCTACTTAAACATTGTCCAATGAAGATCTGATTTTTTTAAAAGATGGTGACCTAAAATTTTTATATTAAACGTAGAAACTTTTTTTAACCACTTAATAGGTAAACCACATATGTTTGCATGTGTGAAAGTAGCAGCTTTAAAACATAATCCTTGAGTACCAAATCTTTTATTTTTGATGACCCTTAAAACATTCAGGATAGTGATATCAATGTCTCGGGAGTGGAAAATAGGGGTTTTATAAGCAATCTAATGCCCCAAACAGTAGCTTTGACTTTATAATAAGACACTGTTTGAACAACAATGACAGGGAATTAATGAGGTAGGCTGTTCCATCACTCAACAGACTGAGTGTGAATGTTTTTTCTTAAGTACTGTATAAAAACCTATTTTCCCATATGTCTACCAATGTTCTGTATTCTGGCTTCTGGAAAAACACTAAAGTGTTCCTCATTTTTACTAGGGTAGTCTCTAATCCGGTCTCCCATGCTAAGATATTTATTTTTTAAGGCTAAACATTCCCACTTTCTGCAGTCATTCATCAACATCACAGTTTTGGAAAGTCTCCCATCACTTTCTACTGTAATAGCACTTGTAATCATCCTGAGCAAGACTATAGACCTTTTCACTCAAACATCACAGAACTTTATGTGTAGGGATATTATTTCTAATGAGGTGAACTCTTAGCTTCTATCAAAGAAGACTTAGATTATAATTATATATAACTTGAACACACCATTGATACTTACAACTTTCTGTGGTCTTTTGCAGTTTAGAACAAAGGCTAGAAGAAAATTTTAATAATATATATTAGGACCGTAAGATAATGTTTTACTAACAAATTTGTCTGAGGGTAATTAGGAAAAATGAAAGAATTCAAGGCATTTAGGCATGAGTTCATGGAAAACATTAAACAAGGTGAAAGTTTTCTTTCCCTTATGATCTGTTCCTTTCTCTGCAGACTGGTCTAAGGTTTTGAATCAAATACAGCCAGTCCATGCCTGTCTTTATATACTCATTCTGGTCTACATCAAGTAGAAACTATATTGAGGCGCTACAGTCTCAGCTTCCAATACCTGAAACAGAAAATTTTCATTTTGACTCGAGTCACCACCATCACTGGTAATATTGGGGATGAGCAGAGTCAGAGAGTTATATGACCATCTGCTCATGTATCTGCTCTGTAGGTACAGGCTCTCTGAAAGGTAGTGGACAAAGCTGTGGGAGAAGGGAGCATCAGATAGGTACCCTGAGAAGTGGAGGTCTAGTAGCTAAAACACAGTTATTAAGTATAGAACCAAGACTTACATTGTCATAGAATAAAAAGTGTTTGCAATACACTTTTTCCAGTACTTTTTAAAATTAATTTATTTTAACCATGACAAAAAAGCTCTATATGTTTATTGGCACAATATGATGCTTTCAAAAACAAACACATTGTGGGATGGTTACATTGAGTTTAAAACATACATTTCCTCATATAATATCTCTTAGCAATTTTCAAGCACACAGTACATTGCTATTAGGTACAGTTATCACATTGTACAAAAGATCTCTAGAATTTATTTCTCCTATCTAACTAAAATTTCATATCCTTTGACCATGATCTCCTCCATCTTTCAACCCCCAGCCTACAGCCTAAGAATCACAATTCCACTCTATATTTCTATGACTTCTATCTTTTTAGATTCCACGTTTTAAAGAGACATTATGCAGTGCCTGTCTTATTTCACTTAGCATAATATCCTCCAGGCTCACGCATGTCATTGCAAATGAAAGGATTTCCTTCTTTTTTAAGGCTGAATTGTGTGTATATATCGCATTTTCTTCATCCATTTATCCACTGGTGGACACAGTTGAGTCCTTATCTGGGCTATTATGGATAATGCTGCATAGCTAATGGTGTGAAGATGTATCTTTGACATACTGATTTCATTGTCTTTTGATACATATATAGTAGTAGGATTAATGGATCATATGGTAGCTCTATTTTTAATTTTTTTGAAATTTGCTTTTTACAATGGCTGTACTAACTTACTTTCTCACCAACAGCATGTCAGGGTTCTATTTTCTTCCATATCCTCCCAGCACTTGTTTTTGTCTTTTTGGTAATAGATATTCTAATGGATGTGAAGTGGTATTTTTGTGGTTTTTATTTGCATTGTTGTATGATTAGTGGAAGGCACACACTTCCTCGAGGGTGGCTTGCAGCCAGTGACTGACTGATTCTTTGGTAAAAGATACCCATCTTTGTCACTCTCCATGCTGTTCTCCAGTGACTGTTCATCTGGAAAGGCACCTGACCTTCAAAGAAAGTCATCATCCAGCAGCAATTAGGGTTCTCTTCCTGAAGAATTTTATCACAAATAAAAAAATTTTTCACAAAATACAAATTTCTATCTTAATTGGAAGTCAAACTAAAGGAAAGAATTACTATGTTTCTCTGTCTCTCTCTGACAGAGTGCTCTATCACTTGAGCCACACATATTCAATCTTTTTTGCTTTAGTTTGTTTTTCAGATAGAGTCTCACTAACTTTTTGCCCTGGTTGTCCCTTAACCCTAATCCTCCAAATCTCTAACTCCTAAGAAGCTGGGATTGCAGGTGTGAACCAGCATGCCTGGCTGTTCATGTTATATTGAATGTCAACATTCTTACAGTTGGGATTGGGAAGAGGTAAGTAGCAAAAATTTCAATCAGGAAATTCTATCCCTCAGCCATAGCCATGCCACTCAACTCTGATAGCAAATGTTGATTGTCTGATTTTTGTCACATTCAATTATCTACAGATTTGCTTTTGTTCCTCTATACCAGGTCCCTCCTCTTGCCCAAATGAAACCCCTTAAATATGTATGTGACTGTGTGTATATTTCCTTTACTCCAAGATGTCATCACTTCTAAGATGCATGACCAATTTTGTAACAGTCATTAGGCAGAAGAAAATGCCACATGCGTTGTCCACATTTGATTTAAATTCAAAATGGCATATACTTATTCATATAACATATATCCTTTCTTTTCCAATATCCTAATAATGTTGGGGTCCAATCCTGCATGTATTTAGAGGCCAGGATTTTTCTGATTCATTTTGGTCATTTCCTTATTACAAATGTCATTTGATGAATTTCTTCTTGTAACTCTTGCTCATAATTTTAACTCCTTATCAACTTTAACATCAATTGTTTCACTTGAACTTTCTATTTATTTATGTCCTGGTTTTTATATTTGTCTTATATCTTTAGTTGATTCATATGTTCCAGAATATTGAACAGATGCTTGTGAAAGTTAGCAGAAACTATTTGGTCCTTTATAATGAATGCATAGATTATAGAGACCTCCCCGGATTGAAAATTTGATGATCTCCTGTAAAAGATTTACTCACTTCTGTATTTTTTTGGTTCATATCTCTTAAATTGTAGCAGGGAATCTTCTATATTTAAGGCAATATTCATTGTAGTTTTATAAAAGAAAGTAATACTCCTGAAGATATTTTAAGAGACAATTAAAAATACAAATCTGACTTAAAGTTTTACAATAAGTAGTGCTACTGATGCGAATAATTTACACTGAGATAGAAATGGAATGAAATGATTATTTCTATACATGGCTATGCTCAGGCATAGACAAAGATATTCATTCTTTGGGTGCCTAGCAAACTTTCTTTTCACATCAATTTAGACATTCATTCAACAAGTAATTAGTTATAGTCTAATATTGACAGACTTTGTCCTAGGTATGAGGAAAATAGAATGAATAAAATAGATAAAATCTTCCATTTCATTAAATTTATGTTCCTCAATTATGTGTGGCACCCAGATTTCTCAAATTGTGAAGAAACTCTTTATATATATATATAACTTATGTATATACATATATACACACATGTATATCAAAATAGAGATATACATGATATAACTTTAGGGTTTTTTTCCAATGCAACTATCTCTAAAGCACTTAATTTTCTCAAGACTTTTCCTAGAAAATATTTGCCAGCCATTCATCTGACAGTGGATTATCTATAAAGATCTCAAACAAGCGAACACAAAAAGAACAAATAATCAAATCAATAAATGGGCAATTGAACTAAATAGACACTTTTCAAAATGGTCAATAAATACATGAAAATATCCTTAACGACTTTAGCCATCAGGAAAATGCAAATCAAAACTGCACTGAGATTCCATCTCTCCCAAGTACAAATGGCTATCATTCAGAAAGCAAAAACCAATAAATGCGGATGAGGATATAAGGGAAAAAGAACCCTATGTACTATTGTTGGCTTGCAAAAATTATTCTAGCAACTATGAAAATCAGTATGGAGGTAAAACAAAAATAGTACTATCATATGATCCTGCTACCACACCTGGACATAACCTGAAGGAATCAAACACAGCACACATTAAAGATATCTGTTCACCTACATTTATCACAGCACTGTTCACAAGAACCAAGGATATGGAATCAGCCTAAGTGCCTATCAATTGATGAATGGATAAAGAAAATGTGGTATATAAATACATATACACGATAGAATATTTTTCACCCATTAAGAAGAACAAAATCATGTCCTTTGCAGGAAAGTGGATGGACCTGGAGGTCATCAAGTTAAGTGAAATAAGCCAGACTCAGAAAGACAAATATTGTGAGAACCTAACAGCCCCAAAACAAAACAAAACAAGAAGTGAAAGTAAAAGAGGGGCTATTAGGGAATAGAAAGGGGAGCAGGAGGAGGATGGAGGGGAGATAATTATGGATAAGAAGAGGGGGCAAATGCAAAGTAATCTATATACATTTTTCAAAATATCACAATGAAGTTCATTATTTTGTACAGTTATTATATGGTAATAAAAATATCTCTTCTAAAAAAAGTTCTAAAGAAAGCACTTTAGTGTTTACATATTAACTTTGAAATATTTCTTTCATTATATAATTTCTATAACAAATGACACGGAGTCCAAACCTTCTTATCATCCTAGATTTTTTCTCCTCCTTCTTCTATAAAACAAATTACCAAATTATCTTCCTTAGAAGATATCCTACATATTTTCTCTGTAGTTACACATGGGAAAATATATTTGGGGGTGGGGGTGGAATTCATAGGTGTTTTTGGCAGTGGTCCTAGGTATGGGTGAACAATGCGTGTGCCAAGTGAGAAAATATTTCAACAGACACTGCCCTAGGATGTATTCAAACAGATTTCTGAAAGTTAAACACAAGACATACAAATACAGTGAAAATTTATATATTCATACATGTGTATATACTATATATATATTATATACTTTAATAATAAATATTTCGAAAAGCAAAGTAAGGAACGGAGGAGTAGATTTGTTTTCACATAAGTACTAGGGTATCATATGTTCCAAACTCAGCAGAAAAATTGCTACTAATTATATTTGAAAACTTCCAAGTGAGTAAGGACTTTCATATGTCAATGTGGACTTAATCTTTGATGTTCATGAGAAATGATTCATGGCCAGTTTCAACAGTATGCCAAGAAGAAGCTTTACATCTGGGTCCTGACACTTTATGTGTTAGGATATGATCAATACTATTTGCTACATGCTCTGTCACTGAAAGAAAATTGTGATTGTTCTGCAAATAAAGTTTTAATGACTAACACAAACATCCCTATTTGTGAGAACCCTGTATAATCCCTAATTCAACTGTATTATCAGGTTAAAAAAAATCAACCTATAGGTTAAAAGTCTTAAAACATCACTACCTAAACAGCACAACCTTAGCTTCTGTATTTTTTAATGCAAACAGGTCATGTATTGTAGGAGGGAAGAGGCACTCAGTATCCTTGTCTGTAAAATGAATATAATAATTCCTAGATAAGGAGGGAAAAGATGATCAAAGTACATTATGTACATGCATGAAAATGTCACAATCTAACCCATTAATTTGTCCAATTAACACATGCCAATAAAACAGCATTCAACAAAAATTAAATTAGATAATGTGTGTAAGGCATACTGCATTTCAGGGTTGCCTCTATAGTTGGAGAATGGGAAAATAAGTTGAACTCAAGTATTGAACCCCTAATTGGATTAATGTAAACCTGTGCATCTTAACAGATGCAGTTAGTGCCATTACACAGAGATATTTAATTACTTATGTTAAGTCTGTGCAATCACTTAGCTTACTCTATTTTCTCAAAGGGTGAAACTAACAGCCAACAACTTATGCAGGACTGGAAGAAGACATCTTTGGGACCCAGTGAGAGAACTGGTTTCCCTATTCTACCGCCTTCCATATGGAGTCCATCTACCATATTAAGCTATATCTAACTTAATATGTGAAAACTTTCTAATACCTACAGTATGGCATATAAAACTATTCCTCTTCTCCATGATTGTACTCTACTTATACCTCTACAATAGCCTTTATGGCATTGTGTTACAGTTTATCAGGTGTCAAATCCTCACCTAGACTGTGTATAAAGGACTGTATGTTGAAGTGTGTTTGTCTGGGGCAAGTCAGCCAGTGTATGCTCACCTACATCTTTCAAGATAATCACACTTAAAAGGACTCCCAGCTGTTAGCATCTTTCACAGAGCCCCTGGGATCTCAGGAAGATGAACAGTTGGTGAGCTGTTGATAGTAAAATGAACTGCTGACAGTTGTTTTTTGTTGTTTTCTGTAAAGTACTATGTAAGTTAAACAGAATATAGTTATAGGGGATGGGGAAACTTTGCTATAGAACTCTAAGACTTGGCTGTCTCTAGGAATCACCACTGTTCATCTGACCTTGAAAAGAGTCACTGTTCCTTCCAAAAGACTAGAATGCTACTTGAAAGACCCAGGCTATTCAGAAGCATATTTTCCTCCTTTACTCAAGAAGTTTGGTCAGTGCATGACTCATAATTTTTTGGCTTTCATTTTCATCAGTGATGAAGAATTCCTGTAATGAAAAAAATCTCATTAAAGATTTGATTGCAAATTGAATGTGGTCCAGCACCTCTCCAAAGCTCATTTAAGATATTTGATATTTGAGAGAAAAAGACTGAATGGGCATGTTAACTATCCATTTACCTGCATGATTCCAAATTCTATATCAGTCCATCAAAATAAAATGTCTTGGTCCATTTTATCTCAGTTAATCAAAGACATGGCTTCTGAGCTATGATTTATTACCATGTCCTTTGATCTTATAGAAGGCTAATAAAAAAAAGTGCCAGGTTTAAGAGCTGGAACAAGATGAAAGCCTGAGAAGGAGGGGGTAAAGAAAAGCACTCTCCTTTTATATTTTGTCTAAACCTAGAGCCTCATAGCCCATCAAGTGGGATTTACAGGAATGTCTTCTGCTTTCCAAATATTTTAGTGTATGGTTCATTAGCCTCTGCAAAGACAAAACATAATACTGAAAAGAATTATTAAAAAGAATACCCAGAGAGATTAGAAAATATATTAAATGAGGAATACCAAGCCATCCCCCCGACCAAAAAAAAGCGGAAAGGGCCAGGTTGAATATTGTCTCATGTGTTAACTAACTGTGAGACCTTAAGCAAGTTACCAGGTCTCTCTGAGCCTCAGGTTTCTGGGCAAGAAACAAAGGGCTTAGAAACAAGGACCTTCAAATGATCAATGGTCCTATGTGTCCTTTTACCTGATACCACCCATACACCAAGTACTAAACCAATCTCAAGCACCCTTTGCACTCCCCAAAAGATGTTCAAAATCAATTAAGTATCAAATGCCTGTGAACAGAAAAATCAAGGAGTAGGAGCCAGCAGCTGGAGTCAGTGTGTAGTCCAAACTGGAACTGAGAACTCTGACAACTCTACACCCAAATTTCACCCTGTGTGACATAATGATCCATTCATCCCTGAAACTTTATCATGTGCTGTTAGACCCTTCAAGTGGTAGTGCTGCAGTGGACTGTGAAAGGCCAGTCTCATCTGAAATCACCCAAGATAGCTTTGTGTATGTCTACAGGCACCATTTGCCTAGTAACTGCCAATGATTGATGGAATTAACAGAGATAATCAATAATCTAGTACTCCTATACTTCAAGCATTTGAAGACATACATAAAAATCCGGCATAGTTTCTGCCAAAAATCTAAAACAAAATGAGGCATGACTAAAATAATAATTTCATTTTTAAAAAGCATTTCTCCAAGAGACTTAAGCACTTTCAAACCTTAAGGGGACACTAAAACACATCTATGTATGGTTATATGACATGAAGAATGTGGAGGAAAATCTCCCTTTTTACAAAAAGTTTTGAAGTAGGAAATTTTAGTGGAAAGAATCGTGTGTGTTTCTAGGAAATCTCATCATGACCTCAGTGTAATAGCCATTTGCCAAAGAGCCCTGCACTGAGTCTATGCCAGGGAGTGTTATTGAAAAAGGACTGCTCCAACGACTTCCTGGAATGCCTCTCTGTGTAAGTCAGCAGTTTGCCTGGCACAAGCTGGGCACTGAATTGAGGCACGGCATGTTAGGAGACCACTGGGAAGTGTGAGGACACATTTGTGGTGATACAGTTTGTGATTTATGATGTGAGCAAAAGACAACAGTTCACGTTATCCAAATCACAACATAAACCTTTTTTTATGCATAAAAGTAACCACTGAAAGAACTGGAGTAGTCAGGCAAACATTTATTACAGTGCCATAAATTTGTACAGGGTGCTCAGGTGTGTACAGAAGAAAAGACAAAGCTCTTGTCCTGCTGACCCTGTCTGACAGATTTAAAACTGCATTCCAGGGAATGTCAACAATTCTCAGAGATAACTGTACAGTGGTCTGATTCAAATTTTATTATCAAACTATATATTCTAGCTCTCGTTAAAGAAATGTGATTGTAAAATAAAAAATTTTAAACTAATTAATAAGATTGAAAACCATAACACATTGATTGATAATGCCAAATAATTGTTTTTGCTCAGGTCCAATATCAATCTGTTTTCTAGTTTATAAAGTTCATCATTGATTAGAGAAGGCATTATGTATATATGCTTAATGTTTAGTTCAAAGCAGTTTTTCTCATGCAAAATTCTATAAGCAAGTGCTCTGCTTTCCAGGATCAATCAGAATTTTTTCACTTTAATGTGTGCAAAGCTATTTATCAAAATGAATTTGATGCTGAGATCAAAAGTTTATGACTGTCATCCATGTCTATTAATTTCAAATCTCATACTTCATTGAAATGTCCTTGATCTCAGTGTTTAGCTATATAAATGATTATAAATGTATAATTATAAGCTTAACAAATAAGACATAATATGTTGTTGGTTGTTTCATTTTTATAAAAGGTTCAGATGCTTATAAGAGTTTCAAAACTCATCGTTGAGTGCAATGGCTCACACTTGTAATCCCAGCTACTCAGGAGGTAGAGATCAGGAAGATTGTGGTTTGAGACCAGCTTGGGCAAAAAGTTAGCAAGACCCCATCTCAACAAAAAAGCTAGACTGCCATCCAGGTGGGAACAAACAAAAAAATGGGAGACCCTAACAGAAAATTAACTTAAGCAGAAAGGGCTGGAGGTGCAGCTCAAGTGCTAGTGTTCCTGCTTAGCAAGCATGAGGCCCTGAGTTCAACAAAAAATGTTTAAAACATTCTCAAATAATGTGAATTCGGAAGAGTAAGCATTGGGAAAGAAGAGGACAGGAAAAGTCAGATGGTATTTTGTACAACTAGGAAGAGAAACCTGCCAATTGTAATAAAGAATCTCTTCACCCTCTTCATACAGTTGTCATATATGGAGCATCCAAGGGCATTTTACCATTAGTTATCACTGTACTACAGTTTCATCCTTTCATTTTTCAGTACCTTTTATACTTGTGATTTATACATACAGAATAACCAGAAAGATTCCAGAGCAGACAGAACTCAGGAAAGCGAACTTGCTGATGAAGTCCAGCTGTGTAATGGTGTTATGGGACACGTGGTTTTCCAGCAAAAGATCCTGCACTTTCTACACATGGACTTCCTCCAGGGCTGCCCTGCTTTCTTAAGCCACCTCATGGTGGAATCTTATCCTCTGTAATGTTTTGGAGAAAGCTGAGGGTGGCGCCTGCACAATTTGATTTGGTGTAAAAATACACACCAAATCTGATTTCTGTTACATTAAAGCGTTCTCTGACAAAATATACAGAACAAGAAATGAAGTGAATTGTGTTTTAGAAATATATTGCAAGCTTGTTTCCCCGAATACCTGACCACTAATTTTAAAAAATGGATCAAAACCCATTTCAACTGAATATTAAATAGATGATTTAATGGTCAAGTTAAGATACATTTTAAATGCTAAGTATAAAAATGATTTGTGTTTGCTTACTGGAAATATTTGTAATACAAGCCAACATATAAAATAAACTAATATTTAAAGCAAATTTACTGTGAAAGAAATGAAATGACTATCTTCAATTTAAAAATACACTACATTCATCAAACTACATTTTTGATTAATAGTTGGCTTTTATAATGTTAATATCATAACAATGGATTGCCATTAACAAGTAAAAATAGTTTAACTCATTTTTAAAATGTGTAATATATTTTCTCTTAAAATGAGCCATTGGAAATATAAAAATGGCAATATTATCCTAGAAAAAGGCTCAAATTTATCAAGAATGAAATACATCATTTTTCACAAATAAATGAGGCTACTCTCTTATAAATTCCATTCTTTACATTATTCCCATGAAACAGAATGATTTACAGAACAGAATCTGGGATTGGCTTATAGGTACATGCAACGTAGGCTAATGTCATTATTCCAACAAATCACCTAAGTCTAGTGTTCTTTAATTTTCCTCTCAACAAAATGAGCAAAGAATGACTTCAATTGATATCTGAAAAATTAAAGAAAGAGATGTTAAAGCCTTTGAAGAGTGAAAAGATATGCTACTCTTTTGAAAATAGTTCACTAACTTTTTTAAGTACCTGAAAATAATGTTAGAATACATCCTTTGGGGTCCTAAAATTTTCATGTCTTTAAAATATTTTCAATAGATGTTAACTACTTTGAAGGGCTTGAAATATGCAATCTTTAGGAAAATTCTAACCACTTACATGTACCTGCCAACACAAACACATCATGGTGTCTAAGAACCACTGACACCATAGAGATTCCCTGACATTTTTACCACAGAAAGACCAATGCCAAACTTTCATTTTCTTCTAATATGATGAGAATCTCAGACATAAGGCAATGGGTGTAGTATCAATCCACACAGGTGAGTAGGCAATTCTGTACTGCTTTACAGGTATTTTACCATCACCTTCTGAAACAGCTCCACAGTGCAGGGTATGTCATATAAAAATAAATGATACTGCCAATCTCAGGAGTTTGAAAGAAACATAAATCAATGGCATAAGGAAAGAAAGTGAGGTAATGATTCTGGAATTAAGTAGATGGATTGAAGAAATGGATCATGAGGTTGAATCCTTGAAATTATTCATTAGACATTAATATAAAAACATGGAAAATCACATTTCAATGTTACCTTGCTTTGCTAAATTCTATTCATTAAATCAAGACGTTTTTAAGTGGTAAAGAAAATAACATAGCCTGTTCCTGGAAAATGTCTAATAGCAAACACTTAAGAAGCTTGGTCTTATTTAATGTTTTAATTAAGGATTTCTAAAAAGGAGGTTAATAATGTCTACATAGGTCCACAAAAAAAAGGAAAAAAAGCATGAATGTGAATCCTGTCACCAAATGGTAAACAACACAAATGAGTCCAAGTGAGATGAGGAAACAAACCATATGATTAATATACAGAAATTGGAAAACATTTCAGAACTGATTTTTAAATAAATGGGAGATTGAGATAATGACCAGACAGAGAAAGAGAACTTCAAATTGGCCCCAAGGTCCACACAACTCAGAAGGTGTGAGTAAGGAGAACTGAACTCTGATGATGATAAAAGGTATTTGGTGACATTTGGCCTAAAAGCTAGGAGACAACATTTCTCCCTTTTACATAATATGAGCAAAATATCTTTCTTTGTTTGGGACATAAAGTGCCCATGTTCCATCTAAGTAACCTATGTTCATAAAGAGAGAAAAACATCTTATTAGGAAATAAAAAGTTATGAGAGTAAGTACTGATTTACAAGTAAAATATCCCAGAAAGAAACCTGACAAAATTTGGACACTGGGCTTCTCTGTATCTCCTGCTTCTTTTCACTAGAAATGTGCTATGTGCTATTTGTCCTTTTTTTTTTGTTACTGGAGTTTGAACTCAGGGCTTACACCTTCAGCCACTACACCAGCCCCTTCTTTGTGTTAGGTATTTTTGAGAGAGGGTCTCCTGAACTATTTGCTTCTGCTAGCTTTGAACCATGATCCTCCTGACCTCTGCTCCTGACTAGCTAGGATTATAGATGTATGAAGCACTGGCGCCTAGCCCATTTGTCTTAAAACAATTTTTAATTGCTCTCTGCATCTAATTGACTCAAGGTGTCTCACTTTTTGAATCTTGCTTAGAATGTTTCATCTTCTCTACCTTCCCACACTGAACCCAACCCTATGTCCTGATCAGGCCACCTTGGCCTGCCTTTGTATCTTCCTTGTGACATTTCCTATGTTTGAAATACCTTTTTCACACCACACTCTTTCCCAGTGGTGTCAGGTGGATCTTTGCAGAAGCAGATGTTAGATGGAGTTGGAAATGTAGAGGCTTAGTGGGAAGTAACACCTGTGAAAGAACAAAGGGCAAAGCAGGATTGGGCAAGAGAAGCCCTACTCACCATGCAGATCTGCCAAGGTTTCTACCAGCCTAATGGAAACTCCAGAGCAAAGGGCCTATTAAAGGAGGGCCTCATAGGCTGAAAATGGCTAGGCCCTTGTGGTGCCATACCACCTTACTTAGCCATTGTCTTGAGAAGAGTGTGATCTCTCTCCCATTTCTGGGACAGATCCTGCAAATGATCATAGCTGGAAGTTGCCAGTGCATCACCCCTCCTTACAGTGGGCAAGCAATCCTGTCCTGCAGAGGAATGTGAGCAGTGTTTGGTCCACGTTGGCCACACCATGATTCTCCAGAGACTTGTAAATGTCTACTACTGTATGACCCTCTAAAAGTGATTCCCCTGGCAATCAGAGGCTGTCTATGCCTCTGCAGCAATGTAAACTGTAGTATCTCATACCACACTGTGTCCTCATGTTTACAACTCTGCTTTTTTGATTTATCTTTTTTTCAACATAAGCACAGGTTTTATTCAAGAGAAGAAACCTGCAGAGGGGCTCTCCAGTGAACACTATAATCTACTGCCACTTACAGACGGGGGTTAGATATAGGAGGTTGATGGAGAAGTACCAGGAAGGTGGCTGGTGGTTATCTAAGGAAGATAAGCAGTGGTGAGGTCAGATGGGCAAGAGGCAATGTTTGTTATTCTTTGGGGCCTGATGGGAAGTTTCTAGTAAATCACCTGTGATGGGGAAGGAGTCTGGTCCTAACGTAGCTGTCTTATGTTCACCCCAACACATTCCTACCTTTTGATATATCTATATACATATGCATATATGTGTGTGTGTATACATATATATATATTTGGAAAAGGGATGATGATAACCCATTAACTGCTTCCTGCTGGGTCAGGGCATTGAGGTTTCTTAGGGGGAGAGGGTATTGGCAGGGTCTTTTTTGCTTTAGATGAGTATAGCAGGACCTTGGAAGAACAGAATCAAGTTGATCTACTTTTGGGTAGGGTCCTGGACAAAAGCCTGGTACCTCTGGGAAACAAAGGGAGAAAGTATTTGCAAAAGACAAGGTCTGATAGTAATCAGAATGAAGAAAAAATAAGGGGTCCCAAGAGAGGCAGCACCCATGGCATCCACTTAGCCCAGGCAGATCACTGTTCCCAGCTATCCAATTTGTTTCTTTTTTCTTTCTTGGAAATACTAAGGTTTGAACCTGAAGCCTCATGCTTGCAAGGCAGATGCTCTACCACTTGAGCCACTCCACCAGCTATGCCATTTTTCTAAAAGGCAGAAACCACATCAAATTCTTCCCAGATTTCTAGTGCATAGCTTGGGAAAGACAGGGCTTAACATATATTCAAAAGAGGTAGACAGATTCAAAATACAGATAGTGGACGGCTGGATAGATGGACAGATAGATGAATGGATTTACCAGCTGGATGACCAATCACACTAGTTATTCAGAAATATAGCTAAGAGATATCAAAGGATATATGTGGTATACCACATATATGTCAAGGAAATTATGAAGTTCTCAATAAACAATTTTAATATGCTTAAAATATTAATGAACTGCTGAACTTTAAGAATACAATGTACACAAAATTAGGATGTACTAAACCAAAGTTTTGAAATTATGTTCTCAATCATAAATCCAATCTTAATCATAATAAATTACATGAACCCATCTATATAAATTTTTCTACTCATTCTCTTCCAATTTTCTCTTTTAATTTATATACTGGGAAATACTTCACCTAACTTTTAAATTCAACAATGTAGCATATTTGTTCTATATCATAAAAAATTAATTGTTATAAATTGTGAAACTTTATTTGATGACTTTTCAGGAAATATTTAGTAGTTCAGTAATACCAGCCTTTATTTAATTGGCCAAAATTTTATCTGTGCTAACCTTGAATCTGGAGTTTGATGTCATAGAGATGGCAATGAGAAAACAGGAAAAGAAGTTCTTTTTCTGATGGAGGAGGCAGAGCTGCAATCGGGTTGGTTATACCACAGCCTGGGAAGTGTTATCGTTGAAGGATATAATACAGAAGGAAGGAGTAAATATGGGAGAAGGTAAGAAAGGGACTTCTTGAGTTAGTTGGGGGTTACTATTTGGTTTTACTTTCCTATGCACTTTTAAAAGGGATGAAGGACTAAAACAGAGAGGATTCAGAAAGTCTAGAAGCCCTTTCCCTAAGGCAGTGGTTCTTGGCAGGTTTGGTTTTACCCCCTAGAGACAACCGTGGTAGCTGCCGAGCTGAGAGATGTTTAGGTTTCCAATGATTATGTAGATACTTGTTGGCATTTTGTGAAAGGGCACCAGACTTGCCAGGTGTCCTATAATGCTCAAGAAAGACCTTCACAATGAACAGATATCTTGCTATATCACATGGATGGAAATTCCATGACACTGGAAATTCATAGAAGGGAAGGCCTGTATATAGTTTCTTGAACCTAGAACTTCTTTGTTTTACATATAAATACATACAACTCTTTTAAGGCTTTTAATATAATCTGAATTTTCTAAGCAGGTCAAAAATGACCATAGTTTGCTGCTATTGTCCATAACTTTACCATGGAAACCCATTTTGGATACCTATGCCTCTGACAGGCATAGACTCTGATTATAGAGACTGATTTAGACTCTGTGGGAGTCTAAATCAGTAGGTATTGTCTCAGCAGTGGCATGTACCTGTGTCAGAATTTTGTTATATTTTTAGAATAGTAATGCCTAGTCTTTTAGCATATTATTTTGTTAGAACCATTTACTGTTTATTTTTCATTTAAATAATTACATAAATAATTTATGTAGCTAGGTTATATTACTTATGAATTTCATTTTAGGATAATAAAGGGGTATTACAAAATATTGGTTAGGACTAAGAACTACTGCAATGATTTATTTTCTCAAATTTCAAGACCAATCTCACTCTAATGAGAAGAAACATAACAGGCTGAAAGAGCCTCCACATAGACAATGTTCTTATGTATATTCAGCTACCAATGAGTGCTTTTATGAGTGCTGGCTGACCAGGGACAGGTGTTCCTGTAGAGATATAAATAAATAGTTTATGCTCAGGAGAGGCAGTAAAAGCAAAAAAAAAAAGCAACAATTCTTCTCTGAACTAGTTGTCTTCATTTCTTGCAGCTTATTCTCAGAGGTTGAAAATTTTTGCCTTGTTTTTTGCCTTCAAATATCAGTCAGCATTAACTTTTTCCTAGTGGGTCTTTAAATAGATAAAGTGTTCTTAAACCTAATAGATAAATTTGAAGAAATGCCCTGGATTTTCACTTCGAAGAAAACAATCATCCCTATAATGCCCATTTCCATTCTCTTTTTAACTACAAGTTATTAATCTGTTAATTGGCATTTCTTCCATTTCTGCCTTGGATCAGAGTTCTTGATACATGTCTTTCACTGTCATATATTAGTCATCTGCTCACTCAGGCAAAAAAATTTAAAGAGTCCTCATCATGCACCATGGGATGCATTTGCTGTTAGGAGCATGAGATTAGTTAAGTTCCAACTTTTGTCATCAAGGAGTTCAGAGTGGGTCAGAAAGAAAGGCAAATAAACAATTAGAAAGCCTGGTAATATATACTAGTTTAGAAGGACGTTACCAGGACTGTAGAAAGTGAGATAATAAAAAAATCTCAGCACCTAACATTGAACCTTAGATGTAGTAAATACCTAATAAGTGATGCTTTCAAGTTTTTCAAATTGTTCCAAGGTTGAAAATTGGGCAGATACACTGAAGAGTTAAAATGGAAAGATAAGGATCTAGCCAGCAAGACAATCAACATTCTGATGGGAATGGGTTGTTCCAAGGGCATAGAGACAAATGCATAATTTTTCCTTCAGCTACCACTTCTCTTGCAATTTCCATGTGCTAGATACTGGGTATCTAGCTGAGAATCTTGGCTGAGAATACAAAGATCACTAAATCACTGCTTTTGCAATTAAAGAACTTATTTTTCAATTATACTAAAATCATGTTCAGAGTTGAAATGCATTTGTATATTGGCTGACAGAATTGAACTTGATGGAGAAACTAATGTCACACTAAATCTCAGACTCAGAAATAGGGATGGAGTCGTCAGGCAGAAGGCTGACCCAGGTTGCCCAGACAGTGAAGAAGGCTCTATGGCTGTAAAATAAGGGTTACCGGTTAGAAGAGATCAGGAATGAGCCATAAGTCCCTAGAAAGGTAGATGATGACAGCATGGGATATGAGTCCAAATATAGGGGAAGCTGTGTTTGAGGCAGAACTCCCTTGAATACTTGAGAACCCATATATAAACAAGGATAAAGAGGAATTTTAGGCAAGGGTAGGGGGTTTCTAATACCAAACTGAAAGCAGATCATAACAAAATGAGTAGTGAAATACCAAATAATTAACCATTAGAAAACAAACACTTCTGGAGGGTTACAAACTAGAATCTCCTTAAATTTTTATAAGTCTGCTGGGTGTACAGTGCACTACCTGAGAATGACAATTCTTGAAAAACACATATGTCAGTGTATATTAGTACAGCTGCTAACAAACAGCAATCAGCTGATTTTCCTCATCCCCTCTGTTTCTTACTAATTGGGAGTCAGCTGAATCTTCAGTACAAACTATCCCACTGTCCATCCATTTATTCACCCACTCAATAAAGACTTATTACCAGCTACTGTGCTAGGAAGAAAAAAGATAAATAGACCAGATCCCTGTCCTTGAAGGGTCAGTGTCAGGAGGCCAGTCTCAGCTTGGGAGAACAATAGCACAAGACACATTGATTTCAGCGACAGAATCTAGATCACTTTTTCTTTGTCAATAAATTTAAATGGGTTGTAGATAATAATCAATAAAGTGGTGCCTGCACACCGTTACCAAGGAAATATTTAACTCTATTCCTTAACACTACTATCTCTGCGCACTTCAGCAAGGTTGCCATTCTGACTGTTCAGGAGGAAAAAAGGAGGATGAAACACTCTAGCTCTTCATATGCCAAGATGAAAATCATCAATCTCAATCTCTGTGAGAAATGAAATGACTTTTGGAAAAAGAACAGTGAACTCTATCAGTCTTTCTAAGGCAATGCAATCTTTAAGATGATACAGAGAGGGCAGAAACAGTGGAGAAGTTCAGAATTTATGTGTATAGAAGGGAAATGATGAAGCTTCTCCATCAGTTTTGTAAGGAGCTAAAAATAAGACAGCACATACATTAGACCCAAATCACTACAGTGGTTTTTGAAAGCATGAAATGCATGCTAGGCACAAAGTAATTTATTTGCTTATCATATATCAATTAATCTGCAGCTCACACATGGATATCTTGATATTTAAATAAGACGTCTATGAGATAGTCTATAAACATGAAGTTTTATATTCCTTCTCTCCCTCCTTCATTTCCAATGCTTATCCCTTTAGACTAATATGTATATGTTAAACATTTTATATTTCTAGCATTTACTAGTTGGTATTTCTAATTCAAGGAGAAAAACTCTTCAGGTTTTAATCACTAAAACTTATATAACTATAAATTCATAATTCAAGTAAAACTTAGTACTAAGTATATCTTTAGTGGGGTAACTTACAACACTACACTCAAAGCTTTGCAGAGATTAAGTATTCAATGTTTATTAACTGGTTTCTTTTAGAGAATTTTTTTCTGCCTTGCTAAGTATCTGAGGTTTTGCTGCTTTCTAATACCCAACTTGGGTACTATTTACCTTTCTAGGTAGGTATTTACTTGATAAATACTTGCAGAATTAAGAAATAGTGAAGAGAATTGTGGATAATTGGGGGGCAATGCCATGTAGTGATGAAGAACTGACATTCAGAAGCCAGACTGCATAAGTGTGATTCTTGGTTGTGTCACTTATTAGCAATAAGATTTTAGACAATTACTTTACTTTTTCCTTTCTTCTTTTCTTTTTTGAAGGGAGAAGCATACCAATGCCATGTAGTGATGAAGAACTGACATTCAGAAGCCAGACTGCGTTAAGTGTGATTCTTGGTTGTGTCACTTATTAGCAATAAGATTTTAGACAATTACTTTACTTTTTCCTTTCTTCTTTTCTTTTTTGAAGGGAGAAGCATACATGGGAAAGGGTATAATAATTTTTATAACTTTTAAAACATATTAATTGTACACATTAATGGAATGAACTGAGATGTGTATAGCATTCATTGAACATATCTGTCCACCCTTGGATCCTAGGATCTTTCATGTTGAGTTGACTTGGTTTTTGTTTTTAGAGAACATGGTAACTACATCTGGCTTATCTCATTTAACATGATATCCTCAAGTTCTATCTATTTCTTAGCATATGAGCAGATTTGATTCTTCCTTCTGGCTGAATAATATTACATTGTGTGTATATTCTATATCATCCTTATCACTTCATCTGTTGATGGGCACCTAGGCTGATTCCATATCTTAGGTATTGTGAACAGTATCACAATAAAATGGGAACGCAGCTCTTTCATGTCATATACCCAGGAGCAGGAAACCTAGATCATATGGTAGTCCTAGTTTTCACTTTTTGAGGAACTTCCATACTGTCTTCCATAGTGGCTGTACTAATTTAAATTTCCACTGACCGTGTACAAGTTCCATTTCTCTCCCTATCTTCATGAGTATTTCTTTTGTTTTTTGGTAATGGCCATTCTAGCTCACATGAAAGGGTATCTCATTGTAGTTTTAATTTACATTTCTCTGATGTTTATGAATATTGAGCATTTTGCATACATTTATTGACTATAATTTTGATGGGGAGCTTTCACTTGCTAGGCAGGGGCTCTACCACTTCAACCATGCTCCCAGCCCTTGCTTTTACCTTAGTTATTTTTCAGATAGTTTCTCTTGCTTTGTCAGGGGTCAGTCTCAGACTGCAATCCATCTATCTATAGCCTCCCACAAAACTGGGATTACAGTTACATGCCATCACACCTGGTTTCTTGATTGAGATGGGTTCTTGCTAACTTTTTGCCAGGGCTACCTTGAGTTGTGATCCTCCTGGTCTCTACCTCCAGGGTAGCTGGAATTACAGAAGCCAGCCACTACACCTAGCTTGTCTATTTGTATTTATTTTGGATAGTACCTATTTGGTTCATCTGCCCATTTGCAATTGAATTACTTGTGGGTTTTTTGCTAAATTTTTATATATTCTGGGTCATAACCTGTCATATGAAGAGTTGGGAAATATTTCCTCCCATTCTATAGGTTGTCTTTTCACTCTATTGATTGTTTCCTCTGCTGTGTAGCTTTTCAGTTTGATGTAGACACATTTGTTCATTCTTGCTTTGTTTCCTGGGCTTTTGGAGTCCCATCTAGAAACTTGATGCCTGCACCAATATCTTCAAGTGTTTCTCCTATGTTTTTCTCTGATCGTTTCAGATTTTTAGGTTTTATAGTAAGGTCTTGATCCACTTTGAATTGATTTTGTGTAAGTTGAGAGGATAGGGGTCAAGTTTCAATTTCCCATGTGTGGATAGCCAAGGAAGAGTCTCCCTGTAAGGAAATCAGCTATGTCTCAAAAACTCTCCAGAATGAGACAGACTTCTTCCAGAGAAGTTCACCAGGTAGAGAAAGCCCACCTCTTCTGCAAGACTGGACCACTGAAACTCTCCTGTTCAAGACATGTGTATTTTCTTCATTTACAGCAAATGTGCGGTTTTATTTACATAAAAAACACACTTTTGTCATTTAATTTTCTAGATAAATCATTGATTATGAAACTTCTGGTAAGATTATTTGCCATATCCATATTTGATGCATCATTTTCATAACCACAGTTTACCATGAAATTTAAATTTAGCCAATAATTCCAAGGTGACACTTTTATCTTCAAAGCCACCATTTCTATTTCAACCAATCTATTTAATAGAACAGTTTAGACTACTTGTTTAAACTGATTCAAATAACATTGTAAAAAAAAAGTAAAGGGAAATAACTGTTAAAGGCATTCCAGTAATAGAAACTAACAGGCACTTAAACAATGAAGGGCAGAAATATAAAACAGGTCCTGTTATGGGGAAAATACTAATGAGAGGGGAGGGTAAATAAAGAAGGTAAAGGTGGGTGAATATGTTTGATGTACTTTTATACATGTATGACTATGGCACATTGAAGCCTGTCAAAGTCATTTTAAAAGGGGGGAGGGGCAGAGAAAGAATAATGGAGAGGATGAACTAAATTGAAGTGCACTGTATGCATACATGGAAATGTCACAAGGAAGCCCCTCATGCAACTGTTGTACACTAATAAAAATGTTAAGGAAAAAGAAAAAGAAAAACAATGATTCTTGGCCTCAAATGTGAGTGTTAATTATACAATTTCTTAAAGAGAGTAAAGGAAGATAGCAATGTGATCACTATAAAATGTAAACTCAGATAAAATCCACCACTCTTCTAAATGAACACAAATATTATGACCTCAAAGACAATTTATGCTATGACATGTGACAAGTGAGAACACTGAAAAATAAATAGGCACAAAATTACAGAGTTCAAACACACATTATGCTCCAACTTTCACTTCATTTGATTTCCAGTGCTCCTCGGTATATCTCATACAAATAGTTCCAGAAATATGGTGATTTTCTTTATTGTGCGAACTGAGATGGCAATGATTGAACACCTGTGCTTTCTTTGGTAATGTGATTTATGAGACAGGAATAAAAATCCAAGGAAATCACTCAATAAATTATTCAATTTTCAGATCATCTTATTTAGAGCACATTTTTTTCATACTGCCAGTGTAAGTAGATAAGAGTACAGTGTCTAAGAAGATATCTGGTACGCACATATGGAAATGTCACAGTAAAGCAAATTAACTTATGCAATTAACGTGTTAGTATTTTTTAAAAGAGCATATCTGTGTTTGCTTCTCTGTTTTTAGTAATTTTGTGAGTACAGGCAAGACTCTCTCAATTCCCAGTTTATTCATTTAAAAAGTAGAAAAATAACAGGAAGCATATCACAAAGTGTAAGATGAACACCACTGGTGGGATTCTAATGGCTGGTGTGGTAATGGATTTAAGTTTTTACATTTATTTTAATTCTATTTTAATGTATATGAGAAATATACATATTTAAAATGTCAAATAAAAACTTTTCTCAGGAGAGAAGTTTTAGGTAGTACCAGGAGAATCTATCTTTCTCAGAAAATAGTTCTATTCAGTTGTACTGGAAGCTTCTTGTCCATGAATATGGACATTTAAAAAACTGGGAAGTCACTTGCACAAAGGGCTGAATTTTGGAAGCAGAATCTTAGGGTTCACATGCATTGTGCGAGAATTAGGGAAAGAGCAAAATAGCATTCAAAGTGCTTTACATAGGGTTGGAAGGCATTAAGAACTCAGTAACTATTCTTATTATTACTTTTTCTCATGGTATTTTATTGCCATATTGCGATAATGCTAATAAACCATACATTCTCCTCTAGCAAAATGAAGTTTATGATTATCCAATCATGATAAAACTATCCCCTTCTACATCCCAAATGACTCACAAGTAAGATGAATCACCAACACACTAAGAAAAAAATTAAATAAGTTAGGAAAAAGGGAGGTGTGGGTAAAGGGAGCTCACAAGGACAGACAGGGAAGGATCTGATAAAATTAAACAAATCCCATTTGTCATGAGAATATTTTATAAAATAACACATGCTACAATGGCACTTGGCTAAGTGAATTTGCTTATATAAGTTGAGGAACTATCAGAACAGTGAATAGCACCAACATCGTCTCCTTAAACTTTGTTGCTGCACATTCAGACAAAAGAAAATAACTATTTGTTTTTGTTTTTAAAATACCATCAAGTATTATAGGGCATAGCACTGTAATGAATGTCTAAAACATTTTCCTATAATTTTACTAAGTTCTTCTGAATAGTTTAAAAGATAAGTCTTTTCCCAAAAATAAAACCAATATTAATTTAATATAATATTGCCCTAGTTCCCTTTTCAATGCCTGCTATGTGTTTCCCATTTAATTGCAATTTCATTTAATATTTTCCTGCAATTCTTGAGAAAACATATGGTTAGCATTTTTGGATATGTTATTGCTTTTGAAAAGTTATTCTAAACTTCATCTACCAACATATAAAGTAACTTTAATATTTTGATGTCCCCATTCTTATCACAAATTCACTGAATTTTCTTTTACCATAGGCATTTTCATAATTGATCAGAACATGGTTGGTGCCAAACCTAAAACCCAAATGTCTGTAGTGATAAGCAGTTCTTACAGCAGAGGATGAACTGGGTCTGAGCTGGCCCAAAGTGGTGAAACTTCATTCATAAGTAGGTCATATGACAGCAAAACTAATTTAAAATTTCACATTGACAGTCTGCCAAGAATTTCTCACCCAGAAAAGCCACTCTCAAGATTAAGGATGAGGGTCACAGATGGCATTTCCCTGAGAGTTAACACATGATGGACACTGGAAGAAGCTTATCAATGACACGATGGCAGCTCTGCAGACGAACAAAGAACTCAAGCAGAAATTAAGTAAATCAAATGAAAATTAAGTAAAAAGGCACTTTTCTAGTTTTTGCTCAACAGGTATAATACAACAACATTTATGAAATATAAAACTGAGCTCCTTCCCATAGGTAAATTTATCAAATAATTAAAGCTACTTTCTGGAAAACAAACAAACCAGCCAACAAACCAATGACTTGAAATAGCTATCTACTTTTGTCAAATTATTTAATTTGCCACCATCAGCAACCATCTTGGCATTAAGAAATATTCTGCCTATTTTGATCTTCAACCGTTGCTGAATATACTTTTTCATCTCTCACTACATAACTCTCTTTGATCAATAATCTTCTAAAACTAATGAGAATAATTATAACATATTTCTAAGAATGACAGCTGTTCTAAGATTTAATTCTAATTAAATCTAATTAAGATTTGTTCTAATATTTAAATATAACATTTCTCTCAGTCTCAAAAAAATAAAATCTCTTTGGGTGCTTAAGAAGAACCTCACAATTTTAACAATGTGGAAAATAAATTTGTAACAGGTTTTCTTGAAAAAACATTCATTTAATCATATTATAAATTAATAATTTATCAAATGCTTGCCAATTAAGTTGAAAATTAGCATTTACTTTTTTTTGTTTTTCATTTCTTCCTCCTCTTATTTTTGTGTTGATTTTTGTTTTATTTTGTTTTTGAGACAGGGTCTATCTACATAGTCTAGGCTGTCCTTGAATTCAAGATTCTCTTGCCTCAGTTTCCTGAGTGCTGGGACTACAGACATGTACCACCATGTCTGGCTTCTTTCTTTTTTTTAAGTAATGGCTAATGGACTGAAAAACCAGATAACACTTTATAGCATAAATTTAGATTCAGTTGCTAGATATATCCTAGGCATTACTTTTATGAAATTATGATAAAGCTCATTATAAATCAGATTGTCTAATTATAAAAACTGGTTTAATTTTCTCTCTGATATTTCTCATTTTTTAAAAGAAAAATTGGCACATGACTCTTATGAAGGTACAAAATGAAGAATTTAGTACCCATTATTGTTGAAGTATTCTTGTAATATATAGTTTTGTGTGATTTCTGTTAATCCTGTCTTTATTTTTAATCACTTAACTTCAAAACATTATCACAAATAATATGAACTTTTCTTCTAGAAAATATTTATGGTTACAACAGAATCTAAAAGTTCTTTAAAAGCTTCACAATTCTAAGAGGAAATTAATGGCAGAATAGGTCAGAAACAGGGTGGTCAGGTTTTACAATGCAGAAATATTGTGAACTCATTCTCAACACACTCCAAGTAGAACAAAAATTGTTGAACGAACCAGTCCATAAATGTGGTACCTACTTTGCAGAGGCAAAATGTTTCCAGTGCACTGTAACTCTAGTTCTTCAGCCCATTCCTTCTTTGTCTTTGGTGGGAGCTGCATCATATCACAGTTACTACCTTCTGCCAAGGACACTGGTTGACTGCTGATTGGAATTTTTCTCAAACTTTTCATGTGCTGTTGAACTTCAGCCAAGAGAACAGCTTGTATTGCTTCAGTTACCTGGAAAGTTGTTTTTTAAGAATTATTTTTAGTAGAACTACAAACACCTAGAAGTTTTTTAGAAAACAATGGAATTCACTTGTTCACAGTGCACTGAATGCATATACAGCATTATCACAATGAAATCTCCTCCTAGTATTTAAAAAATGTATGCTAACCCAAAAACAAAATTAAATTTACAATTCCAAATCCCAGAATTTTGATTTGAACATGTTTTCCATAAATCATATTGTTCCTTTCTGCTAGAAGTAACACCTAAAATAAATTAGATATGGAAAGTCATGGTATTCAAACTATTCTTTGCAAATACAAGATTCTAAAGCAATACTTGAGAGGTATTTTCTTTTTTTTCAAAGTCCTTGAAAATATTTATATAGAGACATGAATATAATTATATAGATAACAAAAAGGATAAGAAAAAGGACATATAATCCAAAGTATAGGCTTTTCTCACAAAAGTAACCCTTTCTTGAATATGTATTTTTCTATTCTCTGAACTCAGCAAAAGATCTTAATTTTGACTGTTGATGAGAACTACAGGTGAAGTGTTTGTTACTGTGCTCATAGTTTCTTCTTCCCTTCCAGAGGAACCTAAATCAGAATTTTAGAGGAGTCGGGAGCAGGTGTCGATTTGTGAAAATTTTCTACAAGTGATCATGGTGTGTGGTAGGTGTTGAGAACCATTTGATCCAATGGCTGGGGAAGGAATTTTAGTTTCCTTCTTCCCCTGTCATCTTCTGAGGTTTCTTCGTTTAGCTCAATGGAAGTATGGTGAAAGAGTTATTCACTGAACCATTCTTCTAATTTGGAAGATTGAGCATGTGTCTGAAAACCAAGTTGGACAAATTTGCAACACCAGCCACCAGTCCAGCTGCTCCCCAAGGCATTCTTCTCAGGAGTCACTGCACCTTCTGCAGTTTATGTTCAAATCCTTTAGAATATCTTTTCTTCTACTACAGTCTCTGTCCTGGATTTTCCCAAATTTTTACTCTCTTGAAAGTCTTTCATATTTTGTGCTTTGTTTGCTTTTATAAAAAATAGTAAAATGTTATTTATTTACGTTGTTTCTTTTGGGGTTCAATTCTTTTGTCTAACTTTTCACACATGTTATTTGAATGTACTAATTTCAAAATGTGGATGATGTAGTAGAAAACTCTGGAATAGAAAAGGTTTGAGTTTCAATCAGTTACTATAAATGCAATCTTTGTCAAGTCATAATCTTCTCTGAAACTTCAAGTGCTCACTTATAAAACTGGGAAGATTATCATCTCTGGAAAATGCCTATGATTGTGATATAAGATATCATCTATTCCACTGGAAATATCTTATGACAACTTATAGGATCAAGTTATAGGATCAATGATGGTCAGCAAGATCTTCATTCTTTGTTAAATATACAGATTTATGCAATTTCATTTAACATTTTAATTATCAGATTTTCATGCCATGATTTTGTATTTTAAATTGATTTTTACATAGTCGTAACTATCAATAGATATTATAAAGATCTTCAATATGAGAATAATCAAAAATTAAAACAAGAGAATAAAATTATTAATTATAATGGGTAACATATCAGAGCCATAATAAGTAAAACAATGAATACTGAATAGCAAAAAATGAACTGGAAATAAACTCAAAAGTATATACATTTTAGGCTCAGCATGGAAACAACAGTCAGCATTGCTCTCATCCAGTGAGAAAGGCACATGGTATAAACATGTAATAATGTTATCATATCTGGTATGCAGAAGGCACTAAATAAATGCTATCTGTGTATTTGAAACATACAAGGTGTAGACTGCATACTTTACTGATAGCTTTTAATTACCAATGATTGCTCTTCCTCTAGTATATAAATATAATAGATATATTTTGTCAAGAGTCAATAGGGATAGTTTTCTCCAAAAAACATAAAAATTTGACAGTATTTTATATATAAGTTTGTGATTTTAATTATGACCCAGAATTGAGCACTATGACTATAAAAGTGTCTTCCAAATGCACACACATTTTTTTGAACAGGTAGATGTGAAATGTACTATATTTTTTATGAGGAAATGTACAGAGAATCAAAATAAGGTCTATAAATCCATTGGGTGGAAAGAGTCAGCCACAAATCTGGGCTATAGTATTGTAAGTATTACTGTGTTATGGACAAGCTAAAAACTTTTGACACTATGCGACTAACAGATTGGACAGCAAGTGCTATAATAGCTTCAACATCACAAGGACTCATAAGCACCCCGTGTCCGGCTTATTTTTCCAAAGTCCAGATTGTCTGATAAAAGCATTTTTCCAACACTACACCTCTCGCTGGGTCTTTCCCATCTTTTCAATGTCTCTGGAAAAACAACACTTCTTCATGAAGACCTGAATGTCATGATTTTTACCCACTGGCATTAAATTATAAAATTCAAGGAACTTTAGCATCATTCCAGAAACATGCAAATAGCACATCCAACACATCCCTGCTTTTTTCCCAGGGTTTATTTTTATGTTGAGCATTTCAGGTATGAGAATCCAAAGAGACAAACTCTGAACAAACTCATTCATCTGAAAAATTAATCATTCTCACTCTTTCCTTTAAAGGTAAATATTCAATTTTTGAAGTTGTATTTTTTCCTGTTTTATGAAAGTATTCCATTACCAGCTAGTGCTCTAAAATGCACCAAAAGTACATTCAAGGATAAAGGGGTAGGGGTGACATGATCAAAGTACTTTGGATGTATGTGTGAAAATAGAATAATGAAACCCATTAAAATTGTTCAAAAAGGAGGGGGGATAAAATAGTAATAAAGGGGGTAAATTTGATCAAAGTACATTATATGCATGTATGGAAATACCACCCTATGTACAATTAATACACACTAATAAAAAAAAGAAAGAGAAACAAAGTAAATTCTAACTTACATGAAGCAAGTAACTGCTTAAACACAAGACATTATCAAGAATCTCAGGATAGGTCTCTATTATTGCTGATAGTCCCAGAAATTCTTCCCATTTATGAGGAATATAAAAGAAAATTAACAAAGTAAATCTATGTTCTAGAGCCATGCATCAGGAAGTGGGTGAGAAGAGAGGGCAGTGAGCCTGGCTTCCCTGCATAGTGAGCAGCAAATGTGGTATCTGTCCTGTTGTCAGCATTGCACACAAGGCACTGAATCATAGAACCTTAAAGGACCATTCATCCAAACTATCCAAATCACATCAAAATGCAGTTAACTGTAAAATGAACAATTATAAATGATCTTTAGATTCAGAATAAATGTTCTATTGAATCTTTTCCTTAAGGACATTTTTTCTCATTGAAGAATTCTCTGGGTACTAGGGAAAAAATCTTACCTTTAAATGAATAAAATAAACTCTTTGGGGGTGATTGTTAATATGCTGATAAAATCTGAATGGACAAGTGTTTATTTTGACTAATACATAGAATGTTTACATTCTATACTTTATTATTAAATATTGATTGATTGGCTACTGTCACTACTGTTTTTCAGGACATTTGTGAGATGAGATGAGTAAGAGACAGGGTCCCTGCCCTCAGCATGCTGACATAACAGTGAGAAGACAAAATATAAGCAAGCAAAGGAATAAATGATATCATTTTTCATTAAAAGCAATCACAACAAAGAAAATGAAACTAAATAAAGTGATGGCGACTGATGGTATAGAATGGGAAAGGGTCTGGTGACAATATTGTCAGTTGGAGCAGTCAGGGAAGAGTTACCAGGTAGAATTTGTGCAAACTCCTGGATAAAGAATAAACAAATGAGAATTCTGGTCCTAGGCTACAGTAAAATCTTCAAGAAATGACCTTCGTGTATTTGGGAAATAAAAATAAAGTCAATATGGCTACATTGAGGTAAAAATGGGGACAGGAAAATATAAAAGACGTGGTTAGAATGGTAGCAAATCATGCAGAAACTTGTAGGCCATGATAACAATGTTCTACTATCATTCCTACTGTACATACTTGGTTTTATGGTATCAACACCTAGAGTTTGGTGTGACTTAACTTTGTTTCCCTATAACTAAAAATAAGAATGTATAGTTGGAATTATTGCTATTCTTATCTATCTATGAGGTTTACCAAGCTTATGAACAGGAATGAGGTTCCTATAAAAAGTCATCCAATCGATGCACAGATATTTATTGTGAAAAGCTACCAGTAAGCTTTTAGGACACAAAAAGAGGAAGAAGGACTTCAATTGGACATTGAAGAAATCAGCACTCTAAATCGGTTCACAGATTAGGTACTCTCATAATGGAAAAATGGTTTCTAATAAATAAATTCCCAAGAAAGACATGTTTATGTCATAGCACATTTGAAATCAAATAATAGACAACCCTGCTTTACACAAAAACCTTATCAGGAGAGAGATTACCTATGGCAGCATGAACCCACCTCCCTCTGCCACCTTCCTTCATGCTCTCTACCCTGGTGCACCCCTGAATATATGATTTTTCCATGTCTTTCCTTGTGACTGTGTTTACCTTAGGCCTTTTAAAAGGAAAGTCCTGGGAGGACAAGAGTAACTATCTACTTGAGCTCTCAGGTAAGAGGGGGATTCAATGAACCTTAGCAGCCAGAAACTCCTCCTGTAACTTCAAGGCCATGGACTGTATCATACCTGCACAGACTGGTCTCGCCAGCAGGAGATTAGCTTCAAAAGTGAAAGGTCCGCCTCAGGTGTATGAAACTCATTCTTACCTAGAAATACATAGAACACATTTATATCTTCAGAGTATTAAAAATGATGAAATCCAATGTCCCACCAACCTTGGCTGTATATTACAATCACCTGGGAAGGTTTGTTTCACAAACACTAATCCCAGGTTCAATCTTCCAGATAGTCTGATTTAGTTGATCCTAGAATGGGGTTGAGGCAGGTATTAATACTTTGTAAAGGTATCTTAGATGATTTTCTTGTGAGCCAGATTCAAGAAATATATTCAGATGTATTTCTTGAATATATATACGCATATATGATAAATATGTGTGCATAGTTCACACATATTTACATATATACGCATATATGATAAATATGTGTGCATAGTTCACACATATTTATATATATATATATATACATATATATATTTCTACTGGTAATGCTAACACAAATTCATGTTATATCACATTCATTTGTATACCTTAAAGCTGTCTTTATGTCTATTTGCTAACCAAGGACAAATCACCAAATTTTGCAATTTCTTCCTCATACAAATAGTTCCTGAAAATCAATCCTGCCATATCACATGTAAAATTAAATAAAAGGCTTGCTTTGATTTGTCATACCCAGTTATTCCTCTCAGATCAATAAGTAAAGCACTAATGTTTCAATTTCACTCATTCTGTTATGTGTTGTTTCTAAGTTTGCCCTCTTGAGTCTCCTTTCTATCTTTGCCTCAATGTTCAGTGTGAAATTTTAAAACTGAAGTAAGGCTCATCCTATTTAAATTGATCCACAGAATGCCTGGAGGTTCCCTACACAAAAACTCACTTAATTAGTATCTTTTAATTAATTGAAAATGTACATGTGATCATTCAAATGAAAAAAATTAATGAATTAAGGTTCTTTGATGGTTAAAGTATATTATCCAGGTGTCAGATCCCAGGTGTGAGATAGAGAAGAAGGATGAGAGCTTTTGCTGTTTGGAACATTGCTACTATTTAAATTAATGTGTTAATATAGGTTTGACATTCCTCTGTCAACTATTAAAATTAGTATTTGTCCAAGATGCTTTTGATTATGTTATCATTCTATATTGTAATAGATGATCGACATATTCATACATTTTATCACATTATAGTCAAAGAAAATATGATAGGAGGTGTCTATGAAAATTCAGGATATAATGAAAATTGAGAACATAAAAGAAATACATAAGAGAACTTTAACTCATCATATATATCATTTCTTTCTGAAGGAGTATAAATATGAACTTGAAATGACCAAAACCTGTGCATAAAACATGTATGAGGGAGCATGATAATTTTGAAGTCATATTTCCCATTTCTCCATAAGCACAGAAGGTAACAGAAAATTTTCTTTTGATCTCCTTTCTTTCTCCCACTCTCATTTTGTTGACCTTGTAACTCAGCCATCAAAGGTAAGAACTGGTCTCAACTGTAACTCCTTACTGGCATTATGGTACTTCACAGCACACTTTAATGTGATGCTAAAATTTTAATATGAGGCAGAAATGAGAGCCAACTTGTCTTGGCAAAGTCAGTGAGTTAAAGAATTAATTGCTACTTCAGGGGGAAAGATGAAAAGAAAACTTCCCAGGCTTGCCAATATTACTCAGCCACTGTTTCTGCTGACAGAAGTGAGCATTGGTTCCTGTCAGCCCTTTAGAGTAAGCACCTCAGAGTATTATTTAATTCTTCATGACTTAGTTTTATAAAGTTAATACTACAAAGTGAATCCATCCTTTTTCTTTATCTTTCATCTTATTATTATTAAGAATACAAAAATAATCAACAATGACCACCCCCATAAAACCCCTATATTTCTTTAGTCTTTAACTGAATTTTAAGTGCTACGAATGCCAGGGAAATTATTCAGTAACAACTTCAGCTGCTCAATCAAGCAGCTTGGGTTGCAGCACTCATAGGAAAAGCAAGGGTTTCCTTGGCTCTAGTTATCATTTTCCTGTCTTTGAGGAAACTTGTATGATAAGCCTTAAATTCTAACCCCTTTCTCAGTCTTCTAAAAAAATGAAAACTGAATAACTAACCCTAATAAAAAGTTACTGTCTAAGGCAAAAGCAGGTGACCCAGACGGTGATCACAAAAAGGGAACACTATTATAATGATATATGTGAGAAGTGAAGTGACTGAACCAAATGAAATAGGAAGGAGAAGAATTAGACTTGAATGGGAATTCTGCCCTCTTGCTTAACAAAAGTTTGACAATGAGTGATTCATCTAACTTTTATGAACCCAGATGTTTCTTAGGATAAAAGAGTCCCTTTTTGTAGGGTTCTTTGTATATTAAAATGAGATTATAATTGTTGTAGCATACCAGGCACTGCATATTTGAAAGTTATTTATAATTTCTCATTTGAAAACGTCTTAAGCAATCCTTTCAATAATCCCGTAGGCTCACTGTTCACCAGTTTTTGTGTTAGTCAATTAAACAGGTAAAATACTACACAACTTTGGAGGCAACATGCAAGTAAAGTCTGGAAACTTAACCTCATTTAACAAATGTAGTAAGCAGGAATTTTAAGGGAGTAAAAGATATGCCCAAGAGTATATAAGCATAAGTGGCAGAGCTGATCTTGAACCTCTGCTATCTATTTCATTTCTCTCCCAAATCATTGGCCTAGTCATTACCTACCCCTTAATTCTAGTCACTCATGAATTTAATTCATATATTAATTCAAAAATTGTTTGCTTAATTTTTGCTATACAAGGAACTATGGAGGACATAGCAGTGGATAAAACTGTCATAAAAATGTAACCCCCATAGGACTTACATATTCAGAGTAGGGGGTAAATGACAAATGGAAAAAGTCATACATCAAATAGTGAAAAAGATTACAGAGAACAGTGAAAGAGATTACAGAGTACAAAAGGGAAATAGGGTACGGAGTGGGGCATCCCTATTGATAAGTGGCATTTAAGAAGGACTTGAAGGATGAACTCATGAATAGAGGGAGAGAGGATTTAGCCATATGCATATCTAGGGAAAGAAAAATCCAGGCAATGGCACAGTCAAAGCAAAGGTTCTCAGACCTGCTTGTCATATTTAGCATAAAGGCAAGAGTAGGTGGAATTTATAGCTAATCCAGGCATGGGGGTGTGTATGTGATAGCTCAGATGGAGCCTTGCTTGCAAGAAGACTGTGGATTTCATTTGGAGTGAAAAAAAAAACCACTGGAAAGTTGTAAGTAGAAGAAAATGACATTTATCACAGAGACTGACAAATCTACCCAAAGTTCATTTGGAAACACAAAAGACCAAGGCAATACTGAGCAAAAAAGAGCAATGCTGGAGGTATAACAATACCTGACTTCAAACTATACTACAGAGCCATAGCAATAAAAACAGCATGGTACTGGCACAAAAACAGACATGAAGACCAGTGGAACAGAATAGAGGACCCAGTTATGAATCCACACAGCTATGTCCACCTTATTTTTAACAAAGGTGCCAAAAACATACGATGGAGAAAAAGCAGCCTCTTCAACAAGTGTTGCTGGGAAAAGTGGTATGTGCCTGCAGAAAACTGAAACTAAATCTATGCCTATCACTCAGTTCTAGTATCAACTCAATGGATTCAGGACCTTAATATCAGACCTGAAACCTTGTAGTTAGTACACGAAAGAGCAGGGAATACTCTGGAAGCAATAGGTATAGGCAAGAACTTCCTCGGTAGTCCAGCAGCCCAGCAACTAAGAGAAAGGATGGACAAATGGGACTACGTAAAATTAAAAAGCTTCTGCACAACAAAAGAAATGGTCTCTAAATTGAAGAGACCTCCCCCCACAGAATGGGAGAAAATCTTTGCTAGCTGTACATCAGACAAGGGACTGATAACCAGAATATACAGGGAGCTCAAAAAAAAAAAAAAAAACTCCCAAAAACTCAATGACCCAATAAAGAAATGGGCAACTGACCTGAATAGAACTTTTTCAGAGGATCTTACATAGTTAATAGATCACTATGGCTGCTTGTTGAGAACAGAGTACAGGTGCCAAGGATAGATGCAGAGAGTGGTGAGAAACCCCCTCTGGTAATCCAGGCAAGAAGCATATGAAGGATTAAGGCTCATACCAGGAAAGTGGTTAGGGAGGTGGTAAGAAGCAGTCAAATTCTGGGATATATTCTGAAGCCAGACCAACATGATGACTGAAAGATTGGATGTGCCTTGTGAGAGGAAGGAAAAATAAAGAATGATATCAAAGCTCTTGGATTGAGCAGCTGGGAAGACAGAGCTATAATTTACTGAGATGCTAAAAATTTGCAAAGGCAGGCTTTAGGACATGAGTTAATCATATGACATCAAAGGAAACTCTCAACACTGAGTTTGTTACTTAGAAGAATATAGCATTCTGAAAATAGCAAAAAAATTATCTAATCATTTTTGGTAATAAACATATTTATTCAATGAATGTTCCAACAAATCACATATGAACTTAATATCCAAATATTTCCTTTGTTGAAAAGCTTCAGACTTTCAGGCATTTCAAAGATCACTTTCATGAATTCTATGCTTGATATAACGTTACTTATCTTAACATTGCTATCAGTTATAGAAATATTATTTTATGTCATAGTTAAAAATAAATCAGATCACATATGTGTCTGTAACTCCCTTACCATTTCTTAAGCAACCAGAGAAGCTTGAAATATTCAAAATATCATTACCAGGGCTTTTCATTTTTTTATGTATAGATTCCATTTTGAAAGATCTGTTGGGAAAAAAATATTTAAAGGATATTACTTTAAAAGTATGAAAAATACCTTGAGAAAATAAGTTGAAGATCTGTGTGCATGACTATCTTAGCAAATATGGAAACTGAACACAGATTATTTTTAGCAATATCTTCCACATTAACTCTTTTGTGAATCATAGCTTCTACTTTGCTCTATGGAAAATCTAAATTCCAAATGAATTGCAAATCTTACCTCACAATGTTTTGAATTTTTTTTTTTGGTGGTTTTTTTTTTTGGTTGGAAATCAGGGCCTTGTGCTTGCTAGGCAAGCACTCTACCATTTGAACTACTCCCCCAGGCCTTTTACTTTAGTTTGTTTTTGCATAGGGTCTCACACTTTTGCCCAAAATCTACTTCTGCCTCCTGAGTAGTTGGGACCACCACATATGGCTTATTGATTGATATGGGGTCTCACTGACTTGTTGTCTGGGCTTCTCTTGAACTACTACCTTCCTATCTCTCCCTCCTAAGTAGCTTGATCATAGGTGTACACCACTGTATCTGGCCCTAACTTTTGAATCTTAATATGTTGACATCAGCCAAAGAATTCTTCCCAGTTACCATCATGTTTTATGCTGGGCCAGTGCTTCAGTCACAGGTGTTGTCAGACCTTGTCAGGAACACTCTCATAGGCAGGTAGCTATGTATGTCAAATTCAGACGAGTTGTGCACCCTTGTTATTAACCATACAATGATTTCCCACAGTAAAGTGTTAGCGAAAAGACCAAATTTGTTGGAAGGATTTGGTGCCACAAATCCAATCTACATTATTTCTCAAAAAAATGATATAAAGGCCCTGATAACAAATCAAATTGAAGTGACTGATTTAAAGTAGTTTAATCCTGACACTTTCATTCTAGGATTTATTTGTTTAATGGAGAATTTTTTCGAGGAATAGACAACAATTTAAAGGCTGTCTAAGGAAAAGTATGCTGAAAGTCCAACAGACACATTCTCTCCATCCTACGCTTTGTCAGGGACAAACTCAGAATGAAAACCTCTGGCAACAAGTACTAAGTCCCTCATCTGCTCTGTGGATCACTATTAGGCAGATAAAATGTATTAGCAGCCCAAGTTTGTAAGAATTTGCAGGAATCTTAGTAGTCAGCTATCCTATATATCTCATTTTGTAGATGAGGCAAGTAAGGTCCAGAGAGGTTAAGTAGCTAGTCCCAAGTCACACCTCTAATGTAAAAAAACAACAATAACAATGAAAACAAAACAAAATTCAAACCGATGTCTTCAGACTCTAGACTATATTTTGGTGCTGCGTAATTTTCTTAGTAAGAGAAAGAAAAATCTTTCAGAAAGCCTTTCTGATATTAAAAAAAAAGATAAAATAGAAGAAATTTACATATAAGAACCTTAGAAATTTACCAGTCTCTGTTTTCTCATTATTAGAATCAGTAGACTGTTAAAAACCCTGTAACACAGAAGCATTTTAAGAGGAAGAAGCATTAACGCTGAAGCCTCTAGAATCCTTGTCCTACCACTGGACAGAAGTCCTCCGAGTGCAGGACCTCTGTGTATTACAGAGTTTGGAACAGGTATTTGTTTGACTGAGCTCTTATCAAAGAACTGAAATGTGAAGGTTTACCTACTACTATGTAGTGGGAGAGTCCAACAGCGTTTCTTCTAGGAAGGCTCTCTGATGGTTTCACTCACCCTGATTATTCTCTTTACTCCAACCACCTATCTCCCTGTACAATACACATTTCCCTTTATTCCTTTACTCTATTAGAGTGTCTTCTATTTGTTTCATGAGCAGTATTTTTATAATTTGAATGAGTTCCTACCCTAATCTTAAACTTATTTTCTTGATCTGGCCATAGTTAATAGGCCATAAGTTAAAGACATAGTTTAATAAGGAAGCTTTTGGGAACTGAATTCAATCCTGTAACATCGGATTATGAAAATCTATACAAACTTTTATCAGTGGAAAAGGTGAACACACAGAGTTGAGGTTCATAAGTAATCATGCTCTGGATTGAGGGAGCTCAGTTTTACATCATGAGCTGAATTACCCTCGGATTTGACAAGTTTCTTCCAATAGCCTCAATATCCTCATCTATGGAGAACATCATTCTGAGTGAGATTAGCCTGGCCCAAAAGACCAAAAATCGTATGTTCTCCCTCATATGTGGACATTAGATCAAGGGCAAACACAACAAGGGGATTGGACTATGAGCACATGATAAAAGCGAGAGCACACAAGGAAGGGGTGAGGGTAGGTAAGACACCTAAAAAACTAGCTAGCATTTGTTGCCCTTAACACAGAGAAACTAAAGCAGATACCTTAAAGCAACTGAGGCCAATAGGAAAAGGGGAACAGGTACTAGAGAAAAGGTTAGATCAAAAAGAATTAACCTAGAAGGTAACACCCACGTACAGGAAATCAATGTGAGTCAATGCCCTGTATAGCTATCCTTATCTCAACCAGCAGAAACCCTTGTTCCTTCCTGTTATTGCTTATACTCTCTCTACAACAAAATTAGAAATAAGGGCAAAATAGTTTCTGCTGGGTATTGGCGGGGGGAGGGAGGAGGCGGAGTGGGTGGTAAGGGAGGGGGTGGGGGCAGGGGGGAGAAATGAACCAAGCCTTGTATGCACACATGAGTAATAAAAGAAAAATGAAAAAAAAAAGAACAAAGTTACAGTACCTATATCCGAGATTTTCCATGCACATCAAGTAAGTTCACAAATGTAAATGAATTACACAGTGACTAATAAATATTAAACCTCAGAAAACAATAGCTCCCATTATTACTAAACTATACTCTCTAAAACGAATTACTGCATAGCCTCTATTTAAATATGCCAAAATATAAGCTCAATGGTTTGAGTGGAGATATAGTATTTTCAGATCTTTCCTTTTTTTGATAATATATGAAGCATATCATCATAAGCAGTTATTTAAATGTTCTTTGTTCATACTTGATTCATGCCATATATAACAGATTTAAAAGTGTGTATGTTTGTATGTATATATACATTGATATATATACATTGAGATATATGTATTTATTAGCTTATAAAACATCTACCACTATGACTTTCTTGGCACCTATTATGAAAATAATGAATAATTTTTGAATGATTGAATTTTGAGGCATATGAATGTACTGCTAAATTATTCTCCAATCCCAAAGAATTAAAAGGAAGGTTTCTTAAATGTATTTTGAACCAAAGAAGTTGTTACATATCTACCCCATCCATTAGAAGGAAGGCAGGCTTAAAGATCTGAACATAGAAATAATGATGACAGTTTTAATATCCCAAATTAGAAGAATTAAAGTCTCTAGGCAGTCTTACCTGTCAATTTCACAGGCCAATTCTAAAGGCATGTTGACTAATTTAGTAACTAAAAATAATCTGCTCAATAAATAAACTATAGTATTTGATTCTTGCAAAGAATCACAACTGTTTTCAAGTCCTTTTGGTGTTCCAACATGGTTTGGAAGAGTGGCTGTGTATTTATTTGACAAGTCCAAAACTTTTCTGGAAAATAAATTTACTCTTGAACATTCCTTCTTCATTTCAGTACTGCATAAATCCCAACCCGGTAGCATCAATGAGAAGTAGTCTTCACTGGAAGCCAGTCCTAAAGACACAGGACCCTGAAGCTTTGAGATATTGAGATGCCTAATGCAGAGATTATCCAACTCTTTATCCATTCCCCAGGGCAGAAGGCAAGACAGAAACAATTTCGCTGTGTCTATTGCGATGTTGGCATCAACTTTTCTCAGTGGCTTAGGATACACCTTTTTGGAGCCCTTCATTTTCTTCTGCCGTTTAATAACATCATTTTCTTCTAGGAATCTGATGGTATCATCTCCTTGGTCCTGGTTGCCACTAACAGGCTTGGTTTGTGCCTCTGCTGAGAGAGAACTACAGGAAGCTTTATTTCTCTTTATCGTCTTCTTCTCTACTGTGCTCTTGGCTCTTCTCAGGATGTCGCCGCCATGGAATGAATTGGAAGGGTCAATGTCACTGAGGGGAGGTGGCAGCAAAAGTTCAACAAGGTTTTCCAGATCAAATAGAAGAATATGAAAGCCAACGTCACTCGAATTTGTTTTCACGGGTAAGACATTAAAAGGCCTTGGGAAAGACTTGGTATCAGCAACCTAAAGAGGAAAAATATTTGTGTGTCAAAGTTCTTTTTTTTAATTTTAGCTGTTGTATTAAAGGTTCCATGATATCAGAGTAGCATATAAAAGAGATACTAAGTTACAGTTAAAGGCAAGTAGTTTTAAGTTCGGCTAATGACAAGTCATATCAATTTGTTTTGCCTTAGCTATAAAAAGTTTCTTTCTAAAGTAAACATTCTATATTCTAATGTTCTTTGAAAATTTTTTTCTTTCTAAAAGTTTTTTTTTCTAAGTAAATTTGAATTAGGCTTATGGAATAAGTTGGTATCAGAGTGATAGCCTCTGAGAAGTATTCACACTCCCTAGTATAGTCGTAGAGACGCATAAGAAAAATACTCTATACTCATTATTTTGTGTTCTCCTTGCATTTTTCTTCTTCCTAGCACTTTTGGTTACTTTATATTATATACAAATTTTATTTGCTTATTGCATGCTTTCTCCACTAGCATTCAAGCTCCACCTTTACAGGTGTACCCTTCTTTGTTTTCTATGTTGCTTCCTCCCACTGCCTACAAAATGATGCTCTTATACAGACCCAGTAAATATTTTTCAAATGAATAGTACCTTTCAGTATTTTAAAACAATAATGCAAACTATTTTAATTGGTGAAAAGTAGGTGCCTATTAGGCAAAAAACGAATTCCCCTTTTGTAAGACTATGTGTCTACATGAATGTAAAGATATTTTATAATATTGATGTATGTGTATATACATACACATGAACCCAGATCTACATGTAGAGAGGGTAACAGGGGTATGAATATAATCAAAGTAGGTTATATACATGTATGAAACCCATTATTTTGTACATAATAATGTACATATTTTGTACAATTGATATGTACTAATTAAAAAGGAAAAATTAGAATATTATGTATATGTAGGCACAAAGGATATACACCAAAATATTAGCAGCAGTTAACTGGGAAGAGGGAATTAAATAATCTTTATTTTTAAGGGGTTTTTGTTTATCAATTTGATTTTCTGAAATTTTTAATAGTGCTACTTTAATTTACAATTGTAAAAAATGTTTAAAAAACAGATCATTGAAAATTGTAAGCAGGAAAAACAAGGGGAACAAACTGCAAAAATCATCTACCAATAAGATAAGGATTAATATAATTATTGATAAATAATTTTTATAAATGGACAATGAAGAGTAGCATATAAACTGAAAAGTGCACAAAAAGCATCAATAACTCAGGAAGAACAATGGAGATGTTTTATATCAAAAAACATGGACAGCCAGGCACCAGTGGATCATGCCTGTAATCTTAGCTACTCAGGAGGCAGAGATCAGTCAAATAGTTCCCAAGACCCTCTCTCAAAAATACCCAACAGAAAACAGGGCTGGTGGAATGGCTAAAGTGGTCGAGTGCGTGCTTACCAAGTGTGAGATCCTGAGTTCAAACCCAAGTACTACCAAAAGAAATGGATAAAACTATATAAACTACATGGTATCATTATTCACAATTACCCCAACTAGAAACAGCCCAAATCAGCAGTAGATTAGACAGAAATACTGTAGTGTACTCATGGAACAATATACAACAATGAAAGTGAGAGAACTGCTTGCACAACATGTATACCACACATGAATCTCTCCAACATAATATCAACCAAAGAAGTCAGATAGGAAAAAATTAACTTGATATGATCACATTCCTGTTAGTTTGAAAAAAAAGTATGAGAAGACAAAATGATGGGGTTTAGGGATGCATGCATAGAACACAGGGAGATTATAGCTTCTGGGGTACATATTTCATTTCTTGATCTGTGTGAATATCATGTATATGTGTGTCTTTAACAGTTCATTGTGCTGTATATACATTTCTGTCCTGTGTTCATATTTTTCACTTTTTATATGTGTTATACCTTTCACAGTAAATAAATAATGATTATGAAACACAGGTTACTCTAAGGGGTGGTCATTAACTGTAGAAGGAGTGTAAAAGAAGGGCGTCTTATAAGAAGGTGAATATACAAGAGTGACTTTTAGAATTTTTAAACCTGTTGAAATCATCATAAGGAGATTAACGTAGAAAGGAGAAAAATAGAGGGGATAAACCAATTCGGGCTATAATACATATAAACATGGGAATGTCACAATGAAACTCCCTGCATAGTTATCTTAAGCAAACAAAAATGTCTGGATTTTTTTTTTTTTGCAAAAATGGAGAACTGGAGGGCAGAACAGGTCCAGTCTGGGGAGTTGGTGCCAGTGGAGAGGGGAAAATCTAAGCAAAGTGTGTAGGAGGGTGAATATGATGGAAATATTATGTACACATGTATGTAAATGGAAGAATGAGACCTGTTGAAACTATTCCTGGAATGGATGAAGGAGAATGATGGAAGGGGTGAATTCAACTATAACATATTGTAAGAACTTTTGTAAATGTCACAGTGTACATCCAATATAATAACATGGTAAAAATAAAAATAAGTAAATAATGAAAAATGAAGGCAGTAATAAATGAACTATATTAAGAATATTAAATTAGATACCCCATTTGAATTAAAAAGGTAGAATGTGACTTCATATTATGCCTCTGCCTACTATCAGAAATAACCAATATTTTCAATTTCATGTTTGTAACCACACTGCTTTCATTTAATGTCTTAATCTTAAATATGCATTAATGAATGACCTATTTAATTTTGCACACTTTTGATTCCCATTACACTACTTATAGTTTTCCTTGATTTGCATCTGTTCCTTATTTGTGGCATGTCTTTTCTTTTCTTTTTTGGGGGGTAAGGGGGAACTGGGGTGTGGCATGTTTTGCCAACTACTTTTAATAGTTCTTTATTTTTATTTATTAACTTTTTTGTGGTGGTGAGGATCAAACCCAGGACCTGGTACACACTAGGCAAGAGCTTTTTTTTTTTTTTTTCATTTTTCTTTTATTATTCATATGTGCATACAAGGCTTGGTTTATTTCTCCCCCCTGCCCCCACCCCCTCCCTTACCACCCACTCCACCCCCTCCCGCTCCCCCCCTCAATACCCAGCAGAAACTATTTTGCCCTTATCTCTAATTTTGTTGTAGAGAGAGTATAAGCAATAATAGGAAGGAACAAGGGTTTTTGCTGGTTGAGATAAGGATAGCTATACAGGGCATTGACTCACATTGATTTCCTGTGCATGGGTGTTACCTTCTAGGTTAATTCTTTTTAATCTAACCTTTTCTCTAGTTCCTGGTCTCCTTTTCCTATTGGCCTCAGTTGCTTTAAGGTATCTGCTTTAGTTTCTCTGCATTAAGGGCAACAAATGCTAGCTAGTTTTTTAGGTGTCTTACCTATCCTCACCCCTCCCTTGTGTGCTCTCGCTTTTATCATGTGCTCATAGTCCAATCCACTTGTTGTGTTTGCCCTTGATCTAATGTCCACATATGAGGGAGAACATACGATTTTTGGTCTTTTGAGCCAGGCTAACCTCACTCAGAATGATGTTCTCCAATTCCATCCATTTACCAGCGAATGATAACATTTTGTTCTTCTTCATGGCTGCATAAAATTCCATTGTGTATAGATACCACATTTTCTTAATCCATTCGTCAGTGCTGGGGCATCTTGGCTGTTTCCATAACTTGGCTATTGTGAATAGTGCCGCAATAAACATGGATGTGCAGGTGCCTCTGGAGTAACAGTCTTTTGGGTATATCCCCAAGAGTGGTATTGCTGGATCAAATGGTAGATCGATGTCCAGCTTTTTAAGTAGCCTCCAAATTTTTTTCCAGAGTGGTTGTACTAGTCTACATTCCCACCAACAGTGTAAGAGGGTTCCTTTTTCCCCGCATCCTCGCCAACACCTGTTGTTGGTGGTGTTGCTGATGATGGCTATTCTAACAGGGGTGAGGTGGAATCTTAGTGTGGTTTTAATTTGCATTTCCTTTATTGCTAGAGATGGTGAGCATTTTTTCATGTGTTTTCTGGCCATTTGAATTTCTTCTTTTGAGAAAGTTCTGTTTAGTTCACCTGCCCATTTCTTTATTGGTTCATTAGTTTTGGGAGAATTTAGTTTTTTAAGTTCCCTGTATATTCTGGTTATCAGTCCTTTGTCTGATGTATAGTTGGCAAATATTTTCTCCCACTCTGTGGGTGTTCTCTTCAGTTTAGAGACCATTTCTTTTGATGAACAGAAGCTTTTTAGTTTTATGAGGTCCCATTTATCTATGCTATCTCTTAGTTGCTGTGCTGCTGGGGTTTCATTGAGAAAGTTCTTACCTATACCTACTAACTCCAGAGTATTTCCTACTCTTTCTTGTATCAACTTAAGAGTTTGGGGTCTGATATTAAGATCCTCGATCCATTTTGAGTTAATCTTGGTATAGGGTGATATACATGGATCTAGTTTCAGTTTTTTGCAGACTGCTAAACAGTTTTCCCAGCAGTTTTTGTTGAAGAGGCTGCTATTTCTCCATCGTATATTTTTAGCTCCTTTGTCAAAGATAAGTTGCTTATAGTTGTGTGGCTTCATATCTGGATCCTCTATTCTGTTCCACTGGTCTTCATGTCTGTTTTTGTGCCAGTACCATGCTGTTTTTATTATTATTGCTTTGTAATATAGTTTGAAGTCAGGTATTGTGATACCTCCTGCATTGTTCTTTTGACTGAGTATTGCCTTGGCTATTCGTGGCCTCTTGTGTTTCCATATAAATTTAATGGTAGATTTTTCAATCTCTTTGATGAATGTCATTGGAATTTTGATGGGAATTGCATTAAACATGTAGATTACTTTTGGGAGTATAGACATTTTTACTATGTTGATTCTACCAATCCATGAGCATGGGAGATCTCTCCACTTTCTATAGTCTTCCTCAATCTCTTTCTTCAGAAGTGTATAGTTTTCCTTGTAGAGGTCTTTCACATCTTTTGTTAGGTTTACACCTAGGTATTTGATTTTTTTTGAGGCTATTGTAAATGGAATTGTTTTCATACATTCTTTTTCCGTTTGCTCATTGTTAGTGTATAGAAATGCTAATGATTTTTCTATGTTGATTTTATATCCTGCTACCTTGCTATAGCTATTGATGATGTCTAGAAGCTTCTGAGTAGAGTTTTTTGGGTCTTTAAGGTATAGGATCATGTCGTCTGCAAATAGGGATATTTTGACAGTTTCTTTACCTATTTGTATTCCTTTTATTCCTTCTTCTTTAGGCAAGAGCTTTACCCTTGAGCCATATCCCTGGCAACAGCAGGATTTTCTAATAAACCCAGGGTTTCTCTTCTGATATCCTCAAATTTAGAAAACCCTTACTTTAAATATTATACATTTATGTTTTCCACTTAAAAAATAATCCCTAACTTGATGAAATGAAAATAAGTTCTTTTCATAATGCAAGATTTACAGTTTCGAAATGGGAACAATTTTCATATTTTTCTATTTTGTTATCCAATTGCTCCAATGTCAATTGTGAATTTTCCCTTTTCTCACTGATCAAAGTGCCTGAGGCATCAATCAATGTATCTACCATTGCAGAATACTAAATTGTACAATAGCTTTAAGAAAAGACTTAACATCTTGCTGGGTAGGTTCCCCTACCTTGCTCTCCCTCTGTGGCCTTTTACTCTTTCATATATGTTTGTGAACCTCCATCAAGTTCCAGATTACATCTTTCATTTATTTAGACCATGTTTATCATCTTTTGATAGTTGTAATTGTCCCTAAGGGTGTCTATAACATTTGCTTATTGGTGGCTTAACTATGGCACCTATGAGTCTTTTTTCATTTCTTTGTTTTTGTTCCCATTTTCTTGCTAGAAATTTGTCAATTTTGATATTCTTTTCCACGAATCAACTTTTAACTTTGTTTAGCCTCTCAGAGGAATAATGTTTTCCTTGAAAGACGGTTTTGCTGAGTGCATGGTTTTAGCTTGACTTATTGTCTCACAGTATTTTGATGGCATTATTCTGCAGTCGGACTTCCTTTCATGAAGCAGAGAAGTCAGCTACTAGTCAACTGTCACTCCATCTGTCTTTTCTCTCTGCTGGTTTTTTTTAGACCCTTTTGTCTTTAATTTTCTGCAGCAAACTCTGACTCTTCCAGGTGTGGATGCTGCCCTCCATCCTCTGTTGTATCTGAGTACAGTTCCCATCTTCCTTTAATTTTGTCAGACACACTTATCTTTTTGAATATTTCCTCTCTCCATTCTATCATCACATTATGGAACCCTGATTAGATATTTGTCAGAGACTCCTAACCCCTTTCTTGCTTTTCATCTGTCTCTCTGTGCCTTATGCTGGACAATCTCTTCAGTTTGTCTTTTGTTTGCCAGTTTGCTTTTCACCTGTATCTAATATGCCACTTACCCACTAAGTATGCAACTTTGATTTTTACATTTTGTTATTTCTAGAAGTTATAGTTGATCTAGAGAGAGAGAGAGAGACAAAGACAGAGACAGAGTAAGTGAGAGAGATACCCAGAGGTACTACCGACAGGATCCTCTCTTTTAAGCAAAACTTTTAGCTTAAAAGTTTTTCATTCCTTTCAGGTAGTAAGAATTCTGACCCCCAGACTCCAATTTACAATTGTCAGATCATCCATCTAGGGCTGAGGACAACAAAGGCAAATACTTTCATTATGTCTTTTAGCAGAACCTATCTCTGACCAGGGTTCACTTTTTCACTGAATATTCAGATCTTAGAGGTCTCTTTTTGATTACATCTATTTTTAAAATTTCTTTAAAAACCTATATTTTACTATGTCAAAGAACAAGCTCTTTTAAAACAGTAACCATATTTCCAAAGAAAATGTCAGTGATAGATAAGACTATCTAAATATTTTAATGTGTGTTATGGTTTGGATCTTAAATGTTTCCCAAAGGCTATTTGTTAAAGGCTTTGTTCCCAGCTTGTGGCACTGTTTGGAGGCTGTGGAACTTTTAGCAGATGGGGCCTCATGGAATAAAGTTAGGTTATTGGGGATGTGCCTTTGATGGGGATATTGTGAACCCTGGCAATATCCCTTTTTCTCTCTCTCTCTCCTTCTATCTTTTTCTCTCTCTCTCTCTCAAAATCTCTCTCTGTTTCCTGACCACAAGTTGAGGAACTTTGCTGTATCATGTTCTTGCTGTCATGATACTTTGCCTCACCAGAAGTCTAAAAACAGCAAGGAGTGAAACTGTGAGCCAAACAAAGCTTTCCTCTACAAGTTGTTTTTCTCAGGTATTTTCTCACAAGCATAGGAGACTAACACAACATGTACTTCCAAAAGAAAAAGAACACCTTAATAAAGCATAAGAAAAAATTTACAAAACAATCAAAAGCTAATATCTTAGGCATATAAAGAACTCATAAAATGTATTAGTGAATTATTCATATCTCATGGGTAAAAAGAGATAAAAAAGCAAAGAGGGGGGTAGATTTTTAAATTTTTTTTAAATTTTATGTATTACACATTGTTTGATTTTTTTTTTTTTTTTTGGTGGTGCAGGGGTTTGAACTCAGGGCTTTGTGCTTGCCAGGCACAAAGGGGCCTTTAGCCCCAGGTTTTGATCTTTTAAACTAACTAAAATTTTATCAAACTTTCAAATAGACAGAAAGTAGAGTGCCCCATCCTGTTGGATGCACAATTTAGCCAGACTTTTGATGGGCTCTAGAAGACCATAATCTTTTTCAAAAATATTCTGGCAGTATATATCAAGAGTCTTAAAAATACTCCATGCTATTATTTCAAATTCAGATGCTATATCTCTTGCTTTGTGTCTTTGGAAGTTATTGTTCATGGCTCCATCCTTTGGAACTATCCCTGGTTTTCATTCATTAACCATGCATTTAAGTGGTTGTTCTTGAATATCTACTAAGGTCATGGTATGAGCAGCATCCACATAGTAGAGAACCAGGCTCAGTACCTATATACATGCAACTTATACTGGACAGTGAAGAAAGGTAAATGCTAAGGAACAACCACCCAGTCTGGTGAGGAAGGGTAAGGGAAAATACAGGAAATGATGAGGGTGTGAAGCAAGCACCCAACATTCAACCTTAAGCATGAAAGATGTCTAAACAGAAGTAATAGAAAAACTGAGATTGGTGAGAGGCAGGAGAAAGGAAATGAAGAAGAGTGGGAGATGAGCATATTCCAGGCAAAGGGATGAACATGAGATCTCTGGGTCAATGATTGGAAGAGGAGTGAAAAATCATACATATAGCATGAACTGTGAAAATTCTATGGGAAGAAAGAACCAGAGAGAAGACATAGGAGTCAGATTACAGAAAACTTCATGAAGTCTACTGAGTTGAAGATTTACCCTGAGAGAGTTATGACTCTTGAAGGAGTATTTAAGAAAAGAAGTCACCTATTCACAAACTGCATCTTAGATTTTTCTCAGGAATACTTGCTGATCAAGCAGGCTGAGGACCAAGTTGTGCCCTCCTCCACACTTCATTCTGTAAAACTAGACTTTTCTCTGGCTATAGCACCTAGACCTCCCCAATTACTATGATAATCAAAAATCAGAGCAGGAAATCCAAGATGGTGGATAGGGAATCAGAATTCCTGAGCTCTGATTATTTCTAGCCAAAATAATAACTGCCAACACATTAGGTTCACATAAAATTCAAAGACTGATCCTTGAAACAGCTTTTAATTGCACCTAACAGCCAGGAAAATCCAGCATGACACATTCAATAGGTCATATGTGCCCTGGGAAAAAGTCCCCTGGCCATTTCTCCCTGAAAGGGTATCAAATAGAATTGGACTCTGCTACATCCTGGACCCCTAGCCCATGGAAAGCTTATCTACACCATGCCACACTGAACACATTCCAGTAAGTACCTGCATTGAGAAAAGCAGCATGCCATTTCTCCTTGCCAGCTGGTTTCACAGCTGCCTGCACAAATCTGCAGACCCAACAGGTGAGCAATGTACACCACACGTGACTCCCCTACCCACCCTCTGGAAATATAACTCAGCATAGTCCCTGGGCAGATTGAAACATGCCCTCCAATAAAACTGAAAAGCATAAAAATTGAATTGTAATGTACCACCTACAGTGGAGGTAGAGTGGAACATTGAACCAGCCTCAAAAAATGAGGGTGGAGCAAGAAGCCAAACCCTCAGTGAATGAAGGCAGGACAATGAAAAAGTCTGAAAGCAAGGGTGGGGTGACAAGCCAACCTCCCAGAGGAGCAGAACTATCATTAAGAAGAGGCAGTGTGAGGCACAAAGGCTGAGAGTGGGGTGGGGTGACAAACCAACCTCCCAAAGCAGGGCCATGGTGGATTGGTGAGCTTGTCTCATAGGACTGAGGACAGTACTCAAAATTGAATTGCCCCACCTTGCTGGGAGAGGAGCTGACCAGAGTTGCAACAGTAGGGCAACACAGCTGCCACCTGGTAAGAACAACAGATTGGACCACCATGCACAAACTGGTAGTAGGTTACCTCAGATCCCAATTCATCCCAATTGCAAACTGCCTTGTGAACAGAAGGAATTAAATACTGCTCACAAACAAGTCATCTGGTGAGACCACTTCAGAGCTCCTGCTTGTAACACAGAGTCCACAAGACCAAGGAAAGCAGACAAAAAAAACCCTCTAGTCATCTTCCCCCCAAGCTGTCCAACAAGAGGGGCAGCACTTCTCCCCACAAAGCCCAGAATACCAAGCACCAATATCAGGATCAGACACCAAAGAAATAAGTCCAGAACTTTTGCCGAGCAGACTGAAATTTCTGTTGTTGTTGTACCTATTTTTTTTTGTATTATTAATTTTACCATTACTATTTTGTTATCCCTATTTTTACCCTCTTCACTTTTTCTCCTTTTCATGTGCTATAATCCATTGTTCTCTCTCTCTCAAATACCCTTTCCGCCCCTTCTCATCCACTCTCTTCCCCTGTCTTTGCTTCCCCCTCCTATCCTTCCCCAACCTGATGCCACATTACCTCTCCCTCCTGCACATTCACCACCCACTGACTATCCTACAGAACCAACTGTACATAACCCTAGTCACCGGCAATCCCCGACACAAGCACCCCCACTACTATAGCAGAAATACACCCAAACACACAAAAGGGCCACAAAACCCAGAAGCCCCATAATTCTTCCCCCACTCACCCACCCTCTTTTTCTACTACTCCTTTTAGTGCCACCTTTACCATTACCCAAGTTTCTATCTCTAGCCAAACAACCATTAGCCTCAACTCCCACTGTTTATAGATATTATCACCAAGGGGTTTTCTATATGATATGTAAACACTATTTGGCACTAAATCTGTCATTTTGTTATTGCTAATTTATACCTCCAGACCAGGGACAGAAATAGCACATCAACCTAGCTAACAACCAAGTCAGTCACAACACAAAAATTAAATCAAGGGAAAGAAAACAGACAATTAAAACCACCAACCAGCCAATCAAGAACATAGTTGCAGAGCAGCAATTAGAACAATGAGGAGAATAAGAAGTGAAGGAAACAACACTCCTCAAAAAAACAATTTAATAGAGGATTTAGTAGGAAATTTAGAAAGTGAATACCCAGTTCCTGACCCCAACAAAACAATGGTAAGTGAGCTCAGTGAAGCCAACAAAAAAATCTCCCAAAGAGGAAATCATGGAAGACATCACTGAGAAACTCATGCAGAAGCTACAAGACACAGTTAAGCAGAATGTACAAGGTGCACTCAAGAAATTTCAAGATACCACAAATAAAAACTTTGAGAAAACATAGAAACAACTAAATGAACTCAGAGATGACTTCAACAAACACCAAAGTGAAACAAAGGAGACTATACAAAAAGAGATATATGAAATAAATAAGACACACAAGATATAAAAGAGAAGTTGAACAAAGATATGGAAAACCTCAGAAAAAAGAAATCCTGGAAATAAAAGGTCCCTTTAGTCAAATAAAAAGCACAGTGGAAGACCACTCCAGCAGACTAGAACAAGCGGAAGACAGACTCTCAGTGCTCAAAGATAAAATACATTTTAAAGAAGAAACAGAAGAATGCTTAGTCAAACAACTCAAGAGCAGTGAATGGAATATGAAAGAACTCAGAGACTCCATCAAAAGACCAAACCTAAGGATCATGGGCATTGAAGAAGGAGAAGATGTGCAAGCCAAAGGGATACATAATATATTCAACAAAATAATAACAGAAAAATTTTCTAAATCTTGAGAAAGAATTGCCTATGCAGTTACAGGAAGCCTCCAATACACAAAATAGACTTGACCAAAATAGAACATCTTCACAGCATATAATTATTACAACAACTAGCACAGAGAACAGAGAAAAAATATTGAAGAATGTAAGAGAGAAAAAACAGACTTGTAAAGGTAATCACATCAAAATAACAGCAGATTTCTCAACAGAAATCTTAAAAGCAAGAAGGGCAAGGAGTGAGGTATTACGAATACTGAAAGAAAAATATTTCAGTCCTATGATATTCTACTCAGCAAAACTATCATTCAAAATTGACAAAGAAATAAAAGTCATCCATGATAAACAGAAACTAAAACAACAGATGACCACCAAGCCACCACTACAGAAGATTGTACAAGGAATTCTGTACACAGAAGATGAAAGCAAGCAAAACCACAAGAGGACAGGAAATATTAAACTGCAGGAAAAGAAAAGACAAGAAATCAGAGAGTAGCACTGATTCAGCTGCACACACTCAAATCCTTAAACAGCAAAAACAACTAAATGGCAGAAATCACCACATACCTATCGATATTAACACTGAATGTCAAGGGATTTAACTCCCCCATCAAAAGATACCACTTGGCAAACTGGATTAAAAAGGAAGATTCTTTTTAATCAAACAATCTGTTGTTTAAAAAAAGACCCACCTTATTGACAGAAATAAACACTGGCTTAGCATGAAAGGCTGGAAGAAGGTTTACCAAGCTAATGGCCCCTGAAAACAGGCAGAAGTAGCAATACTTGTATAAGACAGAATAGACTTCAAATTTACATTAGTCAAATGAGACAAGGTCACTTCATACTAATAAAAGAGGCAATACATCAAAAAGAAATAACAATTATCAACCTATATGCACCCAATCTCAGTGTACCCAACTTCATCAAACATACATTAAAGGACTTAAAAGCACCTATAGACTTCAACAAAGTGGTAGTGGGAGACTTTAATACCTTTCTATCACCAATAGATAGATCATGCAGACAAAAAAATCACAAAGAAATCCTAGAACTAAATGGCACCATAAATCAAATGGACCTAACTGATGTCTACAGAATATTCCATCCTGCAACAGCACAATATATATCCTTCTTAGCAGCCCATGGAAATTTCTCCAAAATTGACCACATCTTAGAGCACAAAGCAAGTCTTAACAAATATAAGAAAAATATAAGAAAACCTGCATAACTATCAATCACAATGCAACAAAACTTGAACTCAACATCAAAAGCAGCAGCACAAAATGTGCAAACAATTGGAAGTTAAACAACACATTGTTCAATGATCAGTGGGTAATATAAGAAATAACAATAGGAAACTAAAAGGTGCCTGGAATTTAATGAAAATGAAAACACAACTTATCAGAACCTATGGGACACCAGTCCTAAGAGGAAAGTTTAAAGCCATGAGTGCATATATTAAACACACAGAAAGATTTCAAATAAGTGACCTAATGCTGCATCTCAAACTCCTAGAGAAACAAAAACAAGCTAAATCCAAAATAAGCAGAAGCAGAGAAAAACAAAAATAAGGGTCAAAATTAATTAAATAAAGTCGAAAAAGCCCATACAGAGAATCAATGAAACAAAAAGCATTAAAAAAAAAAAAGATTGAAAAGCCCCTAGCAAATCTGACTAAAATGAGGAGGGAAAGGACTGAAATTAGTAAAATCAGAAATGAAAAAGGGGAGATAACAACAAATACCAAGGAAAACCTGGGAATCATCAGAGACTACTTTGAGAATCTATATTCAGATAAATTGGAAACTACTGAGGAAATGGACAAATTTCTAGATACTTATGATCACCAAAAACTGAATGAAGAGAATATTAACCACTTAAACAGATCTGTAACACAAAATGAAACTGAAGCAGCAATAAAAAGTCTCCCAAAAAAGAAAAGTACAGGACCTGGCAGATTCTCTGCTGAGTTCTATCAGACCTTTAAAGAAGAACTAATACCAACTCTCTTTAAACTTTTCCATGAAACAGAAAGGGAAGGAACACTGCCTAACTCATTTTATGAAGCCAGAACTATACTCATCCAAAAACTGGACAAAACACATCCAAAATGGAGAACTATAGGCCAATCTCCTTAATGAACACTGATGCAAAAATCCTCAATAAGTTAACAGCAAACCAAATTCAACACTATATCAGAAAGATTGTTCACCATCATGACCATGTCAGCTTCATCCCAGGCATGCAGGGTTGATTCAACATATGCAAATCATTAAATGTAATATAGCACATTAATAGAAGCAAAGACAAAAACCACTTGATAATCTCAATAGAGGCAAAAAAGCCTTTGATAATATCCAACACGACTTCATGATAAAAGTTCTAAGATAACTAGGAATAGAAGGAATGTGCCTCAACATTATAAAAACTATATATGACAAACCTATAGCCAACATCATACTTAATGGAGAAAAAATGGAAACCATTTCCCCTAAAGTAAGCAATGAGACAAGGGTGCTCACTATCCCCACTCCTATTCAACGTAGTTTGGAATTCTAGCCAGAACAACTAGGAAAGAAGAAGAGATAAAAGGAATACAAATAGATAAACAAGTAGTCAAAAAATCACTACTCGTAGACATGATCTTACACCTTAAAGACCCAAAAAACTCCACCCCAAATCTCCTAGACACCATAAACAGCTTCAGCAAAGTAGCAGTATATAAAATTAACTTACAAAAAGCAGTAGCATTTTTATGCACCAATAATGAGCAGATTGAGAAAGACTATAGGAAAATAATTCCATTTACAATAGCCTCAAAAAAAAAAAAAAAAGAAACACCTAGGAGTAAACTTAACAAAGGATGTAAATGACCTCTACAAGGAGAACTACAAACCTCTGAAGAAAGAGATGGAAGAAGACTACAGAAGGTAGAAAGATCTCCTGTGCTCATGGATTGGTAGAATCAACATAGTATAAATGGCTATACTACCAAAAGCAATCTATATGTTCAACACAATTACCATCAAAATCCCAGTAACATTCATCATGAAATTGTGGTACATATACATAGTGGAATATTACTTAGCCATAAGGAATAACAACATGTGGTTTGAAGGTAAATGGATACAATTGGAAGACATCATGTTAAGTGAAGTTAGCCAGGATCAGAAACACAAAAGCTGCATGTTTTCTCTCATACATGGAAGATAGATCCAAAGATAAACACATATACAAAAACAAGCATGATCATATGCACACTCAGATGTAGAACACATTTGTAACAGTGGAATTACTCTATAGAATTCAGGGAAAGAGGGAAAGGAAAACAGAATGATAGAACACCAGTAATATCGCATACCATAAGATGTAAAGGTAGAGGATATAGGGATGTATACTGAAAACTGTTGAAAAACGGGGGCTGGCTTTTCAACAAAAACTGCTGGGAAAACTGGTTAGCAGTCTGCAAAAAACTGAAACTAGATCCATATTTATCACCATATACCAATATTAACTCAAAATGGATCAAGGATCTTAATATCAGACCCCAAACTCTAAAGTTGGTAAAGGAAAGAGTAGGAAATACTCTGGAACTAATAGGTATAGGCAAGGACTTTCTCAGTGGAACCCCAGCAACTCAGCAACTAAGAGATAGCGTAGATAAATGGGACTTCATAAAACTAAAAAGCTTCTGCTCAACAAAAGAAATGGTCTCTAAACTGAAGAGACCACCCACAGAGTGGGAGAAAATATTTGCCAGCTACACATCAGACAAAGGACTGATAACCAGAATACATAGGCAACTCAAAAAACTAAGTTCTCCAAAATTAATGAAGCAATAAAGAAAAGGGCAAGCAAACTAAACTTTCTCAAAAGAAGAAATTCAAATGGCCAAAAAACACATGAAAAAATGCTCACCATCTCTAGCCATAAAGGAAATGCAAATTAAAACCACACTAAGATTCCACCTCACCCCTGTTAGAATAGCCATCATTAGCAACACCACTAAAAACAGGTGTTGGCAAGGATGCGGGGAAAAAGGAACCCTCTTACCCTGCTGGTAGAATGCAAACTAGTACAACCACTAGTACAACCAAAAAATTTGGAGGCTTCTTAAAACTCTAAACATAGATCTGCCATATGATCCAGCAATACCACTCTTGGGGATATACCCAAAAGAATGTGACACAGGTTACTCTAGAGTCACTTGCACATCCATGTTTATTGTAGCACTATTCACAATAGCAAAGTTATGGAAACAGCCAAGATGCCCCACTACTGATGAATGGATTAAGAATATGTGGTATTTATATACAATGGAATTTTAAGCAGCCATGAAGAAGAATGAAATCTTATCATTTGCAAGTAAATGGATGGAACTGGAGAACATCATTCTGAGCGAGTTTGGCCAGGCCCAGAAGATCAAAGATTGTATGTTCTCCCTCATATGTGGACATTAGATCAAGGGCAAACACAACAAGGGGATTAGACTTTGATCAAATGATAAAGCAAGAGCACACAAGGGAGGTATGAGGATAGGTAAGACACCTAAAAAAGCTGGATAGCAAGTGTTGCCCTCAACACAGAGAAACTAAAGCAGATACTTTAAAGCAACTGAGGCCAATAGGAGAAAGGGGACCAGGAACTAGAGAAAAGGTTAGTTCAAGAAGAATTAACTTAGAAGGTAACACACATGCACAGGAAATTAATGTGAGTCAACTCCCTGTATAGCCATCCTTATCTCAACTAGCAAAAACCCTTGGTTCTTCCTATTACTGCTTATACTCTCTCTACAACAAAATTAGAGATAAGGGCCAAATAGTTTCTGCCGGGTAGTGAGGGGGTGGGGGGGAAAGGAGGGGGGCAGGGTAGGTAAGGGAGGGGGACAGGGTAGGTAAGGGAGGGGGTGGGGGGAAGGGGGAGAAATGACTCAAACATTGTATGCACATATGAATAAAAGAAAAAAAAAGAAAAAAAAACAAATGAAGAATATCATACCTAAAAAAAAAGAAAGAAAGAAAAACGGGTCTGGGAAGTAAAGGAGTAAGGGAGAGGATTCAAAGGAATTAAACAGACTAAAGTAAATCACACTTATAGTAGGCATACATTAAGACACAACTTTGAATGTCAGCTTAATATTAGTAATAGAAATCAGGGCTGTAAAATAGGCACAATGTGTGCAGGGGGGAAGTACTAGTGGGAGGGTAGAGGGTGAAGGAAGGAGATTAAGGTGACAGTACACGGTTGATGGGCTTCAAAATCCTATATGAGACAGAACTAAGAAATCTCTTGCAATTGGTTTAAGTGGGGTGGGAAGGGCACTGAGGGGGAAAGACGATGGGGGCAATGTAAATAATGTACAATAGAAGTCTAATGGGAACGGTCACTACGAATCCCCCCGTAATGAATATATCCTAATAAAAATTTATAATAAAAAAATCCCAATGACATTCATCACAGAGATTTAAAAATCTACCCTAAAGTTCATTTGGAAACACAAAAGACCATGAATAGCCAAGGAAACACTCAGCAAAAAGAACAACATTAGAGGTATCACAAGACCAGACTTCAAACTACTAGAGCCATAGCAACAAAAACAGCATGGTACTGGCACAAAAACAGATACAAAGACCAGTGGAACAGAACAAAGGACCCAGATATGAATCTATACAACTAAGCTCAACTAATCTTTGAAAAAGGAGCCAAAAACATACAATGGAGAAAAGACAGCCTCTCAACAAATGGTGCTGGGAAAAGTGGTTATCAGCCTGCAGAAAACTGAAACTAGATCCATGCCTGTCACTGTGTACTAGTATCAACTCAAAGTGGATTAAGGACCTTAATATCAGAACTGAAACCTTCAAACTAGGACAGGAAAGAGCAGGGATATTCACTGGGAGCAATAGGTATAGGCAAGAATTTCTCAGTAGAACTGAAGCAGCACAGCAACTAAGAGAAAGTATTGACAAATGGAACTATGTGAAATTTAAAAGCTTCTATACAACAAAAAAAGTGGAATCTAAGTTGAAGAGACCACCCACAGGGTGGGAAAAAAATCTTTGCCAGCTATACATCAAACAAGGGACCGATAAGCAGAATGTATAGGGAGCTCAAAAAACTAAACTCCCTAAAAATCAATGACCCAATAAAGAAATGACCAACTGAACTAAACAGAACTTTTTCAAAGGAAGAAATGCAAATGGATAAAAAACACATGAAAAAGTCCTCACCATCCCTGGCCATAAAGGAAATGCAAATCAAAACCACACTAAGATTCCACCTCACCCCTGTTAGAATAGCTAACCATCAAGAACACAAACAACAAATGTTGGTGAGGATGCAGGGAAAAAGGAACCCTCATACACTGCTGGTGGGAACGTAAGCTAGTACAACCACTATGGAAAACAATATGGAGACTCCTTAAAAATCTAAACAGATCTGCCATTGATCCAGCAATCCCACTCCTGTGGATATACCTAAAGGAATGTGAGTCAGGTTACTCCAGAGGCACCTGCACACCCGTGTTTACTGCAGTACTATTCACAATAGCTAAGCTATGGAAAGAGCCAAGATGCCCCACTACTGATGAATGGATTAAGAAAATGTGGTATTTATACACAATGGAATTTTATTCAGCCACAAAGGAGAATGAAATATTGACATTTGCAGGTAAATGGATGGAACTGGAGAATATCATCCTCAGCAAAATTAGTCAGGCTCAGAAGGCCAAAAATCACATAGTTTTCCTCATATATGGATTATAGACCTAAAACAAATGCAGTAATATTACTGGACACAGATTATACACTAAGGGGAGACTGCACATGGGAGAGATAGGGAAAAGGAAGGAAACCATAACTTGAATGTGGTTGATGTGCTCACTGTACAGTAATCTCAAACTGGCTGAGGCCACTATGGGAAGGGGACCAGGAAGTAGTGAAGAGGTCTGGCAGAGATGAACCAATGTGCATTACACATGTGCATGGAAACCACACAAGGAATCTCCATGTATACCTAACTTTATCTCAAACTAGCAAAAATGCCATGTTTTTCTTATTATCTTTTATGATTTTATTTCTACAAAATCAGAGTACAAGACGACATAATAGGTTCTGCCTCCCTTGGAGGCAGGGGAGAGGGTGGAGGTGGCCCAAATAATGTATACGCATGTAAGTAGATGCAAAAATGATAAAATAAAGTAATAAAAAAATCATAGCAGCGATTCCAACAATATGACACATTCCCTGTTTTCAACTTATTACTTTGCAATCCACACAGCCACAAGCCTACTATCCTGCTGTAAAGAAAAATCTTAAATTTCTGTACCAAATGTTAGGAAAAACACTGCTCACAAAGAAAGCTCACGAGAAAAGTCTCTCCGCCTAGAGCAAAGTTTAATGGCAGGCCCAAACTGCCAGGCTGGCTAGGGGAAAGATGACACAACAGCAAACCTGGGCCAGATGTGGCTTTTATAGAAGGGGGAGGTTAAGGAAGTTAGCACATGTGTAGTAGTCTCTGGTAGGGGTGGGGCTGTCTTAGACCTTGGGAGTTTGTCCTTGGGAGTTTCTCAAGTGAGGTCTGAGGGTAAAATGGCTGCTGATTTAGAAATGGCGACATTATTGTTCTATCACACCTTACCTCAAGAACAAATGGATATTTAAAAATTATAAATGTTAGGACTGGAGGAGTGGCTCAAGTGGTAGAGTGTGTGATTATCAAGTCTGAGGCCCTGAGTTCAAACCCCAGTACCATAAAAAAAAAAAAAAGACCACAATAAAAATTACAAATGTTATCCCAAACTTATTTAGCATACACCAAAGGTGGCTTCATCTGGAAATTAATTTCATTAGATTACAAACGATTGATATTTTAAAATACACAATTATCAAATATAACTCAAGCATGTCATTGCTGTGAAATTTTTGTCACCAAAGGGCCTGGAAGACCTAATTACCATTATTTGGATATAAGTAAAAAAAAAGAGAAAAAAGAAAATAAACTCCTACAGTAGTTATTTCATGTATTACAGATTGGGCATATGCAATATTTAGTAATGTTTAGCAAAGGCTATAAATCTTCATCTAATTTATATGTAACTTAATATATAAGATACTTCTCAAAAATTCTGTTAAAGAACATGCTAAATCATGGCTGATGCTATTGATGCACGGATGACACGCGCAGGAATTTTAGATGCTCAGGGTTCTTGAGCCTGCTCTGAGAATGAAAGCACAGGCAGACTCCAACAGCAGAGGTCGGAAAGATTTTATTTGTAGAGAATTTAGTTGGAGAAAAGAGAAGAGAAAGACTGCATATTGGAGAATGCAGGGGGACCCGGAAACCGGTGATCCCCTGGGCCAGGGTGGGGAGTGGGGTTTTATAGCCTATTTGCATTGCCTGAGGGTGGAGATGCCTTTCAAATGTAAACAGGCATTTCCTAGGGAGGAGAAGTGTCTCCTTGACCACTTATCGCCCTTTTGGGACTTCCTGCTGTCTGTCCTTCAGTCCTTCATTCCCCCCTCTCAATGGTAGCCCTAACTGCTGTTAGGGATTGGGATGACGAAGTCTGTTCAGTAACTGCTTCCTGCTGACAGGGGGCGATGAAGGGGCCCGCAGCATCAGGGCTGACCACGAGAGGGGTTGTCAAGGGGACCACGGTAGTAGGTCATTTTTATCTCCACCAGAGGCATTTATAGTTTGATGGATTTTAGGCGAGAAGAAACAAACTTGACAAGTAAGTTTAAAATGCAAGGCCCAGACACAAGCAAGAGGACAAGGGCCCCAGAAAGGGTAGGAACCAAGTCCTGGAGGGGAGCCAGGATTTTATTTGTTCCCGTACCTGAGTAGAAACCTGAGTTTTAAGAGATTGCTTCCGGAGCCATTTAGCTTGTTGGAGAATGTAATCTGCAGGTTCCTCTACAATACCTGAAGTGTTTATATGTGTGTAACAGGAGGTATTGGCAATGGCACATACCCCGCCTTGTTTAGCCAAAAGAAAATCTAGAGCCAGGCGGTGGTCCATTACCATACAGGCCAGGGACTACAAAGACCTTTGCATGTCCTTAATGGCAAGGCCTACCTGGTCTGAGGTGTCCTCTACCACTTTGGTTAGGTTTTTTGCAGTTACATGATTAGCAATCACCCCATAGCTGATTCCAGCAAGGGCTGCAACTAATGCAGTTATCCCTAAAACTATTAAAGTAACCTCCCTTTTATTTCTATGGCAAGCTGTTTCTGTTGTAGTTAGCATTTTTCTTTTTTTTCAAATGGCTGCATGAGCATGCAGGATCAGGAAGGCTACTTAGAATCTGTATAGATGTTGACTCTCTGTTTTTTTGACAGTCTTAGGTCTTTTGTTAGGGCCACTAATTTTGCCATTTGAGCACTTGTATTAATTAGGAAGAACAGGACCTGATTTGAGAATGCCAAATTCTGTCTGCAAACCCTGCATGTCTGACACTATTCTTGACAAAGGAACTGTCATCAGTGTATAATTTTAGATATGGGTTTTTTAAGGGCTGATCAGTTAAGTCAGGTCGGGCAGCATAATTTTTTATAAGTACCTCCTCACACGAGTGTTTAGGATTTTCCTCTGCCTCTGGTAAAAGGGATGCAGGATTTAGGCTCTGACAGGTCCTTAAAGCTATTTTTGTCCCTCCCAGAAGCTGGGCCTGATATTTAAGTAGACAGCTGTCAGATAGCCAAAGTTCTCCTTTTGAGTTTAAAATTTCCCCTAGGTCGTGTGGGGTATAAACTGTTAGAGGGCGGTTTAGGATAAGTTTCTGAGCTTCAAGCACTAGAAGGCTTACTGCGGCCATTGCTCCTCGGGTTTGGACTTTGCCCTGGGGGAGCCTCTCGGAGAGCAGATCAGAGCCTCCTGCTGCTTATCCTTTCTCTTTTCCCTTTCCAGGTCCTTCCTTTCTTTTTTTAAGTCCCTGTTATAGTATACAGATGTGGCTACACGGACCAATTGGTCCAGATCTCTGCTCCCTTCAGCCACCAATTTCTGAAGCTTTTTACGGATATCTGGTGCTGACTGTGTTAGGAATTTATCTTTTAGGACGATTTCCTCTTCCTGTGACTCTGGTATAATGTTGGTATGCTTTTGTAAAGCATCCTTAAGTCTCTGTAGGAAAGCTACTGGAGTTTCTAAGGGTCCTTGCTGTACAGCTGTGACTTGGGAGTAATTAAGAGGTTTTACCTTGGCTCTCCTTAGTCCCTGGAGAATGCAGTGGATGAAATGATTACGACTCCATTCATCCTTGTCATTTTCAGGGTCCCACTTAGGGTCATACCTAGGCACTGCCTGATCTCCTGTTGGAATTGGGAATCAATCGAGGCTCCCTTCTAGGTATCCAATGTCTTTGTCTTTCTTCTCCCTCCCCCTCCTCCTCCTGTGAGGGCCCAGTAGGAGACAGGCCTGTAGGGCTGCTTTTATCTAAATGATAATTGTCTCCAGCTGTGACTGCCTGGTCTAGAACCCGCTGTTTTCCAGAGAAGTGAGGGTCTGCTATAGCAATAGCATTACATCTTTCCAGCTCAGTTTAAAGTTTTGGCTGACTTCTCTAAATGCCTGGATGTACTGATCTGGATTTTCTGTGTAATTTCCTAAATCCTTTTTTATTTCTTTAAGTTCACTCACTCTAAAAGGAACATGAGCTCTGTCCCCTCCGGGAATTAACTGGAGGGGTAGAGTCCTGTGGGACAGCGTCTAGTGTGTGAGGTGGCTGGGTAACGGGAAGAGGGGGAGCTGATGGAGCATTAGATGGGTTTTTTTTGCTCAAGGGAGTTTGGAGGCTTTTTGCAAAGGGTTACCATGGTCTGAGTATCTAGCCTGCATAGCCATTCTGGGTGGTCTGTTAGGAAAAAGAACAACTGAATGTATAGAAGGTCCATTTTTCCTCCTTTTTACAGAACATATCTAATTGAAGAATGGTATTATAAGTAATGCTGCCTCCTTCTGGCCATCTTTCCTCATCTCCCAGAGTGTACTGTGGCCAAGCCTGGGTGCAGTAAAACTTGAGTTGCTTTTGCTGAAGACTTTCTGGGTCAAGATCTTTCCAATGTTTTAATAAGCAGGCAAGGGGGGATCCTTCCTGGATCCTTGAGGCTTGATTTCCCATCTAAAAAGGGAAACAAGGGACAATTGGTCACCTTAACAGAGGTTTCTCCTTTTATCTAAGCATCCCCAGATGAGGAGAAACTCTAGTGGGAGAGGGCGTCCCGCTCGCCCTTGCTCCTTCCACTGCCACTCGTGGGTAGAGTCGTGGAGGATTTACAGATAGATATCTCAGTTGCACCCACCCCCTGAGATGATCTTTAACCAATCTCTCTTCTATTTTGACTTGCCTGTTTGCCCTGCGACCCAAGTAGGCCTAGTTCTCCTCTATCAGCTGAAGGCTTGTAATTAAAAAAAATAACTCTATCAAAGTAACCAAGAGGGCTTGCATGGCCAGAAGGAGGACCCCTTTAGAGGCATGGATGGGGACTCTTGATGAAGTAGATTTTTGTTCCCCTATATATCCTGTGAGGCATATATGCTTTCTATGAAAGGAGAGAGAGCATCTGGAGGCTTTTGCTCTGGTAAGGGGTGAAAAAAAAAAAAAAAACAAAACCGGAGACCTGAGGTTTTTGCCTTTTAACTGTTTTTTTTTTTCCTTTCCCTGAGGGCAGGCTGTGGAACCTGTTTAACCAGTTAATCTGATGCTTGACAAAGACAGTCAAGCCTAAATTGGAGACTAGCACTTTCTGATGCCTGTAGTGATTTTCCCAAACTCCCTGAAGAAAGAAGCTCACTGCTATTTACAGCAAAGGCGGGGAGGGGGACACTCATCCTGAACTGCCTGGGAAAGGGGAAGGAGAGGCTGAGGGTTGGGGAAAAAGAGAGTTTCCAGGCTCAATGCATGAGGGATTATTGATCATCCCTGCTGTCCAGGTCGATCCTGCCCAAAGGCAGTACTGGAGCACTGGAAGCAAGAGGTGACCTCCACTCTCGGGCCACAGAAACCATGAAGAAAGCATGAGAGATCTGATTGTCTGTTTGCCACTGACATGGCTGGAGAGGTCCAGGACTTAGTCACCTTTGGAGCCTCAGGGTGTGTCAGGAAGTTGCATCTCTAGCCTTTGGGTGATACCAGGGAGTGCCCCGGCCAGAACACCTTGTGGCTTGAAGACAAACTTTCCTTCCACCGGCTGTTTTCGGACCTCCCCTTAAGCTGGTCAGATCTTGAAAGAGAGTGTTAGCGTTTAAGGAGAGGAAAAAAGAAAAAGCCTTGGTGCACTGAAGTCGAGTTCTGCCCACGTAGCATTGGCAGTGCAGTACAAACCCCTGCCCGGCCTCTGAGTTTCCTCAGATTGCCTGCCATACAGCTGTAGTGGGCTCGGACCTTTTCCTCAGTTTCCCAAGGAAGAAACCCTCCTTAACAAGACAGAGAGAGAGGGAGAAAAGGTTGACCTGAGAGTTCCACCGTAGCTAGGCCGTGGTGGGGGGTCTCTGCTGGAAAACAGACTCCATCGGAGTGCCGGATGCTCACAGTCACATTCCTAGGCAGTCTTTCCCAGTTTGGCACAACCTATACCGACCTCAGGTGAAGGCTGGTCCCTTCGTGCATCACCAAATATGATGCACGGATGACACACGCAGGAATTTTAGATGCTCAGGGTTCTTGAGCCTGCTCTGAGAATGAAAGCACAGGCAGACTCCAACAGCAGAGGTCGGAAAGATTTTATTTGTAGAGAATTTAGTTGGAGAAAAGAGAAGAGAAAGACTGCATATTGGAGAATGCAGGGGGACCCGGAAACCGGTGAGCCCCTAGGCCAGGGTGGGGAGTGGGGTTTTATAGCCTATTTGCATTGCCTGAGGGTGGAGATGGCTTTCAAATGTAAACAGGCATTTTTTAGGGAGGAGAAGTGTCTCCTTGACCACTTATCGCCCTTTTGGGACTTCCTGCTGTCTGTCCTTCAGTCCTTCACTATGATAAGATATATATATATATATACATATATATATATATATATTAATTTCTGAATGATAACACATACAAAAACATCATTCCAACAAAAGTATTTTGGAAGCATTGATAATCTAGTTAAAACAGTATAGAGCAAGCAATTAAATACAAAAAGTATTCCATTCAATTTTTCTGTGTGCTGTTACAGAAGTGTGAAGGCTAGATATAAATTCTACTTTACTGGTTTACATGTTGTTTATGGCATGGTCTTTAACTGCCTAATAGATAATTCCCCATCATGTACCCTCCACACTTTGCATGCATTGAAAAGATGCTGGTATTGTACCCAACATAGCATCACTTTTTCTGCTACTCTGAAATTACAAGTTGAAGAAGAGTGAGATATTGTTTTTAATCCAGAACAGCAAGAAACACCGAAACTACTGGATGATAATCCATAGCAACCTCAGAGCCTTGAGGAGGGTAGGAGTAAAATAATGCTGATGCATCTGCATGTGAAAGCCACAAACAGCAGGTGGGGAGTAGGAAGAGGAACACAGTGCTGCCTTCTTTGTCTGAAGTCTACAGACTCTGGGAAAAGCTACTGAGTCTGAAAGTCTGCAAGCAGAATCCCAGATGGCCAGCGGGCAGAAATTATTCCTGTCCTATCCACAAGAGCCCCAGAGAAGTGAAAAGTAAAACTAAAATCAACAAAAGAAAGTGAAACTCAAAACAATACAATACACATATAAAATGGAAAAAAATCAAAGGCCCAAATTTTTGGAGGAAAATGTAGCAATTGTGAAGATACAAGTGGAAAACCTTTCAATATATGTGGATATAGATACATACACACATAGACTATATATTTATATATGTGTTTATTCATTTATTGTCTTTTCCCTTCATCTTACTATATTCAGTTCATGCCTCCTTCTTTTCTCCCTAACTCAAAAGAGACAAAATAGCCAGGCAAGACTGGTTTTACTCTGCCTTTGAGGTAGGAATGCACTTTCTAAAAAAATGTTCTGATAAAACTTGTTTCTAAGTACATATTGGATCCTCCACTGAGTTTGTTATAAAAGGACATAAGCTGACCAGCCTACCACAATCACAAAATACATTGAATAAAACAAAAAAGCCTCTCCTGTGAGTTTGTGTGAAAACACTTAATACAATTATATAAATAACATACAAATAGGACCTGCCAAAAATGTTAAAGATTTAGCTATGTTAGATAATAAATAATTTAGAAATTGTCTAACATGACTCTTCTTTAAACTAAGACAAGTGAGAAGCAAAAAAGAAATGGCTCCTTCAAAGTGACCCATTTGGCAAAGAGCAAAGCCAGGATTCTCAAGTTTGTCTTTCTTCTAACTATTCTATAGAAGGCACTGCCCACTGTAATTCCCCCAAATATAAAATTATGTTTCCCATTTATTGTTTCTAAGACATACAAGGGTTCTCATTAGCTAAGCATTCACTGTATAAAACACTGAATCCACTGAGCTGTGTAAGGAGGAAAAAGTCACCTTTACATGAAAATATTCTCTGACTGTTAACTTGTAAAATTAATACCCTACTCCTCCTCTTATACCATAAAGATTCACTCTTCTTTATTCCTTGGTCTCTGACTGGTTATTGGATGGTATAATCAGGTGCAAAGTAGACAACAATCCTGTTGAAGATCCAGGATCTCACTAACTCTATGCCAGTAATGACAGAACTGATGACACCAATGACGTTGTGAAGGAGACCAGGTAACTTGTGAATATCAACTCAGACACTTCAAGTGAAAAAAAAAAAAAAGTTAATATGAACAGTGTGAGACCTGTGGAAAACTTGATATCCTTCAAATGACTTTTTAAAAGTTTTAGTATTCTTCATGAAATTCTAAATGAACTAAAAAGATGACATATTTATTGTATACCAGTTTAATGACTAAGAATGCAACACAAAAACCACGTGATTCATCCATAGTCATTTGAAGAATCAATGTAGAAATATAATCAAAATGCAAACTCTGTTACATATAAAATAAACTACATTATTTTAATAATGCTGGTTTCATTTTAAGTTAAAAAATTATTTTCTAATCCCTTTGATAGATCTTCACTTGGCTACCTCATAGATTAGTCTGTGCTCTTTAGTCTTCTGACCACTGGTAGACTCCCTTCTGCCCTCTGCATTCTACCTGCAGCACCCAAAATATTTACTTTCCAGAAATCAACTCTTTTTGCTATTAGTATTCTTTTCCTAGACATGCTTATCCCTTTGATAACATATTTTAATAAGATATGTAAAAATTAGGGCACTGCCTGTGAAACTTGGTTCCTAAGAATACAAAGTTCATTAATTTATAAGATGCCCTGGGAATGAGTCATCCTGACAACTACTGGCTAATTAGGTATAAATGATGCAGTTGTAACAGATAAGAAAATAATCACAAAAGTACACCAGGAATTCATACTCTAGCTGCTCCACAAATTTCTAAATCCTTTCCATACTTTAGAAAGATGAAGACTGTAAATCACCATTGATGCATTTTAATAATAATTTGTGCAAAGAAAAAAAAGAAAAGAAATTCTAAAGTATGTATCTATACTCAAGAGAAAGTACTGACATCAAAAGATTTATGGCCATGGAAGTTTGCATAATGAGGGATGGCACAGATGATAGAAAGATAATGTGATATTCATGCATTGAACACTATCACTGAGAAATTATTGTATAATTAGCACAGATTATATGCTTTACAGAAAATATAACACAATTTCTACACCATAATTTCTTGAAGTAGAAAATTTTCTGAGAAGCAAGTCTTCAATATACAATTTATAATGTAATTTATAAGAAGTTACCTTTAAAATTTATGTCATGTAACAGTAGGGAGTATGGTTCCTAGGTAAAAAACAAGTCACAGTAATTATCTATTATCTTTGCTGCTAAAAAATTTCAAATAGCTACTTTTGTATTATGACAAGCTAACAAATCCTAGAGATTTAAAAATGTGAATTAGATTTTTTAAAGTTTATATTTTGAAGCAAACTGTTTCTCCTAAATTCATAATAACAGATGAAAAATAGACCTAAAAATGGTCTAGCCAAACTCAAAAACAAAATAAACATCTTTGAGGATCAAAAATGGAACAGAATCACACAAGGGTGAGTCTACACCCCTGATTCACAAGGGATCTATAAGCAAGAGGTTAGTCTTTAAGGTCAACTCCCAAGGATAATTAATGTCAGGACTACATAGATGGAAAACCTATACAAATCCTGGCATGACTCGCAACTGAAATAATCCAGAAGTTAGTTTGCTACTTAGTGGGATATACACCTAATATTAGTGTATTTCAGGTCTTATTTTGGACCTTAAAGAAGGAAGGCTGACAACACTAAAACCAACAGGGAATATGAGCTTAGCACAAAGGAAGAGAGGAAAAACATACACCCAAACTGAAGAAAACAAGACAAAAAATTTTCCTCTAGAAATAAGCTTGGAAACAAAAATTCCAAAACACAGGAAATCTAATATTCAAAAAGATAATTAAAAAATATAAGAGCTGGGTGCCAGTGGCTCAGGCCTGTAATCCTAGCTACTTGGGAGGCTAAAATCAGGAGGATCACAGTTGGAGGCCAGTCCAGGGAAAAAGTTTGTGAGACTCTATCTCAACCAGTAGTTGAAAGTAGTAGTTCACCCCTAGCATCCCAAACTATGCAGGAGGCTGAGATGAGGAGGTTCACAGTTCCAGGCCAGTCCCAGCAAAAAATAAGTTCATGAGACTTTATCTCCATGAAAAAAGCTGGGCATGGTGGCAAGCACCTGTAGTCCCAGCAACAGTAGGAACCATAATCTAGGAGGATCGTGGTCCACATTGGCCTGGTCAATAAGCAATATCTTATCTCCAAAATAAACAGAATAAAATGTGATGGAGGCACAACTCTAGTGGTAGAGTGCTTGCTTAGCAAATGAAGCCCTGAGTTCAAATCCCTGAACCACCAAAAAAAAAAGAATAAGTAAAATAAAAACTGAAACATGCTGTGAAAATATAGTGAAAAAAATGAATATTTATGATAGATAATAAAGAGAAATGAAAGGAATGACATTTATCAAAATTAATGAAAAGATAAGGAAGAAAGAAAAAGGCAATAGAATGAATTTATTTAAAATATTAGTAAATATATGAAAGTTACATAAAAATGCTGTAAGAGCAGAACATCTGGATTAGTAATATAAAAATCTCTGAGAATAGGCTTTATCAAAAAGCAAAAATTGTCAAAAATCAACCTTTCCTGAACCTGAGAAGTAAGGAGTTGTTTATTATAAACCAAGGTAAATTTTTTCTTGGAAAAATGACAGGATCTCAATAAAAACAGTAATTTTAATGGCATTTTTGGGTTTCCTTATTTTCATGTCCCACACCAGCTCCACGATAGCCTCGAAAACCTCCAGTATGGCAATCATGACAGCTATAGAAGACAGCAGCCTATGCCACCTGAAGGGGCATATCATGTTCTGGGAGCCTCAAAAAGCCTCACCTTGGAGATCTGTTAATATTCCTTTTGATTCTCAGCTCCCTAGAAGAATCTCCTTCACTGAGTATGTCATTATTTGAAAATTCATAAATATGTGGAAATAAAGCAACACACTCCTAAATAATGAATGGATCAGAGAAAAATCACAAAATAATGAAAGGGGGGATCACTACTGATTTTACAGATGAATCTTTTGAATAATTTTTTCCAACAAACTAGGAAACCAAGATGAAATGGACTAATTCTCAGACATGCACTACCAAAATCGGCATAAGATGAACTAGAAAGTGTGAATAGACCTAGACCAATAAAGAAACTGAAGACGTAATTATACAACTCCTCACATTACTCCTTCTGGCTTAGATGTAGTAATTTTCTTTCTTTCAGGCTTTCCTCTTAAGTCTAAAATACCCTGGTCATGAACAACAAACAAACATAAACTCTGAAATGTTGAGAGAAGGCAGGCTGGCTAGAGATCTGAGGATCCCAGAAACAATGCTGCAGTGAATTCCCTGGGTTTTCTCCTTGCCTTCCACAGATCCCAGAGGAGACTCTGGTGGAGCCAGAGGAATCACACTGCCAGAGGGCGTAGACCTAAAAAGCCCCCAAAAGAGCCTGCTCCTTTACACCAAAGGAGTGGGAAAGGGGGGCCTAGCAGAATAGAAAACCCTTTTGATAATCATCAATACCAAAGGAAATACTGTCTTTCTCTACACCATGGTGCCAACAAGAACTCAACTTCTTGTCCTTTCAAAGGACAACAAGACAAGGTAAACTGAGCCTGTGCTCCTCCACCCAAGTTGATATTAGTGAGGCTGAATGGGTAGCTGTGCTCCAACACGTACCAGGAAGCAAAGATGGTGCAAAGCAGTGGGTACTGCTTTCTTATGCTTTCCCTGTCAGGGTAGAGTCAGGAAGGCCCAGCACTGAGACTCTGCCCTACATGGTAGCACCAAACCAGAGTTTGAAGAGGTGGTGCCCCTCTCTTATAGGCACTCTTATAGGTAACTAGAGACATTGTTGAGGGTGGCAATCTTTCAGGTGGAATGTTCCCTTTCATTTCTACTTTTCCCACACCTCCTTGAGCCAGAGGGAAAAACCTGGATCTGGGGTAGAGTAGAGCAGTGACTAGGCCTCATTTGAAGAAATTCAAATGACCTCATATAGCTCTGATTCCATTTTAACTGAAAAAAGAAAGGGAACTCAACAGCATGTGAAAGCAACCACGTCTGCTAGTTTATTTTTTTCAATTCAGAACAACTCAGCTTATGGTGTAAACCTAGGGAAATCCTTTAACTTATGAAAGTAATAAATGAATGGTGCCCTGGGGCCATTTTACTAGGGTATCCACAGCCCTACACGGAGGAAGTTAGGAAGGCTTCAATTCTTGTTCTCCTTGGGTGGTAGCATGGAATATATTTACTCACAAAAATCACTGTAAGAGGTGATTTGGTACAGTTTGAAATGCTGCTGTTAATACATGCCATTTACACCATGGCTTAAGGGACTTGGGTGAGCTGGCTTAGAAACCAAGCATTCTTCATAGCATTGCTGCTTAAGAAAAATGCAATCAAAGCTCCAAGCTATCAACCCATAAACTTTGGGAAAACAATTCATTCTCACGTTGAATATTAATGTATCCATTAATATTGCCTGGCATTAAATGATAATTTACTATCACTTATGTTCTATAAAACTTTTTACTAAAGTCTTGAATGCAGTATGTGTTATTTGTTTCATTTTTAAAATAACAGCCTGAGTGTATATGTGTATCTTTTGTATCCATCTGCCACGTATGAGAGAAAAACATGTGCTCTTTGTCTTTCTGAGCCTGGCTTGCTTCACTTAACATGATATCCTACTGTATCCATTTGCCTTCACACCACATGTCATTATTCCTTATGGGTGAGTAATATTCCATTGTGTATATGTACCACATTTTCTTAATTCATTCATCAGTTGTGGGGCATCTGGGTTGTTTCCAAACCTTGGCTATTGTGAATAGTGCTGCAATGAACATCAGGGTACAGGTGTCTCTATTGTATTTTGATTTCCTTTGGATACATGCCTAGGAGCGGTATCACTGTATCATATGGCAAAACAAGCATGATCATATTCAAACTCATGTGTAGAACATGTTATCAATAGTGAACAACTCTATGGAACTTGGGGAAAGAGGGAAAGGAAAAGAGAATGATAGAGCATCATCGATAACAACATCTGTGAAAGTGGAGGATATAAGGACGTGTACTGAAAGCTGTTGAAAAAGGGGAGGCAGGTGGTAAAGGGGTAAGAGAGAGTAATGGAAGGGATTGAATGGACCGAGTAAAGTATACTCACGGTGGGAGGGTTACATTGTGAAACCCCTTGAACATCAACTTAAATATTAATAACAAAAGACAGGACTGTAAAATAGGTACACTATGGGAGGGTTAGTAGTGGGAGGGGTGAAGGAGGGTGAAAGAGGGTGAAGGAGGGAGAATAAGGTGAGGGTGTAGGAGGGAGAATAAGGTGAGGGTGTATGGTAGATGGACTTCATATACCTATATGAAATATAAGAAAAAAACCTCTTGTAATTGCTTCAAGTGGAGCGGGGAGGGGGTTGAGGAGGAGAGATGATGAGGGCAATGTAACTAATGTACAATATAACCCTAATTGGAATTGTCACTATGAATCCCCCTCCATATACCAAATATATTCTGATGAAAAATTTATTAAAAAAATAACAGTCTTTGCCAGTAAAGATGAACATTTTCCATGCCAACATCTTGGTTAAGACTAGTTCTACACAGAGTTCTAGAAATTGAATTTGCCGACCATAATGTGATCTACCATGTGAATATATAATTAATTTAAACTTATGTAATTACATAGAAAAGGAAAATTGTCCTTTAAATACTTTAAAATGAATATCCAAACTAACTACACTGAAACTTTTAAAAAGTTACATTAAATCTGAAGGAACAGATTTTCCCAAATTGTAGGTTATACATCACAAACATTAATACAGTATTAATTAATACTGTTTATTCAAAATTAAATAAACAATGTGACTTTGAGGTCAAATAATTTTAATTCAACTGTTTAGTTTTCTTCATTAGATAATTACAGGTTTAGAATTGACTCACTAGAGCTTATCATGCTCAAGACTAAGCTGAAGACAAAGTTAGTCATTGATTCTTAGAAAAGCCCAAAAGTGTAGATGTCATTGATTCTACCTGATATAGGAGGCTCTTGAGACTCTGCTAACTTTGTGTTCTTGTCTACAGTTAACAAGTGCTAGCGCCAACCAAGTCATTCTAAGTCCAAGCCCAGGTCTTAACAATCTCTTTCTTTTCTTAATACTTTTATGGTCATTGGCATACCATACAATCCATCTGTGGGAAGTGTTTCATGCAATGTTTTTAGCAATTTTCACCACACTCCAGTTCCACTGCCCCCAAAAGATCCCTTGTGATGATTCCCTGTCATTCTTCATTCTTACTCTACTTGCAGGCAGCTGCTAATCTAGTTGTTATCTCTGTAGGTATTGCTTTTCTGGGCAGGTCATAGAAATGGAACCATTCCTTATGGAGACTTTTTCATTTATCTTCTTTCATTTAGCCTCTTTTGAGGTTCATTAAGGTTGTAGTATATATCACTACTACATTCTTTTTATTGCTGCATCCCTATTAGCTTATATAAGACAAATGATCCTACAATTGAAGAAAAATGAAAATGTTTTACCCTTAGGATCTAAGATTTTCTGACCCTAGGGAAAACATTTGCTTTATGCAACAGTTCTTTCCATTTGTATTTTCACCATTAGAGGCTGGGGACCTTTATCAGTTAATGTGATTTTCCCCCAGAATGTTACTTATTACTTGTCTCAAACCCAGCCTTACAGCACTTCCAGAGTCACAGAGTCATCTGGGTTTAAAACCAAGTGCATGGAGCATACTACTTTTGGATTCTCAAAAGCTCTTGAATGTCTGTAGAATTAAGTCCAAGTTCATTAGGTTGATAAACCCAGACTCCAAGGCATATTATTTGCTCCTTTTCCTCTCAAGCTTCACTACCCCTATTCCTTCATCTGGTTGGACATCTTCAGCTGATCACTACATGTTTAACTCATTTCCTTATGTGTGGTTTTGTCTGTGTGTTTGATTCCAATAGCAATTCTTCCCCTTTTCTCAGGCCCAATTCCAAATCCTCTCACCTGTAGAGATTCAGCTTTGCCTTCTCCAATCCCCTACACTCTTTTCTATTCCCTCTGTTTCTCAACTCTTTAACAATGTCTCACTGTATTACAGTTTTAACATTAGTTTGTCAAAACTTTCTCATGCTTGAAAATTTCATCTTCCCAAAGGAGTGATGCTCCTTTACTCTAGGAATGGTATTTTCTGGTATGAGATACTTGAAGGTATAAGATACTTGAGGAGCTACTTCCCAAATAAGTATTTTATAAATTATAGTGTTCAAGAAAATTCATTGAATAAAAGCTTTTTATATCTCCTACACAACCAGAGAAATGAATACTCAAAGCACTGCTGACTAATGAAACATGAGAAAAGTTCATCCCTACAGTGGAGGTTGTCTGAAGATGGTCCTATCATTCATTGCCAAATATTCTCAGTGCCTTTAGCAAAGTAAGATTCTCAGGTCTGATTTCCCTTTAGCAGAGCTCTCATTTCCTTCCAATCAGAAAACAGTGTTACCCTGGAATAGAACACACACACACACACACACACACACACACACACACACACACACACACAAGAAAAGGTAAATTTCTCCTCCAAGACAGCATGCTAAAATCTTGCTTAAACCTGGTCCTGGAAGTCAAGGAAAGTGATATTTAGTCATTGTACATTAAGAAATGAGATCCCCTTTAGATCTGTATCAGGATTTTTTACTCACTCTTAAACACATTCTTTTTGGTATACACTAGCCTTTCACCAAATTAAAGAAAAACATTTAAAAAGCCAAGAAAACCCTAACTTTCAAACATCAAGAAGTTGTTATATGTGCTCTAAGATACATTGCTTAAATCATGATTACTGTAACAAAAGCTTCTTACTAAGAAAGTCCACTCCATCTTCTACCAGTTTCTTTTTAGGGCTGCAATACTCTCCTGGTCCACCTGCCATCTACTTAGTATCATCTTTTTCTTCTCTTCTCCTAAGTCCTCTCTTTCGTCAATGCCTCTTGCACCATGTTCTCTTCTCTACGTTGTACTAATCATGCACTCATCTATCCATCAAACGTTTACTCAGTGTGTGCTGGGTGCTGTGCCATGTGTGGAAGATTCAGTGGTAAGCAAGACAGCCATAGAACCTGAAGTGGGCACTTGCAACCTGATTCATCTCGCTCCAATTCTTGACCAGTTACTTTCTGAACTGCAGTCTGTGCTTGGCACAGCTGCCTGATTCTTCTGCTAACAGTCTGATTTGGCCTTATGGCCCTTTCTGACTTCTTTGTCTGTGCTTCTCCTCTCATGCTGAGAAAGCCCTAAATACCCATTGACAGAAATTTTACCCCTAAAGACAACTCATTTCTCTCAAGAGCCCTTCTTTCATAAACCTTTTGTTGGCCCTGAGTTCAAGCCTCACTACCACCAAAAAAACCCAGCATGCATTATTGTTTTATTATTATTATTATTATTATTATTATTGCTGAGCATGCTTTTTGTTTGTGGTAACTTGGAATTCAGACATTAGGCATTAGTCCTTCACATTTCCATAAGTCCATCCTATAACCTCAGTGTGACCTGAAGAATTCACTTAAGAAACTTACTTAAGTGAAAAATAAGTGCCTCCCAACACCGGGCCATTTAAGCCGTCTCTATAGGTATTCGTTTTCTGGGCAGGTCATACAAATGGAATCATTCCTCATGTGGACTTTTTCATTTGTATTCTTTCATTTAGCCTGCTTTTGAGATTCATTTCAGTTACAGGCATGAGCCACTGTACTTGGCCATTCTAGTTATCTATTCATGAACTAGTACCAAGCTCTGCCACTTTATATAGATGGTATGTGTTCAGAGGGGATATACAGTCAGGTAGAGAGATAACATTTGCTGTCTGAGAAGAAAGCCTCCCACCCATCTCTCTCCATTTTTTAATTTATCATTTTTATATTCCCTTTTTATTTATTTTTTAGTTTATATCAATTGTAAAAAAGTTCTTACTTTTATATGTCTGTATATATGTAATATATATATTATATATATATATATAATATGCTTTGATCATATTCACCCCCTCTATTACTCTTTCTTATCCCTCCCTATTTGTTACACTTTTAATGGTTTCATTATTCTATTTTCATACATGCACATAAAAGAACTTCAATCATATTCACACCCATACCCTATTTCTAATTTTTCAAAATTCAATTTATACATTTACCTTGCCAGAAGAATTTTATGATCAAGTTCTCGGAAACCCACCAAAGACTTTGAAATTTATTGTTATTAAGTACACAGATTTAGAGTATGCAGTCTTTAATATAGTGTTTTCCCTCCGAGACTACATCATTTTATTAAATCAAGATTTTTGTCTTTTCCTAGTATTTTAAATATGCTTTTGTGTAGATCTTGTACATTTTTATCATACATATTTTATTTTCTATTTTTATTGCTATTATGAATTGAATTTTAATTACATTATATTTTCTAATTGTTATTATTTGTATATGAGGGGTTTTTTTAGCCAGATATCTTGCTTAACATTACTTTTGACTTTATTAGATTTTCAGATCCAATGACATTTCTTTGTTTTTATTCATTTATTCATATGTGCATACATTGTTTGGACCATTTCTCCCCACTGCCCCCCTGTACCCTTCCTCTCTTCCCCATCCCCATTGCTTCCAGGCAGAACCTGTTCAGCCCTTTTCTCCAATTTTGTTGAAAATAAGACATAAGCAATAATAAGAAAGACAAGGCACTTTTGCTAGTTGAGATAAGGATAGCTATACAGAGAGATTCTTAGTATTGCTTCCATGCACAAGTGAATTACAACATGAATTGTTCATCTCTACCTGACCTCTTCACTATTTCCCCTCTGCAGTGGGGACATCAAACACTTTCAAACTTTGGGTTTCCTACCTATCCCCATACCTCCTGTATGTGCTCTCCCCTAAGCATGTGACCCAAGTCCAACAACACTGCTGCATTTGCCCTAGATTTAAACTCTGCATATGAGGGAGAACATAAGATTTTTGGTCTTTTGGCCTGGCTAACCTCACTCAGAATGATGCTCTGCAGTTCCATCCATTTACTTGAGAATAAGATTTCATTCTTCTTCATGGCTGAGTAAAACTCCATTGTGTATAAGTACCTCATTTTCTTAATCCATTCATCCATAGTGAGGCATCTTGGCTGTTTCTATAACATGGCTATTGTGAACAGCGCTGCAATAAACATGGGTGGGCAGGTGCCTCTGGAATAACCTGAGTCACATTCCTTTGGGTATATCCCCAGGAATGGGATTGCTGGATCATATGGCTGATCAATGTTTAGTTTTTAAGAAGCCTCCGTATTGTTTTCCATAGTGGTTGCACTAGATTGCATTCCCACCAGCAGTGTACCAGGGTTCCTTTTTCCCCACATCCTCACCAATACCTGTGTGGTGGTATTTTTGATGATAGCTATTGTAACAGGGGTGAGGTAGAATCTAAGTGTAGTTTTGATTTGCATTTTCTTTATGGCCAGAGATGATGAACAGTTTTCATGTGTTTTTGGCCATTTGAATTTCTTCTTTTGAGACAGTTCTGTTTACTTCAGTTGCCTATTTCTTTATTGGTTCATTGATTTTGGGAGAGTTTAGTTTTTTGAGTTCCCTGTATATTCTGGTTATCAGTCCTTTGTCTGATGTATAGCTGGCAAATATTTTATCCCACTCTGTGAGTGGTCTCTTCAGTTTAGAGACCATGTCTTTTGTTGTGCAGAAGCTTTTTAATTTTATGTATTCCCATTTGTCCATCCTTTCTCTTAATTGCTGAGCTGCTAGTGTTCTATTGATGAAATCCTTACCTATACCTATTACTTCCAGAGTATTCCCTGCTCTTTCCTGTACTAACCTCAGAGTTTCAGGTCTGATATTAAAGTCCTTCATCCTTTTGAGTTGATACTAGTATAGGGTGAAAACATGGGTCTAGTTTTTGCAGATGGATAACCACTTTTCCCAGCAACATTTGTTTAAGAGGCAGTCTTTTCTCCATTGTATGTTTTTGGCGCCTTGTCAAAAATAAGGTGGGCATAGTTGTGTGGATTCATATCTGGGTACTCTATGCTATTTCACTGGTCTTCATGTCTATTTTTGTGCCAGTACGATGCTGTTTTCATTGCTATTGCTTTGTAGTATAGTTTGAAGTTGGGTATTGTGATACCTCCAGCATTGCTCTTTTTGCTGAGTATTGCCTTGGCTATTCACAGACTCTTGTGTTTCCAAATGAATTTTAGGGTAGATTTTTCAATCTTTGTGATGAATGTTATTGGGATTTTGATGGGAATTGCATTAAACATATAGATTGCTTTTGGTAGTATAGCCATTTTTACTATGTTGATTCTACCAATCCATGAGCACGGGAGATTTTTCCACCTTCTGTAGTCTTCCTCAATCTCTTTCTTCAGGGGTTTGTAGTTCTCCTTGTAGAGATCATTTACATCCTTTGTTAGTTCGCTCTTAGGTATTTGATTATTTTGAAGCTATTGTAAATGGAATTGTTTCCATATATTCTTTCTCAATTTGTTCGTTGCTGGTGTATCAAAAGGCTAATTTTTTTGTAAGTTGATTTTGAATCCTGCCACCTTGCTGTAGCTATTGATGGTGTCTAGGAGCTTTTGGGTAGAGTTTTTTCTGTCTTTAAGATATAGGACCATGTCATCTGCAAATAGGGATATTTTGACAGTTTCTTTACCTATTTGTATTCCTTTTATTCCTTCTTCTTGCCTAATTGCTCTGGCTAGGAATTCCAGCACTATGTTGATAAGGAATGGGGATAGTGGGCACCCTTGTCTCATTCCTGATTTTAGGGGAAATGGTCTCTGTTTTTCACCTCATTAAGTATGAGGTTGGCTGTAAATCTGTCACATATAACCTTAACAATGTTGAGGTACTTTCCTTCTATCCCTATTTCTTAGGGCTTTTATCATGAAGTGGTGTTGGATCTTATCAAAGACTTTTTTTGCATCTATTGAGATGATCAAGTGGTTTTTGTCTTTGCTTCTATGGATGTGCTGTATTACATTTATAGATTCATGTATGTTAAACCACCCCTGCATCCCTGGGATGAATCCAACTTGGTCATGCTGAATGATCTTTCTGATGTGTTGCTGGACTTGATTTTGCCATTATTTTATTGAGGATTTTTGCATCAATGTTCATTGAGGAGATTGGCCTAAAGTTCTCCTTTTTGGAGGTGTCTTTGTCTGGTTTTGGGATGAGTGTAATACTGGCTTAATAGAATGAGTTAGGCAGTGTTCCTTCCCTTTCTATTTTGTGGAAAAGTTCAAGGAGAGTTGGTATTAGTTCTTCTTTAAAGGTGTGATAGAATTCAGCTGAGAATCCATCGGGTCCTGGACTTTTCTTTTTTGGGAGAACTCTTTATTGCTACTTCAATTTCATTTTGTGTTAAGATCTATTAAGGTGATTAATATCCTCTTGTTTCAATTTGAATGGTAATAAATATCTAGAAATTTGTCCATTTCTTCAAGATTTTCAAATTTAGTAGAATATAGGTTCTCAAAGCAGTCTCTGATGATTTCCTGGATTTCCATGGAGTTTGTTGTTATTTCCACTTTTGCATTTCTGATTTTACTGATTTGGGTTTTTTTCTCTCCTCATTTTAGTCAGGTTTGCCAGGGGTCTATCAATCTTGTTTATTTTTTCAAAGAACCAACTTTTTGTTTCATTGGTTCTTTGTGTGGTTATTTTTTTGTTATTGTTTATTTGTCTCTATTTCATTAATTTCAGTCCTTATTTTTATTATTTCTCTCCTTCTTCTAGTTTTGGGATTTACTTGTTCTTGTTTTTCTAGGGGTTTGAGATGTAGCATTAGGTCGTTGATTTGAGATCTTTCTGTCCTTTTAATATATGCACTCATTGCTATAAACTTTCCTCTCAGGACTGCTTTGGTGTGTCCCATAGGTTCCAGTAGGTCATGTTTTCATTTTCATTAACTTCCGGAACCTTTTAATTTCCTCTTTTATTTCATCAATGACCCACTGATAATTGATTGATGTGTTGTTCAGCTTCCAATTGTTTGCATGTTTTTTACTATTGTTTTTGTTGTTGATTTCTAGTTTTAATGCATTGTGGTCAAATAGAATGCATGGGATAATTTCTATTTTCTTATACTTGCTGAGACTTGCTTTGTGCCCTAAGATATGATCAATTTTGGAGAAGATTACATGCGCTGCTGAGAAAATGTATATTGTGCAGAAGTTGGAAGAAATATTCTGTAGCCATCAGCCAGGTCCATTTGATATATAGTGTGATTTAGTTCTAGAATTTCTTTATTGATTTTTTGTTTGGATGACCTATCTATTGGTGATAGAGGGGGTATTAAAGTGTCCCACTACCACTGTGTTGGAGTCTATACATGTTTTTATGCCCTTCAGAATATGTTTGATAAAATTGGGTGCACTGACGTTGGGTGCATATAGGTTGATAATTGTTATTTCCTTTTGCTGTATTTCCCCTTTTATTAGTATGGAATGTCCTTCTTTATCTCAATTGATCAATGTAAGTTTGAAGTCTGCTTTGTCTGAGATAAGCATTGCTATTCCTGCCTGTTTTCAGGGGCCATTGGCATGGTAAGTCTTCATCCAGCCTTTCACTCTAAGCCAGTGCTTGTTTCTGTCGATGAGATGTGTCTCCTGTAAGCAACAGACTGTTGGATCTTCCTTTTTAATCCAGTTTGCCAAACAATGTCTTTTGATGGGGAACTTAAGTCCCTTAACATTCAGTGTTAGTATTGATAGGTATGTGGTGATTCCTGTCATTTAGTTGTCTTTGTTCTTTAAGGGTTTGATTGTGAGCAGCTGAATCAATGTTACTCTCTACTTTCTTGTCTTTTCTTCTCCTGTGGTTTGGTTCTGCCTGTCCTCTCATGGTTTTGTTTGCTTTCATTTTCTATGTGTAGAATTCCTTGAAGAATCTTTTGTAGTGGTGGCTTGGTGGTCATATATTGTTTTAGTTTCTGCTTATCATGGAAGACTTTTATTGCTCTATCTATTTTGAATGATAGTTTTGCTGGTTAGAGTATCCTAGGGTTTTTGTTATTTTCAATCAGTGCCCAGAATACCTCACTCCATGCTCTTCTTGCTTTTAAGGTTTCTGTTTGAGAAATCTGCTGTGTACCTGAATGGGCATAGCTTCCTCTAGATATTGGGAAATTTTATGTTATTATTTTGTTGAATATATTATGAATTCCTTTTCCTTGCACCTTTTCTCCTTCTTCAATGCCCATGATTTTTAAGTTTGGTCTTTTGATGGAGTTGGTGAGTTTCTGCATATTCCTTGAGTTGTTTGACTAATAGCTCTACAGTTTTTCCTTTAATTTCCATTTTATCTTCAAGTTCTAAGATTCTGTCTTCCACTTGTTCTAGTCTGCTGGAGTGGCCTTCCATTGTGTTTTGTGTTTCTGTTTCATTCTTTTTTTCTGAAGTATTCCATATTATGGGTCACTTCCTCTTTAATATTGTTAATTTTTGTCTTTAATCCATTTATCTATTTATAGTGTTCTCTCTTTCACTTCTGTGTTTATTTAGGGCTCCTATGAATTCATTTATTTGCTTCTGTGTCTTCTCATATTCTTTATTTTTGGTGTCTTAGAATTTCTTGAGTGCCTCTGTATGTTTTGGTTGACCATGTCTAGTAACATCTCCATGAAATTCTCGTTGATTACTTGCAGGATTTCTTCTTTCAGGTTGTTCTTGTGTGCTTTGTTGGGTTCCTTGGTGTAGTTTATCTTTGTTTTGTTGGAGACCAGAACTGAATATCTGTTTTCTTCATTTCCCTCTGAATCCTGTATTAAATTATTTTTGGGGGGAAAATTATTTCCATCCCTTTTTCGTCTTCCCATCGCTCCACTTTGGTTCTGTGTAACTATGTTCTTGATGGGGCTATTGGTGATTTCAATCACCTGTTTTCTTTCCCTTGGTTTAATTTTGTTTTGTGGGTGTGTTGTGTTTTAGGTTAGTGTATGTATGCTATTTCTGTCCCTGGTCTGTGTGTAATTTAGTATTAGCTAACTCACAATAGTAAAACTAACAAAACAAAGTAGTAAAACTAACCAAAAAAACCCCAAAGAAATCAACAGGGAGAGATGGACAAACACATACAAACAGGAAACAAAATAAACAAACAAACACACAAAAAAATTCTAGGTTCAGGAACAACAGAATTTCAATCTAACTAGTTCTAGTGTTACTCCTTCAGCATCCAGCCCTGGTGTTGGTATTTAAGCAGAGGCTCTGTCTTAGTTTCATCAGGTGGTTGGGGAGTCTTGACAGTTTTTTATTTTCCTGTCTTTCAGTAGCAATGCTCAATCAGCATCTCCCTCAATGAGGTGTGGCAGTTTGAATTTGTATATTGTCCTCAGGTTCTAGAGATCAGCTCTGTACCCCACCAGCTGTCCTGCTTTAGAGTTGGGTTTTTACTGTGTTGGTTTACTGGGGGCTTGTTTCTTTGCCTCACACCCTTTCTCTAGGGCAAGGTCAGAGGTTCATCAGCTGGCTCCCTGCTGTCAGAATGTTATGATGATTTGCTGATTGTTTTTCAATTTTGCAGTGTATTTTGACTTTGGTGTTGCTCACTGGCTCAGGAGATAAGCTTTGGGGACCACTACCTGCCCTATTTTGGGCAGTAGCTTATCAATCACCCACTGTCGGCCCTTCTGCCTTTCCAGCCTTTGTTTACTGAAAGTTCACATGGAGTTCAGCTCCTTGCCCCTCCCCCTTCTCCAGTGCACTTACAGCACCCCGCCCCTTCTGCTGAGTGTTCCTTTTCAGTTGCTTGTTTACGATTCAGTTTTTTTTTTTTTTTTGCTGGGCAGGGGGTCAGTCTGTTCAGGGGGCTATGCTGGTTTATCCCAGGGGTGGCTGTGGGAGTACCACATGACATTTGGTGCTCACCTGTTGGTCTGCTTGTTGTCTCCCAAGCAGGTTTGGAGCTGGTGTCTGGCAGTGGGGGAGCCTCCTGTTTTCTCAGTGTAACGTGACATCGAGAAGCTTTGTACAGACTGGGGGCTCAGGGTGTAGAAGTTTCTATTCTTCTTGGTGTTTTTTGTTTCTGCCAAGTGTGGCTCCAGTGTCTCAGAAAGATTTTTGATTTATGGAGCTCAAGCTGTCTGCTTCTGCCCTCTACTCGCCGTCATGGATCCTCAACTTCCATTAATATTTCAATGCAATTTCCACCTTACGTTACAATATTTGAGTAAAAGTAATTTATTTCATTTTTTTCCATTCTATTTTTTTAATTTCTTTTTCTTATTTTTAGCATTTGCTAAAGCTTCCAGGAAAACTTTAAATAATAGTACGGGTGGTAAATTATTGTTGTTTTTAATTGGTATGATTATTGCTCCTTTAAAAATAAGTTGATTAACATATTTTCTTAATAATGGATAAGTTGTAATGGTTTTTCTAGGTCCAGTTACATGAGTAATCCCCTCTTTTAAATGTCTATCATTTACCATTGCTTTATGTAGTAGTGGTGGGTAAATGAAGGACTACTGAGTCCATTTTAATAGCAAACACTAAGAATGACTGCATGTAATCTGATAGCCCCAAGTAGCTTCCCCCAGTGAAGACTTTCCAAAAGAGCAAATTAAATAGTAATTATTGGAGGTGTGGTTAAAAATCTACCCAGAGAATATCTGTATGTACTGATATAGAAAGTTCACCAACTTTTGTTTCTGTTTTTTGTTTTCTAAAACAGGACCATGTGATGTAGCCCAAATTTGCCTCAGCCTCCCAGTGCTGGCATTACAGGCTATGCCACTACACCCTGCTATCACTTAAAGCAACTTGTTGATTAGCACCTGTAATATAATCTTATTTCTACGTAAAAAGGAAATTCATATTCACGTGCACACACATTTTTATTTCGTGTTCTAGAAAACAGCACATCAACATATCACATCAAAGGCTAGCACAGGGCTGTGGTTGATGAGTGAGAGAGGTTTCTTAACTATCCATAAATGTCAGGGCTCTCTCTGTACTGTCAAACACTCACTTCCTAAAATTCAGCCCTGATCCATTAGTGATATATGAAAACCAATACTGCTACACTGTGTTTTGGAAAGTCTTAAGCTACAATATAAACCATACCTGAAAATCAAGTTACTGTATATATTACTGACATGATATCCAGGAAAAGAAAATGCTTTTATGTTTTCCCCCCTCAAATACATCAAGGCATTAACTGGTTTAATACACATAACCACATAAAAATTTCATGGAAAGTACAATTTAAACGCTATTTTACCTATGTAACCTCCTTGTCTCTGAAGGCTGTTTACCATTGAGATTCACTATATTCTGGGAACTCTGCTACTACCTTCCTTAAAATACACATTTCCATTAGCTGACAAAGCATCTCATGTTGGTTTACCTCTTCTTTGCCCTCTTTTCTAAGACCAGTCATTTTCCTAACAAAATACATGTTCTCGCTGAACAAGGTCCTTCTTGGCCTGCTTCCTTGCCTCTTTCAAAGATTCAAATGTAGAAAACACAGAAAGAAAAGTAAAAGAATTATTAATAAATGCAATGATACATTTATCCAATGCTAAAAAAAACTTTCATGCAATTTTCACTTTGGAATTATGTGGGTCTAAAAAAAGAGAAATGATACTTATATTACATTAGCCTGCCTTGGTTTATGAAGATTGATGATACAGGGCATAATGAATATTTGGTCTCCATTCCAGCAGCAAATTAATTAATTAACATACTAATAACAACTAAATGCTTATTGAACAGATGACTTTCACTAAAGTGAATCAAACGATCCCTCACAGGATATAAGTAGGTTATGAGTATGTTTTTCCTTTGGAATGCTTTCCTCTGTCTAGCCTACAAATTTCAAGTCCCTAGTTGTTTTTTAATTCCAAAGTACTACAACTTCTAAAATAGATGGGAGCAGTTTGGGACATGTTTCTCACCACATTTTTTGGGGGGCAACCCAACACAGTGGTGAGACCCTTACTCACCTAAAAGCAGCTGCTAGAGAGGAGGCCTCATGTGTCTAGCTCCTCACTTATCTAGGTCTATTCTGAGGATAATGCTAGATATTGTTTGCTTAAGTTCACAGGTGAAGTGGGTGTATATGTAGAAAGAGAGCAGATAATATCCTTTGTAATAACTCACTAATTTCTGCTATAACTTAAAACATCGAAGTTTAATTGAAAAGATATTTCCACAATCACAATAAAGTATCATTTAATTTTACATATGTGAACTAAATATATGACAGATTATTTTGTCTATTAAATGTGCATAGTAACAAACATTTTGTACACAACTAGGGCCTTAGTTGTAAAATCAAAATAAAATTTAAGCTTTGTGTTATAGATGCTAATTTCACAATGTTCTTACATGATTATTTTAGGTATAAATTTCTACTATGATTTAAGGAAGGCAAAGGTGTGCACCAGCTATGAAATGAAGTGATCCTTGAAGTAAACTCAAGTATTTCAGGAATTTAAGAGTAGTTTTCTACTTATTGATTTTTACTCATTTTATAATAGTGGAATTACTTTAACACAAAACACAAACCAAAAATCCACAAACTGCACCTCCCATATAACATTGTAAATGTGAAATAAGTTTACTTTACCATGTCTGTGATTGCCATTAGGAAGATCTCTTTAGTCTATCTTTTCTTGGTGCTACACAGTTTAGTTTAAAATATTTTACAGAAAAAAATCTAGAAGTTTGAAAGAGCCTATTTATATTTCTTTTAAAAAACATTTTAAAAGAAATATATTAGTTGTACAGAAGGATCTTATTGTGACATTTCCATATATGATTATCATGTACCTTGATTAGATTTACCCTCTTCCATCATTCCAACAATAAGGTGCAAGTGAAAGCACCAGCCATTATTTTGAAGATTTGTGGAGCCCTAGGCTGTTGGAGATAGTTGTTGGCAGTAAAACTGTCTCCTTGCATCTGGTCAGGAGAAGAGCATGGTGGCTGGCAGTGCAAATAGAAGACAAAGGAGAAAGCCTTCAATCTGCAGCTAATACACAGGAAAAACATGGGAAGCAGAATTTACAATAGAGACAACATTACCAAGCTAATGGCACAGGCAATCATGGAACCACCACGTATCCCGGGTATCAGCAGGGCATCCATTTTCAACTAAGTGTTAGAGTACCTTTTTGCTTTCTCTCACCACTGCAGGGGTAAAACAACCTAGTGCATGAAACCCACTGACTGGTAACAAATTACTATATTGGATACTTTTTGTTTTCTTTCTGCAATGACTTTACTGTGTATTCTTGCTATCATTACCAATTAAAGTAGAGCCTGCTTTTGCAAACCATATCTAACTATATATATAAGTCCTGATGCTCCAATTGCTCTGGCAAGTATCACGGGGTCAAGAGGCAACTTTGACCTGTACAATCTAAGTCTTTCTGACCACTCAGTATTTGAAGAAATCTCAGCTGAACAGATGGACACTTCCTGTGACATTATAAAGCTTGGAATATCAAGATAAATGAAAATGTATTTCAGGCTTCAAAGTGGCTTAGAAGTGTAAAATATTGTTAGTGAGTCTTATAAAACCTCCGGTTTTAAAGTGTACAATCTGACTCTGATTAATGGACAAAATTGCTTGTTTCTTTTTTAATTGTAGGTTTTATGTTTAAGTCTGAGGAACAATAGACTTGTGTAAAGTGATTCTAAGAGTTACTTGGTTACATTTGTAACTATATAATAATAGCCCACTTCAAAATGCAGGGTGCCATTTGCTGTGAATGTTGTTTTTCATTAACGATAGCTAGGGGAGTATGTGATAGGTAAGTTAAGACTGTAAATGCGGAGGGAACTTGAAATGAAGGTTTGACTTTGCCCTAGGCCTGACTCTTCTCTCACAGTGTATCATTTACCTGCTCAAAGGAAAGCCAAGAGTTTTGTGTATCTGGATATGAAAGGATAATTATGAAACATCAGTTTTATTTTTTATTTTTTGATTTATTCCTGTTAGCACATCATCATGGTTCTTTGAATATTTTGAAATTGGTAGTTTAAACTTAAGAAGGAGAGTTTGTGTTTTTCTTCACTTAAAGACTGTGTCTCCTTTAAATAAAGTGGTCATGCAATTTATTATTTAAACCAGGCTACTTTTTAGAGTGAGATAGTATGCTATTAATAATTACATTGGAACAAGAGGCATGAAAAAGGATTGACTCAGTGAATCCTTTTTAAAAGGAATAAGGCAATGAGTTTGCTTATTAAAACATCAGTGTTCTGTGTCACTCTTAAAATGTGAATACTGTTCTGTAAATCACAATTGTGACTATATGACTATTTCTTTAATGACTGCATAAAGGATTAACTTACTTTTCAAACTTTCAGATTAAATTTGTTTAGTTGCAATTCTTACAAACTTCTATTTTATAATGAAGATTAAAATAACCAAAGCCCTAATAGTATAACTAAATAATTTAAAAATTTTCATTTCTCTACTTTGTGTTTATAAAATCTACATTAGCACCCTGTTGTGGTATTTCCAAAATAATCTCTCAGCAATCAACTAAATTTCTGTAACATGACCAGACTCAGTTGCAGGCGAGAACTATAAAGACAGAAGCCAGTCAAGACTTCTGAAAGATATTTATTTATTTTGTAGCACTGGGGTTCAAACTCAGGGCCTCACATTTGTTGGGTAGGCACACTTACCGCTTGAACCACTCCAGCCCTTCTGAAAGATTTTTGAAGGCCAAAGCAAGGGAGAGAGTGAAGGAGAGAAAAAAGAAAGGAAGAAGATATATGAAATTAAAAAAGCGTTAGAAGGGATGTTTCCAGGAACCTTAGACTGGGAACGGGCTAACTGACCAGAGAAAAAGCTGGGGACAAACGTATCTTCTCCAAAAGAAAGGATCATAGCCACATTTGTGTCCCTGGCTTCTGAAAAGGGACTGACACCAAGCACCAGCTTTAATGTTCAGGATCTTAGAACTAAATCTGAAAAGCAAATGTCCAAGAAAATCTTTCCAGGTTTTGCCATACTGACGTGATAGAAATCTACTTCAAGAAAGGCACTGAGAGAGTTCAGGGGGAAATTAAATAATGTGTGTGTGGCTAAACAGGAATTATGGAAAGTTTTTCTCATTACCAAAAAAAAAAAAAAAAAAAGTAACGAAACATCTAACCTTTTTCTGCAGCCAAAAACTTCCACCGAAATGTAGGGTAGCTCTAGTATTACAGACCATATAGAAAGGATCATTCTCTATCTTGGAGCAAAGCCATGGCAAGGGACATTAGACTGCTGAATAAATTTGACCACATATTGGGAACAAAATGTGAAAGATCAGAATTACTTCTATGTATAAACGGACTAAAAAATAACTCAGCCTAGAAAACTGAAAATATATGTTCAATTTTCATAAATTCACAACAGTATATACTATGAAATCTTAACTCAGATTCCGAATTATAGTAGGGACCAGTAATATTCACATGGATTCATAAATTTAAAAATTACATAAGGGACATTGCAGAGATCCCTAACTTAAAAGTTGTTTTTGCTATATTGTTTTTACCTTTAATGAACAGTACTAATACTGTTCACATATTTTTAAAAAGAAAAGAAAATTATTTATAATCACAAACTTAGGAAGATCTTTACCTTTTTGAAGAGAAATCATGCTTTCCCACAAATTTCACTGAATTTTATAAGTAAAAAGAATCTTAGGACTGGGTATGGTGGTACACATAGCTGGGATTGTAGAATCCCAGCTTCACAGGAGGAAAAGATGGGGGAGGATCCTGGTCCAAGGCTGGCCCAGGGAAAAGCACTGAGATCCTACCTGAAAAATAACAAGCAGAAAGGACTGGAGGAAAGGCTCAAGAGGTAGAGGGCTTGCTGAGAAAATGCAAAGCCCTGAGTTCAAATCTCAGCACTACAAAAAAGAAAAAAATTCACTTTATGGCCTTAGTATGTTTACACATGCTTCAAGTTTTCTACCTTTCTCAGCCCATGGCTTCTGCTGCCTCAGCCCCTTTCGATCCCAGACTGGCATGTGCACTGAACAAGAAATAAACTTGGTCTGGGTGCCAGTGGCTCATGCTTGTAATCCTAGATACTTGGGAGGTTGACATCAGGAGGATCACAGTTCAAGGCCAGCCTGGGCAAAAAAGTTGGTGAGACCCTATGTCAGTGGGAAAAAAGTGAGGCATAGTGGCATGCATTACCCAAAACTGTAGGATAGTAGTCTTAACCAGGCTGGGGAAAAGGTGAGATCCTATCTCCAAAATAACCAGAGCAAAAAGGGTAGAGGTGTGGCTCAAGTGGTAGAGAGTCTGTCTCACAAGAAATAAACTTGGGTTGTTTTTAGCCCAAGGTTTGGGGTATTACCCGACTTGATATTAACGGATGGATGAATAGACAGAAGATAGTCAAGAAAGGCTTGCTGTCTAAGCCAAAGTCACACAACCATTCATTCCCTCAACCCAACTTCTGTAGTGCCGAAGGTGAAATTAAAACACAAAGTGATGACTTCCAGTCCAGTGCTCCTTTCACCACAAGAAATATGGTCGCTTATTTTATGTGCTTCGTGTTTCTCCCTAAAAGTAATAGAAGACCACGGAACACTATTCACCCACTTCTGACATCTTATCTCAACTGTTTGAATAGACCTCTCATAGGCCAACTTTGGTCTACTCTGAAAACTTAAAAAAAAAAAAAATTCCACGGCCTGAATAAAAAACATACTCAACAACAAATTCAAAAGCAATTTCATTAAACAGCCAAATCACATATAGCAAGAAATAGCAACTGTTTTCTTAAATTTCTTTTTACATTTTTCTCAGTATATAATTGTCAATGAAGATAACAAGTATGCTAAATTACCTTGAACTTGGCCTCTAGAGAAGAAAACTAATTAAAACAGATGTGCTATGGATAAACTAATTTGACCTACTCTAAACATCTTTGCTTCTGAACAGTGATGCTTAAGTCAGTAGCATCTTGTTGATGCTTCCTAAACATCATACTAATAAGCTTATAATTAGCCAAAAGGTCAGGAAAGATGTAGGTCTGAAGGAACTACAACCTAGTCAAAATTGGTTTACCACTAAATACATGAAGGAACAAGATTTTACAAAGTGCTTCTTGTCTTTTGAATGACTCTTGCATGTATTTACATAAAGAATCAATAGCCACAACACTGATTTGAGGTCTAAGTCTCAAACTGGCCATGAGACCTTCAGCCAATTCAATTCAATGCATACTTTTTAAATTGAGACAATTCTTACCTAAAAAAAGAGTATAATTTAAAGTTCATGAGGACATGAGTTCTTTCAAACCAACATACATAATAACATCTCATACATCTATCAATTGATTAACAAAAGTAAGTTTATAGCAGAAGCAGAAGAAATATGAGACAAAAACTCAGATTTGATCTCACAAGCCAGTGCTCTTGAATTTAATGAAAACTATAATTTTTAACAAAGAGGGAGCAATACAAGAAAGCTGTTAATGCCAACAACAAAACACAGTTCTTTGTAGTGGAAATCTCCACTGCTCACTAGCAGTCTATTACATTAAGTTATACCAGCATTTAACCATGGTACCCAATATTGCAGGAGTCAGGAAACTATGGCCTGCAGGCCAAATCCTGCCTACTACCTCTTATAATTAAAATATGATTGGAACACAGAAGTGCTCATTTAAATTACGAGTCATTTATGCCTGGTTTTGCCTGATAGAGTTGGGTGGTTATGACAGAGACTGACAAAGACAAAAATATTTATTGCCTGGCCCTATAGAGAAATTATTTGTCAATGTCTGACTTATCCTAAATTAACAGGAATTTTAAATGCATGCAAATATGGTTTTTTCCAAGCAAAACTGTAATACAACTCTAAAGAAGGCAAATTAACATATGAAATTCCTTTGATTTAGGTAAGTTATATTTTGATGGGACTCGGTGAAACCTGTGTTGGGATTTTTTAATGTGATCCATGGAATCTGTAAGTATAAATTGGACTCAAAATTCCTACAAGCTCAATTCCAAAGTCAAGAATTCCTACAACTCAATAGCAAATAAATAATCCAATTAAAAATGGATTGTGACCAGGTATGGTGATTCATGTCTATAATCCCAGCTACTCAGGAGGCACAGATCAGGATGATTGTGGTTCAAGGTCATCCCAGGCAAAAACAAGAGATTCTATCTGAAAAATAAAGTAAAAAAAGGGCTGGGGACATGGCTCAAGTGGTAGAGGGCCTCCCTAGCAAGGAGAAGATCCTTGTCCAAACTTCAGTGTTGGAAAAAAAAGAAAGAAAGAAAATACACAGAGGAACTGAATAGATACTTCTCCCAAGAAGACAGACAAACATCCAGCAAGTTATGAAAAAATGCTCAATGCCATGAGTTATCATGGGAATGGAAGTCAAAACAACAATGAGCTATCACCTCACATCTGTCAGGATGTTATCATAAAACAAAAACAAGGGGTGGGGGCATGGCTCGAGTGGTTGAGCACTTGCCTAGCATGTGCAAGAGGGTCTGAGTTCAATCCCCAGTACTGAAAAAAAAAATACTAACAAAACCAAAAACACACAAGAGACAACAAATATTGATGTATCGAAATTGGTATCCTAGCACACTACTGGTGGGAATACAAAATGGTGTAACTTTTATGGGAAACAGCATTGAGGTTCTTCAAACAATTAAAGATAATATTACCATATGACCCAGAAATCCCACTGTAGGGATTTGTTAAAATGACTGAAATTGGGATTTCAAAGAAGTATTAGCCCTCTTGTGTTCACTGTGTTCATTGTAGCACTATTCACAATAACTTAAATGTCTATTGGTGGGTGAATGGATAGAGAGCATATATTCTATACATACAACAGAAAAATATTCAGCTTTATAAAATCAGGAAATTCTGCAATATGTGATAAAAATCAATGAACCTTGAGGACTTTATGCTAAGTGAAATAAGCCAATCACAGAAAGTCAAATACTTCATGATTCATCTTATATGAGATATCTAAAATAGTTACTTTAATGGAATCAAAGGGTGAAATTGTGGTTACCAGGGTCTTGAGGGAGGGGAAATAGTGAGTTTTTAATCAATAAAAGTTTAAAAGGATGAAAGTTTCAGTCCAGCAAACTGAAAAAGCCCTAGTGATCTTCTATACCTGGAGTCAATAATAATTAGTAATGAAAAGAATAAAACAAGTCCAAGTTCAGGTTTAAACACTTTTACTTTTCCATAGAAGTATGCTTATTTTCCACGACTCCTCACTACACTATCCCCAGTCATGTTACCAGCTCATTAGTTCCCTACTTACCCATCTTCTTATATTACGAGATTTTAGACTTGATGCTCCCCACAGCAAAATCTTATCCATCCATCAAGATTTACACCTAACATGACTTTATGAACTCTATAGACAGTTGGTGTCACCATGTTTGGAGGTTCCTTCCAGTAGGGATATAGATCTATGTCTCATAGCCAAAAGAGTGATCTTTTCAAAACATAAATTGAATCGTATCATTCTTTTTGAGTAAAACCATGAAGATGCCTCTTAGTACTCAGAAGAGAACTCAAACTCTTTATTTTGGAATGATGACACTAACCATCATAATCAGCTCTACCTTCCTTGATAGGTAGTGGATCCTAATTCTTTCTCTTTTATATTTCTTTTGAGTTAATACTGGCCTTTTTTAGTTCATTATATGAAATTCATTCCTACTGTTTAGTTGTATGCTTTGCTTACAGATGGTCATTTGGACAGCCCATTCTTGACATTCCTACTTAGTATAAATGCTACTGATGTTTTCTAGCTAGTCAGCCTATAACAAATCCCTAGGTATTGCCTATCACACTGCTCAGTGTTAATTCCCTACAGAGTCTTTATCATAAGCTGACAGTCACATATGTATACTTTTTATTGAAGTTATGATCTAGCCCTTCACACTAGAAATGTGGGCACCATGAGCACTGGGATCTTGTTGAAAATTCCTAATATCAAGAAGACTGTCTGGTACACAGTAGGCATTCAATGAATATTTACTGAATGAGTATTCTGTTTGGCATTTCACACTATTAAATTTATAAAACATACATAGTTCTTTATTTCCAAGGAGGATAAATTTATCTTTGGGAAGATAAATAATTGTTTTTAAGATAATCAGGCAATCTATAGGTAGTTTACAAGGTCACTAGCATGTACATGCTAAATGTGGAGTATCTGACTAGGTAGAGTAAAGAATATCTGATGTACATGACAGGATAGGAAGAACCTACAGAGGCCAGTCAGGACAACAACATGTGAGAGTGTACTGGCCTATGAAAATTGCTGAGAAACCTTATCTCTGGGATCTAAATGGAATATTAAAAGACAATAAAGAAGAGGAAATCCTATAAGGCTTGGCGACTTGTGGGACTACTAATCCAGTATTCCCTATGTCCCCACAAGGATTTATCTAAAAGTATTTAATGACATATATGTGGGAGTGTAACCAGCTCTTGCTCCCCAGCCCCTGGTGAGAGGAGAGCTAAGCAGTTTTCAAATGATCTACAAAAGTAAGAAGCAATGTCTGCTTCTTGAGGGCTATAGAATTGGACCAGAGTCTTTGCATTTAGGAAATGAAACATAAATAAGGCCCCTTCATATTTATTATACTTACATTTCTAAAAGTTATTACAGACCTGTTGATTAGCTTGTTGCTGGCTTCAGGGGCTTTGCACTGAGGTGAGGGCTTAGTAAAATAATTATCCTAGGGAGGAGGGGGACTCATGATATGCAATATAATCCTCAGGCTATTTTTTGAGTATTTATTTTAAATAACTTTGTTACTAGGAAAAAAAGGAGTCTAAGATTTAAGGGTAAGTAAATGGGGCAATAACATAAACTTTGCTTGCAAAAGAAGCCATTTTAATAACACTGCCTTTTAGCTTTTCTTTCTGAGTCTTTATTAGCTCACTGGTTAGGCCCATCTTCTATAGCAAACCATACTCCCCAATGTGCTTGACACCCTAAATTTCATTATCATTATTTAATAAACTTTTTCTTATAAACTTCTGAATTGCTTTGGACTGGTCTAAATATCCATATATGTAATAAACTTTGTCAAATATTGGTCATTGTGTTTTGACAATGTTTTTGATTTTGTTGACTGTTTTTGCTAAGTCATACCTTCTATAAAACCAAATCACACAAAACACAATTGAGACTTGAAGCAATTAACCGGCAAAATAAACACACATTTTTTCTAGCATTTTAACCTTATCCTTGAAAATTCAGAAAAGAAAGTATCCATCACTTTCTTGCTTTCTATTTATTTTTATTTATTTATTTATTTATTTATTTATTTATTTTTATAGTACTAGGGTTTGAACTGAGGGCCTACACACTGGGCCATTCCACCTGCCTTATTTTTGTGATGTGTGCTTTTGAGATAGGGTCTCATGAACTGTTTTCCTGGGTTAGCTTCAATCTTTTTTATATTTAGACATTAGGTGGTTTTAGTTTTAGTACATGAGTTTATTCAAGAAATATTTCTAGTTGGGGGCAGGATTCAAGTAGCAGAGCACTTGCATAGCAAGTATGAGACCCTGAGTTCAAACCCTAGTACAACGAAACATATATATATATATGAATATATACTTCTGAATGCCTGATGTGCTAGATAAACTTAGATCAGGTCACCACTCCCTTTGAATTTAGAGGGTGGAAAAGATAAAAATGTAAATTAAAAGTATGCTAACACAGGAAGTGAGTTGCTATACACATCATGAGGAAATCACACTGAAACTTAGACTTGAAGGTGAAGAGTATGAGAGGAAACTTGATGGCAAAAGATTTGCAGTAGTGGAAACATGAGTTTCTTTAATGAGGCCAACTATATGGGGATTAAATATCTGGGTTATGGCCTCACAGCTCCTATTTCCATTTTTTAATATCTCTATCAAGTATGCTTTATACTTTTGTTTTTTATTCCAAGGATGAATATAATTCAGATTAATAAAAGTTGAATGCTTGCTTCCTAGGCTCTTTTCTTCCCATCCAAGTCATGCTGGTAGAAGTTGAAAAGACTATTTCATAAATTACAATGTGAGTTCAACAGACTGGAAACTCTTAGGGCTGAAGGATATATGTAATCCTTACAGGACATTTCCCCTATTCTCATGATAATTGTCAAAATCTAATTTAAAACTCAAAAGGTATTCTTGATCAGAGAAGGGTAGCTACAATGCTTAGTTTGGTAGAGAGAATTTTGGCTTATGAACATTCTGAAACAGAGAAGGGGGTATTTCCTAGGTTTTGACATGCATCAACATGTCCAGAGCTGGTAAATAAATGAAAAGTTACTAGTGGACAGGAAAAATCAATTTGAAGTTTTAATTATAATATGGTGCTGCATGTTTACTCTGGATGAAATTCAGCATACCCTGAAACTGGGAATTAAAAGCAATCATATTAAATGGTTCATTAAGAAGACAGGTAACCGCAAGAGGGCTGCAAAAGCTTTAAAAAGTATGATGCATCATTCATACACAATGAGACAACTAGTTGATATTGCTTCATGATTTGTCTATGACTCAAATACCCATTTGTTATGTCTTTTTATAGATGTACACACATATATATTTATGAATATTGTAAAGGGCCCAAATATTCAGTGAAGAAAACAGATTTTGATTATTACTTTGTTACAAACTGAAGAATGATAAGGTATTCATAATACAGTACTTTAAAGCACAAGAACCCAGTCCTAGAATTATTGGACATGTAAAGCAAAACCATGAGGCTGTGGGTCCATTGCTGGGCCTTTGTCATAGGTTCATGAGAATATTGAAATAAACCATTGTGGGAAGTGCTGCATGTTACTGGATACTTACTCACAAAGCAACTCATTGAATTTTTTGTGTTTGATTCCAACTGGTATCTTCACGAAGTCAGAAGGGCAAATCACTAAGTATATTTTAGGGCATAATTTATGATAATTAATAGAAATGTCATAAAATACACTCAAAATTTACAGTTTTCTGCTACTATCATACTAATTCCATCCTTGATACTGCCAGAAATTAAGGTAAAATCATGTCCTAAAATAATTTAAGCTGATCATTGGTAGAAGTAAACATCAAAGGCACAAATTAAAAAAAAAATGTTTGAGACCTAAAGAAAGACAAGTTTTTATCCATCTGTAAACTCAACTTTAACTGTAATTGACCAGGTTGAATAAAAATTAGGTATGTGGTAATTTAAAATGTTAGATTAATAATGACAGGATAAAAAAACTTTGTGAACAAACTAGGTTCAAGTATCCTTTTAGATTTAGGGAATCATATCACATGTCAAATAATATTCTTAGTTAAGCCTCATGACAATCATATGGGAAGAAACAGAACCCGTGCAATTCTTTCCATATTCTGTCATATAATCATGGGACCAATGTCACACTATGGTTGTTGTAAAACAGAGATTGGCTGTAGAGAAAAGAAAAAGGAAAACAAAGCCTTTGCTACCAGAGAGTAAATGGAGAAAGCCAAGTTTTGTATAATGACAAGAGACCTCTAGTGGGAGCTGGGAAGAAAGTAGTGAAGGTGACAAGACTTTGTATTTTGTAAGCTTTCATAATGATTTCTAAAAACCATCAGGTCTTAGACAATATGTGAATACAAAAAAAAGAAACCTACAGTTTCAGTCTTATCTGTACATGTTATTAAATATGTGCCTAAGAAAAGAAAGCCCCTACTGCTCACGGCAGCCTCTTAGGATCATTTTATATCTAGGAGGAATATTACTACTTGGGCCAAAAGTTATGCAGGATATCTTAACTTAGAATGTAAACAGCTGTTTTCCGAGAAACTAAAGGGTGTGAAGAAAATTATAAGTAAGTGATTATCACTTGGGTAGGCAGAAAACTAATGGTACCTTTAGTACATCACTATTAAAACCCAATACAGAAAAACAGGAGCATTGGCTGGATGCATTTTCTAATAAAACATATTCGTGTTCTTCATTCCAATAAATAATTCTGAGGTCTTAATACATTTTGTTTTTAATAGTACCAGGGAACTATTCTATGAAAATAAATGCTTTCTTTTCCGAGAATTGCTTCCTAAGTTTTTTGCATTCACTGCTCTCTCAGGGCCAGTTACAACATAAGTCATTGGTACAGAAGTAGTGCTCCTGTTGGGATTTCTTTAAATGGGTCCAGATGGTACTCTAAGTCAATAAGTGATATTACCAGCTTTCAAGAAGAATGATTTTATTCTCCTCCTTTTCTTCCCTTTTACTTATAAGCAAGTAACTCTTTGAGCTAACTCAACATCTGAATTTCTACAAACTTCACTTTTTATTCCTTAAAATATCACTCAGTGAGTTAGTAATAAAAACAGGACATATACACAAGATATTCCTAAGGTAATGGTTTCATTTCAAGAAAACTCCAAGTTACTTAAATGGGGAAACACTTATCACTACCTTTTAATCAGAGCCCGCAATTGCTTAACAATAGAACAAACAGCTCCATTGCACTGAATTTTTACCCCTGTAGATATAGGCTTATTTAAGAGGGTTGAATGGTCCATCTTTTGGGTCATTGAAGAAGCAGGACAGTAACAAATTTTGAAAAGTCACAGGTTCTTACAAAGGAAAAAACAATTTATAACTGGAAAGAAAAGAAGAAATGAAGAAGAAGAAAAAAGAAAACACATGGTTATAGGTGGGTAATATGGTATAGACATGATTACAGTATTCATGGGTTTTAAATGGTCTGTAAATTTATTAATGTAAATAATGCAAATTTAAAGACATGGTTTAATAAATTAAGCTAACACTGTCCATAGGTTAAATGCAAAATTCAAAGGTCTTATATACTTCACTTTTCTATGCTAGATTCCATCCCCAAATTAACTGATGATCATAAGCAGAATTTAATTCCATTAGAGATTTAAAATCCTAGATCTGTACATCTCTAACAGAGTTGCTAAAATATCCTGGGGACTTGGGGGAACTGAAGCCGATCTAGGCTAAATCTAGCACTGAAGAAATGATATAAACATTTATTCATTGAGAAATCTTATTTTAGAATTAACAGAAGAGATAACGTTTTTTGAAACCAGCTAAAACCAAAGCTGAGCAAACCCTTTCTCTGGTAGAAATCACAATTGCCTATCAGCAATTATAAAAACAATAATGATGACCTTGAATCAGCCTTAAAGGTTTTTGTTCACAATTATGTTATCAGCTTTATGAATTTTCAGTTGCTATCTCAGCCACAAATTCAATAAATGCAGAGTTGGGCAGTAATAGGAAAATAGTTATTTTAACTGCTTTCACTGAAAAAGGCATTTGAGAAAGCACAATATATACTGGCATATTCTCTCTTAAAAATGACAGCTCCTTCAAATTCTACTCAGCACACCTTAGATGAAGACTTATGACATTGCAGGTAAACAATAATAAAAATTCAGAATCAAAATCAGTCAAAACTAGAAATAATTTAAATAAATTATATCTGCAATCGCAGGAAATCAATAGTCAGCTAAAATGCTTTATAACTTGAAAGTTTTATGGTTCAACATTTTACCCTCAAACATTTTTTCTCATCTTGAGTACATAATTTCACTTCCTCTTCTACATCTTAAACATAACATTTAGCAACAATAGAGAAATCCAATCAAAGAAGAGCCCTTGTGTGTAGTTATTGTAATTAACAGATTCAATATCCATTACTGCCAGTTAGGTATCATAGCAACCTTGTGCTGAAAACTGCTAGAAAACTCTTCAAAACCAGCAAGACTGCTTTAGGAAAACAACATTAGAATGTTACTGGCTGTCAACATCTGTGGGTGTTGCCATGGGCACAGCCACAAAGGATTCTGCCATCTATACAGAAAGGTATACACACAGAGAAGATGGGAGGGTCAGAAAAGACAAATTGGTATGAAAAAAAATCAAAAAGAAGAAATAACAGAGTGGGCAATATATAGTGAGCACACAATTCTGAGCCCATATTTTACACTAATTCTTTTCTACTGAGTGCAGAGAATCCAAATTCAACTTAAATGTAATTGTGACTAAACATGCACCAGGGTTTGGAACTCATATCCTAAAACTCTACATTCATACCATTTATCTTGAGTTCTTAATTTGAAACTCAAAGTGAATTGCATTTAAAACAATATTTAAACTTCCACTTATAAACCCTTGATAGTCATTTATAAATCTACAGAAAAGAAAAGAACAGGTTACTATGAACAAGAACCCAATATTGATTTTTCAGCAGTGCAGTAAGGCATCTCCATTCTATGTGGCTGCTGTCAAAGCTACTCTTTAACAGCTGGAGTCAAATTGCACTATTTACAGCAAGAGCCCTTGTCAAGTGGACCATAAGTATCCTAACAATACACTATTCAAATGGCACTTTGCCACACAAATTGCTGACTTGATGAATAACCTATGTCAATGACTCAGGCCAATATAAAAGTTTCATTTTTATGAGAGGTTTTACATTCATACATTAAGTAAGCTTTCTTTGAAGAACTATTAGGCTATATATTTCAGGCCTTTGGATGCTGCAAATAATTAAAATCTGTTTAAATACATCAAGGGAACTTGACAACATTAATATGGATCTGGTGTTAACTACATTTGTCACAGGAGTCAGAACAGTGTCCTTCTGTTGCTGGCACTCCCCACCGGCACGTGCAGCACAATGCCAGACTTACACCAGCCGTGCACCATGAAATAGGCGCATTCTCCTTTTGTGCCTCTGGTTTACATGGCCAACCAATGTTTAGGTGCCAGCCAGGCTTTGAAGTCCTGTGAGGAAACTCGGAGTGGCTTCTGTGTACAAGGTGGACAGCTGGAGTCATTTAATGGTGTGTTTCCTACTTTTCATACTGACCCAGACCTCCTCAATTAGTTTTCTAACAAAGCTGTAATATGCTTCACATAGTTTTCCTCAAATTAAGATAATTTTTTAATTAAAAAAAGTTTAAACTCATGCCACAGAGTGAAAGAAGTGATACTATTCATAAAGAATTATTTTTTAAAGCATTAAATGCTACAGAAGTTTTTATTTAAAATAGCTAAAATTACATATGAACCGCTTATGAGAAATGGTTACACACTGTCTAAAATCTGCATCACTTTAACAGGTGCTCAAAAAGAAACTGACTTATACATTTCTCCTATATCTTATTTCTTTTCTATTCTGTCTCATTGTTATTATGTAGGTCTTGAAGTTGTAAGTTTGGATTAATTAAATCAAAATATTTGCAGCAAAAATTTTTAATTTAGTGCTTACAGAGGGAAATCACTATATAGTCTTTGAATACATTTACGTTTAGTAATAAGATTATCTTCCAAAATTGTATAAAATTTATGAAAAATATTCTCCACATAAGAAAAAACAATATGATGTTTACTAAACATTAAAAGGAATAGAACCAAAAAATACCCAAATTAACTACTGACCAAAGAAGTGAAAACTATAGTTTTATGTGGAAGATTTAACCTAATGTAATGCAATTAATCATTTTTGTACTTTTTTGATCACTGAATAACAAGTTAAGCTGAAACATGCACTACTGCCACCAGAAATTATTATTATTTACTTATAAATTTTTGGGTGGAATTTTCAAATGTCACTATTTAGGAACTTTATTAGTACTGCTTTAGTTATTTTGTGTGTCATAAATTATAAAAGATAAGGTGTAAGTAGTAGCAGGATCCAATTTTCAGTTGGTCATCTAGCAGAGCACCATCTGTGTCTTACAAGAGGTAGCAGGATTTCTTAGCAAATGGCACCAAGTAGATACCACCCTAAGGTCAGGCAAAGGTTAAAAACATACAACCATGTTTCTAGAAAGCTCAACTGCAATGTAGCAAATGCAAATGTAATCTTTTTTACTATTTTATTAGCATACATTAATAGTTCAGTGGGTTCATTGTGATAATTCCATAAATTCATACAGTATACTTTGAACAAATTCATTCTCTCTATTATATTCCCTTAACTCTCCTCTCTCCTGCACCCTTTTATAATCAATTGTATGTATTTAGATAAAGATGCACATGTAAATGTATTGTTTAAAGGAAATTCCATTAAAAAAAATCTCAGTTGAGTTGGGAGCCATAATTTGCATATTTTTTCCACAAAGGGTAGTTTACTGAACACATACAACTTCTGGTTTTTGTCACAGAATAGATTTGATATAAAGTCTTTTGGATTACATTCTACCTAGTACATAAAAAATTATGATAAATTATTTATTAAAATTTCTGACATGGTGGGAAAGAGGAAGTATTGATTTTTTTGCCAGGTCCTCATAGTACCTCATGAGTACCAGCCCAGAGAGGACTACCCAGATCACCAGTTGTCAAACTACAACCAGTGCATCCATCCTGGCTCCCGGCATGTTTTTTGCAAGTAGAGTTTTATTGGAATATGACCTCAATTGTTGAGGAGTAGTCATAGTTGCTTCTATGCTCCAGCAGCAGAGTTGAGTAGGTAAAAAGGTAAGGATCTAGCCTGCAAAGACTGAAATATTTACTTTGATCCTTTATGAAAAATTCTACATAGCCTTAGTCTTGTTCATCATTATCCAATAGTATACATATTAAAAACATAAAAAGAAAATGAGTAAAACTGATCTTAATAATATATTTCATTTAGCCCTGTGTATCCAAATGGACTCATGTTAATACATGGTTCTGGTCATATTTCAAGCACTCAATAGCCACATGTGTTTAATGACTATTAATGGGGGACCTGTAGGAAGACCCATTCTACAGAAAAGCAGTTGAACAGAAGGCACTAACAGGACATAAGTTGTGGCACTTAAAATAATCCTGCTTATTCTTTCACTCATTTTATAGACAGTGCAGAAAAAAAATTAAAACCAGACTATAGACAAATAAGACTTTTCTCCTTAAAACACGATAAAGCTACAAAGATTTCTGCCACATAGAAATGATTTTACCAAAGTTGTTTATTCCCTACTTTGAAGTTAAATTCCTCCCACCGCAATTTAAACAGGTTCTATCTTGTTTTATCCTCAGCTGAATCTAAGAAAAGCAGTTCCCCATCACTAATATGATATTGTATTCCTTTAAATCCTTTAAGACTCTGACCCTCCTCTGCTACCCCAAAGATTTTTCTTTGTCTAGCTGCACAAATTCAACTCCTCTAGCATTTCAAATTGGACCCATTTTCCAAATGCTTTGACCATATTTATGTTCTCTCTTAAACCTTTCCCCCATCTGTATGGATTCTTGAAATGCAAGAAAAAAAACTGAATACAGCATTCTAGAAATGTCCAAATACAAAGAGCTTACTGCACAGATCTGACATGCCATTCTTCTGTTTAAATGGTTCACTCTTTTGTTAGAGAATATTTCACTTGTGTTTCACTAACATTCATACACAACACACTAAATACAAAGTAACCTTAGACTTTCTAAATCTTATAGACTTACTTCCCTCATTTTTCTCACTTATAAAAAGAATGTGATTCAAACCCTCTTTAAAGATAATCTTCTTATAGAAACTCATGAAGCATCTTTCTCTGTGAATAATGAGAATAAAGAATTTGTAAATTAGAGATTAAGATAAAACAATCCCACCACCCTAATTCTAAGATGATGAAATGGTAAAAAGCACATGTGAATGATAGGCAATCTTCATATCTGGTACATAATTGGAGAAGATTTAACTCAGAGGCACGAATAAAAATAGCCGTACTTTATATTAAATTCAATAACAACAGAAGCATACCATGTCGAACAAAGGGGATTTTTCTAATTCAGTTCTTTTCCCACTATGAAGAATGAATGTTGGAGAGAGGAGAATATGATCAAAGCACACTGTATGCATACATGAGAAATTATAATGAAACCTATTTTAAAACATTGCAAGGAATATTTTTAAAGGGGGAATGGAAAGGGTAATATGAAAGGGTTATAGAAGAGAGAATGTGATCAAAGTACATTATATGTGTGTATGGAAATACCACAATGAAGCCCCTTACATTCTACTATTAACATGTACTAATAAAAAAGAATCAGAAAAATAAAATTAAAAACTCCCCTGAAAGAATGAATGTTGGACACTGTAGTTATGTAAGGTAAAGGGCAACAACTAGAAAATAAAGTTGAAATCAACCTACAAGTAGGAAAACAAGATCCCGGTATTTTATTGCTTCCTGAAGTCAAGAAACAAACAAAATTATATACAGAAAATGAAATTTGTATATCCTATTACCACTACCTAAAGGGTAGCTCTGAGGTTCTTCCAAGAACTGAAAGAAAGACCAATCACTTTACCTTTTGGGAATTAAACTAGTAAAATTGGTGCTTGATGAATGAGATTTGCTCTTGCAGACCCTAGGCATCTGAAATGCACAGGTCAAGAGATACCAGCTCTCACCCACCATTCTAGCATGTGCTTTCCACTGCACAATGCCCACTCTACTATGAATGGAGAGCCACAGAGCAACTGTGGAGTGGGAGTGGACAGCAGTCAGCTGGGCTTGCTCACTGTGCTTTATTCACTCCAAACTCATAACATAATGTGATTTAATTTCCCACCTTACGTTCAGTGGTGAGTGTTAAAGTTTTGTTGTATCTATATAATTGTCCTTTAAAAATAACCCTTTTCAAGTTAAGAATATGAAAAACTATTTACTAAGTATGAAAAGACAGGGGAAAGCTGATGGTTGTCTTCAGCATCTGAAGAAAAGATGTATAAAAGTAGCTATCCTAAATGGAACAGTAAAAGAAGTAAATCCATTCTTTTGAAATCTTTACTGTGTTTCAAACCAAGGGAGATGGTAGCCTGAGTTGACTGCATTCAGCTCCCAGAGGTCAGCGAATGCATGTCCTCTTGTTCTGACTTCATGGCTATCAAAGGACCCTCCTGTGTAATTTGTGCCTCCAGCTTTGCTACTGTGAGAATGGGCTGAGCAATGGACAGAATTCAGATTATGTTTTTCATTGCAAAGTAAGTAAATGTCTATCTAGTTTACATACTCACTTTTTAGTTACATGTTTGGTTCATGTAGTTCTGAAATGGTTGACAAATCCTAGTCTCATTTCTTAAACCTAAACAAGATCTCTAAGCCTAAAAGTCTAAAGACTATATTCCAATCCCCTGCTCCCAGCTGTGTGGATCTCAGATCTAGCTTGTGTAGCTACTTGGCTATTTTCTTTTCTTGGTGGTGCTAGGGTTTGAAGCTAGGTCCTCATGCATGTTAGGGCAAGTACTCTACCAATGAACTAAACCCCAGACCCTTTTTATTTTTATTTTCAGACCTGGTTTGGCTAAATGGTTCAGGCTAGCTAGAACTTGGAATCCTACTGCTTCAGCCTCCTGAATGCTGGGATTACAAACAAGTGACCACACTAAACCCTGGTTGACCTTTTCCTTGCCTCTAATTATAAATATACATATGAGATAAAATAAGGTCTGATTAAAAGTCATTTTAATGGCATACTAGTGATCTTTATAATATCAGTAAAATAATGAAAAATGTTAATAATATGTAATTAACAATCAGGCAAACTCTGACTTAGAAATTCCCTTTCCAATATGTCTTTTAAATAATTTTGATGAGAAAGGTTTTAGGTTCATAGATGCATTATTCATAAAAGTAAAATATAAAATAGAACCATATATTTAGTCACATGAAATAATTTATACCAGCAATAGCAAGAACACAATATAAAGCATGATGCAGCCATGAAAAATGAAATTTGCACATATTAGATAATATTCTGAAAATGCTTATGTGTAAAACCATTAGATATGTGCATATCAACGGCAGATACAAAATGCTGAGGGGATGACCTGAAGTTGCAAAGATGAAAAGATAGAAAGGAATCTCTTAAAGAAATCAAATTAGTCTCTCAAGTTTAGAAAGGAAAAAAACTAAAGCAAGCCAGAATTTCTGCTAATCTGGTTGACTTGGTTTATGAGAATAATGCACACTCCATCACTATAAAGTAACTGAGAGTTGGATTCCTAAAGAGCTGGTAATTCTACAGATGCTGAGTGTATTAAGAGAAGTATCTATATGAGGGTCTAATTACTCTGATATTTTTTATTTATTTGCAATAAGCATTTTTAAAAGAGATCAAATACTCTCAATTGAAAAATAAACATGAATCCATACTACAGAATATAATTCTCCCCTTGAAAACCACCTAGAATTTGCATTAATATAATATTGACTCAATTATTTGTAAGTCAGATTTATCACATCAAAAATAATGCCAAAAACATGGATAATACTTATTGAAGGATAAAATTCGTTTATCCTGATTCACCCAAGACCACTTGGAAAAAACAATCACCCAAGTTTCTGTTCTCGCACTCATATTTAAACAGCATGTTTTTATGAAGGCACATTATTTCTTACTCCAGTTGACAATGTTCTTGGGGGGACAGTAGCGTGCTTTGAACTTACCTTACATGAAGACTCCACCTGCAGACCAGGAGAAGGCATTGGCCCAAGCTGGTGGGAACTGGAGGATCTCTGCTCTATACTTTTGTGCTTATTTGTCTCTGAGGCAACTGCAAGTACAGGCTCAACCTTTAGAAGCTGGGAGTCATCACAACAATTAAGAATAATTCTTGCTCTTTCGCCTGTCTCATGCCTTTCTAAAGTGCCTGGAAAATACGATTAGAAATAAATAGTTAAGAAAAATATTTACCCTGATAGAATAAAAAGAACAAAACACTCTTAACAGAAGAATCACAATTCTTTGAGTTATCATGCCTATTCTCTTGCAACCAAAAATAAAGCCACCCAGGGAACTTTTTCTGAATAATTTAAATCATTGTCTCATCAAGGCTGAAATTATGGACTTGAAAAGCTCGTCTTCCTCTATTAGTTCTTTCATCCACTGAAATCTACAGGACACTCAATAGTCTTTAATAGTAAAAATCTTACTTATTATGCAGTATGCAAGTGATCAATAACATACAATCCTGGAATATTTTAGTGCTGCCCCCTAGTGTTACAACACACAAACAACAGTGTTCTTGGTTTTCTAGGCTTCAATGTTTCTATTGGTGACATAAAGTGTTAAGTAAGAACACAGATGCTTTGTGTACTATGCCCCTCACTCAAGTACCCCGCATCTTTCATTGTTGCTGGTTGCTGCCATTACACTCCTAAGCTTTTATTTCTTATGTTATTAGAAGGAAAAAAATCCTTTTCCCTCTGACATTCTTCCAGTTCCAGAACAAGTGATTACAAATCCAATTTAAAGTCAAAAAGTATAAGTATAAAATAGAGGAAAAGTTAGAAAGCAATCCACAAATGCTTCATTGTTTTTATAAAATATGGTACCATATACTCAGTGAAATCTCAATAAGTGATTTAATCATGACCTCTGTCTAGCACCAGTTATGAGTTCATTTGTATTAATAATACAAATGTGTATATGTGTTAATATATACACATACATACAACTGATTAAAAATGTTAAGGGAAATTAACAAATAATACCTAAATACAGATTTCATTTCATATGATTCCTTTTCTACCAATAAGAAAGTACTGTATTATTTGTTTAAAAATAACACAATTTTTATTGGTAGTTTTAAGACAAGATCACTAAAGTAATTATAATAAGAAAATAGTAATAAAAGTATAGACCACTATGCCTTCACAGAATGTTTCCAGCGAAATATTTCCCTCTGAACAGTTTTCCCTAGCCCCTGAGAGGGCATTTTTCTGAAAAGTGCCACCAGTACCACACCATAGTGGCTTCTCTGTCATCCAGTAACTATAATGGCACCCTTTCCAGTAAGGTCAGGAGCTTAGCCTTTGGAGGGTGAGGGAAATCTTCCTTGATCAGTCCTCAGTTGTAGGTGTAGGGGTTATTTTTAAATAAGCTCTTCCTATATACTTTAGAATTTTCTTTAGTTCCTAATAGTCAATCTCTCATATTCAAATTATTTGTGACAGTAATTCTTTATATTAATTTTTCTCTTCAAATTATTGTGTCCTTTTCTCTCTTGACCACAGTCTGATTGATAACCCTGAAATATCACTTTTGATATAGAATGTTTCTTTAAACACATTACAAAATATATTTACATCACTTCAGGGATATATTCAAATTGTTAGAGGCATCTACAGCAAAAATGGTAAATAAGAAAAGAGGGCATAACCACAGGAAGAGTGCCAGCAAGTAGCGTTTTTGTACCTGTAATAAGCTGCCTTTTGCAAGAGAACAGAGTAGTCACTGCTTTCTGATATCACAGAAATATCAGAAACTGAAGGTTTACAAAAATGACTAATTAAATTTCCAATTTCAAGAGAACTTTTGCTTTCCAAAGTGAACCCAGTAATAATGAGAACGCTTTTTCACTATTCCAACAAGAATATGAATTAATTTACACTTAATCTTCCCTTGAGTTAGTCTGACCATGACAAGAAAAGATGAAGAGATATAGATGAGTGACATCTCCACACTTCAAGTAATTGTATAAAAAAAAAAAATACCATAAAGTCTCATGCAAAAATCCTCAATATATAAATTGCCTTCCAGTAAACAGTGTCCATTTCCACCTTTTATTCTATTAATGAGTTTTGATTCAGTTTATTTTAATCTTAAACTATTCTCTGTAGGACATGGCACTCCAAAGTTTTGGATTTTGAAACATTTTGGATTTTTAGATAGGGATGCTCATCTGGCAAAGTCTATGTAAATATTCCAAAATCTGAAAAAAAAAAAAATGAAACCTGAGACTTCTGCTCTGAAGTATTTTAGTTAAGGGATACTCACCCTGTATCCCTTATCTGAATAAAAGTCATGACAAAAGAGCACTAAAACAATTAAGACCCTGATAGAAAGTGAAGACAAGATCAATTTTAACTGATCCAAAATTGTTCCTTCCTCCAGTCTCTTCACAGATCCCTAGAACCATGTGGACAATATCGTCACTAATATATCCTGCTTTCACTGTCGATGCAACACACCTGATATCATCCCTGATCAAAACCTTTGAAGTCAGACCTTACTTCATGATCACATGTGCAGTCCTGTGTCAGCTGATGTCCTCCCTATCTGTCAATACTAACAGCAAGGCGGCCTCACTGTAGGGTGGGTTGAGCAGACTCTGACTCCAGACTGCTCTGTGCTCAAATTCAAGTTTCACTCTTACTGCTTGCATGATCTTAGCAGGATCATTTTAGATTTCTGTGCCTCAGCCTCTTTGTCTATATAATGAGGATAAAAATTTCCATCTCACATTGTTACTGAGAGGGTTAAACTGAAGAGATAATGGAAAAGTGCTTAGAGTTCGGGCACACAGTGAGTGCAGTGCTTGCTATGTGACAGAGTCCCTGTCACAAGACAGAGGTTCCCACTCAGTCCTCACACCCTCCTTTAACAAACTGCCTTAGCTCTTTGGCTCTGGAATTTGCCTGACACCCACTCTCAAAGCCATTGGGCCTATGACTGGCTAGAGCCCCCAAAGCCTCCTATCTGAATCTGGATACCCCACAACCTGGCCTCCAGGCTAGGTTATAATCAAAATCAGTCCAATTACATGTTTTCCTTATCTTTTAATCCTCCTCAGTCTACCCAAATGGGGCCTGGGATAAATTGACAGCTAGATAATACTTCCTAATGGATTGTATGAAATCAGTAACCTGACTGATTTTTTTTTTTTCCTGCCATGGTGGTTACACTTGGGACTAAATCCAAGCTCCTGAACTACAAGTCATATTCTCACCCCTGTTTTATCCATGCCCTTATTCTCTTGTTCACAAATTAATTTCCTTTTCCCTTCCTTACAAACCAACAAATCCTTTCCTGCTACTTCCATCTCATCTTTTAGGTATTAACTTAAAATCTCACCTCTTCAGGGAAGCCTTTTTACAGTGGTTTCTTCTCCTATTTTGCATTATTTGTTATCTCAGCTTCTTTATAGAACTTACTACATTTCTAATTGGTATGTTTCAGTTGCTTGCTTAGATTCCAGGCTGCTTTTTCACCAGATGCTAAACTATGTTTGACAGGTATATATTCTACATTTGTGGAACAAAGTAGGGCTCAATAAGTGCTCACTGAATGGACATATTAAATTTCACCCTTTCCCTACAGGCAGTGGAAGGGGACATCAAGAGCATACCAAGTTCTCAGTGTGACAGGAGTTGACAGCAACTACACAACCATGCTCATTATGAACTTGTACCTAGAGCCCAGGAGGGGCCAAAGTTGCCAAAGTTGCTGGGAAAGTTGGCATTCAAAAGCCTGAGTCAGTTGCCTGGCCCCACTCTCAGCTGTGCTGCCTGGTCATTTCCAATGCCACAAGAGTTGGGGATTAGTGATCACTAATCAGCTTTTAAATCTGTGCACTAGATCTGTACACTAGCCATTTCATCCCCTATGGAATATTCTAGTTAAAGGAGAGAAAATAGGAAACACATAGAAAGAGTCAGAACGAAGAGAAGAAACCAGGGAAGGAGAGAAGGAATCTTGAAACTTTCTAATTTTGTTTCCAGTCCTTTCTAAAAACTATTGTTCCTGAGGTCTGTGCAACACACCTCTGAATACTTACAGAAAATTCTTCCTATCAAAACATCTCTACTTGGCTCCTACTGCTTGCTAGCTGTCTAATTGCTCCTCAGAAAGAGGGTTAGAATTGTCTCTACTGTTGTACAGGCCAGGTTTGAGGACTGCCACTTAAATATACAGTACGTAGAGCTCCAGTTAGATATCAGAGCAGAGAGACAAAGGCCAACCATTATCAGCAGGTAGGTAAGGATTAAGTTTCAATGAAAGAAGGTCATTTTGAAGGGACATTTGAGTGAAATGTTTCAGGAGTCCAATGCAAACCCTCTAGCAGTTTCTGCACAAAAAGAAGAATGGAAAGGAGACCGATTCCAAAACTGCTGCAAGGTAGTATGTTGCTAAAATACAGTCACACTCCAAATGCATTAGGACTGTCAATATTAACACGGCACCTACAGCTTTTTGCTTGTTTTGTTTTGAAATAGGGAAATAATCACTTTGCAATGTTCCTCTTGTGAGATCTGATTGAAGTATCGGGTTATCTTAAAGCAAGACACATATATCACAAAGGATACTACCTTCAATTGTGGTAGAAGAGCAAGGCAGAGGGTAAAGAGAACACTTGTATAAATATGCCAAACTGTTGTAATAGCCCTGAATATCTATAGATAGAAAAGGAAGGAGTATGCTCCACATTGTAATTTCCTTCCAAACAGCTGGAAGTTTCTCTCTTCATTTGGTTTCCCTGTTAATTTGCCCCAAATTTTAATCACCTGTGGTCTTTTATGTAAACTTTTTTTTCAACCTCATTGATACTTGTTTTCCACAATCAAACAAAATCATCATAGCCTACTATCAATTAATGAATGGCTTTAAATTGTACATTGAAAAACCCCAGCCAGACAAATTTCCTCTCACCAATTAAGAACAAGGTCCACTAAGACTGTGAGAAAAGAATTAGCTAATATCCCCACAAGGAAAGAAATGATTAAAAAATAAATCACAGTCACTCAATGAATCCATCTGCAAATGATTGAGAGCATATTAAGATTCAAAAACATTGCCCACATGGATCTATACATGGTCACATTGTACAGAAACATTTTATTTACTTAAATACTATACAGAAATAAATTTGAGACAGTAGACAACTTTTCCTCAGAACACTGTAGAAAAACCAAACAGAAACATAAAATTCTCCTGGTCCACCAAAAAGCATATACATTATAAATCAACAAATTTCAAATAATTTGTTTCACAGAAAATCAAAGCACTTTCAATGAAATATTCTGCTTATTGTGAAAATATCAGTATTTGCTAAAAGTTCTGACCAAGTGATTAGTAAGATATATTGTGCTTAAATAAACAAAGATTAACAGAAAGAACATAGAAAGGTAGATCTTTTCCACATCAGCAGCTATTTTTCCAACTGAATCTACCATGATACTGGACAGCAATAAAGAACAGCCATATTTCAAAGGACTCTAAAATAGAATAGGTGGAAAAATGGCCTCACTACCACATTTGGTAGTCAAATTCATAAAATCAGGTTTCAATCAAACAGCTAACAACTGTAACCAAATTCCATGTATCAAGGAATTTGACCTCTGGTCATTGTAATATTTAGCACTTATCTTCATCTACATATGAAGTTCACTGCCTTATTCACAGAATTGAATGGAGATGAACCCGGTGTCCCCTTCCTAACAAAAACATTTCACAGTTACTGCATCAGACTCCAGAAAACATATAACTGATGGGGGTCTTACCAACAATAGGGACCCTGTATATGAAACTTAGCTAACTAGAAATAAATAGAAGTGTGGGGAAAGGGAATAAATATGAAAAGATGAAATTAGGCATAAAGACACTTACCTTTATTCCTAAATATATTTGAATACAATAAATCTACTTGTAAAATAGATTGTTGAAGACTTAGTTCATTCATATAAAAGCCCTAATGTGATAACAAACTCACAACTGGCTTCACATCAACCTTCTGTACCTTAAGGGTATAGAATACATTTTTTAAAAGTCCCTGACCACTGTGACCTTAACCCCAGCTCTGCCACAGCCTCCAGCACATTCAGAGCAGCATTGGCATTTATCAACTGGGCCAAACTCAATCCTCACAGCTAATTCTGAGCACTGATCTCCAGAAAAACAGAAACACATAGATGTTTAAAGTTGCTGAAATATATAAGTATTACAAATAATGCATTAACTTTAAACAAATTTCAAATGAGTTTTCTTGATAAGGTGTTGGCTTAGAGTAATTGTTTCCTCTTCTTAAACTACATAGCATCTATTATGATTGAATTTCCATCTTTTTTTTCTTTTATTCAATGTTTGGGTCATTTCTCCCCCCTTCCCCATGCCCCCTCCCTTTTCCCCCCCACTACCTCGCTACCAGGCAGAAACTATTTTGCCCTTATCTCTAATTTTGTTGAAGACAGAGTATAAGCAATAATAGGAAGGACCAAGGGTTTTTGCTAGTTGAGATAAGGATAGCTATACAGGGTGTTTACTTGCATTGCTTTCCTGTACATATGTGTTACATTCTAAATTATTGAATTTCCATCTTTAACCTCACTCTGTAACTAAATAAAACTTAAAAGCAGTTTCAGAGGATCTTTTCAGAAAAGTGTGTTCTATATTATGATGTGAAGAATATTCTGAAGCTTATAATTATTGATCATATACAGAACATCAAAATTGTTCTGCTTCTGAGTATTACAAAATGTCATTCACTCCATATTATTTGAATTTTTATACCATGTATGCTTATTTTATCTTAAAGTTCTTAACACTTATTTTCAGCCACACATGAAGTTCACTGCCTTACTCACAGAAGTGTATGGAGATCGACCCAGGGCCCCCTTCCTAAAAAAAACATTTCAAAATTATTGCAGCTGATTCCAGAAAACATATAACTGGTGGGGTTTGACTAAGGATAGGGACCCTGAAGATATGAAACTTAGCTAACTAGAAAGAAATAGAAGTGTAGGTAATGGAAATAGAAAAGAAATAGAAGCATAGATTTGATCCCTCCTGCTCTTCATTGAAGGTCAGATTATTTATTGGATACAGTATCCTTGAAGAGATTTGAGTCTGTCATTTTTTTTTTACTTCAGGCATCAATTCACTTAATTAAATTAATATCTTGATATTACCAAAATATGGATATATAGATTCAAAGCAGTATCCACGAAAATTCCAATGACATTCTTCACAGAAATAGAAGAAATGACCCTAAAGTTCATATGGAAGTAAAAAAGACCCTAAATAGCCAAATCAATCTTGAGCAAACAGAGCAACCCTGGAGATAACATAACACTTGATTTCAAATTATACTACAGAGCCATAGTAACAAAAACGGTGTGGTTCTAGCACAAAAATAGGCACACAGACCAATAGAATAGAATAGATGACCAAGAAATAAACCCACACAGCTACACTACCTGATCCTTGGCAAAGGTACCCAAACATTTACTGGAGAAAAGACAGCCTCTCCATTAAATGGTGCTGAGATAACTGGACATCCACGTAAAGAAGAATGAAGCCAGATTCTTACCAATTTTGTACTGTACCCTATAAAAAAATCAATTCAAAGTGTATCAAAAACCTCAATTTAAGACCCGAAACTCTGTAGCTACTACAGAAAACACAGAGAAAACACTTAACGATATGGGTATAGGAGATGACTTTCTGAACAGAACTCTAAACTCAGAAAATAAAAGCAAGATTAACAAATGGGATTGCCGTGAATTAAAAAAGCTTCTGCACAACAAAGAAAACAATTACCAGAGTAAACAGGCAGCCTACAGGATGAGGAAAAAACTCTGCCAGCTATTCATCTGACACAGGGTTAATTGGCAAAATAGATGAAGGACTCAAAAAAACATCAAAGAAGCAAATAATACAATCGATAAATGGACAGTTCTCAAAAGAAGTATAAATGTCCACTATATACACGAGGTGCTTAACATCCTTTGTCTCAAAAAGGAAATACAAATCAAAACTACAGTGAGACCCTATCTCACCACAGTCAGAATGGCTATCATTAAGAAAATAATAGCCAATGCTGGCAAGGGTGGGGGTGAAAAATGGACCTTTATAAATTGTTGGTGGAAATGTACAGTAGTGTAGCCACTATGGATATCAGTACGGAGGCTCCCCAAAAAACTGAAAATAGAACTGCCATATTATCCAGCTATGCCACCCTGAAGGAATCAAAGGTAGCAGAAAATAAAGGTATCTGTAAACCCATGTTTATTGTAGCACTATTAACAATGGCCAAGCTATGAAATCAGCCCAGGTGCCCATCAACAGAGGAATAGAAAAAGAAAATATGATGCATATATACACATAGCTATAAAAAATAAATTAAACCACGTCATTTGACAAAATGGATCGAACTAGTGGGCATCATGTTATGAAAAGTAAGAAAAACACAGAAAGACAAGGATTATGTTTTCTCTCATATACAGAATCTAAAAATTTGAGAGCAATATGAAATAAGAAGGGGGGCTATAGGGAATAGGAAAGGGACCAGCCCCAGCCAAAGGGAAACGGATGAAAAGAATAGGTAATAAGGCTAGGTGAATCAAACCACCTTATATAGATGTATGAAAATGTCCTAATAAATCCCATTATTTTCTATAATTAATATACACTAATAAAATGACTAGAAAAGGAGGGAAATTTTTAAAAATTAAAATTACCATCATCTACCACTAATTTTATTTTTTGGTGGCATATAGGGTTTTTTGTTTGTTTTGTTTTTTTGGTGGTGCTAGGGTTTTAAGTCAAGGCCTCCCCCATTGGTTATTTTTATGCCCAGGATGGGCTAAATAGCAGTTCTCCTATTTGTGCTTCACTACATAGCTAGGATAAAGACTTAAGTCACTGTACCCAGGCATTGCTTGAAATGGGGTCTGACAACCTTCTTGACCAGGCTGGCCTTGAACTTCAATCTGCCTGATCTGTGCTAGGATGACAGGCCTGAGCCACCATGGATGGCTCTAACTGGGACAAAATACAAAGAAACTGAAGCTCAGAGAGTAAGTATAGGTTATCTGTAGGTCCTGTGGCTAGGAGAGCAGTTAGGAAAGGCAGAGTTACCTCATGGGGAGTGGGATGTCCAGACTGTGTTTAAACAGGTGATGTTTGATTGGCCATATGGAGAAGGGAACTGAAAAAAGAGTTTGACTAGCAAGTTAATTAGCCAGGAAGTCTGTCAATAGTACATATAAGAGATGATAAAGAGCCCAAATCATTTGCCCTAAATCATTTTTGGCACCTGTGAAAATATAACATTTTATGTTTTATTAGAAGCTTATGAAATAAATGTAGCACATATAGTTTGTTTTTTTCAGATGACCTAAGTTGATCACTAGACATTGTTGATAGTATTGGGGCTAAGAATCAGTACTGTCCTCCCTACTTACTGATGAGAACCTCCATGGAATGGCTATATATTTCCCTAGATAGCCAGGCATCTTTGGTGGGTTGTGAATTCTACAGAACCATTTCCTTTTTCTTGTTATTTAGGCAGAGTATTTCATCCTGCCCCTTCTTGCCACCATCTCTGTTTCTGTACTTTTAACCTCTGCTGCCACATCCTGTGGGAGGTGTATGTAATGAGCAACACCTGGTACTACGAAGGTACCGCAGGACATAGACAAGTTTTCTGGCATCAGCCATAGTCCTACTTAATTTTGAATTAGGGGACAACCTGCTCTTCCTCTCTACTCTGATCCCTGGTCTGGTACAGATTCCAGTATGGGTGACTGCTTATCCTGTGCCATAGTGTGCCCCACTCCAACTTTCAGGATGTATAAATGACAGTTAAGGGCACTTGTGTTGATTTCTGGGTATATACCAAAATAACTTCAAGCAGACATGCAAATAGTTACATGCATGTTATTTGTAGCAGTGTTATTCACAAAAGACCAAAGGTAGAACCCAAGTATCCATCAAAAGATGAACATAAAAACTTAATGTGGTGTATACAGAAAATGGAGTACTATTCATCCTTTAAAAAGGAAGGAAATTCTGACACATGATTCAACATACCTTAAAGACATCATGCTAAAATCAACATAGTAAAAATGACTATACTACCAAAAGCAATCTATGTGTTCAATGCAAAATCCCAAAGACATTCATCATAGAGATTGAAAAATCAACCCTAAAGTTCATTTGGAAACACAAAAGACTGTGAATAGCCAAGGCAATACTCAGCAAAAAGAGCAATGCTGGAGGTATCACAATACCAGACTTCAAACTATACTACAGAGCCATAGCAATAAAAAGATCATGGTACTGGCACAAAAACAGACATGAAGACCAGTGGAACAGAATAGAGGACCCGGATATGAATCCACACAGCTACACCCACCTTATTTTTAACAAAGATGCCAAAAACATACGATGGAGAAAAGACTGCCTCTTCAACAAATGTTGTGGTGAAAAATAGTTATCTGTCTGCAGAAAACTGAAACTAGATCCATGCCTATCATCCTGTACTAGCATCAACTCAAAGTGGATTAAGAACCTTAATATCAGACCTGAAACCTTGCAGTTAGTACAAGAAAGAGCAGGGAATACTCTGGAAGCAATAGGTATAGGCAAGAACTTCCTCAGTAGAACTCCAGCAGCCCAGCAACTAAGAGAAAGGATGGACAAAAGGGGCTACATGGAATTAAAAAGCTTTTGTACAACAAAAGATATGGTCTCTTAATTCAAGAGACCCCTCCCCCCACAGAGTGGGAGAAAATTTTTGCTAGCTGTGCATCAGACAAAAGATTGATAACCAGAATATACAGGGAGCTCAAAAACCTAAATTCTCCCAAAATCAATGAGCCAATAAAGAAGTGGGCAACTGAAATAAACAGAGCTTTTTCAAAGGAAGAAATCCAAATGGCCAAAAAACACATGAAGAATGCTCACCATCCCTGGCCATAATGGAAAAGCAAATCAAAACAATACAAAGATTCTACCTCACTCCTGTTAGAATGGCTATCATCAAGAACACCACCACCAACAAATGTTGGTGAGGATGCAGGGAAAAAGGAACCCTCAGACACTACTGGTGGGAATGTAAGTTAATATAACCACTTTGGAAAACATTATGGAGGCTTCTTAAAACACTAAACACAAATCTGTCATATGATCCTGCAATACCACTCCTAGGGATATACCTGAAGGAATGTGACTCAGGTTACTCCAGAGGCACCTGCACACCCATGTTTATTGCAGCACTATTTACAATAGCAAAGCTATGGAAACAGCCAAGATGTCCTACTACCAATGAATGGATTAAGAAAATGTGGTAATTATACACAATTTACTCAGCCACAAAGAATGAAATTTTGTCATTTGCAAGTAAATGGATGGAACTGGAGAACATCATCTTGGGTGAAGTTAGCTAGGGTCAGAAGGCCAAAAATTGCATGTTCTCTCTCATATGTGGAGTATGACCCAAAACAAAAGCAGTAATTTTATTGGACATGGGTCACACACTAAGGGGAGAAATGCATACGGGAGGAATAGGGAAAGGGAAGGAAACCTAAAACTTGAATGTGGTTGATGAGCAAATAAAGTAATCTTAAACTGGTAGAGGCCACTATGGGAAGGGGACTAGGAAGTAGTGAAGAGGTCTGGCAGAGATGAACCAATGTGGGTTGCAATATACAAGTGCATGGAAGCAACGCTGGTAATCTCTCTGTATAGCTATCCTTATCTCAAATTACCAAACACACTATGTCTTTCTTATTATCTCTTATGTCTTCTCTTCAACAAAATTGGATAACAAAAGGGTGGAACAGATTCTGCCTGGAAGTGAGGGGGAAGAGGACAGAAGAGGATGTGGCCCAAACAATGTATATACATATAAGTAAATTAAAAACAACAAAATAAAAGAAATTTAAAAAGACATTATGCTAAGTGTAATAAACCAGTCACAAAAGAAAAAATACTGCATGGTTCCACTTATATGATATGCCTACCATAGTCCAATTCACAGAAACAGAAAGTAGAATAGCAGACTCCAGAGCATGGGAGGGTAATGAAGAATTACTGTTTAATGGGCACAGAGCTTAATTTTGAGAAGATGAAAAAGTTCTGGAGGTGCATGGTAGTAATTATTGCACAGAACATGAATATGCTTGATGACAGTGAACAATACACAGAGTAGTTAAGACGCCACATCTTTGCATACTTTACCCACATCTTTGCTTACACCATTATAATAATAATTATTAAAGCATCTGTGTTAATATGAGAGCCAAAATAAAAATGCATTGACAATAAGCCCTGAAAATAGTATGAAGACAGTATGCAGAAAAGCTCAACCTAAAAAGAAGGGCGATTGGCCATCTCAGAAGTCAGAATCATGCAAGACCGAGTATGGAGAGATAAAAGGAAGAAACTGAGAACAGAGTGATGGCAAACAAGTCAGGGACCTGTGATGGAGAGAATGACAACTGAACTTGGCAGCAAGAAGACTTCAAGAAGGATAGTTCCATTGGAATCCTGTAGGCAGAAGTCAGATTAAATTGCATTAAATGAATAGGAGGCTACAAAACAAAGACACAAAAGACAGGTAGAATTTTATAGAAAACTCTCAGATGCTTTGAGAAGAATGACAGGGAGGAAAAAAATCCACATTCCCTTATACCAAACAATGGGACCACAGGGTTTTAGAATTCAGGATTTTTTCATATTTTGGAAAGATAAAATAATGCATATATGCATGTTGTATAACACTTATAGCAGGATCAAGGAAACTAGACACAAACCAAATGTTAAATGTCTGCACAGAGAAGCAACAGGAAGAAGAGAAAGAAGAGGTAAAGAAATGTCTAGACTTTTGAGTGTGACTAAGAAAATGTAGGCAAAACACATTCAAAGCAATTGGCAACTAGGAGGTCATAGCTAAACAGAGAGATTCTCTGAAATGAGTTAGTAGGATGCTCAGTTTCCTCAGGTCCTTAGATCATGTATTTAAAATCTCCTTATAGTAATAATAATAACTTGAACAGATCATATACAGGTACATTTGTTCATCTGATTCCAACACCTAGTGTTGTCTGTGCTATCTATGAGTAGATTATAATGTACTAAAATTCTTTTAAATGGCATACTTATAAGTAATGCACAACTTCCTTTAAAAAACCATTGATGAACATGGTGGAAATATTATGTATTCATGTATAAATACATAAATGAGACCTGTTGAGACTATTCTAAGGTTGGGGAGAGGGGGAACAAAGGAGAATGATGGAGGGGGTGAATTCAACTATGTTATATGTAAGACCTTTTGTAAATGTCACAATGTACCCCCAGTACAACAATAATATGATAATAAAAAATGAAAATATAAATTTTAAAGTAAAAAAATTTTAAGAAAACCATTGATGACAGATAGTTTTAGTAACAGAACCATCTTGGGAAAACACTTATGATTACATGAAATGGTGATAAGGACTTTTTTAAAAAGCATATAATAAAGAACACGTTACAATGTGATTTTTCAAAGTAAACTGATGGTGATGCTTCTGGAAGTAAGAAAAGTGTGGTGGTTTAAAAAAATCTGCAGTGCAATTTATTTGTTAAAGGCAAATTTGTTCAAGTCTTTGAATTGTAACTCTCTTCTTGGAATGTAGACTCAAAAATATTATCAATTTTGATCTATCTGCATAAAGTGCAATTCATTTACTGAATTTTCAAAAGCTCTGCTTTCTGTTCACATGGTGAGCTATAAAATAGTACCCATTGCAGTGGTGTCTCCAGGATGCTGATACTTTCTAGGGCCTGAAGCAGGTGACACTACTTGTCAGAGCAGGGGCCCAGGTGCAATGGAATCTGTTTCACTTAGGGGTTTCGAAAAGGGGGAGGTAATCTATACCCTGAACTTATTGATAAAGCAACATTATTTGTAGCACACAGGATAAAATCTGACAACAGGAATTCCCATAGACAAATTCTCTGCTCACTACTCCCAAGCCAAGGACTTGACCTTTCTTTGGATTTGTTTTCATCTGGTTCATCCCTAGAAACACAAAAGACCTTTCCCATCTAATCCTAACAGGTAAGTTAATGGTAGAAGTTGGATATTATTGATGCCCTGAGATGAATCAAGTGCATCCAATATCCTTTATCTCTCAGCCAAATCAGAGAACCTACTTTCCCCCCGAATAACAATCATTACAGTCCACTGAGTCTTGCTTTTCCAATCGTTTCTGTGGCAGCTGGCTACGGGGAAGTTGCTAGGGAACTGAAAAGAGGCAGCGTGGGGAGGGCAGATGGCTCCTTTGGGTTTATTTCCACTGAACACTGCAGCTGTGAAACCCCTAAGGTTCCAAGTGTCCATATAACATGCTTGGGGTTGGGCTAAAAAGGAACCCTAGAGCAGCTGTCCTGATGTATTCCTCTTTCTGTGCTGAGGAATAACCCCCCATAAACAGTAAGTGCAGATATGTAACAAACATACTCAGCCAGAACTCAATCCAAAAGTGTCAGCAGACCACAGGAATTACTAAAAGTGATTACAGCCTGTATTTCTTTACCAAATGAAAATTCAGGAAGATAGCAACTGCCAAGGTAAACAATAAACTCACAATGAAGGGTGGGAGTTAATTGGTGAAAGTAATTTAATGAGCAGACAACATTTATTTTTATCATTACAAAGAGATTGTATTGATTTTCATATTTTTTTCTGAGCATATGAAATGTTCTAAAGACATCCTGCAAATACCACACTAATATGCCTAATGTATATTACGATGCCAGGAAAACCAAAAAGGATGGAGTTGAGAATGTAAGGCTCTGAATTCAATCCCCAGTAATAATAATAAGAAAGATGGAGCTGAGAAGTGCCCCAATTAAAATGCAAACACACCGTGTTTTACTAGACAAAGTTAACTGTATTGGGAAGAATTTAAAAGTAAGTCAGGGCATCTACAAACAACACAGAACCATGTTCATATAAAGTATAATTCTGTAATTCTTCAAATGTTCATGAATAATAAAGACTGACAAATCTGAGGGAAGGGAATTATGAAGGTCACAGCAGAAACTACCTTAATGTGGTCATTTTATTACTTTCTCCTTGATATTTCCTTATATGAAAAGAGGGAATGTGTAAAATTACAAAATCAGTGAAGATTCACTTAATTTCACAAAAATAGAGGTCCATATCCACCTGATGGAATTGCAGGCCACTATTGTGCTAATGTTGTAGGGTGGGGATGTGTGTGCACACATGTGTGTTTGAACGTACATGCATGGAAATATTTCCATCAAGAATTTGTACTGAAGTAAAAATATACATTCCATGAAACTTACATGCTTCTCTTCAGTGCTGGAATATTATCAGATCTAATTTGTTTGAAAATAAGGTCAAATTTTTTATTACTCTCTTTTTGCATTGGTATTAAAAAAAGATATGGAGGGTAAATGGAGACAGCCTGCCAAATGAAAACATAGATATTGACTTCTGCTTTTTAACTGTAAGGCTACCATGGAACAATTCTGATGCATTTCTCTTAGAAAATCCTGTAGCCTAATAGGTGCTCGTAGTCCGGGGAAGCTGATGAACCTACTTTTTGCACAGTAAATAAACACAGGCTTATAAAGGATATCAATTATATTGAAATGCAATCATCAAAATGTAAAAATCACCACACAAAATATGGACATAGTTCTGTATGTATTGATATGTAAAATAAAAAATATTCCAAATATCATACACCAACTTTTTGCAATGATTATTTGCAAATGTTGGGCTTCTCTTGCTTTTGAAAAGGGTCTTTATACTTTCTGAATTTGTTTTTTAAAACTGGAGATGAAATTCACATAACACACACTTACTAGATAACTCAGTGACAATGTATTCACAGTGCTGCACAGCCATCACCTCACTCTAGTTTCAAAATGTTTTTCTCATCCCATTAAACACCCTACATCCATTAAGTAATCACTTTTCATTCTCCCTCACCCTAATTTTCTGGCAACCTTCAATCTCCTGTCTCTGTACATTTGACTATTCAATGTGCTTATTTCACTTTAGCATAATGTTTTCAAGATTCATCCAAGCTGTACCATAATTTAGTACTTCATTACTTTCTAGGGCAGAATAATACTTCATAGTGTGTATATACCTTAGTGTATCTACTCCTGCATTGATGGACACTTGGATTGTTTCTGCCTTTGGTCTGTTAAGAGCAGTGCTATGGTAGACATTTATATACATGTTTCTATGTAGGCATATGTTCTCATTTCTTTGGGTTGATAGGAGTGGAATTCCTGGGTCATATGGTAACTCAAGGCTTAACTTTCTGAGGAAATTCCAATCTGTTTCCTACAGTGGCACCATTTTATATTCCTACCAGCTATGTACAGTGTTCCTATTTTCTACCTCCTTGTCAATACTTGCTATTGTCCACTTTTTAAAATTATAAGTACCCTAGTTAATGTGAAGTAGTATCTCATTGTGACTTTGCTTTGAATTTCCCTGAAGGTCAATGATGATAATAAGTTTTTCCTCTGCTTGTTGGCCATTTCTTTTTCTTCCTTCCTTCCTTCTTTCCCTCCTTCTTTTTTTTTTTGGCCATACTGGGGGTTAACTCAGGGCCTACACCTTGAGCCACTCCACCAGCCCTATCTTTTTTGTTAGGGGTTTTTCCAAGATACGGTCTTGTGAACTATTTTTGCAGGCTATCTTTGAACTGTGATCCTCCTGATCTCTGCCTCTCGAGTAGCTAGGATTACTGGCATGAGCCACTGGTACCAGCCTGGCCATTTCTATGTCTCCTTTGGAGAAACACAGGCTCAAGTCTTATGGCCTTTTCAAAACTGGGTGGTTTGTCCTTGTGGTTGTGCTGTTGGAGTTCTCTTGGATTCAGATAGATATTAACCCATTAACATATGTGTAATTTGCAAATAATTTTCTCATTCTGTAAACTATATACATTATTAATAATGCCCTTAGAAGCACTTAACAGCTTTTAACTTATTTTTATAATTTTTATTAGGATATATTCACTATATGGGGGAGAATTAATAGTGACAATCAGGCTTATAATGTACATTAATTACATTGCCCCCATAATCTCTCCCCCTCAACTGGCTCCCACCCACTTAAAGCAATTGCAAGAGGTTTCTTTGTTCTAAAAAGTTTTAAATTTTATTAAATTCAATTTATTATTTTTATTTTGGTCTGCTAGTATTTTTTATTTTAGTAAGCATGTGGCATCTATGTATGTGCATATGCATGTGTGTATATATATCTTGCAAACATTGTGTGTTAAGTACCATCATCATTACCACAGAGGGTCTAAAATACTGATCAATTTTGTGATTTGCCAGAGTAACATTAACAGCAGAAAAATCTTCTGCCTCTAAATCCTAGGAATGTACTTGAAGCTAAATATTTTTTATTTTCATTTCAACTGAATTCAATAAATAGTTGTGAAGTGCTTCTTTGTGTCAGGTGCTGCATTTGCTTCTGGAAATAGAGCAGTAAATAAGACAGAATTTTTTGTCTTTATGGTGTCTAAGACTGTTTAAAAAAAGAAAAAAGACATATACTAACCCCAAATTGTAAGTATGAGAGAAGAAATATGTTGTGCTATAGTAATAAAAAATAAAAAGTGGCTCACCCCTGTAATCCCAGCTACTTGGGAGGTGGCGATCAGGAGGCTCACAATTCAAGGCCAACCCAGGCAAAAAGTTCTCAAGATCCCACTTCAATCAATAACCCAGGCATGGTGGTCTGCCTGTCATCCCAGTTATGCAGGAAATATAAATAGGAGGAGTTGGTCCAAGCCAGCCAGGACATAAATGCTAGACCATATTCCAAAAATAACTAAAGGACAAAGCGATAGAGGCATGACTCAAGTGGTAGAGTGCCTGCCTAGCAAGTGGAAGGCTCGGAATTCAAATCCCAGTGTTGCCAAAAATAAGGAAATAAGTAAACTCCACAAGAATACCTATTGGTACATCTGGGTATTTTACATACTTCATATACCACTTGCTAACATTTCATCGTATTTTTTTTCAAATTGTTTCAAGGGTATAGGATTTCCCTGATTACATTGAAAGTGCTTTAATGAGGAGGGCATTATGTGATAATTGCAGTATCCTTCATGTTGGTAGGTATGTCATCAGAACAAGAAACAACTTGAGCTCAATGAGAGTGGAGAGTTAAGAAGTCAGGGGTAATGACACCTGAAGTACAGGCTGGGATGGAAATGTAAGAAAGCTTCATAATAAATAATCATTAACATTTAATGTGTGCTGGCTGTTATGGAGATTTAGCTTGTCTTTGAGAAGGTAAAACTTGACTTGTGTGATATTGATAGGAGAGGGTAGAACAAAATTCAAACCTCATCAATCTGACTCTCAGATTTCATGTCCTTATCTCCTCTAGACACTACCTACTACATAGAGATTGAACACGGACAACTGCGTAAATATTTGGTTGCTAAACATCTAATAAAATTCATATCCACAACTGTGTACAAGATACACACACAAGCATACACACACATAATAATATGTGAGCCAGGATTATAAATTACAGTAGTGCTGCGACAACTAGAGCCCAGGAAGAAGAAATGAAGATCCAAAAAGCAGGCAGAAAACTAAAAATATATGTTGAGTAACAATAGTAATTATTATAATAAAAGAAAAATGGCTTGGGAAGGTAATATAGGAAATATTGCAATCTTTTCTAAAAACAATCATCTCAAGAGGGTTCCATCTATAATCTGCCACAACAAAATAAGGTGGGTTTGAGAAAATGACACATTGGAGAGACTATTATCTGCAGGATGCTGCATACCCAAAACCTGCCTTTAACACACATGCAGGGGAAGTTGTACTGACAAGCTGGTTGCCACAATATAGCTAGAATGTAGTGACCTTGATGTGAGACCAAGCAAAATTGTCCCTTAGAATGTGATAGTTGGTCACTACAGTGATTTTTAAATTATTATTTTGTATTTTGTAGCAACAGGAGCCATTATACAACATAAAAGAAGGAGACCAAGTAAAACTTATGGAGTGAAAAATGTTTTATCCACGTAGTGAATGTGTATGACACTTTGTTATGGCAAAGTAAGAGCTTAACCACATGATTCTATTCTATTGGAGAAAATATGACTATACTTTTGGGAAACTGCATTTTGAATATATTCTATATAGCTCTCATTTCTAAGCAAGCTCAAATATATAGAAGATTAAACTCTGGTTATTTTCTTAAAATATGGCTTATTAGCTATTGACAAAGCTCTTTTTAATCTACCTTAATTAAAAAATTTTAATTAGACAATGTGCTTTGAAACCATGGAAAACCCAAATGCTTCTTTTGTATAACATTGCTGCAGATTGAGTAAATGAATATTTTCCAGCTAAGTACTACTAGTAGCAATAAGAAAAGGAAATTAACCTATAATCCCTGCTACAGGGAGATAGAGGTAGCAGGATCATTGTCTGAGGCCAGCCCTGGGCAAAAAGTATGAGACCCTATTTGAAAAGCAAACTAAAGCAAAAGGGGTGGGGGGCATGGCTCAAATGGTAAAGGGCCTGCCTAGAAATTACCAGGTCCAGAGTTCAAATCTCAGGATCACCAACAAAAAAAATCCAAAAACCAAAAACAAGAAAAGGAAGGAAGGTTAAAGAAAACCTTAATACATAGGGTAAAATATGTTTATTTTTCTGACTCCTTAATTTCTTAATTTCTTAAGGACTTTTTCTCAAGGTCTGTTTATAAAGTGGTTGCTTTAAAACCTGTCATGATATAGTTACAAAGTTTTCTGCTCAAGGTCACACAGCCCATATTACCAGAGTAGGAACTGGAAGTATTTAAAATAGACTCACGTGGACCCTACATTCTACCCACTCACTCATCAGACTTCAGTCCTTTGCACTCTGGGCCAACTTGTTTCTGAGATTTTCTCCAATATGGGATCTACTGTGAATACAACACCTTTAATATGCTTCCAGAAGCCCAGAAGTACCTGGGAAGGAGAAAGCCCAATTCTTCACCAGCATGAGTCAGGGGATATGGACAAGCACCTGCCCACAGCCGATGCAGAGTTATATAAGAGCTTCTTGAACAGGAAAAACTATTTCTGCACTCCCTTTTTGGCACCTCTTCCTATGAGCTCAGGAAGACTGCTCTGAGCAGGGATACATAGCTTTTGCCTCTTCTCCTTTCCCATCACCTGTCACTTCTGCTATCAGAGTGCCTGCCGCTAACAGCCTCCCCACTTGTAATTTGCTGTTTCTAATCTGTCATCTGAGAAATCAGATGACCAGAGCTGTGAGAACTATGTGTAAATTAAGAGCCAAGCTCTGAGAGATAGCCAGAGACCCCCCTTTGAAACAGCTTGTAGCAGGTTTCCTGGCAGTTATTTCCTTTCTTCTCAGAGCTTTTCTTATCTAATGCCCTGCTTGACTGTCTCAAAAACTGACCTCCATCTGCAGGATGTGCTCCTATTATGAGATACAGTGGAGCATCTATCCTAGTGCATGTGTGAGCACCTAGCTTGAGGACTTTCATACTCATGAAACTTTTCCTCACAGGTAAGATGGGTATACCATACCATCCTGCCTACTGCACAGTCAGTAAGGCATAATTGATTAAAAATTAAAAGTTTCTTTAAGAATGAGTTGTTAAGAAAGAAGCATTCTTTATAAAGAATACCTTGGCATGGTGGTACACACCTTTAATCCCAGCAGGCGGAGGCAGGAGAATCGTGAGTTCAAGGCCAGTCTAGGCTACATAGTGAGACCCTGGCTCAAAGTAACAAACAAACAAAAATGAAAACAAGGAATAATTCATTCTCAGGGGTCTTTAAACCATGGCTGCCTGCTGCCTATTTTTGTCAATAAAGATTTATTGGAACATAGCCTGGTTTATTCCTTTATGTACTGTCTATGGTTTGACATGAATATGGTGGAAGAATTAAGTGGTTGGCATAGAAATCATTATGGCCTATAAAGTCGAAAATGTTTCACTGATCCATCTAATCAAAAAAGTTTGGGGGGTAGAACTGGAGTTTGAACTCAGGGCTTTGCACTTACAAAACAGGTGCTCTGCCTCCTAAGCCACAACTCTAGTCCAAAAAATGTTTTTTTTCAAGCAAACAAGGTTTCATTTCCCACAAAAAGTCTAGTTGCTTAGCAAGGCATATTCTACAACACAAGCCATAAACTTAACAGAAGTCCTTCAGTAATAATAACAGTTATATTAATAACACACAAGAAATTTCTTACACAAGTTTTCTGCTATGTAAATCCACTACTGTGAGCATAAAAGACATCAGAATTATCTAAAATTTAATTCTTTAAAGAATAATTAGTTCAGAGCTGAAAATTATTTCTGAAGTGCATTTTAGGGGGAAAATCAGTATGACATTATCCTTATTGTGTCACAACAAATAGGGTAATAAAACTACTCAAAGTTGTGGTGCCAAATGTTCTGTGGGAATGCAAATATTCATCAAAATGACATCTCCAAGTTTTGCTTTTCCTAATCAGGCTGAAACATCATGAGGCAGCTGTTGGATCAATAAGTAAAACTGGAATCCCAGCCTGGCAGCTATGCATTTCCACCAGGACAAGGGACTTCAGTGTTGCACAAACACTTCCTTACTTCAGTAGTCAGACTCTTCCATGAGGTGAGCATGCTTACCCACATGCCCACCTAAGATCCCAGGCTTTGCCCTGGCATGCATCCAACTATGCCATCTGTCACAGAAGGAAAGCCCTTCTGGGAAAGAGGAAGAAGTCTCATCTGTTATCCTCCACACCTAAGAGGGGTTACACAGGCAGGGACTTGGCCCTATTCTCTATGCATTTCCAAACTTTCGCCACAAATGCTTTGGGCACAAATCAAAATGTTTTACTTCTGGCTTCAATTTCCTCCTCTTGGCTTTTTCTTTCTAGGCCTTTCTGCCCAATGTCTTACCCCATTGAAACTTCCTGCTTTCTCTTTATAAGCTCTATAGTTGTTCTATTGCTAAAAGATTTGATATCTAATGTCATGTCAACTTAGTCCTCCTTCATGTATTTACAGGAGGCGGAGTACTGGACAAACAGAACACAGAATAAGTCTTTTTGTACATGGAACTGAAGTTAAACCCTGTGCAGAGAACATCTATGACCACTTTTAAAATGCAAAGGTCTAAGAAAAAGTAACTAGGGCAGAAAATACACAGACCTTCATCTGAGGAGGCAGGGCATGACCTGTGTGCTCCAGAAAAACTAGGGTCACTTGGAACAGAAAGCTGAGGACTACTTCTGTAGTTGGGCAGTTGTGATCTAAGGGCCACCACAGTTGGCCACTGATAAGGTGAACTCATCTGTCCAGAAGCACTGGGGGTCATTTGTCACTCATTCACTTATTCATGTGCCACACAATCAACCTGTTTTCATCTTAGCTAGTAATTTTCTGCCTACATTTATGAAAATACAAATGGAAAAGCTTCTGAGCTCCTATTTTTTTCACCTTTCTAGGAAGAGATAAAATAAAAATCAAGTACAGGAAATATGATAGAACCAGCTTGCCCAGATGAAATTCGTCTTGGGAAAGAAAAAGTGGTTCATTAAATTTTAAGCAAAATTGGAACTGCAGAGATTAAAGGCAACCCATAACAAAGACAATACCAGACATAAGACTAAAAGAAACAACATAAACTTACTCAAAAGGAATGAGCTGGTAAGAACAGTTAGGACATCAGCCACCTTCCCGGGGTGTCATGGGGCTCACTTGAGATGGTCAATGGTTAGTTAGTGAAGAGCATGTTACAAATGTGAAAATGGTGACAGAGCTATGAGTACTGTTATCACAGATGATAGGCTCCTTCTTAGGTTGAGTTGACATTTAAAACTACCAATGTAGTTAACATGAGATAAAGAGCCTCATTTGGAATAAATATTTTATAGGTTAATTTGGCACTAAATATGTACATATGATTCAACATGGCAATTCTAAGCATTTTACACGGAACCATAAAAATAGCCAGTTCTAGGAGATCTCTAGGTTAAAATATGGTATGTCCACAATGGACACTACACTGATCACTCACTGTCCATTTGACAGCCCATGCCAGCCTTTCCCGACCTTTCTGTGTCCTCCATGCAAAGTGAGGCTGATGCCTAGAATTGAACACCCTTCACCTCTGACTTCTGGCATAATGAAACTAATGGAGGTGATGGGGGAAATGAAGGTAATTTCTTCCAACTCTCTGTTTCAGCCCTGCAAATCTCATTGGAGCTGTTTCTCTTCCATGACTCCAGGGGTGACCACACTCCCTGAGTGTCAGATCTCACAGACTGGGTTTCAGTTTCATTACTGTCTCCTCTTACTGCTTCAGCCCTATAAATGGCAAGCATTTCACCATGGCCCCAGTGTCTGGGTACTGGGGACCTTATTATCTGTTCCCCGTCCATTCCTTAATCCCTACCACACGCCTACAGAAATTCCTTTCATTAAAGTCTCTTCATTTGACCTATTTCAGTTGAATTCAGTTTTCCACCAATAAAACAGCTGATATACAATATAGCTATCCATTTACTGACATGAAAAAATGTATGACAGACAGCAGATCAAATATTAACAGCACTTATGTTTAAGTAATGGGATAGTGTTTTTTCACGGTTATTTTTTTCAGATGTCTACAATATTAGCGTACATACTTGAGGGAAAGAAAAAGAAATAATAAAATTAAAAAGTAAAATGGGAATATATATAATCTCAAGAAATACTAGTGGACAGGTTTCACTCATTTACTTCCCATCTCATCAAAAAATACATAAATAGAAAGCTTTATAGCGCAAAGTTGTCTTCACTAGGCACTGGAAGCTTGAACACTTGTGAATAACCAAATAGCTTATTTTTGCTGGATTCTGTGAAAAATATATTCAAGTCACCAACTGTTCACAATTATAAATGTAACTGTATGCATTTGGAAGTACACATTTTACAGACTGGGGCTTCACAATCAAAAGTTAAGATTTTGCTGTAAACAAGGCTAACTGCCTACAGACACTATTTACAAACATTTTAGGTAGCAATTCCTCCATTAGTTTCATTTAATCCTATCAGGATTAAATTACTCCTATTCCACAGATAAGGAAATTGTCCTTAAGAGAAGCCAAGTAATTTGCTCAAGGTCATACAGGTCTTCATTAACAGGTCCTAGAGGAAATCCGGGGCTTTTTAGGGCCCATTTTATCCATTATACTCAACTGCCACTCAGGTCAACAGATTACCTAAGAATTCTCAAACTCTCCTAATTTGAGATTTATTGCACAAAGAACCATCAGGACCCTCGAACTGGTTCCCTACTTATTAGCAGTGCAAAACTGTGTGTTTACATATCAAATCTACAACTCCTTATCAATAAAATGATGAAGAATTACTTTTCCTACCCACCCTAGACATTTCAAAAATCTAGAGAATCTATGAAAAAATAAGCATGAAAGCCATCAAAACTGTAAAGCAGGTTACAAATGTAGGGCAATATTATGCTGCTCCCTTAAAACTCACTCATCAGTGTTGACACCTGGCAGTCAATGCAAAGAAAATAACTATTTGGATGAAGTGTGGCTCCAAATTATAATGTTACAAACTATCCAGTCTGTTAATAACACTCACCATAAAAACTACCTCTGATTAGTCAGTAAAATACATGCAATAGTTTCGCTGAAATGTACTTCAAGCAAACACCACGACTCACATTTATTAATCACATCACCTCATGTAATATGTTTCCAGCATTTTCTAAAATGTGCTATTCTCAACTTTCAGTTATATAGTAAAAAACTTTAAAATTCAAGCTGTACTTTCTCTATGGTAAGATATTGAAAGTTCAATTGAGCCACTTAGTTTTCAGTTTCCCTGACTCAACTTTTTGGAGTTTGATAATTAATTATATTCCATTATTACTGATCATCAATTAGCTCAACATGTTGCTGAGATGGTGAGCATGCTGAAGAAGGCAGAATTTAATGATAATTTGAGACCGGAAGAACACTAAATTTCTCTCTTGGTAATAATTAAAGTAGATAACTTATGTTTTTATTTATAGCTTCCAGAAATATCCGGCTCATTCCTGTACACTGCCCTGTCAGCTAATCATCAGTGGGTAGGATCTTTGCTATTGTGTTTTATTTTCCATATATGCCTTCAACTGAAACCATACCAAGATCAACTAAAGGTTAAAAGAAGTATCTTCACTTGAACTTTCCACCTGGCCAAATGATTGTACATCATAAATAAGGATAAACAAGATAAAACTTCAATTTACCTGTCTCAATTTCCCAGATGTAGACAGAGTCATCTGCACATCCAACAATTAAAAAGTTCTCAACCGGATGCCATCTTATCATCTTCACAGGGAAAAGGTGCTTCCTGGCACGCAGGAGGCACCTCCTCTCCTCTAGGTGAAGGAGAGCCACGGAATGGTCACTACAGACACAGCAGATTATCTGACCATCTCTTAGCTGTGAAAAGACAGCATGCTTGTATAAGTAAATAGCCAAATGCATTCTTTATGATTAAATCAGACATTTTTCTTCCAGTAACATAAAACACCTTTGTTAGAGCCCCATTTACTAAAGGACATTTCTGCTTTCTATAGAAAGTCTTCACACAGTGCTCTATGAAGGACCTTTCAATAAAGATGAGAGTTTAAACTCAACAACCTACCAGGAAGGTCAAAAGATACAAGTAAAAAGGAGAATTCTAGGTCAGATCTACTTATAAGATAAATGAAGGACTTGACCATCACTCAGCAAATTCAGGCAGTGAGGCAGACATCGGAAATAATGCAGAATAAAATAAACCCCAGAACTAATTTGTTGCCACAAAAAGAAGCTATTTATAGACACAAGCTTAGGCCCAAGGGTATCATGAGCTGATAGTTTTCACTTAAAGCCTCAAAATGTGATTTGGTGCTGTTCCCAGAACTATACAGACTCTAATCCAAACAGGAAACTCAGTGTAGACACATTCTAAAAGAGGTAAGCATTAGATAGCTTCAACTGAATGTACAGCCTCCAAGACATAAGGACCAAAAATAGGCTCACAGGATAACAATTCTTATGAAATTTTTTTTAAAAGTCAGCGTGTGGTAACCTTGGACCACAGTTTAGGACAATGACCATCCATGCTGGGAGCTGCTGACCTACCCACAATTTCAGCTCTTGTGTTTAAAGCAGCAGCTGAGCTCTCTTGAGGCTCTTGCAGGACCCTTATTAATCTCTCTGTGGGGTATTGGGGACCATGTTTTTTTCCTAATTTTTAAGGAGACTACAGACATTCTGAGGAAAAAAAAATAAAATAGCAGGTGTGATAAATATGGAAGCTAGACTTGTAGAATGGATCAAATGTTATTTCTTCCCAATCACCCTGTCCACCCCACAGCTTATAGAATGGATGGCTCTATGTGCTTCAGGAAAAACACACAACACACACACATATACACACACAAAACCATGTGTGGATACAAATCTTCTGGCCAGGAGTGGACATACAAAAGTGACCCATACTAGGCCAATTAGATTCTGTTTTCTAGGCATCTGAAAGATGTCAATTGTATTTTGGAGCTTATTTTTTATAATACTTTGGAGAAATAATTTTATAAGCCAATCAACTAACTTACAAAATCATTTTTCTCTATGCTTTTTTTTTTTGCAGAGGAAGCACAAAAGTTGGCTGTTCGTATTTTAACAAAGAGCTGATGATCTATGGAAGCTGAATTTGAGTTGACATTTCATAAGAAAATTATGACTAAATTATTTCATTTTCCCAATACTATGTAGGTGTGCTCATCAACTTCTTAAGAGTCAATTTTTATAAAAGGATTAAACTGGCAAATAAAAATGTATATATGAAAAACAGTGCAAATACTTATCAATATGAATAAAAAAGGAAATTGTTAAAAACAAAATTAATTTTTAATTTATAGATCCCACATTGTTTGATTTGTTTTGCATTATCTATTACTTTTATATTTAAAATTCCACAATAAAAATTAAGACACACACCTAGAAAGAAAAGAAAAAAGTATATGTACTTAAAAAGGAATAAGTGGATTTGTAAAGGCAGAATTGATTAACTATTTGCTTTAGAGTAAAATTATTTGTGTAATATAAGTTGTAATGAAAATAAAATTTATGTAAAATGATTAGAAAGGAACATGAAAAAAGTGCCCCGTTATATTATGAGTATATGGACTTATTCTTCCTATGGGAATATGGGTCATTTTCTTCTTTTTTTTTTTTAATATTCTGCTACATAACTTTCAAATTATCTTTTATGTTTTACTTTTTATCTTAACTTACTCTGAAGTTCTCTGGTGACATCAAAAGACTTGTTACTGGACCAGCTTCCAAAAAGAATTTATGTAAAATTTCTCCAGTAAAGATATCCCACAGGATGACACATGAACCTTGGTCCCCAGACACCATCCAGCATTGGTCTAACTTGGAAGAGAGGCCATGTGGGTAAAGCAATGAAGTAACCCTTTGGTCATGGCCTTTAAGAATCCTATTAGATGAAGAATCTGAAAAATAGTCAAACACCAAATAGTACAAAGTCATTTCTGTTCCAAAAATAATTCTGAATTTTTTTCTTTCCCCCCCCCCTCGCTCCCTCCCACCCTTCCTTCCTTTTTACTCTGGTTATTTTGGAGATAGGGTCTGGTTTTTTGTTAGGCTTGCCTGGATTGCCATTCTCCTATTTTTTGCTTCTTGTCAAGTTTTTTTTTTTTTTTCCCCCTCTCTGGGCTGATCTGGAAACACAATCCTTGTGATCTCAGCCCACGAAGCTAGGGATGACAGATGCACGCACTGTGCCCAACCAGCAATTGTTTGAGATAGGGTCTCATAAACTTTTTGCCCAGTCTGGCCTCAGACCATGATCCTACAGATCTCAGATTTCCAACTAGCTAAGATTACAGGTGTGAGCCACTAGCAGCTAGCTTGAGATAATCTTTTATAAATTTTTAACATAAGCACATGTTTGTCCAGAAAATTAGTAAACAGCCCTTAGCTATCTCAAAAGGCAGTGCTCATCAGACTCCAGGTCATGATGTTGATGCAGCCCTTAAGTTGGGTGCTCAAATCTACTAATTCTTTAAGGATGTTAGCAAGTTGTCAAGTCATGTACCCTGAAATAGCAAGATCTGTTCTAAAAAAGTGAACAATTCATACACTCTGCCTCCACAAAATAAGCCAAAATTATTACTACCATGCTTTAATTTACATGATCAATTAAGTCTAACATATAAGAAAAGCAAGTTCCATAGAGCATTTTACTAGGAAAGATGTTAGCGATTACTTAGTTCTAGCTCTGTTTTACAGATAAAATCTCCTAGGCTCAGATTAGTAAATGACATAATTCCAAGTATCAAAAATCAACCATAATGTTGAAGACCATAGCTGTGCTGCTAAACCAACCTGCCCTTCATCTCTGGGTCAACCACTTATTAGATGCATTGCCATGGCTAAATTGCTTTTTTTCCTCTTTCTCACACATGATGCATCTCAAAGATGCACTTCAGATAGACTGCTGAGTGGACGCAGTCTGCTTGGCACTTGGTAGGCACATAAGTACATAGGTATTTCAAATTCTTTCTGTACTAGAATACAGAATTACTGATACATCATTTCTCTTCCCATAATCACTACTTATTCCTTTATCATTCGCGAAAGTCCTCAAAACTGGAAAGGACCATAAGCCACCCCTCTTTTATTTAAATAGGAAATGAATCCCAAAGATTATTCCTGTCACTTTGAGTTCATCAGACCCATCCTCATTTTATATCCTCTAGGAAATCTGAACAAATGCTAATCCAGATTCTGTAAGACAAATGTAAGTGTCTGCTTATATTCTGGATATTAGGATAAATCAGGCTCGGTAAAAAATGCTAAAAGTCTTAGCTTTTTCACTAGCTTTTAACAGCAGCCATTTAGCTGTAAACCAGTACATTACCTCTCCTTGGCTCATTGCCATTTATTCCTTTCCTTCAGTTAGTCCCTGAATCAAGTCAGTAACATTTAGTAAGTGGCCAAAGTGGGCTGAGAACAACAGTGGGCACTGGAAGAGGAGTTTTTTTTTTTTTAATTACTGAGATTCAGTTTCTACTCTTAATACTTTACATTTTAATAGGATGTATATAATTGAAAAACAGTATACAATTTTTCCACATATCCTAAAATCTCAATTATTTCCTCTATTTTCTTCCTGTATGTAAGACATGACATTTATTTAATAGGTATTTATTGTTATAATGCTTAAAAATGTATAAGAACATATATAAATTTCATTAACAAAGAAATAAAAATTTAAAAAGAAGGGACTATTTTACTCCTGATTGGCAAAGATTTAAAAGGTTTAATAGCATATGAAGTTTGAAAAGGTTTTGGGGAAAGGAATTTTCACAAGATATTCTTGGACATACATGCAAATTCTTTAATAAAAGGCAAAAGGTTTACATGATCTGAAGTGAAACCCAAGTCTTGGGGTAAGTAAGTTCTTTATATAACCTTTTACATATATTTCCAAAATTTGAAATGTAAACAAATATCGATTCGGTATTGTTCTGAGGATTGGCGGTATAGATATGCCACAGATATGGACAAAGATAGTTATGTGGTGTTCACAGTGGCTAATGACTAGAAAACCTCAATACCAATTAATGGAGATTTTTAAAATTAAAATTCAATTGTTATTAGACATTTAAAATGAGCTCATAAAGAATGAACATCAAAATATTTTATTCAGATATATTTAAGGATATCTCAACAAAGTGTGTAGAGCTTCTATTTATATAATATAATTAAAAGAATGTATTTGCTATATTGGTAGGGCTTTTATATACAAAGCAAATGTTAAGAAGGGTATAAAGAAACTATTATTTTTAATCCTCTGAATATAAGTTAGTGCAGCTTTGTTGAGGTTGAAACTCAATTAAATAAGCAGCTCAAAAAAAGTTCAATCACCTCTTAATAAAGAACAGCCTTCTAGAAGTCCAAATTTGGCAGCACTCAAAGCCTGGGCGATGAGAATCGTCCCGTCCTCAAGGCCACATATCAGCTTATCCAGACTGGGAACGTACGCGGATGAAGCGACTGCCCAACTTCCTGTCTCATCTCTTAACCCAGAGAAACGGTCAACAACATTTTGTGACACAGTCTGATGCTTATCAAAATTATCTTGAAGGGTCCAGGTGGTAGTTATAGGTATCTCTGAAAAGAACACACATACAAAAAAGGAAACTTTGGTTTACCAACTCATACTAGACAGGGAAAATGTTACCAAGACATTATCTCTTCAAAACTGTAAATACATTGCAACAGCTCAATCCACATTCATGTTGCCAGCATGTATTCCTTGTTATGCTTAACTGATGTTAATTTGAATTATGCTTGTTGTATTATTGTATCAGATCTATATACTCTATGCTTATACCTGTTTTTATGTCGGCATCAAATGCTTAGTGGTCATGAGAAAATTTTTCTTGTTACTCAACACATGAAAACACTGAATTAATTGTAAATTAGTCCTTGTTGACATGTGATTAGAAATTACCTCTAGGAGAACCATCAAACTTGGATACAGGAACATCTGGGATGTGCCACAAAGTAATTCTTCCCGAGACTTCTCCAGAGAAAAGTACCTTATAAAAAGGCTCTTTCCTTTCATTCATGTAGCCCATCACAAAGGGGAGGCTCTGTGCCAAAACAAGAAGTGAGCTTTTATGTAGGAAACATTCTAACTGTAGAGACACAGTCACTGTTTTTAAGTGGAGGAATAAGCCTTCCTAGCCGAACTAAATCTTTTCAAGCTATTTGCCATGGTTTTAAAATTTTCAAGTGAATTACATGAACTAATCTTTAAAAAGTCTTCATAAAACAAAAAGCAAAGTTATCATCTAGATTTCAGAATGCTGATCAGAGAATGGAATCTTTATGGACTATGTTCTGTATTTGTGTTACACTTACTGTTGCGTGCACACATTGGAGCTTCCTGTGCATCCAGTTACATAATCCTGTGAAGCTGGCACTATCATCGTCTGCATGTTGCAGATGAGGAAACAGAGGGAGGGGTTTGAGTTACTGAAAGTGATAGAGATAGCAATGGGCTTCAACTCTAATGATGCTGACTTAGGAGCCCACACCTTGAAGTGCGTACTGCCCTCTAAGGAGGTCTGATCTCTTCCCAGTCCTTTGGTTCTAATTCAGTTAAAACAGCAACAACTAATGTTTATATGGCAATTTTGTGTTATGAATATGCTATCCATTCTGTTGACCGTTTCAACATATGTAATTTTAAACCTCCCAAGTAGCCACAAAGAAAAGTGACTCCATACTTTGTAATGTATAATACACATTACATATTATAATGTGCATTATAAAATATTATGTATTCTATGCATGATATATGATATGTATTATAACTATAAATTATACATATAATGATAACTTCGATGAGGTGGAGTGCATGAACATCAGGCATAGTACTCTCCAAGATGTGCTTTTCACCAGTGAATATGTCTAGAGTCTACCCCACACCTCAGCGCAGTGCAGCTGTTCTTTGGGCAGGCGTGTATACAGAGATTACACACAGGGATCAGAATGATTAAGTGATTAGAAAAACAAAACCAAGAACCTCTTTTGATCTACAAATAAAAGGCATCCTGAAAAGAAAGCCAACTGCTAGTGCCAGATTGAATTAAAGAAGTCTAAGAAAGTAGCGGTTCCTAGACAGAAAATACATGATTTTAGGTCTGGAGAAGACTAGGGCCAAAATAGTGCTACATGTAATCCCCACAACAAAGCTATGAAGAAAGCATTGTTATCACCACTATGGAACTAAGACACAGAAAATAAGAGGCAAATCCAAGGCCATACAACAAAGATATGTAAATCTCTAAGTCCCAAGAAATGGGAATATTGCAGAAAACAGTTCCAATAAAGTCTGGTGCATGCATGCGTGTGTGTATATGTGTGTGGGTGTGTGTGATTCAGAGGGCATTTGGAGATTTTACTGAGTTCACAGCTATGATTTTTATAGGTATTGGAAATGAAGTTGATAAAATTTAGTTAAATAGACTACTCAAGCCCTCCCATAGTCTTGTAGGAAACTTAGAATTGTTTATTCCAATTCCTAAAAATGAGGCTACAGAGAGACTGAGTTACTCAAGTTTGTGGCAGGCCATTCCCCGCCCCCCCCCCCGCCCCCAACTCAGTGCTCTGCTTCTACAGACAGGGTTCCTGGTTGCTGTTACTCCTCAGCCCTCACAGTCCATCCATGAAGCCATTCCTCTCTTGAGCACACCAACTTGGCCCTTCTCCTTCCTCACCTAAACCCCCTTAGCAATCCTTTATTATATAAATTCTGATTTTTTTTTACCTCAGTAACAAGTACCCATCATAGGGAGCACCCATCCTCCAAGAGGCAATAAAATATAGTCATCAAATGAAATCGTGGGAGCTAACTGCCTAAAATTCTAATCCTGGTTTATCACTTGCTCAATTAAAAGAATAAGTTGCTTAATTTAAGCAATTTACCTAGCCTTTCTGTCTCACTTTTCCTGACTGTGAAATAGGGCTTATAAAAGCACCTTCTTTAAGGGATTATTGTGAGGATTAATGAGTTGAAAAAGACAAGGTACTTAGAATGATGTCTGGCATTTAGTACCTATTTAATATCATTCATATTCTTCTTTTCTCAGAAAAACTGATAAACTTATTCCAAAGACCTATTATCAAACTTAGATTGAGCTACCTTGTTTTAAAATCTGGTAAAACATCAGCTCCAAAATGTTCCACAATGACATCTTGACAGCGGCCAAAGTCAATGAGGCAATCTGTATGTTTGATAGCAATAAGATTCAATAAAAAGTGATATCTATCTATCTATCTATCTATCTATCATCATTATCACCATCATCACTCTTAGTTATTCCCAAATTCCTTAGCTACAATCCTCAGGCCGTTTCCATCTCAGCTACTCCCACCATAGTACTGAAGCCTTACTGCAGTTGAGACATGCAAAGGCTACTTCCAACAACAGCCTCCCTGCCAGAATCCTCAGTAGTCACCAGCTATGAACTGAAGCCAAGATATTCTCACAAAGCTACTGGAAGGATGGATAAATCTCTACTCTTGCTACTACAACTCCATCAGCAGATATGCTCACATGTATTACAAATGATAACTCTCAGAACATGCTACTGTCAAACTTTGAGATTTAATTCTATGGTATCACTAAAAGAAAGGGTCTTGTCAATATTATGTTTACAGAGCACCCTTTCCTAGGCTCTCTGTATCTATCAAAGTCATCTTCCCTACCCTACCACAATGCCTTCATCACTTCCTAACTGCAAGAGAGACTTAGAAGTATTATATTTAATGAATGCCAACATTGACCAAATAGTGTCTGACTTTAATTTTTTCACTGGATAAAGGGCAAGCCAGGGTTTAAAGATGGGTAGACCAACTCCCTTCAAGTTTAGATTATTCTATTTATAGTTCACTGGCTTCTTAATACTTCCTACTTTTTAGATATAGAAATAATTATGGTTGTCTACCTAAGAAATATTGGTAGAAGACCCATAAATTTATGACTTCACATTTCGAGAAACAGCAAGATAGCTTCCCAATCTTTTAATTGTTACGCATGCCATTGATATTTGCAGCAAACTATAAATTCCTAAAGGACATAACTTCTAGGGCAAACTGTGCTTAGTAAGAAATCACTCTGGAGCTAAAAAAGAGGAACAACAGGTCCTTTAAAATAATTAAAAATGCCTTTCTGAGTAAGTCACACTATTGTTTTGGGGATCAACAACAACAACAAAAAAGACATGCTCTATTACTGTCCATGAATGATTTTGGAAATAGGTCTTGAGGTGCACCACCATTCTAAAGTTTGCCTGTGCTCCAGTGGCACCTGGGGTTCTAATTTTTGGTGGTCAGCTTCTTAATCAAGTTTTTGTGATAAAACTTTTCACAGATATGTTAACGGGACAGTAACTGAGCTATTGTTCCCACTGACTATGTTGTCTAATTAAGCAAACCATCATTCTCTAAAAAGTAGCATGCTTTCTTGGTTAAGAAATCAATAATTCAAAACTCCCTCTCTCCATGAAATACCCTTTTGGATAATTAACTGATGACTAAGTATAGAGGTTTAAAAAATCACTTTGGGTAACACCACTGAAATAAAATAACTGCTCAGATTTTTGACTTCCTAGAGTGTCAAAGGTATAATTCAGTCAAGGAATAAGCTCACAATTATATTCTCAAATTTCTGCTAGAAAAAATAATTATTTGTTTTAACAAGAAAAATTCACTCCAAAGAATAGCAAAGTACATGTGAAAATTACCTTGCATATATGGCTAAAATTTAAAAAGAAAATCATGATCAAGCCATTTCATAAAGTTTTAAAATTGGAGTAGATACATCAAAATGGTAATGATGTTCTGTCAAATCACCTATCAAAAGGATCGAAGAAAAATGTGTAAAGTTTGTGTGTATGTGCAGAAGGAAAATAAATCTAACAAGATGTTAACAATTGGTTCATCTAGGTAAAAGATACATCAGTGATCACTGTACAATTCCCATTGTTATTCTACATATTTTAAAAAAATAAGTACACACACAAAACAAAATGTAAACATTCATGGCAAATAGTTATGGTGGTGAAATAAGAATTCTAATTTCTTCTATATTACATTTTCAGTTTGCTTATAATAAGTAAGCATTATTTCATTAATCAAACTTAAAAATAATAGCTTGTTTAAGGACAGAGTTTTCTCTGTAGGAGTCTTTAACAATTAAACTTTATTTTCTCATTAACAACTTGATGTGATGCTTCTATTTAATTTTTTCAAGGCTGACTCTGTTACAAACAAAGCAGCACTTAATCCAAGAATCAGCTTTGAGGCAGCCACTCTTTTCTTGCATTACCTTGTTTTCCTCCACAGAAGTGGAGCACAGTAAATGAGGATAAATGGTCTCTTTAAGGACTTTTCCATCAGCAGGGTATATGCTCTTTGAAAGCCCACTGCATGGATAAAATAAAAAGCAAAGTTTAGAAATTTGGGGTTATTTGTTTTTCCCTCCTCCCACTTTGAAAAGCCGGATGGTACCATTCAAGTTTCTAAACTCTAGTTAGAAATTGTTGGGTTAATAATTACAAGTGACTTTTTGAAAACCCAGCACCAGCTGTACAAGTTATACATGGTTAATCTCATTCCTCCATCCCCTGCTGTTCTGTACAAAAGCAGAAGCCTACCAAGCCCAGAGTAAATCTTCTAGTGCCAAAGTTGTTTTGTTCTGGTTTTTGATCATGGGCAGCATGCAGGGATTTTTCCATAATAAACCTCCCAAAGTTCATTTTCTACCTGAATGTTTTGTATGCTGCTCCCATCTGAGCCCACCTGTTCAGCAGCTGATAGATATAACTGTGACCATCTTCTGTCCAGATGAGTACTCTGTGAGCAGCAAGCACCTCTCCGCCAGCAAAGAACTGTCCATTTCTACTAACTTCAGTCCACAGAAGGGAAAAATCACAATAATCATAAACCTAGAATACAATGCAGATGCACATTAACAAAACCTTATAATAAAATCTGCCAATGAGATGAAAGATAAAAGTATGCTTAAAGACTATTTAGATGATAGAAACAAAGTAACAACATATTAACTGTTAATAACAAGCCACACTCTACCCGTATGTAACAACACATGAACTATTAGTAATTGTGGACCAAGATAATATTTAACTAGTACTTATAGTTTGAACATAAGAAATCTCAAATCCCAAACTGTTGACTACTTTTATTCTTTCCATGAGAGTACTCCAAGTTTAACATTTGAAAATTTATTACACACAAAAAAGCTCACATAGTAGAAGTCCTTTGTCAGAATACGTACCTTAACTCTTTGTTCAAAACTATATTATCACCATACAAGTAAGATAATATGCTTTTGTCAACTGAGTTAGTTGTATGAAACATTAAAGAAGGATGCTATCAAACAGTGGCAACTTAGCTTTTCTTTATTCTTAGAGACATCTGTGAATACATTCACATGAAAAGAATACATATTCCCTAGAAACACTGCAGTGACAAAGCAGAAAAAAGAAAAAAACCTAAAAATAAGATCAATCAATGTAGGTGAAAAGTATTAGTTTTCTGACACTAAAAGCATTTGTTGAAAATAGTTTAGAGACAAATGCTCATTGTTATTTTAGTTTTGCTATTAATAAAACTAAAATATGTCAGTACATATATAATATCTTGGGGAACAAAATAGCTGAACATAGGAAGTTGAAAATTAATGTCAGTCATAAAAAAGAAGTCATTCTACACTTTAGCAACATTATTACAAATAGTTTGTTTCATGTTTAAATCATATTCTTATAACTGTAATGCTGAACAAGAAGAAATTACATTTGTGTATCACTGGTATTTACTATTATTTTATGATACCTTCCAACACTTAGAAAACACCACCAACAGAAGTCTCTCTGTGTATGTGCAAAATCGAATTGTCTGGCAGTTCAAGGAGTCAAGAAATTTGGATTCTTTTTCATAGACATCTCGTTTTTCCTTCAAAAGGAAAGAAAACATTTTAGTTCTACTTCTAGAAAATTTAAATATTACCACAAGAAGACTTGTTCTATGTGCTTGAAGTAGATCACAGGAAAAGTACCTGTGCTTGCTTTTGAGTATTTTGAACTAAGAAGTTACTTTGTAAAAGAAGCTATAAGCAGGAAATCCACTTGGATTCAAGGTATAATCATTCGACAAACATTCTGTGGGAGCCATGCTGGATGCTGAGAATATGATTAAGTCAGACACAGCAGAAAGATCCAACAAAAATGCAAAATACTAATGTTTTCAAAACCTGCCATATCTTAACTGCTAAAATAAGAAGAAATGAACAAAGTACTTTGAAAGGGAGAAGAGCAGTCAACATAGAACATACAGAATAATAAGCTCTTGGGTTTCTGATAATATTGGGTGAGTGGTGTGTTTCTTTTTCTTTTTCTTCTTTTTTGTGATAGTAGGATTTGAACTCAGAGCTTCACCCTTGCTAGGCAGGCACTCTACCACTTGAGCCACTCCATCATCCATGGTATGGGGTTTTTGGGCTCAGCATGCCAACTTAATTTCTAGGTATACTCAACCAAGAAAGAGACCCCATGTCTCCTCAGAACAGTCTAAATAATTTTCTCCCCAACACAAATACTGTGTCTGCTCTTTTGCCCACTACTTCAACTTGTAGAATGATGCCAGGAAGCAGGGGATTGTGCTGGACTCCCAAGGTATATAACCCCATAGTCATTTTCCTATTACTCACTTAGCCCCAAAAGAAAGGTCTCTGGTATAAGGGACAGAGGGGTATTCTGCTATGTGTAGCTAAAAATATTTTTACATGCATGGAGAAAAGGTTGAAAGGATACAATCCAGCCATACCAATGTCCACTCCTAGGAAGATAGATGGGAGAAAGTAGATAGGGATAGAATTTACACACTTCTACATCATTTGAACTTGTAATATCCTTATATTTTAAAAAGTTTCACAAATGTGCTTGAAATAGGAAAAAAAGACAATGGTTTCCAAACCAACCTGAATGCTATTGATAGATGAGGAAAGATCCCATACTTTGAGCTCACCAGTTACTGATACTACTAACAGAGAATCTTCTGTAAAAAGAACAAAAATCACATATAAGCTAACACAACAATAACTGGTTGCTATAAAAATCATTTCATATCATTTAAGGATTGTACAGGGCTTTGTGGATAGAAAATACTCAATTTTGGATTTTCTTGGCAGCACTAAGGACTGAACTCGGCCTTTTAAGCACTTTACCACCTGAGCCACACCCCCAGTCCTTTCAGTTTGTTTTCAGGTAGGGTCCTGTGCTTTTGCCAAGGCAGACAGCCCTCAATCCTCCTGTCTCTGCCTCCTGAGTATCTGGGACTACAGGAATGTGCCACACCATGCCTGGCTAACTGTTTTGCCTGGGCTGGTCTCAAACCATAATCTTCCTGTCTCTGCCTTCTGAGTAGCTGGGATTATAGACTGTGCCACCACACCCAGCTGATTTTAGGGATTTTTTAAATAAAAAAAAATTCATGTCGTGTCAATTTTGTTTTAATATTTCAAAGTGATCCCTGGTATTCAGAGAATATCACTATAAGAAGAGTCCTATCACCCATTATGGGTTGGTAATATTTAACTTCCCTACTTCCAAAATAAGAGAGGAGCCAGATTCTACTTTCCTCTGCCATCATTTATTACAGAAACTGGATTCTCTTTACTACATTCAGAATGCACAGAAAGGCAAAAGTTCCAAGAGTCCTGCTACTCCACAGCAAAATCTTTCCAATCGCTCTTAACATGCACCTAGGAGAACAGGGTAATGTAAACATATTCTCCTCTTTCCACTTATCTTAGCCTTTTACTGGCTTTCTAATGACCTGAACCACTAGTGTGGGTATTCTCCATATTTTTTTTTTTATCTAGAGTACAGAGCTATCCCTAATAATAGGCAAACATAAAAAGTATTGTAAATATTTTTTCTTTGTTTCTTTATCCCCCATTTTTATTAGGATATATTCATTGTACAGGGGGGATTTACTGTGACAATTCCAAATAGCTTTACACTGTACATTGGTTAGATTGTCTCCACCATCACCCACACCCACAAGCCCCTCCCCACCCCACTTAAAGCAACTGCAAGAAGTTTCATGGTACTATTTTGTAAATGCATATAAAGCATTGTGAATTCTTGCTTATAATTTAACAACTAAAACAAAAGTAGATAACTATATATGCCATATTTTAGTGTTATGCCACACCCAACTATTACCTTGAATTCTCATGGAGTGAACAAAGCACATGCAGCTTATCCAGTCAGGAGACTGTGATGATGTAAAAGTGTGGATAACAGCCAATGTTTTGGCATCAATGATAAGAACATCTCGGTATTCTCCACAACACAAAAGCCAGCCTTCTCCTGTCATCCGGAATGAGCAGTGGTAGTACTACGCAAGTGGAATTCAAGTAAAATTAACAGCCATTACCAGTCACATAACTTTAGCTGCATTGAAGACTCTCGAAATTTTAGGGTTAGCATCTGTTCAGTTGAAGTTCTTGACTGAGTAGCAACTAAATTTACTTTTTAGTTTATTTATTCCACACTCTTACAAGTGTTAATTTTTCACTTTAGTTTCACTTGTGTCTCAGCATTTTTCTGGAAAAAGGGGTATCTTTTGAAAAGAAGAAATCCCACTACAAATCATAGGAAGCCCACAGGTACGTTATTTATATAGTGTTATCTAGAGCCAAACAGATCTAAGGTTCTTACCCTAGCAAAACTGTTACAGGTTAATGTGAAATAAAAGCATCTGAAGTACATTTAAGAAGTTCCTGTGCCAAATAAATTTTAGAAATGGCTTCTATTAAGATCAAGTAATAAATTCTACCATAATTGAGAGCTCTCATTGTGCAGGGGTTTGATCCCTGAAGAATAAAAAAAAAAGTTTGTGAAAGTTGCAGTGCAAGACATCAACACTAAAAGCATTACAGAAAATAAAGACATCGCCAGCTACAACAGCACCATGAAATAACCTTACATATACTTAAAATACATACACCAAATGCCAAAACCTGTTTTAAAATTTGGGACATGGCTGGGGCTGGGGGTGAGGCCTGGTAGAGTCTGTCTAACAAGCACAGGACCTGGAGTTCAAACCCCAGTACCATTAAAAAAAAAATAGCAACATGGGGCTGGGTACATGGCTCAGTGGTAGAGAACTCATCTAGTATGTTTGAGACCCTAGGTTCAATCGCTGGCACTGAAAAAAAAAAGCTCTAAATATTGGGAAGTGATTTAGTGATTTTAAAGATTATTACTATGTTTCCTTTTTTTTGTAAATAAACAATTCTGAAATTAACAACCTTTCCACCAAAAGAATGGGTTAAAATTAAAAATGAGGGGAAAGCACTATTTTATGCTTTACAAAATAGTGCATCATTAAAACAGAAACATGACACATGTATATGGAATCCTTACGTGTGTGGATGTGTGGTTTGTATCTTTAAGGAAAAATATGAACACTGGCTTTCAAAGATAAGAGAAATAAAAGCATCAGGGGACAAAAATCTTGTTGAATGATATCCATTGAGAAAGAAGAATGCCAAAATAGTAGGTGATTACTGAGGATATTTTGTCTTCATGAGAAAAGAAAATTTCAAGGAAAGAATATTCTCCCAAGATATTTCTTTAAATGGGGCTGTAACATCCAGAAATATTCTGCGGAAAGTGGGCATACTTACACAGATGGCAGTGTGCCTGTAAGGAAGTGAGGCCTTCTCCACACACTGTCCATTGGTGACATTCCAAATACACATCTCCCTAGAAGAGATAACTTCATATTATTCTCTGTCATTTCCACTCAATTGGCTGAAATAATTTTTGTGCCACTAAGTTTTTCCTTAGTGCTGCACTTAAGTGCAACCTAATCGTTTATACGGCTTTTTTTGTTACAGATTACTGGGCAAGAAAATGTTGTGGTCATTAGCAGGGTCGACATACTGTATCTGTATCTTTTTGTTTGGGTAATTACACCCTGCCACCAGCCTGCAAACCTCACCTTAGGGTCACTCTGGCCTCCAACAAATTGTGGAGAGACAGCTATCATGGTCCGTGAGAGTGGCAATATGACATTCTTTCCATGGAAACTGCATCTTTTTGAAAACAGTTTGTTTCACTGAACTTAAACTATATATTCTGAAAAGCATAATGCATCAGTTCTGCATCTTCTATCACCGTGGTATCTTTTTTTATAAAAACAAACAGCGCCACCAAGAGGCTACCTGTGGCCTAACATTGATACAGTTCATGTCTTTGCTTCTGGTTTGAAATACTGAAATTATCCTTAACACTTAATATTTAGAAAACTCTCCCTGTTTTGAAAACTCTTACTTGGTTGCATATATGTCACAAAGACATAAATAGAGTCCATATAATGCAGTTAAAAAATGTACCCAAATTAGAGTACTTTCAATTTATATGGTTTCTGTTCACAAAAACAAACAAACCAACAAAAAACCAGGAATGGCTGTTTCAGAATTGTTTGGTAATTTACTTCAGTGTTGACAGTTTTGACACATAAGCAAAATATTCCATAAAAAAGCAAAAGTTTCATAGGAATTAAGGGAAATGCTGTATTAAGAACCAAAGGAAAGCCAGGTGTGATGGTATGAACCTGTAATTCCAATACTTGGGAGGTGGAAGCAGGAATATGGAGAGTTTGAGGCTAGCCTGGGCTATACAGTGTGACTATTTCAAAAAAAAACCCAACAAAACCAAAATCATAACAACAACAACAGCAAAAACATGGACTAATAATGTTAAGTACTGTATGTATTTGGTGATCTGCATTGTTTTTTAACCAAACGTTGAAACTCAATGTTCTAAACAAATGGTTCTGAAGCTGGGGCAATTTTGTTTCCCCCTTTCCTTCACTTCCCAAGGACATTTAGCAATAGCTGAAGATATTTTGGTTGTCACAGCGAGGAACACACTACTGGCATCTGGTGGGCAGAAACCAGAGATGCTGCAACTTCCTACAATGGATGGGTTTTCCCCACAACAAAGGAATGTCCAGTCCAAAATATCATTTGTATTGAGGTTAAGAAACCATGTTGTATCCAAGCATTGTATGCACATATGAATAATAAAAAAAATTAATTAATTAAAAAAAACAGAAACCACGTTGTAGATAGAAGAAAAATAATCATTTTCCCTCTGTTTCTTTCCAACCTTATTCAGAAATGATTTGAGATAAAATGAAAAAGCATGTAACTCTATTTAATAGGAGGGAATATCTGTGTGTGTGTGTGTGTGTGTGTGTGTGTGTGTCTTTGTGTCTTAGTGTGTGTCTGTGTGTGCGTGTGTGTGAATGCACTGAAAGAATAAGATTGCAAGAAAGATATATATAGGAATAACATGTCTCCCCAAGGCAAAGCAACTAAAAATACATATAGATGTAAATAAATATATCACAAAGATAAAGAAATTGAACTTTAAGTAGCCAACAATATAAAATTTTAGTTATACAAGGAATTACAGCAGTGATTTTCAACTCTTGCTGTACATCCACAATCATCTTCAAATATTTTTAAAATTACCCACAGAGATGCTAACCCTAGAGCTTTTGTTAGGGCCCTGGCATGTGTGGTTTTAAAAAGCTCTTTGCTGGCTGACCTGTTTTTAGGTAAGTCTGTCTCTAAACAAGTATCTATAAACTTGGGTATGCACTGCCATTATCAGGAAATTTTCAAAATTACTGATGAGTGGAACCCAACTGAGACCAGGTTAATTAACTCACATTATTTAGGATGGGAGCCAGAACATCAGTGAAAACTTCCTGTAATACTAACAATTTAAAACCCAATGTTTTCCATTTTTGTTTGCTTACCATCTTATTTTTATCTAAAGTTTGAAAAAAAAATCAAAGAAACAAAAAATGACCCCGCCCATCAATTCTATCTAAGAAAAGAAAGTAAATTTGTGGTATATTAAAAGCAGTATTGGTATTTAGTCTAAACTGTTTATACACTTAATAATATGAAAACTTGCATATTCTTTTTCATTTCTGAATATGGTTCCCAAGGTTTTTACATATATATATAATCACCTTCGATTTTAAAAAATTAAGCTTAATAATTTCCAAAACCTTAAATATTATTCATTTTTATTTCAATGAGAAGAAAAGCACAGAAGTATCTACAACATATCAAATCAGAAAACTGTTAAATGACGGTCCTTGAGAAATAGCCATTTTTTGTCTTATTCAACTGTAAATCTCAATCTCAGTACCTCAATAAAAATTATTTGATAGAAACTATTCCATCCATTCATAAGAATTTTAACTTGGGAAATGAATTTTATTTCAGTCAAGTGTGTTGCTAATAACTCCATTATTTATAACCTCATAGGTACTGAGTTGGGGGTTGAACTCAGGGACTTGCACTTGCAAGGTAGGCTCCAAATCATCCTTGATCCCACCCTTTCTCTCAATTTCCCATATGTGCGATATTTGCTACTTCAAATATGATCTTGGCTAAACACTATCAGCATATTCGAGGATTGTGTTAGAGATGCATGTACTTAGACTCTAGCCCATACTTACTTAATCCATGTCCCTGGGATTAAGATCCAGAAATCTACAAATAAATTCTTCAGGTGACTCTGATATGAACTCAAGATTGAAGGTGACTGTCCTAGAGACCTCCCAGGCTGATGACAACCTACTTCTCTGGTCTCATCTGTTGGTGACTAACACTTTTATTAGTAATAACCCTCTCTATCAGTGCCAGACTTTTGCCTTACAGTTGTATTAGCAACACATATTTATTAATATTAAATACTGATAAAGCTTTTCGACCTTATTTTGGTTATTGAACATCTTATACATCTTTTCCTAATCCACTTTTTTCATTTTCTTAATTGTTTCACAGTCTTCATAATGTAATTGGAGAGCTCAGTCCCATTATATTCTTGGGATTTCTGTTTTATCCAGATGTATTTCAACTATCTTATTTTGTGCTTTCTGTTTGTCTCATTTTTTCCTTTGATTTTTTTCTATATTTTTGGATTGAACAATTTTTTGTTTCTTTTTAAAATTAAAAGTTATATACCCTTTATTCCATTAATTTTTTTTCTTTTGTATGTTCAAAATGCAACATATTCCAGGTTTGGTGGTTCACACCTGTAATTCTAGCTACTTAGTAGTCTGAGATTGGGAGGATTAAGGTCTGAAGCCAGCTTGGGCAAAGAAAGTTGTAAGACCCCTTCTCAACCAATAGCTGGGCTGTGGTGGCATGTACCTGCCATCTCAACTAGGCAGGAAGCATAAAATAGGAGAATCTCTTGTGGTCTAGGCCAGCCTGGGCAAAATTTAAGACCTTACCTCAAAAATAACCACAGAAAAAGGGCTGGAGTGTGGCTCACTTGCATAGCAAGAGCAAATGCCTGAGTTCAAACCCTACAACTGCCAAACATACACACACACACACACACACACACACACACACACACACACACACACAACATATGCATACATCTGGATTCTAAGAGTTACCCACCTCTAGGACACCAAATTTATGGAACTGAATCACAAAACTCTTCTACACTGCTGTGGACTAAGATTATGTATGTGTGGGTGTGGAGAGGGTAGGTGTATATAAACATTATGTCTTAGAGTCTGTTTATCTGAATTTCCTAAAAAAATTGCTGGTCTTTGCTCAATTTTCCTTCGTTCACCTGGCATCTTCCTTCTGAAATCATTATTCTCCTTACTGAAGAATATCATTTAGAATTTTGCTATTTATAGAGGATCTGTTGGTAGTGAGTGCCCTTAGAATTTGTCTTAAGTGTTATTATTGTGTGCTAATTTTCAAAGATTTTTGCTGGATATATAATTCTAGGTTGATAGCTTCTCCCAACTTCTTGAAGCAAGTCCATTGTTGCCTAGGCTTCATTTTCCTGTCAGAAAGTCAGCTCTCAACTCCATTAACATTTCTTTGTGAATAATTTGCTTTTTATCACTATGTACTTTGAGAATCTTCTCGCTCTTTTTTTTTTTTTTTTTTTTTTGGCTTTCTGTTGTTTCTGTATTAGGTCTCCAGGTATTTGTTTCTTTTCATTATCCTACAATTCCCTGGTTTTCCTGAATCTGAAGCTATCAGCCAACAAATGAAATAATACTTTGGAACAAAATGAAAACCTAAGCCATGAAGTGCTTCTGTGTCACCCACCTCTGATCATCTCAGAGGCAGGATGCTAAGCCCACAGCCACTCCCTGGGAACTCTCACAGCTGAAAATGCATGATTGTTTGAGAAAGAAAGGGCAAGCCTAGTGAGGATGATAACTTCCAGAGGATTAAGTGAGGATTTGCTAAGTACACAGCAGCTAAAGTGTAGGTACTGCCTGAGAAGTATCCTATAGACACAGGCTAAGTTGTGAGGGACCCCAAAAGAACATTTCAAATCATCTTGCCAAAAGAAGACTGCTAATCAGACCAAAATCAGAGTCCTTTGCTATTTAACAATCATATTTCTAAGGCATACATAGCTGAATTCAACTATCATCAAGAACATACCCATTAATTCTTGTTTCTTTTTTGGAACTAGACTACTGTGGGCAAAATCCTCAAGCTAGAACTCAGTAACTTCTCAGATCTATTTCTCTCTTAGCTATTATTTTTTTTTCCTCAACTCTTCAAGTAGTCCCAGAAAAAAAATCACCATCTCCCAAATTCCCAAGAGTGGAAATAAATATCTCAGCATGTATACCAGGCTCTGTGGCCACTGTGGTGTTTGAAGGGTATAGGCAAATGTTAAAGGAGAACATCGGAAGATATTTCACTTCAAACGTAACCAAAATTCAATCTCTCTAAATATAACCTACTGTTGCTTTATTATAAACCATGAACTTACCTCTCGGTAACCTTGCAGGTGCCTCTTTGATATCTATTTATTCTCTGTGTTTTCAAAATTCAGAGGGTTCTCTTGTCTCAATCATTAACTCAATCCCCCATTCACAAATAAATCATGAGTCAATTCTGCATTCCTCAGTATAACGTGGCAAATAACTCTTCAACAGGGTCTAGCACTTCCCCCAGGCAACTTTTTCCTATAGCTAAGCCTTATTTCATTAGAGCAGACTCATTTCCATGATACTTCACCAATCACTGCATATGTTCCTTTCCTTTCTCTTTCCTACCATTCCACTCACAATGGAGTCCTCTCCTCTGTTAGTTTTATAATAGCATCAGGTACAACCCAAAAACCAGCTATTGAATTGTTTTGTAAAACTATGTGAAGGCTCAGATAGGTTTGCTTAAGAACTCCAAGTAAGTTAATAAACCAAAAAAAAAAAAAAAAAACAAGCAGCTAGACTTCCCATTTTCATTACGTTATTACTGGACATTTGTCACTATTCTTCACTGTAAGTAAGGGGGCTGCAAGGTCTGATATACATGTTGTAATTTTATCTTAGTCCCCATTCAGCTAAAAAAGAATACCACATTGAGAGTCACTATACTGATTATATTCCTTGGGACCAAGACATGATACTCAGCCATTCAAGATCTAAATTTTCTTATATGTAAAAGGAGCAGGTTAATCATGGAAGTTTCTTTCAGCCCTAAAAGTGTATGGCAGTATAGGCTTTTTTTTTTTTTTAAGGTAAGGAAATGGAGAATGAGACAAAGTTCCGCGCATCTTACCTACCCATTTTCAGCAGCACTAACAACATAGGGCTGTTTAGAGAAGTCCCTCGCTCTTGCCAAACATGTTACTGAAGCTGAATGACCAAATAGGAGTTCTTTAGCTGAAATCTGAAAATGACCAGAATAAGCTTTTAAAGAACTATACATTGTTTAAAAGCTGAAAACATCATACTTTATATTCTGATTGGAAACCCTTTTATATCATGCCTTTTCAGCATGCATGTTTCAGGAAAACTGATATGGTATAGCAAAATCCACAGAATAATGAAGTTCTAGGTAAAGGATTTGTTTTGTACACATTTTGGGGTTTGTTTTGATTTGGTATTTCTCATGAAAACTAGATGACCACCAGACCTGATTTTACAACATTTAAGTTTTGAATACAAACAAGATAGTGTTGATGGGTATTATGTACAAAATATCTCCCAAATGATACTAGCATGTTAATGTGCAGGTTTCATGCTGAACAGGGTGGCCCAGTACTGCAATCCCAGTTCTTGGGGAGGCTGAGGCAGGAGAATCATGAATTTGAGGTCACACTGAACTATACAGTAAGACCCTATTTCAAAACCAAGACAAACAAAAGTGTTCAGATTTCAAAATTGAAATGAGTTTACAAAATAATACAAGAAACAATATTACCCTTTTGTAACCATTATTAGACCTTATTGGTTGTGGAGCTGTAAACTGGTATAACAATTCTGGAAAACAGCATAGTGGTACTTTAAGTATTAAAAATGAATTACCATATAGCAATATTGTCCACAACAATCAAGATATGGCAACACCCCAAGTGTTCATCAGTGAATGAATGATAAAGAGGATGGGTATATACATGCAATGGAATATTATTCAGTCCTAAAAAACCCTGATACTTGTGGATGAACCTGGAGAACATTATACTAAGTAAAATAAGCCAGACACACACAGACAGATGTTGCATGGTCTCACTTATATGATGAATCTAAAATACTCAAACTTGTAGAAGCATAGAGTAAAACAGTGATTGCCAAGGTGTGGAAAGAAGAAGGAATGGGGAAGAGATTGGTTAAAATACAAAACACTGAGTTATGAGACAAATAAGTTTGGGGGATTGAACTCACAGAAAGGCAACTACAGAAGACAATTCCGTGTTGTGGGCAGGGCATGTAGCTCAATGATAGAGTGCCTACTTTTGGCATGCACAGGGTCCTGGGTTCAATTCCTTGTATCACAAATAATAATAATAATAATACTGTGTAGTATTGTATACTCAAAATTTGTTAGAGATTACCTCTAAGTATTCTCAGCACACACACAAAATCCAGCTATGTCAGGTGATACATGTATTAATTAACTTAATTATGGTAAACATTTTATAATGCATATGTATATCAAATGACCACATTGAATACCTTATTAAATAAATTATACCTTGATAAAGCTAAAAGAAAAAGAATTGGAAGTCTACCAGTCATAGACCAAATCCTAGGCCAATTAATGTGGAAGAAATTTTAAGCATCATGGATTCATCTAAATTATCTATATTACTTAAAACTTTGAAACTAACAACACATTTCTTATTTACATAAAAATAAAGAAAAGATCAAGAAGACAAGCCACAGAATGGGAGAAATAGTTGCAAAAGACATATCTAGTAAGGAATTATTTATATAAAATACACTAAGAATTCTTAAAACTTAACAATAAGAAAATGAAAAACCTTATTAAAAAATAGTTAAGTGGTCTGAGCAGCTAACTCACCAAAGAATATGGGCTGGTGGTACACAACATATTAAAAATTTCTTCACATCACATGTCATAAAGAAAATGCAAATTTAAACCAAATTGAGAAACCACTATACACCTAATGGAATGGCCAAAAGCCAAAACACTGACAATGATGAATGCTTATGAGGGTGTAGAAAACAGAACTCATTCATTGCTGGTAGGAATACACAATGAAAGAGAGTTTAGCAGTTTCTTATGAAACTAAATACATTCTTTCCATAAAATCCAGTAATGATATTCATCGATGGAATGAATTGAAAAGTAGTGTCCTGCAAAGGCCTGCAGATATGTGTTTGTAGTAGCTTTAAACATAATTACCAAACTGTGGAGGCAAGTGAGATGTCCTTCAGTAGACAAACAGACAAAGTGTGGCACTGCGTATCAATACAATGAGTTATTATTCAATGCTAAAAAGAAATGAGTTAACAAGCCATGAAAAAGCAGGGAGAACCCTATATGTATTTCACTAAGTGAAAGAAGCCAGCCTGGAAAGGCTACATACTATATGATTCAAACTATACGACATTCAGGAACAGGAAAAACTAAGGGAATTAAAAGCCTTAGTGACGTTCAGGGGTTTGGGGAACAGGAGATTAGTTGATAGAACACATGAGATTTTTTAGGGCAGTGAAAGCATGTTAATGGTGGGGGAGGCTTTGGGTGTGTGGGGTAGGAGCACAGGGAACTCTCTGAACTTTCTACTCAGGTTTTCTGTGAACATAAAACTACATTTAAAAAATAAAGCCTGTTAATAAAGTTTAAACACTGTATTTGGCTTCCTTCCTCAGAAACAGTAAAATTAACTTTTCTACATTACATACAAAATTTTAGCCTGTTGGTGGTGGCTCATGCCTATAATCCTAGCGATTTGGGAGGCTGAGATCAGAAAGATGGCAGTTTGAGGCCAGCTTGGGTAAATAGTTCATGAGACCCTATCCCTAAAGGGCAAAATGGATTGGGTGGCGGCTCAAGAGGCAGAGCATCTGCTTTGCAAGCATGAAGTCCTGAGTTCAAACCCCAGTCCTACCAAAAAAAAATTATCTAAATGATTATTGAAATTGTCAGTCTTTCTCTTATAAGAGAATTTTAAAAGTATGACACTAAGGACTAATTATGCCATTATCTCATATGTGAAAAAAAAGTACATTCCTCACTTTATAAAATATGAATTTTAAAATTAAGCTACAAAATAGAAAACATGTAAGGTCTCACTAAATGTAAGGTCTAACAACAATAGAGCAAAAATTAATTTGAATGATTAGAAAATGTCTTGTAGGTAATTTTTAAAAATCCATATTCCAAATGAATAAATATGTATTATTCTTTGTCTGAACCATGCAAGAATGTACATATCTATCTATCTATCTATATCTTAGAGGATATCAATATCAATGAGGATACATGATTTCAAGATATAATTGTTCCCTCCTTCATATCATAATAAGAAATATTTCTTTAAAAGGTCTGTTGGCAGAGTAAATTTTTAGTGCTACAAAGAGGGTCTTGGTTGTGATCAGAATCACTAAGTTCTAGCTCTGTCTTTTTCCTTGTAATCCAGAAGGCTCCATCTCAGAAAACAGCACACTGTCTTCCCCGACCATCACCCTATGGAATGCATACCCCTGTGAATTCAATCCCTTTCCAGTGAACTAAAAGCCGAGTCAAGAGCAGGCACTCCAAAGAAAATCCACTGTGAACAAAACATCAGAATGAAATACTATTGCTTTTCCTATCAAGATCTCTTTTCACTACTAAATCTCCACAGGCATTTGAATAAGCTCTTACAACTCACTATAATTTCATTTTACTATATTCTATAACTGCTGAGAAACGTAAAACAATAAAAACATAAGTCCCACATTCATACCTAATTCTTGTCATGATGAAATCAAAGAGATCTTTGTGTTATTCACCTGCTCTACTGCTATGAAGCACTGGTCCCTCCTAACCCCATTCTCAGGTACTTCTAATAACAAATGCAAAAAGAAAAAAAATAACACATATTTGATGAACATCTACCATATTTTAGGCATGGTGCAACCATGGGCAGTGTTTAAATCCCCATTTCACAGATAAGGAAATCAGCCTCAAAGAATATATCATTTGTCCAACATCACAGAATTGGTAAATATAAGGCCTAGAACTTCACCCAGATCACATTCTTTCTTTCTACACACATTGCTGTTCTTCATTTTCATGTGTTTCCTTCTGAGTATTAGACAGGAGGAAATACAGATCATAGCAATACTGAAAGAATCTATCTGAGAGGATGTTCATCTCACCTTTCTCTAGGCAATCCCACCACCTATGGGCAGGAAAAGACTGAGGTACATATCCAGTCCCCTAATGAAAACTAGGATGCTCTGAGATGTCCAGAACTTAAACCACCTCTTTCCCTCTTCATCAAAATTCCCAATCCCCCTTAATGTTTTTATAAACAAATGATATAAACCATCATCTCAAGAGACCCACCCATCTTCCAAAATCGAATCTCAACAGTGTCATTGTCTGTCCCCTGGCCTTTACCCCACGTCCAACAGGGTTCTCAATTCCTTCCAGTCTCTCTTTTTAACATCTGTCCAGTTTCCATTTCTCTTCATTAGTGTCACTGATTTGGCTCATCCACAAAAACTTTCTCAAATAAATTACTGTACAAGCCTCCTACACAGTCTCTAACTTCATCTCCTCTTCCCTTCAATATGCCCTTTGTTATATGAGCAAGTAGTACTCTAAACAAAAGTACAAGCAGATAGTGGTATGTCGACTCCTCATATAAAGTATCCTCAGATGTTCTTACCATGCTAGTTAACATATACCATTAACTCTTGCCAGATGACTTGTTGGGTTTCTTCCATCTTTTACAAATATGCATTTCACCTCTAATTTACCCTTCATGTTCCAGGTCTACTTAGCTTCTTTTACCAGTTCCCTGAAGGTAAAATGCTTGTGCCTTTCATGAACACTTTTCATTATTTCTGCCTGCAATCTCTTCTTACCCTTAATTCTTGTGTACCCTTTAGAATTCAGTTCACACTCAGCATTCACCCTAGAAAGCCTTTATCTTCAGAACCATGACACAATACTATTTCACACCCATTATATCTACCCATGTATCTATCATCTATCTATCCATCCATCCATCTATATATCATCATGTATCTATCTGCCTATTTATCTATCTATCCATCTATCTCCCTATAGTTACACATACACACACACACACACACACACACATTGGAATGCTGTAAAATGCTGGTGGGAATGAATAATATGAAGACAATGTTGTCAATATAGAGGTCCCATGAAAAATTAAAAATAGAATTACCAAATGAACCATCAGTTACTTCTATATATACACCCAGAACAACTGAAAGCAGAGATGGGAAAAAATATTTGCATAACCATGTATATAGTAACATCATTCACAATAGCTAAAAGGTGAAAACAACCCTAGTGTACAGTGATGGATGAATAGATAAGTGAAATATTATATATGTATACACAAATATACACACATGTTTATAGAAGAATATTGTTCAAACTTACAAAAGAAGGGAATACTGCCATGTGATACATGGATGAACCTTGAAGATATTATGCTATGCTAAGTGAAATAAGCCAGTCACAAAAGACAAATTCTGTGTGACTACAATTACATGAGATGTGTAGAGTAGTTAAATCCAGAGACAGAAGCATCATTTGTACTACTCAATATCTTATTCACATAGTAACTTTTTCAGTGTCTCCATGGTGAATTTCTAAAACACAAGCTCATCCTCAACTAAGCTCTCATTGTCTCTCCTTGTCTACAAGATTCAATATAGGCTCCTTCAGTGGCTACCTAAACTTCTCCATGACTAACCCCATCTTCTCTCCTGACCTCAACTCCCTCTAATCCTTGTTCACATCTGGGCTCCTGCAACAGATAGTTCTTCACCTTCCTGTAGGCATTCTGTTTCCATAACAGCCCTGCTGGTCTTATACTTTTCCCATTCCACATGTCTAACCCTGAATTTCTCAATATTGGCACTATTGGCCTTTTGGATGGGAAAATTCTTTGTTGTGGGGGCCATGATATGTGCTCTAGAATGTTTACAGCACCCTTGTTTCCACCCACAATATGCTAATAGCATCTCTCTTCTTCCACTTTTGACAACCAAAAATGTCTGCAGATATTACCAGATATCTTTTGAGGGGGACAGAAATAGCATTCTCCTTTAACACTAAGCAGAAGACTTGCTCCTAAGAGAAACATGGCATAACTTCCACTGAATATTCACTGCAGATCATTGCCTGCTTAGAATACCTTGTATTATAACAAATCCACTCCAATTAACCTAGTTGTTTCTCCACTACACTGTAACCTCATACACAACTAACACAGGCCTTCTTGCTCATGTCTGAACTCACAAGTAACTAGCATGTAGCATAACTTATAATATGCACTCCAATGTATGCCGAACAAATGCTTAATAAATGCCAGGAAGACATAAAAAAAGATAAGGATACAAGGATTCCAAATTTCTTAGGCTTACAGTAACTTACTCATCATGAGGCAACTACTCTTGCCATAAAAATAATGCACTTCAACATTAAAAGGATTAACATGACATATTAAGCCATTTAGGAGTATGAGTTTAAACTATAATAAGAAATATACATTTTCAGATATATATGGCCAACCATTTTCAAAGCACAACTGTGGCAATGATCCCCATTCCTTATTTCAAGGATATTCATAAACACTGAGTTGAGCTGGTCCGCTCTGCAGTTCTTGGCAGTTCTGCAGTAGAACTGTTCAGTGATGGGAGATGTTAATTAATTACACTATAAAATAGAATTACAATTAATTGTTAATTTAGGTTTTAAAGTGACAGACTTTAAAGGCTAAAAATAGTCTTTGATCTTTAAAAGGGTTCTTAATGAGGGCAGTATACTTTAAGTACATCATTAGTTTAAATGTTCAAACTGGGTCTAGAGACTGTTAGAGTTAAGCAAATATCTATTCCAATATGTTAAATGTTTATGACTTGGGACAGAGACAATTAATTGCTAATTGATGGGCCAAATCCTAGGTGAGGTCGGGTTCTGAAATAGGAAGACGACAACAGTAAATTGGATTTAGAGCATTTTGATGTGATCTGTAAAAATCACAGGGAAGCAAAGACTAAAAAAATACCAAGAAGGCCAAGCCAGCAGAAACACCCAGACAATGAAGATACTACTCATCTAGTTAATAGTGGTTTTGAGGAGTGCCCTGTTTAGATTAATGTGCCAAAATTTTTCAAACTATACTTAGGTATCTGTAGTTCATTTACTTAAACATATAATTCAAGATATAAAATAGTAAAACTCAGCATAGTTTAAAGGGTGATAACACTTACTTAGTAGCTAAGATTAGCAATGCTCATAATTTTCAACTATGATCTTGAATTATCATATAGTATTTTATTTTCCCTAAATTCATAAGTAAAACCAATTTATTACTTTAGTGGGCATCTTTTCAACCATCATACAAACCTTCCACTGTCACTACAGGTAGAAAAAGCCAGTTGGCTTCCTGTAAGAATAACATCTGTTTTAGTACCAATAGCTTTCACTAACCTTTAGATCAGGTGAAAGATTCCAGAGACAGAGCTGACCCTCTTGACTTCCAGTGACAATTGTTTGCTGGTCATCAGTGATCATGATGGCAGTGATGCTGTGGGGAGGGGCCTTCTTTCCCCAGAGAGCCACTGCCTGCAGGGAAGTCCTCATGTTGTATGAATCCTGGATGTACTGAGAAGAGAAATAGTGTACCCAATCATTGTTCTTAAATTTGGGAGAACTAATCATTTTGCAAAGTGGATTTCTGATGACACAAACTTTAATAATGCATTTGTTTCACCATCAATTAAAGAAGGTAGCTGACATATTGAAATGACCATGCCTGCTGCTGATTCATGGAATAATGACTTTCCTTCCCTTTCCTAATCACTGATGCCAATGATCAGAATAGGGATCATTTTCCCTCCACACCCACCTCTACTGTTGCTTCATCCCAACCTTTCCAAAGTTCAGCCAGACTCCTCAAGAAGAATACAACTATCCACATAACATAATATGAAGATAGCCTTATAGACTCCTCTCTGTAGAAATGCTGCCTTATTTAGCAGCATTAAAAAGAAAGCCTCTTCCATAACATATATATAATTTCCTAGACTTCAAAGACTCATGTATGAATGATGGTCACAATTTCTGTCCTATTCAGAAATTATTTTTAAAATTGTATTTGACCCATGTTGTACTTGCTATCTGCCTAAACAATAATCTTCACAAAATCACTACCTTTGTATTTGAGTTGCAGAGGTTAAAATGAGTATGTAAATGTCAAAAAATGCTACCTATGTATCACCCAATGATGCATGCATTATTTTGTAAGACACTAAGTTAAATATTCTTCCCCAAAAGGCATTCATTTCATAAAGAATCTAAAGGGTAAGTATAAAGAACAATTTTTTTAAATATGGCATTATGTTACTTAAAATGTTCAATTAGGGCTAGAGGTGTGGCTTGAGTGGTAAAGCACTTACTTAGAAAGCACAAGGCTCTAAGTTTGAACTCTAGTACCACCAAAAATATAAAAAATTTAAATTAAAATAAAATGTTTAGTTTCATATATTTACAAATACTTAGAGAATTATATAAACATGAGTGTGCACTGACACCATAAATACAAATTCAACATGGGCCACTAACACAAGCTGCTTGGGTCAAAATCTTACCTTGTAGTTTCTGTTTGGAATTCAGCACCTACTTTCTAATAGTTCACTTTTTAGGGCAGTATTCACAGTCTATCTAGTTCTAGTCTAAAATGCACCTGTAAAATTCTTTTTTCCTTTTCTTTTTGAGACTAAAAGGGTCTCACTCTGTAGTACAGGCTGACCCCAAACTCATGAGCATCTTGCCTCAGCTTCCCCAGTGCTGAGATTACAGCTATGCACTACCATGTCTGGCATGTGATATTCTACTGCCAAACCCAAGCACCGTGAAACCAACATTCCTGTAGGAAATGCTCTGTAATTTTGAATACCAGGACTACACATGTTAATCATATTACTAAGCTAACCAGAGAGTTCTGGTTTTAATACTACTGTGACCATTTAAAATGTGAAAGTCTTGCTTCATGACCAAGAGTACAAATTTAAGTGTAGGAAATCCCAATAGAGCACTGGAGCTTGGTCAGTCTGTGGGTTTGGGGCTGGGAGTGGGAACACTTTCTTTTAGAAAGAAAAGCTCAATGAAAGGAACATTGGAAAAGCTGCACCATTACCCCAAGAAAATAAAGAAGCTTACTTCCATATCTCCAAAGAAAATCATACCAAGTGGGAACAACAAATCGGTGTGGAGTAAAGATATATCATGGTATATATGTATATATTATATAAATGCTGGAAACCCAAGTGAAAATTTAATTGAAAAAAACTGCTCCCACTGTAGACATATTAGAATATATAAAATCTATGAAAAAATTTAAATATCTAAACTCTAAGGAAAAAGGCCACACCAAGTGTTCAGGAGAATAGCAAATGAAAATGACAATGTATAATGAAAGCCAGTCTGGCAGTTTCTTACAAAAATATGTACTTCGTGACCTAGTCAAATCATTTCTATGACTTATCCAAGTGGGAAAAAAAGCACCTATTTATACAAAGAATGCTACATATGCAATTTTACTCATATTAACTAAAAGCTGGAAACAACTCAAATGTCAATTAGTAGCTAACTTGATAAACAAATTGTAGCATAGCCACACAATGGTACACAATTCCACACAAAAAAGGAGTGACCTATTGATTCATACAGCATGAATCTGATAATGATTTGTTAAACATAAAAAAGTAGCTAACAAGAAAAAATAATACATGATTCTTTTCACATACAATTTTAGAAAATTCAAATTAGTCCTCTGTAACAGAAAGCAGGTAAATGATTTTCTGCAGAGGAAAAAGTGAGGTTCTGAAGGGACACAAGGAAACTTTTGAGGGTAGACTCGTCATTTTGTGGTGATGGGTTCATGAGTGTACACATACTACAAAACTAACCAAACTTTACACTTTAAATGTATGCAGGTGTACGTACAAGTGTTCTACATGTTAATTATCCTTCATTAAATTTAGATTTTGTCAGCTTGTTTTTTAAGCATTCTGGAAGACCTTCTAACAACCAAGACTGAAAAGGACTTCTACAGAAAAACTCCAATGGTAAACTCACAATCAAAAATTACAAAACATTCAAGAAAATAACAAACCGTGAGCAAGCAGCAAGATTAGTATCCCTGGGATCTAATGACAAGAGAACAATCTAAACCTTACTGCAAAAGGAGAAAAAATATCAAGTCCTTATAAATTATTAAAAAGTCAAAAGACATTAAAAGCATTAAGAAATAAGACAGACTACAAAAAATAAACAGGGTGATCAAATAGGGGGAAAGCCCCATGTGGATTGCAGATTCCCAAGCAGGGTGAAGACAAATATAGGGTTGTCTCCTCTTAGGTGTTGAAGTTAGAGCAAGGAACGAAGAAGCCACTCATTCTATGAGGTATCTCCACAAGAGGTGTCACAAGCCTAACAGGAGTGATGAGGGCAAAAGAAGTGGCCCTAGTGGAGACGGACAAAGACTTTGTAGGATGAGAATCCAAATAGGGTGAGGATGGTGCCTACATTGGGTAAGGAGGCATGGAAGCATTGCTACAGCTGAGTCAGGGCCCAGGAAGGGATAAGATGGAATTTGCTTACATTGATGACCTGGAAAGTCATCAAGAAAACACATTCCCTGGGGGGGGGGGAACATTTGGCACCCTGTGTTAGAGCCCTGGTGGGGTGAGAAGTATAACCAGGCATAGTGAAGGAATACAGGTGGATAAGCAGAATATTCATAGCTGGGGTAAGAGAGAGCTCTACAAAGGAGTGTGAAGGTATAAAATCATCTGGCAGGTATTCTTGTAGAAGGCAGGATGGTAGCAATCACAGAATATCAGTTATATATAAGATGTTTGATCAAATAATTAACATATGGATTATGTACAGCAGGACCAGATGCCTGTCTTTTAGAAAAGGGAATTAAAATATGAAAAAAAATTAGAGTGATTCCTGTGGTGTGGATCACCACAGAGAATAATCCCTGAACTGTAATCAGTAGTGTGAAATAAATATAGATGTAAATACAGCACAACACACACACATATACACACACATATACACACATACATACACACATACATACACACATATACATACATACACACATACACACTCACACATACATACACACACACTTCCTATCTCCACTTGATGAAGACCTGGGAGCAACAATTCTCTAACAGTAATGAGTTCACTTTGCATATTCTAAATATTATTCCCTACTCAAAAGGAAATTGATTCCAGATCTGGAGAATGGAAAATATAAGAGAATAATAAAAACATATTGTAAAAGCAAGGAATTACTCAATGAATGAAGTTATATCAAAAGTAAAGAAGGCTGCCTGAAATGGGTTCAAAAGTACAGAAACCTACTGGAAAGGGGCTCAAATCATGGAAATTTGGACATCAAAATAAATAAGGCTAATAACAGATTATAATTCCTCAAATGAACTAGGAAGTTATGAATCATCTAGACAATTATTAGTTGCAAAATGAAAATCCAGAGTAATTCTTTAATGGAAAAACTTAAAAGATATCTCCTTGACCAAGAGATAAAAGGAAATATCATCAGTGGTGGGACAAACAACCTCAGGTACCACTGATAGGACAGATAAGCACTTAGCATCATGGTGGGATAGATCTGCCACTCACCCCCCTCATACATGGCCTGGAACCAATCAGGACAAACAAAAGTTGAAGGACACTAGTCAGCATAACTGGTCTACAACCTTCAGACAAGTCAAGGTCATAAGAGCCAAAGGAAGACTAAGAGAATGTTTCAACTAAGAGACTCAGGAGACGTAACAACTAAATGCAGCATGTAATTCCAGACTGGACTCTTCAGCAATCACAGACACCCCTTGGGTATCTGGCAAAACTTGAAAGGGGTCTGTGGATTGTGTGCCAATAACATATCAATGTTACATTATCTATTATCAATGGGTTTATTATGCTAGTATAGAGGAGAATATCTGAGCTCTAATATACACTAAAGTAGTCTCAAAAGAAGAGATAATAGTTTGGTAAGTTACTCTCAAACAGATTTCATTAAAATAATTCTGAGTACTATAATGCTACAACTTACCTACAAGTTTGAGATTGTATGAAAATATATAAAGTTTCCTAGAATGTGTCAGAAATATGAAAATTTTAGACTCAAGAATCCAAATAAGAATTAAAGAAAATTAAAATGGAAAAATGGACAATAAAACATATCTAAGAGAAATTGCTGTATACTAAAACAAAGCATAAAAGAAATAAAATAAGTGATCAAAAAGGGGGAAAGCAAGTAGACCCCTGGCAGATTTCTCCACAGCAAAATATGGCCAGAATATTGGCTGGACATTGTTTATAAAATGCTGAAGGGTAAATGTCCAATCGATGTTTTATAAATGCAATAGAAAAAATTTTTCCAAAAAGTACATATTTCCATTAGCAATAATGACTAAAAATATTTACGGCCTTGCTAAAAGAATCTTAAAAGCATGTGTTTTAAGAAAAATATAGTAAATCTAAAGGAAAGAAATGCATAGTAACCAGCACTCAGGAGGTTGAGGCAGAAGGACTGAAAGTTCTGGGATAGCTTCAGCTACCTGGCAAGACAGCAAGGCATGGTCTGAGAGAGAGAGAGAAGGTGGGGGAGGGAGAGGGAGGAATAAAGGAGAGTGCAAGATGAAGTGGTTAGCAAAAGAAATCAATAAACACAGGGCTGAGGGTGTCGCTCGATGGTACAGCACTTGCCTCACATGCTCAAGCTCTGGATTTGATCTGCAGCACAGGAAAAAAAAAACTGAATGCTATGTGTAAAATAACAATATTAATACATTAACAATGATGAGGGAGATTAATTGGTGGGCTCTAGAGTTAAAATAAAATGTTGGATAGTAATATGAAAGAAGAGGAAGAAGAACCTGTGTTATATCACTCTACTATTCTCGGGGTGTGGGGCATAGATAGCAAGGATAGCGATTAACTTTTCCTCAGGGCAAAAATATAGAATAAGATACTAAAAGAAAAATTATATGTAACTTCCAAACCAGCTGGGTGGTGAAAAGAAATAAACAAAATGTAGCAATACAATGAAGGGGGAAAAAAATCAAAAATCAAAAGCACAGGAAATAGAAAATGCAGAAATAGGTAATAAGTTCACATTCAAACCTACTGGAACTTAGAATAAGTACAGGGATTAAACTGACTAAAAGTAAAGATTCTTAATTATAATGCATCCTATTAAGTCCTATTTACAAAAGTTTCCTATAATGTAGTCGCATGCAAAGATTGAAAACAAAGAATAGACAAGGATATAGCAAATAGCAATGAAAGAACACTGATGTAATATTGAAAAAAATGGATTTCAAAGCAAAACCACTATTAGGGGAGAAAGGGACACTGTGAAGGATTGTTCACCAAAAAAGGCAACCATTTTTCCATACCTAATAGCATAGCCTCCAAATACATAAAACCTGATTGTGTATAACTTACAAAGAAAGTTATTTCCTTAGGTATAGGTAAGAACTTTCTCAATGAAACCCCAGCAGCACAGCAACTAAGAGATAGCATAGATAAATGGGACCTCATAAAACTAAAAAGCTTCTGTTCATCAAAAGAAATGGTCTCTAAACTGAAGAGAACACCCACAGAGTGGGAGAAAATATTTGCCAATTATACATCAGACAAAGGACTGATAACCAGAATATACAGGGAACTTAAAAAACTAAATTCTCCCAAAACTAATGAACCAATAAAGAAATGGGCATGTGAACTAAACAGAACTTTCTCAAAAGAAGAAATTCAAATGGCCAGAAAACACATGAAAAAATGCTCACCATCTCTAGCAATAAAGGAAATGCAAATTAAAACCACACTAAGATTCCACCTCACCCCTGTTAGAATAGCCATCATCAGCAACACCACCAACAACAGGTGTTGGCGAGGATGTGGGGAAAAAGGAACCCTTTTACACTGTTGGTGGGAATGTAGACTAGTACAACCACTCTGGAAAAAAATTTGGAGGCTACTTAAAAAGATGGACATCGATCTACCATTTGATCCAGCAATACCACTCTTGGGGATATACCCAAAAGACTGTTACTCCAGAGGCACCTGCACATCCATGTTTATTGCGGCACTATTCACAATAGCCAAGTTATGGAAACAGCCAAGATGTCCCAGCACTGACGAATGGATTAAGAAAATGTGGTATCTATACACAATGGAATTTTATGCAGCCATGAAGAAGAACGAAATGTTATCATTCGCTGGTAAATGGATGGAATTGGAGAACATCATTCTGAGTGAGGTTAGCCTGGCTCAAAAGACCAAAAATCGTATGTTCTCCCTCATATGTGGACATTAGATCAAGGGCAAACACAACAAGGGGATTGGACTATGAGCACATGATAAAAGCGAGAGCACACAAGGGAGGGGTGAGGATAGGTAAGACACCTAAAAAACTAGCTAGCATTTGTTGCCCTTAACGCAGAGAAACTAAAGCAGATACCTTAAAGCAACTGAGGCCAATAGGAAAAGGGGACCAGGAACTAGAGAAAAGGTTAGATCAAAAAGAATTAACCTAGAAGGTAACACCCACACACAGGAAATCAATGTGAGTCAATGCCCTGTATAGCTATCCTTATCTCAACCAGCAAAACCCCTTGTTCCTTCCTATTATTGCTTATACTCTCTCTACAACAAAATTAGAGATAAGGGCAAAATAGTTTCTGCTGGGTATTGAGGGGGGGAGCGGGAGGGGGTGGAGTGGGTGGTAAGGGAGGGGGTGGGGGCAGGGGGGAGAAATGAACCAAGCCTTGTATGCACATATGAATAATAAAAGAAAAATGAAAAAAAAAAAAAAAAAAAAAAAAAGAAAGTTATTTCCTTTACTAAAGAGGGTGGTTGTAGACATCTCAGTCAGCAATAAGTAGATAAAGCAGACAAAATATTAAGATTATAAAACAGTTGAATATAACAGATCCCTGAATCCAAGTATTTACAAAACACATTCAATCAAATTGTGTCTAAAACATTTATAAAACTTTGACCATGGTAGACCATGAAATAAGTCCCAACAAATTCCAAATGATTCATATCATGTAGGCAACACTTTTTAACCAACACACACACAACTTTTTTTTTACAAAAGTTTGATATACTCCCTACCTAGAAGTTTGGAAACTAAAAATATTATATTCTAAATGATCTTCGGAAAACATAATAAAACTTCATATCATTAAGACCCAAAAGACAATGAAAAGTTATCGTAAAAATTGACAGATTTAGGTTTTTGTGTTAGATAGTAAACTACTGCCTTAAATGCATACAGTAAGAAGAAAAAAAAAGAACAGCTGTGCTTGGTGGCCTACACCTGTAATCCCAGCATTTGGGAGGTGGAGACAGGAGAAATCACAAATTTATGGTCAGTCTGGGTTACATAGTGAAACAATGTCTCATGAAAAACAAAACAACAGAAAAAGAAAAAGAATTTTTAATTTAAAGAAAAGGAAAAAGGTGAAAAATCAATGAGTTGAACAGCCAGGTGCTAAGAGGAGGGCTTCCACTTGAGCCAAACCTCCACCTCCAGCACCTCTGAAGCATTATTTATATATCTATGACATTGAAAAATTAGCTTTTCTTCCTTGAATCTGCAATATTGAGTACTCCCCCCAATAACTAGTCACATGTCTCACTCTGGTTTTAACACTTATTACCTTAACTACCAGGTCCTAAAGATACTCAGTCATAAAATAAGAACACTACACATCAGTGTAATAAATTCAAAGATATATATGAAATCATACGAGTACCACTATATCTATGATGGCATTATATCACCTTACATCTATCACTCATATTACTACCACCCATCATTCTAGAATTAGGATCACGAATGGCATTAGAGTCACTGATCTAATCCCCCTCCCTTATAAGAAAGCCGATGATGAGAAAAATGGCATAGATAATTTTTAAAATCAATTCTGATTGTGAAGTTCTGAGACTAAGAGAATTACACAGTAGAATAAACAGTGGTGAAAAGGCTGCAAATCTCAGAAGTCACTTTTTTCACTTTTTATTTATTATTATTATTACTATTTGTGGTAAAATTTTAAAAAGTAACTTCTGGAAGTTAGTGTTCTGCTACCAATAGGTGAGAGAATATATATATTAAAAAATACCATGTCTTTTGAGACCCTTTATAATTCTCCTGAAATTGCTAATCAAAAGTAAACCTGGAGCTGGTAGAGTGGCTCAGGGGGTAGACCACCTTCCTAGCAAGGATGAGGCCCAGAGCTCAACCCCCAGTACAAAAAATAAATAAATACATAAATACATAATAAAATAATAATAAAAAATTCTAAAAAGAAAATAATAATTGTGGAGTCTCAAAGTTAGGTGAAATTTCTGTGGTATGGAGGAGAAAGGTAAGTCTCTGACAGAAGTATACCCATTCTGTTTCAAATAATTATATGTCTAGACACATTTGAAAACCTTTGGAGAGGGATTACAAACCTCCATTTCACAGCCCTCAATTTATAATTATTGTATTTCAAACTCTAGTGCCTGAATGATATTTTGGAATGTCTGAAATAGCTTGTGGATAGATGTTAATTCTTCAGTGATTTCTAAATCTGGGCTATTTGAATGCAATTTAAAACAAATACTTCTGTTATAGGGAAAAAAGCAGATGTTAAGAAACAGGCACAGCCTCAGGCAGAGATAGTTACAGACTGTATTATAAAGGGAAAATAAATTTCCCTCCAAATGGATCTCCATTCACAGTGCTCAGCCTAAAATGTCAGATACTGATATTGCATATTACAACTTATGCAAGTAATATAAACAGTATTTTATCTTATAGTCAATGTAGCTATTGAACAATAATGTAAACATGCACAAATACAAAAACCTATACTTAGTGACTCTCAAATAATTCCACCACAAATTCTTACTGCACCCCACAAAGAATCTCAGGTTGAGAAAATGAATAGCCTTCAAAGGCTCATGAACAGTAGGTAGAATAGCCTTGTCAATGGATTACCCTCTAGTTATGTGGTTGCATGTTCATACACATATATAATTTAACATATTAAATATATTATATATCCTACTGATTTTCCCAAACAAGTCTTAATACTGTATAACAAGTGCCTAGATATGTAGAATTACAAGGCAGACATGTAAATGTGTTATGACCTATAGAAAACAGCTGGAATTTTATCAATCATTTCAACCTTTTGAGTTTTGCTTCAAAACCTTTCTATGTGTGCATACATTTTCATTTATATGTATGTATATATATATATATATATATATAATTTTATTGTTTCTCAATGCAAGTATGGGAAAATTTTAGATCTAATAATTAAAGGTACTTTATAAAGCTGATTTGGACAGTTTAATTATATAGGCAAATGCATGTTATAGATAACTGAAACAAAAGCATAAAGTTAAATTTAAATACTTTCAGTACTAAATACTTTAAAATAGATTAAAATTTAGGTACATATCAAACAACATCAAAACTTCATTTGTGACATACTGTTTGGATTTACTACCTTTCACAGTTAATGAAATCAAACTGTTTAATAATTTCCACATTGCTTCTAAGTGAGAGAGATTTCAGACTGTTACTTGCAAATAGTTTTCAGCCATTCAAAATAAATGGGGTCACGACTCTTTTTACTTTCCAAAGTCATCTCCAATGAAGCCATGGTGACGCACCACCCCCCCTTGTTAGTATTGATTTTTAAAGCAGTAGGGAAAGCTTAGCGCTCCATCTAAAGTCTTCATCAGTGGGATGTGTCCTGCAGGTTGAGGAACACCTGCCTTCTTATAGTGAAACCTGCAGAACTGTTGCCGTTCTTGTTCCTGTGGACACAGGGTTTCAACAGCAGCCTTTGTTTTCTATCACCAATGGTCTACTGTGATAGAAATTAAGTCGGAGCTTCCCAGCAGTGTGCACAGCACATAGTGGGCACATGAACAGTGTGAGAAAAATTGAAACTCTCAGCTCTGTGTGTACCAAAATGATCATTTTCTATGCTTACACGATGTGAAGAAGGATGGGAAGCACTGAATTAAGTAAACCTTGACTAGGACATCAATAATTATAGCTATAGAGAACTCAAATCATTACAGAGTTTCCAAAACCAAGTTTGCCCCTAAGAAATAGCTTCCTGGTGAGTACTTGTGCTGGTAGCCACTAATGGCTAAACAAACACACAAGGTGTTGAACAGTTTAAATCAAACCGTTGTGACTCAAAGTAAAAATGCCTTGAATAAATAACCTGTTTTAAAGTAGAAGTGACAGTAGTCTACCGTTGCTAACAATAGGAACTTCCTCAACATCTATTCTATCTTATTTTTTTTACAGTACCAGGATTTTTTCACTGTTCCCGTCCCTAGGCCTAGCACACTACCTGCCACAGAGGGGACACCCACTAAATATTACTTAAGTGACTATATTCAACCTCAGCAATGGGAAAGGGAGTTTAAGAGTATGCAGCTAAACTCTTTATTTTGCTGCTGAGAAACAGAGCAAAGTTGATGTGATTTTCCTAGGGCCAGAGAGTCTTCCTGCTGGGGAAGGACTTACATTCTAGGGAAAGCAACCACTCTGATTCCTCTTTGTGTTTCATCCAAATGGACAGAAATAAAAGGTTTCTGATTCTACGCTGATTATTAGGATATACCCAGCCCCCTTCATCTTCATTATTTTAATTCAAAATATGCTTTCTTGTTAAGAAAAGAAGCAAGGAAATAGACTGAATCAGATCATCTTGCTCTTCTCCCCTTCCTCCACTTTAGAAGCTAGAAATGTTCTTTGATACTTATTTTCTTCATGTACAAAATGGGGAAATTTTGTGCTGGAGAACTGATGTAAGGATGTCATTATGTACTGAAAACTCTATCATTGTTCCTCACTGGTAATTACCATCCAGTAAATGTCTACTGAATGAGTGAATAGAGAAGTGAGTTACTGTAATTTTTGCACTGTGGATAGAGGGTGTACTGTCACTTTTTAACAACACCTTTGCTGGTGGGTTTCACTCATTTACTTTTACAATGTTCCCAACAATTTCTTTTCTCAAAAGTACTGTGGGTATATGCCTAGGACATTTGACTATGACAATGGACAATTTGTTATTATTACACTAAACTCTAAATTGATCAATCCATAACTCCAGGGCAAATTTGGGCTGCCATTGTTAGTAAATAAAAAATACAAGATACCTCATTAAATGTGAATTTTAGATAAATAACAAATTATTTTTCCTGTAAGTATGTCCTATGTAAAGTTTTAGTTTTACACTAAAAGTTGATTCTTATTGCAAGAACATGCCAATAAAATTATTTATCTGAAAATCAAATATATTTGAGTCCTATAGGCATCCAAGCCCTCCAGTAACCCTAAGTGTCAGGTAAAAGAGAGCCTTGGAGACCACAAATGCCTCTTCCCTGCTTTGGCTTAAGCGATAAGAGCACCTGCCTAGCAAGCATGAGGCCCTGAGTTCAAACCCTGGGGCTGCGAATAAATAAATAAACTCAAATGCCTTCTCCCTCTTCTACAGATGAGGAAATGAAGGCTCAGAGTAACCCAGAAAGAGAAGAACTGAGGGGCCAGATATAGTAGCTCATGCTTGTAATCACTGCTACATGGGAGGCATAGATAGGAGGCTAGCCATAGGCAAAAAATGAAACCCTATCTGAAAAATTATCTAAAAGTAAAAAGGGCTGGCAGTGACTCAAGCACTAGAGCTTCTGCCTAGCAAACACAACGCCCTGAGTTCAAACTCTACTACCACCAAAAAAAAAAGTGGTTGAACCAGAACCAGAACCAGATCTATAATAGTTTACTCAACACTTAAGTCCTATACACAAGGATGAGCTAGACTTTTCTGCCAGAAAAGTCATCTGCAAAGAAAAATTCCTTTGTTATTTAATTGCTCTTAAAAAAAATAAAGTCAAGCAAAACAACAACAATAAAACCTCCTGTGCCTTTTATTCATCCTGTGTTAGTATACACAGCCCCAACTGTTAAAAGTTGAGCTCACACTTCCTGATCCTTTCTCCATAAATACAGTATCAGGCAAGACAAAGAAAGCACACAGCTCTTTCCAGCTCCCACCCTCTGCCCACCTTCATCTTCTTCCCTTAGCAGTTTGTTTTCCCTTTCTGACTTCTCTGAAGCCAGCAGGATGAGGAGTGTGATGCAAATGTGGTTTTGTGGCTGGTGTCTTCTGGACACCAGAATTGCTAACCTTATCATAAATAGCTTTGCCCAGGGACAATGAGTCCCTGCCTTACCTCACAAACAGACAAATTTAGAACCTGTTGACTGACAACAACCAAGGGAAAATACAAAGGCTAAATTCCTCGGTTACCAGGTAAGAGGTAGGAATTTTCACAATGTCCTTCTGACCAAAGTAAACACCTGTGAGGGAAGTAAAACTAGCATACCAGCTAATCTATGAGATTTGGGATAACACAGACCTGGGTTTGGATGTCAGACCTGTCAGAGTGGCTTGACCCTTCTAAACCCTATTGCTTAAGGATCTCATTGACTTTCTTCAAGACTCACAGCCACTAAAAGGGACAAAAGTGAATTACCTCAAGATTCTTTTCTTCAGAGAAGATAACTTGGTCATCTTTAAGCTAGAGGGAATTTTGTTTTTAAATTTTGAGTTTAGGTGGAAATTAAAGGAGTTTAGGTATTAAAATTTCTTGAATTGTACCCTTTAAATAGATGCAGTTTATTATGTATAAATGATCCCTTCATAAACTTCAAAATAAACAGAGGTTGAAGAACAGGGTCAAACAACTTAGCAGTGTCACACATCTAGCTAGTAAGTGACAATTGTTTGGGAGAGTGCAAAGCAGAGTCCTATGAAGGAACAAGGAGCAAAAGTAAACTAGAGAAAGTAACAGGATATCTACAAAGGCCAGAATAAGAGCTACATAACTACAAGGGAACATGCAGCAGCAGCCCTGGAGTCCAGGGTGCAAGAGGATGCGTGCACACTTGGCATGGGCTCAGCAGAAGCTCTGTCCCCCAAACCCTGTCTATTTGCAGATGACCCTGAAGCAAAAGTTCTTATTTTATCAACAGCCTATAATCAGATCACTCCTTGGAAAAGGTAAAAAATTGTTTCTACTAAGTCAAAGGCTGCCCAAAGCATAAATAACATATAAAATTCTGTCTTGTCTACTTACTAGAGCAGGACGATTTCAGAATTAACCCTTAACCAACACCAAAGTCCAGATCTTCTAAAAAATATTGTTGAGTGGTTAAGTGCTACTTAAGAAATTCTAGGAAGTAATGAGTTTTGGATAGTGAATACCTTGGCAGGTAAAGTCAAGGCTACAATAATCCAGAGATCAAGGGAGTAGATAAAGCAGATATGCAGATTAATCTCTGAACTTGAAACACCCCTGATCTGGAACATGCAATAAATCAAACCAGCCAAGAAATAGCATCACTATCATTGCACTGATAAGATTTCCATCATAGCTCACAGATCTCCCAGGCTGTGATGTGAGTTAAAGATTTTCGCAAAGTATTACCTTCAAATTTCACCTCCTGCTCATTAGAATATAGTGAGACACAATTAAAACAGCCAAAGGCCATGTGTGTTCCATGTACACTTACTGTTAAAGAGATGAGACTAGGGTGGTAAAAAAGAAATATGGGGAGAACCAAGTCCTTTCTGGATGGAGCCTTCACTTTTATATGCAATCAGTGAGCAACTTCATAGAACTACATATAGTTTCTTTGTTTAAAACCTCAGGCTTTAAAAGGACTTTTTTAGTTTGTGCTACATTTACCTACCTGAATATTTATAGTGAAAGCCATTTTTGATCTAAAAGTATCCCACATCAACAAACTATATTGTTGTTCTACTCATTTGTAATTAAGTCCAACAAATATTTATTGAGAACTAAACATATGCAAGGTGTTGAGTTGAGCTGCAGAGAACACAAAGGGAGAAAAACACAGTCCTTGCCCTCTACACATCTACAACTGAGTCACCCTGTGGTTAGTTTTGACTAAGTATTTGTGCTTATTGGTCATGTAATTGTTTTTGTGTGCGTGAATTCTATAAATGTATTTCCAGTCTTGAGTCATATGTTTTCCTACATGCAAGAACAATTTGGAAAACTATTTGCCTAATGTACTTCCTTAAATTAAGGCACTGAGAATATTAATGTATGAAAGGATACATTGTTTTGGCTCTTGTTTTGGCACTGGGATCACCCAGTCACACCCACTCCTGCCAAAGGCCATGATGTTCTCACCAGGTCCAAACTAATGCCAGAGCCATGCCCTTGATCTGCAGGGCTGTGAGTGAAATGAACTTTTCTATATAAAGTTCAAATGAAGAATAATTAAGTTTATATAGGTATCTCCTTTGGAATCATGAATGTCCATAATATTATGGCATCTGATGTGCTGATTATATTTTTCAAAAATACCCATTAAAATAAGTTGGCACTCTTAGTTGATGATTCTTTTTTTCAGTTACCAAACAACCAAGTCACTCAGACATGAGGTTCCTTTCCTCACTTCAACATTCCGTACCTTTCCCTTCTTTCAGCTAATTTAAAAAAAAATTCATACTAATTTCCTATAATAAATAATATTATCCCAGATTTCATCTTCTGTCACCTCATTTACTTCTTTCATTAATCCTTATTTCTTATGTCTTCAACTGGTCTCTCTTTTCTCTGTCCCCTTTGGCTTTATTTATACACACTTAATTTAAAAATATTTATTGAGTATCTACAAATGCCAGAGACTACGGAGCATTATGGGATGTCAACCAGAGACATAAAGACAGTCACAAACCTCAAGGATCTCACCTGTGTTTGAGGACCCAGGTTCCCCAAGTCACCCACAATGGGATAGATGTTGTGTTAAAGCAAATGCAAGAGTGTCTCGGGGTAGGAGAAACACTACTGGAGCTTGAAGCTAAGTGTAGAAAGGATATCCCCAGGGATATAACATGTAAGCTGAAAGCTCAAACTTTAACTCTTGCTGATTTTATAACCCGGTTACTGTCAATTTCATTTTCCTCTTCACCTGGCTGTAATAGTGAGGAGGTAGCACTGTCTTGTGGTTCCACCCTTACATCAGTCAGTTGAGATTGAAAGACCAACTCTACCACTGGATGTCCTTGGGAAGGTTACTTATCAACAGTGTGTTGGATTCCTCATTAGTTTGTTGGATTCCTCATCAATTAAGTGAGGATAAATTAATAGTAATTTAATAGGTTGACGTGAGAGTTAAGATAGATAATCCATGGAAATCATTAAATTGTAAATGTTACTATTAGTTAAATGTTATTACTAGAAGACTTTTTATTTTTGCAGTGGTAGGGATTGAATCCAGGGTCTTGTGCATACTAGGGAAGTGCTGTTCAAAGCTACATCTCCAGTCCCTGATTTTATGAGACAGTTTCCCCTGGCTGGTTTTGAACTTGCTAGGTAGCCTCAAATTCTCAATCCTCCTTCCTCAGCCTCCCAAGTGCTAGGCATTCACCACCAACCCTGAGTGAAAATTTTTTAAGGCACAAAAACTTCAATTATGTGTGGAACTGAGCCCACTCAAAATTCATAAGTTGAACTTCTAACTGCAAGTACCTTGGAATGCGAACATTTGTTGGAAGTAGGTTTCACTGCAGGTATAATTAATTCAGTAAAGATTAGATCAGGATGGGCTCCTAATCCAATAAGTCCTTATAAAATGGGGAATATTTGGAGACAGATGTACACAGAGAGAAAGAGATAAGAATGATGCTTCTACAAACCCAGACCAGCAAAGACTGCAAGCAAATCACCAGGAGGTAAGAGAAAGACATGAACAGTTTTGTTCTCACAGCTCTTAAAAGGAACCAATCCTACCTACCGATACCTTGATTCTGAACTTCTAGCCTTCTGAGCTGTGAAACAACAGGTTTTTGTGTTGTTTAAGCCTGTGGTACCACTCAGCCTGTGGTACTATGTTACACAGTCCTAAAAAACAAGCATACTATATTACAGATTATGTTTCTTTTTAATTAAAAGGTAGATCTGAATAATAAATAAATAAATTCTTGAAGCACATATTTAAATTTTACACAGCAGGTCACAAACAAATTCTGTTGTCTACTTCTTTTGCGTAATATGTCTCCTTTCCATCATATTACAGACCCTATGAGGAAGAATAAATTCATTTGTTCACTCAGCAGGTATTTATTAAGGCTCTACTAAATAAAAGATGAAAAACCACAGGTTCCCACCTTCTAGAATCTGCAAGCACTGAATCAAGTCCTAAACATCTAAATAAACAGTGTGAAGTTCGCTGGCATAAGTGTTCTACAGCACAACAGCAAAGGGGGATTCATTTCCATAGTGGCCAAAAGCTCAACTCTAACGCCTTGGCTTCTCTTGGGAAAATCTCATGTTTTTCCAAAGGCCTTCACTTGGCCCTTGACTCCTACTTCCCTCCTCTCTACTACAACACAAACCAACAGTGGAAGTCAGTCCACTGGCACTATTTCCATCCTTCTTTCCTTCCAGAGAAAGTAGATGCCAGCACTCCTGTGAGCAGGAATACAGACCTGTGTAGACAAGGCCTGTCTGGAGAAACCTCTCTAATACCTGTGATTCTAGTGCTTCCTGGCTCAGATCAGCAGCCAGGGAAGCCTTTAAAATTATCACTTGTTGAATAGTTGGCAAAGATTCTCTCCTATTCTGTAGGTTGCCTCTTGATTCTGGTAATTATTTCATGTGATGTGCAGAAACTTGTTAATTTGATGCAGTCCCATTCATCAATTCTTACTCTTATTTCCTGGGCAAGTGGGGTCCTTTGCAGAAAATAGTTACTTATGCCTATATCTTCCAGAGTTTTCTCTATGCATACAGTAATTTCAAAGTATATTGTATATTTGGAATTATCACAATGAAAGTCCCTCAGAGTATTAATGTATACTAATTCAAAAATAAACTACTTTTTAAAACTATCACTTGTACTATAGGCTCATGAATGCAGATTCCTGGAATTTCTGAAAGAGTAGTAGAGAAAGTACAGGACTTGAGTATATAATCCAAAGGAATCTTAGCCTTATTGGAATATTCAAGTTCCTAAAAATGTATTTTCTGAGACTCCCATTCCATTCCAGCCTGATTCAAGACACAGGAGGAGAATCCTTTAGAAGAATCCTTATCCTTAAGGGGTTTCTGTATGAGGCAAGACAAGTCCCATTTCCTTTTCATGTTCCCCACATTGCTTCTTTACAGTTTCCTCTGGTTCTGGCTCTTTTCACTTTCTTTCATTTCAGAAGATATCCCTACCTTCTGCCTTCTTTTATTCCCTCTTTTTCCTAGTCTTAAGGCACAGTGTTACAAATTCCAGTCAAAAGTCTTTACTAAATGTCACCTGTGCTCTAGACACTGTGCCGGGGGCTTCTCCATGTATTTTCTCATTTAATTTGCTCAACTACCATTAGTATTATTAGGAAAAGGCTGCTTGGTAAATCTGAATCCTTTGGCTAGGATTAATTACACCCTGATCTGTCTGACCTCAAGGCATACCCTACTTCTCAAATGGCTTCAGAGTAAGGATATGTAATCATGATGCCAACACATGTTTACAGTCCATACCAACAAGCCAGCCCACCTATTTCTGTAAAGAAAATGAAACAAAGCAAAACAAATACAACTTAGGTCCAACCACAGAGGTGGCTAAGGTCCCAAACAGCATTTTAGTTTGAGGGTGAATCTATAAGTAGAAAATCTTCACTACTTAATTTACAAACCTTATCCATTATACACATACAAGGACATACATGGGCAGGCATGTTTTCAAAGCCTCAGGACTTAATACAAAAACAGTAAAAAGCCCATTGTTACACTGTTGTCACAGAATAAGTCATCACGCAAAGTGAAATTTCCACTTTGATTCCACTCCGAGATGGTTTCACCTCGGTGCATGTCCTAAGAGGTAGCTGAGGGAGACAGGGATGAGCTTACTAGACCCATGGGTCAACAGAAATGAGGCAATGTGTGGGATTTTCTAATACACCCTGGCCTCTGCCAGGGACCCCTCTTCTCTCTCTCTTGCTGGGTTTTTATTGACCAAAGAAGTCACTATTCAGTGACATCAAGATATTCTGTCCCCAGGACATAAATAAATGCCCAACTCCTGCAGTTCATGGGTATATGAGAGCCTAAGAGGTCTGGGATCGATCCAACCTGTTTTAACTAGCAAGAAACTACCTAGTAATACCTTGTTTGTATTTCTTGGAGGAGGGACACCAGAAACACTTATTTCATTCCACACAATAATTCAGCACAATCAGCAGGAGCACTGGAAGGGCAACAGCATCTCCCAGCTGCTGATTACATCAAAGGCTTGCAGCAAAAATTCAATTTTATGATGTTAATCTCAGCCTGCCACTCAGAAATTTTCTCTGAGGGATATGATTTTTCTCTGGATTTCATTTTAAGAATGATTTTCTTCATCCACAATCAATAAAGATATGTTTTCATCAAAAGACTCTATCTTGGCAGAATTCAATTGGCTATTTCAATCCCTTTTGGTGACACAGTATTAATTAAAATAGTTTATGTTGTACCTCAACTGGAAAAAGAGGCAGTGAAAATAGTAGCTACTCAGAACACATGTTCTATATACACATCAACATGGAGGGCAGAAAATAATTTTCTCCTTCTCCAGGCAACAGACATTAGCAATTCAAGAGTCACTCTAACTTGGTTTATCTCTGTGATCTCACTGAAAAAAAAAAAAAAAAAGAAAGACAAAGCTCTTCCTGCTTAAAATGCACATGAGGAAGATGCACCAAATGTTCCCCTCCTAGTGCCTCAAGAAGAGGAAAAAGGCATGCCTTCATGCCTGATGTGCTATTCAAAGTCACAGTCCCTGTTTCTCTTAAAGAAATAAATAGGGATGCTGTTAAATATTCTTTTTACCTTCCATTTCAAATATGGTTACAACTGAATACATTGTATTTTTTCAAAAGCAGGCATGGAGAATTGTTTACAGATTTTTTTGCATTTAAAAAAGAGGTGAAAATTATGAACTATGTTACAGAGAATAAAGTTGCTCTGCTTTAAAGGTCATTTGGAAAGTGGGAGTAATTCACCTACCAAATATTTATGCATGTCTCACTCTGCTGTCTACCTGAGACAGGTGAAGGCACCAGGCCCTGCCCCAAGATACTGACAGACCACGGAACCTGTGTATCCCTGAGAGACATGGGCTACAGTGTGGCTCCCACAGGTACCTGGAGAGCAGAGCACTCCATGTACTTGCTCTGCCTGGGAAGAAGGTCCAGAAGGGCTTCTCAGAAGTGAGTTCCATTACTGAAATATGCAGCTGGCAATTATATCCACAGTTTAAAAAAATGCAGCTCAGTTTTATGAAACAGCTAGTCTGTACAAACCAAACCTTTTCATCCTCCCAGTCCTGAACTCATACATTCATTATACTTGTTAACACAAGAGGGCAGCAATAAAAAAAGCAGGTGTAGTCATACTATAAAAGGTTTAAGGATTTCACAGGACTCAACAGATCAAGCTTCAATTTGTAAGTGCTCTAAGAATACTCTTTTAGACTAATCTGTATTTACATCAAAAAATAGAGAAAAGTATAAAATTAAGGAACAGAATGAAAAATTATATTAATTTAGCCCAAGTTCCTATTTTATGTGTTACAGAAAATCAGCAAAAAGGTAAATTAACTTGTTGAAAAGCAAGGAGTAGAATAGGTTTTGGATTTGTTGAAACACTTAATCAATAACAGATCCTAAACAGAAATGACCCTGTTTTCCAAAGAGTCTATGTAATGTGTACACCAATGCTGGAAAACCATTGGTTAAAAAAAAAAAAAAGAAAGAAAGAAAGTGGCCAGGTGTGGTGTGGTGGTGTCTGCCTATAATCTCAGCTGTTCTGAAAGCACACACTAGAGAATCATCAGGTTGGGGTCAGCCTAGGCAAAGTTAGCAAGACCTTATCTCAAAAACAAAATATAAACAAAAGGTCTGGGGGCCTGGCCCACTAGAGCACTTCTTGCCTAGCATGTGCAAGGTCCTGGGTTCAATCCTCAGTACTGCAAAAAAATTAAATTTAATTAAAAAGACTAAAACTAATAAGAAGGAGAAGGACGAGAAGGCCTCCTTCAGGATCAGACTGGCATTATCTTTAGATATCTCTTAAAATGCAGATTCCTGGATACCATGCAGGATGTAATGAATCAGAATCTCTAAAGGAGAAGGCTCCTTTAGAATTTAAATTTAGACTTGATCTCCTAAAACATTCACACTTGAGGCTAAGGAACCTGAATAAATCTCAGCATGCTTCATACACAATACAATTAATGAAACAAGTTGATTGATTAAAGAAAAATTCACCAAACGAAAAAACGAATGAATGACCAAAAGGAACAATTTCCGGTACCTGGTCCGATGTGGGCCTTCCATAATCAAGAAGCCTGGCTTGGCACCTACGGAACCATCTTTCTCTACAATGACTAAAACATAAAGTAATTAGATTCTTTAGCTTTCTGTTAATGTCTGTGATATGTAGAATTTTCCATACTTTGCATGGCATTGCAACAAAACTATTTTCTTTGGAATGTATGTGGGAAAAGAGCAGAAAGAAGACTATAGGTATTCAATTATTCAGCACATAAAAAAGGCATTTTTGTCAGGATTTAAAAGGATTTTAAAAGCTAACAATGTTAAACCAAAAAAAAAAAAATCAAGAAGGTAAATTTCTATAACAAATTCCTTTCAAAATGTTCAACTTGCATTTTGGTGCCTCCAAATAAGGAACCAAATACCTCTTCCACACCAATTTTTTTTTTTTCCCTAAGATTTACTTTAATAACTCAGACCAAGGCAATGGCTAGAGAGCATGAAGCTGGGTGTAAAATGGCCAGAGGGAGATCCTATCACACACATGTAGGAATGCAGACCATTTCCAGCAAGAGAACACTCAAGTGGGTGGAACTTCTTTCACAGAGCCTGGCCCCAAAACACAGCCTCAGTTGACCAAAAGCCTGTAGCAGTTAGGGAAGCAGAAGGGATGGTGGAAGTTTGTGTAGTTTGTACTTATAAACCCTTAGAATATCTAAAAATTGTATTGGTCTGCACTGTATAACATGTATGACAGTCATAAATCCACCTGTACTCAGGTTCACCTGCATCTAATTAAGAGGAAGGGCTGGGGACACCACATTGGCTGAGTGTCTACTGTGTATCAGACAGGAGAAGGCTTTGTATACAACTAAGTCTTTAAACAATGTTGTGAGGCACACATCCTTATAGTATACACTTGAAGGTTAACTTAGTACTTAAATACTAAGTTATTAATAATATTAAGATCCCTATTTTATGTTTCAGAAACCCAAAGCTCAGAGGTAAAATAATCTGTCAACATCTAACTGGAACCCAGTACAGGATGGGACAGATGGTACCAGCTTGCAAAGATTTGCAGTTGTCTTTTCTCTTACTCTATCTTACCATCATACAAACTTTTTACTCAGCTTAGGAGTCTTTCTCAGCATTTCTGCTAGCAAACGCTTAAAAAACTGGGGTCTTCAAAACTAATATTAGCTCCTTTGAGTCTCCTATGGTTGATGTTTAGCGTTCTGATGTGTTCAGCCTTCCCTTTCCTTCTACTTTATCAGAGCACTTATTGCTCTACTGTAATTATTCCTTTTGCCTGAACTCTACTCTGAATGCTTAGAGGATGAGACCTGTCCATTTTTCCTTTGCAATCTGCTGGCAGGGAGTTTTACATGTAACAAGAGATCAAGAAATGGTGAGAGGTGAGTCAAAGATTTAATGTACTAGTTGTGAATGAGTATAATGTATTTTCAAGAGTCACTTTTCTTTTCTCCTCTTTCTTCCTCAGATAAGTCAGTTTGTAAATGTTTATCTTAGTAGTATAACCCAGAGGTCTGCACAAAGGGCAAAAAGCAGATGGAGAAAAATATCCTTGGCTATCGATGTGCATTCTAATTTTTACTAAAGCAGTGTAAAATCTTATCAGCTTTCTGGCCCCTCACAGCTCACTGCTAACTCACAGGCAGCATATCAATTAACCCATGAATGTAATTGTTTCACAAATAACAACTCCTTCATCCTGTACTTGCTTATTTTTTAAACACCTATGTGTAGGGCTTTACATGTATCTGAATTACAGTTTATCTTGTTAAAAGAAAAAGAGCAGAAAATTCAGCATAGAAGAAAGCAATGCTACCAGTTATTGACTAATTATTGAATAGCAGACCCTGTGCTGCTTATGTTATGTAATTATTTCATTTGATTCTCATAACATTCCTAGACATTGTTATCATTTCTACTCTAGGCATAAATTAAATGAGACTTGTAGAATATAAGTAATGTGCTTGAGGTCAGAGCTAGGAAACAGAGACAGGCTTGTCAGTCTACAAATTCCATGTGCTTAATCACTACCCTACACTGCCTACATGGGGACAAGGATATGTTCTGAAAGTTAGAAGACCGTATGGAAATTACAGCAAGCTATAGAGTCAATACTCTTTAAGAACAATGATTAATAGCTCTAAACATGAAAATCTGCATTTTAAGAAGAGTTCCAAAGGACACAAATGTCCTTTCCAACCAAAGACAACTCCGCATGTATAGAAATATCACAGTGAAACAACTAATATATGCAACTAAGAAGAAATAGAATAAGGAGAACATTCAGATAATGAAGTGGGGAGAACTTTGGAAGCCAATAAAGATTCAGATTTTCAAATTAAAAAGAAAACTTCCATGGAACCAAACTGTCTTTTCTAACCAAAGACAAGTTCCTTATTTTGACAAATAAAAATGACACACAAAGGTTAAGGAACTTGTTGAGGTCCCAAAGTTAGTTAGGAGACTTGTCAGAACTTCAAAGCTGAGCTGGGGCTAGACTTCAGTGCACAGTTAAATACTTTTAGTCCAGGTCCCTACCAAATCCTCCTGCCCCCAATTCAGCCTAGAGAATTGAATCTAGAAACTTTCATGACTGGGAAAAATAACCATGTATGTAAAACGGGGCTCCAGAGAGATGTCCTTTATGATATTATTAAGAATTATTATGATATTATTAAGAATTATTACAGAATGCCACCCACTTGTGAGCAATATTATTAAGCAACATTGTTACAAACATCATCATTAGTATTAGTATTAAATAACAGAAAGAAGTGAATTGTCAAGTTATAAAGATATTTGAATGTAGCGATCTTGAAACTTTGAACCATTCCTGATTCCGTTATTTTCAAGGTCCCTTGACTTATAACAAATATACACTTTTATCCCAGTAGTCCTCTATAAACTAGAACCTCCAGTTTCTAAAGTGTTCCCTCCACTAGCAGAGACTGCTAATGGAAGCTTTCACACAGAGGGAGAGGCTTAACCATTGATAAACGAAAAAAATTATAGGTTACAAATGCCTTTCCCAAAAGAGGTGAGAAGATTGCTTTTTGTGGCCCTAAAAAACAATCACTTTAGTAGAGCATTTCAAGGACAGTTCTCTTTCTCCTTTGGCCCTTTGCATTCTTTACAGAAAACACAATTGGCACATTTTAATAGTGAAGGAACTAAGAAGGCTAAGGAACAAGAGGTGTTTACAAAAAAGCCACAGGAGCAAATTAAGTACAAGCACTTGGCATGACAGGAGGGGCTGCTTTCTTCTCTCCAGGTTCTTAGCCCTGTATGTGAGGGGGCGTGGAGGAGGGTGGAAGACAGATGGAGGAAAGAAAGCAACAGACCAAAGTTTTTAACTACTTCTTCCAGGCAAAAGTATTCCCAATACCTGTCGCAGTCTCCAATGGTTGACCTTGAACTGTTTTAGCAGAAAACTCGCAGAGGAGGAAGAAAAAGTGTAAGGCAGAGCAGTGCTCTGTTTTACAAACCCTTGTTAACTGCACACAATAGGTGAGGAGGGCGAGATAAGGAAGCACCGCCCTTGGAGGCCGTATTCCAGGGTGTCACCTTTCCTAGATTTTTGTCAACGCGGGCAGCCACCTTTATTTTCCTGCCCCTTATCTACCCTTACAAGTGACAGACGTCTTGTGCTGTGTTCTTGACAACAGTCTCAGCCGCAGGTGCGCGGTGAGAAAAGCTGGCCAGGACTTTCAGGCCGCCACAGTCCGCGAGCTGGAGACACCGCACCGCCACCTGCTCCTTCCCTGGCTGCCCAGCTCAGTTTTAAAATTAACTCCACACACTCCTAGTCCAGAGAAGTCCAATTCCCGAGTCCCAGAAAATGTCCCAACAGCAAAAGGCAAGTCCCTAAAAGTACCCAGGAGCGCAGTCCTTCCAGACCCAAAGGGAGGACACTAGGTCTCCCAACCCCGCCTCCACCCTCATCAAAAGGGTCTGCAGAAGGGGCAAAAGGACAAGGTCAGCCCTGCTACGAGCACTTGTCCTTTTCCGCCCGCAGTGTCCCCTCATGGGGGACACGCTGAGGAGGACCCAGCAACCTGGAAGCCGAGCGGAGCCCAGCCCGGAGCGACGTCTTACCGGAGCTGCGAGGCCCGGCCGCCTCACCCTTCTCCAAGCGGGTCCCGGGGCCCTCGGGGTCTGCAGGCCCCGCCCCACCTCGCCAAGGCCCCGCCCCACCTCGCCAAGGCCCCGCCCTGCGCAGGCCCCGCCCAGGTTCCGCCCAGGCCCGGCTGGACCAGTTCCCAGCCGCCCGGCTCACTCCAGCCTGGGCCATCTCTGCGCTCTCTCCTGCTGTGTTCTCCTTCCTTTGTGGTCGTGGCTGGTGCCCTGTCCTTTCAGGGCTGAGGAGTTACTAGTGGTCAGGTGGGGACACAAAGTAGCCCAGGTGGGGTGGATTTTTGACTCCCAGCATTGGCAGCGCCTGGGAACCCCAAGAACTTGGATAAGGAGTGAAGTTCCTCCCCCGCCCCACGACTCCACCCCATGAAAAGCAAGACTGCAGGCATCAAGAGGAGTAAAACATTAAACACTGAAACCAGCATCAGACTGCTATGGGTGGGCAAGTATCAGGACTGACTGGGCAGGTTAGAAAAATGGCAGTTAGGGTTCGTTTATCTCACATTTAGCTTCAAAACCCAGAGAACTTTCTTGGAGTCTTAACAGTCTTGCAAGCAGGTGGGAAGAGGCCGTAACCCCTCCTTCTTTACTGATAACTTGCTTCCTGAGAACTAAGGATATCTGGCCAGGCCTGAGTCAGTTCCCAAGTTGTAGGTCTGTCCTGAGGGCTCTTCCCTTGGGCCGGCTCTCTGACTAGAACATTCCTCTACCCTCTGTATCCTCTGTGCCATGTTAGTTCCTGTTGTGGGTTTGTCTGGAGCCTCACTTCCCAAGCCGGTTAGGTGTGCAAGCTGTTCACCACTAAGCTACCTAACTTCCTCTGTCATAACACTTGACACTGTTTATTGCAACTGCTTGTGCTTTGGCATTCCCTGCCTGACTGTAAGCTCTGTAAAGGCAGGGACCCCCAAGCTCATAGTGGACACCCAGTAAATATTGCTGAATGGTGATATGGATCAAATCCTCATCTGTTAATGTGCCCCAGCCTCCATCTCCCCAACGAACTTCCCTCACCAGTCCTGACCAACTAAGTCTGCAGTTAATATCCCCACACCTACCTCACCCTCAAGTCTTCACCCCACCTCTTGGCAGAGCCTTCTCCTTCAGGCTTCATAAAGGCACAGGTGTGGAAAAAGGTCCAGACCTGGTTGCTCTTGTGTGAGCTCTGCCATAACTAGCTTAATGGTCTCAAAGACCTTCAGCCTTTCTGGTTGTCAGACTAGGGATACTTTATCCATTAGGTCCAGAGCTAATGATACTTTCAGGACACAAAAACGGAGAGAAAAAGAAAATGGGGAGTGGGACACTGATGGCTCACACCTGTAATCCTAGCTACTCAGGAGGCAGAGATCAGGATCATGGTTCAAAGCCAGCCCCAGGGAAATATACCCTATCTTGAAAATAACCAACACAAAAAAAGGGCTAGTGGAGTGACTCAGGTGGTGGAGTGCCTGTCTAGCAAGTGTGAGGCCCTGAGTTCAAACTCCAGCATAGATGGAAGGAAAGAAGGAAGGAAGGAAAGAAAGAAAAAGGGTAAAAGGAACTTCTGGATTGCGGAAAGTGTAAAAAATACACTAGTTTGTTGGTCATTTTGCTATTGTTTGAGATAGGATCTTGATATTTAGTCTGAGCTGGTCTTGAACTCATGATTCTACTGCTTCAGTGTCCTGAGTGCTGGGATTACAGATGTGAGCCACCATGCCCAGCCAGCCTGTTTATTGGAATTTTTACTAATGTAGTTGCTGACAATGTTGAACCTGATCTGAGCCCTATGATCCTGGAAAACAGCAAGGGTTAAAAACCCTCCCACAACCTCATGTTCCAGAAACAGCCTACTGCAAGGACCCATCCTTTGTCTATAGCTTAGGTAAGACTGACTGATGCCTCTCTTGTTCACATTTAACAAGGCTGGACATAGATTCCAAATTTCCTTTCATCACAGGGGGTTAAGTGAACTATTTGCACCTACTGACCAATCTGAACAAAATATCGCCTACCTTTATTTGACCAAATTTTATCTAGTCTTTGCTCTTATCCTGGCCCTTGAACTTGACCCACTCACCCCAAGTCCATCATAAGCCCCTCCCACCAGCCCCTCCTGAGAAGAGGCTGACCTCTTGTCAGTAAATAAAAGGGTAAAACTTTCTCTTTTGACTGTAAGGCCATCCCTCCCTGTCACATCTTGTTATTTATCCCTCCCTGGAAAAGAAAACCTTTTCTGTCTAACTTTGGAGAATCTGGAAGATCTCAGGATCAAAGCATTCACCCTGCTGCAACAGTCTCTTTCTCACTTTTAGAATAGTCTCTCTTTACACAAGTCTTGTTTTTAAATTTGACATTATAAAATAGTTTTAATATTGCTTATGAAGGAAAGGGCACCCAATAACGTGGACCTATTTCAAATTCCTATCTGTAAAATGGAAAAAGTTGTATTAAATAAAACAGGTTTTGGCTGCAGGATTAATGAATTCAGATATAGAATTGCTGGTTCCTGGTTAGTCAGTAGGTAATAAATGACAGAATGACTTACCCACCTCATTTATTACACATCTTACTCATGAATTACTTTTTCTGTTAATGGACTCAGAGTAGGTCCCATGCTTGGTTTATGGGATGAAGAGGCCCCTAAGGCTCCTTTTGAAAGTCTCACCCCATGAATAAAGATATTTGATCATGCATTGGTCTGTATGCATTTCTTTGCTACTGACACCACAGATACTGTATGATTATGATCATAACATGGTCCTATTCCCTTTTCTCCTCCCTATTTTCTGGCTCATATAAGATGCTATTGCTAAAAAAGTCCTATAAACTCTAAAGTACAAACCACCCGATATGCAATGTTCCTTGTTACACAGAGAGATGAAATTTTGTATTCTCCCTAAATATTTTAAGAAGAGCTCACTTGGCTGCATTTTTAGTATAAATGTATTTTCTAGGATTTAATACATTAAAAAGAATTTTGAGGTATGGGTTTTGAACTCAGGGCCTATACCTTGAGCCACTCCAGTAGTCCTTTTTTTTTTTTTTTTTTGTGATGGGTTTTTCGGAAATAGAGTCTCACAAACTATTTGTCCCGGCTTGCTTTGAACTGTGATCCTCCTGATCTCTGCTTCCTGAGAAGCTAGGATTACAGGCGTGAGTCACTGGCGCCCGGCTGTGAACTGCTTTCTTTACTTTGAAAGATTTGTTGCCAGAAACAATAAATATCTCTGGAGGGTATGTTGTAATTTAACTTCTGACATATTATTATACAGAAATGACTAGAAATGATGCCTAAGGAAGTTAGTTAGGCCAACTTGTGATATAATAAAATAAAAATTTGATGATGGTTTAATATATGTGCAAAAATTCTTTGATAACTCCTCCCTTCATTGGAGACTTCCCTCTCCTTGAGTATGGGATCTACTTAGTGACTGCCTTCTAACAAATAGAATGTGGTAGAAATGATGAAGAGTAACAATTAAATGAAGATCATAAAATAACTTTGTAAATTGCACCCTGTTCTTGCTCTCTGAGGAGAGCCAGCTGGCATGCATGCAACTCTGCAGAAAGGCCTATGTCATTAGGATCAGAGGCCTCTTTCCAATGGCCATTAAAAAACTGAAGCCCGGACGGCATTGCCATCTTGTAAATAGATGCCCTAGCACCAGTCAGTCCCAGCTAGTGTCTTGACTGAAACCTTGTGAGCAACTGTGCACCAGAACCACACAGCTCAACCACTACAGAATTCCTGATCCATAGCTATTCTGCAGTTATGAATGTATATTGTTTGTTTTTCACAAATTTAGGAGCTATTTGTTGCACAACAACAGATAACTAATACAGGATCATTCAGAACCTTCCCTAATGAAGATGTGCTAAAGATGACAATACCAATAATAGCTAACACAACTGAAATGTCTGCATTGGAATGACTTCTGCATCTTCCAGAAACCTTTTGATACCTGAACTGTGGAATCACTGGCCATTTCTTTTTGATTATCTAGCATTTACCCATTTTCTATGTTTTCAAAATCCCACCTTCCTTATGAGGAATAGAGCCTTCCTCTTGGAGAAGCTATAAAACAGGTCATTGCACACTGCTCGGTACTCTGTTACCCATACGGACCCACATTCCAAGTTCACAGCCTCAGACAGAATACGTTCTTGGGAGGGAGGCGGTAGCACCACAGAGCCTGTAGTGTGGTGTTCCTAGTGACTGCATCTAGAAGGACAAAGACAAGTAGCCGATATCAGTGGATCAGGCGCCAGTCTCTGTGCACAACTGCTGGTGGTTTCAATTCTACAGTAGGATTTTGGGCTTTGTCACAGCTGTTTAACATCCATACTTACTCCATATTTACTGTTCCATTTCCCAAGGGAGATCCAGTATCTTTTATAAAATCTTATTCTGTTCAGATTACCAAGTGTTGCTTTTTCTTGTACACAGGTAAGAACCTTGCTGAAATAGGCAGATACTAATCCCATTTTTACAGATGAGAAAATTAAAAACCAAAGATGTTAAAGGTTATGGCATTAGATACAAGTGACAAACAATAAAATTGGAATACACTAACTAGTACAGATTGAGCAAAGCAAACTAACATGTAAATTCAGAATTTAAAATACAAAGGACCTAGATAATTAAAAACAAAAATTAATTGTTTTTCTTTAAGCCACATGAAATGCTGGTTCTCTGCCCTGACTCACACATGAAGTACCAACATCAGGCCACTGAACCTCTTTCTGCTTCATAAATTGCCCATACTCTTCCAAGTTTTTGTGATGGTGTAGATACTTCTTGAAAATGTCTGTCTCTGCCCTCTGTCTCCCATTGACTTTAATCAATTTACCTCTTCTTACTCCAAATCCCAGATTTAGCTAAAAGAGTGCTGACAGCAAAGCATATGTCCCCTGCAGGATACCGGACATGATTTTTCAAAAGAAAACTGAGTGACAGTCTTTTCAACAAACAGTGGTAGAAATATTGTCATCTGTATACTGAACAATAAATGAACTCAGAATTTGTACCTTATACAAAAAGTAATTCAAAATGGGTCAGACATCTAAGTGTGAAATATAAAACTTTAAATCATTCAGAAGAAACACAGCAAAATCTTTGTTACTTTGAGTCAGGCAAAAGCATGATCCATATGAAAAAAATTGTTTAAAAACTTCAAGAATGAAACACACTTTTAAGAGAAAGAAAAGTCATAGCTTCAGAGAAATCATTTGTAAATTATATATCTGTTTAGAAGGCTCCAGCTATCAAAAAAGTATTCTGCAAACTCAGTAATAAGTAAACTAACAACTTAATCTTTAAAATGACAAAAGATTTTGCTAGTTCACCAAAGAAAATGTTATAGATAGAAAATGAGCTCATGAAAAATGCTCACAATTATAAGTTATGAAAGAAATGCAAATTGAATATGAGTAGGCTGTCACTAATCCCCCTATTAAAATAACTAATATTTTAAAGATATTATGACAAATTTATTCTTTCAGAACAAGGCTAGAAACCACTTTTTTTCAGGTGCTGATTCTGATCAAGGGAAGAATTTTGTCCTTGACAATTTGCATCTCCATCTTCATTTGTTCTTCATCATCTCTCCCATCAACACTGGCCAAGTATCAAATTCATAAGTGGCAAATACTAAAATACTTCCACATTACAAATAGAAACATATACACAAAATTCTACTGTGCATATTAATGAGTACACTTTATTTTAAATTTGGTACATCGCACTTTGACATTACATCAAAACATTTCACTAGTGGATGTCTATTTTGTAAAACTATATATTCATCTCATTGTGACTAAGTTTTTTTTTTTTTTAAAAACTCAAACCTGACATTACCAGATGCCACATAGATATTGTTCCCTTGATTTTTGAAGGCTGCAGAAGTGAGGGACGTGGAGGGGTAGGTGGAACGACTTTGAAGGGACTGTCATTTTCTTCATGTTCTTTAATGTTTTTAAAGATAACAAATGTGTGTGATTTTTATAAGTTTTAATTGTAAAAACAGAAGAAAAAGGAGGTAGATAAGGAAGAAAAAATGAAAAAAATGGAAAAGGTGGAGGAGGAAGAAACAAAGAAACACTCTTTACCATATTTAAAATATTTAGTAATGTTTGGCACAGGAAATTTTGTGGTTCCTTTTTTATTTCTAAATATTTAATTCATTTGTCTGTTCTTTTAAAAGGTATGAGTTATGATCTAATTTTATTTACAAGTGGTTAATAAAATTTAGTCAATTATTATATTATTAAATGCATTTAATTAAGCACCTACTGTGTGTATGATTGCTAAACACTTTGGTAATCACCAATTGTATAGCGATGAAAGAAATTGATTTGGTCACTGTCATTTGTGGAGCCTATATAGCTCAATTACTAAAGTAAGTAAATAAGCAAATGAATGTACAATCACAATTTTGATATGTGCTATAACAGAAAAAATGGGAGACATAAAGAGAAAACAAGAAGGAAAATAGTGGGAGTAGAAACTTAGAACCAAGCAAGGTATGGAGTGGAAGAAAAGTAGTTTGATCAGCGGATGAGAGGAGACAAATGAGAGATAATCTGTAGTATTTCTTTCATGAGAAGCTGGCAACTAAAGGTAGTTTATCCATGGTATGAGCTGGATTCATTTAAAGGGACCAAGATATGAAAGATAACCCAAAGGAAACAACTTCTTAGAACAACTAGTATTTACCTCAAAATGATGATGTCATACAAGTTGCTAAAAAAAAGATAATAACAATAAAAAGAAAGCAAATGATTTCTACATCATGTCCTTTCTTTGTTACCTGCACATCTTCTCCTCTGTTTAGACCTGGTAAAATAATATACTTGAGTTTTGAAGAAGCACTGTTTACATGGACGGTCTTATTGTGATTATAAATTGGAGTTTAGTCCTAGTTCTTGAAATGATTTTCTCAGGATAATAGATATAGTACTAAGGTGCTAACTACAGACAGCTCTGCTCCTTGAACCTTCCCGAGATATTAATATAATTATTTTCTGAGGATTAATTTCCCTTCATGTCAGAGTGTGCTAAAATCTATGGGACAGTTTTTCTTCTGAAAACTTCCAGTTGCTATTGATTAAATAGACAACGTTGCAGTCATTCATATAGAGAGTTGAGAGGAATTCATAGCAACTGCAAAATTCAACCTGCACCCGGGCCATTCATTCTCACATTGTCTCTTATGTGAACCATTTAAAGCATGGAAAATAACTAGATTTGGTCACTGTTGTAGTAACAGTTTCAAATTATCCAATCTGCACCTTTTTGAAGACTCAGAATTCTATCAGTTGAAAAAATATGCTGACTTGTCTTTTCTCATTTTTCTTTCAATGTAGGCACTTCCAAAACATGATGAAGAAATGTACTTGACCTTGGAATCAGGCACTAGAAAAATTGCCTGTCTAAATGTTACTTTTCACCTAAAATATTATTTTATAGGGCTGCTCAATAGCACTGCTATAATCAAGAATCTGCCACCATTAAAAAAAAAAAAAACTCCAAGTTGCACAGGCTTATAACTTTTTTAAAAGTCAGTCCAAGGATCTTCAAAGCTATAGCCAGTAAAGGAAAGAACACACACAGACAAAAAACAAAAAACAGATTTTTGGTTTTTTCTTCAAATGTTTTTCCAAACCTTTATTTCTAAGCACACTAATTCCTTGACTTAAGTAATGAAAAAGAAGTTGCTAGCATAATCTAAGTCTTCACTGAGACCACATGGAGCTGGAGGAGGACCTATGACCAGTGAGGTTTATATTTGAGCCCAGCTTTATCACAACAAAATGCACAACATTGAGCAAAACCTTTAATTTCTCAAGACTTCTTTCACCTAACTAAAATGTGATATTGGACTTGGTATTGTTTAAAATTCTTTAATTTTTGTTAGAACTGTAGCTCGGTAATATAGAAATTTTAAGTCCCAGACTTCCTTCCCTGATGACTGAGCAGGACAGTTTTTCAGTCTCTTCAAGTCTTTGCTATTATCAAATATCCATCATAGTTTTCATATTATGTAGGCTTGTAAGAAGTGCTTAAATTGCTTTTGCTGAAAAGCACTGACTCCTTCTTTGGGTCCATGAATTAACTAACAATAGGAGGAAAGCCTGGCATCTCTGTCTCCATTTTGTACCTATTGTCTTTTGCTCTGAGCCATTCTCTCCTTCAGCCACCTTGGAATCAAGGAAGGACCAGAACGATGGATAACATCTTTATGACAAGGGATTAAAACTACCCCTGAGGAACAGAGGAGTCTTGACGGACAGACCACCCCTCCAAATGAGGACAACTATCTACAATGATGAGGCTGCAGCCTGTAGCAGGAGTCTTGGGAACCAGCCTGCTCCACTCAAGTGATGACAAAAATAACAACATCTATGTAACTCTTGGACTGAAATAATGGTCAACCAGAGCCCACCTGTAACTGGGGCTGTTTACCTGTAAATACCTTTTGTTGCCTGCCCCCAGTTATTTTGTCTGCTTCAACCTGTGTCTGTACCCCAAAGATGGCTGAAGATAGGTTAAGTGCTTACTCTACCTCTTCCCATGGCAGCTACTGAGCAGTGTAATAAATCTCTTTACTCTGCCCTTCATCCTGTACAGAGGCGAGTGGCTGGACTTGGCATGTGGAATCCCAAGAGTTTGGGTCTTGGGTCCAAAACTCTAGTTTCAGTTTTGATTTAGTATATTAAAGTCTAGTGACAAAAATGCATGTGAAATTTCAACTGTCAGTACTAAATTCTTATTTTCCATTGCAGGTTTTAATTTTAGTTGTAAACCACAGAAATACACTCTAGAAGTTGCAGAGAAAAGTAATTTATGTAAGCATATTGTGAGCAATGCCAAGAACAAGGAAAGGTTTAAAACTACTCTACTGTCGAAAGACTCCTCAGCATTTGTTTCCTGCATTGGCAGAATCCATGTATGATACAGAAATGTAGTAAAGTTTATTTAATGTGAGAAGAAGTTACAGTAGAGAAAACAGTGATGGCCCCTGGCCAGGTACACACAGGTCTTTGTTCAAAAAATTCAAAGGGCAAACACCTTGAAAAATCTGCGTGGTCTTTGTAAAATGGGCTTAAGGTGATTGACAGATTTGATTGACAAGGTCTTGTCTTACATGGGTCACTCTGCATATGCACTTATGCTAACTCTCAAGTATTTTAATTACACATATGAGGTGTGCTTTACCTGAGAGGTAATCAAGGGTGGAATTTTCCATGACTTTCTGTTTTACAGCTGCAGGGGATTTAGTTTAAAAGAGCTCTGCAACTGATTTTACAATTGAAAAGAAATTTACAACTGTGAAGAATAGCATTGATTTGAGAGAGAGGGAATCTAACCTGAAATGCACTGCAAAATGTCCTATGGTGCCTGAAAGTCCTCCAGCTTCTTTACCTGTCTCACTATGAAAACATAAATATCACTGCTACTGAGAGCAGGTATCAGAATTCTCACTACCCACCACCGCCAGACACACAATGCCATAGAGCCACCACCAGCGCCTTCTTGGAAGTGAGGTCTTTGTCACACAGATGGTAGAATTCTGCAAGGAGTCTACTTTGTCACATTGATGCTAATCTCTGGGTGCATGCCTCTGATGACCTCAGATCATATACCTGAATCCTGGCATTGAGGCTGGGCAAGAGAGCTTTGTATTCTACCTGAGAAGTAAAGTGTGAAAAATGCCTCCAAACAGAAAGAATGTCCCAAGAGCCTGAGATCCCCAAATGAACAACAAATGTAATTTGTATAAAATGTAATTTTACAGCAAATTTTAAGTAGCATTAACTTTAGACTATTTGCACAAAAATATAGAATTCTAATTTAAGAAATCATTTCTCCTTAAAATTGTGAAGGTCACAGTATTCTTTATCCCAGCAACCTGCATTGCTATTGAAAGTCTGACAGTGAGACTTCATTTGCAACTGATCTTTAATCTTCTCTCTCTAGAAGTTTTTAGAATCTATTCTTATCCCTAGTATTCTATAACTTCATAATAATGCATGTTGGTGTTTTAATTTTTGCTTAAGGATTTTTTTTTAATCTATTTTATTTATTTTTATTCCTATACTGGGGTTTGAACATGGGGCCTTCACCTTGAGCCACTCCACCAGCCCTATTTTTGTGAAGGGTTTTTCAAGAAAGGGTCTCTTGAACTTTTTGCCTGGGCTGGCTTTGAACCATGATCCTCCCAATCTCTGAACTCCTGAGTAGCTAGGATTATAGGTGTGAACCACCAGAGCCCTGCTCTATTTTATTTTTAATGATGTTACATGGCAAAATAAAAATTGGCACCCCTATGTTTGTTCTGTCCATATTTTTTGAAGTTTTATTGTTTATTTATTATTAGGACATAATATTTGTACATCTTTGTGTGGCATATATTATGGAAATTCAATACATGTATTGAAATTCAATACATGTATGTGATGTGTAATAATCAAATCAGTGCATAAACATTTCTATCTCTTTAAACATTAATATTATTGACTGATGGATGGATGGGTTGATTCTTTGAGATAGGGTCTTGCTATGTAACCCAGACTGGCCTCAAACTCTTAATCCCCCTGCCTCTGCCTCCCAAACGCTAGGATTATAGACATGTACCACCATACCCAGTCCAAACATTAATCATTTTTATGTGTTAGGAAATGTGTACTCTTTTAGTCATTTTGAAATGTATCATAAATTGTTTTAACCCATATTTGCTCTAGTGTGCTAAAGAAGAACCAGATATCAATGAAATCTTAGAGTTGGGAACGGCTTAGAGCCAGGATCCCTACCAAGTCCTTGGGCTTGAAGCTAAAATAGTCCCTTGCCAATAAGAGTTCATGTGCACACATCATGATCTAACAGAGTTTTATAACCAAAGTGGAAAAATCTCTCCTGGAGATTCCCTTTGGGCATTATGTCTGAAAATCTGCAGTCATGGTGTTGGCCATCATTAAGTCCCCATCATCAGAGCCTGTACTCTTCTAGTACTAAGCCAAAGTGAGAGAGAGAGAGAGAGAGAGAGAGAGAGAGAGAGAGAGAGAGAGCGTTCTCTGTCTCTGTGTATTTCTTTAGGGACACAATTGTCTCACATGTGCATATTGCTCAGTTTACAGAGGACTTCCTCATTGAAAAAATTATCTTTCTAAAGATTATGTTGTTTGCTTAAAGTGTCCAGATTAAAAATCTGATTCTTTTCCAGAATTTCAAGTATTTTCAGCTTTTAGGAAAAGGAAGGTTTTGCTTGAGAGAACTCTGATGCACAAGTGTTAAAAATAACTATGAAACATTGAACAAATGAGGCATCTGACCCCATGTTTTTCTTCTATTTGTGAAAAGTCATCTTGATATCATATTCCTTAAGATGACCATACCTCCCCAGGATTGAAGTATTCTGCATTTTTTTTGGTGAGTTGTTGCTACATTGGTGATGAACAGATTTTAGTCTCTGTTTAGTTTTATATAGTTAAATGAAACACCCTTTAGATTCTAGCTGGCTTTACAGACAGCAAAACCCACATTTTTGAATTATAGTTATATGAAAAATGACACATACAGTAAACATGAACACACTTAAGATATAGAATAGCTACATATCCCAAAATTATATCTGACCCTGTTCATCACTAATCTGTTTTGTGTCCTTTAAGCTTTGCTTTTCCAAAATGATACAGAAATGGAATTAGAAAGTATTGAATCCTTTGTACCCGGTTTGTTTCATTTAATATAAAGCTTTAAGAGTCAGTTTTTACGTATATCAATAAACTGTTCCTTTTTATTGCCGAATAACATTCCAAGATACAGACATACTAGAGTTTATTTATTCGCTGGCTAAAATTGTTTCTAGTTATGACTGGAGCTGTAACAAGCACTCACATATAGAATTTTGCATGGAACTAAGTTTTCATAGTCATTATACCAAAGAGGACAATTTTTAGATCATAATGTAGGAAAATATTTTACTTGGTAAAAAGCTGCAAATCATCATCCAACATTTCTATACCATTTATTACAATACAATATATGACATGATATATTGTATTTATACATACTATAACTATATCTTAATGAGATTAAACAAGAGAGGGCAGCAATGTGGAAAAGCAACCAGCTCATTCAGGACCTTATTTTCCTAGTAGAAAATTAAGTTATTCTTTGACAACAGCATAGAGTTATTATAAAATTTCACAGGAGGATAACAATAAGATCTAGTTATAACTATTGCCATGTGCAAATTTTGGGGGAGGTATGCAGGGGTGGAAGCAAGGTGATCAGTTTAAAAATTATTGTTGCCACCCAAGCTTCAATTTCATTCATTGTACCTGACTTGGAGAAGAACTGTGTTTTTGACTTAATTGTTTCCATTGAACAAGGGCATTTGGAGGATAGGTGGTGGGTAGAAATGAGGAGGGTTGAGTCCGTGGGCTTCCTGGAGAGGCACTGAGCTCCCTGAGTAGTCGCACACACGCAGTGTTCTAATGGCTGCACTCAGTACATCAGCTGCTTGCCTTGAACGTAGAGCTCATGATGACCCTAAGAGGTGAGCATTATCAACTCATTGTAAAGGTAAGAAAGCAGAGTTTCAAAGAAATAAGTAACTTACACTAAATCATATAACCATAACGACAAAGTGTTGGGCTTTAAACATGGACCATTTGATTCCAAAGCTTTTGTGGTTTTCTGTATATCATTCTTCCTTTTCTGCAGTATTGAATCTTGGTCCAGAGAACATAATCACCAATCTTTGTAAAACCTCTGAGTTTGAAGTACTCTGCTAAATGCTTTTCTTACATTTTTCTCACTGGCATCACTATTTATAAGAAACAGCTGTAGTACCGTGACTAAGAGCTTGGACCACCAAAGCTAGAGAGTCTGGGTTGGAATCTCAGCTACTCCACTTAAAAGCTGTGTAACTTTGGCCCAGGCATTGGGTCTCCCTGGGCCTCTGTTTCCTCTTCTGTAGGTGGTAATGATAGTAAAATAGTACCTGCCTCTCAAGAAGGTTTCAAAGATTAGGTAAAAAGTTTAGAGTAGGACCTAACATAAAGCTCTCTGTATGTTATTGGAATTTCTCTGAGGCTTTTAGAGGTTTAATTACTTGTCTAAGGCTATAGAACTGTAATTTGTGGTGTAGTTTGGTGTTGGTGATGATGTGTGATGATTATAAGTTCACTGGGTTACATGTGGCACATTACATCACCAATTAATAACCCAAAGGGAAAAACAACTCTAAATATAGAAAATGTGATAAGTCATGATTGCACTTTCATGTGCATAATGTCTGATTCCATGTAATCTATGTAAAACATGTGTGAAGTGTTACTTCTCTGAAACTACTGTAAATATTTTATTTTTTCAACAAGATAGAAACTAAGCACAGAGATAAAGTAAGTGTGCTGTATCCTGGAGAGTTTTACTGACTCCGTCTGACTGCTCACTACAGTGCAATGTCTTTGCTTTTGAAGTGGGGGAAATGGGAGGATAGATTCTTGTAAAGTGTGGGAGGGAACATGGTACTGTCCTCTTCTTCAGGGATTTAAACCTGCGTTTGACAAACTCTGAAGTTATGCCTAGTCTGTTGATTTACAGGCTTTCACATCTATTAAAATACATTGCTGTGGTCAATTGATGACTCCTGAGATAACATTAATGAGAAATTCATTAATTTAAGTGCCAGAAATAGTTTACCAGCAGGTCTTGCTGTGGATGAGTGACTTATGAAATAGAGGTTGGAGAGGCCTTACCCTTAGTCATATTTCATCCAGTTTGTTTATCCTGACTCCCATTTCAACTTGTTACTTCTCTGACAACATCCCTTTCCTAACTTTGCCCCTCTTAAAACCCATTTCATCAGAGAAGTCATTCTGCTCCAATTTGTCTTTGTAGCCTATGCTGATAGACCAGTGGTCTTGGGTTATCTCATTCTGCTGTGCATACAAATACAAAACCACAAAACTGTTTAGGCTCTTATTATTCACTCATCAGATAATGTAGTCTACACCTTTATATTTCTGGTGCTGGCCAAAAAGTAATGCATAGTCCATAAGAATTTATTGCTATCTGATAGATTTGCATCCTTTCAAATTGATAGTGTGAGACTCTAAATTTCTCCTCAGTCAGCCTCTTGTTTTATACATCCCTAGTAGTTGCTCTCTCTGTAGCTCTCCTTTTATTTTTATCATTTATTCTCAGTTACCTTTCACAGTTCAGGACAGAGGTATTGAAGTTTTCTAGATCTGTTAGCGGAAGATGAGGCAGCCTTAACCAGTACACTAACTGATCATGGTGTTTATTACCTTTATCTCTCTTCTTCAGGGATATATTCAGATTATCAAAACCTTATCAAGAACTTCTTAGTTTTAGGCTACTTTTTCTTATTGATTAATCTTATCTTCTTTACCCATATAACAACTGAACCCCATTTACAATAGTAATTTGAGCCTCTGAGGAGTCTAGTATATGTATAAGAGCCCTAGCATGTTAGTGTCTTAAACCAGATTAAGGATAGTGATGAAGAGTTAGGGGTGTTCTCAGTGGTAGAGTGTGTGCTTGGTATGCAAAAGAACTTGGGTTCAATTCCCAGCCTCTCCCCCACTCCCCTAAAAAGAATAGTGGTCAAATTTCAGGTGACATAACAGAACTTTAATTACAAGAAAGATTCACATTCAGAAAAAGAATCCCTTCTGCTCATCTTCCTAAGATGCTTCTCATGGGAACAAATAAAATGATAGTAATAAAAAATTTACTTGGATTAGAACTTGCAGCCCTATTCCAGGATTTGTCTTCTTCCCTGGAACTATTTCTGTATGTGACTACTCCTCTTATAGTCAAAAGAAAACTAAAACAAATTTTAGTTTGTTTAAGGTGTGATACTTTCATTTTCCTTTGGTGTCATTTCTCATACTCTAAACCCTTTTTTGGGAATGATTTTCAGTGATATTTGTAAAATCACATAAAAATCAGTCTCAGTATTTTATAGTTGAAATTTGGGGGAGAAGGAATGGTTCTGCTGTTTGTCTTCTCAGAAATGCCTTATTATTCACTTAAATTCTTAATCCAGTTACCTTTCAATTGCTTTAGAACCTCAAACCTACCTTCAAATGTATAAAGTATGCTGTGTTTACACATGAAAAGGCATGAACATGAAGTCTTTATTTTATATCTAGTGTTCATTGCACATGTAATGTGTCCTAGGTGTTTGTTGTGCTCACTTCTGCAGGTGCAAAAGGTATAATGTTGAAGAAAGAAGCATAGTCTGTCTCAAAGAAACCCTGAGAGAGAGCAGATATAAGAGATAGCATGGCAGCAATCATGGAGATGTGATGGAGTTCAGGGAACAGGCTCTTAATGGCAGTGTGGTTGGTCAGAAGGCCTGGAGGGTTGACATTCCAGTTTAGAACTCAAGTGATAATCAGACAAATGGTGGTGAGAAGGGTTTTGGGATAAGATAAATAGGACATGGAAATCTAGACAGAGAGAACAGAAATTCTGTTCTTTGTAAATTGTAAAGTTTGTGTGTACAAGAGAATGTGTTCATTTGTAGAAAAACAAGAAGTTTAATTTGACAGAAACAGAATCAGTGTGTTTGTCAGTTGGGAAATGAGGAACAACGGGATAAGGAGGCAAAGGTGAGATTGGGTAGACAGATCTCACAAGCCAAGTCAAGGAGTCTGAGTTTTATCTTGAAAGAAACAAGTAACTATTGGATGGTTTTGAGAGAATTGGTAGTGCCAAAAGTAGAGTTTTGTAATAATCAGTTTCTCAAAATGGGAGCTTTAAAGAGTAATATATTAGTTGCATACTTTATGTTCTGACACTGCTGTTAAAATTTATCACATCTATCAACCAATGGTACAAAATATACTTCTGGTTCTGGACTGAGTTTGGCATAGATCCTCCCTCCTCCACATCATAACAAGCCCCTTTCACCAATCAACATTCTAATCAGTGCTCATCAATCCTGATAAGAAATGTCATAGTAAGGCGTGAAGAGACATTAGTTCATAGTACATTAGGACAGTGTCAAACAGGGAGAATTTATTGTACTACACACACAACATAATGAAGTATTAATGAGAAATGTCACTTTTCATGTCATATCAAGCTTTTGTTTAGCAAAGAAAGTCCATTGGACCATATGGTGAAATATGTATAGTGTTGCTTCTGTGTGAGTAAATGTTGAAGGTACAATTAGCAATGTTTGAAAAAAACTATGCTTTCACAAATTTGTAAACAATAGATGAGCAAAAAGTGACAGTAACAACACCAAAGGCAATCATGGGAAGACAGAAAAAACAGGGAAACCAGTTTCCCCACAGCAAAAAATTAGTACAGGAAACAGAGGGGAATGAAGAAAACAGGTACTCAGATCCAAACTCCAACAAAATGAAGATAAACTATGCCAAAGGACCCAATGAAGCCCACAAGAATAATTTAAAAGAAGACATACTACAGGTACTCAATGAGAATTTTATAGAGGTGATACTGGATGGGGTCAACCAAAATGTACAGGAGACACTCAAGAAATTCCAAGACAACAAAAATAGAGAATTTGAAAAAGCAAAAGAAGAAATAAAGGAAACCATAGAAGCACTGTATAAACACCAAAGTGAAAGAGAGAACACGATGAATAAACAGATAAATGAACTCAGGACAAAAATAGACAACATTAAAGAGGAAACCAGCCAGGATATGGAAAACCTCAGAAAAAAGAATGAAACAGAACTGCAAAACAAAACGGAAGGCCAATCCAGCAGAATAGAACAAACAGAAGACAGAATCTCAGAACTTGAAGATGAAATGCTAATTAAAGGAAAAACCAAAGAACTATTAATTAAACAACTCAAGACCTGTGAAAAGAAAATGCAAGAACTCACCGACTCCATCAAAAGACCAAACTTGAGAATCATGGGCATCGAAGAAGAGGTGCAAGCGAAGGGAATGCGTAATATATTTAACAAAATAATAATGGAAAATTTCCCAAATCTAGAGAAAGATATTCCCATACAGATGCAAGAGGCCTCCAGGACACCAAACAGACCAGATCAAAATAGAACTACCCCACGACATTTCATCATTAAAACAACGAGTTCAGAAACTAAAGAAAGAATATTGAAGGCTGTAAGAGAGAAAAAACAAGTAACATACAAAGGTAAACCCATCAAAATCACAGCAGACTTCTCAACAGAAACATTAAAAGCAAGAAGAGCGTGGGGTGAGATCTTCCGGGCACTGAATGAAAATAACTTCAACCCCAGGATACTCTACCCAGCAAAACTATCATTCAAAATAGATGGAGCAATAAAAGCCTTCCATGATAAGCAGAAACTAAAACAATATGTGACCAGAAAGCCACCACTACAAAGGATTCTTCAAGGGATTCTGCACACAGAAAGTGAAACCCAACTTAATCATGAAAAGACAGGCAGCACCAAACCATAGGAAAAGAAAAAGCAAGACAGTTGAGAGTAACCTCAACTTAGGTACACACAATCAAACCTTCAAACAACTAAAACAACTAAATGACAGGAATCACCACATACCTATCAGTACTAACACTTAATGTTAATGGACTTAATTTACCCATCAAAAGGCACCGCTTGATAAAATGGATTAAAAGGGAAGATCCAACAATTTGTTGCTTACAGGAGACCCATCTCACCGACAGAAATAAGCATAGGCTAAGGATGAAAGGATGGAAGAAGATTTACCAAGCCAATGGCCCCTGAAAACAGGCAGGAGTAGCAATACTTATCTCTGACAAAGTAGACTTCAAACCTACATTGATCAAACGAGATAAAGAAGGACATTCCATACTAATAAAAGGGGAAATAGACCAAAAGGAAATAATAATTATCAACCTGTATGCACCCAATGTCAACACACCCAATTTCATCAAACATACCCTGAAAGACCTAAAAGCATATATAAATGCCAACACAGTGGTTGTGGGAGACTTTAACACCCCATTATCATCAATAGATAGGTCATCCAAACAAAAAATCAATAAAGAAATCCAAGATCTAAAATATGCAATAGATCAAATGGACCTAGTTGATGTCTACAGAACATGTCATCCAACTTCTACACAATATACATTCTTCTCAGCAGCCCATGGAACCTTCTCCAAAATAGATCATATCCTAGGGCACAAAGCAAGTCTCAGCAAACATAAGAAAATAGAAATCATACTGTGCATACTATCTGATCACAATGCAGTAAAAGTAGAACTCAACAACAAAAGTAAAGACAAAATACATGCAAACAGCTGGAAACTAAATAACTCATTACTTAATGAAGAATGGATCATCGATGAAATAGAAGTGGAAATTAAAAAGTTCCTGGAAGTCAATGAAAATGAAAACACAACCTACCAGAACCTATGAGACACAGCTAAGGCAGTCCTGAGAGGAAAGTTTATAGCCATGAGTGCATATATTAAAAAGACTGAAAGATCCCAAATCAATGACCTAATGATACATCTCAAACTCCTAGAAAAACAAGAATAAGCAAATCCCCAAACAAATAGAAGGAGAGAAATAATAAAAATAAGACCTGAAATCAATGAAATAGAAACCAAAAAAACCATACAAAGAATTAATGAAACAAAAAGTTGGTTCTTTGAAAAAATAAACAAGATTGATAGACCCCTGTCAACCTGACTAAAATGAGGAGAGAAAAAACCCAAATGAGTAGAATCAGGAATGCAAAAGGGGAGATAACAACAAACACCATGGAAGTCCAGGAAATCATCAGAGACTACTTTGAGAACCTATATTGAAATAAATTTGAAAATCTTAAAGAAATGGACAGATTTCTAGATACATATGACCATCCAAAACTGAACCAAGAGGAAATTAATCACCTGAGTAGATCTATAACACAAAATGAAATTGAAGCAGCAACCAAGAGTCTCCCCAAAAAGAAAAATCCAGGACCTGATGGATTCTCTGCTGAATTCTATCAGACCTTTAAGGAAGAACTGATACCAAACCTCCTTAAACTGTTCCATGAAATAGAAAGGGAAGGAAAACTGCCAAACACATTTTATGAAGCCAGTCTTACACTTATCCCAAAACCAGGCAAAGACACCTCCAAAAAGGAGAATTATAGGCCAATCTCCTTAATGAACATTGATGCAAAAATCCTCAACAAAATAATGGCAAACTGAATTCAACAACACATCAAAAAGATTATTCACCACGACCAAGTAGGCTTCATCGCAGGGATGCAGGGGTGGTTCAACATACGAAAATCAATAAACGTAATAAACCACATTAACAGAAGCAAAGACAAAAACCACTTGATCATCTCAATAGATGCAGAAAAAGCCTTTGATAAGATCCAACATCATTTCATGATAAAAGCTCTAAGAAAACTAGGAATAGAAGGAAAGTACTTCAACATTATAAAAGCTATATATGACAAACCTACAGCCAGCATTATACTTAATGGAGAAAAACTGAAACCATTCCCTCTAAAATCAGGAACCAGACAAGGATGCCCACTATCTCCACTCCTATTCAACATAGTACTGGAATTCCTAGCCAGAGCAATTAGGCAAGAAGAAGGAATAGAAGGAATACAAATAGGTAAAGAAACTGTCAAAATATCCCTGTTTGCAGACGACATGATCCTATACCTTAAAGACCCAAAAAACTCTACTCAGAAGCTTCTAGACATCATCAATAGCTATAGCAAGGTAGCAGGATATAAAATCAACATAGAAAAATCATTAGCATTTCTATATACTAACAATGAGCAAACGGAAAAAGAATGTATGAAAACAATTCCATTTACAATAGCCTCAAAAAAATCAAATACCTAGGTGTAAACCTAACAAAAGATGTGAAAGACCTCTACAAGGAAAACTATACACTTCTGAAGAAAGAGATTGAGGAAGACTACAGAAAGTGAAGAGATCTCCCATGCTCATGGATTGGTAGAATCAACATAGTAAAAATGTCAATACTCCCAAAAGTAATCTACATGTTTAATGCAATTCCCATCAAAATTCCAATGACATTCATTAAAGAGATTGAAAAATCTACCATGAAATTTATATGGAAACACAGGAAGCCACGAATAGCCAAGGCAATACTCAGTCAAAAGAACAATGCAGGAGGTATCACAATACCTGACTTCAAACTATATTACAAAGCAATAACAATAAAAACAGCATGGTACTGGCACAAAAGCAGACATGAAGACCAGTGGAACAGAATAGAGGACCCAGATATGAAGCCACAAAACTATAACCAACTTGTCTTTGACAAAGGAGCTAAAAATATACGATGGAGAAATAGCAGCCTCTTCAACAAAAACTGCTGGGAAAACTGGTTAGCAGTCTGCAAAAAACTGAAACTAGATCCATGTATATCACCCTATACCAAGATTAACTCAAATGGATCAAGGATCTTAAATATCAGACCACACACTCTAAAGTTGATATAGGAAAGAGTAGGAAATACTCTGGAATTAGTCAGTATAGGTAAGAACTTTCTCAACAAAACCCCAGCAGCACAGCAACTAAGAGATAGCATAGATAAATGGGACCTCATAAAACTAAAAAGCTTCTGTTCATCAAAAGAAATGGTCTCTAAACTGAAGAGAACACCCACAGAGTGGGAGAAAATATTTGCCAGCTACACATCAGACAAAGGACTGATAACCAGAATATATAGGGAACTTAAAAAACTAAATTCTCCCAAAACTAATGAACCAATAAAGAAATGGGCAAGTGAACTAAACAGAACTTTCTCAAAAGAAGAAATTCAAATGGCCAAAAAACACATGAAAAAATGCTCACCATCTCTAGCAATAAAGGAAATGCAAATTAAAACCACGCTAAGATTCCACCTCACCCCTGTTAGAATAGCCATCATTAGCAACACCACAAACAACAGGTGTTGGCGAGGATGCGGGGAAAAAGGAACCCTCTTACACTGCTGGTGGGAATGTAAACTAGTACAACCACTCTGAAAAAAAATTTGGAGGCTACTTAAAAAGCTAGACATTGATCTACCATTTGATCCAGCAATACCACTCTTGGGGATATACCCAAAAGACTGTGACACAGGTTACTCCAGAGGCACCTGCACACCCATGTTTATTGCGGCACTATTCACAATAGCCAAGTTATGGAAACAGCCAAGATGCCCCACCACTGATGAATGGATTAAGAAAATGTGGTATCTATACACAATGGAATTTTATGCAGCCATGAAGAAGAACGAAATGTTATCATTTGCTGGTAAATGGATGGAATTGGAGAACATCATTCTGAGTAAGGTTAGCCTGGCCCAAAAGACCAAAAATCGTATGTTCTCCCTCATATGTGGACATTAGATCAAGGGCAAACACAACAAGGGGATTGGACTTTGAGCACATGATAAAAGTGAGAGCACACAAGGGAGGGGTGAGGATAGGTAAGACACCTAAAAAATTAGTTAGCATTTGTTGCCCTTAACATAGAGAAACTAAAGCAGATACCTTAAAAGCAACTGAGGCCAATAGGAAAAGGGGACCAGGAACTAGAGAAAAGGTGAGATCAAAAAGAATTAACCTAGAAGGTAACACACACGCACAGGAAATTAATCTGAGTCAACTCCCTGTATAGCTATCCTTATCTCAACCAGCAAAAACCCTTGTTCCTTTCTATTATTGCTTATACTCTCTCTACAACAAAATTAGAAATAAGGGCAAAATAGTTTCTGCTGGGTATTGAGGTGGGGGGGAGAGGGAGGGGGCGGAGTAGGTGGTAAGGGAGGGGTTGCGGGCTGGGGGGAGAAATGACCCAAGCCTTGTATGCACATATGAATAATAATAATAAAAAAGAACTTTCAACAATTGAAAAAAAAAAAAAAAAGAAGTGATTCTGAGTGTTAAGCAAGGAATATTTTTAAGTATAACAATAGAAGCAACTTATTGACCGCCTTCTATATTAAACAGAAATAGCTTACTCACTTTATAAAAGCTGTTCAGTTTTGAATCCTAGTGTACAAGTGAAAATTCAGTTGGGCCTCAGTACAAGAGATGTAAAGCATTCTCCAAAAGACTGACTATGAAAAGAAAGTAAGAAACATGTTACTGGTGAAAGAGTATGGATTTTCTCAACACAGAGTAGCTTTGTACTTAGTTAAAATCATATGCCAAGGGGACAGGTAGCAAGAGAGCAAATCTACTGGAGAAGGTAAAAGATATTGGACATTATTTTTTGTTTGTGTGTTTGTTTTTGAGAAAACATAAGGAATGGGAGAGGAATGAGAATGTAGAGGCAAAGGGATGACAAACAGAAAACCATTGTTCATTTATACCTTACCTATTTTCTAAAAGAATTTGAAGTGGCCTACAAAAAAGAACACAGGGAAAATAAAGTTAGTAAACAGAAAAAAGCAGGACTTAGAAAGGAGGAAGAAGCAAACATGATCTCCATGAGAGTCTGCATAGTTGGAATAACTGAATGTAAAATTAGACCTTGCAATTCTTGGATATCAAGGCAAATGGGAAATGTGATTTATTTCCAGTCAGCTCTTGTTGCATAACAAATCACTTCAAAACAAACCAATTTAGAACACTGACAATGATGGTTCTATGAGTTGCCTGTGGTTCAACAGAGAGGTATCTCATGGAATTGTATTCTTACAGTAGGTAGTCTCAATCATAGGGAGTCTCCCTTATTCACACATTTGGAACCTGGGCTAGGAAAACTTAAATTCTGGGCTGAACTGCTGGAGTGCTCAGGTGTCTCTATCTCAATGTGGTTTTCCAACATAGTTCCAAAGGCAATGGTCCAAAGAGGGGCCTTGCCTTAAAAGTCAGTATCACATCCTTTATGACTCATTAAAAGATTAAAGTCTCTAAGATTGATCTATGTCAAAAATAGAGAATTATTCCCTCTTTTTGAAGTCTGTAACAAGTTTTAAAACTATCATATGAAATACAGATATTTTTCATTGTCAGAGAAGAAATATATCACATTATCTAAGCTCAATCATTTTTTTTAGATGAAGTAAGAAGGAAAATTATCAAGCATAAAAGTGGAGATTAAGAAAAGAATGATTAAGGAGAAAGAAACAAGTCCTTGGAATATCTCTTCACAGTAACATATAATACCAGTGCCATACACCTTGCTTCTCTTATATGGCCTGTGACCAGCAACATCAATATACTCGAATCTGGTTAGAAGTAAAGAATCTCTAGCACAGTGAGCTCCAAAGAGACAGCACAGGGGCAAGTGAGAGCCAGACAGACACTAAGTGATAGAGCTACATTGAAGAAAAACAATTGAACAGGGCAAAGGAGATTCTAAGAAGCTAAGAAAAAAAAAATGGCATCACATGCATTCTTTGTGCAAACTTGCCAAGAGTAATGCAAGAAAAAGCATCCATAGACTTCAGTTAACTCCGAGTTTTCCACAAAGTGCTCAGAGAGGTGAAAGACCACATCTGCTAAAGAGAAAGGAAAATTTGAAGACATGGTAAAGGTGAGCAAGGGCTGTTATGAAAGCATATATTCCTCCTAAAGGGGGATATTCAAGGATACTAATGCACTCAAGAGGTTTCCTCTGGTCTGTTTCTTGTTCTGTTCTAAGGATTACACCAAGTCAAGGAACATCCTGTCCTACCCATTAGTGATGTTGCCGAGAAACTGGGAGAGATGTGGAATAACACTGCTGAAGAAAAGAGCCTTAAAAAAGAGAGCAGCTAAAAAAAAGGAAAAGCAGGGAAAAGATACTGCTGCCTACCTAGTACAATGAAGATCAGAGTCATCACAGCTGAAAAGAGCAAGAAAAAGAAGAGGAGGAAGATGATGAATAAGTTGGTTCTAGCATTTTTTTTCTGTCTATGAAACATTTAGCCCCTTGTATACAACTCATTTATTGTAAAGAAAAAAAATGCAACACAAGGCTGTATAATATTTTTTAAAAACTATACAGTGTTTTTGTTTTGTTTTTAGTTAACACACTCCCAAAGTTGTCTTTAGATGACCCTGTCCTGGTGGTATTTTCAATAGCCACTGGCCTTGCCTGGTAGAGGATGGGGGTTGTAAATTGGCAGGAAAATTGCATGCAGGTTCTTGGTACACAGCACAAATTAGTCGCATACAGGGACAGTAGAGTTTTATTTATGTCCAGGTGTCTCTGATACAGTTTATACTAAATGATTGTTCTGTTAACTGAATACCACTGTGTAATTGCAAAAAGAAGTGTTGCAACTGTTTGGTTGACATTCTGAATGTTTTTTTTAAAACTAGTATTGTACTTGTCACAAGTCTGAATTTTTTCTTCTTAAGGGGAAACTAGTAATGAACTATAGAAATGATCCCTGAAAGTATAGTAGGGAGAGGGAAGGGGTGGAGTGGGTGGTGAAGGAGGCGGTGGGGGCGGGGGGGAGAAATGACCCAAGCCTTGAATGCACATATGAATAATAAAATAAAAAATAATAAAAATAAAATAAACTATTCAGTATTCTTTGTTTTATTACATGGTAATTTTATTATTATTCAGTTATAGAAATTTATTATTTCAAAATGAGTATTATAAATTTTATCTTTTAATGTGTGATTTCTCTATAAGTAGTATTGAGATCTATATGATACAATTATTTGAAATGTGCAAAGTGGTATGTAAATTTTCATAGAGTTGAAAAAATCTATATTCTCCATTCCTTGGAAATATGCTACTAATTACGCCCGTTAAATCAAGTTTGTTGACACATTGTTCAAATCCTCCATGTTATTATTTTTTCATCTGATTGTCCTAAAAAATAATTAAAGGTCTGAGAAATTTGTGAATTTCTCTTGTAAAGAAAAAAAAAAGGGGAAACCCATTTTGGTTCACATGAACCAATCCAGGGTTTGTCTTTACCTATATATAGTTGATAAGCTTTTGACGGCTCAGCAGAGTGGTCCGCCTGTAATCCCAGCACTTGGGAGGCTAAGGCAGGAAGATCATAAGTTTGAGGCCAGCCTGGGCTACATAGTGATACCCTCTCTCAAAACACCAAAGTAAAATCAAATGGTTTTGAATACACACCCTGTATATAAAGTTAGGGAGTAATAAAAGTTAAATTAAGAACATTTTCCTTCATAGGTGAAACTCCAAAATTGTTATCAGTTAAATTTCACATAGCCCACTTATGTTTACAAAGTGAAGAGTAGAGTAGCCAATTCTATTTGCTGGATGGGATTATTTAGAATCAAGCAATGGTAATGTCTATCTATCCTTGAATGACTAATAAAAAGTATAAGCTAATCTTTACATGAGAACTCTTTATTATTTAATTCCCATTACCATGTAAAGGCAGTTATATTTTTGTATTTCCCACATTAAAGACTTGAGAATGCATTTCCAAAAGTGGGAGCTTAAAATAAAAGAAGTTATATTAAGCTTTTTGTTGATATTAGTCCCAGGGAAGGCTAAGAAAGTACTGGCTGCAGACGCCTTTTCCCATTTATTTAAATGTGTACTTCTCAGGAAACTTGAAATTATGAAGCCACATTTAAAGAAGGGTATATTTTCCTATATTGTGTTCTGCCCTTTTATAAATCACAGCTTGATGAAAGAAGACAAACTTTGAATCTTAGTGTGTATTATCTAGTTTATTTAAATTAGATTTTAATTTATGTGATCCAAATTCAGTCATTAGACTCATATTTATCTGCTTAGCAGAAATTGAGCAATTTGGGAATTTTAGTTTTTGAGGTTAGTGTTCTCAAAGTGCTAGTGTTTTAAAATAGTGCTCTTGTAATTTTACACGTTATTGTGAGGGAGTGCTCTTTTGTTGTGTAATTTTGACAAATGGATTCTTTCCATTTGTTTATGTCATTTGGGGAAGAATACTAAACATCTGAGTCATGGATGATACTAATAAACTAATAATTGTGAAAGTTTAAAAAAAATGAAATGAAGAACCTCAGGACGCAATCCAGAAGTATCAACAATTTTTTCTTTACACGACCACAGATGATTCTTTCACAGAATAGGTTTGAGAAGCATGGCTCCAAAGGCTGTACAGAACTTTTGGGTAGTGTAAGGGATTAATTATTGCTATGGGCACAATTAAAATGGGCCATGTGTTCTCCTTTATGGGACAATAATTGATTATAGTGTAATTAAAGACATTGCCAAATATTAGAGGGTGTCTAGATTGAGAATTACATGTATCTCTTGCCCAAGATGTATAGAGTGAGCATTGGCTACTCAGTTGGAATTGAAATTAGAGTAAGATCTAAGTGGGGATGAGGTGCCATTCCAGAGGGGAGGTCTGAAAAAAAATAGTGGTTATGATATTGCAGAAGAATGAATAATAGTGCACAAAAAAATGGCAACCGGAATAGGAAAATGCCAAGTCAGTTTTCAGAAATAAATAAACATTAATTTGATATGTGTTGTAGTAGATTATTTACTAAACATTTATTGTGTTTTGTAGAAATATCTTCAGTAATGATATTTTGCAATTATGATAAACTATAGCAAACAGAATGGTATCAAATATTTGTAAGTTGTAGTCTGCCATTGCTAACATTTCAAATATTTCAAACTGTCTTGCACATGTGGTTTTTATTAAGAGGGCAAAGCTTGGAGAGTGTAGGGACCCTTGGAGAAACGGTTCATACTAATTTTGAAACAGAAAATGTATAAAATGTGCCTGGGATATCCTGTCATACTAAAAGACAAGTAAGCTATTAGAGTCAGGGCTCATATCAAATGGACACCACAGCCAATTTGAAGTGGGTTGCATTGGCCAAAGATGGGATAATATTGGAACAGGAAAGAATAATAACGGTAATGGGCTGAAACTGTTTTAGTAAGCTAAAATCCATTAGTTCCTAATGGTACTCACACACAAACTCTCAGTCAATTTTGGAAGATGTTAAAGAGCCAACATTTATTCTTAAAATTAGTAAATTAAAGTGAAATAATCAAGCCTGTATATCACATTTCTTATACAAACACTATTACCAATTAATTAATTTGGAAAGATCTTTCAAAAGAATTTCAGCAAATAAATATGGAAGCAATGATAGAATCACAATATCATCATTTCATGCCTAATAAATTAATGAATATAGACCATAATCATCAATGGCAATTAAAACTATTAAGTGAATTGCCGATGGTGAGCTTTATAATAGTGGATCAGGCTTACAACAGCAAACCCACTGCTAGACTTAACCTCACAAAAAAGGGGAAGAATAGACATTATGTGTCTCCTAATGGAACTACACTTCCCCCCTATAAAATAGTCATGCCTTAAATCTATGCTGAATCTGATCAAACTTTTAGATTTATAGAAAATGAAAGAGCCAGAAGAATGTATGAAAACTCCCCATAGGAGGCCTTCAGTGAATTTTAGTACATGAGAATAAAAAAAAAGAAAACCAAAACCAAAACCAACCAAACAAAAAAACTATAGTGTGCTTTCTTCAACAAATAAATTGTGAGGGAGTATAAACATTGAAGGAAGATACGTAAGAGACTTACAAGTATATCTCAGCCATGTAAAGAGTTTAGAAAGCCCCACTCCCATTCTTACAAGAAAAGGTACTGAACAAACTGAAAATCAATTTCTTTTCTTCAGCCCAACAGAGAAATGAGATCACAAGGTAAACTCTGTCCCAAATCTAGACAGACAGGTGAATGCAGACTCCCAGCCAAGATCAATTTACCTGGAGCAGAAGTTTCTGGAGTCATAAACAAGTAAGAACTTACAGAGTAATTCTGATGAATTCCTATAGTCTGAGTGTGGACTAGCTTAAGAACAATAGATTCCTTAAGGATTCCTCATATGTTTGAGGATATTTTTTACCTTTGGAAACCCATAAGGTTCTAAGTAAAGATCTGAAGAAAAATCCTAATTCAAAAAGAGACTAGAAAAAGTAACCACTTAAAATACTCCATAGTGGACTCCATGACAAAGGTCTGGCCTCCTTAATTTGAATAAGGGGAGAAAAGAACTTTACTAGAATCCTATCTAGCCTGCAGAAAGACACAAGCAGCCAACTCTGTGTCCTCTAGCCTTCCTATCTTATTTAAAGGAAGGGAAAATAAAAACTAAGAAACAGCTGTGAAGATTACATTCCAGGGAGCCAGGCCCCCTAAAAGAAATATAAGATTATTGAATATTTCCCATTCCTACACTTTACCACCATGTGCTTGACTGTTCACAGCTCTTTGAGAAGACTAAGTAGGATACACACACAAACATAAAATATCTAAACTGCAGAAAAGCAATAAAAAGAGAAAAATCTTAACAGTGCAAAACAAAGCACCTTACCTATGAAGAAACAGTAATAAGAAATGCAGTGGAATTCTTACCAGAAGTCATGCAAGAAAGGAGAGAGTAGAATAAAATGTAAGTGTTGAGCAAATGAAAACTACTGACCTATGATTCTATATTCTGCAAATTTGTCCTTTCAAAATGAGAGGACTAAAAATGTGTGGCTCAAGAGGTAGAGCACCTGCCTAGCAAGCACAAGGTCCCAAGTTCAACTCCCCAGTACCATTAAAAGAAACATAAGATAAAGGCTTTTTCAGTAAAACAAAAATTGAGGGAACTCATCAACAGTAGACTAGTCCTGAAGGAAGCATTAAAGATGTTCTTTAGAGAAAAGGAAAACAATATATGTCAGAAACTCATCAAAGAAAGAATAAAATCAAAGAAGGAAATAATGTCTTTTGATTTTATTGTTCTTAATTTATCTAACAGATAGCTGTTCAAAAAGATAACTATAACCATCTTGGGTTATTCTACAGATATAAATAAAATGAATGACAGCAATGTCACAAGAAGTAGGAGGGAGAAATTGGAAACTCTACTGTACATCGGTGCTACTGGTGAAGTAGCATGGAGTAATTTGAAAGTGGAGTTGTATTAGTTGTAAATGTTACAACCACTAAAAAAATTGGGTCATGGAGAAGTATAATTGATTCGGCAAGACAGGGAAAAAAGTGTTATCCTGTAAAATACTAAATTAAAAAGAGACATCTGAGTTTGATGCCATCCCATTTGTTCATTCTTTCTCTTAGATGCTGAGTCATTTGAGTTCTATTTAGGAAGTCATTGCCTATGCCTACATGTTTCAGTGTATTTCCTACTACTTCCTATAGTTGTTTCAAAGTTTCAGTCCTTATATTAAAGTCTTTGATCCACTTTGAGTTGATATTGGTGCGGGGTGAGAGACAGGGATCTAGTTTCAGTCTTCTACATGTGGATATCCAGTTTTCCCAGCAACATTTGTTGAAAAGACTGTCTTTTCTCCATCATGTGTTTTGGGTTCCCTGTGTGAGTTTATGTCTGGGTCTTCTATTCTAATCCATTGGTCTTCCTTTCTGTTTTTGTGCCAATACCATGCAGCTTTTATTGTTGTGGCTCTGTAGCATTGGTTGAAGTTGAGAGTTGTGATATCTCCAGCACTGGATTTTTTGCTCAGAATTGCTTTAGCTGTTCAACAGCTTTTGTGTTTCCATATGAATTTTAAGATTGATTTTTCTACCTTTGTGAAGAATGTCATTGGGATTTTCATAGGAATTGTATTGAACCTGTAGATTGCTTATGGTAGTATGGCCATTTTTACAATGTTGGTTCTACCAAACCACAAGCATGGGAGACCTTTCCATCCTTGGATATCTTTTTCAATTTCTCTTTTCAGTGATTTATAGTTTTCATTGAAAACTATATTCCCAATATAGTTTCCTTCACTAAATATATTCCCAAGTATTTTAATTTTTTGAGGCTATTGTAAATGGGATTGTTGCCATGATTTCTTTCTCAGTCTGTTTGTTGTTTGTGTATAGGAAGGCTACTGATTTTTGTATATTAATTTTGTATCCTGCTACTTTTCCAAAAGAGTTTACAATATCTAAGAGTTTTTTGGTGGAGTTTGTGGGGGTTTTTTAGATATAGGATCATGTCATCTGCAAATAGGGGTAGTTTGACTTCTTCCTTCCCTATTTAAATCCCTTTTATTTCTTCCCCTTCTCTTATTGCTCTAGATAGGAATTCCAAAACTATGTTGAATAGGAGTATGAAAAGCAGATGTCCCTGTCTCATTCCTTACTTTAATGGGAATGGTTTCAGTTGTTTGCCATTTAGTCTAATGTTGGCTATAGGTTTGTTGTATATAGCCTTATTATGTTGAGGAACATTTCTGCCATTCCTAGTTTCTTCAGTGCTTTTTTCATGAAAAAGTATTGAATTTTATCAAAGGTTCTCTCTGCAGGTACTGAGTTGATCATGTGATCAACTCTGTGTATGTTCTGTGTGACATTTATAGGTTTGTGTATGTTGAACTAAACTTCTGCACAGCAAAAGAAACAGTCACTAGACTTAAGAGACAATCCAAAGAATGGAAGAAAACCTTTGCCACCTATTCATCCAATAAGAGACCAATATCCAGAATCTACAGGAAACTCAAAACACTCAACCCCTAAAGAATGAACAGCCCAATGAAGAAATGGGCACATGAATTGAATAGAGAATTTCCAAAGGAAGAGGTAGAAATGGCTAATAAGCACATGAAGTGCTCAACTTCCCTGGCTATAAAAGAAATGCAAATCAAAATTTCACTAAGATTTCATCTCACTCCAGTTAGAATGGCCATATTCAAGGGCAAAAACAGCAATGAATGTGGTGAGGGTGTGACAAAACAGGAACCCTTATACACTGTTGGTAGGAATGCAAATTAGTACAACAGTTACCATTATGGAAAGCAGTATGGCGATTCCTCAGAAAGCTAAGGACAGAACTGCCAGATTCAGTGATACCACTCCTGGGCACACATCTGAAGGAACTTAAGTCAGAATATAATAGAAACACTTGCACTGATGTTTATTGCAGCACTATTCACAATAGTCAAGCTATGGAAAAAACACAGATATCCTTTGACTGATGAATGGATCAAGAAATTATTGTACATATATACGATGTAGTTTTATTCGGCCATAAGGAAGAATGACACCATGTGGTTTGAGGGTAAATGGAAGCAATTGGAGAACAATATGTGAAATGGAGTAAGCCACATTCAGAAAGACAGAGGCTACATGTTTTCTTTCATATGTGAAAAATAGATTCAAAAGATAAACATATACACAAAAACAAGCATGATTGTGTAAAAACTCATATGTAGAACGTGTTTGTAATAGTGGAACTAGTTTATGGAACTCAGGGAAGGAGGGAAAGGAAAAGAGAATGAGCATCAATGATAAACTAAAATATAACATCTGTGAAGGTAGAGGGCATAATGATATATATGGAAAGCTGTCAAAAAAAAGGGGATTGGGAGATAACAGGTAAGGGAGAGTAATGGAAGGGATTGTGGACCAAAGTAAAGTATAATCACAGTGAGGATATATTAAGAAACCTCTTTGAACACTGATTTAGAAATTAATAACAAAAGACAGGACTATAAAAATGCTATAGTGTGTTTGAGGGTTCTTGTGGGAGGGAGGAGGGTGAATGGAGTAGATTAAGGTGAAGGAACATGGTTGATGGACTTCATATACCTATGAAATAGAACAATGAAACCTCTTGCAATTGCTTGAAATGTAACAGGGAGGGGACCAAGGAGGAGATGGTGAGGGTGATCTAACCAATGCACAATGTAAACCTATTTAGAATTTTCACAACAAATCCTCCCCATGTAACAAATATATTCTAATAAATTTTTTTTAAAAACACAGACATTGCTGAATAAGAGAAGGAAATCTCAAGCAAAACAAAATAAAGAGCAAACATAATGAATGGAAAACAGTTAAAAACATGGTAAATATTAATTTATTTACATAAATTGTCATTTTAAATGCAAATATTCTAAATACACTAATTAAATGTGATAGCAGATAAAAATACAAGACCCAACCATCTATTGTCTACAAGAAACTCAGTCCTAATATAAACACCAAAATAAGTGAGAATAAAGGTATGCAGAAGACAATACCATGCCAACACGAATCAAAAGAAACCCAGTATAGCTGTATTATTACTACACACAGCAGCCTTCAGAACAAAGAGAATTACCATGGATAAAGAAGGTATTTCACAAAGATAAGTGAGTGAATTCTGCAAGTAGACATGCCAATATCTGATATGTATGCACCTAACAACAGACAATGAAAATATATAAAGCAAAGACAGGCAGAATTGTCAGGAAAATAATAGATAAAGCCATTATTTTAGTTGGAGACTTGAACATCCGTCTTTCAGTCATTGATAGGCAAAAAATGAGTAAGGGTATAATTGCACTGAATAACACCACCAATCAAGTGGGTCTATTTTACATTTATAGATGATTTCTTCAAACAAAAGCAGAATACCCATTGTTCTTAAGCTCTCTTCAGACATTCACAAAGGTCAGCAGTGTCATGGGCCATAAAAACATATTAAAAGTTCAAAAGAATATAAATCACCAAAATTGTGTTCTCAGAGCAAAGTGTAATTGAACAGGACATAAAAAACACTAAGATGGCTGTAGATTAAATTGCACACTGCCAAATACCACATGGGTCAAAGAAGAAATGTCAAATTGAAATATTTAAAACTAAATGCAAATGAAAATTGAATTTACAAAAACTCATTGAGTGCAGTGAAAACACAGATTACAGGAAAATTTATAGTACTTAATGCAGTTATTAGGAAGTAAGAGTGATCTACCATCAATTTAAACTTTCATATTAGGAAAGTAGAAAAAGAAGATTAATATAAACATAAAACATGCCAAAGAAAGTAGTAAAAAGTAGAGCAGAAATTAAAGAAGCTGAAAACAGGAACTTAGTAGAGAAAACCAAAAGCTACTTCTTTGAAAAGATCATTAAAATTGATAACCCCTACCAATCTAACCAAGAAAAACAAGGCACAAATTAGTAATATCAGAAATGAAAGTGGTAATTATCACTACGGATATCATGGGTATTAAATGGATAATGAATGTTATGTACAGCTCTATGCCCAAAGTTCTAATAATTTTCATGAATAGATCAATTATTTGAAAGTTACAAACTACTGAAATGCATGGAAGGAGAATAGATAATCTGAGTAAGACTGTATTTATTAAAGAAATTGAATCAATAATTAATAATGTTTGAGTCAGGCATGGTGGTACATCCTGTAATCCAGCTATTCAGGAGATGGAGATCAGGAATATTGCAGCTCAAGGCCAGTCTGGGCAAAATGTTAACAAGACACCATCTCAATCAATAAGCCATGTGGGATGGCATATGCCTGTAATCCCAGCTATGCAGGAGATGCCATAGGTAAGAGAATCACAGTCTGAAGCTAGCTTTGAGCAAAAATGAAAGAGTCTACCTAAAAAATGACTAAATCAAAAAGGACTGGAGGTGTAGCTCAAGTGGTAGAGTAACTACCTAGCAAGTCCAAGATCCTGAGTTCAAACCCTGGTACCACTCTCCAAAATTAATAACCTCCAAAGTAATAAAGGACCAGGCCCAGCTGGTTTCACAGGCAAATTCTACCAATTATTTAAGAAGAAATAGAGTGGAGTCCTGGAGGCTTATAGCTGTAATGATAGCTACTTGGGAGGCTGAGAGAGGAAGGATCACAACTCAAGGCCAACCTAGGCAAAAAGAGTTAGTGAGACCTCATCTTAACTAATAGTGAGGTGCAGTAAAGCATGCTTGTCACCTCAAACTATGCAGGAAGCTAAGATTGGGAGGATCATGGTTCCAGGTCAGTCAAGGCAAAAAAAAGTTTGTGAGTCCCCATCTCAATGGAAAAAAGGTGGCCATGATGACACACAGCCAATCATCCCCTCTATAGTACGAAGCATGAGCTGGGAGGACTGTGGTCCAGGCAGCCTGGTCAAAACATGAGACCCTGTCTCCATAATAACCACAGCAACAAGGACTGGAGGAGTGGCTCAAGTGGTAGAGTGCCTGCCTAGAAAATGCAAAGCCCTGAGTTCAAACCCCAGTACCACTGAGTAAAAAAAAAAGAGCAATAAGAAGAAATGATATTAATAATACTTTAGAGTCTGAGAAACATAAAGCTTCGGGAATAATTCCTGACTAATTCCATGAGTTCTGCATTTTTTAAAACTTTAAAACCCCATAAAGGCATTATAAAAAGGAAAACTACAACTAATGTCTCTCATAAATGAAGGTCAACAACAAAATAACAAATTGAATCCAACAGTGTATACCAAAACCAGGCAGCTGTATTCCAGGTATGCAAACCTGGCACAGCACTTGAATATCAATTAATGCAACAGTCTAAGAAAGAAAAACGATATAATCCTAGCCACAAAATCCAGTATTTATTCATTAATATGAGCACTACACAAAGGAAGACTGAAGTTTTCTCAACTTCATATACAGCATTTTTAAAACCAGCAGTTAATGTAATATTTATTATTGATACAAAATGACTGTGTGTCCTCTTGCCATTCCTGTTCGATATTGTGAACAGAAATAGAAATAAAAGTTATATAAATAACTATTTTAGTTCACAGGTCACAATTGTCTACCTTTAAAAAACTCAATGAATTGACGTTTCAAAATTTCCAAAACTCATAAATGATTATAGCAAGGTCACAGGATATAAGGCTAATATACAAAAGTCAGTTGCTTTTTATATACCAGCAATGAAACATTGAAATTTGAAATTAAAAGCACAATACCATTTACATTAGCAACAAAAAATTGAAGTACTTAGGTATAAATGTAACAAAATATGTACATGGACCTCAAGAAAACCACAAAACTTTTGTAAAAGAAATAAAACATACTCTAACTAAATGGAGAGATATTCCATGTTCACGAATAGGAAGATTTAATACTGTCAGTTCTTCTCAATTTCATCTGTAGACTCAATGTCATCCCAACTAAAACCCTAGCAGGTTATTTTGTGGATACCGATAAACTGATTTTAAAGTTTATATTGCAAGGCAAAGGATCCCAAATAACCCATAATATACTGAAAAAGAGCATTGTAGAAGGCCAGACATTATGCAATTTAAGAGTTACTATAGCACGCAGCAATTAGGATGGTTGGAGTATTAGTAAAAGAAGAGATAAATAGATCAATGGAACAAAAGAGAGTACACAGAAATATACCCACACGAGTATTGTAAATCCATCTCTGACAAAGAAGTAAAGAGAATTCAAATGACAACAAGTGATTTCAGTACAGATGAACATCAAAATGCAAAAAAAATGTAGACACAAACCTTGCATTTTTTGCAATAATGAACAAAAAATGGATACTAGAACTGAAAGTAAAATGCAAAACTGGAAAACATCTGCAAGATAATACAGGAGAAATATTAGGTAATCTTAAATTTGGCACTGATTTTTAATATAACTTCAAAAGCACACTCTATGAAGAAAAATTTGATAAATTGGACTTTGTTAAAATTAAAAATTTCTGCTCTTCAGAGGACACTAAGGAAATGAAAATGAGTCAAGACAGGAAGAACTTTGATAGACATACATCTGATAAAGGGCTTGTATCCAAAATGCATAAAACTCAATAATAATAAATCTAATAAAAATGGGCAAAAATATGAACTGACACCTTACCAACCAAGATATACAGATGGCAAATAAGCATATGAAAAGATATACCACATCATATGTTACTACAAAATTGCAAATCAAATATTAATGTACCACTACGTAGCTAATAAATGGCTAAAATCCAAACACTCCTACAAATAGTGAATTGTGGCTGATACAAATAGTGATAAATATAAACATAAGAATATTATTCAGTGGTAAGGGGGAATGAACTATCATGTCATAAGAAGAAATGGTAGAAATTTACTGTATATTTGTAAGTAAAAGAAGCCAAATTTTAAAATGCTTACTTATTTCAAATAAATGACATTCTGGAAAAGCTGAGGCTTGGTGTGTTTATGTGCATACATGTGCAGGGGTAGAGGAAAGAATAGATAAAACACATGAACATTTTAGGGTTGTGATGACCACACACTCTGAGTTTCTCAAAACTTGGAGCTTTACAATAAATGGAGTGAATGTTAATGCATGCAAATTAGAAAAAATGTTTTGCAGATGTTTTGGAATCACAGGAAAAATGCCGACTGTGACAAGAGAACTTAACTCTATCACAAGGGTATGAAGCAATCTCACTGAGAGATTTGAGGAAACAGTAGTAAGCAACTTTGGAAATTAATGAAATATGTAAAATGTAAGGCAAGAAGAATTATACACAGTACTAAACCCTAGTTAATGAATCTTTCCCATGGGGGTGAGAGTTAACAATAGTCATACTGCTCTACTCATACACTGGAATTGAATAGCTCAGCAGACGGATGGTGGATGGTAGATGCCAGTTTTTCACAGTTGTAGCAATTTACAGAGAAGCAAGGAGAGAAGTTTAGAATTGTCCATATGGTAATAATTACATTTGCAAGAATTCATGTTTAACTTAATATAGATACAGATGGCTACATACAGATATATTTGTAAATATGTATATATACATGGATTTCTTTTGCTCTATTGGTTTAGTTGGCCTAAAAGAAATAGCATCTCAATATGAACAAGTAAACCTAGCACCCAGTTCATTGTTTCTAGTATCATTCTCCAAAGGAACTAGACTTCTTGGGAAAATGGCTAATTCTAGGATTGTGACAAGGAATATAAAAAATGAACTTACATCATCTTATAGTGCCAGAATCTAAACAAATTGCTCAAAAAGCAAAGAAACAGCAACAATAAACATACAAACTGCATAGACTGGGGTAGTTCAAAGGAACACAGGAGCTGTATTAAGCTAAGTAATGTACCCCAAAGATATCAGTTTCTAATTCCTGAAACCTGAAAATGTACCCTATGAAGAACAAGGGTATTTGCAGAGTGTTTAAGTAAGGAACATTATCCTAAATAATCTGATTGCAACCACGTGTATCATAAGAAGAAAGAAGAGGGAGCTCTAACTCAGACACAGAAGAAGAGGTAACATGACTGTGGAGGTGGAAAGAGGAGTGAGGCATCCACAAGCTAAGGATTGCTGGCATTCCCCAGAAACTGAAAGAGACATGGGTAGATTCTTGCCTCTAAGGGAGCAAAGCTCAGTCAACAATTTCTTTTTTTTAGCACTGTGAAAGTGATTTTGGATTTCTTGCCTCAAAAATTGTGAGAGAATACATGTGTTACTTTAGCCTTTAAGTTTGTGGTGATTTCCTACAACATCCCTGGGAAATGAACACAGCTGCTGACTGAAAGAGCCTTCAATGACAAAAGCTAGAATCATCTAAGTATCAAAATAGAACAAGCAGTACAGACTTCCTCTGACTTAGGATGATTTGACATGACTTCAACTTTACGATGATGTGAAAGTGATGCACGTTCAATTCAGTAGAAATCATACTTTGAATTTTGATCTTTTCCTGGGATCGGGGATATGTGGTTCAATACTCTTTCACCATGCTGGACACAGATAGGAGCTGCAGCTTCCAGCAGCCATGCAACCATGGGGGTAACCTACTGATACTCTACAGTGTATTATATGGCTAAGCTATGATGTTCAGTAGGTTAGGCATATTCGTGCACTATGGACTTACGGTATTTTCAATATCTGATGTCTTCCTTGGGGTATAACACCTTCACTGGTCAAGGGGCATCTATATTAGGTTATAATCCAAAGTATAAAACAAATACTCATGAATGCATACAGATATAAATAAATAATTGAACAAATAAATTTGAATGGGGAAGAAGAGACAAATCTCTCCTATGAACTAATTCCAAATAAATTATTTACAAACTTTTGTAAAAGGAGTAACTTTTCAAAGAACCATTTCAGCCAGATGATCAAGGTCAACAGTCATAAATCATGTTAACATTATGTGTCTTTGATATGCTGTGATCAAAATGCATTTTATCCCCTGTTATCTTATTTCCCAAATAGAGCCTTATTAAATCTTGAGTAAAAACATTTTTAGAGGGGGTAAAGTGCAGTATACCTTACCTATACTTCTCAAAAGTATTAAAGTTAAGGAGAACGAGATAGAAAATATCACAGTCAAAAGGAGCCATTTTTGTTTAGACTTTCCCTTTATTTATGTCAGTTACATTTTTTTCCCTTCAACTTCTCTGAGTTAAAGAGTAAAGTTCACACACTTTTGTTGCTTTGCATGGTAATATAAATGATGCATAGACACATGTAAGAGTGGCTTTTATTCCAGTCAACAGTTAACTTGGCTGGGCTCAAACTCCTTATTCTTCTCTACAGAGGAGTCTGGAGTCTAGGTAGACTCCTCTGTAGTCTACTTAGCAGCTGACATTTTCCTCAGTTGTGTAGTTTCCAACTGTGCTTTACTAATTCCTCTGGGTCTCCTTGGTAGAAATTAATTAATGGTCAGCCAAAATTTGGGGTCAATATTGGTCACATATTTGGGGACTCATCCCTTACATGATCCCTTCCCTTCAAAGCTGTCCAGCTGCTTTCTGGATATTGAATCTGGCTCTTTTGCTTGAAAGCAAGCTTGCAGTGTTCTGCAATCCTTATCTGCTAAGCAGATGGGAGTTTGTCTTCAGGCGAGAAGATAAAAATCCTCCAGTTGCAATTCCTGTTTTTCAAGAGTAGACATCCACCCAATTTCTCCTGTTCCTGATTGTTTTCCAATGCCTCAAAGTAAGTTTTCTTCTTGAATATTTTGTTCAGATTTTAAAACTTGAATCTAGGGTAGTTTCATCTATCCAAGCTACCCCATCATTACCAGGTGAAGACTGGGCCAAGGAATTTTTCTTGGAAGTTTAAGCAGTATTAAAATGAGACCTGTGCCCAATTCTTTGCTGATTTTTATTTCATAAGCATGTTTTGATAGTTCTTAACTGTCACAAATTCTTTAGAAATGCTCATTAATTCCTTAGAAATATGGAAACTGCTATTATTCCCATTTTTCAACAGAAAAATTGAATTAAGGAGAGGTTGTCATCCACCTATGTATTTCCTTGTTGTCTCCACTAGAGGGAGAAGTAATGTTAGCCATACTTGTTTAAAACAAACTAGGGGTTTTTTTGTTTCGTTTTGTTTTCTGTTTATTTAGTACTATTCAGTGTGGAAAATGCAGAATATATGGAAACATATCATGAAGAAAAATAATGTAAAATACCACTGTTGAAAACAATTTTCATCTCTTTAGGCTGCTGGACATCCAAGTCTCCTTCTCCATAGAAGTGGAAATACCTGTTTTTCCAACTTCCTTTTGGGCCTGAGGTGTGGACACAGGAAGTTGATCTGATGACTATGAAAGTCACACAGAAAGTTGATCTGATGACTATGACTCAGTTGAGGGTGACTGGATCTACCCTCACACTGGAACCAGCAAGACTAGAACTCAATAGTGATGTGATTCAATCTGGCCTCCTGGGCTTGTGATGTCTGCAGCTGTCCAGCTTCTGTAAATGTCTACGAATTTGTCATCCCTGCTCCCCATGCCATTGCCTGCATTAGGCCTTCACCATTTCTCACCTAGGCTATTGTGCCAGTCTCTTAGCCTGGATCTTGCCTTCTGAATTTCTCCAAGTTCAAACTATTCTCCACATTTGTGCTTGATTGAATTTCTGTGTCACAGATTTGATTATGTCACTCTTCTTAAAATCTCAAGGTTCTCCATTTCTTTTGGAGGAAAGAATCCAATCTCCAGTGTTAAACAGAAGATTGGCTTTTCATTACTTGACTTCAGTGATCCTGCACAGACTTTTCTTTCAGCCTTTCCATCTTGCACTTTACTTCATGCTTATCTCCTGGCAGTTTCGTGAACTGAATGTGCATTTTATTTTTGTGTATTCAATGTCTTCTTTATATTTAGATATAAAAGAGTAAAAATATTTGACACCGCTCTCAAAAACTGTCCTTCATCCAAACAAAGCATGAATATTTCTTTTCATGGACAGTCAGAACTTTTCTTAGAAATATACATTTATAATGTTTGTGATATCTCTAGACACAATTACTCAATTGTGAAGATTGAGCTTGAATGGTTGATGTTTGGGGTTAAGCATCATGTTTTCTTCCCAGTTGAGCCACAACTTCCATTTAAAATTTTCAGTTATTTCACAATTGTTAGAAATTTATAGTTCTGCTAGATATATTGGGTTTGTGTTCACCAAATGTCACCATGACATCTTAGGGTCCATAAAAACAAAAGAGCTAAACTTCCCTTTATAGGTACTTCTTTTTTTTTTTTGACAATGCATATATAAATTGGTAACATTTTAAGTCTTAAATTGGGGTTGGAGCAGGTTAAGAATAGACATAAACCCAGGTTTTTATGTTTCTCCACATGTCTGCTTACCTGAGAGAGGCACTTTTCTGGCTATCCCTGTGGATTTGCTCTCATTATTAAACTATGATACATATATAGTTAATAAAGTACTCTCTTAGTTAAATTCACAGTTTAGTAATGAAGCCTTTAAAATAACCTCAGATCCACAGCTGTTTTCTGGATCATGTAAGGGTCCTCTTAATTCTACAGCAGCAGCCATTCAGGCACTATCCATGGTGGTAGCTGTTGAAAGAGGGCAATTTCACAACCACTGCATTATGAAATTGAGTGAATACTGCACCATCAGCCAAATAAGCAACATGTGCTTTTCTGGTCTTAGTCTTTGTTATTAGCAATGATTCTTTCCATTGTGAAAAATTTGCACCCTTTTATTCTGCTCCAATTTCTCTTTCTTTTAAGGTTGTATCTAGTGTGAGCTTCAACTGTGTGTGTGCCCGCACTGTATAATGACAAACTAGTACTCCCCTCCTTCATCAGATACTCTTTACCTTTTCCCAATGTTTTCATTTTGCTATTTTAACTTTTCTTACATGAATTTTTTGGCTTTTCAAAGCAAGGGCTAAAAATAATTTATTTATTTCAAGTGCATTCAGTAAGAAAAATGAAGTAAATGTGAACAGAGAACCAAAATGTATCTACAATATGTCTGGTACAAGATAATGTACAAGATGAAAACAAGATATTGGTTAAAATCTTTTTAATTTTTTGATATTTGCCTGAGATTGTTAGAAAAATTTCATCCCATGCTTAGTGAGGAAAACATTTGTCTTGATTCTTGATGGGAGGGCAGGTTGGTGAGTAGGATATATTTCTTTATTTCTTTTGAATCCAGCCCCAGTTTTCTTGAGGTATAACTGATATACAAAACCTGCACAGATTCAATGAATATAGTTTGGTGAGACCGGACATGATCATACACCTGGAACTATTAGCACGATAAAGTAATAGATTGATGCAGTGACGTTCTTGTAGCAACATGCAATCCCAGCTTCCAAATTCTGATTTTTTTAAAAGACTATTCAACACTTAAAAGGCCTCAGGACTCCTTGGAGAAATTCTTGATCCCAGGGTTGTGGTAGAGAAAAGACAAAGAAAGTTTAAAATATTTTATGTAGTTTCAGATACTAGGGAAGGGCTCAAGAAGTGATGTAGATAGACAGGCTGAAAAGACTCAAGCATTAGTGTAAAGGGACTCTCACCGGACTAATAAGGGACAGTTGGAGAACCCAATGATTATAAAATTTATCATAATACATTGAAAATATAAAATAATCTGTGAAGATAAGTATGAATGTTCCTCAAAGAATTAAAAATAGAACTACTATATGGTCCTGCTATACCACTCTTGGGCATACATTCAAAGGAATCTAAGTTGCCATATAACAGAGGCACCTGTACCCCATATTAATTGTAGCATGCTTCACAATAGCCAAGTTATGAAATCAGCCTAGGTGCCCATCAACCAATGAATGGATAAAGAAAATATAGTACACATACACAATAGAATATTATTCATCCATTAAATAGAATAAAATTATGTCATTTGCAGGAAAATGGATAGAAATAGAGACCATTATGTTAAGCAAAATAAGCCAGACTCATAAAGATTCTCTCATATGTGGAATCTAGATCCATAAATGCAAACAAATAGTACTGAATCTAAACAGAGGACTGTTTGGAGAGAAGGGGGACAAGGAACAGTGACACCAGGTGAATAAGATCAAAGTACATTATATACATGTGTGGACATGTCATAATGAAACCCATTATTTTGTATAATTAAAAAGAAAACCATCTTTAAAAAGTCATAAGTCCATACTTAGATTGCCATAATAAAAATAAATTAAAAGGGGTGAAGTGTGAAAGTTCTTCTTAGAGAAGAATGCCAACCAAATGTTGAAGGTGAAATAATGGAAATCACAAGCAGCACAGCAAAACTGACTCAGTAGTCATCAGCAGGCATTGGGTGAAGCCCAGTGGTGGGGTGCTTGTCTAGCAGGATGTGTAAGGGCCTGGATTTGCTTCCCAGCACAATGCTCAAAAGTGAAATTAAATCACTGAGTCAAAGTGTGTTGGAAAACAGGACATTATCCCACAGGTTGATAATTAATCATGAAGAGTTTGACCATTGCAGTAGAGGACTCTGGCAGATTCCACCTTAACAAATAGTTAAACTTGACATCGCCTGTACAGGTAGAAATTGGTATCATGGGCTCCTGAGGACACAATGACAAAGTCACCACACAACCTGCCAAAAACATTCAGTCTGACCCTACACTCAAGGAAATCATCAGAAAAACCCAAGGTGAAGGAAATTTTGTGAAACAGCAACCTGGATCCTAAAAGTATAATGCCAAACAAGATGGAAAAAAAACCAAAAAACAAAAAACGGCTGGAGTGACTCTAGCTTGTAGGAGAACAATAAACTATCTTTTATTTATTTATTTATTTTTAAAATTCTATTATTCATTTATTTACATGTGCATACATTGGGTCATTTCTCTCTCTTGCCCCCCTCCCCACCCTCTTCCCTCTGCCCCACTCAGTTCCAGGCAGGTCCTGTTCGGCCTTTATCATTAGTTTTGTTGAAGAAAAGACAGATAAGGAAGACAAAGTGTTTTTCCTAGTTGAGTTGAGGGTAGCTATAAAGAAATATTCCTAGCATTGCTTTCATGTACACATTGAACTATCTTTTGAACAACAAAAGAAGAGCTGTCTATTTTTGATTTATGTACTTCAATAAAGTTTTACATGTAAATGGTATAAAAGTTTATGAGTTCATTATGATGCCTGCAGAGAACTCTCCTAAAAAGCTTTAATAAACTTTCTCTGCCCCATTTTATTTTACTAGTACATTTAACTAGTTTTCAATTCTATATTAAGGTTAGAAGACATAAAAATAATAAGAGAAAACATAAGAAAAATTTCTTCAATAAAGAAAAAAAAAACCTTTGCTACCTTGGAAATGGGATGTGAGTTGCCTTTTCTTCAACTATGACCTCAAATGTTTGAAATTCAATAAATTAATTTAATTTTTAAAAGGCAATTGAATCAGTTTGGATTAAAAAACCACATTGGAATTATTTGTTTGAGTTGAGAAGATGTGTCTGGATTGTGGGAAACAGCACATCAGTTCAACAAAAGTATTTGTTAATATTTCTAGCTTTTCTAAAATGTTAAACATGTTTTTATGTATAGCTTGAAGTTAAAATGTTACTGGAAAAATTTGGAGTATATATTGAGTGTTTGGCAAACTATAGATAGTTTCTGAGCTCTGAATAAAGTAAGGAGAAAGCCTGTTAGACAGTTTTTGTGAAAGTAATTTTCTACTTGGCAATGGTATCAGAAGTCAAGATGTTTAGTTCATAATAGTCATAAGGCAGATCTTCTTTTTAATTGTCTAACCTTTCAAACTAAATGTAACATACAGTTCCTAATTAACCATATTGGGACCCCAAGGGAAAACTAAATTTTATGGGCTCCATTAAAGACTTAACATTATGTATGAACTTTTTATTTATGACAAACTTCAAACATGGACATAAGTAAAGGGAACAATATAATTAAAATATATGTTACCATCACCCAGTGATAATATCTTAATGTCTGATCTTCTACCTGTACTGACCTTCAGATCTCCTCTAAATTTTTTAAAGCAAATCACAGATATCATAGCATGTTAAAATTAGATTATGTATTAAGATGTTTATATTTATCCCTATTATTATAAAATACTTTAAATTGAGGACATTATACTTAATAGTCATCAGCAAAATAATAATACTTTGTATTTCTGTAGTGCTCATAGCATATGCCACAGGAAATTAAACAGCTTCTTAGTTCTTAAGTGCTTTTTGAATGTGATCCACAGTGAAAACACATTTAGAAATTACACAGACCTAAAAATTACTTTAGAATGAGATGCACTAGTTTTGGAAGATTTGCATAACTTTGTGAACCAACATTTTATGTATGTGACTAATGTATGTTATTATAAAATCGTGCATGAATATAAGATTTATTCAGAGTACAATATAAATAGATTGGTAGATTTTAGGGCGAGTATAAATATCCAATATGCTCTCTGTTGAGTTTTGGTACACTATGCAAAAGAATATCCACAATTATCTGAAAAGATTACTAAAAGGCTACTCATTTTTTCCGACTAAATATCTATGTGGGGTCAGATTTTTATTACATGTCAATCACAATGGCATCTTAAAACAGAGGACACTAAAGCAGATATGAGTTTTCCTCTGTGAAGCCTGACATTCTGAAGGGGTTTTTGAACATGTAAAACAGTGACAATTTTCTCACTAATTTGTTTTGAAAATAAGGTGATTTTCAAAAATGATTAAAAATGATTTTTCATATTAACATGTTGGTTCATTATTTTTTAAATAAGAATTTTAATTTTCAGTTTTATTTCCTCACACAACAAATGTTGATAGAAATCACTGATATAAACCAAAGTTCTGTGGTTTTCAGTAAGTGGTAAGAATGCCTGTAATCCTAGCTACTCAGGAGGCAGAGATCAGGAGTATCATGCTTTGAAGCCAGCCTGGCCAAATAGTTCATGAGATGCTATCTCCAAAAAAACCCTTCATAAGAAAAGGGTTGGTGGAGTGACTCAAGGTGTAAGCCCCGAGTTCAAACTCCAGTAGCATAAATAAATAAATAAAAACTTTAAAAAAGATGTAGCATGGTCAAAAGACCCAACAGTTTGAGAACTATTTATCTGGGCTCTACTGAATCATTTTTAGTTTTCAATGTGAGTCAATGCCCTTGAGATAAGCTATCCTTATCTCAACCAGCAAAAACCCTTGTTCCTTCCTTTTATTGCTTATACTCTCTCTACAACAAAATTAGAAATAAGGGCAAAATAGTTTCTGCTGGGTATTGAGGGGGGGAAGAGGGAGGGGGGGAGTGGGTGGTAAGGGAGGGGGTGGGGGCAGGGGGGAGAAATGAACCAAGCCTTGTATGCACATATGAATAATAAAAGAAAAATAAAAAAAAAAGAAAACGAATGGAAATGGGTACATAATGATTTTCTACTTCATGTCATATTCTACACATTTTATTATGTTCTATGAATTATCTCTTTTATGAATTCTCCTAACAGCATTATAAATTTTATGTCCATCTGATTGATTGAGGAACCCAAGATTTGGAAATGTTACTTAAAATCCTCAAGACCACAGATGTAGCAGAGGAGAAATCCCCACTCAGGTCTGGATGATTCTGACTGTGTAGAGTTACAATCCTGATATGAAAAGAGCAGAATTCACATGCTGCTTTGGGGACTTCTAGAAAGTGACATAATCCAAAGAGCCCATGTCAAGCAATTGTGGCACTAGCTCAGCACATGCATGAGTTTTCTCACATGGGTTCATTCTTTTTTCAAATTGTTTTTACATTTATTCATATTTGTATGCATTGTTTGGGCCATCTCTCCCCCCTGCCCTCCCCACCCCTATACCTCCCACTTCCTTCGCTTCTAGGCAGAACCTGTTCTGTCCTCTTGTTCTCCAATTTTGTTTAAGAGACAATAAGAAAGACAGCTTTTTTGCTAGTTTGAGATAAAGATAGCTATACAGAGAGATTCCTAGTATTGCTTCTATGCACATGTGTATTACAACCCACATTAGTTCATCTCTACCAGACTTCTTCACTATTTCCTGGTCACCTTTCCATAGTGGCCTCTGCCAGTTTAAGATTACTATATTCACTCCTCTATAGTGAGCACATCAACCACTTTCAAGTTTTAGATTTCCTTCCCTATTTCTCCCATGCGCGTTCTCCCCTTAGTGTGTGACCCGTGTCCAATAACATTACTGCATTTGTTTTAGGCTATAATCCACATATGAGGGAGAACGTGATTTTTGGCTTTCTGAGGCATGGCTTCATTCTTGACAAAAAGAAACAAGAAGTCTTGTTTGGAATAGAAAGTCAACCTAATGGACTGATTTGAAGTCCAGGAAGACAAATAGAAGACTTGGATAATCCTTTTGTTTTCTTTCTTCTAGTTTTTCACCCTAGTTCATGGGCAAAGGGTTGAGTTAACCTGCCCTGGAATTAACTTTTCAAATTTCCCATTAAGAAAATGTTGCTGTTTCCTGTCCTAGAGTTTTATCCTGTTAAAAATAATTTCCTTGCTAGGCACAGTGGCTCACAACTGCCATCCCAGGTACATGGGAGGCAAAGATAAGGAGAATAACAGTTCAAGGACAGTCCAGGCAAAAAAGTTAGTGAGACCCCATCTCAATCAACAAAAGCCAGGTGTGGTGGGGCATGCATGTCATCCCAGCTACATGGGGAGCATAAACAGGAGGATCTCAGTCCAGATTGGACTCATCTTAGATGAGTTTTAAAAAATAACTATCTTAAAATAGTTTAAAAAATAACTAAAGCCAAAATGACTGGGGTCCTGGCTCAGGTGGTAGAATGCCAGCCTAACAAGCACAAAACCCTGAGTTTAAACCCTAGTACTGCCAAATATAGAACTCTTTCCCTTCATGATTGAGACACACAGGAATTTTTATGTTTTGTGTTATTTTATTTTTTTGAGACAGGGTCTCTTTATGAGCCCAGCCTGGCCTCAAACTTGTGGTCTCCTAACTCCATCTCCCAAGTGCTGGGTTTACAGGCATCAATTACCATACCTGGCTGAGTTTTTATACTTTAATTTCCTGCTGAAAATGTAGTGTTTTGGTCTCTCTTTATCATAATTGGAAAAAGACTAAAACTGTGGAATAAAAGCAAAATAACTGGAAAAAACTGTAGATAGAATTGTAAGTCATCCAGGGTTGTCAGCCCTGTTTATGTAATGTTCTCTTCCCAGCCAAACCCTGAGAACCTTTGGAGAAGGGCTGTCTCATTCTCTCTGACTAGCCCTACCCATTAAGCTACTAAGACACAGGAAGGATCCATACATATTTGTTTGTCAAATAAAATTGACTTTATTTAAAATATTCTTTTTCTTTAAATGTCTTTATTCTGCTATATAATTCATCTATTATATAGCATAAATATTCATTTCAATGTTCAGAAAAAGAATAAGGAAACAGTCTGATCAGGACAAATGCTTTGAAAACCCATAGTTTTGCTAGGCGCCAGTGACTCATGCCTGTAATCCTAGCTACTTGGGAGGATGAGATCAGGAGAATCGTGGTTCAAGGCCAGCTAGGGCAGATAGTTCATGAGACCCCCCCCCATCTCCAAAATAACCAGAGCAAAATGGACTGGAGGTGTGGCTCAAGTAGTAGAGTGCCTGCTTTGCCAGCACAAAGCCCTGAGGTAAAACCCAGTTCGGTACTCCTATCCCCCAAAAAAAGAGAGAGAAAAAAAAAAATCCGTAGTTTACTTCTATGTAATTGAGCTTCCCTAACAGTCTTTTTTTAAAGGTAATGCTGAGCTATTTTATATTCCCCATTATAAACGCATTTAACCTTAGGAAAAAAGATAGTACATGAAACATAACAAAGACAGTACACGAAACATAACAGCTGTTCCTATTTATTGCTAATAACAGTCTTAAATTTTTTCATTTATCAATTGGTAGCAAACCAATTTCATAAACAGTGGAGTTTTTGTTTTAAAATTTAATCAAAGCAGATGATTAATAGAAATTAATTATTATTATTTAGGTCTATAATTAACATATGAGGGAGAATATGTAATTTTTGGCTTTCTAAGATAAGCATGACTAACTTCACTTAAGATGATGTTCTCCAGTTCCATTCATTTACCTGTGAATGACAAAATTTCATTCTTCTTTGTGGCTGAATAAAATTCCATTGTGTATAAATACCACATTTTCTTAATCCATTCATTGGTAGTGGGGCATCTTGACTGTTTCCATAACTTGGCAATTGTGAATAGTGCTGCAGTAAACATGGGTGTGCAGGTGCCCCACCAGCAGTGTGTGAGAGTTCCTTTTTCTCTGCATCCTTGCCAACATTTGCTGTTTGTGATCTTGATGCTAGCTATTCTAATAGCAGTGAGGTGGAATCTTAGTGTGGTTTTATTTGCATTTCCTTTATTGATAGAGATGGTGAGCATTTTTTCACGTGTTTTTTAGACATTTGGATTCTTCCTTTGAAAAAGATCCGTTTACTTCAGTTGCCTATTTCTTTACTGGGTCATTGATTTCTGGAAAGTTTTGTTTTTGAGGTCCCTGTATATTCTGGTTAGCAGTCCCTTGTCTGATGTATAGCTAGCAAAGATTTTCTCCCATTCTGTGGGTGGTCTCTTCAATTTAGAGATAATTTCTTTTGTTGGGCAGAAGATGTTGATTTCATATAGTCCCTTCTGTCAATCCTTTCTCTTAGTTGCTGAGCCACTTGAGTTCTACTGAGGAAGTCCTTGCCTATGCCTATTACTTTCAGTGTATACTTTGTTCTTTCCTGTACTAACTTGTAGGTTTCAGGTCTAATAATGTCCTTAATCCACTTTGAGTTGATACTTGTACAGAGTGATGGGCATAGATCTAGTTTTCAGTTTTCTACAGGCAGCCTCTTTCCCCAACAATATTTTTTAAAGAGGTATCTTTTCTCCATTGTATGTTTTTGGCAACTTTGTCGAAGATTAGGTGAGTACAGTTGTGTGCATTCATATCTGGGTCCTCTATTCTGTTCCACTGGTCTCCATGTCTGTTTTTGTGCCAGTACCATGCTGTTTTTATTGCTATGGCTCTGTAGTGTAGTTTGAAGTCAGGTATTGTTATATCTCCAGCGTTGCTCTTTTTTGCTCAGTATTGCCTTGAATATTCACAGACTTTTATGTTTCCAAATGAAATTTAAGGTAGATTTTTCTTTTGTTAATTATTCCATCTTTATTTATCTCAACTTTTTAAATTGTTAATTCATTTATTCATATATGCATACATTGCTTGGTCAATCTCTCCCTCCTGCCCCCTGCCCCCTCCCTTCTTCCCCACCTACTCCTCCCAGTTCCAGGCAGAACCAGTTCTGCCTTCTTCTCCAATTTTGTTGAAGGGAAGACATAAGTGATAATAAGAAAGACATAGCATTTTTGCTAGTTTGAGATAAAAATGGCTATACAAAGAGATTCCTAGCATTGCTTCCATGCACATGTATATTACAACCCAAATTGGTTCATCTCTACTAGACCTCTTCACTACTTCCTGGTCACCTTCCCATAGTGGCCTCTGTCAGTTTAAGATTACTTTATTCACTCCTCTATAGTGGGGGACACATTAAACACTTTCAAGTTTTGGTTTTCCTAACTTTCCCTATTCCTCCTACATGTGCTTTCTCCTTAGCATGTGACCCATGTCCAATAATATTACTGCATTGGTTTTAGGTCTGAAGTCCACATATGAGGGAGAACATACTATTTTTGGCCTTCTGAGTCTGACTAACTTCGCTTAAGATGATGCTTTCCAGTTCCATCCATTTATTTGATAATGACAAAATTTCATTCTGCTTTATGACTGATTAAAATTCCATTGTGTATAAATATCACATTTTCTTAATCGATTCATCAGTAGTGGGAATCTTGGCTGTTTTCATAGCTTGGCTATTGTGAATAGCGCTGCAATAAACATGGGTGTGCAGGTGCCTTTGGAATAACCTGTGTCACATTCCCTCAGGTATATACCTAGAAGTGGTATTACTGGATCTTATGGCAGATCTATGTATAATTTTTTAAGAAAACACTATGAAGATATTGTTTTCCAAAGTAGTTGCACTAGCTTGCATTCCCACCAGCAGTGTATGAGGGTTCCTTTTGCTCTGCATCCTCACCAACATTTGTTTGTGGTGTTCTTGATGATAGCCATTCTAATAGGGGTGAGGTGGAATTTTAGTGTAGTTTTGATTTGCATTTCCTTTATGGCCAGAGATGGAGAGCATTTTTTCATGTGTTTTTTTGCCATTTGGATTTATTCGTTTGAAAAAGTTCTGTTTAGTTCAGTTGCCCACTTCTTGATTGGTTCATTGATTTTGGGGGAGTTCTGATGTATAGCCAGTGAATATTTTCTTCTGCTCTGTGGATGGTCTCTTTAATTTATGGACCATTTCTTTTGTTGTGCAGAAGCTTTTTAATTTTATTTAGTCCCTTTTGTCCATCCTTTCTCTTAGTTGCTGGGCTGCTGGAGTTCTATTGAAGAATTCTTTGCCTATACCTATTGCTTCCAGAGTATTCCCTGCTCTTTCCTGTACTACTTTAGAGATTCAGGTCTGATATTAAGTTCATTGGTCCATTTTGAGTTCATACTAGTACAGGATGATAAACATGGATCTAGTTTCACTTTCCTGCATGCAGATAACCACTTTCTCCAGCAACATTTGTTGAAGAGATTGTCTTTTCTACCTCATATATTTTTGGCTCCTTTGTCAAAAATAAGGTGGCATAGCTGTGTGGATTCATATCCAGGTCCTCTCTTCTGTACCACTGGTCTTCATATCTGTTTTTGTGCCAGTATCATGCTGTTTTTATTGCTATGGCTCTATAATTTGGGTACTGTGATACCTCCAGCATTGCTCTTTTTGCTGAGTATTGCCTTGGCTATTTGAAGTTCCTTGTGTTTTCAAATGAACTTTAGGGAAGACTTTTCAATCTCTATGATGAATGTCATTGGGATTTTGATGGGAATTGCATTGAACATGTAGATTCTTTTGGTAGTATAGCCATTTTTACTATGTTGATTCTTCTAGTCCATGAGCACAGGAGATCTTTCCACCTTCTGTAGTCTTCCTCAATCTCTTTGTTCAGTGCTTTGTATTTCTCCTTGTAGAGGTCATTCACATCCTTTGTTAAGTTTACTCCTAGGTATTTGATTTCTTTTTTGAGGTTATTGTAAATGGAATTGTTTCCATATATTTTTTCTCAGTTTGTTCTTTGTTGGTGTATAGAAAAGCTAAAGATTCTTGTAAGTTCATTTTATATCTTGCCACCTTGCTGTATTTGTTTTTGGTGTCTAGGAGATTTGAAGAAGAGTTTTTTGAGTCTTTGAGGTATAGGATCATGTCATCTACAAATAGGGATACTTTGACAGTTTCTTTACCTATTTGCATCCCTTTTATTACTTCTTCTTGCTTTATTGTTCTGGGTGGGAATTCCAGGACTATGTTGAATAGGAGTGGGCATAGTGGGCACCCTTGTCTCATTCCTGATATAGGGGAAATGGTTTCAGTTTTCCTCCATTAAGTATGATGTTGGCTATAGGTTTGTCACATATACCCTTTATAATGTTGAGGTACATTCCTTCTGTTCCTAGTTTTCTTAGAGCTTTTATCATGAAGTGGCAATGGATCTTGTTGAAGGCTTATTCTGCATCTATTGAGATGATCAAGTGTTTTTTGTCTTTGCTTCTGTTAATGTGCAGTGTTATATTTATAGATTTGTTTATGTTGAACCATGCTTGCATCCCTGGGATGAAGCCCACTTGGTGTAAATGATCTTTCTGATATGTTGTTGGGTTCAGTTTGCCTTTATTTTATTGAGTATTTTTGCATTGATGTTCATTAAGGAGATTGGTCTATAGTTCTCCTTTTCAGAAGTATCTTTGTCTGGTTTTGGAATGAGTGCAATACTGGCTTCATAGAATGAGTTAGGCAGTGTTCCTTCCCTTTCTATTTTGTGGAAAAGCTTAAGGAGAGTTGATATTAGTTCTTCTTTAAAGGTGTGATAGAATTCAGCTGAGAATCCATCAGGTCCGGAACTTTTCTTTCTTGGGAGAACTCTTTATTGCTGCTTCAATTTCATTGTGTGTTATAGATCTATTCAGGTGATTAATATCCTCTTGGTTCAATTTTGGATGGTCATAAGTATCTAGAAATTTGTCCATTTCTTCAAGATTTTCAAATTTATTGGAATATATGTTCTCAAAGTAATCTTTGATGATTCCCTGGATTTCCGTTGTGTTTGTTGTTCTCTCCCTTTTTGCATTTCTGATTTTACTGATTTGGTTTTTTTCTCTCCTCATTTTAGTCAGATTTGCCAGGGGTTTGTCAGTCTTGCTTATGTTTTCAAAGAACCAACTTTTTGTTTCACTGATTCTTTGTATTTTGTTTTGTTTTGTTTTTATTTCATTAACTTTGGTCCTTATGTTTATTATTTCTCTCCTTTTGCTTATTTTGGGCTTTGCTTGTTCTTGTTTTTCTAGGAGTTTGAGATGTAGATTAAGTCATTTATTTTGATCTTTCTGTTCTTTTAGGACTTCTGACCTCTTAGGACTTCCTTTGCTGTGTCCAATAGGTTATGGTAGGTCGTGTTTTAATTTTCATCAACTTTCAGGAAAATTTTAATTTCCTCTTTTATTTCACCAATGACCCATTGATCATTGAGCAATGTGTTGTTCAGCTTCCAGTTGTTTGCATATTTTCTGCTGTTGCTTTCTTGTTGAGTTCTAGTTTTAATGCATTGTGATCAGATAGAATGCATGGGATTATTTCTATTTTCTTATATTTGCTGAGGCTTGCTTTGTGCCCTAAGGTATGATCAATTTTGGAGAAAGTTCCATGGGCTGCTGAAAAGAATGTATATTGTGCAGAAGTTGGATGAAATATTCTATAGCCATCAGCTAGGTCCATTTGATGTATGTTGTTATATAGTTCTAGAATTTCTTTATTGATTTTTTGTTTGGATGACCTATCTACTGACGCTAGTCAGGTATTAAAGTCTCCCATTACCACTGTGTGGAGTCTATATGTACTTTTAAGTCCTTTAGAGTATGTTTGATGAAATTGGGTGCACTGACATTGGGTGCATATAGGTTGATAATTATTATTTCCTTTTGGTGTATTTCCCGTTTTATTAGTATGAAGTGTCCTTCTTTATCTTGTTTGATCAATGTAAGTTTCAAGTATACTTTGACTTTTATAAGTATTGCTACTTCTGCTTGTTTTGGGAGGCCACTGGTTTGGTAAGTCTTCTTCCAGCCTTTCACCTTAAACCAGTGTTTGTTTCTGTCAATGAGATGGGTCTCCAGTAAACAACAGAGTGTTGGATCTTCCTTTCTAATCCAGTTTGGCAAATGGTGTCTTTTAATTGGGAAGTTGAGTCCGTTGACATTCAGTGTTAATATTGATAAGTATGTGGTGATTCCTGCCATTTAGTTGTTTTTGTTCTTTAAGGATTTGATTGCTTGCAGCTGAAAAAATGCTACTCTCTGATTACTTGTCTTTTCTTCTCCTGTGGTTTGATACTGCCAGTTCTCTTGTGGTTTTGTTTGCTTTCATCTTCTGTGTACAGAATTCCTTGGAGAATCTTTTGTAGTGGTGGCTGGTGGTCATATATTGTTTTATTGTCTGCTTATCGTGGAAGATTTCTATTGCTCTACCTGTTTTGAATGATAATTTTGCTGGGTAGAATATCCTAGGGTTGAAGTTATTCTTTTCAGTGCCCGGAATATCTCACTTTATGCCTTTTTGCTTTTAAGATTTCCACTGAGAAATCTGCTGTGATTTTGATTGGTTTACCTTTGTATGTTATTTTTTTTTTCTCTCTTACAGCCTTCAGTATCCTTTCTCTAGTCTCTGTGCTGTTATTTTAATGACAATATGCCATGGGGAAGTTCTAGTTTGGTCAAGTCTATTTGGTGTCCCAGAGGCTTCCTGAACCTGAATGGGCAAAACTTTCTTGAGATTTTGGAAATTTTCTGTTATTATTTTACTGAATATATTATGAATCCCTTTTGCTTGCACCTCTTCTCCTTCTTCACTACCCATGATTCTTATGTTTGGTCTTTTGATGGAGTCAGTGAGTTCTTGCCTATCCCTTTCACAGCTCTTGAGTTGTTTATCTAACAGTTCTTCAGTTTTTCTTTAATTTCTATTTTATCTTTGTATTCTGAGATTCTGTCTTCCACTTGGTCCAGTCTGCTGGAGTGGTCTTCCACTGTGTTTTGTGTTTCTGTTTGATTCTTTTTTTTGAGGTTTTCCATATCTTGGGTCACTTTCTCTTTAATATTTTTTATTTTCATCTTTGATTTATTTATCTCTCTACTTACACTGTTTGCTGTTTCACTTCAGTGTTTATTTAGGGCTCCTCTCAGTTCATTTTATGTTTATTTGTCTTCTCATGTTCTTTATGTTTGGTGTCTTGAAATTTCTTGAGTGCATCTTGTACATTTTGATTAACCATGTCTAGTATCTTTTACATGAAATTCTCAGTGATTACTTGCAAGATTTCTTCTTTGAGAGTGTTTTTGTGGGCATTGCTGGGCTCCTTAGCATTGTTTATCTTTATTTTGTTGGAGTGAGGAACTGGGTATCTTTTTTCTTCATTTCCCTCTGAATCCTGCATTAGATGGTTTTTTTGAGGAAAGTGGTTTCCATCCCTTCTTTTTCTTCCTATCTCTCCACTTGGTACTGTGCAGCTATGTTCTTGATAGGCTAGTTAGTGGTTTTAGTCACCTGTTTTCTTTCCCTTGATTTATTTTTGTGTTGTAGCTGTCTTGGTTGTTAGCTAGGTTGGTGTGCTATTTCTGGCCCCTGGTCTGGAGGTGTAATTTAGCAATAAGTAATTCACATGTTCAATACCTGACCAGTAGTTTATATATTTTATAGAAGACCCCTGGGTGGTAAAGCAGTAGGAGTTGGGGGGATGGTTAACATTTGTTAGGATAGCTATAGAAATTTGGGGAGTTGGATAGAGTGGCACTAAAAGGGGAGGTGAGAAGTGGGGTGGGTGAGTGGGGGAAGTGGGGCAGGGGCTGCTGGGCTTGTGGTATTTTTGTGCTTGTGTCAGGGATTGTGTGGGGTTGGGGTTGTGTAAAGTTGGTATAGTGATTTGTTCATCAGGTGGTGAATGTGTAGGAGGGAGTGGTATTCTGGTGACAGGTTGGGGGAGAATGGGAGAAGGTGTGGGAACAGGGAGAGAGTGGATGAAAAGGGGCAGAAAGAGTAGTTGGGAAGGAGAGTAGTGGATTTTAGCATGAGAAGAAGGGAGAGTGAAGGGGTTGAGAGTATGGATGAGAGGACAATGATGGTAAAGGTGATAGTAAAGAAAGAAAAAAGAAAGAAAATAGGAATAAAACTAAAAATAAAAAGCCCACAATAAAACAAACAAACAAACAAAACAGGAAAAAAAAAAAACAAGCACCAGGTTCAGGAATAATAGAATTTCAGTCTTAGCTTAAGTTCTGGAGTTACTCCTCTGGCATCCAGTCCTGGTATTTGCATATAAGCAAAAGCTCTGATGTGGTCTCACCAAGTGATTGGCTTGTGAGTAGTGTTTTGTTCTTCTGTCTACCAGCTCATTGAAGTTGTGAGGTGAACTAGGTTTGCCATATCATGCAGGGTGGTCAGAGCTATGGATTTCCCCAGTTATAGCTGTTTTGTCAGCTTCTCCCTCAGTGAGGTGGGGCAGTTCAGTTTTCAATGCTGCCCTCTGGTTCAGGAGATCAGCTCTGTGATCCACTACATGCCCTGCTTCAGGGAGTGGCTTATTGCCTAGCTGCTCTCAGTCTTCACTGCCTTTCCTGTGTTTGTTTAATAATAGTTGGGTGCTGAGATTAGGTCTTTGCCCTTCCCACTTTCTCCAATGCATTTTCAGCATTCCACCCTTCCGCTGTCCATGCTAGATTACAGTTTGCTGTTTGTTATTCAGATTTGTTGGGGGAGGGATCAGTCTGCCTAGGGACTGTGCTGATTTATGCTACAAGGGGTGGATAGTGGAGTTCTGCATGGTGCATGGTGCTCACCTGTTTGTTCTGTCAATTGATGTACAAGTAAGCTTGGATCCAGCTGCAGCAACAGCAGTGACAGCAGTGGCAAGAAATGGTGCCTTATTTTCTCAATGTAACGTGGTGTGGGGAGGCTTTCCATGGGCTAGGTGTTCAAGATGTCAAAAGTTTGTCCCTTGTCATGAAGTGTAAATTAGCTATAACAAATTCATAGGCTGCAATGCCAGAACAGTTGTTTACATATTATATAGAAAACCCCTTGGTGATAATATGTATAAACAGTGAGAGTTGAGGGGGTAATGGTAAGTTGTCTAGAGAGAGAGAAACTTGGGTAATTGGTAAAGGTGGTGCTAAAAGGGGAGGTGAAAGATGGGGAATAGGGCAGGTGGGGGAAGAGGTATGTGGGTTGCTGGGTTTTGTGGCCCGTGTGTGTGTTTGTATGTATGTCTGCTGTTTTAGTGATGGGTGCTTGTGTCAGGGATTGTAGGGGGCTGGGGGTGTGTACAATTCATACAGTAGGCTAGTCAGCAGGTGGTGAATATGTAGGAGGGAGGGGTAATGTGTTGACAGTTTGGGGATGGATAGGAATGGGAGGCAAAGACACAGGATGAGACTGGATGAGAAGGGGCAGAAAGAGTAGTTGGGTGGTGAGAATTATGGATTGTAACACAAGGAAAGGAGAGAAAGTGAAGGGGATAAGAATAGATATAAGAAAGTAGTGTTAGTGAGGTTAATAATCCAAAAACAACAAAACAAATCAGGTACAATGACAATAAAATGTTTAGTCTGTGAGGTAAAAATTCTGGACTTATTCCTTTGATGTCCAATCCTGGTATTGGCACTTGGTATTCTTGTCTGTGTGGCTAGGGTGCTGCACCTCTTGTTGGACAGCTTAGGGGAAAGATGGCTGGAGGTTTTTTTTTTTTTTTTTTTTTTCCTGCTTTCCTTGGTCTTATGGGCCATCTGTTACAAGCAGGAGCTCTGAAATGGTCTCAACAGATGACTGGATTGTGAACAGTATTTTTTCCTTCTGTCCACAGGGCAGGTTGTAATTGGGACCTGAGGTAACTTTGTACCAGTTTGTGCAAGGTGTTCTGATCTGTTGTTGTTTTTGACCTATCCCTGCAACTCTGTCTGGTCAGCTCCTCCCCCACCAAGGTGTGGCCTTTCAGTTTTGAGTACTGCCCTCAGTCCCACAAGACTAAGCTTAGTAGTCATCCATGCCTCTGCTTTGGTAGGTTGGCTTGTCACCCAACCCCTGCTCTCAGCCTTTGTTCCTTGTCCTGCTTTTTTCACAGAGAGTTGGGCTCCTTGCCACACCCCTGTTCTCCAATGCTGGTTCAGCATTCCACCCCCCCCCCCCGCCCATGTTGGTGATTATGTTTGTCAGTTTTGTTTGGAGGAGTTCTAATCTGCTCAGGGTCTGCACTGGGTTATGTTCCCAGGAGATGGGTAGGGAGTCATGTGTGGTGCATGTTGATCACCTGTTAGGTCTGCAGATTTTTGCAGGCAGCTTTGAAACCAACCAGTAGGGAGAAATTGTGTGCCACTTTTCTCAAGGCAGACACTTACTAGGACTGGGTTCAGTGCACCAGGGCATAGGTAGGCTTTCCATGGGAGCTTTTTTCCCCAGGGCAAACACATCTTATAGGTCGTGCCATGCTGAGATTTTCCTAGCTGTTAAGTGCAATTAAAAGCTGTTCTAATGTTCAGTCCTTGAATTTTATGTGCACCTAATGTGTTGGTGGCTATTATTTTAGCTAGAAAACAATCAGAATTGCCCAAGTGTATCTCCCATGTCTCAATGTGGTTTCTGGAGTCACAGAGCTCAGGAATTCTGGTTCCCTACCGTATCAACCATGTCGAATCAAAAAGTCTTAGTTTCAATGGACACAATGATGCTTTGCTTTATCCTACTTAAAAGAGGTATCACTTTTACAAAATTAAAAGATTTAAAGATAAACAATTTTTAATGACACATTTTCCCAAATAAATATTTGAAAATGTAAATAGAATTGAATAATGATTTTTAAAAGATAAGAGTTTCATCATTTTTGAAAGTCATATACTTCTTGTCATTGTAGTCTTTTTCTTGTTTAATTTTTTGAAAATTATGGTTTAGATTGCAGCTGCAGTCACAGCAGGCTAACTTTCTAAGGTTTGAGTCATTCCTTTAGGACATGTGCAGCTGCCTGTTCCCTAAACACAGTCTCAGCAAGAAATGGGCCATAACATTTTACTCATGCAAGACAGAATTATATAAACAATTTGCAATTTTGTGATAAATTTTACTATCACCTTGAACTTGGTAGATGGATCCTTCACTTTTCTATACAATGAACAAGTAATATAGAGTAGCTTGATTTATTTTTACTGTAAAAAAAAAGCATGCTTATTATTTAAAACTGAAAAAGAAGGAATCAAATACCATATCCCACCTTGCAGTATGTGTAACGACTTGGAGAACAGACTGTAGGTCTAATTGACTAATTGTATGTACTTGGGAATGACATTTGACTTGTCTGGGCTTCAGTTTCTTCGCTTGCAAAATAGAGATGATGTTATTAATAATTATACCATAGGTTATTGTGATGAAATGAGTATTCAAGTTAATCATCGGGTGCCTAGCAGTATTCAGCAGGCTTGACCATAATTTTAATGACTAAAAATTTTTTTAACACTGAGCTAAAAAGCACTTGGGTCAAAACATCTTGCTCTGATCATGTCTTAGAACTGATACAAGCTCCTGAGGGTGCAGCCCTCCACATCTGTGAGAAAACACAGTGCAGCTGAAAACTGGATGCTCGCTCCAAGGGAAATTAGACATCCATTCCCATAATGCATCTGCTGAGGACACTTATAACAGGGTCCTTATGTTGGCTGTCTCAGTGATAGATATGTCAGTCAAAGTCAGTGTCTCTAAAGGGAACACAGCCTTTTCCTCCCTTCATTGGTTGCTATCCTATTTCACACAGAATAGAATTCCCAGAAGACTCTGAGAGCAAGAAGGGAGCAGAACTATCAGAAGAGGCCTACATTTTGTTTGAGTGAACAGGAATTCAGAAAAGTCAGATTTGTAAACCGGGTGAGTGCATGCTCCTTGTCTCCCCATTTTGTTTAACACCTGACATCCTACCATCATGAAACATTTAAGAACACCTACTGTGTACCAGGAACTAAGCTGGGTTCTGAGACTTGAACTTTGATCTGTAGAAACACCAGCATCTCCATATCCAAACTCATCCTGTGTTTCAAGTTTTTCAAAGATTTGACTTCCAACTTACTTTCTACATAATAACCCAGTGTGAAACACTCATTCACCTTCAATTTTTTATTCTACAAATGTTATTGAGAGCTTACCATGTGCTGGGTATGACATAGGCACTGCAGATATAAGAGCAATCAAAACAAAGCCCTGTTTTCATGGTTTTTAAGACCAGTGTGAAATTCAGATTACAAATGAATAGCATGATGTCAGTTAGTAATCTTTCTAGCAAAGAAAGAATAAGATAGGAGAAAAGGGAGAAATTTACATGAATATATATGCTATTTTGGGTAGGTAGTCCATGAATGTGTTCTTGAATGAGAAACACATTTGTATACAGTCTTGAATAACTGAGGGAGAGAGCTGTGTGACCACTGAGGGGAAGAGTATGCTAGGCAGAGAATAGAGTAAGTGAAAAAGTTTTGAAGAGGAGACACGTATGAGTTTTTAATTCTTTTTTTGAATAGCAAGTGAATCAAAGTGGGTCCAATGGAATAAACTAGGGGAGAGTGTGGTGGGAAATGTAATTTGAAGAGAGATATCCAGGGTTCAGATTATACAAAGACATAGAGCATTATAAATTAAGACTTTAAGTCCCCTATCAAGTATGATGGAAAGTTGGTGGTGGTGGTGGGTCACCATGTTGAGAATAGAAGGTAACAGGTAAGACTGGATGTTGTGGGATGTTGTGGGATGTTAGGGGTGCACACCTAGAATCCCAGCTTTTTGGGAGGCTGGGATGGAAAGGTTGTAGTTTGAGGCCCAGCTGGTCAAAAAGAACAGTCCAGACATGGTGGCACATTCCTTAATCCCAAGAACGTGGTAGACAGAGATTGGAGGATTAAGGTCTGAGGTCAGCCCCTGGCAAAGCATGATTCTCTACCTAAAAAATAAGTAAAAGCAAAAGGGATTAGAAGCATGCCTCAGTGGTAGAGCACTTGGCTGAGCAAGCACAACGCCCTGAGTTCAAATCCCGGACTACCAAAAAAAAAACAAAGAAGGTAATAGGTAAGTGTTAAGGCAGGAGGCCCCCTATTGGTTACCACCACTGTCCAGCTCTGGATGGACATCTTATAGAGGTGTATATTCTGCATGATAACATTCCTGTCTCTCCTTAGCTCTGCTCCTCTTCTGGCATTACACCACCCTTCAGTTGTTCAGTCTTTTGTGATCCAGTCATGGTGTTGACTGTTTTCATTCACTTCCAGCATGTTTTATACTTGGAAAAATATTACAGGTGAATTCTCTTCACACGTTCCTGGGTTCTGCCAGTCAAATCTGTCATTATAAGAGTGATTTTATATTTTTTCTCATTTTGAATAGGTTACTAGGATTTTTAATTATAAAAAATTGATAAGAAACATTATCACTTGACTTTAAATGAACTTGGTTCTAAAGCATGCAAGCTTAACCAGACATGTCGTGTTCTTTTTTCTACATTTATGACTCCTAAACTATTTTTTACTTACTTCTTATGATTCTTACTATTGTAACTTTCTCTTGCTGTCCTGGGGTTTGAACTCAGGGCCTCGCACTTGCTAGACAAGCGCTCGACCATTGTGCCATACCATTACACTCAGCATTTTTTTCTGTTGATTTGAGGTCTCATGAACTTTTTTGACTGAGCTGGACTGGAAGTGCAATTCTCCTGATCTCAACCTCCTGAGTAGCCAGGATTACAGGCATGAACCACTGTTCTTGACCTGTAATATTTTCCTTATTTGGAGATTTCTCATGCCAAAATTCTATATAGAGTACAGAAGGAAGTCCAGAAGAATGTCTGTGGGTTACCAGTAAATATGCCCCAAATCTATGCCATGAAATTCACTTATTTTCCTCTTACAACCTCATTTCTACAAATGACAATTAGAAGAGATGCATGATAACTATCTGTAGTGTACTGTGGTGGGGAGTTTCCCTTCTTGCTTATTTCTGGGGATCCTACTTCTCTTCTTCTTTTTCTTTCTTTTTTCTCTTTTTTGGTGCTGTGGATCAAACTCAGGGCTCTGTATATGCTAGGAAAATGCTTTACCACTGAGCTATGCTCCAGCCTTTAGGGATCCTACTTATTATCCCACAAGGTGTAAAGAGAAGTTTGTCTTTTTCACTGTTGGAATGTACTACTCACCACTCTGCCTAAACCACTCAATCAGTAAGAAATGCTGGGACTCCCGGAAGGAACAGACTCAGATGTTCTGAGTAAAAAGAGCAAGGGGATATCTGACATTACTTTAAGTTTAGTACTGAGTGGTGCTAGTGGACTGTAATTGACAAATTGGTGTTTTTGACTCTTAAACTTTCTGTTATTCTCCTCCAAATCTACTTGTTTTCACTGTTCATCTTTGTCTATCTCCTTTCCATCTCCCTTCCAGGGGGGATGAGGGGATAAGTTTTGTTTATCATCCTATCTAATCTGTTTATTCTTAAGAACTGGAGAGGAAATTCTAAAAAGAATGAAAAATAGGATATATAGATAGAAGGGTCCCAGGGATGCCTGCTAAAACATAACATTACTCATTACAATGGTTTCTGCATAATGCAGTTATATAATTTAGCATCTAATTTTTTATGTGTCAGAGTTGGCACATGAACTAATGAAGATTAATAAGTTGGTCCTACAAATAATGGGCAGTGTCTAAATGACTGTGGAGTAGGATAGGTTCTCAATGAATATTCAAATTGGATGCAGTTTCAATAATAATCTATCTCATTCAATGAATGACACATCTTGAGAAAGGCAACTTGTAAATCCAGTTCACAATTAGGACAGCTATGAGTAGATAGAAAGGTCCTAAAGAACTCCTTAAACTCAGTAAAATGGTCATGTTACTCAAATTTCCAACAGTAAAGTGTACCATAATAGTTATAACAGCCTTGAATTCCAACATACCTGGACAGAAACCTGCTATTATCAGTGATCAGTTTGAATGAGGCATAATTTTTCAATTTTCTCACCTATAAAATGGTCATAATGATTGATTCTCCTCTTAGACCTTGACAAGAAGATTCTTTCCTTAGTCTTTGCACAGGCCCTTTTCACACTATGTCTCTGTGCATGATTCAGAAAGTTAGCAGGATCAACAACCCAGAAGTTATAGCACCCCCTTCCCTGTCCTAGAAACCTGCTCTGCGTATCAAAACCCAGCATTTCATATTCCTGGGGTTCACAGGTTGCTTTTAGAATCTGCAGGAGGCAGCCAAGGTGGGCATGAGAAGCAGGAGAGGCACGAGAGGCACAATTGGGGTTTATATGTTTAACAGACATGAGCATCCACAAATATACTCTTCAGATACCTTGTTCCATGTAGGTAGAGCCCAAGGAAAGATGAGAAGGGGGTTGCAACTGGATGTGAAAAGTTTTTTTAGGGCAGCCACCTTCCTGTGCAAATCCCCAAAGAACCAAAGAATTTGAAATTTGAACATGGAATTCCATGTAGTTATGAAATATATTATTCAAGATAGGAATTTGAAATGTATTTTATTTAGTGATTGTTAACTTGGTTTTCAAAGATTAAAAATTTTGAGATAATTGTAGATTCACACACAAATGTAAGAAATAATAGAGAGATCTCTTGTATATTTTGCAAACTACAGCACAATATCACAACCAGGATACAGACATTTATACATCCTGAAGCTCTTATTTTGATTTTCCCAGTTTTACTTGTATTCATTGTGTGTGTGTGTGTGTGTGTAGTAAGTTCTACCAATTTTATAACCCGATGAGTAGGGGCCACCCTTGTTATGCATAGGCATATGGTTCCAAGGAGACCAACATTGAGGAAAAACTGGAAATGCTTAGGATGCATAGAGTTTGGTACTCTAAAATTACTCAAATTTCCCTATACTGTACATACAGTAGGTCTGAGCACCCATAACTTGAAACCATATAGGGCAGGCTAGATTACTGTCACAAAATTGTTGCTGTACAATTAACACTGCTCACCCAAACTAAGTCTTATTTCATGCTCTTTACCTTGAATACTGAGGATGCTTGATTAATTTTTTCCATAACACCATCCATCTTCCACAAAAGACATGCTGTCTTTCAACAAATGTAAAATTTTTACTTTATCACTTAAATTAAACACATTAACTTCTTTTTAACCTTGCTTCTGGGAAAATGTTTGGTTTTGGGAGGCATATTTTCACAAAATTAAGGGAAGGAAAATACTCAGTACATCACACAATGATTTAGACACAACAGATGATAATATCAGAACTGAGAGTACTTCTCTGAATCAGCTGCACTGCATAATGTGTACATGGGAATTTAAAATTTTTGTTTTGGAAATTTCTTTTGATTAAAAATTTATGATTACTTTTAACCATGTTTGGTCAAGTAGTATGTCAGAATGGAAGACATGTCTGAAGGAGAAAACGCTTCCTGAAACAGAATCCTAGTATGAACCCATAGATTATACTGAGAGAAGTTTCTCCCTCTTGCTTTTAGAGATGAGGATTGTGGGAAGGTTATACTTCAAATTCCTGCCTCTAACTTCTTGGACAGGCCTCTCTGTACCTTTATTGCTTAATATTCTACATTTACTTGTTGTTTGCTCAACTCTTTTGTTTTTTATTGCTCAATATTCCATATCCTAATACAGGGAAACTAACTCTGAGATAATTCTCATATTTTAGCTAAGACCTGGGCTTCCCAGGGGCTCTGCTTTTCAGAGTTCATAGAGGCCAGAGGACCATCCTGCTAATCTTCTCAGGAATCTATATAAATGTTACATTCTAATTTAGGTATAGATTTTTGTGGAACAACTACACAAACTCATGTTTTACTGAGGCAGTTAACAAGGCAGAAATTAATTCTATTACTTGCTAATAGTGGGAATTATTATCAAAGGATATGAAGAAATAACACCACGGGAGGAGGGGCTTAATGGTGAGGCATTCCTAGGACATAACCAATGACAAGAATTGTAGTTAGGATATACTTTAGTTAGGATCCAGGTGTGGAAGGTCTCATACCTGCACTCCCTTGTACCTTGCCCCTAGTGTCTGTGGTCCATCCTGATGTCTGTGGTGCAGGCATCACTGGACCCCTTCACTGTTGGCAGGGGTTTCTGTTCTTCCTTCCCTTCACCAAATGCAGCCTGCTAACTGTGTGACAGGCTGGCACATTCTGCAGGCTCTTCTCTCCAGCCTTTTGGCTTCTACATTTCTGCATTTTCAGCAGTCGGTTGACTCTTTTTTTTTTTTTTATTTATATGTGCATACAAGGCTTGGGTCATTTCTCCCCCCTGCCCCCACCCCCTCCCTTACCACCCACTCTGCCCCCTCCCTCTCCCCCCCACCCCCTCAATACCCAGCAGAAACTATTTTGCCCTTATTTCTAATTTTGTTGAAGAGAGAGTATAAGCAATAATAGGAAGGAACAAGGGTTTTTGCTGGTTGAGATAAGGATAGCTATACAGGGCATTGACTCACATTGATTTTCTGTGCGTGGGTGTTACCTTCTAGCTTAATTCTTTTTGATCTAACCTTTTCTCTAGTTCCTGGTCCCCTTTTCCTATTGGCCTCAGTTGCTTTTAAGGTACCTGCTTTAGTTTCTCTGCGTTAAGGGCAACAAATGCTAGCTAATTTTTTTAGGTTGACTCTTAGCAGGAGCCAAGATGTAATCTGGGAATGAAGCCAGCTCTCAGGACAGCCAAAAGGCAAAGGTTGACTATGAAAATAAATCCAGTGAGGTTTAGAGGCTCTGGGATGTTTACCAGTGCTTTGGAATCAAGCTGTTTGTTTACTTTAGGATTCTTATTTTGGAGATGTGCATTTTAAAATATGTTTTTGTGTTTGATAAATGACTGAACCCCAAATTTAATGCAACAATTTACTGCAAATGTGTCATGAGTAGCTGCTAAGCATCATTTTGGATAGCAAAATTATGTCAGGGGGAAGGGGAGTAAGCACAGTGATCAAAGCATATTTAAGGGCAGCTTAACTTATTTCAAGCTCTTATGAGTGCTTTCATTTTTAAAATACAAGACTATTATTATTAAACACTTCTTTATCATAGAGAAAGTCTGCTAATATTTTATTTCTTTTATTTTCACATATTTTATTTTTGTATATTTACAAAAATTATATTTATAAGAATTTAAAAGTAACCTATGATAATTATAGAAAACATGAAAAAATCAAAACTAGAAAAAAAATAAAATCATCCATGTTTCCACTACTCACAAAATACTACTGAAATTTTTGGGTATATCCTTCTAAACTCTGTATGTATGCATACTATTTGCTAAAACATGTGCAATATAAACTTTTATAAAACAGCGATCACGGTGGATTTCATTACCTGTTTTTTTCTACCTAGTGATACAACTTGAACATTTTTATGAAACCTGACTTTTAATGACTAAATGATATTCCATTACAGAGGTCTGAAGCAATTGTCTTAACAGCTTTCTTATTTTGGATATATAAGTGGTTCTAATTTATCTTTGTGGAATAGGAAATGACAGGAATTCAGCACTTTTACAGTCAGTGTCAGATGGCCTAGCTAAAAATGACTCCTCATCCTGTCTGTTGCTTCTAGCTCCTGCTGTCTCTGGAAACCTGCTGAATCAACCTTCTTCCTCTTTTTCGGTTAAGGACATGGATCTTATTATGAGATAGCATTGCTTAGAAGCAAAGAGAGCAACAAGACCCAGCAGACCTGGGTTCAAATCTAAGGACTGCTGTTTTCCAGCTCTCAAAGATTCACTTATCTCATATTCAAAATTGACTTATCGTGAGGATTACGTGAGACAGTTTATTTAAGTGTATGTGCTATTTGCCTGATCTTAGCATTTTCAATTACTGGTCTTTTTCAGATATATTTATTGAGCATTTTATTGTGACAGACATTGAGTTAGGCATTGAACAAAGATGGAGAAACAACACAGCCTGTCCTTCTGGCTTCTCCAATCTAGCATTACAGAAACTCAACAAATAGTCATGTTTTTAAAAATTCAAAATTGTAGCTATGACAAGCACCGAGGAAAGAGACCTGGTTCAGTGAGACCTATAGGTGACTCCATGTAGCTGCATTCTTGCACTCTCTTGCACTCTCTTGAGAACATGTGTCTTTGCTTTATGGTTCCAGGCAAGCAGAGGGATGCAGGAAGATAGTTATCTATTGGAAGACACACCACTTGCTCTAAGATCATTTTTGTCTTCTCTCCCAAATGAACAGAAACTTTATGATAAAATGCTGCCGAGGAGGACTAGCAAAGAATGTTTCTTGCCCTCTATGCATGACTTTTGATCATCTCTCTGTTTTATAGCATCTGATCTCTCTTTGCCTTTTGTGGGTTTCTTGAGGGTAGACCATTGAAATGTGCCTCTTTGCCCAAGTCTATGTCACCTCTCACCTTTGTTGCTCTGTCATCCTTGCATTGCCAGACTTAGCAGAATATGCAGTACACAATGGTTCTTACAACTTGCAAAACTGGCCAGCCTGAGGGCTAATTTAATATTTCAGGTCAGGGCAGACAAACACCTGCCCAGTAAGATGTAGAGAGGAGGAAAGACTTCTGCTTTCTGAATGTATCAGAGACATAAAAGCTGAAAAGGAAATATAAGGAGTAGCTGCTAAAAATACTTTTCGTGAGGCAAATATAAATATTTTCAATTGCGTCTGAACTGGGGGGAGGACACTCCAGGTACAGGAGACACGAGGTACATGGGTAAGACAGGATGAATGGCATTACCTGTAAAAGAAAGTGTCACGATATACAGATGTGCCAGGAGTGGCAAGAGGCTGGGGAAGGACTGTTATGTGAGTGAGCAGATGACATTGAAGAGGTACTCAGAGTTCAGTTGTAAAATGCTTTCCTTCAGTAATATTAGATTTTTAATGTTAGGAGCAAGTATAAAAATATACAGTTTGTAAAGGAGCACAGGGCTTTAAAAATAAAAAATTTAAATCCTGCTAATGTTAAATAGAGGAAGAATGGCAAGCAGAACAGATCCTCCCAGCTACCCTTAGTATGCTTTAGGAACTGGAACTTCATGTCTCTGAGGGAGGAAAACCTGTGTGAGCTGGTAGCCTTGTTCCTGACCTTGCAATCACAAATGTAATATCTTCACACCAGAAAAACATACCATCTTACTATTTAAAAATCTGATTAGTTCTCATACTTTTATTTTAAAATACATGTTAACAATATGGTTTTGTACCATTTCTCCATGAATAAATTTCCTCATTATTAAACAGTTCTTCATACCCAGATTAAAATTTTTATTTGAATAAGTTATCAAGTTTATGCAAGAATGAAATCTTGCATAATTAGGTGCCTAATAAGCCTGTTTCCATTTGGTAACTTATGGACGACACGTGCACTTTATGTGGACTTGCTCTTGTGTGCAGAGCAGTGGTTCCCGTCTCACTTCATTACCACTCATCCTCATGCTAGATGCACTCTTAGGGCCGTGCATGGCCAAGCTGTGAGACTGTCAGCATCTGATTCGGGTCCGTTCCCTGAGGATTCAGGATTCCATGTCTCATCCGGAACAGATTTCACAACCTGTGGACTCTCATATTAAACCACACATTTGATTTGATGTCATGCCTGGGAAAAATAGATTATGTGAATTGTGTGTGCCAAGTCTATGTAGTAAAACTGAACTTTAAAATGGACCAGTTAAGCCAGTTAAATAAACAAAGAGGCTCCATTCTACCTTAATCAGTGTAATAAAAAAGTCCCTTCTATTTTATTCCTGTAAGGACAGTAAATTGCCAAACTGCTTTTTATTGTGTTTCTGCTTTCTTTACCTTTTTATGTCTATAATTTCCCAGCTCATTTGGAATAACCATTCTATTTTATAGAACAAGGTGTTACTTTATTCAAAAATCACAGATAAAAACCTAATTATATCTTTAAATTGAATTTGTTGCAAGTATTTCTTTTTAAAATATTATTGTCTATTTGCAAAACAAAATGTAACATACTTGTGTACATGTAACAGTTACTTTATGAGCAATTAAAATTAATCTAGAAGGGGAAAAATAAATACTGAATAAAATCTATTACAGCAGTCAGAGCATGTTGAAGCCAAATCACAGCTTGCTTTCTTTAGTCTTTTCTTCTTTCCTTCCTACCTCTTTCTCTCAGTGCCTGGGGATTAAACCCAGGGCTTTGGACTCACCAGGCATGCAGTCTACATTTGAGCTGCACCCCAAACCCCAAATCACAGTTTTCTAATGTTGGGCATACATCACCTTCCACAGGAGCACAGTCCAACTGAAAAGTAGCAAGATTTTTTTTTTCTCTATTTACTAAATACGCCTGTCTGCTGCTGGAACACATCCAAGACATGGTCATTTGCCATTTCCTGCTCTGCAAGTGTGTCTGTTTTATTGATTGGCTGATCACTAAATAAGGAACTGATCTGCCGTTATTGAAAAGCCCTGTACCTCACAATATGCTCTTATTCGTTCACTAAGTGGGGTAAACCTTTAAAGCTGCACTACAGCACTTGCCCTGCCACTTCAAATTGACTTGATTCCTCTTCCCAAGCTTGCCTCTGTCCATGGGCTTTCTGTTGGTCGAGGTGAGTGCTGAAGTAGTTTAGTTGCTGTTTTACATAAAAGGTGGTGGGCAACATCAAATTAGCACCAGATTGACTCCACAAGGAGACAGCAGGAGAGAAAGGTAACAATCTTAGTGTTTTACTTTTGCAATTACATATTTGATATAACTGGATTGATTTTTGTGTAAAGGGTGAGGTAGGGATCAAATTTTGCTTTATAAAAATGTGGTATTTCTCCGTAGCACCATTGACTCAATCTCCCATCATATCCCCCCAGATTTGCAATACCACCGTTGCTAAACATCATGTTTATTTATATTTGTGGCTTAGATTCTAAGCTCTGTACTGTGTTGTATTGGTCTATTTTTGAAAAATGGATGCATTTAAAACCAATGCTTCCCTACCAACTATCTGAACTATTTTAGTTTAATAAATCCGGCTCTTTCTGTTGGATATTTCCTTATTTAATCATCAATAATTTTTTTAATTTTTAAAATCTTTTTTCTTTTCTTTCTTTTTTTTTTTTGTGGTATGGGGGTTTGAATTCAGGTCCCACATTTGTTAGGTAGGTGCTCTACACTTGAGCAGGTCCCAGCCATTTTGTTGCTACAGTTATTTTTCAGGATTTTTCAGGATCTTGTGGGGATTTTTGCCCAGGACCAGCCTTGGACTACGATCCTCCTACCTATGTCTCCAATGTAGTTGGGATTACAGTTTTGACCTTCCATGCCTGGTTTGTTGGTTGAATGAAGTCTCATTTGCTTAAGCTGGCCTCAAACCACAACCCTCTTGATCTCTACCTGACAAGAAGTTGGGATTACAGACGTGAGCTACCATACCTGGCTTCTCACTGAGTTATTGTGAGAATCAAATAAGTGAGTATATATGAAAGCATTAAATACAATCAGCATCAAATTTATAGATCCATTTAGGATAGACTGATATCTTTATTATCTTCCTATATGGAATTTAATATATCCATTATTTATGTCATTTTTAAATTCCCATAATTTTCTCTATAAAATACCACATTTTATTTCATTCATTCCTTTATTGTTTTCTTAGAAAGTGTTTTCAAATTAACAAATTTGCTGGAATATTTGACACATTGATTTTTAAGCAAAAATGTTTTTTTCTATGTTCCCAATAGGACTTTATTATTTTTTTTGAGTGTTAAGTTCCTTGTTTTTGTTTTAAATTTTATTTTATTGTTTTTGCATTTACTTACATGTGTATACATTATTTATGTCCCAGCTCCAACTAGCAGAACCTGTTTGGCCCTCTTGTTCTCCAATTTTATTGAAGAAAAAAGTATAAAAGATAATAAGAAAAATGTGGACATTTTTGCTAGTTTGAGGCGAAGATAGCTATACAGAGAGATTCCTGGCATTGCTTCCATGCACTTGTGTATTACAACCCACATTGGTTCATCTCTATCAGACCTCTTCACTACTTCCTAGTCCCCTTCCCATAGTGGTCTCTGCCAATTTAAGATTACTGTATTTGCTCCTCTACAGTGAGCGCATCAACGACATTCAAGTTTTTGGTTTCCTTCCCTTCCCCTATCTTCCCATGCCTGGCCCATGTCCAATAATATTAGTGCATTTGTTTTAGGTCTATAATCTGTATATGAGGGAGTACATGAGATTTTTGGCCTTCTGAATCTGATTAACTTCACTTAAGATGATGTTCTCGTTCCATCCATTTTCCTGCGAATGACAAAATTTCATTTTTCTTTGTGCCTGAATAAAATTCCTTTTAGCAGGGCACAGGTGGCTCACCCCTGTGATCCTAGCTACTCAGGAGACAGAGATCAGGAGGATTGAGGTTTGAAGCCAGCAGGGGCAAATAGTTTCAAGAGATCATACCTCAAAAAAACCCTTCACAAAAAAAGGCTGGTGGAGTGGTATAGGCCCTGAGCTTAAGCCCCTTTGCAAAAATGTTTTTTATCATTAATTTTGGTGTTTACTTGAAGTATTTATTAATTGTTTTTATTAGGGTAAATTTCCTTTCAGACTTTTACTATGAATAGATGTTCAATTTTTGAATCCTTTAATTTGAGGTGGTTATATGGTTTCCTTCCTCAAACTTAATGTGGAAATTACATCACTCAATATGCTTATATTAAATATTCTTATATCTCTTTTATACATTTAACATGATATATTAACTAGGTTTTAGTATATTTTAATTTGGTTAGCAACCTTGTTTTCAAATATATGTGCTATTTTGAGGGTTTTTTTCTCCTTGTATTTTATCGTTTTTACATTTACTTACATGTGTATACATCATTTGGGACATTCCCCCACCCCCCCACTTCTGGGCAGAACCTGTTCCACCATCTTGTTCTCCAATTTGGTTGACAAGAAAACATAACAGAAAATAAGAAAGACATAGTGTTTTTGCTAGTTTGAGATAAATATAGCTATACAGAGAAATTCCTAGCGTTGCTCCCATGCACTTGTGTATTACAACTCACAATGGTTCATTTCTACCAACCTGAGAGATTACTTGCAATTTTCTCATGCTCCTACTGTGATTTCTTTTCTGGTTTTTGGTCAAGGTTTTACTGTCCTTATAAAACAATTAGTAGAAATTTGCCTGTTTTCTATTCTCTGGAAGAGCTTATTAAAACATTTGCACACTTAATATAAATAAGTAATTCTTAAAATCTTAGTAATTTGAGATGGGATTAGAATTCTACTTATTCAATTTCTGAGTTGAGGTATATTCAGGTATTTAATTATTAGGTCATGCTTGGTAAATAATTTTATAGAAAATTTAAAGTCGTTCCATAGAAAAATGTAAATTTGTATATGTGTTCATGGGAATTTAAAACTTTTGTGTTTGAACTTTCTTTTGATTTTTTTTAAAATTTATTTTTCGACTACACTTGGCCAAAACCTAATGTAATAAATCCACAAATAATATGGGCTCACAGTCCACTCTGATGTGAATACAATGATGAAATCACCTCATGATGCATTTGTCAGAACAAATGATATCCCTATCATTAAATGAAGTATGACCCCATTTTTGTTTTTTCAAGGTTGCTAATCAAGTTTTGATATATATATATGTCAATCAATGTCTAATATTAATCAGTATCTTCATATGAAGAATCTAGTACAGTAAACTTTAATTACTAGCCTCTTATCTGGCAAGTATTATATTTCTGTTTTACTGCTCCCTCCCCTCACCCCAAACTAAAATTAGTGTCTTTAGGTTTCTGAAACTGCATTTCCAGTAATTTGTTACTTGCAACCAAATGAACTTTAATAAGATAAAAAAGCATCTTCTCTAATTTCATTATTAGATATCTCTGCTAAGTTCCCAACTTTTTCAACACTGTATAAGATTTAACAATTGCAAATATAATTTACTATTAACCATGATGAACTGTTTACCACAATGAAATTTTACTCATGGGAAGAAGAATCTATATTCAATATTTTAGCTATGAAGAATTAGCTTGAGGATTGCAGTTACATGCCTGAGAAACTTGCTTTTTATTCTAAATTTCTCCTAATTATCTCTTACTAGAATTCCACATCTATCAAAAAGAGATAATGGTTTAAACTAAGTAATTTATTGAGGACATCAACCACATTCAAGTTGTGGGTTTCCTTCCCTTTCCCTATTTCTTCCGTGCACATGCTCCCCTTAGTGTGTGACCCCTGCCCAATAATATTATTGCATTTGTTTTGGTTCTATACTCTGCATATGAGGGAGAACATGCAATTTCTGGTCTTCTGAGTCTGGCTAACTTCACTTAAAATGATGTTCTCCAGTTCCATGCATTTACTTGCAAATGACAAAATTTCATTCTTTGTGGCTGAGTAAAATTCCATCATATATATATATATATACCACATTTTCTTAATCCATTCATCAGTGGTGGGGTATCTTGTCTGTTTCCATAGCTTGACTATTGTGAATAGTGCTGCAATAAACATGGGTGTGCAGGTGCCTTTGTAATAACCTGAGTCATATTCCTTCAGGTATATCCCTAGGAGTGGTATTGCTGGATCATATGGCAGATCTATATTTAGATTTTTAAGTAGACTCCATATTGTTGTCCATAGTGATTGTACTAGCAACCTTAAACTGGCAGAGGCCACTATGGGAAGGGGACCAGGAAATAGTGAAGAGGTCTGGTACAGATGAACCAATATGGGTTGTAATATTCATGTATATGGAAGCAACGCTAGGAATCTCTCTATATAGCTATCTTTATCTCAAACTTTCTTTATCTCAAAAATGTGTAAGTAAATGTAAAAACAATGAAATAAAAGAAGAAAAAATAATATCAAGCAGGAAATAGTTACCATCCTTTGCCTTGATGTTTAGGTTTTATGGCACTTGTATGATTTTTAAAACTGTCATTATGGGTCCCATTTTGTCTATGAACAAAGGCACAGAGAAAGTGCCTTTCATCCCAAGTGTGGGATGGGAGTACAAAGAGGATCAGATAAGAATAAGTATGATTCCATGATTGCTAATCAGTGCAGAGCAGAGGTATGAGACAAGCTCAGGTGGACAGAATCCAGGATCTCAGTAGGCTGAGTGTAAGCACCAGATTCAGAAGGTTAGTCTAGCTTAGAGCTTAGTGAGTAAGTCCAGGTGCTCCAGTGTTGTAAAAACAAGGCACAGAGGAAACAGTGATGGTTTGCTTTCATTTGCCTGTTTGACCACAGAGTGTGTGCCAGAGAATTCATATACATTATCTGTAGTATTCTTAAGAATCTTGAAAAATTGGTTCCTATTTTATATTAGAAATGAGATCAAAAGGTGTTAAAAGACTTGGCCATTTTACAACCATCAGCCAATGCAGCTAGTATTTAAATACTTATTTATTTGACTCTAGACACTGCATTTTTCCCACAGGCTGTCATCTCTCAATAAAGTGAACTCCTATTCTTTCCAGTTGGGTCTTGGGAGGTATACTATTGTATAGGTGATACTGAAAAGTGCATATTTCCCCTTCTTATAAATATATGTTAGTGCATAGTCTTACTATGCACTCTTATTTCTCATTTTCTTTTTAAAGACATAATACTTATTAAGCACAATAGGTAATTAACAGATGTGAAAGGAGTTCAGTATACAGATAAGGCATATTAGCTGAGAACCAATATATAAATTATTAGGTATATTGGGCAAATAAAGAAAACAATGGCACATGTGGTACTTGGATACTACCCAGGAAGTGGCGTAGGAATAGAAATTTTGTGATTTTTGGTTGGAGAAAAATGTTTTCTTGACATAGGCCTGTGGTTTATTTATTGAAAATGGACTGGAAAGTTGTTAGGAGTCTTATCTGGATTTGCACTACTTGCCACAGACAGGAAGAAAGATTATCACTGCAGCTGATTAATTTTCAGGCCAAAATTTGCATCTCTTCTCTACCAGGTTACTGTTGCCATGGTGATAATATGACATCAGGTTTTGGACTGAGGGTTACTGCTTCCTATCTGTAGACTTTACTATGAGCTAGATAGGAAGGCTGTCTGGACCATTTGTGGAAGACCTTTATATGTTAAAGCCAGAGTAAGGGTAGAGGATTGTTGGTTAAGATATTGACTCCATGTTAATACCTCTTTCTATTTTGATGTCCATTCTAATATTCTGAACCTGAGTAAGAACTTGATTATATATTTGCATTTGCATAAATTCAAGCTTTCAGTTAAAGTGCTTTACTTTGACACTGAAAAAATGTAGTGTCTGTCTTTCCCATTGAGCAGAAGAATAGGAAGTATTGCACAGTGTGGAGGATTTTAGCCTTACAGTCAAAAATAGAAATTAATATCCAATAACATTTTTTACTATGTGACTTTGAATTCAATTCCTCTCAATTTTGTTTTACTTGTTCACAAAGTTTAAATGACCTTTTTTGTAGAGAAGATAGAAAATAACTTTATACCTAAAGTATCATTATAGGTGATTCTTTTTTTTTTTTTTTTTGGTAAAATGCATGCTGATTTACCTTTGAAGATACTATTCTTCAACTATTCTCAGTCTATAATGTTCAAATGGGTCTGATGATTTCTTTGGATCATTGGCTGATTGGAGTTTGTGACTCAGAATTAGCCAATTAGAGTTCTGCTTCTCCTTGGTTCTAGTAAATGGTTCAGGCTAGAATCATGCACCAGCCAGGCCACTGAGAACCCTTCTTAAGACATGCATTGAAAATATGGGGAAAGCTGTCTTGTCTTTCAGGTATGCTAGCTTAGTTAGTTGTTAGGATATATGCCTAAATTGATAAGGACATTTTTGTTACCAATTTGATACATTCATTATGAACAAGATAATGGACAAGCTGAGTTGGGTGAGGAGAGAGAGAGGGAGTGAGAGGAAAGGAGGTGGGGGAGAGAGAGAGAGAGAGGGAGATTACAAAATAACACTCTCACAGAAGAGTGTTATTTATTTTACTAACAACTACTGTCAGTAAAAGTCTATCTCTGGTTTTTATGTTACATATGTTTAAATGTTTCTCAGTTGAATTGTTTTTTTTGCTATCTTAGTAACTCTTTTCCTGAACAATGAGTAGGTTCGGTTATTTAGTAAATAAAGTTCCCCTTTTAGGGTGGGCTTTTTGTTACACATGAGGGACCATGTGTTTGAGGAAAGAACCAAACTTAGAAGCTGAAGACAATAAATACTAGGTTATGTGTATGTGGAGAAAGAGGAGTCTATGAAGGAGACTGAAAATGAAATCCAACTGTGCAGAAAAAGGTCAGGAAGTAAAGAAAAACATTTCAGGACTGTAATAACTCTTGGCACATTAAACTCTGAAACAGAGGCCCAATCAGATAGAGTTGAAGGTTAGGGAGCCATCAGTAATTAGTAAAAGCAATTCCAGGAGATGTGTTGAGGGGCTATATTTCAGTGGAATGAAAAAACAAAACACGGGAGTTAAAAAGTAGAGATAACTCATTGGAAAATCATGGATAAGGGGAGAGGAGGGAGGGAGAAAGACAGAGAGAGGGAGAGAGACAGAGAGAGGGAGAGAGACAGAGAGAGGGAGAGAGAGAAAGAGAGAGAGAGAGAGAGAGAGAGAGAGAGAGAGAGAGAGAGAGAGATCAAGTGAAAACAGAAATAGAGTCCCTAGGATCACTGGAGAGTTTAAATTTGCTTTTCAGAATGGAAAAGCCTGCATATAAAGGCTGAGAAAAAGATGCCAGTTTAAAGGAGAGGTGATATATAAAAGAGGGAATTGATAAAGGTAGGCCTAGTGAGAGGAAAAGAAATGAATACCAAAGCATTTACAAAGGGGAGTCTCTAAGAAAAGGGAGGTCAGGGACCTGTAGTCTGGCCTCGGTTGGGATGAAGAGTAAAATTTTTTGGCTTTAAGCTTTCATGGACAGATATGTTATGGGATCTTGGATAGTCATCAGAGGGGCATAGTCTAGAGCTGACAGATCTGTGCTAGAATTTGTCAGGGAGAGAGTATTTGTTACCACTTGGTGTTCAGTTTTCTCCAGTTCCCCATGGGTAATACCACACTCAGCTTATTGGTTGAGATGGGATCTCACATACTTCCTGTGTGGGCTGGCTGCAAACCAAAATCCTCCCAATCTACCTCCCAAGTAGTTAGGATTACAGGTGTGAACCACTGTCCTGGGCTGTGTGAGACATATTTGAACTTGAACTGGTGCAGACCCAGCTGACATTTGCAGGTAGCACCCTATTTCTTTTATTGGAAGAATCCTTATACTAAAATGATTTCATCACTTTTTTTTTTTGGTGGGACTGGGATTTGAATTCAGGGCTTCACACTTGCAAAGCAGGTGCTCTACTTCCAATCCATTTTGCTTTGGTTATTTTGGAGATTGTAGGGGGAAGGTCTCAGGAACCTTTTGCCAGGGCTGGCCTCACACTGTGATCCTCTTGATATCAGCCTCCCAAGAAGCCAGGATTACAGGCATGAGCATCTAGCACCCAGCTTTGATCACACTTTTGTATTCATAAGGTATTATGTGATGTCAAGTTTGGACCACATAGGTAATGAGTCTGAGATTAGAGATGCTCTTTGCTAAATAAAATTTAACTTTATTTTAGTGTTTGTTTACATACATTTTGCTTAGTTTTTATAATAACTAGTGGGTTCACAATTTATTGCTGTTGTTACAGCAATACAGTTACCTGTATTTTTCTTTTTGTATTTTCTCTTTTAAAGAATTCTAAGATACTACAGAAAAATGCACACAAATGTGTAGATGCATGGCTTATGGGGACAATGAAAATGTTTTGTCACATGTTATAAAGAGATTAAATAATGAATAAAATATATTTAAATATTTGCCCATGTATTTAACACTTAAGACATTCTTTGTACCTTTTGTCGACTTGTCTTCTGAGTGGCATTTCTCTTTTTCATGAAAAACTTCCCTCAATATTTCTCACATGTAGGTCTGCCTTAGTTTCCTATTTGCTTTCACTTTTGAATGATTTTTTTCTGCATATAGAATTCCAGATCCAGTGACACCTCTCAATCCACTTTGGTTCTTTAGACTGCATCATTTCTGGTTTGCATCCACGTCATTCCTTATCACGCTGAAATAATTTGTCTCCTCTTTAACTGGCTAATTTTTTAAAATTATTTTTCATTGGTTTCTAGCAAATTGAGTATGGTTGACATTTGTGTGATTTTTATCTATGTTCATTGTACTTGGAATTCGTTCAACATATTTCATCTGTGGATTCATCATTTTCATCAAATTTGGATAAATTTTGGCCATTATTTCTGTTGCTTTATTTTGTGTTACCTAGTTTTTCTTTGGGGGTATTTGATTCCTCATGGATTAAATCTTTATTGTTTTACATTTCATAGAGCCTCTGGTTTATTGTTTTGGACCTCCATTCCTTCCTCCCTCCCTCCCTTCCTCTGTTCCTTCCTTTTCTGTGCAACTGGGGTTTGAACTCTGGGCCTCATGCTGTATTACTTGAACTACATCCCAACACTTTTTGCTTTATTTTCTGGATAGGTTCTTGGTTTTTTGTCTGGGGCTGGTCTAGGACTATGATCCTCCTACTTATGCCTCCTGCTTAGCTGGTGGCATCCACTACCACAAACAGCTTACTGGTTAAGATGGGAGTCTTGCTAACTATTTTTTGCTGGGCTGGTCTTAAACCTCAGTTCTTCCAATTTCTGCCTCCTGAGTAGCTGAGATTACAGGTGTGAGTCATCACACCTAGCCTTCAAACTTAACCTGTGTATTTCATTTTGGAAAGTACTCTTAATATGTGTTCAGGTTCATAGATTTTTACTTCTGCAGTGTCTCATCTGCTATTCATTATATACTATAATAGTTTTCATTTCAGAAATTGTAGTTTTATAACTCTTGAAGTTGTGTTTGAGTTTCATAGCTTCCAATTCTCTTAGTTTTATCATTTTCTCTTTCTTGAGCATATAGATCATATTTAACTCTTAAAATGGGCCTAAGTGTGTTTCCATGCAGTTTGTCCTGGCTATTGGTCATATTTTTTCAGCTTTTTTATATCTACAGCTGTTTTTGGTTAGATGCCAAACATTAAATGTTTTGTTTTTGAATTACTGGATTTTGTTGTTTTCCTGTAAAGAGTACCAGACTCAGTTCTGACCCACAATAAGGTTAACACTTGCTATCATTTTGATCATCTTGGGACTTGTTTTTTAAAGCTCCTTTATTGTGAGCATAGAGCATAGAGTAAACCTTACGTTAGCCCCCATTCTCATGTCTGAACTTTACACAGCTTATAATAACTACTATTTGTGTTCACCAAGGCTTTTCACTCTGGCTGCTGGGAGCTTGTAAGATTCCAGGCGATCTGGGACTCCTGAATTTTTCATTTATAGCTTTCTGTGATTGCTCTTTCCCTTTCATATTTTTTTTTTAAGCTTGACATGGTAAAATTTCTGCCTCTATACACACCAATTGCTGGTTAGCCATAGACTTAAGGTTACTAAAAGATACATTTTTGGAACTTTTCTCTGCACATTCTACCTCTCAGACACCCTGCCCTGAAATTTGAGCCCTCTCTCAACACTCTTCTCTGCTTATGATACAATCTGGTAATTGTCTCAAGGAAGAAAATATGGACAATTATAAGATATGTGTCATTTGTTTCCCCTCTGCCACAACCCCCTGCTCTGTCATCATAGCAGAAATTATAGTCCAGTATCTGAAAATACTGGACTATAGTCCAGTATTATAGTTTTTATTTTCTATAGTTTTTCTAGTTTATGGCAATAGGTTAATTCCACATGTGGTATTCCTTTGTGATTCTAAGTAAAAATGCATTTGCCTGTTTTTGTGGTAGCTGATAATTTTTTTAAAAAAGTATCATATATTCTAGTAAATTTCCTTAGAACTCATTGGAATTAAAGGACAATCTTAATAACTACTTTTCCCTAGTGCAGTTGGGCAGTAAAGGAGAGGTAAGAGTATTTGACACAGATGAACACACTCCAACTGTGTGCATGGCTATGGTCCATGACTCCTGCCTGCACACTCTTCCTCAATGCATACCTACAACTCCTTGAGTTACACACATTCTTTAATAGGGCCTGGCTGCTAACGTCATCTCCAGAGATTTTATTACCTACCACGGTCTTTGAGCAGGGGATACTTGAACCATAATAGTTTATGGTTTTACTAGTCCAAGCAATTTTGAATTTTAGATTAGAGGCTTTAAACAGAGAAACAGTTTTGATTCCTAAAGAAATTATTCTTTGGTGTTGGGCTTTTTTAAGGCAATACTGTGAAAGACAGTACTGTTAAGAGAAACTTGAGCAAGTCTGCTTTAAAAACATGACCTATTTGTATTTTACTTCCCTGAGGGGCAAACAAGACAGGGATATAGCATAAGGTGAAAAGAAGAATAAGACAAAGTGGAGGATAAATGAATATGCTGGTAGTCGCTCAGGGAATTAATTTCTGTGAATAGGAAATTAGTAATAGAAGGGGAAGAAGAAAGAAAAAATGCTAAAGAGGTATATGATAATGAACAATAGTATTTAATATTAAGTTGTTTGTGTTTCTGTGATACAGATATTTCTAATATTCCAAATCTTTATTAGAGTCTGCAAGACAAAAAAAATAGGTGAGTGAATCTTAAAAATGAAGGAAGATAAATTGGCATGCACATTGGGATTAGCACGGAAAGAGCAGAGCAGAAAGAACATGAATGAGACAGAAAGTCTTCCCTAAACGAAGCTATTGGGAGTAGAAACTCAGAGTCAGATTTGATGATGCGAACTCCCAGGAATTTTCAGGAATCTAAGAGAAGAGCTTAACTTTTACAAACTTCAAGGAGAAGATTGCTGTAGATCTATTGTGGCAAATGACCCCAAATGACCTCTGTGTTAATCCCAGGCTCCCTGCTGCCTAATGTAAATAATACACTGAGTCCCAGAGTATCTATTACTATCCCAATGCTGCTGGCAATCGCAGTGTGCTGGGGGAAAATTACGCAGAGACAATTCCATTTCCCCCTCAAATTTTGGCAGAGGGTTAGGAAGAAAATTATCTAAAAAATAATTTTATATAAACATTATGTGATTAACTTCTCATCAGTGGCACTTGTGTTTAAGAAGTTGGAAGTCACATGATCAGCTGGAGTTAAGGAGTTGTTTAATTTTACTTAAAGTAATGAAGGCAAAGTTATTTTTAAAAAAACTAAGTCACCCAGAATTAATTTTATTACACAACGCAATTCATGCATTAAGATTTATGCTTAACATGCTGCTGTCTTAACTTAGAAAATGAGTACAAGAAAATGACACCTTATTTTGAGGCTTCCAATACAGTTCTTGCAGAAATGGGATTTTTATACTGTGTACGAATGGCATATGTCATGTTTACTTTCTCATTTTTGACATGTACATCTATAAAATTTGTGGATAAATAGAAATGCAGGTAGGCAATATATTATGCAGCATACTATCAACTGGAACTTTATTTTATAGCATATTTGTACTCAGAGACAATGGAATATGACAATGCAAAACCCTATAAATTTTAGTGTATTTTGAATCATTTGCTTAGTAGAATTATTAAATTATGCTTGGCTTCATCTTAGTATTGTGACCTGACATATAATTTTCAATGTCAAAAATAACTTACCATTGCGTATAATCTATGTTCTCATCTTTTCCCCATATTGAGACTTATAAACAGGCTAAAAAAGTCCTCACATGTGGTGTAATGACTAACATACTGCCTCTTCTTTTACAAGTGTGAAAATGCATAAAATTAATACTCCTGAATTATTTTAATGCTCAAAAGAATTGAAGAATTGATACATGGGTTGAATAAAATACCCAGCCAGATGTAGACATAGACAAATGATTCAAACTATCATTTTATGCTACAGACATATTTTATTTGAGATTGAAATATTAAGAATTCTTGTATAGATTAAAATATATATGGGTAATGATGTTTAATATTTGAAATTTGCTAAATTTTGAAAATTATTAACTTTGGTATTTCTTTTTCCTTATTTATATTTTTAAATGAGCATATACAACTCACAGATTTTTACAGCTAGCTACCCAGAATTCATCAATGCAGTTAGAATACAATAGTAAAATAAAAATGAAACAAAAAGAATCCTGTGTAGTCTTTGTACTATTATGATGGTAATTTAAGAGATTTCAATATTTAAACATTAATAAAGTTGTGTGGTCATGGAAATAATTTACATGGCTATTGGTATTGTATTTGGTGGATGAATTGATTCTTAAAAAACTTTTTTTTTCAGCCTGAACTTACCCTAACTGCCTTGCAAAAGCAAATTATAAACACGAATGAATATTCTGTGCCAACTCTCTCCAGAGTTTTAAATTTTGCAGACTAGTGAAATTAAAAGGAAAATGAATGAAGAAGTTGGCCAAGATTTTCTTCATATTTCTGTTGCCTGTGGGAATATTAAACAAAACAATATTATTTACAATTACTATTTCATGAAAGAGAGAACATGAAACACCAAAAGAAAAGAAAAAGAAAAATTAGAAAAGTAATAATCTTATACTGAAGGAGTCTTTCATAGAACAAATAGTTTATAAAACAAACACATTTATTTTTCATTTTCAGTGCAATGAACCACGTGTTTAGGTGACTTCATCTGAGTGGGTATCCAGGGAACACAGCTCTTGGTGACTACCCAGACCCTGTCTTTATCTCCTTGGCCAAATGCTTGGCTCTGACATTTGTTCATGTTGTCTTTGCATTACATAATCCTTCTTTATCCTACTCCTGGCTTTGATGACCCAAGCTTTCCATAAAGGTTTTGAGTTGTGCATACTAACTAGGTTTGGTTCTTTTCTACTGCTTTAGAGAAATTAGTGTGAACATCTTCCTGTGAAATCCCTACCCTACCTGTGATGACCCAGTTTTGATAGAGAATTCAGACACATTTTTCTTTACCTGAACCAAATTTCAGTTTTGTATGTTATGTCAGCACGGTACACCTTCTTTTACTTTTTAGTGGGGGGGAGATTCATTTTTTATTTATTCATATGTGCATACATTGTTTGGGTCATTTCTTCCCCTTCTTCCCACTCCCTCTCCCCCCACACCCCTCGCTTCCAGGCAGAACCTGTTCTGCCCTTTTCTATGATATTGTTGAAGAGTAGACAAAGGCAATAATACACAACATTTTTGCTAGTTGAGATAAGGACAGCTATACAGAGAGATTCCTAGCATTGCTTCCATGCACAAGTGTGTTACAACCTGAATTGACTCATCTCTACCTGACTTCTTCACTACTTCCCAAGCACCTTCCCAAATTGACCTCTGTCATTTTAAGTTTACTGTATTACTCCTCTGCAGTGGGGACATCAAACACACTCAAGTTTTTGGTTTCCTACCTTTCCCCATTCCTCCCTTATGTGCTCTCCCCTTAGTGTGTGACCCAAGTCCAACAGCATTGCTGCATTTGCCCTAGATCTAAAGTCCACATGTGAGGGAGAACACATGATATTTGGTCTTCTGAGCCTGGCTAACCTCGCTCAGAATGATGTTCTCCAGTTCCATCCATTTACTTACCAATGATAAGATTTCATTCTTTTTCATGGCTGAGTAAAATTCCATTGTGTATAGATACCACATTTTCTTGATCCATTCATCAGTAGTGGGGCATCTTGGCTGTTTCCATAACTTGGCTATTGTGAATAGTGCTGCAATAAACATGGGTGTGCAGGTGCCTCTGGAGTAACCTGAGTCACATTCCTTTGGGTATATCCCCAGGAGTGGGACTGCTGGATCATATGGCAGATCTATGTTTAAATTTTTAAGAAGCCTTCATATTTTCCACAGTGGTTGCACTAGCTTGTATTCTCACCAGAAGTGTGAGAATACAACTCACCCACATCCTCACCAACACCTTTGGTGGTGTTTTTGATGATAGCTATAATAACAGGGGTGAGGTGGAATCCTAGTGTGGTTTTGATTTGCATTTCCTTTATGGCCAGAGATGGTGAGCATTTTTTCCTGTGTTTTTTGGCCATTTGAATTTCTTCTTTTGAAAAAGTTCTGTTTAGTTCAGTTGCCCATATCTTTATTGGTTCATTGATTTTGGAGGAGTTTAGTTTTTTGAGTTTCCTGTACATTCTGGTTATCAGTCCTTTATCTGATATATAGCTGGCAAATATTTTCTCCCACTCTGTGGGTGGTCTCATCAGTTTAGAGACCATTTCTTTTGTTATACAGAAGCTTTTTAGTTTTATGAAGTCCCATTTGTCCATCCTTTCTCTTAGTTGCTGAGCTGCTGGGGTTCTATTGAGGAAGTCCTTGTCTATACCTATTACTTCTAGAGTATTCCCTGCTCTTTCCTGCACTAACTTTAGAGTTTTGGGTCTGATATTAAGGTCCTTGATCCATTTTGAGTTGATACTAGCACAGGGTGATAAACATGGATCTAGTTTCAGTGTTTTGCAGATAGATAACCACTTTTCCCAGCAACATTTGTTGAAGAGGCTGTCTTATCTCCATTGTATGTTTTTAGTGACTTTGTCCAAAATAACGTGAGCATAGCTTTGTGGATTCATATTCGGATCCTCTATTCTGTTCCATTGGTCTTCATATCTGTCTTTGTGACAGTACCATGCTGTTTTTATTGCTATTGCTTTGTAATATAGTTTGAAGTCAGGTATATGATACCTTCAGCATTGCTCTTTTTGCTGAGTATTGCCTTGGCTATTCATGGTCTATTGTGTTTCCAAAGGAACTTCTGTGTAGATTTTTCAATCTCTGTGATGAATGTTATTGGGATTTTGATGGGAATTGCATTGAATATGTAGATTGCTTTTGGTAGTGTAGCCATTTTTACTATGTTGATTTTACCAATCCATAAGCACAGGAGATCTTTCCACCTTCTATAGTCTTCCTTGATCTCTTTCTTCAGGGGTTTATAGTTCTCCTTGTAGAGGTCATTCACATCCCTTAAGTTTGCTCTTAGGTATTTGATTTTTTTTTTTTGAGGCTATTGTAAATGGAATTGTTGCCATATTTTCTTTCTCAATTTGTTTGTTGTTGGTGTATAGAAAAGCTAATGAATTTTGTAAGTTGATTTTGATCCTGCCACCTTGCTGTAGCTGTTTATGGTGTCTAGGAGTTTTTGGGTAGAATTTTTTGGGTCTTTAAGATACATGATCATGCTGTCTGCAGATAGGGATGTTTTGACAGTTTCTTAATCTATTTGTACTCCTTTTATTTCTTCTTCTTGCCTAATTGCTCTGGCTAGGAATTCCAGGACTATGTTGTATAGGAGTGGGGATAGTGGGCACCCTTGTCTTGCTCATGATTTTAGGGGAAATGGTTTAGTTTTTCTCCATTAAGTATGATGCTGGCTGTAGGTTTGTCATACATAGCCTATACAATGTTGAGGCACATTCCTTCTATTCCTAGTTATCTTAGAGCTTTTATCATGAAGTGGTGTTGGATCTTATCAAAGGCTTTTTTTGTGTCTATTGAGATGATCAAGTGGTTTTTGTCTTTGCTTCTGTTAATGTGGTGCATTACATTTATTGATTTTCATATGATTTTCATCTCTGGGTGAAGCCAACTTGGTCATGGTGAATGATCTTTCTGATATGTTGTTGGATTTGGTTTGCCCTTATTTTATTGAGGGTTTTTGCATTGATGTTCATTAAGGAGATTGGCCTATAGCTCTCCTTTTTGGAGGTGTCTTTGTCTGGTTTTGGGATGAGTGTAATATTGGCTTCATAAAAAGAGTTAGGAAGTGTTCCTTCCCTTTCTATTTCATGGAAAAGTTTAAGGAGAGTTGGTATTAGTTCTTATTTAAAGGTCTGATAGAATTCAGCTGAGAATCCATCAGGTTCCGGACTTTTCTTTTTTCGGAGACTCTTTATTTCTGCTTCAATTTCATTTTGTGTTATAAATTATTCAGGTGATTAATATCCCATTGGTTCAATTTTGGATGGTCATAAGTATCTAGAAATTTGTCCATTTTTTCAAGATTTTCAAATTTATTGAAATATAGGTTCGCAAAGTAGTCTCTGATGATTCCCTGAATTTTCATGGTGTTAGTTGTTATTTCTCCTTTTGCATTTCTGATTTTACTGATTTGGGTTTTTTCTCTCCTCATTTTAGTCAGGTTTTCTAGGAGTCTATCAATCTTGTTTATTTTTTCAAAGAACCAACTTTTTGTTTCATTGATTCTTCATATATTATTTTTTTGTTTCTATTTCATTAATTTTGGCCCTTACTTTTATTATTTCTTTCCTCTGCTTGTTTTGGGTTTTGCTTGTCCTTGTTTTCTAGGAGTTTGAGTTGTAGCATTAAGTCACTGATTTGAGGTCTTTGTTTCCTTTTAATATATGCTCTCCTGGCTATAAACTTTCCTCTTAGGACTGCCTTTGCTGAGTCCCATAGGTTCTGTTAGGTTGTGTTTTCATTTTCATTATTTTCCAGGAACCTTTTAATTTCCTCTTTTATTTCATCAATTACCCACTGATCATTGAGAAGTGTGTTGTTCAGCTTCCAATTCTTTGTGTATTTTCTGCTGTTATTTATGTTGTTGAGCTCTAGTTTTAATGCATTGTGATCAGAGAGGATACATGGAATTATTTCTATTTTCTTATATTTGCTGAGGTTTGCTTTGTGCCCTAAGATATGATCAATTTTGGAGAAAGTTCCATAGGCTGCTGAGAAGAATGTATATTGTGCAGATGTTGGATGCACCATTCTGTGGACATCAGCTAGGTCCTTTTGACCTATGGTGTGATATAGTTCTAGAATTTCTTCATTGATTTTTTTTTGGTTGTATGACCTATCTATTGGTGATGGGGGTAATAAATTATCCCAGTACCACTGTGCTTGAGTCTATATATGCTTTTAGGTCCTTCAGAGTATGTTTGATGAAATTAAGTGCATTGACGTTGGGTGCATATAGGTTGGTAATTGTTATTTCTTTTTGTTGTATTTCTCCTTTTATTAGTATGGAGTGTCCTTCTTTATCTTGTTTAATCAATGTAAGTTTGAAGTCTACTTTGTTCAAGATAAGTATTGCTACTCCTGACTGTTTTCAGGGGCCATTGGCTTGGTAAATCTTCTTCCAGCCTTTCACCCAAAGCCAGTGTTTGTTTCTGTCAATGAGACGGGTCTTCTGTAAACAACATATTGTTGGATCTTCCTTTTCAATTGAGTTTGTCAACCTTGTCTTTGATGGGGGAGTTAAGTCCGTTAACATTCTGTGTTAATATTGATAGGTATATGGTGATTCCTGTCATTTAGTTGTTTTTGTTGTTTAAGTGTTTGTGTGCAGTTGAATCAATGTTACTGTTTTATTCCTTGTCTTTTCTTCTCATGGTTTTGTTTGCTTTCATTTCCTGTGTGCAGAATTACTTGGAGAATCTTTTGTAGTGGTGGCTTGGTGGTCACATATTATTTTAGTTTCTGCTAATCATGGAAGACTTTTACTGCTCCATCTATTTTGAATGATAGTTTTGCTGAGGTTTTTCATATCATGGGTCACTTCCTCTTTAACATTGTATATTTTTGTCTTTAATTCATTTATCTCTCTATTTATAGTGTTCTCTTTCACTTTGTTGTTTATTTAGGGCTCCTATGAGTTCATTTATTTGTTTCCGTGTCTCTTGTATTCTTTATTTTTGTTGTCTTGAAATTTCTTGAGTGCATCTTGTACATTTTGGTTAACCATGTCTAGTAACATCTTCGTGAAATTCTCAGTGATTACTTGTAGGATTTCTTCTTTGAGAATGTTCTTGTGGACATTGTTGGGTTCTTTGGCATCATTTATCTTTGTTTTGTTGGAGTCTGGAATTGGGTATCTGTTTACTTCATTTCCCTCTGAGTCTTGTATTAAATTATTTTTGGGGGAAGAATGGTTTCTATCCCTTTTTCTTCTTCCCATCACTCTACTTGGTTCTGTGCAACTATGTTCTTTATAGGCTAGTTTGTGGTCTCAGTCACCTGTTTTCTTTCCCTTGGTTTAATTTTGTTTTGTTGCTGTATTGAGTTTTTAGCTAAGTGTGTGTGTGTGCTAATTCTGTCCCTGTTCTGGGTGTAATTTAGTATTAACTAATTCACAATAATAAAAATAACAACAAAAATAAAAAAAAACCCCAAAGAAATCAATGGGGAGAGGTGAACAAACAACAAGAAACAAAACAAACAAAGTCCAGGTTCAGTAACAATAGAATTTTAGTCTTAGTTTAAGTTCTGGTGTTACTCCTCCAGCATCCAGTCCTGGTGTTGGTATTTAAGCAGAAGCTCTGTCATAGTCTCGCCAGATAGTTGGCCTGTAGGTAGTGTTTTATTTTGTTTTTTTTTTCTGTCTTTCAGTGGCAGTTGCTTTGTAAGCTCCTCCCCCAGTGAGGTGTGGCAACTTAAGCCTGCGTGCTATCCTCAGGTTCAGGACATCAGCTCTGCAGACCACCAGCTGTCCTGCTTTGGAGCTGGCTTTTTGCTGTGCTTGTTTGCTGGGGGCTTGTTTCTTTGCCTCACCCCCTTTCCCTGGGGAAGGTCAGTGATCTGTCAGCTGACCCCCTGCTGTCAGTGTGTTCTGATTGTTCACTGTTTGCTGCTCAACTCTGGAGAACCATCTGTCTTTGGGTGCTGCTCACTGGTCCAGAAATTGAATCCTGTGGTCTGCCAGCTGCCCTACTTCAGGCAGCGTCTTATCACCCACCTGCTGTTGGCCCTTCTGCTTTTCCAGCTGTTTGTTTACTGATAGTTCACGTGGAGATGAGCTCCTTGCTCTTCCCCTCTTCTCCAGTGTGCTTTCAGCAACCCTGCCTCTAGTGTGCTAGTTTTCAGTTTGTTGTTTATTGTTCTTTTTTTTTTTGAAAATGTGGTATCTATACACAATGGAATTTTATGCAGCCATGAAGAAGAACAAAATGTTATCATTTGCTGGTAAATGGATGGAATTGGAGAACATCATTCTGAGTGAGGTTAGCCTGGCTCAAAAAACCAAAAATCGTATGTTCTCCCTCATATGTGGACATTAGATCAAGGGCAAACACAACAAGGGGATTGGACTATAAGCACATGATAAAAGCGAGAGCACACAAGGGAGGGGTGAGGATAGGTAAGACACCTAAAAAACTAGCTAGCATTTGTTGCCCTTAACGCAGAGAAACTAAAGCAGATACCTTAAAGCAACTGAGGCCAATAGGAAAAGGGGAACAGGTACTAGAGAAAAGGTTAGATCAAAAAGAATTAACCTAGAAGGTAACACCCACGCACAGGAAATCAATGTGAGTCAATGCCCTGTATAGCTATCCTTATCTCAACCAGCAAAAACCCTTGTTCCTTCCTATTATTGCTTCTACTCTCTCTACAACAAAATTAGAAATAAGGGCAAAATAGTTTCTGCTGGGTATTGAGGGGGGGGAGAGGGAGGGGGCGGAGTGGGTGGTAAGGGAGGGGGTGGGGGCAGGGGGGGGAGAAATGAACCAAGCCTTGTATGCACATATGAATAATAAAAGAAAAATGAAAAAAACATAAATAAAAAAAAACATTCCTGAAAAGGTTTACAAAGCAGAGTGTGATAGAATATTTCTTTTGGGTTATCTGGATGAGGTAGTGTGTTCCTATTAATAGATCCTCTAAAGGAACATGTTCACATGAATTTTATGATCAACTATAATCCCAAGATTTAATTTTTGTTGCTGAAATAGATTCTTTCTACCTAATTCTTGTACATTTAAATTTCTGAATCAAAGTGTGAGGCTTCAGATTTATCATTGATAAGACTAACTTTGCCAATAGTTTAGCATTCATGACATGGTAGAAATACTTCAAGTTATATGAGATCATTCAGAATTTTAAAATTTATTCATAATACGATAAGAAATGCTGGTCTATATAAGTCTAGTTTTTAGTTGTTTGCTTTTTAAAATAAATCTTCCAATGGTAAAATTAATATACTGAAAGATTCTATATTTGAACCTATCATCAAGTTAAATTTTCTCATTAAATCATATTATTTGGGTATAGTTTTTTAACAACTGTGAATCCAGCTAAATATATTTTTTGTTAAGCCTATGATCTTATACAACAGTGTAATTATAAACTTTATTGCTTGCTTTCTAAAAGATAATAGTGTTTTAAAAAGCCCTGTCAAATATAAAATGACCCAACTCAACAATTTCTGCATGTTATTTTTATTTTTTAAAAGCTCATTAGATTTTTTTATCATAATAATAATTTTAAAAAAACATGTTACCACGTTCCTCCAAAAAGCAGAGCTTTAGGCAATAATGAAAGTGCTCAAACACATGTATGTTGAGATTAAGGGTAAAAAGAAGAGAGAGTGTGCACTGGTGGTTCATGCCTGTAACTCTAGCTACTCAGGAGGCAGAGATCAGGAGAATTGTAGTTTGAAGCCAGCCTGGGCAGGTAGTTCTCAAGACCCTATCTTGAAAACCCTATCACAAAAAAATTGGACTGGTAAAGTGGCTCAAGATGAAGGCCCTGAGTTCAAGTCCCTGTACCACACACACACACAAAAGTGAGGCAATGACACATAAAACACAATGGCTACAAGCAGATCTAGCAGGTTGCACAGTGGGCATATTTGCTTAGCATTCAGTGATGCTCCAGAAAGACTGCATAGAGGAGTTCTACCTCAGAGTAGTTCATGGAAGATTTAAGAGAGAAAGATATCTGCCTACCTGTCTCACTCCTGTTTTACATTAGTCAAGGTTCACCTACACTAACTTCCCATATTCCCATGGACATGCTATCTTATTATTCCAATGTAGTCCTTGTCTGAGTATATTTGTGCCAGCCTGTACATCATTAGGAGTCTTCAAATATTGAGTATGGGATTATACCAGATGTATTATCTTCTTGGGCTGCCATAATAATATACCATCGATCACGAAGCTTAAACAACAGAAATTTATTTCTCATAGTTAAAAAGGCTGGGAAGTCCAAGCTTAAGGTGGTAGCATGGCCTGGTGAGGACTTTCATCCTGGCTTGCAGATGGTAATCTTATTCTAGTTGTGTCCTCATATGGGGGCCAGGGAGAGGGAGAGAGGGAGCAAGGGAGGGCAGGAGAGAGATGTTTCTTCTTATAAAGTCGTAATTCCATCTTTTGTTGGCCATGCCCTTATGACCTCATATTAAGCTTAATTATCTCCCAATGACTGCTTCTTCAAATACCATCACATTGGAAATCAAGAGCTTCAGAATATGAATTTTGAGGGCTCAGAGTTCCCTCTATAGCATCCTTTCCTTTCCTCCCTCCCTCCCATTCATGGCCTTCCTGCATGCAAAATGCATTCATTCCATTCCAATAGTCCCTCACATTTTAACTCAGTCTAGTATCAATTCTAAAGTTCAATATTTCATCTAAATATCATCTAAGTCAGATATGGATGAGGTTGAAGGTATGATTCATCCTGAGGCAAAACAATTCTCCATCTATGAATCTGTGAAGTCAAACAAGTTATGTCCTTCCAAAACACAATGGTGATCAGGCCATGGTAGACATTCTCATTGCAAATGGGAGCAATCAGAAGGAATAAAGGGATGACAGTTTCTAAGGAAATCTACAGTCTAGCAAGGTAAATTCCATTAGCTCTTAGGGCTCAAGAGTATTTCTCTCTGGTTCTGTGCTCTGCTCACCAGGGCCATCAAGATGGTAGAAACACCTCCATGTATTTGCATGGTGGACCTGAACCCTTTGCCCATTATTCATTGGGAAGCAATGAATTGCTAATTATGGAAATTATACAGTCTGTCTAGAGAGCAGCTTTGCAATGCATATCAAAACCCATAAAATATTGTATATCCTTTGATGCAGTATTTCAGATGCTAGCATTATGATAGATAGCATTTATCATAATGATATACATGCACAAAATATTTCAATAGAATAATTCTTATCACAGTTTGTATATTATAATGAAAAAGATGGAACTCCAAATGTCAAAAATCAGAGATTTATGTAGTCATTCAAACTAGCTTGCAGCTGAAATGTGTGACAATACCATACTCAACCATTTAATAGCAAGTAAAATTTTGAGGAATAACAAAAGAACAAATCAGGTTATCAAACAACACTGACACTGAGCTACATGCTCTGTGTGCCATATCCACATATCTTCACCCTCCTATAGCATATTCTTGCTGTAATTGCTAGTATCCACTTTGTGAAATTTTCTTTGTTTATATGCTTAGCAGGCCAGAAGAGCTCAAGAACTTTTCCTTTGGATAAGCACTTAATCAGTGATTGATAGAGGTCTTGTATAAAAACCCCAGGTCTCTCACCCCTTTGTTGAGATGACTTTGAGATCCATGTTTGATATTGGTACCTAATACTACATATTAGGTCAAAGAAAAATGTCAGTAATCCCCCAAAGAATAAATTCTGAAACTATGAGGTAACACCACAAGAAATCAATCAATAAAAGATGGTTAAAGCAAAACAAAACAAAGGAAGACAGGAAAAATAATGTCAAAAATAACTTTAAAAAGGACTTCTAAGAATGCAGCTTAAAGAGGCAAGTAAAATGTGGTAGAGAGGGACAAAAAAGACTTTTCAACTGATATTTTTCTGTATGCAAATTACTTATGGTATGTCTCATTTATAACAATAAATAAATAAACACTTGTAAGTACACATCATTAAAATGTATTCTTTTTTGAAAGAAAAAAGATTCAAAATATAGAAGTTATCCATTTCACTTTAAGAGGTAGATAAATAACAATAATAAAGAATAAAAATGAGAGAAATAATGACACTGAGTAGAGATTAATGAAATGGAAAACAGAAATATTGTCTGAAGAACTGTTTCTTTGAAAAGCCATATCGACAACAAAAATACACAACATCAGTAATGAGGACACATTTATTCAGATAATGAAGAAATGTAAACATTTTAAATGAATACTAACTATACATTCATATCAACAAATTTGAAAATTAGATAAATTTTTTCCCCAAAATAGGAATTCAGATTCAAGAGTAGTTAGAAACTATGAAGACAATCAAAGAGTTCTCCTCACTTCACCCCAACCCGTGAGCATTAGATCTAAATTTGTGGTCAGAAATCCAATCCAATTTCAAGGTATAAAAATTTAAGACCTGTAAGCTATTGTAAAGCATAAATTAATCATTAGAAATTCAACTAATGCATATGGATTAGCAATTCATTCTTGAACCTGGTATGTCACTAGTTTCAAAACTATTGAGGGAAAACACCAAAGTTGAAATTTATCTCACATGTGAACATAGAGACAAAAAATATTAAAAATACCTGTCTAATATAATCTAGCAGAATAGTAAAACAACACTATACTATATTTCAGAGATGCAAAGATGATTCAACATTCAGAAAACTGTAGAGGTAATTCACTTAGTAATTAAGAGGAGAAAATGAGACTGCTGATAAATGGGCCAGTTGGGGAAGTTTGCCATTCATTTCTGAGGCATGTCCTTAGTTACTTAAAAAGCTTAGGTAAGATGTTTAATTTAAAAGAATATTTTATCAGAAATTAACAGTAGAATCATACTTTGTGGAGAAAACAGTATGAATACTCAATAAATTTGGGAAAAGGCAAGACACCTACTCATTACTATTCTGTAATATTGGACTGGAGGACAAAGATACAAAAGGACTGAAGAAAAGCAAATGAACAATAAACACAGGAAAACTTGATCAAAATGTAAAACTTTGATAAAATACAATTTTACCTATCAGATACATCAATAATAATGTTCATTTTTGATTAAATTACTCCCATTAGTTAAGGCCCTCTTACATTTTAGGAGGCCTCCACATCCTGCCCTCCCTCTTTTGGCACCCCAGCTTTTCTATGGATTACTGAAAGCCACCTTTAGACTACTTCTTTGTTAATTTTAGAGCCTCAAGACATTCATTGAAAGTCAATGGTATTCTCTTCTGGAAAAGGCTCTGCAGATGGGAACATTCTGAGTAACTGAAAGAGGGATAGAGTGAAATTGGGAGAGAAGTCTAGTCCTGTGGATGGTCCTATATTTTTTCTTAAGTATCTCAGAATAAATACATCTTGCCAGCGTGAGAACTGATTTCCTTCCCAACAATTAACATACTTTGAATCCTATTTCCTGTAAAATAATAACATTTGCATCCTTTTGCTAAGGTGTTCTTTTGCCCTCCTAATTATGGTTATATTACAAATATTTATTACATGCAACGTTTATTACCTATGACTAGAATGTAGCCCTGGAACTCTACTGAGCACATGACTACACTCCTAGGCAGGCAGGGGAATGTGGAGGAAAATGCAATGCACTCTGACTATCCTTGCCCTGACCATTAAAAAGAAACACAGTCCAGGGCCATTTGGATGGTAGTCGATGGTTCTTTATAACAAAAGGACTAATTTAAACAAAGTGTGGAGTAATCTATTTGAGGATCAGCCTCTGGGTTATCTTTCCTGGACCTGGAGTTGAGTGCTGGACTATGATAACTGCCAGTAGAGTATAAGTGGAGCACACAGAAACCTAAGAACCTTTGCACTCTGCCCCAGCAGGTTCCCTATTTCTGATTAATGTAAAAGACTTTCCTGTTTGGGAAGATTCTCATGTGCAAAAAAATGCACACTTCTTCTTTAAGCCACAAAAGTTTGGGTCAGTTTTGGTTTTGGCCAATCCTTAAAATTACCCATATTGTCTGGAGAGATATGGATAAATTAAAATCTTCAGCTAAAGATTCCATTTTTCAGAGGTGTAGACAAGCTCTTCAAAGTTTTCTATAAAGTTCTCACAAGAAATATTTAAAAATAGTAATAATCCTAAAGATGAAAAAGCAAACTGATAATTCAGCATTTTGGGAGAGAGAGACAGAATCTTCAATCAGGGTCTGATCCTGGATCAGTGTCTGGGATTTAAAGGAATAGTGTTTAAGGTTAAGACTGACCTGCAGTTAAGCAGACTACCACATGGGGACAGCAAACCCTTGAAATCATGAAATGATAGTGCCATTTGCTTTAAAACTGCATGACGCAGATAACATATAATGGATGAGCTACCTAATATATGTGAACAAGCATTCAGATAATAGAATAAAATGCCCACAACTTTGTTTTCTTTTTAAGAAATTTCATGAGTAGAAGAAAACCATTAATATTTCTCTCTATGATGTCATGTCAATGCAAAAGGGAATCCATAGAAACTCTCTTGTGGGCTTAATTACCTTTTCTCTCAATATTAGAGATATGTATTTCCTCCCCTTGAAGCCAGTTATTTAATAATATTTGGGGGTTCTTGTGTGTTTTTCCAAATACTTTATTCTCATGATATTTGTGGTTTTATGAAGATAAATCCTTTTGGTTTCTCATTATAAATACTTTTCCTTCAGTAAAACTGGAAAAATTTTAAGTTCAAGACTTCATAAGTAGTTTTTAGCTTATCAAGCTTCATCCACCAAAAGTATATTCTTCTTACATCTCTCTTTCAAGCATAGATTTCAATCTTTATGTTATATTAACATGCTGAAGTTGGACATGGTGGCACATGGCTGTATTACCATCAAGTCAAGATGCAGGAGTATGGTGAGTTGAATGGCATCCCAGGAAAAGTTAGTGAGACCCTATCTCAAACACAAACAAAAACAAAAACAAAAGCAAATACAAAAGATCTAGTGGCATAGCTCAAATGGTAAAGCACTTGCCCAGCACAAACTAGGTCTTGGGTTCAACCACCAGTACCGCAAAAACATATGACGAGTATGTTTTCAGTCCCCTTAATATGCATTCCACTCCTTTCTACCATAAAGGACACAACTCCTTAATCTTAGATGGGAATGCTACACCTTTTTACTTTTTTCTATTTCCCATTACCCAGAATGGAGATGTTCTGGACCACGTGAAGGAGGACATTGGCCCAATGATGACAGGGCAGCAAAATGGAAAGTCCTTGCCACCAGTTTAACTTCCTAAGACTGGTTATAAGAATAACACACTTCTGCCTTATGTCTTCCACTGGAATGTGAGGCTTTTGTTACAGCAAGTGAGACTATGCTCTCATTAAAGCATTTAATTTTTGGCAGGCAGTAATAAACACTTTGTATTTTCTCACATATAATCTTCACAGTCCATCCATAAGGTGCGCCATTTGGGCTTTCCATCATAAATATGAGTAAACCAGACAGAGGTTTATGAAATGTGACCCAGGCATAGCAGCTACCAGGTGGACTATAGCATTTGCCATGACCCACACTTTCCCTCCACACAGGGATGGTTCCAGACATTCCCTCATTCCTCACATTTATAATCAACCCCAAGGCCTACAAATCATCTTGATAATAGTGTTGGAGTCTTTTCCTTTTTCCCAGCTCTAACACCACATAGTCATTCTCTGCTGGAGGTCTGACTCAGGCAGATCCCTGCCTAGCAAGTAGGAAGTCTTGAGTTCAAACTCCAGTATTGCAAGTCATCCTCATTCCTCCAGTTGACTTCCCACCTGCTCATTGTGTTCTATTCTAATTCCAGTTCATTTTCATTTGGCCTCTAAAATTATCTATCCTCAAATTTGATTGTTCTGTGTTGCCTTTGATTTTCTTCTCAAATTATTTTCAAAGACTTCATTTATTACATGAGTCCTGAATGCCTTATGGCCTTATTTTTATTCTTCTTTCTCTGACAATCACCTCTTCTCCCATTCTCTAGGCTCTGATGACACCCATCAACCTTACACATATATGTCATGTCCAGCCACATTTATGTTCTTTCTTGTCTTGGGGATTTTGTATAGGGCTAGAATGTTTTGTCACATTTTGATCCTACATGGTTGAATCATCCTTCTCCTTCAAGTTCATCTTACATGTGAATTCTGGGAAGCATTCTCTGACCCTTAGTCTAGACTGGCTGATTACTTCCAGAGCAATTTCTGCTCATTTATATTAGATATAATATTCTTTCATATCTTTGACATCTTCCTAACAATACTGAGCAGCTTGCTCTGTTTAACAAAGGAGATTTAAATCGTATGTTCTCCCTCATATGCAGACTTTAGATCAAGGGCAAACACAACAAGGGGATTGGACTTTGAGCACATGATGAGGCAAGAGCACATCAGGGAGGTATGAGGATAGACAAGAAACCCAAAAAAACAAGATAGCATTTGATGTCCTCAATGCAAAGGAACTAATGCAGAAACTTTAAAGCAACAGAGGCCAATAGAAGGGGACCAGGAACTAGAGAAAAGGTTAGTTCGAGAAGAATTAATTTATAATGTAACACATATGTACAGGAAAGCAATGCAAGTAAACTTCCTGTATAGCTATCCTTATCTCAACTAGCAAAAACCCTTGTTCCTTCCTATTATTGCTTATACTCTCTCTTCAACAAAATTAGAGATAAGGGCAAAATAGTTTCTGCCAGGTAGCAAAGGGATAGGGGGGAAGAGGGAGGGGATGGGGATGGGGGAAGGGGGAAGAAATGACCCAAACATTGTATGCACATATGAATAAAATAAAAATTACAAAAAACCTCAGGTTTCTTGAAGAAATATAACATTGACAAGTGAATTTTGAAATTCATGCAGAAATGCAAATAACAACAAACAAACAAAAAACAAAAAAAAGAAATGCAAATAACATAGAAGAGCCAAAGAAATATTGAAAAAGAGGAAACACTTTTATTTTGTAGCCTATTATAAAGTTACATTATAGTAAGTGTAGTATTGACATGAAGACAGAACATTTGTTCATCATAAACTTCAGTAACAAAGGGGATGGTGGAGTGGCTTAAGTGGTAGAGCACCTGCCTACTAAATGTGAGGCCCTGAGTTCAAACCCCAGTACCACAAAAAAATATATATAAAATTCAGTAACAGAGCCTCGTATGTATTTTAAAAGGTGCAAAGTAGAGAAATTAGAGAAATAACAAACTTTGCAGCAAATTGTGATAGAACAATTGGATATGTATTTTCAAGAAAAACTCATCTCAGTCCTTACCTCTCACTTTAAACAAAATTGATCTCAAAATAAATTATAATTACATAAATTATGTACCTAGATATAACAATTTATATAAATAAATTATTTGTACATGTAAAACTTAAAACTATAAAGAAAAGTCTAACCTTGAGTTAGGTAAAGTTTTTAAGATATGACAGTATAAAAACTATAATCTATGAAAATCAAATTGAGAAATTGAGCATTAAATTTTAAAATGGACCTCTTGAAAACACCATTAAAATATGCAAATTTCAGCCAGCGATTCCACTACAATATTGGATAAGAGAGGTGATAGTGACAACCCTTTTCTTGTTATTAATCTTTGGGCATAAGCATTTAGTCTTTCATCATTATACAAAATGGTGTTTTCTGTAACTTTTTGAGATATTTTTCCTACTAAAAATGTTTTCTTTCATTTTTACCTTGCTGAGAGATTTCTTTAGGAATTGATGATAAATTTTATCTGTCCCCCTCTTTTTCCAGTTTCTTAATATGGTGAATTATCTTGACTAATTTTTTAATTAGTCAATACAGTTGGTTGAATAGTTGTCAATATAATTGTCAATATAGTTGGTTGAAATGAGTTAATATGGTTAGTTGAATTTTGCAACCAACCTCTTATTCCCAGGATAAACACAGTTGGTCATAATGTATTTATATTTTTGTATATTGTCGAGTTTAATTTGCTTTGTTTTGTACAGAATATTTGCATAGATGTTTGTAAGTGATATCTATTATTTTTTCTTATATTGTATTTTACGGTTTTGATAAGGAGTAATTTAGCCTCATAAAAGGAGTTAAACATATCTCCTATTCAATTTTATGGAAGAATTGGTAAAGAATTATTATATTTTCTGCAAATGTTGGTATCATTACTTCTTTAAATCAAGAACACAAACAACAATAAATGTTGGCAAGGATGTGGAGGGGAAAGGAACCCTTATGTACTGTTGGTAGGAATGTAAATTAGTACAACTATTATGGAAAACAGTATGAGGGCTCCTCAAAAAGCTAAAAGTAAAACTACCATATGATCTAGCAAAACCAGTCATAGGCATAAATCTAAAGGAATGTAAGTCACTTGCACACTCATGTTTATTATAGCATTTTTCACAATAACCAGACTTTAAAAACAGCCAAGATACCCCACAACTGATGAATAAATTAAGAAAATGTGGTATTTATATATAAATTTTATTCAGCCACAAAGAAGAATGAAATTTTGTCCATATGGGTGGAACCGTAGAACATCATCTTAAGTGTAATTATCCAGGTTCAGAAAGCCAAAATCCTCATTTTCTCTCTCATATGCAGAATATAGACCCAATACAAATACAAGCAATATCACATATACATATAAATATAAACAGAACATGTACCCAAAAGTGGACCGGGTAGATAAGACTAAAGACGGAGGAAAGGAAGGAAAGAAAGATATTGAATAATAATGACTTATGCCACTTCTATGTAGGAACAAGACACAATGAAACACACTGAAAAATTTTGAACACAGGAAGGGGAAAAAGGTGAGGAAGTGCAGCAGGGGAGGGGGTTAGATTGACTTAAGCACAGGTAAAACACCAAGGCAAAAATCTCACTGAAGAACAAACAAAAACCTCAACAATGAAGGACAAGAATGTAAAACAGGCCAGGTGGTAGTGGCTCACATCTGTAATCCCAGCTACTCAAGAGGCAGAGATCAGGAGAATTGCAGTTCGAAGCCAGCCTGGGCAAATACTTTGCAAGACCCTATCTTAAAAAACCCTATCACAACAAAGTTGAGCTGGTGGAGTGCCTCAAAGTGAAGTTCAAACCCCAGTAACTCAATGTTCTTATACATTCCCCAATAGGTAGATGTTTATAATAAAAACATCAGCTAGATTTTAGTGGGCAGTTACTCTCTGTGAGGTGCTATGCAAACTACTTTAATACATTATCTTATTTAATCCTTTTGCTAATCCAAGGGGTTATGTATCATTCGTATTATTCTCATTTTACATAGGATAGCACTGAGGCTTAAATAAGTTATAAACTGCTCCAAGGCTGAGTCTGTCTGACTCCTTTTCCTATGTGCTCCTCCTCTAGGACATATTTTCTTCAAACACAGCATGTTCTGTGCCTTTACTTACGTTGTTGAAATTAGGCTTTGGAAATTGCCTAATTATTTTCTGATAGTACTGGGGATCAAACCCAGGGGCCTTGTGCCCACTAGGCAAGTGCTGTGCAACTGAATTATATCACAAGAGAGAATTACCCAATTAAATACGTCCATAATGTAGATAAGAGAAGAGAGATAAAGGTCAAGGCCACACATCAAAACTCCCAAAATGTCTCCCTAACTATCCTATGTATCCCAAACATATAGGGCCCTCAAAACCTAGCTCTGGTATCCTTCCTTTCAAAGCCTTCCCTGTCCAGCTTAGCTCTCAGTGGTCTCATATTCCTCTGAAACTTAGGTGAAATGCTTATTACTAGTGTCACTCATTTTGGTGCTTTCACACAGACTGTCTTGGCATTTCTTTAATTGCCATGTAACTAATTGATAAAATAATTTCATGTATGCATGACTTCCCTCCCTACATCTATTATAAGCACCTTGACAGAAATTTAAATTATTTCCTCATGTGGCAATTTCACTTCAGTTTCACAAAACTATTAAAAACCTACTGAGGCTAACACAATGTCTTCAAATATAAGTAAGAAAATCTGTAACTTCAAGGAACTTCCTGATGAGCAATGAACATAATTTAAGTGCATAAATTGTTTTTATTTTTTATAAATTATTATTTTAAAAAATAAGAAATTATGCTTCTGCCATAGCTATGAAACTTGAAAAGAAACATCACAATTGATGGGGGGCGCTTTGAGAGGCTGGCTTCTCAGAGGAAGATTCAAGATTGGCTTTGAGACTGAAGGAGTGAATTTAAAAGTATTTAAGGCCATTATTTCTTTTCTAAGTAAGAAATAATGAAGGGAAAGACAAACAGTGGTGAGAGTGGAGAAAAGAACTCTCCCTTCCCTCTCTGTGGGGCCTGTGGTATCTCAGCTAGTGGATTGTAGACCATAGGCTAATTTTGCTGATTTTTCCCCCAATTATAATCTGAATGCTTTTAGATAGATCATGTTTAGCCTTTCTATTCCTTACTGCTGCACATTTTGCCTTGCCTACCTACGCCCTGAAGGTGCTTGAGCTAGGAGACATAGATGCTAAGGTATCTAGGAAGTCAATGTTATGTTAGGGTGAAGAGTTTGCACTGGAGAGTGACACAAGTTTTGAGCTGAGCAGTAATGGGATGGGAGGTACTTATGGGTGACACTCTGGCAGTGGTTTTTAAGACTGATGAGCAGAGAAGTGGGAATCAAGAAAGCAACTTGATTCCTCACAACTCATGTAGTCATTCTTCTCCAGTACAGTAGTTCATCTTCTCCTTTCTTTTTTGAGGCAATGTCTCCCATGTGGGCCAGGGTGGCCTCAAACTCATGATCTACCTGCTTCAGCCTCCTGAGGCAGTGCTGGGATTACAGATGTGTGCTACCCACCTAGCTTCACCAGTAGTTCTTGTGGTCTACATTAACAATTTAGCCCTGTCCTGTGTTCTCCAGCTTTTCTGTGGTGGCATTCTGTACTTAGGCACTAGTAATCTGGGGTCATGTCTGGCACATTTTATGTGTCGCTCAATGCCTATGCATGGCAGGCAACCTGTAGAAAGTTGTTTGGCTGGCACGAAGAGTCAGCACCACTTCCCTAGAATAGGCAGGGGTGATCAGGAAGGGAGATTAATGTATGTGCTGGACCACTTTAGATAGAATAGCTCCCAGATCTGAGTTCACGGCTTCAAGGTGCTTTTATTTTATTTGGGTTTGGTCCCATGTAATGATTATCTGTACTAAATCATTTTTCCTGCTTAACATAAAATATCTTTCATTTTCTTCTCTGACATGCATGATGTGCATGTCTGAATTATTCATGACAGTTTTTAGCTTTTGCTCCTGTCACATTTTGAAATCCAATATTGCACAGAAATTTTGGCAGAAGGTGGAACTAAACTAACTCATCAGTATATAGGAGTCTTTGTCTAATTCAAAGTACAAGTAGCAAACTTCCACTGAGTTGCAGGGAGGCACCTTCTCAATTGAGCCATCCTTAAAAATGTCCCATCACACCTTCAGTGCTATAGTTTCAAAATTAAGTCTTCAAAGACTGCCTTGGTAGTACATAGATCCCTATAGGAATAGTGAACAGGCCTAGCAATCCTGCTGCCTCGTTATTGACCATATTATAAAACCAGAATGTGACAATACTAAGAAAATGCTGCAGACATGGATCAATTTCTTCCCTAAAAAGTCCCAAGTCTCATACTGCTCACATAGCACACTGTCTGGAAAATCAAATGGGTAAAGATTGAGTGTTGTCAATGCCAGGCTTTCTATGTTTCTACTGATTTTTTTATAACATTGTTTTTTAAATAAGCTTGTCCAGATTCCTGGAATTTTCCTTTCTCTCTCTCTTTTACAAAATATGGATAAGAGTGTGGTTATTAACCATTACAGCTACTCACTTATCTCTGTCTCAACCTGTAATTACTTTTTTTTTTGGTAGTACAGGGCCTTACACTTGCTAGGCAAGTGCTCTACCACTTGAGCCACTCTGCCAGCCCTTAAAACCATGCTTTTTTTTTTTTTTTTTTTTTGGTAGCACTAGGGTTTAAACTCAGGGTCTCACATTTGCTCAGCAGGTACTCTGTCGCTTGAATCACTCCACCATGCCCTGGAATTCTTTTTTTATTATATATTTAGTCTTTATGTGATTATAAAAATGCCAATGATAAAACAAAAACAACAGCCAAACACAGAGGTAAGTAAGAGAAGCTTCCTGTGATTTCTCTCCCTAATGATAACTGCTGCCAACTTTCATAGTTGGATGTTCAATGAGTGGGATAGGTATAGATAACTGATTCCAAAGAATCAATAATGGCATTTCTGTAAGTCCGGCTATTACAAGTTCTTCAGGCATCAATGAGCCAGTTCATCCCGTATTCATATTTTCATCTTGTTCTAAGATTCCAAAACTTTACTGGGGTTGTTTCCTAACTCAGTGGCTATCGATGAACTACTTGGAGCTAGAGCTCAGGATGCTCATCTGTGCACTAATTTGAATCAGTGGCTATCGATGAACTACTTGGAGCTAGAGCTCAGGATGCTCATCTGTGCACTAATTTGAATCAGTGGCTATCGATGAACTACTTGGAGCTAGAGCTCAGGATGCTCATCTGTGCACTAATTTGAATCAGTGGCTATCGATGAACTACTTGGAGCTAGAGCTCAGGATGCTCATCTGTGCACTAATTTGAATCAGTGGCTATCGATGAACTACTTGGAGCTAGAGCTCAGGATGCTCATCTGTGCACTAATTTGAATCAGTGGCTAAGAGTACTTGTGGCAACTTACTGAGTCCAAGATCCTAAAGGGAGTCTCTCTCGGTGATTTAAGAAGTCAAAATAAGGTCTGTCTGGTTTAATATGGTAACATACCAAAAATCTAGGTTCAGAAATTATTTTAAGATAGTCATTCAATTTGATTAGATGAATCATGCAAAATATTCCAAAATAATTTAAGAAGTCAAAACAAGGTCTCCCTGGTATAATATAGTAACATAACAAAAATCCAGGTTCAAAAATCATTTTAAGATAGTATTCAATTTGATTAGATGAATCATGCCAAAATATTCCAGTGTTCCACAGGCAGTTTGTCACAGAGCTAGAAAGGACTCTGGTCTCTTTTGTTCTTGCCCTCGCCAATGCCTCCTGCCCCATCAGTCCATTTCATGCCTGTTTCTTCCCAGAATGAGCAGAAGCTCTTGAATCGCAGTCTCAGAGAAAACAGACTCTAGTTTAGGGAGGGTCTTGCTGTGAATTTCAAAGGGCTATGTAGGGCTGATGTTGCCTAAAATCTAGGTCAACATTTATAGAAATTAAAGAAGGAGAACTTTACTTCCTCAGGGACTAGGAAAAACATTGGAAAGAGAAGAGGAATAGATCATCTTTTTACTTTATAAAAATATATCAAGTTAAAATGTATGAATAGAAAAAGATATGACTATTAAGCGTAGATTCGGATGAGGCTTGTACTGTGTACCCTGTGTAAACCATACCCAATGAACAGAGAGAACATGCCCTTCTCTTTGACAGTCCTTTAGATCTTCTGTGACTGGCGATTTCAGTCACTGTGGAATCATTTGTTTGACTGTTCTTGACCTTCATGTTAATGGAATCGTATGGTTTGTTCTCTTTTGTGACTTACGGTGATTTAAAAAATTTATCCTTGTCATAATTATAATTGTGTCATAATTATTTATCTTATAGTATTAAATATGATTGCACTTTATGAATAAATCACATTTGTTTACACATGAAACTTAAAAAAATTTTTTGATTTTATTTGTATCATTTTATTTTCTGGTTGCTGCATTTTCAATCTTTGAACTGAACATAGCTGTGTTTATGGTGACTGTTTGGAAATGAATAATCATTGAAATTTGCAGTCAACTTGGAAACTTCATCTATGCCAACTAGTATTACCTCTGAGCTAACAAACTTTAAATCAAAGCTGTGCTCTCTGAAAAGCCTGGGTGTAGCTGGCAATCATGCTTCATGCTTATGTAGGACTCTACAGTTTACAAAGCACTCTCATACACCATATTTGCTTTTACCTTCATCCACACTCAGGTCTTAAAATAGAGAGTGGGGCTTCTGGACTCTGTTCCTTCCCCTGACATTTCTAATTTTGTGATGTGATGTTTCTTTGCACCTATAAAATTCTCTGTGTGGCCATAAAGGGCTGGCAGAGGTTTCAATGACATCAACCTTGATATCCTCCTAAAAGTTCCTGTTTATAAGCCCATGGGTCTTGTCTGTGCCACTCTTTGTCTGCTTTTGGCCTTTCACACAATACTTTTTAAAAGTTAGGAGTATCTGGAAGCCTCCCTAAAAGATACATGAAAGAGCTGGCTGCTTTAAGTCAAGATATTTTAAATTCACTTTTTTGTCTGAAATCACTTCAGAAAATTAAACAAGGCCCACTGTGTTTTTAAAGAATTACTATGTTTTGTGTATGGAACCAGCCAATAGTGAATCTCTGAAGCAAAGAAGGTGCATGATAAGCCATTTGATAGCTATAGGATGATCTTTAGAAAGTTTGCTGTATTGTGCTATGAACTCTTTGACTTTACCTTTTAACCAATTTTTGCTTGAATAATGGAAACAAATCTGGGTAAGACTTGCCTGGATAAGAGTCCTGTTCAAATTCTCATTATGTGGAAGACATGCCTTACACATTTTGATTTCCTTGTAAAAATATCATATCAAAGAATAAAATCACTTCTTGCAAAGAAAGGAAACTTCCAAGAATTTTAAGTGGATTTAATATTCTTTTGTAATTTTTATATCAAAGGCATATATAGAAAAAGAATTTCTTAATAATTACATATGGACTGCATCAGTAAGAAATTTTTTGCTGAGACATATTTGTACATATTTAAGGAGTAACTGATGATAATTCAATATATGAATGCAATGTTTAATAAACAAGCCAGGGTACTAAACATTTCTACCTCTTCCAATATTAATGATTTTTATGTGTTGAGATTTTTGTACTCTTCCTGTCATTTTGAAATATATCATAGGTTGTTTTAACCAACAGCTACCCTTCTGTGCCAAAGAAGGAAATAATTCCTCCACTCTGTTTTGTTGCGCCTTACTGAAACTTTTACTGCTGCACCTTCCTGCATGTCACACCTCTAGCAGCCACTGTTCTGTTCTGTTCTTCTGACAGATTGACTTAACAGTTTTCACAAATGAGTGAGAATGTGTGGCATCTGTCTTTCTGTGCCTGGCTTATTGTACTTAATAACCCAATTCTATCCATGTTGAAGCATATGACAAAATTTCTTTTTTTATGATTGAATAATATTCCACTATGTCTATGCATCACACATTTTATATTTATTATTTTATTGTATTATTTCATTATGCCACTTTCATACATGTGTATAATGTAGTTTGATCACACTTACTCCTCTATTTTCTCTTACATCCTGTCTTCCCTCCCCCATCCTATTCCACATCTCTAATAGTTCTCCTTTTACTCTGATGTCCTTTTAACTCTCCCTTTAGATTGCATATGAGAGAAAACATGTGAAATTTGTTTTGTGAGATTAACTTATTTCAATTAACAAAATAATTTCCAGTTCCATCCATTTTCCTGAAAATGACATAATTTTGTTCTTCTTTATGACTGAATAAAACTCCTGTGTGTGTGTGTGTGTGTGTGTTTTCTTTATCACCTGGACTGATTCCATACACTAGATATTCAATGCTATAATAAACATGGGGATACATGTATCTCTATACTAAACAGACTTTGGTTTTGGGTGTGTACTGAGAAGTAGTACAGCTGGATCATATGGAAGTTCAATTTTTAATTTTCAAAGAACCTCCATACTTATTTCCACAGTGGCTGCACTAATTTACATTCCCACCAGCAGTGTATAAGGATTCCTTTTCCCCTCAATCCTTACGAACACTGTCAGTTTTTTGTGTTCTTGATAATAACCCTATATCATACTTTATCCATCTGCTGATGGGGATCTGGATTGATTCCATATTTAAGCTATTTTGAATAGTATTACAGAAATATGGGAATGCAGGTGTCTTTTTGGTATAATGATTTTATCTCCTTTGAGCATCTACCCAGCAATGGAATTTCTAGCTCCTGTGGTAGTTCTGATTTTTAGTTTTTGATGAATCTACGTACTGTTTTCCATAATGGCTGAACTAATTTACACTCCCACCAACAGTGTGTAGGAGTTCCCCATCTATGCAACCTTTCCAACACTTATTTTTTTGTCTTTGTGATAATAGGTGTTCTAACTAAGATGAGAGGACATCTTATTTTGTTTTGATTTGCATTTCTCAGGTGACTGGTGAGGTTGAAGATGTTTTTTCATGTACTTATTGGCCATCTGTATGTCTTATTTTGAGAAGTGTCTATTTAGTTTGTTAGCCCATTTTTGTTTTTTATGTTCATCTTTTTGAATTCTTTTTAGAAGTATGTATTAATTGTACAACATGAGGGGGTTTCATGGTGCTACATCCACAGATGCACATAATGTACTTTGATCAAATTCACCACCTCTATTACTCTTTACTGTCCCCTTCTGAGCCTGCTCTCATGCCTTCTCATCTTTCTTGGATTTCTTAAAAAACATGTATTGTTATGACCTTTCATACATGAATACAATACATTTTTATTATATTCTTCCTCTTTCTCCCCCCCACCTCCTGCTTGTTTTCTTTTAAGAGTCCCCCTTTTACGTTCATGTCTTTTGTCTTTAGATCTAGATTCTGCATATGAGAAAAAACGTGGTATTTTGTCTTTCTGATTCTGGCTCATTTCTCTTAATATGATGATCTCTGGTTCCATTCATTTTCCTAAAAATGGCATGATTTAATTTTTCTCCATGGCTCAATAATACTTCATGGTGAATATATACCACATTTTCTTTACTCCTTTATCAGTTGATGGGCATCTAGGCAGATTCTTCAGTTTGGCTATTGTGAGTAGTGCTGTGATGAACATGGGTGTGTAAGTCAGTCCATTATATAGGATTAGAGATAGAGATCTAGTTTCAGTCTTCTATCTGTAGATGTCCAGTTTTTCCAGCATTGTTGGTTGTCTTTTCTCTAACATGTTTTTGGTGCTTTTGCTAAGAATCAGATGATTGTGGCTACATGGGCTTATTTCTGGGTCTTCTATTTTATTCTGTTGGTGTATGTATCTGCTTTATTTCATTTATTAATTTATTTTTCCAATACTATGCTGCTTTTGTTACGGTAGCTCTGTTAGTATAATTTGAAACCAGGTATTGTGATACAATCGCTCCTTTTGATCAGGATGTCTTTGGGTACTCTAGGTCTTTTGTGTTTTCCATTTGAATATTTGGATAGGTTTTTCTTTTTCCATGAAGAAAGTCATTTGAATTTTCATGGATATGGTGTTGAATTTCTAGAATGCTTTTGGTAAAATAAAGTCACTTTTACCATATTAATTCTGCATAGCCATGAATATGGGAGGTCTTTCTATCTTTTAGTATCTTCTTCAATTTTTTTTCTTTATTGTTTTATAGATTTCATTGTAGAGGTCTTTCACATCAGTTAAATTTATTTCTTGAAGAGGTTCTCTTTTCTGTTCCATTGGTCTGCATGTCTGTTTTTACACCAGTACCATCCTGTTTTCTTACTATAGCTTTGTAGTATGTTTTCAAGCCAGGTATTGTGATGCCTCCAGCGTTTTTTTCCCTTTTCAGGAACACTTTGACTATTTGGGATCTTTTGTGGTAAATTTAAGAATTTTGTTTCCTATTTCTTTGAAAAAAGTCAAAAGTATTTTGATGGTGATTATATTGAATCTATAAATGACATTGGGTAGTATTGTCACTTATATAATAATTCTTCCCATCAAATCTTTACATTTTTGGTACTTTCTATAATTCTTTCCTCAGCATCTTATAATTTCCATCATTGAGATCTTTCACTTTCTTGGTATTCCTAAATATTTTGTTTGTACATGTTGTGAATTGAATTGCTTTCTTGACTTCATTTTGCAACAAATTATATTGGTGTATAAAATGCTTTTATTTTTGGTATGTTGATTTTGTATCCCTGCAGTTTTACTGAATGTGTCTGTAAGTTCTAATGTTTTTACAGGGTATTTAGGTTTTCTATGTACACAATCATGCCACCTACAAATATGGACATTTTAACTTGTTCCTATTAACTTTGTATGTCATTTCTTTCTCTTGTCTAAAACTCCCTTTACTACATTGAATTTGAGTGGTGGAAGTGGAAATCCTTGTCTTGTTCCTAATCTTAAAGAAATATTTTCAGCTTTTCCCTGTTCAGTACGATATTGGCTGTGAGTTTTTCATATTTTGCTTTTAGTATTTTGAGGTATGTTCCTTCTATTTCTAATTCACTGAGTTTTTTTTTTAATCTTGAAGGGATGTTGAATCTCGTCAAGTTTCTTTTCTGTGACTACTAAAATATTTATGTTTTTTGTCCTTCATTCTGTTCATGTGTTTGATCACCTATATTGGTTTGCATATGTTGAACCATTCTCCTGTCCCTGGAATGAATCTTACGTGACAATTTTGTATGATCTTTTTATGTAATGTTAAATACAGTTTTCTAGTATTTTGCATCTATGTTTTCCAGGGATAGCGTCTATAGTTTTCTTTATGTTGTATCTTTCTTTGGTTATGGCATCAGGGTAATACTGGCCTCACAAAAAAGTGTTTGGCAGGGTTCCTTCTGTTTTAATCTTTTGGAATAGTTTTAGAAAATTGGAACCCACTTTTCTTTAAATGTTTTCTAGAATTCAGAGGCACAGCCATCAGGTTTTAGAGTTAGATGGGAGATTTTTAAGTATTGCTCAATTTCATTCATGATTAATACTCTGTTTATATTTTCTTATTCTTCTATATGCAAATTGGCAGGGTGTATATCTTCAGGAACTTATCCATTTCTTCCAGGTTTTCTGGTATTTTAGCATGTAATTATTCACAGCATTTTCTTATGATCATTTGTGAGTCTCTGATGGAAGTTGCAATGTCTCCTTTTTCATTTCAGCTTTTATTTATTTGTGTCTCCTCTTTTTTTCCTTTGTTAGTATAGCTAAAGATTTGTTTATTCTTTCAAAAAATCAGCACTTTGTTCCATTGATCTTTTGTATAAGTTTTGTTTTTATTTATTTCTGTTTTGATCATTATTTCTTTCCTTCTACTAATCTTGGATTTGATTTGTCTCTGCTTTTTTAAGTCCTTAAGGTGCATTGTTAGGTGGTTTACTTGAAGTCTTTCTATTTATATTTCAGGTATGCATTTTTGGTTAAAAGCAGAACTGCTTTTGCATAATCCCACAGATTTTCATGTTGTATTGTAATTTTCACTTGTTTCTAGATTTTTAAAAATTTTCTTTGTAATTTCTTCAATTAAGCATTAGTCACTTAAGAGCATGTTATTCTATTTCCACATGTTTGTATACATTCCATTTTTCTTTTGTAGTTTATTTGTTGTTTTATTTCAATCATGGTCTGGGAATATACACAATATGATTTCAGGTTTTTAAAATTTAATTTGTGGCTTAAAATGTGATCTATCCTGGAGAATGTTCCATGCATTGATGAGGAGAATACTTAGTCTCTGCTGCTGATGCAATGTTCTATAAATGTCTGTTATGTGCATTTTCTCTACAGTGTGTTTCAACACAGATGTTTCTTTGTTGCTTTTCTGGTTTATTGATCTGTTGAAGAATGTGGGGTGGTGAAGGCCTCCACTATTATTATACTAAAATCTATCTCTCCCTTAAGAACTAATAGTATTTGCTTTATATATTTGAGTAGTCCCATGTTTGTTGCATACACACACACACACACACACACACACACACACACACACACACATGCACACATATAATTGTTATATCTTATCAATGAATTTCTCCTTTTATCAATATATAATGGCCTTCCTTGTCTGTTTTTACATTTTTTAATGTAAAGTCTTCTTTATCTGATGTGATTATAGCTATTCTTTTTGCTTTTGACTTCCAATTAATGGTTCTTTTTTCAACCCTTCATTTTAGGTCTCTGTGTATCTTTACAGTGAGGTGAGTTTAGAGTAGGCTGCATATTGTTGCCATTATTTTTAATCAATTCAGTTAGTCTGTGTCTTGTGAATGGTGGATTTAGTCCATCTGCATTCAAGATTTTTATTGAGAGGTACGAACTTCCTTCTCTCATTTTGGTAATTGCTGTCTTCCTGTTTTGTATACTGTTTATTTATTTCCACCATTCTCATTTGTTTTGAATGTGATTTCTACTTTTCTGTCATGCTAAAGTTTAAGTCTCTTTTCTTTTTTGTGTGTTTGTTCTTTTAGTTAGTTTTGTGTATTCATGTGTTTTCATGATGTTTTTTATTGTACTTTTGTTTCTAGAGCAGGATTCCCTTAAATATTTTTTGTAGGGTTCACCAGGTAGTGATGAATTCCCTCAGTTTCTGCTTATCTGGAAAGTACTTTACTTTTTCTTAATTTTAGCAGGATAACTTTGTTGGTTATAATACTCTTGAATTTCTTCAGTATTTTAAATACTGAGACTCACAGAGGGCCCAAAGTGTGTCCCTTCCTTAGAGGAAAGAAATCCTATTAAGACCAGCGAATCCCCTAAACTTGATGTAAATTCTGTGATGACCATAGATTCTCCTAAGGTTAGAATTGCTGGTCTCATGCCATGACCAAGGCTGCTGGCACTTTCCCATTAACCTTTTTATTGGCGAGTTACAGCCTTCATCCTTGGGCAGCTTGAGTTGAAGGTGCAAATTGCTCTGTTCATTTCTCTAGGTTGCTTTTCAGACTCTATGTGCTGTTTTCAGTTCTAATCACCTCTTTTCTAGTTTCCATGGTTCTCCCATCCTCCCTCATTCTCTTCAAAATATGGTTTTTCTTTTGTTCCCTTCTCTATGGCACAAGGCATTAGTGTTTGCCCACCTTCACTGTCTATACCTATTTTAAGTATACTGTGGTTCTTGAAAGTAAGTTTGGACAAGTCCTAAAATAAAAAGAAAATAGATACTAGTCATATAATTATATTTTACAATAAATATGTATGGTATAATATAAAGTTTAAATAGGTTTGTCATCCTGCATATATGTGTATATGTAAAGTCACTTTTTGGGAGTGTTGTTGATTGAACACAGGGCCTTGCTCATGCTAGGCAAGTACTTCATCTCTAGTTCTGTATGTATTGTGTGTGTGTGTGTGTGTGTGTGATTTTTCATTATTTTGGGGCCACACAGTTTATCAAGGATGATTTATTTAAATAAAAAAATCCCAAAACCCATGTGGTTACTGTACAAAATTCTGTGAGGTAAGCAGGGCAGGTATTATGTCCGTTTTATGGACAAGGAAGGGTGACCCTGCCCTGTTAAATGGTTAGCAAAGGATGAGGCTGAAATTAAAATACAGGTTCTCTGGGAGATACTTTCCAGTGCTCTCGCTGCTCCCTACAGGGTCTGCAAGTGCCAGACCAGGAGCCATTGGTGAATGGTAATTTTACTCCATTCTGAAAACTAGAAAGCTTTTTGAAAAAAAAAGAAAAGCTGTTTTATAAAGATTGAGGTAACTAGATAGCAAATCAATACTCATACAGAATAATCTATAATAACCAATTACTTCAGTTTCCAAGTAGTTAATGTGTGTTGTGGCAGCTTTGCAATGTTTTCCTGAAGAGCTGAAGAAATAGTCCAATAATGTCTGAGCTGCATGTTTGGTTGTCAAAGAGGATTGCAAGCAGTGTTTTGGAATATAACCTCAGGTCAGCATTTTGTTGACAGCATGAAAGGTTCAGCTCAAGAACCTTCCTGTGAGGTCAGCTGGGTGTTCTCTTGGGACCAAATTCTATCTGTTATCAGGATAACCTGCCCTGCCCTTGAAATGAGAGTGTGTCTAACAGGAATTAACCATGACCTCTTCCTGCTCTCTTTAAAAGCAACTTCTTTGATGTTCTTTGTTTTCAGATTTTTTCTTCCACTGAAATCATCATAAGGGAAGAGTTTGGGAGAGAGCTGTTCTGCTGAGATATTGCAGCAGATAACAGACAAAATGGGATGCAAGGTGGTACTCACTGCCTCCTCCAAGACTATTGCCTCTTATTCCTGTTAGAGAACAGCCAAGTGGATTTCAAGAGGACAATGGTTTTGTTTTCTTTTTTGTTTAATGGAAAAATTATTATTTTTTTATTGTTGTGCTGGGGGATTGCACTGTGGCATTTACAAAGGTTCTTAAAATATATCAAATATATCATACTTGAATTCACCGCCTCCATCATTCTCCTTTACCCTCACCCCTTTTCTGGAATAGTTTCAACAGGCATCATTTTTCCATTTACATTCATGTGTACACAGTATTTGCACCATATTCACCCTCCTACACCCTTTCCCAACCTCCTCCCCCTCCCACTGGTATCAACCCCCCCATGCAGGACCTGTTTTGCCTTCCTGTTCTCCAATTTTGTAAAAGAAAAAAAATTGACATTTTTGCTTGTTTAAGATAGCTATAGGGAGTTTCCTTGTGGCACTTCTATGTATATATGTCAATGACTTTGTTTTAACATGTATGAATAAAAAAAGTGACCTGTGAGAGTTTCAACATGTAAGGCAACATAAAGAAATGTACCAGAGAGGAAAGGAACTTGGAGGGGAAGAGATAGGAACCAATCATTTTTTATATACTGCCCCAACTAATGTCGACCTTGCCAAATGCATCACAGTTGGAGTCATTTTCAGTAGTGTCTGAGCCATAGCAAGGAGATCAGTTCACCAATGAAGGGTTGAATTAATGCTTCTAAGCTTTTCCAGGAAGGTGGCATGGTGTGTGTGTGTGTATGTGTGTATATGTGTATGTGTGTGTGTGTGTGTGTGTGTGGTGTGTGCATTTGTGTGTGTATGTGTGTAAACTTAAATTGGTTTTATGTCTTTTGCTGTAGTGAAAATGTAGAAATGAAACTCATGAAGTAGATCAGTTCTTTATTCAGAGCCTCAGAGAAGCCAGGCCATTTGTAGAGATCACGGCTCACCCAAATTTCCATGGTTAGGGGTGTGTGTGTGAATTCAGGTGTGTGTGAATACTGGGGTTTGAATTCAGGTCTTCATGCTTGCTAGTGGCTTGAGTCACTTCTCCAGCCCTTTTTTATGTTGGATATTTTTGAGATAGGGTCTTGCTTTCATTTCCCAGGCTGGTCTCAAACTGCGATTCTCCTGATCTCTGACTCCTTAGTAGCTAGGATTACAGGTACAAGCCACAGGTGTCCATGGAGATTAGGGAATTTTTAGAGCTGAAAATTGTATTCAAGCCTGTGAAATAGTATCCTAGCCCATGTTGTTAAAATATCATTTAATATTAATTGTGCAAAGGGATTTCATTGTGATAGTTCCATACATGCATGTAATAATTTAATTCGCCCCTCTATTACTCTTTCCTGTCCCTCTCCCTCCTTCTTAATGTTTAATGGGTTTCATTATTTTATTTTTCATACATGCATATAAAGTACTTTGATCATAATGTGCCCCCATTACCCTTTTCTATCACCCTCTGCACCTCCCACTGGTTCTCCCCAAAAACTTCCTGTTTACATTCAGGAAGTTTTTATACTTTTTTTTTGGGTCTAGATTCTGCATATGAGAGAGGATGTGATATCTGTTTTTCAGTCTGCCTTATTTTGCTTAAGATGATCTCTAGATGCATCCATTTTTCTGCAAATGATATTAGTTTGTCCTTTATTGCATAAAAATAACACATATACCACATTTTCTTTATTCATCAGCAAAGTTAAATGATTTATCTTGTATCATAATCATAACTTCTAATTTGAAGACATTTGAAATCAAATTCATGAGAATTTTAGTTCTCATGATGCAACCCAGGCTGACCTCGTCATATGAATTTGAAGTCCTGCTTAGCCATATCTCAATTTCAGCCACTTTAAGTCAGATAAACACAAATGAGAAATATGTAAAGAGCATCATTCAGAGAATGAATCAGGGCTAATAACTTCCTCTAGATCCTCTTTCCTGGTCACAGTTTTGTTGTCCATTGGTGGACATCTGACTTTAGGCAGAAATGAGAGCTTTTAAGCACCTGATTAGAAAGTCCTTATATCAATCCTATTTTATCATGTAAATTTTAATATCTGAAAGCTGAATTTTTGACACTTGTAGAGTCTTGACCAATACATTATTTACTTGGGGAGTACTTAGAGGGCTCACATTCTCCATCTTTCAATGTCATCCCAAGGGGTGAAATATTCTTGCATTAGTTAGGTAAAACCAAAGGATGTTGTTAAAATACAAATATTACCAATAAGGCCCATATATTACACCTCATAATCACTTTAGCATGACTTTTTTTGTGCTGTCTAGGCAGCAATCTCTTTGATCCTCAACAGAAATGTTAGCACAGCTCAGTTTTGAAGAAAAAGGAAGGCCAGAAATGAAAGTGAGAGGAGGTAGGGATAAGACCCCTGGATTTGAGGATGTTCAGAACCTAAATGATTATGGGTAATCAAGCTTTGCACAATGAGTATAAATAATAGATCTGAAGGATGTATGAAGATTAATTAGGATAAGGTATTCAATGTGTGACTTTATTTTATGTTCAGTTACTGGTATTATAATAAAATATTTAACATAACCCAGTGGGTTATGCATCATTTATATTATTCTCATTTTACATAGAGTAGCAACTGAAGCTTAAATAAGTTGTAACTGTTCCAAGGTGTGTCTGTCTGACTCCTTTTCCTATGCTCTCCTTCTCTTGGACATATTTTCCTCACAGTATTTACTGTTTATTTTCACTCATGACAACAAATACTGTTGCTTTTTGCTTTGAAATATCTCCTCTCTATTGGTCATAGGTCTGCATAAAACACATTTTTGGGGTTTTTGGTGTAGTCACAAGCAAAAACCTTAAAGATAACTGTCTTTTTACATCACATTCAAGAGTTACTTTAATTTTCTTAACCCAGAAAGAGATAGCCAAATGCCAATTCAGGTCTATCACATGTCCTTTCATAGAACTGTTGGTAAAGCAATTAAATGCCTAAGTGACAGAAATGATAAATGTTGGTTCCATTATTGCTATTTAATGCAGGCAGACTAAGTGTTTTTCCAAGATTAGATTTTTATGACAAGATTTTTTAAGTCATCATATCATACAGAGCTGTTATTTGTCAAAGAAGCTATATTGGTTTTCAACTGTTGACAGAAATCTCAGAGGAAAAATTCACAGGTTCTACTTTACTTTTAAGAAATGCATAAATATGAACAGTTTTTCTTTTTAAATAGGTTTTGTTTTGGCTTTGAAAGACTCAGACTTCCTAAAAGTATTCTAATATTTGGAATAAGTACATAAAACATTTCAAGGTACTCATTTATCTTCCCTCGCCATACTGAAAACATTTCTAGGCAGAGTCTGAGGGTAACTTTCTCTCTTTCTAGTTTTGCCATTTGCCTTGATGCTGGGTTCTGTGAGGCTATGGGCAGTTCTGGTCCCATGCACAACTGAGTCAAGATGTCCACAGAGTAAGCAAAAATCATCACAGTTGTTAGTGTGATTAATAAGAAAGCATCACAGAGTGAGTCTTTTAGGGTAAAATAGCAGAATACAAGTAGTTTTGCATGACTCAATGAGTGAAAGAGTCAGTACAGCACAGGAGAGAGGGAGAGAGAGAGAGAAACAGTTTTGGGAATCAAGAAAGAGATGACAGGAAAACTAAAGAGCACAGAGAAACAAAAACAACTTAGAGAAAAATAAAAAGCACACTGCCACTCCAACCCTGCTCCCCAAGGTATGGGAGCCCTGAGAGTTCAGCAGCCACAGTGATCACAAGAGATTGGCAGGCTTAACTGAGGAGAAACCCAGGGTTCTTACAAGCTATAAATCCAGTTGCAGGGGTGGGGTGGCAGGGGTTGGTCTGAAAATGGCTCCTCAGATAGATGGAGGAATCCAAATGAGTTTTAGGGAAGAAATCTGTTACATAAGTCATCAGTGTGCTACAACCCGAGACATCTTGAGAATGGCCTTATTGTTATGGGCTGATCTACTCTGGGGATCAAAAAACCAGAACAATCACAATTTGGGGTTCCTGGGTAAAACCCCACTACAGTGACTGTGGGGAATGTGACAGTCATGAAGAGAGGGGGCAGTCTGTCACAGAACTGCTAAGAGGATTGAGCAGCAGAGATTATGGGTTGTGGATGGCATGGTGACCAGTGGCCACACCCTCTGTGGCAAAGAGCAAGATGAGCTGTGTGTGAGATAGGTCTGAGAGCACTGAATCTGAGGCTGGTGAGTGGCTCAGGTCCTATGGCACAGACCTTAGTAGTTTGTTTGATTTCCCCACTGTTGCCACCTCTCTGGGGACACAAATTGAAGGCCTCTGTAGTGAATGAGTGGCCCACATAACTAGAAGCTTGTGGTCCTCCAACACTTGCCATGGCCACTTGCACACATGGTCTCTGGAGGGAGTGAGCTTCTGTCCTGCAATAATACCTCAGAAGTTGGTCAGAGATAGTAGTGGCTCCAGGTGCACACACTAAAAACCTCTGGAGGGAATACAGACTTGCTGTGCCCCTAACTGGACTGGCAAGAGATGTGGGGCTAGACTCAGCCTACACATAGCACAAATCTGGTGAGAGCTGAGAGGAATTGCCACAGGTCTCAGCTGCAGCCTGCTAATTACTCCATAACTGGTGGATTCCAGTATTAGAGGACCTAGAAAGAAGTTTCTCTATCACCTCAGCTAGGAGAAATAGTTGACTTTCTTTTCTTTTCTTTCTTCAGTATGTCTTTCTTACATTTGTCTAACTTTTTTACTTATTTTTATTCTTTAATTGGATTTTTATTTTTTATCTTTTTTCATTTTTAAATTTTTATCTTCTTTTTTCACTCTTCATTTTATTAATTATATTATTATTATTAATTTTATCTTTATTCAGTTTATTTTTTATTATTTTGGCCTCTCTCTCTTTTCTGTTGTTATTTGTTTTGTGGCTATATCATTTTTTGTGTCTATTTTTGTACTGTTACTGCAGTTTGTTTTTCTTTGAGTAGTACCATGGATTGAGTTTCCAAGAGAAGGCTGCTCCCTAAGAAGACACTAACATAAAAGTAAGAGATAGCCATTCTAATTGATGGACAAATCTCAGTATAGAAACACATGAAATATGAAAAAATCAGGAAAACATGACTCCTCCAAAAGTCCATAGTTTTCTAGTAACTGCATCTAAACATATTAAAGTGGATGAAATGCTGGACAAAGAATTTGAAGGCTATTTAAATTTTTCAACACGTTCAAAGAAGATAACAAATTTAACAACAAAAGAATAAGTAATCCTGTTAACACATGATCTGAACAGACACTTCTCAAAAGAACTACAAGTTTCAAATACATGAAAAATGCTCAACATTTAAGGCCATCAGGAAAGGCAAATCAAAACTACATTAAGATTTCATCTCACGCCAGTCAGAAGGACTATCATTAAAAAAAATTGAACAACCAACCACCAATAACAAAAACTAAATACTGGTGAGGATGAGGGGGGAAAAAAGGAACTCTTATTATTGTGGGTAGGAATGTAAATTAGTCCAGCAACTATGGAATTTCCAAAACAAAACTCAAAATCTAGAACTGCCATGTGACCCAGACATACAACTCCCGAGTATGTACCCAAAGGAATCTAAAGCAACATACATAAAATATACGTGTATATCCCTGTTTATCATGGCAATTCAAAAATCCAAGCAATGGAATCAACCCAGATACCCATCAACAGTTGAATGGATAAAGTAAATATGATGTATATCCACAATGAAATATTATTCAGCCATAAAGTAGAATGAAATCAAGTTGCTTTCAGGGAAAATAGATGGAACTTGGGGGCAACATGTTAAACAAAATAAGCCTCACTCATAAAGACAAATATCACATGTTTTCTCCAATATGGATAAACTACAAAAAATGTAAATTAAAATTAGTAGAGGGACTAGTAGGAAAGCCAAGAAGACTGGGGAAGGGGGAAAGAGGAGAAAATAAGAGTGTAGTTGGGAGATTGGATATAATCAAAGCACTGTCTATTCATGTATGAAAATGTCATGTAGTTAAGCCTATTAATATGTATAATTTATATACATTAATAATTACAATAAGAAAGAATATTAGCACGGAGAAAAGTCACAGAGTCCCTCAGGCTTGTAGAAATTGTCAAATCAGCTATATAAGCCTGTCACTTTTCAGATTAGAAAGTGAGATGCAGAGAAATGACAGGACTTATCAGGGTTTTATGGTCATCTGGTGTCAGGTTGTGGTATAGTCTCACTGGCCTTCCTTAAGACAGTTTCTCCATTTTCTCCAGATCCTTTCTACTTCATTCTTTACTTGTTACCCTTCATTCCAGATGGCTCCTGATCTTGACAAATCTTGTTTTGCATCAGTTCTGCCCATTGGGTATATTTACTATGTTCTGCATTCTTTGAGCAGTTTTGTCTTGGACATTCTCTGTTGGAGGATTTTACTTCCTAACTACCTAGAGAAGGTCTCCTCCAGCTCTGATCTTGTTTACTTTTATTCTATTATCACAGTCATGGTCACCACAACTTGTTCAGTTCTATTTTCTTTCAGATACTGTGTATTGACCTACTTTGCTGTGTCTTCTCAGCAGACCAATAGAAGCATCTTCTTCAGCAGCCTTATATTAAGAGTTTCCTGTCAGGGCACTTAACTGCATGAATGAAACAAGACAGATATTTATTGAGTACAATATACATAAAAACATGCTAGAAATTGTCACATATATTACAATTGATTCCCACAGTAATTAAGGTATGGAATTTCATTCATATTGGAGACATTAAATGAATTATTCAAAATGGCTAGAGTTGATTTTGAATCTAGGTGAGACTGACTTGCTCTATCTCACCAGGCTACCTTTGGGTGCTCCAGGGCTCGGGGACTTAGGACTTTTCCTGTCCCGTCTATCATTAGGCTCAGTCCATGAGGGTGAAGTAGGGACCCAGGCTTCATAAATCTAGATTTTTAAACAAACAAAAGTGTCTTTTTTTTCCTCAAAAACAGAGAACAGATAGGTAAAAATGGGTCCCATCTAGGGGTTGGTACCAGTGGGATTAGAGAAGACATAAAGAAAGGGTATAGGAGGATGAATATGGTAGAAATATTATGTACTCAAGTATGAAAATGGACAAATGATATGTGTGGAAATTATTCTACAAATTGGGGGAGGGGAGATAAAGGAGAATGATGGAGGGGGTGAATTTAACAAAAATATATTGTAAGCACTTTTGTAAATGTCACAATGTACCCCCAGTACAACAACAGTATGATAATAAAAATAAAATGACTCTTCCTTACTCTCTGGACTACTTATCTCTTTATCAAATAATGGTAATTTACATCTTTATACAGAGTCAAAATTAAAAATCTAGATCTTCCTTAAGTTTGTATTTTCTCTTCCCTGCTCATCTACTAGAGGGGTTCTGATGAAAACAACACCCCTATTCTAGTCTGCCCTGGGGAGTGTGGGAGGCTGATGCTTTTTGCCTTTATCAAAGACTCACATATTCTTCAACCTCAAGGTTTCATGAAAAATCAAGGTGACATGTGATTTTTCTATGTATTCAGTCCCAAGGGAAAATAATTCACCAACTAGCATAACTGATTAATTTCTCCTTCTAGGGATTGATAGCTCCAAACCTGAACTTGCAAAGCAAGAATTATATTCCTAACCATTGCTTAGGAATGCTCAGTCTCCTCTCTCTCTCTCTCTCTCTCTTTTCTCTCATTCTATATAATGATTCTCCCTATCTTAGCAATATCTTACTCACACACACTATCAGTATGCACTCTTTTCCTTTTAAAAAACACTTCTTTATGTGAAGCTGAAAATTATATAGGTTATAAAATAACTCATCACCTTTCTAATCTTGAGTTCCTGTTTTTCTGAAAAATGGTGAGAGTAAGCTTATATCCTTCGATATATATACTGAAACATATTTCAAGATTCAGTATGTTTATTAAGCTGGTTAAAACACATGAACTGTAATGAGTCACTGTGGTCCTGCTTTGCTCTGTAGATGTTTAAGTAACGGCCTGCCCCTAGCAGCAAAAACATGACTGCCACTGTGCTCTGCAATGAGGCCAGGATATGTCCTCACTTCACTCAGGTTCAACTGGTGCAAAGCCTCCTTCTTTCCACACCCTCTCCATGGACATCACCTTCTCCCTGCAGTCCCCTTACTTGTTTCTTCATCAATCACCAGTTCATTCTTTCTCTACTAAGGTCAATCAAGCAGGGGTCTGCTCTAGACTTTCCCCAACTCCCTGAGACCCAACCTGTCCAGACTCTTAGAGATTTCCTTAGACCACATTCAATTTAATAATCATTTGTTTAGTGATGACCATGTGCAAACCTGTGATGGCTGTTCTTTTTGCATTCCAGGAACCCAGATCCACCAAGGAAAAGTTTTGTGGAAGGAAAAGCCTGGGGTGATTTTAAGAATTCTTCTAATCTTTTAAATAACTTTTCAATATTTTTACTATCCAAATAAAATATTATTTAATAATAAGCCCTGTTCTATAATATAGAAGCCTTATCAAGAAAAATATATACCACAAGTTACTTTAAATAGTTTAAACCTTCCAAACAGGAAAAGAATACACCTATCAATTAGTATAAGCATATGTACTGTATACATTACTGGATTTTTAAAAAGCCAACAGAAAAGACATTTTTACTTTTTAACTTTATTTGAAGTATAACAAACAAACAGAATAAAGAAAAAATTTCCTGGGCAGCTCAATGAATGCTGCAAAGTAAACTCACTTATAACTAAGACAAGGGCATTAATTACACATGTCAATTCTTGGAGGGCCTTTTGGCTCTCACCCTCATCACCAGCCCTCTACCGCTTCTAAAGGAAATAACTATCATTAATTCTCAGTGTCAACTGTTTATGATGTTATAAATTGAAATATAAAATTACAGTTCTTTTGTGACTTGGCAGATTTTATGCAATATTTTTGAGATTATTTAAATGCTTCCATGTAGAGTTCATTTTTTTCTTTCAGGTGACCAACAGTAAGTAGGCGATTGCATGGCTGATTCACATTCGGGTTGTTTATGGTGTTTGGCTACAAAGTCTGTGTGTCAGTGCATACATTCATGTCTGTTAAAAACGTTGCTGGGTCACAGCGTATTGCTGTGTTCAGAGCAGCAGTACCAAGGTGCATACCCACGAGTGCTGTTCTACTGTTTTTCCCACTAGTCATGGTGAAGAGTCTTTGTCTTTCATCATTCTGGAGGGTATGTAATGATAACTCCTGTAAAATTATTTAACACCTTTGTGATTACTCATTGTAGAGCATCTAGGTATTATATGCACTGTCAATTCCAGTTTTTGACCTTATTTCTAGTGGACTGTCTACTTTTTCTTATTATTTGGGAACATTTAATATCACTCTGAGCCATTTCTTAGTTGTATCCTATAAATTTCTTTCCTTTTCTGTTGTATACCAAAATCAGTTAAACATAATTTTTTGATGAAAAGTTCTTATTTTAGGTAGTTGAATTTGCCAATTTTTTTTTCTCTGTAGTATTACTGTTCTTTTTTCTCCTCTCCTCTCCTCTCCTGTCCCTTTCTTTTTTTTCCCAAGACAGAATTCTCCCTAGCATAGGCTGGCCTGGAATTTACTTTGTAGCTAAGTGCTGTGATGTGTACCACCATACCCAGCTTCCTTGTTTCTTTAAGAAACAGTCTTCTGTATGAAAACCACTAAGGTATTCTATGTTATTTAAATATGTGTATATATGTGTATACATTCTTTTCTTTATTATGCTTGTATCATTATTTTGTATCAAGATTAAGGTGAAAAACATTATTTGTAGAATTTCACTTTTTTAAATTCTTTGAAGAGATGTTTAAAGTTGTCATGATTTATTTCTTAAGCTTTCAGTTGAATCATTAACAAAGTCATCTGAACCTCCTTGAATTACTTTAATTATATAGTCTATATGTTATGTTATTCAAATCCTGTTTTGCTTTTTAACTGGCTGAGGTAATATCAGACATAAAGTTACTGTTGGGCTCTTGGCTTTTTTCCCTCGTTGCATGATATTTATCTTTAATGGCTTAATGATAATCTGTTGTATGAATGTTCCAAATGTTGCTTACGTATTTTTTATAGTTGATCTGGCAGACATTGTAGATTGCCTTATCTAATATCCAAACCCAACCTCTTTCTCCCTTTCCTTGCCACAAAAGAGAAAGTAAAGTCCCATTACTCAGTTTCCCAGAATTCCTTGCAGCAAGGCACGGTTATCTGGTTGGTCTGGAGTTGGAGGCAGAGGTCTGCTGATATTATCGCTCTTCTTTCTTACGCCTCAAATAGAAGTATGATGGTTGAAGTTATAGCCACTGTTACAGACAATGAGAAAGGGAATTGTTGAGACCTTACTGTCTTGAGAGGAATTGCTATTAGAGAAATAAGCCTCCTTTTGTTTAAATCACTTGAGTTAAGTTTTATAACTAAAACATTCCTTTCTAAAAGAATTGGATATGTATTTATTCATTTATTTGATTGTAAATACTTTTTTACTAATTTGTAAAATCAGTCTTTATTTTAGAAAACTGATAACATTTACCAAAGTAAAGCAATTAGTATAAATTAATCCCCATAAGCCCATTATGAGACTCAACAGCAATCAACTCATGACTGATCATATCTCATTTAAGTATTCCTCCCCTCCAGACTGTATTATATTGGCAATTATAATACTTCCAAATTTAAATAGTATGTTAGTTATCTAGTGATTTTTTTTATGAATAAAGCCTTTTCTGTTGTATTATTCCTTATAAATGAAATTATTAGGTTAATAAGCGTTTTGGAAAATAGGTTATAAATGACTCCGAAATGGTTGATAATGTCAAAATATTAGATGAGGTCATTGAATATTCATAAATTGATAAAATCAAAATATATTTTCTATATAATAAATACTTTAGAGTGCTTTTATAAACATAATTAAACTATATCCCAGTTTGAGTAAGCTGTAAATCTAACTAATAACATATACAATCCCTTGTAAATGAGTTTTGTATTCTCCAGCTGTCTGTGAGATTAGAATGTGTGCAGATAGCTCAAGAGTGAATAGTGCTTCTGTGTTTCTTAGGAGTTACAGATGAGAAGGATTTACCCATCTCTGAATTCATATCATCAGTATATTCAGTTTTATAATGCACTTCACATTCTTCAAAGATTTGAGAAATCACTGCTCTTTCATGAGCATTGAAAACATGAAGCAAAACTAACATTCACCTACTGCTTAATATTAATATCTTTGACAAAGATAGGGCTCTCATAAAATGTAAAAAATTAAGCATTTCTGAATCTGTAGGTGAGTTTATGTCTAGGAGCCCAATATTTTATTTTAGTTTATTTTTTTGCAATACTGGGGTTTAAATTCAGAGCCTGCACTTGCTAGGCAGGCACTGTACCATTTGAGCCATGCCCCACCCCTCTAGATCAATTAGTCCAGTGTTTTTTCAACTTTGTCATTTCTCTGAGTTTCTTTGGAGCTTGCAAATATTTTGATTTTTGCTTAAAAATGCTCTCGGAAAAATTAAAATTACAATAAACAGATAAAATCAACACATGGACTTAAATATGCTAGTGTGAAATATGACACACTCATGATCTTATCAAGTTAAATTCAGTTGCCAGTGCTTTATAGTTCGGTGGAATCCCTATAACAACACTTCTCCCAGTAATCTCTGTCAATATATTCAAATTAGTTATAAATATGCTTTTGGTTGAAAAACATGGAACTATTAATGTTTCATTTTTAATTTGACTTTCAATTTACATGTGACAAGTGTGAAACATACACTACTGGAGCATATCTGTATTAAACATAATTAAGCAATAAAAAGGCTAGATCTAATAATGGATTATGGTATTTTTGCTGTAGTATTAGCACTAGCTGCTTTGCCCTTCTGGCTCAGTTTAGTAGATTTTTCTGACTTTGCATGCATTATTTGTTTTGCAAAGATGTCACTTGAAAATATTTCTGTGTAAATCAGCATTAAATTCTTGATGGGTACAGGATGCCAGTATGAATATTGTCACAATATTCACTTTTATGATTATTACAATAATAAAATTGATGCTAATACAGGCACATTTTTAAACCCCTGAGCCTTATGGAAAACTGGTTGTTGAATTTCCACTCTGTCCCTCTTTGTTAAAGTAAAACAGGTTATGTTTAGGGCAGGGACCTGCTCAGCTGAAAAATAACTATGATTTCTAAGCTTTGTGAATGTGTAAGGAGTGCCTGCTGGAGACTTGGAGGGGAATCCAGCTTTCCTAATGGAGGAAGTATTTAGTATTCCTTTTTCACCTCCTTCCTAGCATGCCCAGAATGTGAATATGTGGTAGTCATCTGGCACCATTACCATGAATATATAAACCCTAAGGATTATTATTAGAGATACCAAAGATACCCAGGACACTGATGACAGTATGAAACTACTCCATCATGCCAAGATCACCTACCTCCCAACTTCTTGCCTAATGAGAAAAATAACCTTTTATTTGAAAAAGATAAATAAGTTGTTGGGATTTTCTGTTGCATGTAATGACTTAAAATTTGAAAACTACTGAGTCCAGCCTCCTTAATTTGCAGACAAGGTAACTGAGTCCTAATCTCCTCCTCTTTATAAAACCTCATCTAATGTTATTTTTTCATGATGCCTAACATCAGTTGAAACTATATATTTGTTCTCTTTACTCTGTCTTCCACACTAGAATATGAGTTCCATGAGGTTGGACTTGTTTCTTCTTGTCCATTGTTACATCCCTAGAATTTAGAATTTAGAAGACTGTCCCAGAACACAATCAAAGCTCACCGAAGAAATGAATGAGTCAGTGAACGCTTAGAGGGGCTGCAGTGATCAGATCAAGAAAATGGCAAAATTGGGATTGAGGTGTTTCCTCTTGATTAACAGATCTAGAATATTTCACTATACTACAAGATGCTTTGGGAGTTTTTTCAAATCCTTACATAGCAATGATAATTTTCTACAACACATTTTCAGTCCAGCAATTCTACTCACGAGGCCATCATACTCTTGCAACATCATCTGTTCTAGATGGTCCCTTTCACGATGTCATTTTTGCCACTTTTTCCTGAATTTACATGACCAGAAGCTATCTCTTAAATGGCTTTGTATGTAGATCTTTTCCTTGGAATTTCACAAACAATATTACCTATTAAATGTTTTGAAATGCACTGTTATAAAAAAATCCATTTTACCTTACCATCACACTTTATGAGTTTATTTTAACTCAAAATATCCAGCTTGCCTTCATTTTTCTGCTTAACCTTGTTTAAAAATTGTGAGGGATTGATGTTTGCTTTGAAGAATCCCAGATCTTGATCATTGTAGTGCTAGTTGAGAATCTTAAGTCCTTCAATAGCTTATGATAAAAGCTTGACATTGGTATCTAATGATAAAATACAAATGTTCTCATATTGAGTTAACTCTTCCAGCTGTGAGACTCATGCTGGTCAGTTCAGCGTAAGAACTTCTGCATCACTTCCTCCTGCTGGTACTCACAGTCCTAAAAATGCAGCCTGCTCTCCTCTCTGCAGAGATGATGACCACCATCACCATTGTCATCATCATCTTCTAGAGTGACAGTTAGGACTATGGGATTATTTTTAAAGCAGTCATGTTTTAAACATGTTGCTAATAAAATTATTTTAAATGAACAGTGATACTCTAAAGTTAGCAAATGCAGTTTTTAACCTAATTTGTTCTAAAAATCTATTTAAGTTCTTCTACACACACACACGTTTTCCTACTAGCTATAGATATTCTTCAAGAACTCAAACTTTTCCCCAAATAATAACCTAAAAAGAGAGTTTACTTTGAATTCTTCCAATTTCCTAGTAAACAGGAAAAGATTCAAGAGACATCAGCTGCCTGAGGAAGAAGACTTGACAGTGACATTTTTTGATTAATAGGGTTATTTTCCCTCCTTTACTGAGGTAGAGTTGCCAAATAAAATTGTATATATCTAAGTTGTGCAACATGACTTGATATATGTATGTATTGTGTATTGTGAAAGGATTACCATAATTAAGCTTATTAACATACCCATCTCTTCACATAGTTAATTTCTTATGGCAAAACAGTGTCTATTCTCAAATATACAATACATTGTAGTTACCATATTGTACATTAGATCCATAGAACTTATTCATTTTGTAACGACATTCTTTTCCCATCATTTTCCCATCTTCCCACCACATCATCCCTGCAACCAACGTTTTACCCCCTGCTTCGGTGAGTTTGACTTTTGCTTGACTCTGCACATAAGTGAGATCATGTCTTTGTCATGTATATGTGGTTTATTTCACTTAACAAAAATGTCCTCCATGTTTACTCATGTTATTGCAAATGTCAAGATTCATTTCTTTTTATGGCTGAATAATATTCCATTGTGTGTGTGTATTACCACATTTTCTTTACACATTCATCAATTCATAGACACTGCAGGTCTTCTATCTTGGCCAATATAAATAATGCTACATTGTTCATAGCTTAATTTTCTTGAATATTATTAGAAAGCAGTCATTTAATTAGACAAATCTGTTTTCCAGACTCAAAATATTGAGTTACTGCAAAGCTCTACTCTTGGCTTTCTTTGTTCCTCCATAAACACTCCGTGAGAGTTCTGAGACCCCGGGTTTTAAATATCACTTGATCTCCTAAGAACACATCTTCAGTCTTGAACTATCTGATGATCCTCAGATTTGAATATTCAAGTGCTTCCTTTTACTCACTCCTCTTTATGAAAACCTATTAGACATGCTGAGATTGAGATGTTTTAAGTAGAAATCTTAAATTTCTACTTCTACTTCCTCACTGCTTTGCCTAGTCTTCACCATTTCAAGAATGGCCCAACTGAGTTGCCCAAGATCCCAATCAATCAAATTTCTAAACTTTCTTTTTCTCATGTATCCAATCCATTAATAAGTCCTGCCAGTACTTCCTCCAAAATATATCCAAATGACAAGCTGAAATTGTCTGTACTGAGAGACCTTGATCAAACCACTTTTACCTCTCTCTGGACTATTGGAATAGTCTTATAATAGGTCTCCCTAGCTATGCTCTTGTCCTTTTACGGTTCATTCTGTATATAGACAAAGTAATTGTTCCAAAACCTAAATCATATTACTTCTCTCTCTTTCCTAAAGCTCTTCAGTGGCTTAACAGGTCAATTAGAGGAAAATCCAATTCCTGGCCAGGCAAGGTGGTGCACACCTGTAATGCCAACACTTAGGAAGCCGAGGCAGGAGGATTGCAAATTTGAGGTCAACTTGGTCTACCTATATAAGATCCTGTATATAAAATTAAAGAAAGGAGGTGGAGGAGGAGGTGGAGAAGGAGAAGGAGAAATTTAAGTCCTTACAATGGTCTACAAGTCTCTGCCTGATGTGACTTCTGCTTTCCTCTCTGACCACATCTTCTGCCACTCCTCCCCTTCCATCACATTTCTGCAACCTGGGATGTTTTGACTTTTGGTGCTTTAAACACACCATGCTCATTTTTCTCTTGGGACCTTTGTGCTTATCTCCTCTTCTGCTGTGTTTTCCTACACCACCCTCACTTTCAGTACTTAGGACTCAGACCAACATCCCTTCTCAAACAGGTCTCCTCTGATCACATTAACTCCATTAAAAGTCTGTGTATTTGAGCTGTGTATGCAGGTCAATATATCCTGTGGGACTACTACACTTATTTATGTACATATTTACTATCTGCATCCACTGGAATATAAGCCTTTTGAAGTCAAGGGATTTGATAATTGTGCATCCTCAGTGCCTAACAGCCTCTCACGAGAGCATCTGCATATTCACTGTCTTGAATAAGGACCATTACACACACACTTCTTTGTCCTTTTTGACTCTTTAAACCATTCTCCTTCCAAATTAAACTTCTTTTTTCATTAGCATAAATGAATTGTACAAAGGAGTTTCACTGTGATATATATATGCAGATAATGTACTCTGATCAAATTCATGTCATCTATATTGCTTTCTCCTATCCTCCCTCCCTTCTCCCCCTCCTTTGTTAAAGTTTTTGTTGGGTTTCATTAAGCTATTTTCATAGTACATATATTATTCCACTTTGATCCATTTACCCCCCCTCCACACAATTGCCTTCTCCTTCTCCTGCCCCTTTACTGATCTTTCCTCAAAGCAGTCTCCTATGCAATCATGCCATATTATTATACTTTATGGTATAGATTGTGCACATGACTGAAAACATGCAATACTTGGCTTTCTGAGCTTGGCTTATCTCATTCAACATGACAGACTCTAGTTCCATTTTCCTGAAAATGAGATAATTTCATCCATTTTTATTGATGAATGATGCTCCCTTGTGTATATGTACCATATTTTCTTTATCCATTCATCAGTTATTGGGCACCTAGGCTGACTCCATAACTTGGCTATTATGAATAGTGCTGCTATAAACATGGGTGTGCAGGTATCTTTATTGTGTGCTCACTTATATTCCTTCAGATATATGCCCAAGAATGATGTAGTAGGATCATATGGTAATTCTATTTTAACTTTCTTGGGGAAACACTGTACGGGTTTCCATAGTGGTTGCACTAATTTGCTTCTTGAAACATCACCTTCTTGTGTTCAAGAATATACAATAGCTTCCTTAAAAAAAGTCAAGTTACAATCTCCCCTTCCTGAATTTCAAGATAGTAATTCTTTGCACTCATCCTTCTTATACAGCCTTTCCTACAGTGATCCCTTGGCTGGAAGACTGACCTCCATGTCTCAGAAAAATCCCTTTCTAATCTCTTATCTTTGTTGTTATTTTACCCTTTAGAAAGTCCCACTAAAGTCCACATGATTCAAATACCACTTCCCCCAGTAAATACTGCTTCATCCTATAGAAAGCCCTCCCTTTTCTGCCATGTGCATATTAAATTTTATATTGTTATCAGATTGATATAATATATTACTATCCTATTTTCTCTGAATGTAGAGAAGCCCCTGAAAATAGACTGAAACCTCATATAAAATAACCCCTTAATCTTCTACAAAATGCTCCCACAGATAATGTACCTGTTTAATTCATAATGATGTGCCAGAATTATGACATGGATTCAATTCTGAATTACAAGTTTAAATATAATAATTTGTTATTGGCATATAAAATTATATAATTATGTTATTAAATATTATATAATAATTTACTATTAACGATAATATAGCCCAGATTTATTCCAGGATTGAAGATATTAGGTTTATATGACCTGATCTATACAAGTTATGTAAGCTAAAGTATTGTGTTTAGAGTGTAAATGTGAAAGAGATAGAAATATTTTACACCTTCACAGATAAACATGCTCTTACTTTTTGTGAAATGTATGGGCCTTTCAGGTTATTTTATTTTTGTTACTTTTGACAAAAATTATTTATTATAAATAATATAAGAAAGCAAGGGTGATGACAATTGACCTTTGAGCTCATTGGTGGCAACTGACATTTGATCTCATTATCAGGAAAGCAGTAAGATATTGGATATTGGATGTAAAAGGTTGGTTTGTGGGTAAAATCAGTCATACAATTTATCTCAGGAGGATAGCCATAGCACATTTCCAGGGGATTATTACTATATCAAATTGGAAGTGTGGTATTCGTTGAGTTTCTTTTTTTTTTTCAAGGTGAGACATATGCTTATCATCTATGTCAAATTCCCAATTTTTAAATGTTCAAGATATATAGGCCAGATCCACCACCTTGGTTTTTGTACTTTTTCAAAGCTATGTTATTAATTAAATGACCCACAGGAATCCATACTTCATTCTCCCCACTTTATCTTCATTTTCCATAAATGCTTAGTCTCTTTCACCTTTCCAATATTAGTCTTAATAAATTACTAATCGTTGTTTGATTATATTGACAATATAATCAAACTTTTGAGGAGATTCCAAGATGGCGGCTAGAGGGAGGAAGCAGAAAGCGAGCCTCCTATAGTGAAATCTTGGAGAGATGCTGGAGACACACATTGCAGGCAAAATCACCGACAAGAGGCAAAACTTTGACCCCTCCACATCTCCAGCCCGTGCAGAGAATCTCCACTTCACGTTAAACAGAGAAACAAGGAGGGCCCCCCGGCCACCAGTCGCCTACGCCCAGACGGCTTGGGAAGACGTGGACAAGGTGAGTTTTGCGGTACCGCGGTACTCCCACAGACAACCCTGGGCCAGAGCAGCACAGCCCCCTGTACAGACCGACCTCCACCCAGGGAAAAAAGCAGCCATGAAGAAGAACGAAATGTTATCATTCGCTGGTAAATGGATGGAATTGGAGAACATCATTCTGAGTGAGGTTAGCCTGGCCCAAAAGACCAAAAATCATATGTTCTCCTTCATATGTGGACATTAGATCAAGGGCAAACACAACAATGTGATTGGACTTTGAGCACATGATAAAAGCAAGAGCACACAAGGGAGGGGTGAGGATAGGTAAGACACCTAAAAAACTAGCTAGCATTTGTTGCCCTTAACACAAAGAAACTAAAGCAGATACCTTAAAAGCAACTGAGGCCAATAGGAAAAGGGGACCAGGAACTAGAGAAAAGGTGAGATCCAAAAGAATTAACCTAGAAGGTAACACACACGCACAGGAAATTAATGTGAATCAACTCCCTGTATAGCTATCCTTATCTCAACCAGCAGAAACCCTTGTTCCTTCCTATTATTGCTTATACTCTCTCTACAACAAAATTAGAAATATGGGCAAAATAGTTTCTGCTGGGTATTGAGGGGGTGGGGGGAGAGGGAGGGGGCAGAGTGGGTGGTAAGGGAGGGGGTGGGGGCAGGGGGGAGAAATGAACCAAGCCTGTATGTACATATGAATAATAAAATAAAAAAAATTAAAGAAAAAAAAACTTTTGATGACAAAATTAATGTGCACCTCTAGAAAACTTGGAAACTACTAAAAAGTAATAGAATATAAGAATAGTTCTATACATTGCTATAGTTTAATTTATTATTTACTTTATGTAATCAATAGTATATATAATTAATATAATAAAATCATCAGTTTTTAAAACAAAAATTTCACCATGAGCTTAAGAATTCTCGGTACACATCATTTTTTTCTATTTATTCATGTATTCATATGCATATACATTGTTTGGGTCATTTCTCCTACCTGCCACCCCACTCCCTCCCTCTCCCCTCTACCCCCATTGCTTCCAGGCAGAACCTGTTCTGTCCTCTTCTCCAATTTTGTTGAAGAGAAGACATAAGCGTAATAAGAATGACAAGGCGTTTTTGCTAGTTGAGATAAGGATAGCTATACAGAGAGATTCCTACTGTACAGAGAGATTCCTAGCATTGCTTCCATGCACAAGTGTATTACAACCTGAATTGATTCATCTCTACCTGACTTCTTCACTACTTCCAAGTCACCTTCCTATATTGACCTCTGTCACTTTAAGGTTTCTGTGTTAGCTCCTCTGCAGTGGGGACATCAGACACTTTCAAGTTTTGGGTTTCCTACTGATACCCATACCTCCTGTATGTGCTCTCCCCTTATCATGTGATCCAAGTCCAACAACATTACTGCATTTTCCCTAGATCTAATGTCCGCATATGAGGGAGAACATACGATTTTTGGTCTTCTGAGCCTGGCTGACCTTGCTCAGGATGATGTTCTCCAGTTCCATCCATTTACTTGTGAATGATAAGATTTCATTCTTCACGGTTGAGTAAAATTCCATTGTGTATAAATACCACATTTTCTTAATCCGTTTGTCAGTATTGGGGCATCTTAGCTGTTTCCATAACTTGGCTATTGTGAATAGTGCTGCAATAAACATGGGTGTGCAGGTGCTTCTGGAGTAACCTGAGTCTCATTCCTTTAGGTATATTCCCAGGAGTGGGATTGCTGGATCATATGACAGATCTGTTTAGTTATTTAGAAGCCTCCATATTGTTTTCTAAAGTGGTTACACTAGCTAGCATTCCCACCAGCAGTGTATAAGGGTTCCTTTTTCCCCACATCCTTGCCAACACCTGTTGTGGTGGTGTTTTTGATGATGGCTATTCTAACAGGGATGAGTTGGAATCCTAGTATGGTTTTCATATGCATTTCCTTAATGGCCAGAGATGGTAAGCATTTTTTCAGGTGTTTTTTGGCTATTTGAATTTCTTCTTTTAAAAAACTTCTGTTTAGTTCAGTTGCCCATTTCTTTATTGATTCATTAATTTTGGGAGAGTTTAGTTTTTTGAACTTCCTGTATATACTGGTTATCAGTCCTGTGATGTACTGCTGGCAAATGTTTTCTCCCACTCTGTGGGTGGTCTCTTCAGTTTAGAGACCATTTCTTTTGTTGGGCAGAAGCTTTTTAATTTTATGTATTCCCATTTGTCAATCCTTTCTCTTGATTGCTGACCTGCTGGGGTTCTATTCAGGAAGTCCTTGCCTATACCTATTGCTTCCAGAGTATTCCCTGCTCTTTCCTGTACTAACTTTAGTGTTTCAGGTCTGTTATTAAGGTCCTTGATCAATTTTTAGTTGATACTAGTACAGAGTGATAGACATGGATCTAGTTTCAGTTTTTTGGAGGCAGATAATCACTTTTCCCAGCAATTTGTTGAAGAGGCTATCTTTTCTCCATCATATGCCTTTGGCGCCTTTTTCAAAAATAAGGTGGGCATAGCTGTGTGGATTCATATCTGGGTCCTCTATTCTGTTCCACTGGTCTTCATATCTGTTTTTATGCCAGTACCATGCTATTTTTACTGCTATTCTTTTGTAATATAGTTTGAAGTTGGGTATTGTGATAACTACAACATTGCTCTTTTTGCTGAGTATTGCCTTGGGTATTCGCGGTCTATTGTGTTTCCAAATAAACTTTAAGGTAGATTTTTCAATCTTTGTGATGAATGTCATTGGGATTTTGATGGGAATTGCATTAAACATGTATGCTTTTGGTAGTATAGCCATTTTTACTATGTTGATTCTACCAATCCATAAGCATGGGACATCTTTCCATTTTCTGTAGTCCTCCTCGATCTCTTTCTGCAGGGGTTTGTAGTTCTCCTTGTAGAGATCATTCACATCCTTTGTTAAGTTTACTCCTAGGTATTTGATTTTTTTTTTTGAGGCTATTGTAAATGGAATTGTTTCCATATATTCTTTCTTAGTTTGTTCATTGTTGGTGTATAGAAAAACTAATGATTTTTGTAAGTATATTTTGTATCCTGCCACCTTTCTGTAGCTGTTGATGGTGTCTAGGAGTTTTGGGGTAGAGTTTTTCGGGTCTCTAAGATATAGGATCATGTCATCTGCAAACAGGGATATTTTACAGTTTCTTTACCTATTTTTAGTCCTTTTATTTCTTCTTCTGGTCTAATTGCTCTGGGTAGGAATTTCAGGACTATGTTGAATAGGAGTAGGGATAGTGGACACCCTTATCTCATTCCTGATTTTAGGGGAAATGGTTTCAGTTTTTCTCCATTATGTATGATGTTGGCTATAGGTTTGTCATACATAGCCTTTACAATGTTGAGGTACATCCTTCCATTCCTAGTTTTCTTTGAGCTTTTATTATGAAGTTGGATATTATCAAAGGCTTTTTCTGCATCTGTTGAGATGATCAAGTGGTTTTTGTCTTTGCTTCTATTAATGTGCTGTATTAAATTTATAGATTTGCATATGTTGAACCACACCTGCATCCCTGGGATGAGGCCAACTTGGTCATGGTGAATGATATTTTTGATATGTTGTTGGATTCAGTTTTCCATTATTTTCTTGAGGATTTTTGTATCAATGTTCATTAAGGAGATTGGCCTATAGTTCTCCTTTTTGTAGGTGTCTTTGTCTGGTATTGGGATGAGTGCATTGCTGGCTTCATAAAATGAGTTAGACAGTGTTCCTTCCCTTTCTATTGCATGGAAAAGTTTAAGGAGAGTTGGTATTAGTTCTTCTTTAAAGGTCTAGTAGAATTCAGCAGAGAATCCATCAGGTCCTGGACTTTTCTTTTTTGGGAGATTTTATTGCTGCTTCAGTTTCATTTTGTGTTATAGATCTATTCAGGTGATTAATATCCTCTTGGTTCAACTTTGGATAGTCATAAGTATCTGAAAACTTGTCTATTTCTTCAAGATTTTCAAATTTATTAGATTATAGGTTCTCAAAGTAGTCGCTGATGATTTCCTGGGTTTCTGTTGTGTTTATTGTTATCTCCCCTTTTGCCTTTCTGATTTTATTGATTTGGGTTTTTTTCTCTCCTCATTTTATTCAGGTTTGCCAGGGGTCTGTCAATTTTGTTTACTTTTTCAAAGAACTAACATTTTTTTTCATTGATTCTTTGTAATTTTTTGTTGTTATTGTTGTTTCTATTTCATTAGCTTTGGCCCTTATTTTTATTATTTCTCTCCTTCTGCTTATTTTGGGTTTTGCTTGTTCTTGTTTTTGTCGAGTTTGAGATATAGCATTAGGTCATTGATTTGACATCTTTCTGTCCTTTTAATACATGCACTCATGGCTATAAACTTTCCTCTTAGGACTGCCTTTGCTGTGTCCCATAGGTTCTGGTAGGTCGTGTTTTCATTTTCATTAACTTCCAGGAACCTTTTAATTTCCTCTTTTATTTCATCAATGACCCATTGATCATTGAGCAATGTGTTGTTCAAATTCCAATTGTTTGCATTTATTCTACTGTTGTTTTGTTGTTGAGCTCTAGTTTTAATGCACTGTGATTAGAGAGGATGCATGAGGTTATTTCTATTTTCTTATATTTGCTGAGGCTTGCTTTGTGCCCTAAGATATGATCAATTTTGGAGAAAATTCCATGGGCTGCTGAGAAGAATGTATATTGTGTGGAAGTTGGATGAAATGTTCTGTACTATTAGCCAGGTCCATTTGATCTATGGTGTGATTTAGTTCTAGAATTTCTTTCTTGATTTGTTGTTTGGATGACCTATCAATTGGTGATAGGGGGATATTAAAGTATCCTACTACCACTGTGTTGGAGTCTATATATGCTTTTAGGTCCTTCAGAGTACATTTGATGAAATTGGGTGCAGTGATATTGGGTGCATATGGGTTGATAATTGTTATTTCCTTTTGTTGTATGTCCCCTTGTTTATTTTCAGTTTGCTTTTTTTGGGGGGGGAGGTGGTGTCAGTCTGCCTAGGGGGGATATGCTGGTTTATCCTAGGGGTGGCTGGGAGAAAACCATGTGATGTCTCCCAAGCAGGTTTGGAGCCAGCTTCTGGCGGCAGGGCAGCCCTACTATTTTCTCAGTGTAACATGGCATGGAGAAGCTTTCTGCAGGCTAGGGGTTCAGGATGTTGAAGTCTTGTTTCTCCTTACTGTTTTTTTTTTTCTGCCAAGTGTGTCTCCAGAGTCTCAGCAAGGGTTTGGAGCCTCAGAGTTCACTCTGTCTGCTTCTGCACCCTAGTTGCCATCTTGGATCTTGATCTGGTAGTGTCCAAGTTTTTACTTGTATCTTCACTTGTTAAACCATAAATAGATATTGGGCCAGGTACTGATGAAGTAGCAGTAAAACACAATCCCTGCTCTAAGAAAGTCAAAGTCCCAATGGCAAAGGTGGAAGAGCTATTCAAATCTTCCATGATTTTTCCTAAATACTATATGTCATTCATCAGCAGACTTGGTCCTCATTCTAAAATATTGCCTTCATAAGCCCAAGAGGTCCTAAAGGAGAGTATCAGTGGTTATTGACTTCAAACTACTGACACAGCAAATGACATTCATCATATGAAATTGAGTCTCAGCTAATTGGTCACTTAAATAAGAAGAACATTTAAAGCCAAGACTGAGAAGCCATGGAAGTCTGCCTCCTTTTGCAACTCAGCTACTGCCTCATGATTGGTACACATCATTTGCATAGATTTCTGTTGCTTGGAGGCACTATATGTAGCCACTTGCTTATCACTTAGCAATTAGTTCACGTTCATGTTTATCCTCATAATGAATAATATGGCAATGATCATTTTTGTGCCTAAATTTTTGTCTGTATTTTGAACCAGGTACTTAGAAATAGCATAAATGGATGCATATATATGAATATTATAAGCACAAATTTATTTTCAAAAGCATTTTCCAACTTATAATGTCACCAATTTTAAAGTGTATATCTTACTGCATAAAAGTATTTGGACAGTATTATGAAAAAACTTTAAAGGCAATTGATTATTCCCTCCTCTTCTCAAGTTGTTTCTTTTCATCCTATCTAAGCAGACCAGCTTTATTCCTACTTAAAGTGAAAACCATGGATCTAACCCTTTTAGCTTCAAGATTATTCATAGCCATACTCATTCTCATTCCTTTCTACTTGCACCAGTGGCTAATGCACCACATGTGCTTTAGCTGTCTTTGCGTTGTGTCCTCCACCAGTATGCTTTCTCTGCCATGCTGTCTCCAATATTCTAAATACCTCCCGCTCCTTCCTCATAGCTTATAATACTGCTCATTTTCCATTAAATTCTTCTCTCATTTTAGTTTAACCTTCTAATTTTACTCTTATTTATCTTCTTTTTATTATAGCAAGATTTGTTTGAAAGAGTGGTCTTAATTTACTACCTTTTCTTCTCCAACTCCAACACCTCCTTAGCAACAAGATTATTACTCCCCTGGAGTTTTGCTCAGATCACCAGTGATAGAGTATTTGTGAATATGATGGTCTCTGGATTTACTTTACTCATTCTTTACAATCCTTTAGTTCCCCCCCACCAACCCTGATTCCACCTAAGTGTAGGTTCCTGGAGATACTCATATAGATTGGAGAAGGTTACAGCCAAATTTTTACCTCAACAGATACTCTATCTATGGCTAAGAATTGCAGTAGTGGAAGACAGTGAAGGCTTGATGTGATTGGAAAGGAATAATCTATCAGCTAGTGATTGTGGAACACCAGAGCCTCACAGAAATACTTTGGAGCAAAAGAAACTTTACATAGTAGCAGGAAGAATAATTAGGCAGAAGCTGACTGTAATGACAAACAAGAGTTGAAAAAAGAATTGAGACTATCAAGTCTACTTTATTCATTAATTTATTTAATTAACTCATATTAAGTATTTCCTACATGCTAGGAACAGAAAATATAGTGCTTGAAGAGGTAGGTAATTCGCTCTTGATATCAACAGAGTAAAATATTTGTACTCAGAAAAGCCAACACTTAAACAGATTGGCAAAGGGTCTTCAGAGGGTTAGGGAGTCAACAATGTATAGTGACTATAACAGCAAAAGGATCCTGGTAAGAACAGCAGTGGAGGAGGTCAGTTATATTATTTTCAAATAATATGAGGTATGAAGGAAGGAAATAGTATAAAAATTAATGACATCAAAGATGGAAGGAAAAAAAACAGAAGCAGTAGTAGCTTCAATGATTTGATGCAGATAACAAAGAAGATGCAAAGCTGTAATGGGATCTTGATAGAAAGTATCTTTGGAAGAGACCAATGATGATCATATAGGCAACCTAAATATAGAATATGTTTGAAGTGATTAAAAGATAAATCCAGTGCAATCACTTGTATAAATAGTATTCTCTAGCACAGGGGATAAGATATTCATTAAAAAGTTAAATGTGTATGTTAATAATGTAGATAGTAGTCTCTTTTGGAAACTGTAAAGCTATTATAAACTACATGATATCAGATCAACTCAGATTTCAAGATTGCCTTGACCCCAACAGATGTAACACATTATAATTTCCTAGTATAGATACAGGAACTGGGAATATTGTTCTGCAGTCCAAGATTCCCTGATGGAAATCTATTGTAATAAGTCAGAAGCACATCCATCAAATGTCATTTAAAATATTTCAGAGTATAATCTCTACAGAATAAATAATTACCATTCTAATTAAGTTTCCTGAGTTTGAAACCTAGACAGGGGAAAACAAATCCAATGACAGTCTACTTCATTAATTTAAGATTATGATGATATCTCCATGTGGAATTAGATGACCACAGTCTGACCTGACAACTTTGTTCTCTTTGCCAAATCAGTATAATGATAATTCCTATTAATCTCCAACCTGTCTACAATTATCAACCAGTTTACACTCACTGCTGTCAAGTCACACTCTTTAGCAGTGTCTATAGCTTTACAGTAGGCATAAGGAAAGCAGCAGTAGACATGTTCTGGTATTGGGAACTAGAAGGTGTACGGCTTTGTTCAAAACTAGGCTGGGCAGGAAGTCATATGTACTGCCTAATTTGCTGTGAATGAGGAGGTATTTAGTTACTTGGGATCTCTTTGACAGCTGCTTTGATATATGGAATAGTGAAAGAAAAGGAAGATACAAAGTTCTGCCATTTAGATCTTGAAAGCACATTAGAAAAGAATTGCAATGTGAAGTAGAGATGACATTGTGCAATGACAAAAAATGTTTAAAAAACAACAAAACCTTGAACCTCAGCGAGTCTTTAACATGTCTATCACACAAAGCCAGTAATTCTTAACTGGTTGGATGGTTTGTTGCTTAATTAGCTTAGTTGGCCAATTGCAATCCTTAGAATTATGATTTTTAATCTTTTTGAATGTTCAGTACAGAAACCTTGTGGTTGGGAAAATTGAACATTCCTGCTGGAAAGATGGATCTTGTTGGCTTTGTTTCCATTTTGGAATAGTTTCATATGTATCAAATAACTCCAATAATTAGCATTTCAGGAATTTATGGTATCATGGATTTTCTCATTTATAAATGATTTAATATTTTATGTATACAAATTTTTTTCTATAAATAAATACACATCACAACACAGTAATTTGAAGTACAGATATGTAATGAGAGAATTTCATTTTAATTTTTGTCCATATGCAATATTCTCTTGCATTGTACAAAAACAAAAAAGATATCAGTATATAAATAATATCAATAAAATGAGCAAAATCATTTCAGTGTTTGCCGGATTAACTCTAAACTATTTTGTTTGCCTTGAAGTTATGAGGTGCAAAAAGTAGTATTCTATTACTTTTTCAGAAACTAGTATTCTGTTTTGGAAGGTAGTATTCTATTTTGGAGAGCTCAAAATACATTCACAAACTAGGTTATCCTGAACTTTATAGAGAAATCATAAAATCTTGAAATTTTTTTATTCTCAAATAAGACATTCTTTTCACAAACTTTATGTAATTGAGAAAATTCAGGGTCATAAGCATACATTTTAGAGTGAATTTCAGGGTTTAGACCCAGACTCTATGAATTACCACTTATGATACCTTGGGTGGGTTATTTAACCTTTGTGGTATCCAATTTTGCTTAAAGAGTAATTTTAATAATAGTTCCACCCTACAGTGTTGTTTTGAATATTAATTAGACAATGAATAAAACATAATAAGTTTTAGATACTTTAAAAATATCTTTAAGGTAAGTAGTTATTCCAAAGGCCTTGGAATTAAGGCATGTCCAGAGAGGAAATCACCACTAAAAATGGTTCATATTTTTAATTTATTTTTATTAGAATGTATATGTTATATATGGGGGATTCATTGTGACAATTCCAAATAGGCTCTCGCTAGAGGTTAGATCACCTCCACCATCCCTACCCACCTGTGAGTCCCTCCCTGCCAAGAGATTTCATTGTACTATTTTGTATATACATATGAAATCCATTAGATCCCCTCACTTTGATCTCCTCCATTCATACTCCCACCTCTCACAAGTACCCTCCCACACACACACATGCTCTGTAAAAATGGTTCATATTTCTTGGGTAATAAAGGCATCACACATGGAGCCTCCTGCTTTAGAATAGGTATTAAAAATAGAAGGCATGTGGTGCATCCATTGTGGAAAACAGTATGGAGTTTCATTTAACAAATTAAAAATAGAACTACCACATGATTCAATAACCCTGCTACAGGTGTGTACCCAAAGGAAATGAGATCAGTATCTCCTAGAGAGAGTTGTACTTACATGTTTGTTGCACCATTATTCACAGGAGCAAAGATATGGAAATAACCTAAATGCCCATCAACAGGTGAATGTATAAAGAAATGAAAAAAGAAAAAGAATAAACACAAAATAGACTATTATTTCTCCTCAAAATGAAGGAAATCCTGAATTGGATATCTTAAGTGTTCTCATCACACAAAACAAAGGTAACTACATGACATGGTGGACGTGTTAATTAGTTTGATCACAATATATACTTACATTGAAACGTTACATCATATACCTTAAAAATAGAAGATAGGTTACTATCTTGACGTATCAAGCAGATTGAAAGGAGAAATATTGTACAACAAATGTAAATATCTACTTACCACATCTTTGCTAGAGTGAAGTGTTTTGAGGCCAAGGGAAATCTGGACAAACATGAAAAGTTTCTGTAATGGAATTATATGAACAACATCATGACTGCTTTAGGCCTATCAATTCAAGTTTTTGAATTTCAACAAAATTTTATGGTCAATATCCTCTTTAAAAACATCTGCTTAGGTGACATCTGATGATTCTGTGTGGCAACTATTCTCTTCATGTCCAGTTATGCCCCTTCCTGTCCTTTTGCATGTGCATAGATGGAACCGTTCATCAATATGGCCCATTCTTGCCTAGCCAAGAGGTCAGTCAGGGCAATTCAACTTTACTTTGAGGATATTGAATCTTGAGTGAATTGATTAAAATGGTTAATTAAAAAATGGTTATCAGCCATTCTTCCAGATGTTATTAACCAGACCCAGAAGTCTGTGTTTTGTTTTGTTTTTGTTTAATTTATTTATTTGGTTGGGTTTTTTTTTTCACAATTGAGATTTCTAGAGTTATTCTGCTTCTTGCCCTTTCCAAAGTTTGTTTCTGAAATTTTCCTTCAAGTATGTGAGATACCCAATCTCTTTCTAATAATGTCAATGTTTTAAACATAGAGAATCTTTCTGTTTTATGCAAAAAACTACAATCATTAGATATCTACTTTATATAGTGAACACTCCATGATGTTCCCTATTTTTTGGAAGTTGGTATATATTCTTAACTGGTAACACAATGCACTAAAAGACTTAGGTTTAAATTTTTTAACAAATATTTATGATACATGTAATATTTGCAATAAAGGATTGGTATTGTGTGAGCTAATAGAATAGATGCTGTCTGAGATGAAGGAGAAAGAAAGAGGTAGTGCAACTTCAATTTTGCTACAAGTAGTGGACATTAGATCTTGATCAAGTTACTTACCCTGTCTTCTGAACGAGTTTCCTCATCTGTAATAGGAGATAATACCTCTGTTGAAAAGTTACTATACTTAGTGAGTGAGATGATGCTTTTGAAAGTACCTCACAAATAATTTCACTCATGTTAACAATTTTATAAATAATAATTTATTACTATTTAATTAATATTTCATGTCTTTCCTCTTTGCCAGAGAGAAGGGCCATTTTAATTTTCTTTACCACTATTTCTCTAGTCCCAAGCATAATGATCAAAATAAGTGGTGCCAAATAAATATTTATTGAACAAATAAATAAAATAAATGAAAGCAAAACAAGGTCAACATATCCATTTTAGTGATTTTTATCACCCTTGACCTTCAATTTGTTTCTGATTTTGTTCTAGTTATAACTGATTCCTAATATTGATAATGTTTTCAGAAGATATGTATTTTGAATTTTCAGGATTTATTTCAATTAAACTGAGAAAGAAAGAAAGAGAAGTACTAGGGAATTTTTCCCTTTAGAGGTATATACTAGTGCTTTTAGCATAGTGTAAGACTAGGCAGAGTGAGAACACCTGAAATTGTTATGGCTGCTCACTGTTGGGTGCAGACTCATCATCTTCCATGCCACGTGCAGGGCCAGCCACACCCTTGCCACTCAGTGGGGTGCTCTCGTTTGTCCTAGTGTCCTTGTTTGTCCTATTTTTACCCTACTAAGTTCACAGGGAGTTGCAGTGTCACATACACTCAGGCCCTACTGGAAAGTTCCTGTGTAGTGGCACATGAACAAGTCAAAATACATTCTTAGAGTTAACAGGGAACACTTTATTTCAGGGTTCATGCACAAAACACTGGTCAGGATAGAAGCACATGACTTACTGGAGAGAGTTCATTAAGTTAAAAATGTGGTGTGTGAACACCTAGTTCTATACATATTATCAAAAATTCCTATTTAAAAATACCTAAAATGGATTTTTTTAAAACATTGGTTGAATGTTATGGTAAGAATGATATATGCTAATTTTTTGCTTTTAACATTAGTACATTTATTTTATTTTATTTTTTATTACCATATTATTGTTGCACTGGGGGTACATTGTGACAATTATAAAAGTGCTTACAATATATCTTAGTTAAATTTATCCCCTCCACCACTCTCATTTATCCCCCTTCCTGCCTTCTTAGAATATTTTCAAGGTCTCATTTGTTCATTTTCATTTATGGTAATATTTCTACCATATTCACCCTCCTACATCCTTTCTTTATGTCCACCCCCCTCACCAGGACTAAGCTGTTTTATCTCCCTGTCCTTCATTTTTGAAAAAAGACATTTTTGTTTGTTTAAGATAGCTATACATGGGGTTATATTGTATCATTTCCATGTTTATATGTATTATATCCTGAATTGGTTCATTGCCTCCATTTTTCTCCTTTCTTCCTTAGTCCTCTTCTTATCATGAGCTCAACAGGTTTAAACATCCTATCTTCATTTTTATGTAGAATGCACAACAACCATGTTCACCTTCTTTACTTCCTTCTTTTACCCTCCCCGCTCTGGTTAGTGCTTTCCTCTTAGTGTGACCTGTTTTTCATTCTTTTTTTTTTTTCTGTTTTTCATTCTTGTCCTTTGTTATTTAGGTGTCTGTTTGTTGTTCACTTGGATTTTTGCTTGGTATTATACCAGTACATGCATTGTGCTTGAGTCAATATAAGCCCCCAAACTGCACTTCCTCACCCTTTTCTCCTTATCCTGTGTTGTTCAACAGTTTTCAGACTTTTTTCTTATGCCTTGTTCCTACACAGATGAGAAGTATTTCATTATTATATTTGCTATCTTTCTTTCCTTCTTTGTTAATTTTAAAACATTAAAATGTTGAAAATATTAGATATGATTTTATCATTAATACAAACATTTCCAATTATTTGTTCAATATAGACATAAACACATAGTTTGTGTGCATAAGTATATGAAACATATATATATATATATATATATATATAAAACACCATTTTGTTAAAACATATTCATGATAAAAACACTGAAAATCACTCCCAAGGTTGTCAGACTCCTGTTTCCTGAGGACCCAAAGAAAATCACCATCCCTAATTTCCTCTCTGTTCTTTTTGGAATACCAATGTATATAAGCATATTTATATGTACATATTTTTAAATCTAGATTAGAGCACTATCCTGCACAGTGCTTTCTTTTAACCACCTTATCATGAAGATTTTATTTATTCTATGGTAGCACATATTAAATTATAAAATATAAGTTGAAATTCAGTGGAACCCCTGAATCATGAGCCCAGGTCATGATTCTCATGCTAACACAGTCCAACTCCCCCTTTTATAGATAGAGATTCTGAGACTTGTGAAGGTAGTGTAGAAATGAGACTAACGGAGCAGGGAGCAGAACACAAGTATTCTGGTTCTCCATCCTGTGACTACATTACACTTGGAGGTAAGTACACAGAAGCCTGAGTAGAGATTTACATCCAGGGCAAAGAAAAATACTGAAAGGAAGAGGAAAAAATCACAAGGATGATCTATGGTGAGTCATTCACACTGATAAGATGGGTGTGGACATCTTTACTAAAAGTTTTGTCTGGAATGACTTGTACTTCTGATTCCATTACTGATAAAAGTTGGAAGAGATTTTTAGTGCCCTTGGGAATTTTTCTGTGGTTTGGGCTGAGTGAAATGAAATGGTGCTGCAATACTAGCCAGTTAAAACAAGAGAAATTTCATGTTCCTTTCCTCTAGCTGCATAACCTTGATGTGCCAAAGGACTTCCATGAGAGTCTAGGTTGATTCCAGTGAAATTCGTTTTCTCCTTTTCTTTTTTTCTGGTGTTGGGGATCGAACCCAAGGCCTCGCACATGCTAGGCAAGTACCCTGTCACTGAGCCACACTCCAGCCCGATTCCAGTGAAATTTGATCAATTCTGGCCTCAGCAGTGAGGGCCAAGCCACCCAGTTCATCAATGAGAGCTTTGGGTGCTCTTTGCTTTGCATATACATTTTCTATTATTTTTTATCAACTATCTTTTAGGCCAAATGAACACACTCAAGATATCTAAGTAGTATTTGGAGGTACATCTAGCTGCTTCCCCAGAAAACTGCCAAAATTCTCTTCTATGGGTATTTTTCTGAGCTATCTTTAGCATAATTTAAATTTAAATATTACTGTGAATTTAGAGATATGCCATTCTTCTGAAAGAGTACTACTAATGTTAAAAATTAAGACATTAAAAAATTTAATAAAGCCAGTGGATCCTGACTTTGATTTTAATTCTGCAAATATACTTTTAAGTATATGTAAGGATTACATATTAGATATGTTCTAGGTCCCTGTCCTGGACTGTTAGTTCTTCTGTCGCCATTTCCTGAGCTTTCTCACTGCTTACTGTACTGTAAGACTATACTGCTGTGCTACTTCTTCACACTGTAGCATACTAAAAAAATTGTTTAATAAATAAATAAATGGAGAGATGGATTGATGGGATAAATGAATAAAAGTCAATATGTATGGAAAAATACTAATGGAATATTCATTGCGCTTTACATCGGTTTCCTTACTGTACAATGAAGGGAAGGAATGTATTACGTAAGATCATTTTATTTCTTTTACGACGCAAATACATTTTCCCAACATTTTGGTTGCAGTACTATGGAATGAACCTCAGGCCTTGTTCTTGTTGGACAAGCCCTCTTCCACTTGAACCATAACCCCAAGTCCTTTTGTTTTTATTTTGTTTTTGAGACAAGATCTCATTAACCTTGCCTGGGCTGGCCTTGATCACAGGTTCCTTTTGTCTCTGCCTCTCTAATAACTGGGTTTACAGGTGTGCAGCTTCATGCCTGGTTCCAAGTTTCTGTTACATTATAAGATTTCTTATACTTTTGACCTGAAAATCTATAAAATAAGCATCTAAAAATAAAAATTTTAAAAAAATTGGTAAACTGCATGTGGTGGTTAGGGAGACTAGGTCCAATTTAGGAAAGGGATTTAATGGAATAGTTGGAATCCCAGGGCAGGAGCCAATAGCTCAGTTCATTGCTAGCTATACCTAAGCTTGGAAGACAGACTCAGGGGAGCTGATCCCATGACTATCAGACAAGTGTCAGGGTGTGGTGGCAAGGTCTCCAGATCAGTCAGAAATAGTCCAACAAGATTTATTTGAGGACAAGCTGCACAATGAGAATTCTGTGTGTGATTTATCCACAGTAATTCCCCAAACTACTCAATCGTTAATGAAGTTTCTTTCTTTTCTTGAATCCAGGCTGGCCTGGAATGGGAAGGATGGGGAAACAATGGCACTGGGGAAGGAAACTGGGTCCTATCAGTAGTTGAAGGGCTGGGAAATAGAGCTACCTGCATTTGCCAGGACAGAGACTCTTTGTAGTGATGTTAGGAGTCTGTTCCTATTTCAGAATTATGATAGCTGCGTTCTAAAATTGCAGACTACTAGACTTAATTCAGAAATAAAATCCCTATTCCTGAGAACATGTACTTTAAACATCTTCTCAAAGTAATTTTCATGCACTTGAAAAAAGTTTGAGAACCATCAAAAGACAGCATGGTTAAGTGACACATAGAAGTTTGTTAGGAAACTATGTATTCCTAGATTCCACACTAGAGAGGCTGCTGTGTTGCAGCTGAGTGCTGCCAAAGACTCTGCATTTTCACCAAGCAAGTTGGGTCTTTGAGGTAGGTTGTTCACAAGTATACTTTGGGAAATAATGTTACAGATTCTTTGAATGAAGTTAAATAGTGGTAGGAAAACAAAAAGTTCAATGACCAGACTATAATTAGATATTAAGCAAAATTCCTTTTTTATTCATTTATTCTTACAATAGTACAGTTCCAGTGAATTTGTTTAATATTTAAATAGACATGAGGATATTGTGGAAGAAACTTGCTCTTTCTTTTTGCCATACCATTGCCATCTACTAAAATGTAGATTGTAAATCTTCAATAGAATGACTATAGTAGGTTCAATTATGGTATGTGAAGAGTGATTTCATCGGATTGAACCACCATGGATTCTTTAAGAGTTGATTGCACCTGAAACATGCCATCAAACACCTTCCTTGTAGCTGCTTTAGCCTTCAAGTTTGGCAACCAGAGCAAAGTGGGAAGGCACCAGGCTCCCAAAAGAAAGAAAAAGAAAACAGAAATTTGAGTTCTTTTGTTGCCCCCAGGAAGAATGGTAAGTACACTATTTTCTTAATTATTAATTGTCATTTGTTTGAAAACAGCCTCAAATTTGGTGGAGAGATAGGGAACATGAGTACCCCTAAACTCTTAAGAGGAAGTTATGAATTTAGAGAGGTGTAAGTAACAGGTAAACACACCATAGACAGAAATGAGCACATATGTAAGGGTTCCTGACAATCTTCTCTTCCCCCACCTGACCCCACACCACAGACATATACTTTAATCGTTCTGTTATTCTTTCCGTGGAAGATAAGAAAGCAGGACAGGCAAGGCATATTCAAAATGAAAACATTTTTTCAGGCTTGGGACTTCTTGGCTACTTTCATTCATTTTGTTTGAGAAATAGTATTTTTAAAAAATGCTTTTTGTTAGTTTACTTTCTGTTTTGCTGTCCCTAAGTTTTTAGTAACTTAAAACACATTCACCTGTCTGCTCTTAGATAATGTAAAGAATGGGAAATTTTTGTTCAGTGTAGTTTCGTTTAGCGGGTTTTAAAGAAAGTAACATATTCCCAGGGCTGTTGGCAACAGTTGGATCAGAACAATCCAGAAGAGGAAGTAAGACTCTGAGAAGGAAGACTGGGAATATTTGTATAACAACTGCCCCCATGCCTTCCAAGAATCTCCTGCCAGTATTTTATTTGCTTAAAATTTGGATGGCTTTTAAATTGCTTTAATAAGAACACTAGTTGCTCACTTTCAACTCTGACTGGCTTGTTTTGTTTTTGCTTATGAAAAGCCTTCAATTGCGGAAGCAACAGGGACTCAAGTCAGCTGAGTATTGAAGCCCTGTTTGTGCTGCTCTGCCAACTAACCTGCAGCTCCAGGGACAGGTATTTGGCTTCAGGCCCAGTTGTCTCCCTCTGTTGTCAACAAACTGTTTATTTCTCTACTCAGATTACTTTTGTCCCTTTACCCTCTTGTTACAAGTCGTACTTATTAACGGCTCGTTAACAGTCTTTATGGTTTAGGCATAGACATAAACAGATTCTCAACCCATAATCTTTAATAGCTTTTAAATTTTCCCAGGGATTTGATATTTTTTGTCCCTGGCTGGTGAATTTTATTTCATCTGTACTGAGCAAGTCAATGCTGAGCACAGGGACTTCCCTGTCCTTGTAGCTGATAGGACACACTGACTGGGGGTAATGGAGACTGTGCACTCCCACAATCTGATGACTGCTGCTGGGTCCTGCAGGGACTCAGGAATTGGCTCTTTTTCGAGGCAAAACTAGTGGTGGAGTGTTCATGGGAAGGTGCTGCCAGATGCTTCTTCCTGAAAATGCCTGTTATTGGAGAGCCTCTATCCCACACACCATGAAATTTGTCTGGTATACAAGTCATGCTCATGAATTTGGTTGCTGCATTGCATAGAGCTTAAGAGTATTCTTTTTTAAAATAAAGACATGAGCAGTTTTTCTAGTCACAGCGTATGTCTTCCTTCACTGCAGGAGGGAGAAGTGAACAATGGAGTCTTAGTCTTTTCTCTCCTGTCTTTGTTGTGATACATAAGGGTATGGGAAACTATAATTCATGCACACTTAACAATATAGCATCGAAACAAGGGTTTTCTAACTTGCCAACTATTTCTAAAGTTTTGCAAATCTCACATTCTGGTAATGGCACAGTGTAATGGTTACATATATGGGTTTCTGTTTCATTTTCTGACTTTGGACACTTACTCACTATATGACCTTGGGCATGTTATGTAATTATGGTGTCTTAATTTCTTTTTTTTTTAAAATGGAGTTTAATACGAATGCCTAATCTGTGAAGTTGTGAGGATGAACGGAAGTAGAATGTTTGGTGCATCATCAGTGAGCGTGTCAGCCATTGGTACAGAGATTAAGAAAGCCTATTTGTTTCTATAGGAGAACATGAGAATCAGGGCTTTTAGGATGGAGCTTCCCTGGATGGGTAATGAATTATCTCCCTGAATGGAATCAGAGAGGAGTTTTCACAGGATGGGTTCTAGGAGCTGTTTTCAGTCCTGATTTCTAACCAGAATGTAGCTAAGCTCACATACAGTCTGGGTCTGTTGCATGTCCAACCCCAACACCATCAATTGATGAGAAACACACCGTAATATCTTGGAAAGTTGGCACGTTTTTTGTTTTTAATTTGAGATCATATCCAGGTATACTCAAAAGTTGTAAGTCATAGTTTCCAAGAGTAAGGCTAGGAGTCTATAGTACTCACAGTCTTCATTCAAAAGCATAACCCGATAGTTCTTTACACTAAAAGATAGGCTGCACTCTCAAGATAGGTATTCAAGTTTTGGCTCAAAGTGTTCTGCAGTCAGTCTACGAGTACTACTTTATGTAAACTTTCAAATTATTATTTTGATACTAAAACAAAAGTGAAATTTGAATGTTCAGCATGTTCTTGCCACAGTATTATATCGAGTTGCTTTTCTTTTCCATATTTCCTTCTAATACATATCTATGGATAAATATATCTTTGTATGTTAGTAGATATATAATTTTATATGTTTGTTTTTACTCACTGAGTCTTAATTTCTACATCTTATAACAAAATGTTTCATATTTATTCCTCTTAATATGTAAATAACATTCTACTGAATAGCTATGTCTTGTTTTACCATTTCCTTCTTGTTGGTTAGTAAGGTTGCTTCCATATTGTTAGAATAACACTACAACATGTAAGTTTGCATATAATCTGTTGAGCTTCTCTTAGATTCTTTCTCTAGTCATCAATTTAAAAAGTAGTAGTAGTAGTGTATTCATAATTGCCAATTTGATTTTCTTATTTTTATGAAATGTTAGCTCTTTGGTGTCTAAGTCTCTTTAGGAATAACAACCCTAGACATAGAATTTGAAGGAAAATATGTATGACGCATGGCAACTGAAAATGGACAGAGTCTTCCTCAAAAAGATCCATTTATTTTCTCAAAAAATGTTAACTGAGTATTTTGCATGTTCTAGGTACTCTGCTAGATCCTAAGAATAGGACACACAGCAAAAGGACATGATTCTTGTCCTATTAGAGTTTGAATCTGATGAGGGATACAGTTTCATCAAATAATTATATAAACAATAATAAATCATATTTCTGATAATAACTGAAGAAATAAGTTGTACATATGCCAGGAGGAGTCAACTGTGGGGTGTGACCAAGGCAAGAGGCTAAGGATAAACAGGAATTACATTAGAAGGCTGGGGTGTCTTCTATGCATTGGAGAGAGCACTTGAACTGGCCCTGTGCAGAAGAGGAAAGGCTCATTGGAGATGAGGAAAACTTGCATGGGTAGCCACAGCACAGGTGTTAGGTCTTTTAAGTGTGTTTGTGACAGTAAGTCACATTGCTTAAGAATATTTTCTCTGGATGTGAATAGTAGTATTGAGTCAATGTTTTCATTACTTTTTACTCTGAACACTTTTCAGTGCTACTGTAAAAACTGGCTCTAATATTGGTAAAAAGCTTCAAAGCCAGTGATCTATTTTTTCCCATTGGAAATAATATTCCAACTTATAATCAATAAGAAAAAAAAGTAATTGCCATATTATTTATATTGCTCTTTTCAAGGGAGGAAATTCACATCTATGATTTTCGGTCAACAAAAGCCATTTCAATTTCAAAATAATTTCTGAGTCAGGCAAAGCAAATATAAATGCTATGCTTGACATTAAGGTTGGCCAAATCTCTGTAGAGACTCTATATTAGAGATGAAAGGTAGTCAAATTGCTTAAACATCTACTATTCTCTGAGCTCTCCAACCTAATAGCTTCTTCAGTGAGATATCAACTTTCTAAATGTCAGGACAAATTACAGCTATTTATGACTTAATCTTCCATGAGGCAAAAAGGACTGAAGGCCTGGCCTCTCACTCTGGCATGTACATAGTCATGGATGGATTTGTATTACTTTGGGTCCATATAGATGTCTATGATTAGTGGGTGTGTTATGCCACCTCATATTTCATAGTGCTTTAAATTTTCTAAAGTACTTTCATGTTCCTTATACATACTATTAAAAGTCTTGTTTTAAAAATAGAATGGACTTTAAGGGTCATTTGATTTAGAAGTACTTTTAATGGAAAAAGCATAGACATCATATAACATAAGGCAGTATTTGGTAACTGTGATTCTTGAAATTAGTTGGTCACAAAATCAATTTGTTGGGTTGTGACTAGCATTAAAAAGAAATTGAATAGATCAGAATGCAGAAAGAATAATCTTGCTTTCTGAGACTTTTATTTTAGTGGCATTTATGTATATGATTATTTGGTCATACTTAAAAATAAAATGCCATGGTAAAGTAAATAAATGACATTTTGATTTCCAGGGGGAAAGAAAGTGATGAGCTTGGTGAACTGTTCAAACTGCAGTTCTGCAACCTATTAACCAATTGGCTTTGAGGAAATCACAGAGAGTTCCAGAAACACAATCTCCTCACTACTAAACTGAAGCTAGCTAACACCAAATTCATGAATCTGGCTTGAGTAAAAATTGAGGCCATTATCTGTAAAGATTCCCAGGAGATGTTTAATCTATATGAATATTTTTAGAAATACAACCCAGGCTCACACACAAACAAAGGGACAGGACAGTATACAAGTAAGTGGTTGTTTTTATGGATTTTGTTCATGATGAAATGGAAGCCAAAGGGCAAATGACTTGTGCATGACCACTTAACAAGAATGAGTTACAATTACATCCAAGTCTCTTAACTCTCTCATACTGACTTCTATTCCTATCCCTTCCCTTTGGAATTTCTTTCCCTGTTCCAGGTTCTCATCTCCAGGGATTTCTTTCTTTTTATATTAAGCAGAAAACAAATAGAACACCTGGGGGTTCTATTAATCTGACCTCAGACTATCGCTCTTATGGCTTACAAAAAACATCTTTCACTATAAATTATTGACTTATAATACTGAAGAAAGATACTAAATTGAATGTCAGAGAATCAAATTTGAATTTTTAAAATTTTGGTGAGTATGGTTTTAAATGAGAGGTTTTTTTGGCTTTGGTTTTTTTTTTGTTTGTTTTTTTTTTTGCCTTTGGCAGTACTGCAATTTGAATTCAAAGCCTCAAGCTTTGTAGGCAAGTGACCTACCACTTGAGTCGTGCCTCTAGTTCTTTGTGCTTTAGTTTGCCTTTAAAAAATATTAATAATCTTGAAATTTTATTTATTGTTGTACTGGGTGTACACCATGACCTTTACTAAAGTTCTTACAACATACCATAGTTTAATTCACCCCCACCCCATCATTCTCCTTTATCCCCCCTACCCTCCATTACTGGAATAGTTTCACATATAGTTCTGTCTTTTGCTGGGGGTCAGCTTTGGACTATGATTCTCTTAGGGCCACCCTCTGCACTGCTGGAAGCCAAGCTTGCTTTCTGCGATAGGGTCTTTCTAACTTTTTCCCTCAGGCTGTCTTTGAACCATAACCCTCCATTCCTATCTTCTGTGTGGCCAAGATTACTGGCATATGCCACCAAACCTGGCTGACAATTAGTCTTTCTATGCCCTACAGAAAATATTTGACTAGGCTTTAGTTAAGAATTTTTCTACCCTTAATATTTTGAGAATCTATACATAGCTGTAACAAAATATCTGTTACTTACCAGAAGCAATTATCAACAGTGAAATACATGGTGTGAGTTGCAGGTGTCATTTCATAAAGCCATTCTATACACAGTTCAAGAGGTTGTGTCTTTCTTTTTTTTTTTTTTCCTTTTTCTTTTATTATTCATATGTGCATACAAGGCTTGGGTAATTTCTCCCCCCTGCCCCCACCCCCTCCCTTACCACCCACTCCGCCACCTCCCTCTCCCCCCACCAATACCCAGCAGAAACTATTTTGCCCTTATTTCTAATTTTGTTGTAGAGAGAGTATAAGCAATAATAGGAAGGAACAAGGGTTTTTGCTGGTTGAGATAAGGATAGCTTAAAAAGCCATTCTATACACAGTTCAAGAGGTTGTGTCTTTCTATTAAAATATTTCACTCTTGAGTTGGAAGAGGCTTCCCATGAGAACTGATGTGTCCATCTGTGTTTGTTTCTGAATTGCAGCAGGAAAGCCTTCCTCTTGATTGAAATCATAAACTGTCGAACACTGAGTCATGTGATTATTACCACAATAAAAATTTACTTATTTGGTCAAAAGTAAATAAATTCTGCTGATTTCAAAAGTTAATAGTTTCTTCTTTATGAAGGAATGTTGTTTATAAACTGAGGACATATGGCATGTGTGTTTCCAAGCCTGCCTATAACTAAGAATCCCAAGGTGTGATGAGAATTAAGCTAGCAGTAGAAAATTGTGCTTTCACAGCTGTTCTGGGCCAAATATTGAATTAGAGTATTGTTTCAGTCAATAGTTTTTATAAGTGAAAACAGCACTTAGTTTCATGGGGAATGTCGCAGGAAAAAAGAAATTTGTTTGCATTATTCTGCTTTTTCAGAAGAGGGGATAAATGCCACCAAGTGATTAGATTGGGTATTCATAGACTTATATAGTGATTATATTAGATTCTTTTCAGACAGTCAAAGGGAAGATATTTCCCCAAAATAACAGTGAAGGACATCATATTATACCTTTTCATATTACAAAAAAAAATTAAGTGCTCTAATCTATAAAGCGGAGAAAACCACAAGATGCTTTTGTTTGGGGCTATCAAGATTTCAAACCCCAAAAGGTCTGTGTTTGGCATCCCAGCCTCTCCTTCCCAGGAGAGAAGCTTGTTTTCTCTGTGGCAGCTGGCATTTGCCACACACCTGAATTTGGAAGGACATCTGAGGTGAGAAAACATTCATTTTAGATCTTTGATATAAAGCCCCTTAGTCAAGCAATATAGAAATGTTTTTGCATGCTCTATTCTGGCATTTCTTAAACTCCCTGGAATGGCTGTCTAGCCCTTTTGTTTAGATTTTAAGTACCCCGCTCTCTCAGCTGGTAAAATTACAGGCTCTGGGAGTCTGGCTGCCTCATTTAATTTGTGGTGTCGGGAGAAACAATCCCTGGTGCAAATGTGAACACCAGACTATTATTTACCAGTGACCCTGGCTCTGAGCCTAATCTTCAGGTGGCTCTAAAAATTATTTTTTTTTTTACAGAAAGATCTTCCTTGTTTCTATCTCATGAAAAATCTTCATGTCTGACCAGGTGCTTCGTTTCTGTGGCAATTCCTGGCTGGGTCTATAAAATATGGCATCTCAGATGAAGATTCCTTATCTGGCTGCAAGGACGTGGTGCCCTTGAATAGTATGCATTTTGGTCATACCCAGAGGGAAACCCAGAGTGTTTTTAAAAGATACCTGTCTGGGAGTTAGCAAGACACATTGTAAGTAAAAATTGCATGTGACCGGCAACATTACTGTATTATTCATGTTCGTTAAAGCAAGACAGCTTAGTTGTCTTTGTTCACTTTATTGATGAGGAGGAAATGAATCTTGCAAACACATTAAAGCAGAGGTGCTTCTTAAAGGAGGTGGAGGGGCAGTGTCATTACTTTTTAGAGTTTAATATAAAATTGTCATCTTAAAGGGAGGGTCTATATGGAGAGAAAAAATGCATAGGATCTGGAATTGCAAGCCCTATATTTAATAATGGCTTCAGAATTTTAGGGGAAACATTTAACTTTGAGACCTCAGTTTTAGGCCAGTAAAGTAGGCATAATTCCTTTTAGTCTTTTATTCTATGTATCAAAATAAAATTATATGTGCCTCATGTTGTTTGTGTATATTGTAGCATATGATATTATCACTACTAATCCTGTTGGGAGAGGAAAGTCAGAAATAGAGAGTGAGGAAATATAAATACATGTTGTAGCACTGAGGGTATAGCTCAGCATGCATGATCCCCAGTACTGAAAAAAAAGTAAAAAACAAGTATTTAATGTATCTTATGTCCCATGGTAGGTGTTATACATGCACAAAGATAGAGAGATGTAAGATACAGTCCCCGACCTCAAAGAGCTTGTTTGGTAGGGATGATAAGCTTGCCAAAACTATAATTGCAAGGCAATGTAGTAAATGGAATGATTCCCTAGATCCCATAACAGCACCAAAAAGGAAATGAGCAGGTTGGCTTCAGTGAGTCTAGCTATCCCTTCTAGATATCCCTCCTTTGTTGCTTAAAGGATTAGTGAGAGTTCTACCTGCATTCCAGGAATAGAACATTTTAGAGGGTTGGACAAGGAGGAATGAAATGGCAGAACAGGTTGAGATTTGCAACTAAACTTCTGTGTGTAGAATTCTTTCTCTGAGTAAGCACCTTTCCTCTAGAGAAAGGACTGAATCAGATAAGTGGCATTTATTTAACATATACTTACATTGCACTTACTAGGTTACAGGCATAATTTTAAGGATTTTACAAATGTTAATTTGTCTCATCGTCATGACAACCAGGTGATGTAGTTATTATTTTCATGCCTATTTAACTTCAGAGGCAAGTGAGATGTAGAAAGTTTAAGTAGAACTCCCAAGGAGACAAAACTAGTAAGCAGTGGGACCAGGATTCAACCCGGGCTCTGGAGTTCACATTCTTACCCACATTACTGTTCTGCCACTCAGAATTGCTTCCATGTCTTGAAACAATCACTGTGTGAGGGATGAATTGGAGAGTAGGCAAAGCGACAGGCAGGGTGAACTATTGTGTGCAAATGTGTGCAAGAGTCCAGACAAGAAATGATGCATCAGTGAGGTAAGAGAGAAGAAATGGATAGGTTCAAGGATATGTTTGGAGGTAGAATTGACAGTGATTAGCATGCCAATGCTAACAGAGGATCCCAGATTTTAAGGTAGAATATGATTCCATTAACAAGACAGGAAGTGTTAGAGTGAGAATTGGAAGAGAATGACCATGTGATTTTGAGGCAGCTGCGGAATCCGCATGGGGCCATGTACAGAAGAGAGGTGGGTCTATGAAGCTGGAATTCAAAGGAAGGTTTGGAGTGTGATATGTAGTTTGGGGAGCCATCACTAGAAATTGTGGGTATGTATGTGATTGCCCAGGGAAGCTTTAGAAAAAGATTCCTATTGGTTTGATCTAGCTTGCAAATATGGGCAATTGATTTTGCCTCATTTGGAATAAAGTGGGAAGAACAGACTTGGAAGAGTGGGAACAGCTCTTGTGGAGCTTTTAAGAGTAGAAGAATGAGAAGAAGCAGAATAAATTATAGAATGAGCAAAATGGTATGCTTATTGTGCCAGTAATTAGTAGAAATACACTTGTGTAACTAATTAAAGTTTGACAACTTGAGAAAATAGTTTAGAAAATGAAGGGATAAAGCATGTCTATATGTTGAATATTCCAGCATAGAGATAGAATATCTAGCTATAGAAAAATAAAGCTGTGTTTAGATTCTCCTGGTAACATGGTAATATCTGCTTTCAGCTTTATTATGAGAAAATATCACTTTGAGCTCTTGCAGCTGGAATTTACAGTGCAGTGTGGCTTATAGTGAACAGCTTTCTTAGGCAGACCACAGTGTGATTTTGGAGGCTCTGCTGCTCCCACACAGGACTGGGAGGTCTCACTTACTGTTCTGCCAGTTGTGTATAAGCCATCTTAAGGTACACAAGATTCTTTTTGTCAGCAAAAGAACAAATAATTTCAGGAATGTTCATGTCCTATATGATCACTTTGGGAAGTCTCCAGATTGAAAGTTAGCCCCAAAGAAAGTGGTGAGGATTGTGTCATGACAGGAGAGAACAGTTAGGGTTTACTAGGTTTTTCAGGGAGTTTATTTCATTGTGACAAGTTATTTTGAAATGCCAATAAGTAAAAATAGTATCACCAGAGGACATTTTGATCAGTGCATCTACCCTTGGTAATTTTAAAACACCTAATACTAAAATTAAGAATGATAGAGGAAGAAACTATTTTTAATTAGAAAATGTTTAATATTTAGGTAGTGTGTAATGATTCAGCTTAGACATGAATAACTTTTTTTTAAGTGCATGGGAGTGGGAAGGCTTCCAACCTTAAGTTAGGGTTTGCCTTCTTGTACTCACTACTTTTAATATCAACAGAATTTTAAGAGTGAAAACTTCTGTGTATTTGAGAATTTCAAGTGTTGCGGGAAATTATGAGCTGAGATAGGAGTCTCTGAGGCAGATTAGCAGGAAGTAGCATTTATTGTGCCAGCACAGACCCAGTGGACTCGTTTCCAAAGGCTCAGCGCCGAGAACAAGGAGGTCTCACCTTATGTACCTGTGCAAGCAGGTTACAGAAGCAAAAAGCAAAGCTCAACCCACATATGGCTGCATGTGACTTCGTTAGCTATTTCATTCCCCCAGCACTATGTGTTTAAATTCTTTAAGTTTTATCTCTCTGCTTTGCCATCCCCTCCCCATCTTGTCATCAGAACACAGTCTGTTTCTTTTCTGCCCCCACCTATCTTTCCTGCTAAACAAGTACCATGAATTTGGTTATAAACTCTTTAACAGAAAGACTGTCTCTATTATAATATTATCTGGGACTGTACCCATTGCAAAGTTTTAGAAACCAGCCTTTCCCAAGTAGACCACTAAACCATTGTATAAACTGGTTCTACTACTATAGTAAAAGAAAATAAGACAGAATTTCTATGAGAAAAGCATCAAAAAGAAAAATAAATAAAAATGCTAATAGTGATATAGAAGGGGAGAGCTGTGAGATCACTTATTTCAGTTATCTATTACTTTGTAAGAAACTACTCAAAACATAAGTGTTTCAAACAATAATGACTTACTATGCCTCACCATCCTGAGGGTGCCACTGGTGGTCTTCTGCTCTGGCCAGAGTCACTGAGTTGACTCAGTTGGCCACTGGTCTGGGCTGGAATATGCAAGATGACCATTCTTACTTGTCTAGGGCCTGGATACTATCAGCTGATGCACTTCAGTTCTCCTCCAGGGTCTCATATCATCTCTCTCTACATGGCCACTTTCTCTGGCAGGAGATCATGAAATTCCTTACAGCATGGTGATTGAGGGCCAAGAGAACAGGAGTGGATCCTACAACTCCTCTTAGTGTCTAGGCCTGAGCCCACACAAACCCCAGGCTTGGCACCCTATTGCTTAGGCCAACTCAGATTCATAGGAGGGGAATTATCTCTACCTCTTGATGGGAAATAGTCTGTGACTAGAAAGGCTATGACATTGTTGGTGGGACCTTAGAGATAATTGACTGTGTTATTGAAAGATTTTTCTAGAGAAAAGGGCTGCTTTTCCTCCTTCTAGGGCAGTGGTTGACTAAATGCATGGAAAACTGTACATAAGAAACCTACATCAGTTTGCTCGTGCTATGGAAATTTGTTTCTAAGTAGGCTTTGCTGGATTTTATTTATCTGTATCATTACAGAATAATGATAATGTACAGAGTTTTCAAGATTGCAGTTTAGCTTTTTCATTTGGTCCACAAGACATTAGATTCAATTTTGGGGAAACAGCCATGAACAATGTCGACAGAGTTGCTTCCCTTCTACATTTCAGTGCTGACCCCTTAAGAAACTTTTTTTTCAATGTTGAGATTTTTAGAACAAGGAAAATCAAGTTAGATTCAAGCTCAAAGTTGTCAATCTCTGTGGAGAAGTTAGTCGTGTCAAATGAAAAATACGCTCTAGCTATTTTCTAATGGGTTCTTGCTAAATTGAATGCCCTGAATTGAAAAGGACATGTAAGAGGTTTCCCAGGGAGAAACCAGCAGATGACAACTATCTAATGCTATTCAATGATGGTGACTTCTTCTTATGAGGTAAGTTTGCTTCTCAGACAGACAGTTTGTTTTTCCTTGTTTGTTTATTAATTATAAATTTTGCATTACAAAATGTGTGTGTATATAAATTCATTGATTCTTTCTTATTGGTATATATTAAATTGTACATAGTAAGATGTTTCATCATGACACTTTCACATATGTATATAAAGTACTTTGATCATACTCACCCTCTCTGTTATTCTTTCTTATTTCCTCCTCCCTCTTTTCCCTTCCATCTGCCTACTAATCCTCATGTTTCCTTTATCTGTTCATCCATTGATGAATACCTAGGTTGATTCCACAACAAGCATGAGTACACAGGTCTCTCTATTAAGCTGATTTTTATTCTTTTGAGAAGCGGTATGGCTAGATCATATGGGAATTCTATTTTCACTTTTTCTGAGTAACCTCCATAGTGATTCCCATAGTGGCTGCATTGATTTACATTCCTACCAGGAGTGAATAATGGCTCCTCCCTTCCTCTATCCTCACCAGCAGTTGTTGTTAATTGTTTTCTTAGTGATACAATTCTGACTGGGATGAGATACACTCTCAACATAGTTTTGATTTGCATTTCCCCAATGTCTAAGTATATTGAACATTTTTTAATGTATTTGTTGCCCATTTGTACTTAATCATATGAAAAATGTCTGTTCAGTTAATTTGCCATTTCTTGACTGAATTATTCTTTTGATGTTTAATTTTTAAATTCCTTATATATTCTGAATATTAATGTCTTGTCAGATGTATATCTAGCAAAAGTTTTCTCCCATTCTGTAGGCTGCCTCTTCACTCTGTTGATTGGTTTTTGATTCTTTGTTCCTAAACATACATTTTTCCTGGGTGATTCAGGATGATGGGTTGATTGATAGAGCCCTTGACTTCTACAATATAAATCTAGCACATGATTTAAAACTCATTGTTAAGGCAAATAAATCAGGGTAAACACCTCAGTGAGTTTTATGAAAGACTGTGACTCTTAAGAAGAATGAAATTAACAGCTGTGTTTTGATTAAAACTATCCCCTATATTTTCCTAGTATGTCAAATGCCACATATAAGCATGTATGTTTTAAGTTAATTTAAGTCCCTTTTGTTAACCATATTGTGAGTGATTCTTATAGTAGGAATGAAGTAATTTACCAACATGGAGATGAATAATTGAATCATTTGTTAATATCTAGCCCCTTGATCAGGGTCAGTGTGTTTAACCACCTACAATGTGCCCTTCATGTTGCTCTTAGTTTATCATCTAGGTGCTGGGTAAATAATGCTGACCTCTCACATTTAAATGACAGACAGAAATGTTTAAATTGAGAAAAGTATTGATGGATTTTCTTTTATAAATTGTAGTCTGTCCATAATCTTGAGATACAAAACTAAGTGCAATTTGTCTGACTGCAGATGCTCAATAAATACTTGACACTGTTAATGGGAAGACAGATGCATGAGGCAATGCTGTTTCCCTAAGGCAATGAGACAAATCATTTTTCTTCCTGACATTCTCTCTTACCTGGGCTTGCATGACTCCCATCTCTGCTCCTACTCTTCCTACTGACGTAAGCTTTTCTTCTGAGTTCCTTTTCCTGCCTTTTCTTCCTCTGACTTTCCATTAAATTTTGAAGTTCCCTTAACCTCATTTCTATTTTTCCCTTTTCACTCCATGTACTCTTGTCTACTTGTATCATCTTTGACAATAAGCTGGTAACTCCCATCAATATTATTACTGATCCAGGTCTCTTGAAGAAGTTTAAAACCTATTTACTTGACTGTCTCCTAAACATATCCTTCTAATTGTCATGAAGAATTTCACTGTTAAACATGTCAAATATGATCTGGGTGAATATGATTAAAATACATTATATTCATGTATGGAAATATTACAATGAAACCCCTTTGAACAATTAAAATGTGCTAATAAAAAAGAAGAGGATCTCATTATTTTTCCCATCAACCCATCTCCATTCCAGGCTCCAATCACAGTGCTGCCGTCCGTCACTACTTGTACCTTTCACTCTGTCCTCCAACCCAGGAACACAGGCCCCATGCTGACATATGTCCTCCTTCTCCTCTCTTTAGTTTCACAGATGACTCACTCCCATTTGTTATCTTTCCTTAAGATCCTACTTGAATAATCCCCACCTTCCTCTCCAACTCTGAAGCTATTGACATAGTTCAGATCCTCATTATCTCAGCATGGATGATTAAAATACTATCCTAACTGGTCTTTGTCTCTAATATATACTCCGCATTGCCCCATCTCCCCTACTAAGAATTCAACTTAAAGTAAAAATCTCATTCCCAGACTAAGATGTGGCTCAAATGGAAGAAGACCTTCCTAGAAAGCATGAAACCCTGAGTTCAAACCCAGCACCACCAGAAAAAAAAATCTTATTTCTTTATGGTACTTCTTGATACCTTAATATTAACAGTTGTCTCTGAACATTGAAGATGATGTATCAGCAAAGAAAAACTTAAGCATGTTCTCCAATATATGTATATTTATTCACCTAATCATAGACATGCATTACTATGCAAATATATTACAATATAAAAATGCACATGAATAGAAATCAAGGATGAGATTAAAGTAAATGAACTAGCATTTTTAGTGTTTACTTCCCATACTCCAGCACAGGGTACTATAGCACTTGGGATGGGTTTACCCCCTGTGAAGAACTTTTGGTCAATTTCAAAATCTTCACTATATTTCTCTGGTCCAGTCTCCACCACTCTGGCCATTGACCTTAACATGCATCAGCTCTCTGTGCCATGGTCACCCTAAACCACTGAGCTCCCTGACTGCACCATGTAGCTTAGTGCCTCTATGCGTGGGCTCGCTCTTCTTTTTTAAATTGGAGTACCCTCCCCAATATTCTCTGTTTGGTGACAACTTGTTGAATTTTCAAGAATTAGTTCATAAATCTTCTCATCACTGAAATTCTTCCTGAAATTGTACCCAGTAATATTTTTATACAGAGCTTCAGCAAGGACACAAACTTCACTGTACTTGGTTATACCTGTCATTGTCCTCTGATACTTGGCCTTACTCAAATGTAGCAGAGTTCTTCCCTCACTCTATCTCTCTGAATCTTCAGATCCCTAGCACTTAAACATTTTCAGATAATTGTATGTGAATAATAAACACTTTTTAAATGAATTAATACATTTATTTATCCTCTAGTCAGTAGATAACTGAAAGTTCTAGAATAACAAGCAAAATTACCAATCACTGAGGGTCAATTAATTTATATTCATACAGTGGTCATATTTTAAATTTTATTTTCATTAATATGTTTTAATTATACATATTAATGGCATTTAGGGAAATAGTTTAATACATGCAAACCACATGTATTAAATCAAGCTTCTCTTTATCTAATGCCCCTCTTCCTAGTAGGAAATACTCTGGAGTTAGTAGGTATAGGTAAGAACTTTCTCAACGAAACCCCAGCAGCGCAGCAACTAAGAGATAGTATAGATACATGGGACCTCATAAAACTAAAAAGCTTCTGTTCATCAAAAGAAATGGTCTCTAAACTGAAGAGAACACCCACAGAGTGGGAGAAAATATTTGCCAGCTACACATCAGACACAGGACTGATAACCAGAATATATAGGGAACTTAAAAAACTAAATGCTCCCAAAACTAATGAACCAATAAAGAAATGGACATGTGAACTAAACAGAACTTTCTCAAAAGAAGAAATTCAAATGGCCAAAAAACACATGAAAAAATGCTCACCATCTCTAGCAATAAAGGAAATGCAAATTAAAAGCACACTAAGATTCCACCTCACCCCGTTAGAATAGCCATCATTAGCAACACCACCAACAACAGGTGTTGGCGAGGATGCGGGTAAAAAGGAACCCTCTTACACTGTTGGTGGGAATGTAAACTAGTACAACCACTCTGGAAAAAAACTTGGAGGCTACTTAAAAAGCTAAACATTGATCTACCATTTGATCCAGCAATACCACTTTTGGGGATATACCCAAAAGACTGTGACACAGGTTACTCCAGAGGCACCTGCACACCCATGTTTATTGCGGCACTATTCACAATAGCCAAGTTATGGAAACAGCCAAGATGCCCCACCACTGATGAATGGATTAAGAAAATGTGGTATCTATGCACAATGGAATTCTATGCAGCCATGAAGAAGAATGAAATGTTATCATTAGCTGGTAAATGGATGGAATTGGAGAACATCATTCTGAGTGAGGTTAGCCTGGCCCAAAAGACCAAAAATCGTATGTTCTCCCTCATATGTGGACATTAGATCAAGGGCAAGCACAACAATGGGATTGGACTTTGAGCACATGATAAAAGCGAGAGCACACAAGGGAGGGGTGAGGATAGGGAAGACACCTAAAAAATTAGCTAGCATTTGTTGCCCTTAACGCAGAGAAACTAAAGCAGATAACTTAAAAGCAACTGAGGCCAATAGGAAAAGGGGACCAGGAACTAGAGAAAAGGTGAAATCCAAAAGAATTAACCTAGAAGGTAACACCCACGCACAGGAAATTAATGTGAATCAACTCCCTGTATAGCTGTCCTTATCTCAACTAGCAAAAACCCTTGTTCCTTCCTATTATTGCTTCTACTCTCTCTACAACAAAATTAGAAATATGGGCAAAATAGTTTCTGCTGGGTATTGAGGGGGTAGGGGGGAGAGGGAGGGGTCAGAGTGGGTGGTAAGGGAGGGGGTGGGGGCAGGGGGGAGAAATTACCCAAGCCTTGTATGCACATATGAATAATAAAATAATAATAATAAAAAAATTAAAAAAAAATAATGACCCTCTTCCTAATCTCTAGTAATCACCATTCTGTTATTCAGCTCAACTTTTAAAAAAATTCTTAAGTGAAACATAACAGCATAAAAATTATACATATTAGTGGGGTATCATGTTATTTTGGGAGTAGTTCTGGGGATTGACCCCCAAGGCCTTGCTCATGCTAGGCAAGTGCTCTACCACTGAGCTGTACCCCCAGTCCTCCATGTTATATTGCATAATATTTAAATTAGATTAAACACATTTATCTCCTCACATAATTACCTTCTCTTTATAGTGAAAACTTTCAAAATTCTCTCTTGTAGCTTTTAAATATGTGAATTGTTATCTGTATTTACCCTACTGTGCAATAGCACACTAGAATTTCTTGTTCCTTTTAACTGTATCTCAGTAATCATTAATATTCCCCATCTCTCCCCTCTCCCCCTCTCTCTCCCTCTCCTCTAGTAGCCACTGTTCTATAAGAACACCCTTTTAGATTCCACAGATGAATGAGATCTTGCAGAACTAGTCTTTCCATGCTTGGCTTATTTCACTTAACATAATAATCCATCTATGTTGTAGAAAATAACAAGTTTTCATTCTTCCACGACTGATAGTATTACATTATACATATGTAACACAGCTTAAGGAAGTTTTGAGCTTTTCTTAAATATAAGATCCTGTCATCTGCATAAAGTAACAATTGACATTTTGACCCCTTTTTGCAATTTGGATGGCTCTTATTTCTTTCTCTTGCTTAATTGCTCTGGCTAAAATTCCCAGAATTATGTTGAATAAAGGTGGTGAAAGTAGGCATCTATGTCTTGTTCTAAATCTTAGAAAGCTTTCAGTTTTCTCCCATCCAGTATAATGTTAGCTGCTGGCTTATTATAAATGGTTGTTATTTATGATGACCTTGAGATGTGTTCCTGTATGCCTAATTTTTCAGTGTTTTTATGGTAAAGGACTGTTGAATTTTATCAGATACCTTTACTGCATCAATCAAAATGACTGCATAGTTTTTGTCCTTCATCCTGTTGACAAAATATATCAAATTCATTGATTTGTGTATATTAAACTATCTTTCCATTCCTGGGATGAATAATTATGCTGAATGATAATTTTAATGTGCTCTTTGATTCAGTTTGCTATTTTTCCCCATTGAAGATTTTCGCATTTGTGTACATCAAGAATATTGACCTATAGTTTTCGTTTTTCTTATTGTGTCTTTATCTGGTTTAGTTAATGCTATCCTTCTGGCATGTGTTTGGAAGAATTTCTTCATATTCTAGTTTCGGGCATAACTTAAGGAGACTTGGCATTAATCCTTTAAAAATTTAGTAGAATTTAGTGGTGAAGCCATCTGGTCCTGGACTTTTCTTTAATTGTAGACTTTTTATGCCAGATTCAATCTTGTTACTTGTCTGTTTGGATTTTCTCCATGATTCACTCTTACTAAGATGTATATGTCTAGGAATTTGTACATTTCTTCTAGGTTATCAAATTTGCTGACATATAGTTGCTCACAATTGTATCTAATGATCTTTTGTAATTCTGTGTCAACGTTTGTAATGTCTGCCTTTTCATTTATAATTTTGTTTGATTCTTCTCGTTTTCTTAGTCTAGCTAAGGGTTTGCCTTTTTGTTTTTCTTCCCAAAGGACCAACTCTTTGTTTCATTGATCTTGTATTCTTGTTTTAAATCTTCATTTTTTGGAATTTTGCTCTAACCTTCATGATACCTTTCTTCCTATTAATTTGGGATTTGATTTGTTCTTTTTTTTAAATCTAGGTTCTTGAGATTCAGTGATAGGTGTTTTTATTTGAAACCTCTCTACTTTCTTGGATACTGATTGCAGTACTTCCCTCTGGGTGCTGCTTTTGCTGTACTATGTATGTGGTTGTCCATTTTGACTTCATATTTGACTCCCAAATATAAGTAGTACTTGTCTCTGGCTTATTTCACTTAGACATTATTTTAAGTGAATACCCAATATTAGTTGCATCCAATTTGCTGCAAATAACAGGGTTTCATTCTTTTTTATGGTTGAATATATATGTATATTTATGTATATATATGTATATATATGTATACATATATTAAAAATATATATCACATTTTCTTTGTCCATTAATCCATCAAATGGCATTTAGTTGATTCTGTATCCTGACTATTATGAAAAGGGGTACAATAATTCTTGGTGCACATATCTCTTTAATATCTTGACTTCATTACCTTTGATCATATACCTAGAAGTGACATAGCTGAATTTATATGGTAGATCTATTTTTAGTTTTTGAGAACCTTCCAATTTCCATACTATTCTCCATAATGGTTCTACTAATTTACATTCACCTCAATGTGCAAGTGTTTCTTTTTCTTCACATCTTTGCCAGCATGTTTTTTCTTATAATAGGCATTCTAACTAGGGTGAAATAATATCTCGTTGCAGTTTTGATTTGCATATCTCTGGCTGCTGATATTGAGAATTTTTTATATGATAACCATTTTTATTTCTTCTTTTGAGAAGTATCTTCTCAGCTCATTTCCCCATTTTTTAAGTTGGATCCTCTTTTTACCTCCTGTTATTTATTGAGTTCCTAATGTACTTTGGTTATTAATCCTTTGTCAGGTGAATAGTTTGCAAATATTTTTTCCCACTTTGTTTATTGCCTCTTTGCTCTATTGATTGCTTTGCAGAAGACTTTTAGTTTTATGTAATCTCGTTTGTCTATTTTTGCTTTTGCTTCCTGAACTTTTGAGGTTCTATCCAAAAAATCATTACTTGCATCAATGTCTTGAATTGTTTCCCCTGTGTTTTCTGATAGTACCTTCATAGTTTCAGGTCTTAGATCCATTTTTGAGTAGATATTTTAAAACTGGTGAGCAATAGGTCAAGTTTTAATTTTTTGCATGTGGATACCCAGTTTTTCTAGAACCATAAATTGAAAGAGTCTGTCTTTCCTCCAATGCATATTTTTTTTGTCCCTCAGTTGAGAATCCAGGCCTCAGGGGCCTGGATTTATTTCTGAGATGGCTATTCTGTTCTTTTGGTAGTTCTGTGAATCACACTGTTTTAGTTCTATAGTCCTGTAATATTTTGTGAATTGTGATATGATGTCTTCATCTTTGTTCTTTTTATTCATGATTCCTTTAGCTATCCAGAGTCTTTTGTGCTTCCGTATGAATTTTAGGACTGTGTCTTTCTAGCTCTGTGAAGAATTTCATTGGTATTCTGATGAGATTTTGCTTAATCTGCGTATTGCTTTGGGTAGTATGGACATTTTAACAATATTACTTCTTCCAGTACAAGAATGTGGTAAATAGTTCCATTTAAAAAAAATCTTTTTCAATTTATTTTATCAGTGTTTTGTAATTCTCATTGTAGGGGAAATTCACTTCCTTGGTTGAATTTATTCATAGGCATTTTATTTTATTTTGTAGCTGTTGTAAACAGGATTGTGTTCATGATTTCTTTCTCAGCAAATTTGTTTTTATACATTGTTTTTTGTATCATACAACTTTGCTAATTTTTTATTAGTTATAATACTTCTTAGATGCAGCTTTTTTTCCTCCTATATTATAAAATCATATAATCTGAAAACAGGGATAATTTATCTTCATCTTTCCCTACTTATCTGCCTTTCATTTCTTTATTATGCCCAATTGCTTTAAAACTTCCAGAACTATATTGAATAAGAGTGGTGTGAATGAATGCCATTTCCTTGTTTCTGAGCTTAGAGTAAACACTTTCAGCTTCTCCCCAAACAGTTGTGTGTTCATCATATATAAATATAATTATGTTGAGGTAAAATCCTTCTATATCTAATTTGTTCAGGGTTTTATTATCATGAAGGGATGGATGCTGATTTTATCAAATGCCTTTTGTATATTGATTGAAATGGTCATGAGGTTTTTAACCTTCAATCTGTTGATGTGATGTATTACATTTATCAGTTTACATATGTTGAGCCACCCTTGCTTCCCTAGGATAACTCCAACATGATCATCTTGAGTAACCTTTTTATGTGCTATTGCACTTGATTTACTTGTATTTTGTTATGAATTTGAGATCTATGTTCATCAAGAATATTGAGCAGAGTTCTTCTCAGCTATTCCAAATAACTAAAAGGGAAGAAACCCTTCCAAACTCATAATTGAGGCCAGCATTAATGATGAAAAAGAAGGCATTACAACTGATACACTACATTTCTTTTTTTTTTGTCCTGATCTTTATTATTTCTGTCCTTCTGCTGATTTTGGATTTGGTATTTTAGGAATTTAAGATGCACAGTACATTGTTTATTTGAGATCTGTTTGCACGTAATGCTTATTATTATAAATTTCCCTCTTAGTACTGATTTTGCTGCATTGCATAATGTTGGTATGTTTTGTTTCCGTTTTTTATTTAATTCAATTATTTTTTAAAATTTACATTTTGATTTCTTTAATGACCCATTGTTTCTTCATAGTATGAAAAATGAATTTGTACAGTTTTTGAAGTTTCTGTTAACTTATAATTTTATTCCATTTTCTCAGAAAATACATGATATTCTGGTTTTAAAAAATTGTTGAGACTTAGATATATGGGCTATTCTATACAATATTCTATGTGCTGAAGAAATGAGTGTGTATTCTGCAGTTGGTGGATGAAATGTTCTGTAAATGTTAGTCTACTTGACCTATAGTGTAGCTTAACTCTGCTGTTTCTTTGGGATTTTGCTTCTGGATGTTCTGTCCTTTGCTAAAGGTGCAGTATTGTGGTCTCCCACTGCTACTGTTTTTGGCTCCATTGCTCCCTTTAGATCTAATAATGTTTGTTCTATAAAATTGGACTTTTTGTCTTTAGGTACATATACTTTTATTACTATTATTTATTCTTGTTGAATTGATTCCTTGATAATTATGTATTGATTTTCTTTGTTTCTTTTTACAATTTTTGTCTTGTGTTATATGTGTGTGTGTGTGTGTGTGTGCTCTATCACTGAGCTATACTCCCAGACCTACAGTTTTTATTTTTAAATATACTTTGTCTGACATAAGAATAGCTAGTTCCATTTGATTTTGCATTCTGTTTACATGGAATATATTTTTCCATCCTTTCACTTTCAATCTGTCTGTCTTTCATGGTGAAGTGAATTTATTGTAGGTAATGTATCATTGGGCCTTGGTTTTGTAGCCATTTGGCCAATCAATTTCTTCCAGTTGGGCAATTTAGTATATTTACATCAATTTTATCCTGGAGAGTTGTGTTGGAATGTCAGTTCTGTAGGCAATGTTGGCTTTGATTACAGATTAGCATCCTTTCTATAGTTTGTGTGACTATGGGTACAGTGTGTAATTTGGCAGATTTAGAGTCCAGCTTTCCCTGGGGAGTGGCATACCAGAGTAGGGACCCTCTTATGGCACAGGCAAGTATGGTGCACATAGCAATGTACTGTGTGTTCATCTGACAGTGAAATGGATGGGGCCAGCTGAGTGACAGATGTTTCCTCAACCAATGCTATAGCAGGCTCTGCTACTGGCAAGGACCTCTAGCATTGGCAGCCCCAGCAGCAGTGAGGGTGCCTGAAGTATCTGTCCTTAGACCAGTCGGTAGCATGGTTCCATACACGTCATGGGGAGAGTTGACTGGGAGCCACTAACACCTCCTTTAGTGCTCACTAAAGGAGTTCCGATAGTAGCCTGTGCTCAGATATAGCATGGGAACAGGGTTTTTGTGGTAGGTCCTGCTCAACATGATGGGATGGCACGCTCACATCTGGCATGGGGTGGAGGATGCAGTCAGTGGAAAACACATGGGTATCTTCCTTCTGTTCCAGTGCTCACATGAATCTACATGTATCTGAAGTGCCATGATCAATCAGTTATTGAGGTTATCACTCTCTTTCTCCCTCTATTCTGAAACACCTGTCCTTGTAAATACAGCATATAGATTGGGCAAGCATTCTGGGTCACAGTTGTTCTGCTGAACACCAAATTGGATCCTTGAGGATCCATTTCCCCAGACCAGTGTGATGGAATGTCTGTGGGATCCCAGAAATGAAGATATGGAGGGATTTCTGATCCTTAGAGCCATATGAATTCAGACAACAACAATCCTCTCAAGATGGCACCAGTCACTGCAGTCAGGAATCTGTAGAATTGCCTATAGATGCTATGAATGACTTCTCCAGAGCTTCTTCCTTGTGGAGGAGGAGGAGGAGGTGAGTGTCAAGCTATCTTTGAGATCTATTATAGACTTTTAACTAACATTCTCTCCAATTCCTAAAATAGTCTTAGAAGGTGTATGTCTTAATCTATCAGGGTGTTATAACAAAATAACATTGACTGAGCTGAAAACAAACTTAGTCCTCATAGTTCTGGATGCTGAGAAATCCACAGTCATAAATGCTGGCAGACTTAGTGTCTAATGAGAACATGCTTCCTATTCCATCATAAGCCATCTTCCCCCATGTCATCTCATGGGAAGAGGGGTGAGAGAACTGTCTAGGGCCTCCTCTTTCTGTTGTTGTTATAGTACTGGGGTTTGAACTCAGCACCTTGCACTTGCTAGGCACTTGCTGGCGTTCTACCACTCGACCCATGCCTACAATCCTTTTTGCTTTCATTATATTTTAAATGATACATTTTTTCCTAGGCTGGCCCAAACCACGATCCTTCGTATTTATACCTCCCAAGTAGCTGGGATTATAGGTGTGAGCCCCTGTACCAGGCTGTGGGGCCTCTTTTATAAGGACACTAATACATTCATTTATGAAGATTCCATCCCTATGGCCTGATCTCCTCTCCAGGGTCCTGCCTCCAAGTATCATGATATTAGAGGCTAAGAACTGAAAATCTGATTTGTGTGTGTGTGTGTATATATAGTGGGGTCGGGGGAGGCACAGACATTTGGTTAATCATAGTGTTTTTCCTCATTTCTATTTTATATAAAAATGTATTAAGCTACAGTGATGGCAAGAGCTTCCTCAACATTGTCCAGGATGTTTTACTACATTTATTGCTAGTGGTAGCCATTGCCATAATTTCTCGTGTTTTTTTCTTTTTTTTTAAGACTTTTATTCCCTCTACCACTGTTGGGTTTTGTTAGACTGTATCAGTGACTCCTGATGTGAGGAAAAAGGGATCATAGATTTTGAACTTTGTTTACCAAGAACCACCCCATACCAGAAATCATAATACATAGAGGACAATTCTCAGTTGTTAGCTGTATTCCCTTCTGTTCATTTATTTGGAAGATATCAAGTGATTTTTTTTCCCTTTGGTGCCAAGGAAATGAGGCATTTATTTGTTTTTCTTTTCTGCATCTGAATCTAGACCCATAAGTAAACTCTTCTTCTTTTAACTAATGTTTACCTGTCTTTTTCCATCCTTTTGCTTTCAATACACATAGATGGTTATATTTGAAGTTAATTTCTTTTAGGCAGTATATAATTGGCCATGTTTTTAAATTTACTTTTTCTATCTCTATTATATAATTGATTTATTTAGATGACTTACATTTAATAGTATTATTTATATTTAACATAAAAAGGCTTACCTCTGTAACTTTAAGATGGCTCCAGTCTTCTTAATTGTTGTTGTTGTCTCTTAAGAGATCTCAAGAAGGAAAAAAAAATTGTTATTTGGCTCAGGTTTTGAAGTCATTAACACAAAGCCTAGTAGGCTCTAATGAAGGTTCTAAGTTATTATGTGTGGTATTTGAGCAATCAAATGAAACTGTCCATCTTTTATTTCTTATTCCCTAGTTTTTCAAACATAAGTCTAGAGGTTGATTCAAGCCTGAAGTGATAACTTATATGCAGTTGATCAACAATCCATATGGGCTGCCCTGGACTCTTGAATCTATTCCAAGAGTATCCCATTCATCCCGATTGATTTCTGAATTCAGCACTATGACCTAGTGAGAAGGGTGAGTGGAGAGTATTACCTCAAACTCCAAGAGAGCGGTTGTGTCTTTTCTTTTCAACACTGTATTCTTAAGATGTAGCTTAGTGGAACACATGGAAGATATTTGAAGGAATATTTGTCAAATGAATAAACAAACAAAGTAGAACACATTTATTAGTGCTAACCTCAAGAACAGTCCTCCATTCAGTTAGGATACCCTTTCCTAATCTGTCCATAGCCAATCCCCATCCTCCACATCACAGTTTAAAATCCAGTGTCTTATTCCTCATTTGATAACAATATGAGATCTAAATTCAAAAAGGTCCTCAAAGAACAACATTCCGGATAAAACTACACATAAATGAAGATGGGTGTAAAACCTACACATGAAAATTTATTATTAGAAACAATTTTTCCAGCTGAAAGCAGGATACATTAGAGTAAGTGATTTGTTAGTCTTAAAAATCATTTCTTCATAACACATTGCTACAGATGCTAGTTAAATAAAAGAAAAACATTTAAAAGAAAGTTCACTTCTTACATAGCATTTTCTGCATTCTTTCCCAACTTGAAGTAATGTCTTCCTTTCTGGAAATCTTGCAGTCTTTTGTCAGGGATCACTTTTTGCCGCTTATTGCAGAATTTTATTCACATGTTTTATTATGACCCACAAGGCCTCTTATCTGTGTCCTTTTCATGTTATCACAATGAAACATTTCTTTCTTTCTTTCTTTCTTTCTTTTGGCAGTATTGGGGTTTGAACTCGGGGACTTGTGCTTGCGAGCTAGGTACTCTACTGCTTGAGCCACACACCCAGCCTGCCTCTGATACATCTCTTGAACTCATTGAAGGCTCTTGTTCAGTGTCTACTAGCAGAAAATCATGGCTGCTTGTAGTGGTTGCTGCTGCCCTCTGGGAGTCCTTCCATGATGGTGGTGAAGGGTTGTCAAGCTGAACTTTAGCCTTTCCTCCAGAGAAACAGATGGGCAGGAAAATACCTAGGACCAAAATTCCCATGTTATATCTCAATGACTTTGTCTTCAGAAACCTATCATGACATAGATTTTTGAAAGAGACAATCAGTATCTTCTGATTAAAGATTCATCTGTTGTTTTAACTTTATTAGGTACTGGAGACCAACAGGAATTTATTATATTTTATCAACCTAGGGTTTTTTTTTATTTTTATGAGTTCTTAAATTAGTAAAGCTATGAAGGGGTTAGGAAATTGAAATGAATCTAGAAAGGTATGGATATTATTCAGGCGAGTAGATAGCCTTTCAAGCAATGGAAAGGAGAAGAATAAAGGCACATTCCCAATACAGATCATGGTGTGGAGAGATCTGACACCAAAGTGAGAGGCAGGAGAATGATAACAAATGAAGCCAGAGAAATTAATTTCAGAGCCATTCAAAAAGAGCTTGGAATTTATTCTTTATGCAACATAAACCACGAAAGACATTGCCTATTAATTCATTTATAACTATTCTTATCCTAGGCACTGCCCTAGGTGTTAGAGACATAGCAGTTGTCATGACAGAATGCCTTCTGTCAAGGGACTCATACTCTAGTGGGAGGAGCACAGAAATGACTAGGAAATTAAAAGTTAGTGAGAACCTATCTAGAAGCATAGTGGGGCATATCTATAATCATAGTTATATAGGAGGCAAAGATAGAGGATTGCAGCCTAAGGCCAGCCATGGGCCAAAGCATGAGACTCTATCTGAAAAATAACTAAATCAAAAAGGGACAGAGGTATGGCTCAAGGGTTAGAGGGCCTGCCTAGCAAGTGTAAGGCCTGAGTTCAAACCCCAGTTCTTCAAAAAAAAAGAGAGTTACCAATATTTTAGATTGCTTATTCTTGGTTCAGTTTGGAGGATGGCTACAGGCTGTCAAAATCTAAGACACTTTATTTGGGTGAAGTTCTACATTGGACACATTTGGTCATTGTTCTGGGTCACTTCCTACTTGTTGGAAGGGAGATTGGCAGATACTAAAAAAAATTAGCACCCGTTTAGGAATCACTCATTGGAGTAACCAAGAGGTCCACAGAAGTTTCATTTGGACTTGTGTTATGTTCTTTGTTTTACAAGAAAAGTAGACAATAAGTTGCAAATAAATACTTCGTGTAGAATGAATTCTCAAAGATTTTCTGGTTATGGTCTGAAGCACATAGTCATTCTATCCTTTTTCTCCCATAGCACCTGTGTATTTCTCCATGTTTTTTTCTGTGTGGCAATCATCTGGCAGTACTTCCCAGGTTTAGAGGACCAGGAGCACTGTTGACTGAGCTGAATCCTAAGCAGAGGACTTGCTGCACCAACCTGCTGCATCAGAGAGAGTTTTCTGAAAGCCTTTTCCCAGGCTACTTGAGTAGATTGCAAAATGCCAATTCCTGGAGCTCTGAATAAATCCTGATTTATTCAGAGGGCTTGAGAGTTTGCATTTAAAAACCATTCTCAAAAAATTCTTACATAAACTAATTCTGAGAAGCATTAAATGCTTCTCAATATAATGTTAGTTGTTGAGCTGATTTTCAAGAACTTGATTCTCTTTTGAGTGAAGAAGGTATCTTATAATAAATTCATGTTTAACTAACATGATATCTGACCTCAAAAATCTCCACTATCTATTTTTGTCCTTTTCATATTTTTGGAACCACTATCCTCAATGTCAGAAACATAAGCAGGAAGAAGATATAAATGTCAATATGCAGAAAAACACTCTTACCTCAGTACATTATATCCTAATGTATTGGGGGAAAATCCACATTAATCCAGCAAGGAAACTCAAAGTCATCTCTATGGTAACTTCTAAAACTTAAAATACAAAGAAAGAGCTGGGTAATGATGATGCGCTATGGAGAGCTGCCGGGTAATATGTTCCTTTATATTTATGAGTTGTTTAACCTTCACAACAGCCATATGAAGTAGAACATTTTATTCCCACTTTATAGACAGGATATTGAGCTTTGAAAAGGTCAAACAGTTTGCCCAGAGGTCTCTTCAGTTTCTATTTCCTTTTGTTAAGTAGCTTGTCATTTTTTTCCCTTTCCTTTTTTTCCTTTGCTCAAAAAAATATCAGCAACAACAAAAACAGAAGCTAATAAAGGTTCTTGCCTCTGTAGGAGGTTTTGATGTGCACCTGACGCTTAGCAGCTAATTGAATGCTGGTCATTTCCAGTATAATTTTTCAGTGCTCTCTAATTTTGTAGTGATTTCTCGTCTCTAACAAGTGAAGACAGTGATTGAAAAGTAAAAGGTGTGAGCCTACACTCTAGGGTTTTTGTAATGTAATTTTGGATTATATTCAATAGGTCCATCTATAGCATCCATCTGCACAGTAAAGCAGCCAATCCTTCTCTAATATAGGAAACCAACAGGAGAAAGTCAGATTTGATTCTGGATTCTAGTGCTAAGGACACAGAAACAGAGAGTAGCAAGAAATGAGGATGCATTTTTCTCTCAGCTGGGAGAACAAGGTCAGAGTTGGTACTCGGCTAGATACTTTGTTTGAATTAGTAAGAAGCATTTATGTTCAGAAACTTTTAGGAAACCAGCACATGTGAGACAAGTATATTCCTTCATAAATTTATTTCCAAAAGTTTTGGGTCTTCATGTAATAACATTTAAAAATATATTACACATAGAAGTTTATTATATTAATCTGGTGAAAAGACCCCTGGAGTTAATCTCTGTTTTCTAATACTGTGATGGGAACATGAGGAGACTATACCTTTTTTCTGAAGCCTTTCCTAAACTGTAAAATTGGCAAAGCCCCCTCTGCCAAATTTTCTTTAATGACTATTTATATGTCTGTAATAAGCGTAAAAATATCTAATTTGACTCTTAATTGTTGTTCAGCTCAATAAACTTACATGAACAGGAGACTTGGCATGACAAATGTCCTGTCAAGGGTCAACATATAAGCTAAACTGGAGATCCAGGAGCCTAACTTGACTCCTTTCAATACTTACCTGACTTTACATCTATTTATTCTATAAGGGCTTTCTTTGATATTTCACAGAGCCATGTGAATAGCCTCTGTGAAACCATTTGGGGGAGGAAGTTGTCTACTATGTGGGCTGCCTCAGGTGTGCTGGAGACAGATCTAGTTTAACTGTATTACAGAATAATTATTGTTGTGATCCTTTTCATTGTCAAAAGTGGATTGGTTTGCAAAATTATGAGGTCACTTGTAATTCTTCAAGAACACTGTATATTCAGTTGAATGAGTGGTCAACCCTTAAGTTACCTATAAAGAAATCTTCAATTATATAATGTACAGAATTGGAATGGTATAAGTAAAATGTTCAACTTATTCATATTTTGATTAATAAGAGGTAAAAAAGATATTCCTATAAGTATGAGGCAAAGTTCTAGGTAGAGTCACACCTAAACAATATTTTTAAAAGCCCCAAGAACACCCACGGGAGGAGAGGAACAGGCTCAACAATTAGCGTGCAGGACAATGCAGACGAGAAAGCCTCACTGCAAGATTAAGTAACCAGTGCTTTTTAAATTTTTTTTAAGTGACCAGTTATTTCTGGTAGCCTTAGATATCTGCTCTGTGCCTGACTCCAAACCTTGCTGGAACTATACAGTCTCTATAAAACCAAATATAATTCAAAAGTTGTATATGAGAAGAAAAAGAGGGAAAGGGGGAGAGGGGACAGGAAAGGGAGGGAGAGAGAAAAAAGAAGGAAGGCAGGTAGGCAAGAAAGCAAGCAACTGAAGCCTTGCTAACTTGATATTTTAAAAAAATCAGTGACATTTAACTGGAAGAAAAGAGTGCAAAGCTAGTCTCTGGCCCTTTTGAAACACTGGATACTAATTAGGGAAGCGTTAGCCTGTTACAAATTATTGTCACCATAGTACACAGAAGCTTGCATAGCTCATGAGACAAAGTGGCTGAAGCCAAGGTAGCAGAATTTTTGCAATTCTCTTTCAAATAGTTTAAAAATTAGTGATAAACTACTCTCCCTATTCAGAAATATCTTTCTGTAAAGGATCCAGCTAGGTATATGCGTATATGAAAATATCACAATGAAATCCCTTTGTACAATTAACATATGCTAATAAAAAAAGAATCATTTAAAAAAAAAAAAACGAGTGACCCAACTGGAACTTCAACACTGGAGGGCAGTGTTCCTGGATCCTTTCCTCCCATCTTTGCAGCTGTGAAGGCCCTGCCATCTCCTGCTGCAGGGTCTGCCCTGAGATAGAGCACGAAAATAAATCCAAATCCTCTGTTCAGTATTGGGCATGCAGTCTCAACCCCTCCTTCCGCCACAGTACACTTTCAAGTGTCTGCCTTAATACTCAGGGGATAAAGACCACTTTTGTTACAGAAATTATTTTCACGCAATATGACATTCTTTACTTTTAAATGTGAATAACTTTCACTCCTAGAACATTTTCCTTATGTGAACTCAAATCCATCTTGTTGCAAGTTCAGGTGCTTCCTTTGGCTCTGTCTCAGCAGAACTAGAAAGCAGTTGGTCACGAGGATTCCATCTGTGTTCAAGGTGTACTTACCCCAAGCCTCTGTAAATGGAAAACTTTGATGGAAAAGAACAAGTAGAGGTTGTATCAGATGATATGTGCTTCTTGGACTTGTGCATCTACTATCAGATGGTGTGAGACTCTGAGTGATGGGCTGAACTGCTATTCTTTTTTTTAGGGGGGTGGTAGTGGGGTTTGAACTCAGTCTTGTGCTTGCCTGGCAGGTGTGCTCTACCACACTGTTATTGTTAAGCTAAAATGCATAGTAGATAATTCCTTGAGTAGTCATTGTTCAGGAAAGAAAAGGAATAGGGATTCTGCAGACCTTGGACACATGGCCTTGAAGCTATGTGGTCAATGTTGTAATGGTGTACAGAAGTGGAACAAAAACAGGGTGACTAAATAATAAATGTAGCACTGGAGATTAAGATAATCATGTTACTTGTTAGGACAATACTGTCTTCCCTATTGTATATCAAAGGGAATTGATTCATAAGCTTTTAACTTGTTTCTCAGTGTCATATAAAAATAAGTTAGATCTTAAACTAAGAATTCCTAAGTGTAAATAATACTCCTGCTTATCAGTGAACTTTTATTAGCCATTATCAAACATTTGAGCACCAACTAATTAGTCCAGTAGTTCTCAAATTGTATTCCCACTTGAAACACCTTAGGATGTTTTAAAAACTACTGTTTTCCACCTAGCTGCCAAGCTAGACATTCTGATTTAATGGTATGGTGTGATCTGGGCTTGGAATTATCCTTTTAAAAGCTTACCAGATAATTTCAGTGTGTTAACCAAATTGGCACTGACCCAGCACTTGCTTAAGAGCTAGAAGACCAAGGCAAACTGGTACTCTTTAAAACTGCCAATGAAATTGGAGACTCAAAGTCCATCTCTTCTAGTCAAAATAAACATAGAAAACATTTAAGTACCAGAACCCACAATGTTCACAATGTGCAGGGAAGGAATATGAAAAAAATGCTAAATTTTGCAATCTGAGTGTCTTTTTTTTCTGAGAGGTTTAGGGAAGAACATAGCAATGTGAAAAATAAGACTTTTCAAGTGCCTTATATTTCTGTGGAGTGCAAAATGTGAAATGTATGTTCTATGCTCAAAACATTAAAGTAGTAGATGTGATTAGAACAAATTGCTACTGACTTAGCACCTCACAATAGCTATTCTCTGGGGGCAATTTAGGCTTCCTTTTATATCGTACTTCAGACTTTGCTGTAATGAGAGGATTTTGAAAAGCCCTTTGAGAATTTTCCTTTTTCCTCAGATTCATATGGTTAAATGATCAGACATCACATTTTATTTCTATAAAATGTGGAGGACCCCCATTAATTTGATGCAAAGCCGGTACTCTTGAATCCGGGGGGAATGAGAAACTGATAGCTTTCCTTGTAAGTGCATGATGGGTAAGCAGGAAGCTGGGTTGTGTCTCCAGGCAGCTACTGCTTGCTGCTCCAGGTGTCCCCCGAAGAGGTCCCCCAAAGTCAAGGCACATTAGTATTGAATCTCCAGCTGCTGTCCAATGCAACCCCAAGGAATCTTTAGCCTTAGGGATATTCCTGGAATAGCAATATTAAGGCATCACCCAAGAATATTACAAGACAAGCAAAATAAAGATTCTCCTTTTTGGACTTGGCTAAAGCTTGAACAAGTTTGCTCTAAAAATGGATGCATTACAAATTGGGGACAGTTGCTCTGTGTCAGCAACCCGAGGCAATGACTCAGAGGCCTGATGGGTATTTTGATATAATCTGCATGTCCAACAGTATTTGTCATTATTCATGCCACCACACTAGGGATTAATTTTGCATGTGAAGTCATGGGATTAAAGAGGATATGAAGAGATTCTAGGGCTTTGTGATTCCCTGCTAAATTGCTCTAAGTCATGTAGCCTCAACGAGAATCACAAATCTCTCCTTGCTCTCACATTCCCTGGGAGCAGTGTCCGAGCAGAATCCAGAGCTTCTTATTAACTGGCTGGCACATGCTATGTGCAGTTAAGTGTGAATAGACATGTTCCGTGGCTGTAAGGGACACAGCGGCCATGCAAAGACGAGTGGCTCCGAGCTTCAAGTTGACAGAGTACAAGAGGAGCACAGTTCCCCTTAATTCTCTATCCCTTTCACCTTTTTCATTCAACAAAAAGAGCCTGGTTTTCTGACAGTTATGAGTTGAGGGAGGAGTAACTACTGTGGTGTTCACCTACTCCATATGTCCATCAGAAACAGCGTGTTCCATGTCTAGATCTATAATGACACAATACTTGGTGCATTTCCTATTATACCATGGCTTCTTCTTGACTGTACAGTGTTTCTCTTTGAACTGTTATTTGTTAGCCCACCTTTTCACTTAATGTTGGGCATAAGTATGAATTTATTTAGATAGTTCCTGGTAGTTGCCAAGGGAGTAAGTATTGAGTGAATAAAGAACACTAAATCCAGGAGGTTCAAATGTAGTTTGCACAAGTGTGCACACTTAATCAGGCAAGCTGGGTATTCAATTGCACAGCTGCAATTTTGGGTCCCAGTGTTCTTGCTGTTACCATAGTCTCCTTTGACCACGAAGGTGAAATCCTAAATTAGATGTCATGATACCTTTTCACAACTTGCTACTAAGTGAGCTGTCAAGGTCTTGTCTTCCAACTCTAGGCCAGAAATGAAAGTTACGAGTTTGATTTGTCTTTTTAGATGGTGCCCAGAATAAGGGTAGGAAAGAACAGTAAGAGTTCTCTTTAAGGTTTGGCTTATGTTAAGAGAGAGGATATTCTCAGTCTCCAATGGAGAAAATTTATATGAATAATTACAAAATGCTATGTTTATATTTATGTTTCAAAGACATAGTAAATAAACTATATAATTCTAGTCAGGCATGAAATGACTGTGTACAGTTAGCAATCTTTTCACTTGTGTTTCTAATATATGTTCATACTGAAGTCAGGATTAAAGGTCAATGCTAAAGGTCAATGCTAAAGGTCAGCATGACTGAGAAACTAACATATATTCACAGTCCACTTATAATGCTAAAAGGTGAGTGAGCTGACTAACACAACTGAAATTCAACTCATAGTTTTACTTAAGATATTTTGGTGAATATAAGAAGAGAAATAGACTATATACATGTAGATTCTCAAAAGCACCCAAATATCAACACCATTAAATGCAAAGAAATTTCAGACAAGTATATATTTTGAGCGTGAATTACCTAGATAATAATTTCAATTACCTATAGTATTTTCATTCTGTAAACAAAGATGCTAAACTACCTTTGGATATTTTTGCCTTTTTTTGTTCTGCAAAGCTATGAATTTTTCTGATACTCATATGTACATTTTAGCTAGAAAAAATCATAATGAGAAAAGAGCAATCTATAAATAACTTGTAATATTGAACATGATAAATTTAGGAATACAAAACCATAAGAGACAGGGTTAGTAAGAGACACAAATTTTTAGCAGCTGTACTGCTGTTATTTCACTAGAATGGAAGGAAGTAGGAAATAAAAAAAAAAAAGCTTGAAACTGCTCCAGCTAAAATGATGTGGGTAATTAGAGAAATCTCCATTTGGCAAAAACACAGTCAAAGCGACAAGGCTGTTGAAATTCTCTCTCTACAACATTGAAATACATTCAGATAATTCTCTGCAGAAGTTTGGGGCAGTCATGATGTAGTGAAGTGTACATTAAGCTGGTGGCAACAGCTTAATAAAGCATGGAAGGTAGAGTGCACACAGACAAGAGGTAAGCAATTAGTTCCAAAAATCCAGTGGCTTTTTATAAATGCCCAATCACCTTTGTGGTCTAGTGATGCCAAGTCATCTCCTTTGCCTATCCTGATGCCTCCTCATCTTGATCATTTTAACTAGATTTCTCCCATTTAAAACTATGTAAGAATGGGGCTGGGCATCATGGCGCTTGTTTGCTATCCTGCCTACTCAGATGGAGAGGATCATGGTTTGAGGCCAGCCCTGGCAAAAAGTTTGTAAGAACCCATCTCAATCAATGAAAAGCTGGGGATGTGCCTGTTACCCCAGCTGTGTAGAAAGCGTAAATGGGAGGATGGTGGTCCAGGCCTAGCTGGGTATAATTTGAGACCCTATCCAAAAAACTACTAAAATAAAAAGGCTGGGGTGTGGCTCAAATAGTAGAACACCTGCCTAGCAAGCACAAGGCCCTGGGTTCAAACCCCAGTACTTCCACATGTATATATGTATGTCTGCATATATATATATATATATATATATATATATGGATTATTGGTATATTAAACACATATTTGCTATTTATAATGTGGAGGCAGGATATGATGATGTTATATGCTCAGAATGCTGATCTAGAAGAGTCATACATCATCCTGATCCAAACTCCTTAATTATCATGTGATAATGTCTTAAATGGGGTTTGTCCATAAAACACAGGGACAAAGAACAGGATATGGACAAGGATGTCACAGAGATGATAGATTTTGTCAATTAAGTTGTATATGTTGGTAACTGATACAAGTTAGATCCTTGCAGATTGGGGAAAAAAATTAGCCGCTTACAGGCAAGGAAGGAAAATTTATTGAATTTGGGCAAGAGCCCAAAGTCTAGTGGGAGATGAGGAGGTATCAATAAATCCCTCTCTTATGAAGCAAAGTTAATGATTATAACTTGGACTCAAATAATTTGTTTTGGTGAGGAAAGGAGATTGAAGACAATCTTGTTCCTTATTCCCACAGCCCTTTAAAGAGGTAAACAGTGCTAATATGTTCTCATCTATATTACTACAATGTATAAGGACACTACTTACAGGGAATTTTAGACATAGTTTGTCACCTAATGCCCTATCTCCATTCTAGCTAAAAGAGACTTAAAAAAATTGGAGTCAAGTGTGAATAATCAGAACAACCTAATTTTGGATAGTTCTAGAAATAATTACAAAATCCTGTCTTCCCAAAATTTGCTCTCTAAATTTCAAATGGACTCAGTCTCTGGGTTCCACATGACTGCTTAATTTAGATATTCTCTTTCTCCTTGTTTCTTCCGCTGCTCAAGTCAAAGTGGAATGAATACCTGTTTCCACTGTTTCATTTTCAGTATGTCTTGAAGACTTAATGTTACTTTACTTTCTTTCCTTCTTTTTTTTTTTGATGAGGGTTGGGGAGCTGAACTGGCTTTTGAACTACACCCTCATGCTTGCTAGGCAGGAGCTCTACCACTTGAGCCTTGCCCCTAGTCCTTTTGACTACAGTTATTTCTTCTATAGAGTCTCATGTTTTCACCTTGGGCTGGCCTTGGGACTCAATTCTCCTACCTCTGCCTTCCATGTAGCTGTAAGTACAGTTGTGAACTGCCACACTCAGTCCATGTTACTTTATTTTCAATGAGGCAGAGGTCATAATCTGAGGGAAATTAGAAAGTATTCAATGTAAATACTTAAACTAAAGAGGAGCCATACATAGTTCCCTCCTTGGCCAAAGTTATCCCATCTTCTGATGATGGAGTATTGAAAATTTTCAGGTTCTCTGACCCACTCCAGACTCCTCTTGCTGCCTCTGCCTCCTGTCTGATTTCCTACCCTTGCTGAGTTCATGCTAGTGGTCTTCTCAGTTTAAAGCCCCCTGTTGATTCTCCACCTATACCTGTTAGCTTCCTCACAAGAAAACAAAGGTGTTCCCTTTGGTTTTTAAAACTCAAACAAAGATTTCTGATTCTGTTTGATAAGGTATTGTTTGTATTGTTACTTGACAGGGATTTGGTGGTATTGTTTGTGCATTAAATTTCACAACAGAAAACAGATCCAAGTTGCAGTATTAAGGTGGGAAACTCAATAGGTTATAGGTGGTGAGCCATGTTGAGTAGAATAAATTTTATTGCCAAATTTTTCATAAAGTGAATTTCTATTTACATTTTTCCCATGGACTTTATTACAATATCTGAGTTGGGTATCACTGCAATAAAATTAAAGAAGCAAATCTTTACAAATAACATTTTGGAGGAGAAGAAATTGTGACACTTTAATAAATGTAGTGAAGTGGTTAGAAGGCAACATTTAGAACTCCCTGGATAATTATTATTTTTCTCATTCAAAAAAAAAACCTTACAGTTTATACTTAAAAAGAACAGTACAATCACCCTCTTACCCTGGCTTACAGCAGGCATTCAGGAAGGGAACTGTCTCCAGGAAGTTCTGCCATTTTCTCCCATCCCACGAGTGACTGAAGGTCATTGCTATCAGAGCAGAACCAGGTCTGAGGGGATCTCCGCTCTGCTATTGCCATTTTGGGCAACTAAGTGATTCCTCTAACTCTTCCTTTCTTTATCTGTGTAATGGGCTAATGTCTACTTTAGAGGGTGGTTGTGAGACCTGTATGTGGTCCTATGGACTAACCAAGTGTGAAACTCACCACACTCTTTCTTTCCTCTAGCTGGTAAAGTAGGTTTTATAGTATTTCAGGAATAGAGAGCCTATATAATTTTGTATTTTTTTCTTTATTCATTTATTCATATGTGCATACATTGTTTGGGCCATTTCTCCCCTCTACCCCCTCCCTTCTCCCTCTCCCCCATTTTTTGTCTTGTTTAAATTTTAATTAACCTTTTAAGGTCACAAATATACCATGTAATGAAAGGTTTGAAACAAGAGGCCCAAGAACTGTATCCCAGGATATACACACAAACTGTTGAAAATATAGCTTCCTATTTGGAATTACTGTGAATATGGGTTAGTATAATGCAAAGTAAGGATGTAGTCTGGAAATGACACAGATTACTTGTTCAATAGTCAATAAGCTCTCTGGCAGCCTAAATCCCAAAGCATGCAACTCATTGTAATACTCAGACTGCTCATTGTAATGGTTGATGTGTTCATATCGATTTTAACTACTCCTAGCATGCCAGGTTTTTCATCACGTTACATTTGATGTTTTTGTCTCCTTTGCAGTCAATGTGTCTGTCTCTACCCTACTCTGAGCATGCTCAGTTAATTTTCCCTTACGTATCTTCTCTAGATTCACATACTTTTTGTAATAGGCCAAAAATACCATGCAAGTACTACAAATAATTCTTAGGTGATGGCTGAATTATAAAATTACTGGATTGTTTTGGCAGGACAGTTTAGACAGGATCTCACTATGTCACTCAGACTGGCCTTGAACTCATGGTGTAGCCCAGGCTGGCCTTGAACCCATGTTCCTCCTGCCTCAGGCTCTTGAATGCTGGGATTACAGGCATGTATCACCATGTCTGACTAAAACTACAATTTTAACAAGTTTTGTTTACTCTGTGTGTGTGTGTGTGTGTGTGTGTGTGTATTCCTTTATCTATAATGTATAGATGTGCAAAATTCACTTTTTGAGGAACTGCCTAAATTTTGATGTTCCATGGATCTCTTTCCCTCCATCCCTAAAGTTTTGTTGCAGCCATTAGTGAACAAGTCCCTAGAACTCCTTGGGGTTGGGGAGAGGGGACTTCTGTACAATGGAGCATCACCAGTAGAGGAATATTTGCCTCTCCCAAGTGTTGCCCATTTGCCCAGCATATGGCCATGAGTTCCCCAAGGCTTTGGCATTGCCACTCCTTCCCCAGAGAACTCTGCTGTGGCAGCCCTTCTCTCTGAAATGTTTTACCACTTAGCAAATTGTGTTGTTTTCTAACAGGTCTATAGAAGCTGGGGTTCCAGATCTTTTGCCTGAAAACCACTGCCCTCAACTTGTCTTCGTGATGAAGAATGAGTGTATAAATTGGAACTTTAGTGCTTCTTTCTTTTTCTTTTTTTTAAACTGGGGCCTTGGAGACACAGTGCACAGTTGTTAAGAGCAGGTCTAGAATCACAAATAGCAGCACACAATGATTTAAAGTTAGGAAACTATGTTTGTATCCTTATTTTCTAGTTGGGCTACATCTCTAAGTCTTCACTTTTCCCAACAATGAAATGGAGAGAAGTGGAGGTTGTTGAGAGTACATTAAGTTGGTTAATGTAATTATGTAAGTGCCTAGCATAAAATGTTGTTTTTTTTAATTTGGGTGATATTACTGCTGTCACCAAATAGGCTTCCCTGAAATGCCTGCTCACTAGTTTCCTAGTCACCACAAACATGAGATAACTCACTTTATACAAATACATAGTACAACAGAACAATCTGTGTCTCCAATGATACATAAGTGGGAAAACCCACAATCCAACCTCACAAAGCCAAGAATTTCTTCTTGTTTCACATATTTTTTTCTTATCTTTAATACTTCTTTCCATTTCTCCACTTTTATTTATATTTTCAAACTTTAGGAGTTGCTGAGTTATACGTTTCCTCCAAGATCTAGCTCCTCTTTACCTCTTTCAAGTAACTTATGAAAATTGAAGCATGGGTACTATTTGGATTGTTTGTGTTATTTTAAAATTCTGACATTGATGAAAACTATAATCCTAAATCCTTGTTTGAATTTTCTTTAAGCTCTAGCATCTAGCTAATAGCTGACAATGCTAAATGTTTTGCTGTCTTAAGGTACATCATTTTTCCATACAAACAACTTTAATGAGGATATTGACAAATAAATATATGAATCCATAAGTGAGAAATAGAACCAGGTAGCACAGATTTAAAATATTACTTTGTTAATTTTCAGATATTGCTGTTTTAAAATATTTGACTCAGTTACTATTTTTATGTATTCCTTCTCTTGTAAAGTTATGATTTCTTTCAAGTCTCTGAAATTTCTTTCAAGTGTGTATGTAATGTGTGGGTTTTGATGTGCAATTGCCAACCCATTTCCTGCAGAGAACATGTCTGATTGCATAATCATGTCAACAGAGAAATACAATTCCCTTAACTCCAGTGGAAGCCACAGCAAACTTAGTGACTCATCTGTTTCAAAAGCAGATGAACCTATATGGTGCTCACTGTTCCATTTCTGAGTTTCAGTATTCATCCAGTAGCTGTCTGCAAAAAAAAAAAAATTGCATCATTACAGAGAAGAGGGGAATAGATTGGAGCAAATGTCAAGGTTTTTAGTGTCTTTTTTTTCCTTCAGACATAAAATGGAATCACAGAGGTGAGCCTCTGCTCTAATTAATTCTTTCCTTGGTTAGAATGTCAGCCTTCTCCTCACCTTCATCAGAACTATCTAAAGGGAATAGCTAATAAGATTCATCTGTCATCTCTTATATGCAATAAAATTCCTACTCCTTAGAATTCAAAGATAACAAGTTATGCCCACCTGCAAAGAAATTAAAATAGAATATAATAGTGTTGCATTTTTTCACATTGGCTTGTGGAGATAGAAAACCAAAAAACCAAAAAACAAAAAACTGATTTCCCAAAGTGCAAGAGATGGGTTCTATTTTAATGACCCTACTACAGTGGGGTTCTGGCCTTGCAGAGAATTATTGATTATTTATTTATTTGACACATAAAATTGTATGTATCTATCCTGTACAACATGCCTATGGGTTCCACTTTGCTGAGTTCAACTGATCACCAATTGCAATTATTTGGAAAAAACCCTGCATCTGTTATGAATGTGTACAGACATTTTTTGTCATTATTCTATAAATACTGCATAAAAACTGTTTGTCTAGTATTGATATGGTATTGGGTATTATAAATAATTTACAGATGATTTAAAACTATGCATAAGGATGTTCATAGGTTATATGAAATACTGTGCAATTTTCCTTAAGGAATTAGCATCCACAGATTTTGGTGTCTGTAGGAGTCCTGGAACCAATCCCCTTTGGATACCAAATTCCCAGGTGATGACTATTCACATACATTGTGGAGTGGCTACATATAACATATGTATTACCTTACATAGCTCTAATTTTTGTGATGAAAATGCTTAGCAGTCAATCTTAATTTTTTAAAGAATACAATATATTGTCATTTTCTCTAGTTGCTATGTTTAAGATAAATCTCATGAGCTTATTTCTTCTAACTTTAATTGTATATTCTTTGATTGCTACCCCTCAACCTACCTGCACCAATATCCCCAGCATCTGGTAATCCCTGAGATTGTATGAGGTCAAATTTTTTAAATTCTACAAATGAGTCAGATCATGCAATATTTGACTTTTTGTGCCTGGCTTATTACATTTAATGTTATAGGGCCCAGGTTCACCTATGCTGTGCAAATCATAGGATTTCATTACAAAGCACAAAATAGATTACGCCAGCAGGGGGCAAACATTAGCCATGAGAAAGCCTCAGATTTACTTTCTGGTTTATAGAGGCAAACATGAACTTTCACCCTATGTGCAGTCACACACTTTATTTTGGGGGCTTTATCTTAAAAATTTTCAAAACTAAAAATTATTGTAGTTTCTCTATTGTGAGAAGACCCACAACTGCTATCTGCCTAACTCACCAATTATTATACCTAGACATCTGATTTTTTTGTTTGTTTGTTTTGTTTTGCTTTTCTTTGTTTTAAAGCTTTCAAATATGGAGAAAGCAGCTTAGCATAAAGCAATGCATTGATTTTAAGTTTTGAAATAAATCAAGCCTTCCTGGGTTTGAACTGCTAGGCAATATATGACCTGAAGCAAATGCCTTGACTTCCCTGAGTTTCAGTTTCTTCATTAGTGAAGTAGGGATATGGAAGGCTCATACCTCATTGTGTCATGAAGATACCTACCTAAGATAACATGTACAGTGTGTAACCTCTGTATGGTAAACTCCTGATACGTATTACATGTCATTAGCTCTTAGTACAACTCCTGGGAAGGAGTATATTCTAAGAGTAACAATACCTATTACAGGAGCCCTGCAAAGCATAAGTTTGGGAAGGCTCATTACAGGATGGGCTGTGGGACTGAAGGATGGATGCTTGAGGGAGAGTGATGAACATTGCAGGTGGCAGAGATGAAGCTACCATAGCAAGGAGCCAATGACTGAAGTTCACAGTTCACAAACCTAAAATGACTGAGAAATTGTCATGGGAATTGAATGTTATACTTGAGAATGGAAATAAAATAGGCTGGATAGTTTTACAGTCAAGCAATATAATTTACAGTCAAGCAATTGTGTGAGAACAGACAGAGGGATTTTCTGCATCTATTTTTAGCACCCAAGTCCTGCTTAGCAGGATTTGGGGAAGAACATATCTTTTGGAATTTGTCAAATCACAAATAGATACATGTGTCTGGAGAGAAATGGTCTTTACCCATTGTTCATTTATAGCTTGGAGACTTGATATGACCTTGGTAAAGAAAAAAAAATCCTATGGAGTAAAATGAACACCAAGAAATCTCTTGAGAAAAGCCCCCTCTGCCTCTTTAGCCTAAGCGGTGAATTGTGGGGTAACTAAATCAAACCACCTTATAAAAAGACTTTTGAAGCAAATTAACAATTTTGCAATGATGCTTATCAACCTAGTGGAAAGAGTAAGCACGGCTAATCTGTCTCTCTACCTCCCAAATCCTCTGTAGAGGTAGTATTTTAAGTCTAAGAATTACACTTAATACAAACACTATATTTTTGCAGTTATTCATACAGAGCTATCCCTATAGGGAATCTATGAAGACTATGTAAAAATAGCTTTTTAAAAATAATTACTGAGTAGCCCATATTTCTCTGTACTCCAAAGACATGCCATGTATCTCAATAAGGTAAAATAAATTCTAGGGTGAGGCTGAGGTATTCTGAGGTGCTTAAGTCTACATCTAAATACAAACCCAAATTCTTATCTGAGCCAGAGGCTCTCACATTAAACAAAGACTTCACTTTCAAGATTAAAGATGATACATGAAATTACATGCATTTTTAACTCTGGGTAATGTGTTAGAAATAGCATCTCATCTAGAATCAGGTGAAGATTTGACAAGCAGCACAATGACTTATAATCCTCTGGCAACTTGGAGGTTCTGACAGTAGCCTGTGACACTAGAGGGACATGATAGCACAGCTTAAAACCATGTTGTCAGCCACAATCATCACATAGCGTAGGTGCTTAGATGATTTCTGAGTTGCATGCATTTTGTGAAGGCAGCACCCGGCAAAAGACTTTTTCCCCAGTGGTACAGGTGCGTTTTGTCATGTACAACGTAACTGTCATAGCATAGTTGGCATCAAGATTTACCTTTGTGCCAGTGCTAGTGGCTAATTCCTATAATCCTAGCTACTTGGGAAGCTGAGATCAGGAAGATTGTGGTTCAAGGTCAGCCTAGGCAAATAGTTCAAGAGACCCTATCTCAAAAATAATGAGATCAAAATGGATCAGAGGTATGTATGGCTCAAGCAGTAGAGCATCTACTTGGCAAGCACAAAACCCTGAATTCAAACCCCAGTCCCACCCAAAAAAAGAACTGTCTTTGAGAAGTTTGTTAACTATTGTATAAAGCCCCTCCAAAGGCTTGTCTCATCAGTATTTAGAAATAGTTTCTGATATTTTAAAGACTGAAATAGTTTAGGTTATGTTCTGCCCAGTCCCAGACATACATCTTCTAGGTAAGCAAACACAAGTGTGCAGGAAAGCAGTGTGAATGATATGTTTTCTTCTCTAAGTATGCTAATAAACTCCAGAGAGGGGCCAGGAGCAGTGACTCATGCCTGTAATCCCAGTCACTCAGGAGGTGGGGATTGGGAAGATAGTGACTCAAGGTCAGCCTGGGCAACAAGTTAGCAAGACTCCATCTCAACAAAACAAGTCAGGTGTGGTGGTACCTATCTGTAATACCAGCTACATGGGAAACATAGGTAAGAGTATCTCATTCCAGATAAGCTCTCAGGCCGTGGGCCAAAAAGTGAGATTGCCCCTGAAAAATAACCTGGAAAAAAGGTCTGAAGGCATAGCTCAAGTAACAGAGCTATTGCCTAACAAATGCAATGCCCTGAGTTCAAATCCTAGTATCCTCCTTTTGCCCCCCCAAAATATAATTTTTTTATATTGGTTTGGAAATATTGGTACCTTACATTCACACAAGCACAAAATAAATTGACTCCTTTATAGTGTGACCACTAGGCGTAATTACGTTTATTATATAAAATTTTAAGCATTTCAGAGTAGACATGTTATTCTAATGAACTCCCAGGGGCCAATCCACTGATTTCTGTGATTATCAACACATGACCAGTTATCTATACCTCACTTTCCTTCTCCTTGTCTGTATGAATTTTAAAGAAAATTTCAAATATATCATTTTACCTATAAAATATTTCAGTATACATTTTTACAACATTTCAACATTTTAATACAACCTATATAATTTTTCATAATTAGAAATGGTTATATAATCACTGAATATACATTTGAATGTTTAAATTTCCTATTATCTAACAAAATTTTCTTCTTTTTACTTATTTTTTTGCCTAGTACTGGGGATTGATCCCTGGGCTTTCACTCCACCACTTGAGTCATGCCACTTTTGTCTAATTAGCATCCAGATAATAAATGTATTTATGTCCTTCAAATGTACTTTTATCTGTAGGTTTTCCTCTGTACCTCTTCTGCTCTTTCTTTTTAATACTGAAATGTATTTATTGAAGAAACTTGAAGGGTCATTTAGTCTTGTACTTTACAGCATTGTCACACTCTGTATTTTGCCGATGAGATTCCTGTGGTGTAGCTAATATTCTTCTTTTATCTAAATCTTCTATGAATCAGTACTTGCATTTATTGACTTTATTAGGCTCAAGTTCAATTTCCTTTGGCAGGACTGTTTCATAGTTAGCGATATAAGAAGGTATGTGACATCTGGCTATTTTGTGACATTAACAACTACCGATGTTCAATGTTATCATTTTTTTAAATGCTGACCGAACCTCATTTGTATTGGTTATCTGAAGTCCTTAGAGTGCATTCCTCAAGAAGAGATGGCAGGAACAATAGGCCTTTAGTTTCTGTATGTTTATAGCAGGTTGTCTCTTCAAAGTCAAGGTGTCTGAATGTCAAACTCATGACTCATCTTTTCTTCACTTAAATGCCTTCATTTTCCAACCCCATTGCCTCTGGTATAAAACTTGTCAAAAAATCTGAAGACATTCTGACTCTTGCCTCATCAATAACTCTACCTTTTGGTCTAGATGTCCAAACAATTTGCTAACACAAGTCCTGGAGTTACACTTCAAGGATTGGTTTTCCCAGGCACGCAGTATGCCCTCTCATGATAAGATGCTTCGGTTTCTTTTTGTTGTGTTTTGTTTTGCTTAATTTTAGTCAACTTCCCTGAATTAAGGCTTTTACTATCTTTTCTTCTTTGGGGGTCCCCTCATATGTATATTAAATGTTCTTTTCCTAACTTCTTCAGTTGCCATTTTTTATATATAGTCTTTTTACTATTTTACATATTTTTATTTAAACACTTTCTTATTTTCCTTATAATTCTCCTAGAGTGGTATCAGCTGTGTTTATAAACTCTATATTCTTTCATTTCTAAAGTAATTTTGCTTTTATTTCTATTCTTTTCTGAATTCAGTCACCTCATTTCTAGTTTTCCTAATTACAATCTCTATTCAATTTTTATCACCTTTCTTATCTTTTTAACATTTATTTGAAATATTATTTGGTTACCTTTTTATGTGTTTTGTGAATCTGTCTTTATGTTTTCATTTTCTGGAGAAATGCTCTTATATTTCAAATAATTGTTATCTTTTGGTTAACAGTTTCGTATGTGATTTAGATGTGTTCCTTCTCTATTCTTTACTTAAAAAAAAATGACAGACATTTTGCAAATTATCCTGAGCTGAAGAGTATAACCATTGGCCTCAAATAGCCACCATACTGTTTAAAAAAAAATCTTAGAGTTATTTTCATTTTCAAATGTTTTTATTAATGCATAGAGATGTATGGAGTGTTTTGTTGTGACATTTCTATATATATGTACAAAGTACCCCAGCTTGGTTCAGCCTTCCATCATTTCTCCCTCTTTCCCCTTCTTAAAATGACTTCAACAGGTTTCAATGTTCCATATTCACACATGTATTCATCCTCCTTACCCTCTTCATTTACCTCTCTCTCCAACTGGTACCCATATGTTTAAGAGAACACATTTGTTTACTTTTGAGCTAACTGGTTCTCAAGTCTTTCATATTCCTTGTTCTTTCTTTCTACTTTTTCTCTCTAGAAGATGATAACTAGGATCTTATAGCTATTTTGGGATTCAGGGGGTATCTTTTTTTTGTTTGTATCACTTGGTTTTGAACTTAGGGCCTATGGCTTGCTTGCTGGATAGATGCTCTGCCACTTGCGCTACACTCCATCCCTGTCCTTTGCTTATTAGTTACTTTTCAAGTAGGGTCTCCTATTTTTGCCTGAGGCCAGCCTTGGAACCCTAGAGTGCTTGAGTAGCTGGGATTACAGGTGCAAACCAACCCCGTCCCCCACCCAGTGGGGATAGCTTGTCAACTGCTTTTATTTGTTATGTATGGTTTCTGTTGCTGTCCTATTAATCCGTCTAGCCCTTAGAGATGTATCCTTGAAATATTCTTAAAGACAGCTCATCTTACAGATCAAGATGGGGGTGGGTGGGAAGGAGAAGCATAAATCACTTTGAGCTGTTTGGCTTTAATGAAGTATTTATCTTTCTTGGATATAAATAACTATCTGGCATAAGCCAATTTGCTGAAATTAGTTTGGTGGTTTCATATAGTTAGTAAAATATGGAACAGTATTGATTGCAATGCATTGTGCTTTTTCAAAAAATTACTTGTAGATCCTGTAAAGTTTCTGCTCTAAAATAGTGGCTTCATTTTTTTTTTTCTGTGTTAAAACATTTTACATGTTTAACTTCAAAAAACTACTGAGAACTGACTTCCATACCTGGAATTGAATCTATACATTCATCCTGTGCACAGTAGAGAACATATCTGATGGTGAATTAGAATTATTTTCATGGGTTTTAGAGACTTGAATCTGGATACTAAAGGAAAGGTAACCCAATTTACTGCTATCAGATGGTAATTGGGAGAGTAGATGCAATCTACAGTATTACAGAAGCTCATTTCCCTAGACATCTCCAAAGGATTTGGATTGTTCCTATGAGAAATGGTCCTAAATGAATTTTAAAATTTAGCTCACAGTTGCTTTTAGGGGTTCCTGCTATTGAAAGGCTTCTGTCAATCTAAGAGTAAGCCACCAGTAAGAAAAACATAAACACAAAAGATACCACCCTTTTCTTAGGAATGTTCCAGGGAAAACATTCGGACTAAGCAGATACGCCCAGGATTTGAGTGGCAAAGAATAGAGAGTCTCAGTACACTCACTAAAACTGCATGGGAAGAGCTTTTATAATCAAAGCCTATTAGGTAATGACAGCCCATGGAAGCCTTGGATATCAAAAAGAAGCACCAGAAAGACTGTTGAGCTAAGAAAAGACTCCAACTCCTAGGGTTACATGAAGTCCTGCTAGAATATATCCATGAGAAAAAAGTCAGTCTGTCTTTGGTGTGAAATTTGTGTTAGAAGATCTAAATTTCTTAATTCCTTTGTGCTTTGTAGCAAGAATCCAAAGCTGGTGGGCAGCAAACTGGAAGGAGCCCACCTTTTTTTTTTCATTGCTGTTTTGTTTTGCATGCAGATTGTTTTAAACACTGTAAGAATTTACACAAATTTCTAGGTTTTTTTCCCCTATTTTGAGAACAGATTTTATTACATGGGACTCCACTCATTAGGTGGCTACCTGATTAATGAGGGCATGTGCTCTACAACTTCCTACAGTTCCTGTCTCTCTAAATTTTATCACAGTCAACTGACTTTCTACAGACATGGCTTTGACCGTTAAAGGACTTGTGTTTGCATCCTTTGTGCTATAGAATAAAGACAATAAAAGCATTCCAAATACCTGGAATGAGTTTGCATTTCAGAAACTCTGGAGTTCCAGAGATCTCAGCCCCATAGATGGTAGAAGGCACAGCTAGGCAATCATTGCAGGTCATTAAAGAGAGTCAGAGAGCGAAAACTGACTATTGGAAATACCTTAAAGAAACAAGAGCAGGGAGAGAGAATATTTGAAAAAGATGAGGCATCTCTGGTCAGCCTCTGCTCATGCTTGTAAGATGCTCAGGATGGAGGCCATTTCAACATTCTGCCTTCCATTCCAGGCAGGAGCAAGATAAACCAGTTTTTGAATGGTAAAACAGCTTAATACCTCCTTTTGATACCAGCATTTAAAAAACTGTTGAAATAGGAAAAGGGGACCAGGTACTAGAGAAAAGGTTAGATCAAAAAGAATTAACCTAGAAGGTAACACCCACGCACAGGAAATCAATGTGAGTCAATGCCCTGTATAGCCATCCTTATCTCAACAAGCAAAAACCCTTGTCCCTTCCTGTTATTGCTTATATTCTCTCTACAACAAAATTAGAAATAAGGGCAAAATAGTTTCTGCTGGGTATTGAGGGGGGGGAGAGGGAGGGGGCGGAGTGGGTGGTAAGGGAGGGGGTGGGGGCAGGGGGGAGAAATGAACCAAGCCTTGTATGCACATATGAATAATAAAAGAAAAAAAAAAGAAAAAAAAACTGTTGAAAATAGCACAAAATATGCCATTATTACCATTTTTAAGTGTTCAGCACAGAAGTATTAAGTATATCCACATTGTTGTGTTACAGAGCTCTAAAACTTTTCTGTGAGTTTGACTTCCTAACATACCTCATTTAAATGGAATCATATAATATGGTTATTATTTTGTGACTGGGTCATTTCACTTTGCATAACGTCCTCAAGGTCTATCCGTGCTGTAGATTATGACAGAATTTTTCTACTTTTTTATGGCTGAATAATATTCTGTGTATATATTACCTTTTATAAACTCTATCCATATGTTTTGGATTGCTTTCAGCTCTTGGCTTTTGTGAATGATGATGTGGTAAACACGAGTGTACAGATATCTCTGAGATCTCATTTTATTTCTTTTGAATAAATACCCAGAAATGGAATTGCTGAATCATTTGGTCATTTTAGTTTTGAGTTTTTTGAGGAAATTTCTACCTGTTTTTCATAATAGCTGTATCATTTTGCATTTCTACCAACAGTTTACAAATGTTTCAATCTCTCCACATCCTTGCCAACATTTGCTATTTTCTGTGTTATTATTTTTCTAATACTGACCATCATAATGGGTGTGAGATGATATTTTATTGTGATTTTGATTTGTATTTCTTTAGTGATTACTGATGTTAAGCATATATTCATATGCATGTTGGCTATTTGTATATCTCTTTTTTTTATTTTTTGGTGGTACTGGGGATTGAAAGTAGGGTGTCATGCTTGCTTATATCTATTCTTTTGAGAAATATCTATTTGAGTTCTTTGCCCATTTTTAAAAATCAATCATTTTTTGGTAGTCTTTAAATTTTTCTAGATATTAATCTCATCAAATAAAGACCAGTGAACATAATAGAAAACACAGGGGGGAGAAAACCCTCCTATGTATGGTCAAACAAATTTTTGACAAGGCTGCCAAGTCCATGCAATGGAAAAATAACAGTCTGTTCAAGAAGTGGTATTGAGAAAACTGAATATATTTATGCAAAAGAGTAAAACTGGACCCTTACCTTATGCTATATACAAAAATCAACTCAAAATGGATTAAAGACATAAATGTGCAATGTGAAGCAATATAATACCTAACTTAAGTATGTAGTGTAAACTAGAACCCTGAAGAAGACATAGGAGCAAAGACATTGAACTTGACAACGATTTGTTGGCTATAACACCAAAACAGTGCACAAAAAAAGGAAAAATAGACAAAAGGGACATCAAAATTTTAAACGTCTATACAACAAAAGTAATAAGCAAGAAAGTAAACAAGTTAACTAAGAATAGGATAAAATATTGCAGGTAGCAGCATTTTAAATTTAATATAGTATTCACTAATCTAATTTATTTTTAGGAGGAAAGAAAATAATAAAACTTTTTGTTTATCCTCATTTTTCATCATTCCAAATTTCCATGATGGCTTTTTGTTAGCATATATTAATTGCACAAAATAATGGGTTTCACTATGGAACCACTTCACGTTTCATGTGACATTTTTCATAATGCACATAATACACTTTATATATCTGTTTTTGATGTAAGTATTTTAGACTGCTTCAAAGAAAAGCATTCCTGATTTTACCGTGTGCTTATCTGAAGCAGGGTGTTTTTGTTTTTCACAGAACTAGAAGTTGAATTCAGGCCTTATGCTTGCTAGGGAGATGCTCTACTTCTTGAGCCACACTCCAAGCCCCAAACCAGTTATTCTTTTATTTTTTATTATTTTATTAGCACATAATAGTTGCACAGGTGGATAAATTGTGATATTTATATATGTGCTCACAATATATGTTAGATTTACCATCCATCATGCTCCCCTTTTCCCCCCTCCCTCTTCTTAGAACAATTTCAATAGGTCTCATTCTTTTATTGTCATATATAGATGCAAAATACATTCAACATATTCACCCTCATTCCCCTGTCCTTGTGCCCACCCACCTCTCATTGGTACCCACCTCTGGAAAAGACCTATTTTTCTCTCCTACCCTTCATTTTTTAAAATGTATATTGATAGTACAAGGGGATTTTGACTTGGTACTTCAGGCCTATGCATACATATCATGCTTTACTCAAATTAAACTGGGCAATTCAGATCTTTAATACCAAGTAGACAAAGGACATATCTCCATAAATTTTGAATGTGAACAATTTGTGATCAACAAATAATGATTTCATTCAGTCTGCCTGGTGCTTCTGTAGAGCTTATTTTAGTGTTCTTAGAGTCATCAGCACCTGTTGAATAACTCCTGAATGGCTGGCATATTACATTATTCATAATTGTACTTCTTTATCTTCAGAAGAAAGGAAAAGAAGTTATTGTTTTGGGAGAAAGAGAAACCTAAGAATCATTTATTTTTCATTGCTATAGGTATTTTATCTGAGACATTTATGTCTTCTAATATTGAACAAGGTAGCTCAATTTATATAAGAACCTGATTGTCAAGCATCTAGAAATGTTTAGTGGGCATAAACATTTATTGGATGAATATAAAACCATTAAGATTATAGTTTTTATTTTTGTCAAAGTAAATTGAACTTTTTATTTGAACGCCATCAAGAATAGAAAAGGAAACACACATATGTAGTACGTAGTACACACATTTTGAGTACAGAACATATTCACACATAGAACACTGAAGTTCAAGGAAGTCACACAAAAGGAGTAAGGCCATAAAGGTAGAAAGTAACAACAGAACTATGGATCAAAAATAAAGCATTTGGTATTTTAATATTATTTGTATTAAAACTTTTTAAATTTTACCAATGAAAGCACTTGATGTATGACTGTATCTACTATAAGACCTTACAGATATTATTTCATTGGAGTCATCAGCAAGAATATGAATTGGAATTGCTTTTATACCCATTTCACTTTAAGTAAGTGTGCTTAGAGAGTTTAAGAAACTTGACCACGTTAGGAAGACAGTACTTGTTATAACCGAGATTGGAAACCAAGCACCCTGACCTCATTGTCTGAGTTCTCCAGTGTGGTGCTGTATCTCTAAGTCATAGTACCCTCAGTCAACGAAAGTCAAAAGAATAAAAAAAAATTGAAAATTTCACTCAATATTGCTCAAATACTGTGATTTTTCAAACTTTAGAACCTCTTTTCAAATACCTTCATCTGATTCATTGGACTACAGTGCTGACACTAATTTTGCTAAAGGAAATAAAAAATAAGCAGCAGAATGAAAGTCTAGAGGCTGTCGCAGCAAGTAGTACTCAATATCTAATGATCATTGCATAAGCAGAAAGGTTCTGAATGTCTTCTTGAATAATTTCACTCCCTTTAATTAATATTTTTTAAAGAAAACTCACAAATTGTGTCATATATAATGTCAGATTTGTAATGGGACCAGTTTTAAAGTAGAAGGTGGATGCCACATTTTCAATCCAGTCTCCAGTTTTTACTAGTTAGTTCTACATAAGATCAGACACACTGTTCAGCCTCTCTGAGTCTGTTTTATTGCTGTTGTGTGGGGACAATGATAGTAGCACTATAATGTTTTACAGATTTCTAAGAGATAAGTATAAGTTAATAAAAAATGTCATGACTCTTGTAAGGATGCTTAACTTTAGATATTATTATTATTGTGATACTTAAAATTGTTAGACTATGCAGTTAGAAGGTTTGCTTGCCCACATTTGTTGAGGCACCAAGTGAAAAGTAAGGGTGCCATTTGGACCAAGAGACAGAACAAAGGTAATTGGCTATTTAGACACTTGACCCATGCCCTAAACCTCATTAACTATGTGCTTTACTAAGCATACTGTCATGCTTTCAATCTAGCCATTCCCTGAGCATTTGTTGACATACAGATGAATGAACCATGGTCTCTGCCATCATAGAGCTAACAGTCTAGCAAGAAAAGGCAGGAAGATGAGCAAATTAATAGTAAAACTACTTCATAATAAATCAGTGCTACAATAGAGATTTATCATCCTGCTAAGAATGTATAGATAGAGCACTGCCAATAACACTTAGGGAAGCATGACATTCTCATCTTGTAACTGAATTTGTTGAGCCTAAAATTTTACTTCTCAGAACATATAGGTACATTGAAATCTCAAAGTTAAACGATAGAAAATCTGATTCCTCTTTTTGACATTTCAAAAGTCCTTTTTTCTTTTTTTTTTTTTTTGCAGTATTGGGGCTTGAACTCAGGGTCTATACCTTGAGCCATTCCAACAGCCCTTCTTTTGTGAAGGATTTTTCGAGGTAGGGTCTTATGAACTGTTTGCCCAGGCTAGCTTCAAACCATAATCCTCCTGATCTCTGCCTTCTGAGGAGCTAGGATCATAGAAATGAGCCACCTGCACCTGGCTTCTTTCTTTCTTTGAAATAGTGAACATTTATTGTCTCAGTTTGTGTTGGCCATAGATTCAGGAATGGCTTAGCTTGGGGTTTCTGCCTTGGAGTTTCTGGTGCAGCTTCACTCAGAATGTCAAGGGTGGCTGCAGTCACTTGGAAGCTTGAATGTGTTTCCAAGGTCAGCTTCCAAAATGGCTGGTATGGGGAGAAGGGCTCAGTTCCTGTCCTCTGTTCCTGTTCAGGTGCCTACCTCCTTGACAGTTGCTTGGTCAACTAACCTTCTTCAGAGTGAGCAACCTAAGACAGAGTGGGCAGCAAGGAGGTGTGAAGTCTTGTATGATGACATCTTTGCAATTATACACTCTCAGTTCTGCCCAAAGGTAAATCTTTAAGTGACCCTGACTTAAATGGGAAGTTTAACTTCAAAACAGAACAACTTACATGTAGCAAATCTTTCCAAACTGCATTAGATGCACCAAATATTCCCAAATATTTGTTCCCAAATACTTTACCCACTTATATAGAGCTAGAAATATCAACTTTCTATGTTAAAAGTAACTATAAAGCTGGGTGAGGTGGTACAAGCCTGTAATCCCAGTTTCTCAGGATGCAGAGGCAAGAGCATCTCAGTTTGAGGCCAGCCTGGCAAAATTAGGGAGAACCTATCTCAAAAACAAACTAAAAACAAAAAGATTGGGACTGTGGCTGAAGTGGTAGTATACAAGCATGAGACCTTGGTGGGTTCAATCTTCAGCACCACAAAAAAAAGTAGTAGTTGTGATTTTGTCCTCAAGAGTCTTGGCAATGAATCTCTTATACCAATTCATTTGCATAGATACAGAAAGCCAATGACCAGACAGCAGTTTATTTATTTATTTTAAAAGTGAGGTCCAATGATTGCTTACTAATTTCCCAAAATAAAGGGTAAGTCTTCTGGAAAACTCCAAATATGATTCAGTGTGCACAAGACTGTTTTATGATTTTATTCCTTCTCAAGAATTTCCCCATTGCTTAAATTCAAATATATAAGAAGTTAGAGAATTCTTACAAAAGTTCTTATCCATTTGCTTTAGTCAAGTTTTACTACTAATAAATAATGACCAATGACCTAGATTCCTTGCTTTCCCTCCCAAAACATAAATGAAATGAATAATCTGTGATATGGAAGGTAAGTGGTTTCCCGGAGGTTTTACTCTTCCTGAAATTACTGCTGGTGGATTTGGAGAGAAATGATATTATTTAATCACTCTGTAAATTTTGAGGCATATACCTGTACAATAACAAGAATGTAAGTGGAAATTACACATTCCTATCCTGTGTTGTTTAATGTTGCTAATTTGACAATTTGAAAATTGTTTGTGGAAATGGAGTGCATGTTACACATAAGAATATGTAGCATTCTAACTTACTATTATACTCACATTATTGTAATTATGTATTATTCAGAGCAAGTCCTCAGCAGTTGGAAATTACCCATCAAGAGCCAAGTAAGTTCTGTTAGGGATTTCAGTGTCCCTGCAGGTGAATGAAGTCTTAAAGCTCTCTCTGTCACTGTTTCCAGAAGTGACATTTTATTAGCAGCCTGTGTCCCTCAGATACATAATCCCTGCCACTTTCAGAGATGTAAACAATTTCCATTTTGAACTATATCACCAGAATCTGAATCATTAGAGCTACACAGTGCATTCATCAGGACACATTTACCAGGACTGGAGCATCCATGGAACATTGTTTGCTACTATAAGCAAAGACTGATGGTCACTATCCCTGTATGATTTCCTTCATGTAAGTATTTGAATTGAGTAATATTTGCACTACTCTTTTTATTGCACTACATGTACATTCTATACATCACACATAGTTATAATCATTTTACACTTATATTCCTTTTCTAGGTTTAAACATTTAAATCACTGATATTATGTCCCAAGTTACGGAAGACATATATATGCATTGTGCTGGGTGCTCTAGGCTGAAGACAGCGTTAGCATTTTGGTCTGGTTATTTCATACCAAAAAAAAAAAAAAAAGAAGAAGAAGAAGACTGAACGCATGCTCCTTCCTCTATGTACTGATGGACATAGTTCAAAACATTTAGGCTAGACTGAATTTTTCTATATTAAAAAAGTCAAGTTTTGCCCTGTCATGTACTTTTAGATCTAACCAGTTTTCCTTTGCTACTCTCAAGTGCTTGCAGCCAGGGGCAGTAGAGCTTTGTCCTGCCTGCCTTTCCAGTGGAGCACTAAAGGCATAGAACACACTTGCCCCAGTGTTTGCCCCCTGGTGCAGGTCATAAGACCTTGAACAGCTGCTAAAGTCCATTAACAGTCACTTAAGCAGCAGGTTGGGGAAGCTGTGCTGCTATGAGCTCAAGGTGGGGCTGGGAACGCAAATGGAGAGGGCTTAGTTGCCAGTACCTAGAGTATATATTTATGCCCAATTTGGGGACAGTTATATTTTAAATTATGAAATTATTTATTAGTTGTCATATATAGTGGGTAGAATGTTTTGCTAAAAATGTTCTGTCAGACTTAACTGTTCAGTTGGTTGGCAAGTATTATATATCAAATGTTCATGGGCAAGTAGAGAGTTGATCTAACCATTCTCTTCCTTATATGTATTGAAAACTGATATGCAAATCTGAGGACATACATCTTATCCTGTTTAATCTCAGCTACTAGTTGGCTGTTCTTTAGTCTGGGAAATAAATATCCTCCCATTTTCTACAAAGCAAAGGAAATAAACTAAGCCAGTATACCAGAAGCAGCTTAAAACCTACAAATTATTTTTCAAGACTTGAGCTTGTTTAAGGCTCTATTTTAAGAGTCAGTCCTTTTTATATTTGTCTCAACAAGAGGCTTAGAGGATTGAAATATTTAATTGGTGGAAAGTAGGAGCTATTACTCCCCCACCTCCTCTACTCAGCAAAAGAAAAAAAAAAAAAAAGCAAGCAAGCTCATTCAATTCCTAGCCAGATCTTTAAAATGTTAACATCAAGTGGCAAGTCATTATTCCTAAATCAGAAGAAAAACCCTTGAAACACTGTTTCCACCATAAACATATGTATGTGTTTTAAATTCAAATTATTGAGGAATCACCTTCAAGTGGTTTTCCATAACCACTAAATATAAAAAGAATCACCACCACCTGGGAATGAGATGTCACTGTCTCTTTCATCTACATAAGGGGTCCTGTTAGCTGCTTCTTGGTGTCTTATTTGGGAATTGTACTGTGGGCAGTGTATTTGTCATGGTTCCAAGCTATCCCTAAAACAGTCATTATTAAATAAAAGGAATAATTTAATAATTGTCCTTATTATTCTACTAATGCTCCTAACAGAATTGGCCAAAGGATCCTCTCCTAGGTCATCTTCCAGAGATAAAGGAAGGATTAGGCATCCAGGCGTTGCCCAGGGATGCTGCTGCTGTGCCTCACACAGTTGTCAGTGTGGTAGTGACGGCCACACCTGGCAGTGGTCACCGTGCAGCTCCTGTGAGTCAGGGCTGTGGTTCACCCTCACAGAGCTGCTCTGATCAGCTCCAGCGGCAGTAGAGGGAGCCTAGGCTCTCTTGAGGAAGAGGAGACTGGAGGGTCCCTGCTGCATTCTGAGAAGAAGCGGCCGGCTGCAGCCTCCATGTGTGAAGTTCCCAGCACGCACTCAGCTGGGCTGCTCCACACCCTCAATTGTGGATGAGCCCTGGAGCTTGTCAACGAGAAAAAGAGAGAGCGAGAGAGCGAGAGAGAGATCCCATCTTGCTTTCTTAGAGAAAGGGCTGAGGAATGTGCTACCCAAGAAATTTGGCAATGAGAAGAGTGAAAGGCAGTTTTGTGCCAGCAGCTAAGTTGTAAAATTGCTTTGGAGGCTACCCAGGGAGCGCGAAAGAACTGACAAAAGAACAGACACCATTGCAGACCAAAGGCATGCCTGATTGCAAGAGTCGGGTCGCTGGGACGCAGCCTCCGCTCCTGCTCTAACTATGTGTGGCTGAATAAGGAAAAGGAGACTAGAAACACAATTGCAAGTGGTAGTCCTGAAAGGAAAACATATACATCCCAAAAGGAGGGGAGGAACAACCCAGCTGGTGTGCACCCTTTTTTTTTTTTAAAGGAGAATCCCTCAGGTATGTTCTTTCCCCTCTATATGCACTGCCTCATCTGCATGTGATTTTACCTTTGCCTTTTCTTCTTGATTTTTTTTTTTTTTGGCACTTTGAATCACAACCATGGGACTGTCTTAGTGTAATATATGCATTTATAAAAACTCAGCTCTCCTGTGTTTATAATCTATATGATTTTATTGAAGATCAAGTTGTTCTCAATCATTGCTTGCTTTTCAATGCAGAATGTAAATGCTTGTTTAGTTTTCAGTCAACTTCCTGGGGGAATATCTGCATAAGGACAAACAGGGTTGGGATAAAAGCATGGATATTCCCTACTCCGTAGAGTTTTCCTGGGAAAATTAGAGTGAAACAGAGAAGAAAAGTTGAGAGCTTCCGGGAAGGGTTAAAAGCCAAGATGTCATAGACTAGTATTGTGTCATTCAAGTGTTTTTCCAGCTGGGCGTCCGAATCTGGAGCAAATTAAGCTTTCCAATGGTTTTCTTTATCAGTTCTTCAGGATGAAGATCCTGAAGATTTACTTTCAAGAGATGAATTGCTAAGATTGTGTGTTCGGTGGTTCTGTTTTACAACTGTTCTATGATGCTAAAGGAAGCAGTCAAAAAAAATATTCAGTTGCTCCAGCAGCATGAGTAAACCCCAACTTCTGCAATTACATCACCAGTGTATTTGTATAATAAAGAGAAAGACAATTGTGGCAGCAGTAGTTGTGTTGGCTGCCTTAGTACCTAGGCTGATATGACAAATTTTAGCATCAGTTTTCCTTACCAGGCTTTTAGAGAGAAAAAAATGAAAGAGGTGGGAAAGTAACACACATAAAGATTGAGTTATTAAAAGTAGTCTGCATTTCCTTAAAAATTTTACAAATTTATATCATTTGTAATTAATAATAAATGTAGTGCTTTTGGCAAAATCATCTTGCCCTCTTTTACTCTTGAATACTTTATTTCCAGAGGGGGCAAAATTGGCAATAAATTCTATGCACACATATTTAAATGGGCTTTTCCAGAGGAGAGAAATGAGAATGAAAAAGTTTTCTGTACATATGTAAATATTTCATGGATTTTTTTTACTGCTTTGTTAACACAAAGATTTAATGCTAAAGCACTTGACTTTTAATTATTTGTCCTACTTTCTTATGATGTAAAAGTACAAATGGCATAGGGACAAATGAGCTTTAAGTTATCATTTATGTACACTAAAGTAAATCACCAAACTGCTCACTTAAAGCTAAAACCTCATTTTGCCAAATGGCAGCGATCTGGAGTCCTAAGTTGGGCTATACACCAACATCAGGTAATCAATTGCTTCAAAATTCCACACATTGCTATAATAACAATTCAAAATTATGGTAAGTAATTACAGGCAATTCTTAAGATGATTAAGAATGATAGAGGATATACAAAGTAGTAAGCTTGCATTCATCACTCAGAAATAAAAAACACTGTATATTTCTTCTATGTTGACATTTGTATGAGGAAGGTTTTAATAGTTTCTGTAGATGAAGTGTTACACTAATTATGCAACAGTAATTTTATAGAATCCTTTAAGTGATTATTTTTTAAAATAATAAATTGATATAAAATAATATAAAAGGTATTTGAAACATTTACAAATGTGTTTGCCCTTTCAAACTATAAAAGTTGTTTTCAAGCTCCAATTTTGTTAAAGTATTTTCAGTAGAATTGTGGACTTAGATTTGAGGGTAGTTATGGACTTATTTCTTAAGTAGTCAATTATCTGTTATTAGATTTTCATCAAAGAGATTTGGAAACTTCTCCCATAGATCTCCATCACCAAATAGTTGGATCAATCAATGCCCAGGTGAAATCTGAGGCGACTATATGAGATTAGCCTAGAGAAATCACTTTTCATATGCTTATTATTAACCATGTAAATTGTGTTCCTTCCTAGATCCTACAATACTTTCAATGACTGGGAGTCTAAATATCAAGCAGTGAAGTATGTGGTACACAGAACTAGTTGCTTAAGAGCTGTAGGAAGGTGAAAGTGTGGCAATTCCTCTTTCAAAGACAAATTTCCTTAAGCGTATGTGTGTATAGTGTTGAGGGAGTATCAGTAGAGAAGGGATTGTACTTCAATGTCTTTGCCCACTTAGGGAAAACCTGTGTCAGTACAGTTCTGATATGATAATATCTTTTCCCAATGCTCTGAGCACATTCATTTCCATGGACCTTCTCAGCTAATACAATGAAGAAGCCCTACATGAACTCTTTCTCTGGCATTGTGCCACCTGTAAATCATCTTCTAGTTCTAACACTACCAGCTTCTGTTATGCATTCTTTCCATCTCAGCCTTTACCAAATAAGCACATGCTCTAAAATCTTTGAAGATGTAGATACTACCTTGCCTCCTGAGAAAAGCATCTCTGGTTTTCAGATAGGAATTTTAAAAATTTTAAATGCATGCCAAATTTGTTTGTAAAATATACTTTTAAAGATAGAAAGCTATATCAGTACATATTAGCTATATTATAGATTATACCTAATATCAACTTATTTTGTAGTATACATTTAGAATAATGTTACTCAAGCAATAGTTGCAAATTCAAAGAATTAAAATTGAATCTTTTTATTGTTGCTGCAAACCATTTCTGGGTCTTAAATTGTCTGTGTTTGAATTGCAAGGCTCAAATTCTTTCCTAACTTCAAAAAAAGAGGATTTATTAATAACCCTTTCAGTCTGTAGCTTTTGAGTATAAGTACCTGGTTGTGAAATCTCCACAGAGGTCATGAATGCCACACCTGTAGCCTTTCAAGACATAGTTAAAGACAGGAATAAATATTCTAACCTCTAGAGCAAGTCTTCCAGAGAAAATGTTGATATGAAGAAGAAACACTGAATCTTTTTCTCCTTCACTTGCAAAACTTGACCCAAGAGTCCTATGGGTTTCCTATCTCTTGTATATCCTAATTATATTATATGTTTGAGCATTAGCGTACAGAAATTATAATAGTCTTGATAAAAGAAAGATTTTCTATTGCTTCTGCTACATAATTAGAAAAGTATTTTGTAGAAATAAATGCTGGATACCAGGATAAACTCGATACTTTCTATCAGTTATACTCAGGATTTTCAAAGTATTTAAAAAAGGTAACCATAAAAGGTGGGTTTTCTTTTTTTATTATTGTTGTGCTGGGTGGGGGTACATGGTAGCATTTACAAAGGTACTTACAATGTATCAAATACATCATACTTGAACTCACCCCTCCACTGCTCTCCTTCTTTCAAATATTTCTTGTCTCCATTGGACTTGTGTTATCCTACTTTTATTCCTAACACTCAAATCACTACTGGCCAGTGACTCTTGAGAATCTAGGTGCAATATGTGTGTTTGATAAGGGAAAAGTGTGTTGCATGAAAATATCTTATTTCATGTCATTTATAACTGGCAATTACATGCTCCAGAAGCAGCTTTTCTAGGTACATGCAACCTAAAGGGGAAAAAAAGAAGAAAGGAAAAGAACATCTATCAAATAGGGATGATTACTACTTTACAGGTGGGAAGACTTAGGTGTAAGTTGGCATTTTTCTGAGTGGGGCACTGTTGACATCCCAGAACACCCAGAGAAAGAACAAATGTTTTGAGTCATGCCATTGTTAAGTGGTGTGCAATTACAGAAACTTAAAAAAAATTTGCTTTATCAGTGAGAAATCTTAAGTAAAAGTTGCAAGAGAGATAAACCTAGAGAAGTAGTGTTCATATTTCAAAAGCAGTTATATTTTTCTGCTCTCTAATAGAAAACACTGGAATTTATAAGATTCTGGGTCAGTTTCCCACTGGCTAGGAAATTTGGGATTTTTTTTTGTTTGTAAGTCTTAATTTTCTTGTCTGTAAGACAGTGTAGACACTCATGAAGATCCCTTCTAGTTCTGACTCAGGGATTTTTGTTAACAAAATCATTTCCTTTATCTTGTAAAATTAGTATATATTAATTGTTCAAAACAATGGGTTTCATCATAACATCCTCAAACATGTATAAAATGTAATTTGGTCATATTTGAGTCCCCCATTACCTTCTCTTGTCCCCTTTCTCCACTCTTGCTAGTCTCCTTCCTCTTCCCAAAAGTCTGTAGGGTGGAGTTCATATGAAATGCAGTTATGGAATTATTTGGATCTGATTTTCTTTTCCTTAGTCTCTCAGGAAATGAAAAAGCACATGTTTGCCTAATAAACTGAAGAAATAGTATTAATCCTTTTAGAATCCAGTACAAAGTTTGGTACTTTGTTTTCCTTCAGATAATTGGTAAAGTATTGTCTTAATTATAGTCTACACAACTGCACATAATCACCCTCAATATCCAAAGAGAATTGGTTCCAGGATTCCCCCCCAACCCCCCCAGACAGCAACACTCCAAAAATGTTCAAGTTCCTTGCATAAAATACTTTAGCATTTTCATATAACCTAAGTACATCCTTATGCATACCTTGAATCATCTCTAGTTTACTAGTTAATACCTAGTACAATTTAAATTATATGTAAGCAATTGTTACACTAGATTGTTTAGATACAAATAGCAAGAAAAAGTGTGTAGACATTCACTACAGGTGAAAATTTTAAGTATGTTTAATCTATAGTTGGCTGAATCCATGAATGCTGAACCTGTGGATACAGAGTCTGACTGTGCTTGTAGAAGGCCCTTATCTGAGAGTCATGACATAATTGCTTTACTTTGATAGATGGTAAAATGCTGCTTTCAACAAACAAGAAATAAATAATGTTAGAGTATGTAACTGCTCACTTTTTGAGAGTCAGTTTATACATTTTAAAAAATAAAATGTATATAAATACTTATCAGTAGAATAGTTTCCTTACTCTCCCTCCAGCTCTCTTCTTCTCTGGATGGGGACCCTCAGTGAGAATATGTTGAAAAGTAAGGGGTTGTAGGATCTCATAGCTAAGAAGGCAAACTTAACTAGAAAAGCTTTTTAAATCTAAGGAAAATTTATATTTCCCTTTAATTTCAAAGGAGATTTATTCACAGGAGGCAAAATATGTGGAGAGCTTCATAAATGTAAAAATATATAATTCATTACTTTGTAGAAAGTAACCCATATGGATAAGAAAATTGTGTTTAATTAACCAATAAGGTGTCACAATATCATTGGAAGGTGGTTGAGGAACACAGTTGTTCAAATAATAAATGGTAAGAAATATAATACTTAATATATAAATACAGAAAATTGCAAGAATTGCATCCTTTAATTGCTGTGTTCATTTAGCCTTGAGTCACACTCAAGTATTCTTATTCTCTCTCTGGATTCTTTGTCTTAGTGTTCTGAATTTCATCATGGATGGTGCTGTCTCTTTGAATGGATTTTCACTAACACATCCTACCAAGTTGAGATTCAACTCTAGCAGTTTCCCCAAATAGCTCCTCTTCCTCATTTCCTCTTCCTCACAGACTCAAATCTTGACTCATCCTCTCTGCCCTATTCTTCCCAGTGTCTCACAGTCAGTTACTCCCCAGTTCTTATTTTTTCTTTTATAATCATCTGCACCTGCCTTCTTTTCTTTCCCTATCACTACCCTGGTTTGTGTTCTTATCACTTTTGTCTAGAATACTCTCAACTCTTCCAATTGTTTCTCTGTTATGAACCTCTCATCTAAGCATCTGTTCTGCATGAAGCTGCCAAATTCAATGTCCTAAAAAATGTCATGACACATATTGTTCTCTGTTTGAAAATTCCAAAGACACCACACTGTACTTACAATCAAAACTAAAATCCTTTCTGTGGCAAGAAACACCTTTAACTGCCAAGTCCCAGACTGCTTTTTCAGCTTTACTCTTCTTTACTTTTTACCTGATCTCTGCCCAAATTATACAGACTACTCACAAATCCAAACACTGACATGCCGTATAATTACATAGCACTGAATAACTTCTCTAGTTTATTTGTTAATGCATCATATACTTTTTCTCCTATTGTGTTGATCTTCAGTGTTTCTTGTTACGTTTAAAAATAGTCCCAGCTAAAATATAAACCCCTTAAGTACAGTGTATATGCAAACATTGGACAATTACTTAAAATTTCTACATCTTAATTCTTAACTAGAAAGTAATAGCACTATAAAAAATATTGCTTCCACAGAGTCTTTGTGAAGATTAAACGAAATAATATACAGAAGGTATTCAATGAATACCATCCAGAATTAATTGTAGTCATGTTCATGTTTCTAATTATCTGTGTATAGAAAGTGTTTGTTCGTAAATATGGGTTTGATTTTCATATTTTGTGTACTGTAATATTATCAGCTATTAGGGATAAAAATGAGTAAGTGAAAGAGAAAGTCTGGTATACAAAATAGGAAATAACAAAACAAAACCCATGAAAATCAGAAAGAAACTCAAACCTTTACTGTGTCCCAAGATAGTAATGACCTCAGTAGTTACATTTAGGACACACTGGAATAGCTTTGGATGGCCTTTTTTTATGAAATCAAGTGCCCCAATATTCCAGTATAAACTTGTGTGTGCTTTACATAGTATTATGACAGAGATCTCAAAGATTTTATACAGTGCAGCTGATGTGGGTTTCATGAGGACTCTACCACTATAAAATGCTCCAGGTCAAAAGAAGAGTCTGGGCAGCAACCCTGATTTATTCTCTTTGTTCCAAGATCCTGACTTCAGGAAGCACTGGTAACTGAGCAATGGACTTGTGAACATAACCATTGAGTGGCAGAAGAGTTATAGGGATGTGGAGAATGGCCATTTAATAAGGAGCTGTCTACTGAACTTTATCTAGTTCAGAGCTATGACACTCTGGAGGCCCATGTCAACTTGTTATGGTGTTCATCTCCCTCTTCTTGACTGGGGGTTCTGAGACTAAGCACTACTTTATTTTTCCAGTTTGTTTCTTAGAGTAACAGTATTTTTCTCATTGGTTCCATATTCTAATATCCTTCCTTCCTTATACTGATCTAAATTTTCCTGCTTTGTCTTCAGTTGATAATTTAAATTGTAGTCTAAATCTCTCCTATTTTATTTACTCCTACAGCATACCAAACAAGTCCCCATTATTGGTCTCTACCACTATGGCTCCCACTTTGTGGCATCTAGTTCCCAATGGGTACATCAATAGCCAGAGTTATGAAAAGAAATCCAGGGAACCCCTAATGGTCTGCTTTAGTTTTGTGGAAGAAATTCTTAGAACGTCTGTTTATTCCAAAATAGGAGGCCATGTGCATGATTATAGATAGGTACATTCTCCTGTGATATTTTCAATTGATATTTTCATCTCTTGAAAAATGACGAGGAGTCTGAGAAAAATATGTCTTGAATTCTTCCTTTAAGCTTGAAAGGTGACATAATGTCAATTAAGATGGATGAAGTCATAATTTTGTCAGTTCCAGAATCTACTGAGAAAAAACTTGAATGTGGAGTTGTTTTTCTTGTGAATTTCTACATTTTGTACTACTTTCCTCTTGAGCACTTGACACTGTATACCTTGATGAATTTCTCTTATAGTTGGTCTTTATTTCAGGTCCTTCCTGTAGGATATTATTTGCTGACTGTTGTATTCAGAATATAAAGTATATTTCTACAAGAATGAAGAAGACATTTCTTAGAATGCAAAACACTTGAAAAGTATACAAGTTGTGACACAAATTTCAAATTCGAGTAGAACTGTAAAACAATAGACATGGTTTTCAATAATTGTGGAGTATGAAGAAAGTTCTCGTTAAAGTAGTTTTCAGATACTTGTTTTTCAATTGCTTCTTGGTTAATTTGCACATAAATTCTCACTTTCACTTGTAAACTTAATCTTAGTTCAGCTATATGAAACTTCTATAGGACAGATGATTTACTGCACTACTTACTGCCAGATAAAAATGGAACAAAAATCAATGCTTGCTTATATTTTAATGCAAAGAAATTTGTTACTGTATGTCTGGGAAAATTAGGGATAAAGACAACTACCCTGAAATCCAATGGAGAAATACTGTGAACTTATCAGAAATTCAAATGCTAATGAACAATTAATTACAGCAGTTACTTTCAAAAGATGTAAATATAATAGCTATTTATAGGTGGGTATGCTATTAATTGATTAAGACTTGCCATCTTTTGTTTGCAATATTGTACAATAATGATATATATTCATTATAATGGCATAGAAAATTCTCAATTTCCCCTTAGTGCTTTCTCCATTATAAATACTAAATTGTGTTTAACAAAATTGATAATCATATAATAGTATGCTTCATACTTTCTAGTTATTTGAAATTGATAAACAAATACTGTGGATAAGTAGAGGTTTTCTATTCAGTTAAATAATATAATAATAAGGGATGAGGATACAATTCTATTTTGTGTGGTTTGAGAGCTAGTAGAAATGATTCTTCAGAAGGTAATTTAACTCCTATATGGATTAATTCTCAGCATTGAGGGAAATACTCAGGTATGAGATCACATACCTGAATCCAAACACATCCTTAAAAAAGGAATAGAAAGGAGATTGTAATTATGAAAAATTCATCATTTTCCCAGAAAAGTAATTCAAAGCCAGATCCTACTGAAGGGGAACTGGAACTTTGAAAGCAGTGCTTTTTTTATATTCCTCAGTGCCAGCAGGCTTGTCTTAAATACATTTTGCTTAGGGTACTACTGAAATTAGTCTGGGTCTGGAGAACTCAGAAGTTAGCTGTGGAAGAAGATAGGGCAGGAATGTCATGAACAATAGGAGAAAGTCAAGCTTGGATTTGAAACATCACCACAACACAAAATCTACACTGTAGAGATCCCAGCACGCTGAGGTGATGGTGTTTACATTTTCTGTTCTTGCTGTATGCCTTAGGCTATCTAAAAAAAAAATTGTAGTTTTCTGATTGAGGTGTATCTCCAATCACTTGGGCTGCTTTTTTTTTGTTCTAATCTGAGTATTTATAAAACACTTTGAGTCTTAGGGGGTTGCTTCTGGGTTAACTACAGACTGTGAGCAGCTTTTGCAGAAATGAAGTTCAAATTCAGATCAGATGTATCTATGTGGGTTTTATGTATAGTCTCCTGTGTAGAAGACTAAAGGCATGACTTTCCCAACATCTGTCTCTCACCATATAGATGAGTTTGAATTTCTATTGCCTGTCTTGGTCTTCTCTTCTGCTCTTCAGAAGATTGTGAGTTTTATTGAAAACAAATGCGTTTCTTTCAATACAAAGGTAGTTGAATGTTTTCATGGGTTAGGTATAGATACAGAGAGGAAATCTGGTGAATTAAAATGGCTCTAATGGGATACAATACAGTAATTTCTGATTTTTGTCATTAATAAGAAAAACAGTATTTAGTTTTATTTAAGATGACTTTGGACACTTTGCTTCTCCAAAGAAAGGAGTGAACATGAATAGAAAGGGAACCTACATTTAAAAGCTCTTACATCTGTTGGAGGGGGAAAACATGAAAATGAAGGAATGAATTATGAGTCCGTGTTGCAACAGGGATGGTCTGATGAGCAGGAAATGAAAGTACATTCTAAGCAAATGGTAAAGAGATGCCTTAGGTTAGAACAGAGAATATATGGTAAGGAGTAGGGCTATTAGTAGTTCTGAATTTCATGGAGTAGACATCAAACAATCACTTTTTGGTGAAAGGAAAATAGTATTGTTTATTGAAATCTGTTCCTTAAATAACAATCAATTCACTTTGATCTTACAAAGGCAGAAACTATTATGGATTGTTCATCCCGTTCCCCCAATCCTTCTACAGGTCACAATGCATAGCTGGTCCCAATAAGTATCTGTTGGTTCAAAGAATAGTTATAACCTCTTCATAATGCTAGTATGCTTAAAAGCTTTTGAATTCAAATACAGGTTTTTAGCTAGTTACTGTCTTTATCATCATTAGGAACCTACTCTGCATTGACTACTGTACAGGTACGGAAGTTACAAGAGATTGTCTTTTAAATGAGTGGCTTATAGCCAAGTATGGACTCAGTAAAACATTATGAAGTAAATTGAGCTGTTTCTATAATATCAGCATATTGTTCAATACTGTTCAATTTGAAGGGGACTGTTAAATACCTCCCCTTCAAATCATGATCAGATATTTCTTATCTGAACACTGTGGTTCAATTTGCATTTATCAATGAAGGCAAGATTATGCAATCTCAATTACAATCTTGGAAAACTGTCAACAAAATCTGATTAATGAGCACTGCTTAATTGCTTTGAAAAAGACCCAGGTGATCTTTCTTGATTTCTGCCTGAAACAAAAACCTGGTAGGACATTCAGTGATAAAAACAGAAAAAATTAATCCAAATAGTTCCTAAAGATACCACAACATAGCAGTAGCCTTAAATTAGAATTATCATTTCTCACGATTCCCTTATTTTGCCATTTAATTTATATATTTACTCTTTGAAAAGAATAATTTTCTTATTGAACCATGTTCCTGTTTTTTAACTGTTGGATCCAAAACAAAAAATAATCCAGTAATGGTGCACGTGCCTGTTATTCAACACTTGTGAGGCTGTGATGGGAGGACCATGAGTTTGAGGCCAGCCTGGCTCACATAAGGAGTTCCAAGCCAAGCCAGACTACATAGTTGGATCTGTCTCAAAAAATAAACAACAAAACCCAGCCAAATACACACCAGTAAGATTATTTCTACTTTTGTCCAGGTGTTTCTTAATTTGTACAACATATGGAATTTCAAAATATCTCCAAGTTAATATTAACGTTAAATGTCCTAGAGAACTATCTTTTTTTGTTTTCTGGAGAGGTGTGTTAAATGTGTGTGCAAATCAGTACTCACACATTGATGTGCCTTTTTTACAAGCATGGACTTGCTTATACTAATGTGTAACTGGGTTTTTCTTGAAAGCATGGCAGCATGACCGTAAGTCACATTTTAAAGGAGCTCTCCTAGGTGCTGACAGGTAGCACAACCATAGTCTTGCATCTCAGAGTTTTGGCAAAGATTTTTTGCACTGTGCCACAAAGGAAATCAGAGATAGAACAATACTCTATATTCATATTTCTTTCTGTGATCTTGACCTTATTCCTAATCAGGGAAGTGAGGAAGAGGTTAATTGATTAGGGAAAAACTTCCAAAGGGTGAACAGGCTAGCTTGTCCAACAAGCTATGATAACTTTGAATATCTGTTTAGCCTCACATAGCCTTTTTCACCTTAACCTGATTCTCTGTGCTTTTTTCAAAAATTCCTTTCCTATTAAAATATATTTGCTTCCTCATCCTCTTATGTGAGACTCTTTAAAATTTTCTAAACATGCAAATAAATATTCCCAATATCAATAGGTCACCCATAAAAGAAACCATGAATAAAGAATTATAGAGCTTTCAAGTTAACCAAGAAAAGACTAGGGAGAGGAAATGCAGAGCTGGAGTGAAGGAGACTTTCTGTCTTGTCCTCTGCTGGGAAGACACTTTTCACACAACTCCAGCTTCGACTGGTATACTCATATTTATGTATAAATAACATATTGGAGTCACACCTATATGTCATATGATAAAAATTAAATATATTTTGGTTTTTTTCTATTAATAATAGATGAACATATTTTTCTACTTCATATTTCCTTCTTAAAATTTAATTTTTGTTTATATTTTCCCATTACTAGTTTAGGTGGACTCAAATTTTTCCACTACTAAAGTTTGAATTGTTAGAGAGTGAAAAATAACTTAAAGGGAAATAAAGGTGTGTTGGGAGGAGCAAAATAATTTTGCTTATTTAGTAAGCTTTTTAAGGTCAAGATTTTCTATGATTAGAAAAATCTCACCTGTCTTCTTCCCCTCCACATACTAATGCTTTGTTCCAAATATCTCAGAAAAGTAATGAATTTAGGTTGCTTCGGTTATTAACAACTCTAGTCATCATATTCTTCCTTACAAGTTGCAGTAGGTCATCTAAGGCCTGAGTATATTAAACATTTAAGGCACAAAAAAGAGTAAGTAGGACAAAAAAAGTGTACACCAAGGAGGCTAGGGTTTGGTGACAAAATTTATTTCACAAACCTTGAATTTCCAGGGGTAGGTATCTCTGTGCCCCTTAGCTTCCAAAATTCAAACCCATGGGCTAAGAATTCCATTAGTTACTAGTAAGCCTTTCATTTAGGATGGTGTTCCATAATTGCAATATAGCTGGGAGATGGAGAATCTGCCTAGGAGAAATAATTCATAATAAGAATCCATCAAGAATGATTCCTTCAATATTATACAATAATATATCAACAAAGGACCCTATCATTAGAATATTTAGTGTGTTTATTAAATGCTATAATAATGTGGACAACTACAGATTATAATTATTTCTCTGGCATACAAATTTAACTTATATATTTTTCATGCTGTCTAAACATGTTTAAGACTTTGCAGTTTCATAACCTATATTCAGATGTAGGTACTATTATTTTTTAGAATTGTGGTACTGAGATAGGTGGTTAGTTGTGCCAGGCCACAGTTTTTCCTTTCTACAATAGGAATAAGTATGGCACATTTTGTAGAGGATTGTTTTCATGGTTAAATGACATAATTTTTAAATGTTTAGCATGTGCCTCGAACACAGGAAGCAAATATTACATGACAAGTACTATTCTTTGTTACAATTAGCCTGCTCTGCTACTTATGATATGCTGTGAAAATAAACATTTTGTAGTTTTGGAGTCAAACGACCTAAAACTCAAAACTAGGAAATACTCCAGATAAAGAATAAAAAGCTGTAAACTGGCATTTTTGCCAATCCAGGAGCCAAGATTTGTATCAGTTGAAGGCCATTACTAGTGGCTGATTCTGTGGAGTGAGTACCTTAGTCCTAAAGGCATCCATTCCATCCATCCTATGTTCCTCCCAAACCCATATGCCTTGTATGACAAATCAACATTATCCTAGAATATTTCCTTCAAAATTCTGGTTAGTTTATTTTCCAGGGAAACTGTCATAAAGAAGATTTTTAAAATCGACTGAAGTCCCTATAATTGCAGTTGGTCTCAAGGCCAGAAATTATTTCCCCTCCCTTCTAGTACTCCATGCACACCTATGGCTAGTACCTCTGTTGCTCTAGTGGCTTACTTGATGACATGGCAGATTATGACCCCTAAAGAGTCTTAGCATTTGGTCATCTTGCCATTCTTGTCTATTTACAATCAAGTTGGATAAGGGGTTGTAAATATTTTCTTTAGTGGCTTATCTGAATGTGAAGTGAATTCATCTTTGCCCCCTTTGTGTAATCTCTGCCCAATATTCTGCTAATGATCAGAGTCATTCATCCTGCTGTAAGTGATGTCTCAAGATTGCATTTTATTTTACATGTCTCCTAGTAAAAGCAGCCTCTTTCTGGGATCCAGGTCCTCTATAATCACAGAAGACAAAGTTGCGGGGATAGGAAATAAAAGCACTCCAAGTGGGACACTGAGAGTGATAAGTAGGATTATTGCTACTTTCACCCCTTTGTCCTTAGGCCTTTGCACACTATCTACTGGGTATAAGATAGTCACATATTTAGAATACATAATGCATTCAGAATTATGGGACTCCACGTGACCAAGATGTCATTTATAAAGCTGGTGCTTTAAATGTATCTTCAAAGGCTGTTTCTTTGTCAGACTGGAATTCTGTAGGCTTTGATGTGAAGGGACTAGTGGAGTCCCTGGTAACAGACCCAATGCCATACCTCTACTACTGTTTGGTCAACCCCTGGGTCTAAAATGAAATTCTTGTGGGCAGGAAAGGAAAATATGTATCCAGAATTGTGTTTATTCCAATTACCATGAGACTCTGTTCTTTACATTGCAAAAAGTTATCCAGTGTAATCAATGGCTACTCCAAAACTGGTCATTTTCCTTGAGTGGTATCCATGTATCAGGAATGGATCTTGATTGCTGTCAGATTAGATATTTGGCAGCAACAGCAATGCCTAGAGCAATCAGCTTCAGGTGATTCTTATTTTGACAGTTGTCCTCAACTTCCTGATCATCCAATATTTCTTTTGATTTTATAAATTAAATAATATCTGTGAATATAGGAAAAATTCTCCCATATTTAAATTTATAGTACTCTCCATTGACCCAGCACCAACAAAATGCATTCATAAGTACTCTCCCAATTCCTGCTTCTGTATAAATTTTGGCGAGATGCTATAGCTTCTTCAATATATAGTTTCTTTCTTCCTTTAATAGACCATGTGATTCACCAACTGGATTATGCTGTGACTTTACCCTAGTTATTGGACTGGAGATCCAGGGTGATACTTGCAGTAGATTTTTAATAGGGATGAGCAATGTTTCTTTTAAGTAAGACCATATTATCTAGAATCGAGGATGTAGTGCTGGCCCCTGTGAGGGAGGATAGGGTTGTCTTTGTGTCTTAGATGATTCAGTGGAATCTAGGGATTCAAAAATTTCAAGTTAATTAACACAGATATCCCATGACTTTAGTTCTGTTGTTTCCAATTAAGGCCCTGATCTTGGCATAGCCAACCTGCCAAAGTAGAGAATGGAGATATGCTCTCTCATGATTAAGTCCACAACAGTTCCTAACTTTTCCCGCATCTATTATGAGAAGCGAGAATTTATTTATATGGTGACATGGAGGTCTGCTGTCTTTACATTTACCCCTACATTCATTAGTCTTGAATCACTGTCAGCCTTTCATTGTCTTTCTCCACTGTACCAAGGGGTCCCAGGAACAGTTGCACTTTTTCTCAATGCTAATTAATTCTTGTTCTGAATCCTTCAAATACCCAAGATATTTTATGCACTAGTAACTTTCCTTCTACTAGTATTCCAACCATGTCTACACCAGTGAGAATGCTAGTAATTGCACTTCTGTAAAAAGCCACAAGCTACCACTTTCCTACATAGTGTCAGTGATTAGATGTCATACGGATAGAACATCTCATTCACACTCACACGGTCAGTGATCCTTTAGAACCAATTTTCTTAGAATGGGTTCACTGGAAAACAGACTGTGAAACAGAGATATGGGCAGAGCTTCTTTTGAATTATATATAGGGAGATGCTGAATGAAAATGCATTTTCAACAGCAGTCTCAATCAGTTTTACAGAACGCTCAGTTATTGACAGGATCCATGTATTGAAACAAGAGTGCCAGGCATTTGAACCCCATATCCATTAATCATCGAAGGTGGGCTTCCCCAGAGGAGGAGGAAGGACCTCTTGACCATGGACCATTTTCAGAGAATGACTCAGATATGATCCTTCAGTAACCAACACAACACTCTTGGAAGTTGGAGGAATAGTAACAAAATCTTGAGGGGGACATCTGTGTAGAGAACCATAGCTTTGACATATCTTTCCACTTATTCTGAGGGTAGATTTGGATGGGAGACTGAAATGCAAATGTTACAATTGATATTACATTTATTTTAATTCAAGGTGTTTGGAAAGTGTACATTTCCTTCTGTGTCATTTCTTCAAAGTCATGAAAGTATACTCAAAGGAAATTTTCACTAATTAAAAAAAAATCTGCGTGTAAAATAGTTTCTGCTGGGTATTGGTGGGGGGAGAGGGAGGGGGCGGAGTGGGTGGTAAGGGAGGGGGTGGGGGCAGGGGGGAGAAATGAACCAAGCCTTGTATGCACATATAAATAATAAAAGAAAAATGAAAAAAAAATCTGTGGTGTTTTAGAAAACAAGAACATTGAGGTCCTTGGGTGTGAAAGATGGTCTCTAATTTCTCACATCCTTCTTCTAGGTCTTCACTTTATAGCTATACTTGAGGCCTAAGGAAAGGGTCTAGGATGAGTTAGAGGACCAGAAAAACACAAGAGCCTTAATCTTAATGAGATTAAAAAGGAGAAAGAGTTTCCTTCCTTTGTGGGAAGTGGCTTTGGATAAGTAGACATTGTATAATTTTACCCTTGTGGTTGTTAAAGTTACTGTCTTAATGATTTTTTTCTTTAGATTTTCACATCATTTCCTTCATTTCTTTCTATTTTCTCACTTTAATCATGTTGGCACCTAGACTTGCCATAAATCTACTTAACAACTGCATTTGTTGTGATTATTCCCAGATATTCTATAGGTAAAAGTTAACTTACGCTAAGCATGTTTTGTTTTAAAACTAAAATGATTTTAAATGTACATTTTAGTATTCCATAATAATTATATCAGAGTTACTTTTGGTGGCTGTAAGTATTGAGATTTGAACTCAGGGCCTTGCACTTGCTATGCATGTTCTGTATCCCCCGCTCCCCGCCTTTTTTGTTGCTTTAGTTACTTTTCAGGTAGAGTCTTGACGTTTTTCCTAGGGTCAGCCTCAGATCACTATCCTACCTATGGCCTCTTCACATAGCTGGGATGACAAGCATGTACCACCATGTTTAGCTTGTTGAGTGAGATGTGGGCTTTTGCTAACTTTTTGCCCAGGCTAGCCTTGAATCATGATGCTCCTGATTTCTGTCTCCTGAAGTAGAAATTTTCAAAGAATTGAACTGGATATTTGAGTTGTTTATTGGGGCATGTGTTACCTATCATTATATCGAATATACTGACTTTGCTGAGAAAATAAAGACACCTTACTTTTAGGAATTTCAAAATAATTTCTCTTGAGATTTACTTTGAAAGCACTCTGTGATACAGGAATATGATGAAATTACAGCTCTGTTTAGTGACACTAATTTAAATTTCCCATGCATTTATCAAGTAGTTCCAGGATCACTTGAAAATACTGTTCTCAAGGCTACACCCATTTTTGCCTGAGTACTTTGAAACATAAATAATTGACTTTCATCCAAGAATTAGAGAGAATTGCACTGGATCAAATCCTGCAAAAGAGAAGGGAGGTAGGGCATAGTTCTGTCAGCATTTAAGTTCTGGTCTCTTGCCATACTGTGTAACATTTATTAAAATTTAAAATTCTCACTTTTATTATGAACAAGAACACACCTGGGGTTATGACCAGTGAAGTAATAAGAACAGCTAGGAGGTCATAACAATAGTCATATATAAAAATCTGTGTTGAAGATTAAGCAAATTTATTTATTATTTATTTCTGGTACCAGGGTTTGAACTCAGGATTCACACTTGGTAAGTAAGCATTCTGCCACTGGAGTCATACCTCCAGCCCTTTTTGATCTATTTTATCTTTCAGGTAGCATTTTGCTTTTGCCCTTGGCTATCACTGAACTGTGATTCTCCTACCATTACCTCTCATTACACCATTGAGCCTACACAAAATGTTATTTTTTTGTGGATGTTTGTTTTCTAAAAGACGTCAATAACCTCCAGTGAACATTGATGAGGGCCTGAGCTGGGTAGATCTGAGAATGGGAAGGAGGTATGGGGAATGTCAGACCTTGTAAGGAGCATAAGATTTAGACACTTGTTAGGAATGTGTGGCAAATTGAAGAATTATGAATAAGTCCACAGCTCCAGTCTTCATTATTCGGAGAACAATTTTGTTAATAAGTAGTCCAGGTAAACTTTAAAGGACATTGTAAGTATTGGATGAAAATAAATTTGAAAATTTACAAGATGTCTTAAGTGTCAATGAATTCCAAATTAGCAACATTCTCTTTTATGTTTAGGGCTTATTCTTTTATTATTATTATTTATTATTATTATTATGTTTCTCACTAGGATATATTCTTTATAGGGGGGATTCAGGGAGACAATTCTGATTAGACCGATCTTGTACATTATTTACATTTCCCCCCATCGTCTCTCCCACTCAGCCCCCTCCCAACCCCACTTTAAGCAATTGCAAGAGATTATTTAGTTCTGTTTCTATAGGTATATAAAGTCCATCAACCATATACCGTCACCTTAATCTTCTTCCTTATTCCTTAAGAAAATTTCTATACCTTAAGTTTGTGACATTTGAAAAGTATTTTCTGCCTGAATCTTTATAGTTTTAGTCCAGGTTAAATTAATTCTGTACACGAACAGTATAAGCTATTTTCCCGATACCAAATCATTTTTTATTGCATGAATAGGTGTTGAATTTGGCCAAAGGCCTTTTTTTCTTTTTGCATATGAAAGTGAATATTATTGCCCCTTTACTTCTTTTTATATGTTCAATTATATGGTTTATTTCAAGAATTAAATTAGCTTTACTTTCCAGAAATTACTCTTTTTTATATGTTCATTTATATGGTTTGCTTCAAGAATTAAATTAGCTTTACATTCCAGAAATAAACTGTACTTTGTCATGATGAATTGGCCTTTTCACAGATTTTTAGGTTTTATTTGCTTATATTTCATTGAAGATTTTTCTTTTATATTCATAAGGGACCTTAATCTGATTGTTTTGCTTCTTCTGTAATGTTTTTCAAATGTTTTGCAACCATATATTTCTGGTCAGATAAAGCAAGCCAGACAGTGTTCCTTCCTCTATTTTCTGAAAGTTTATATAAAATCAAAATTTTCTTAAAGGTTTGCAAGAATTTTCTCATGAAACGAGCTGCCTAGATCTTTCTTTGTGTGATGGCATCCAGAAAAATTCCTCCTGAGATTTTATAATTTATAGTCCTTGGGAAATTGATAAAATTTATGTATTAACATAAAGTTTGTACAATATTCTCATTCTTTATGCTTATATAATTTTTAGTTATGAACTCTTTCATTTCTCATATGTAATTTGTTTCTCTTTTCATCAGAGAAACAAATTTATTATCTTATTTGTATTATTTTCTTGCTTTCACTTAGTGTGGGTTTAATTTATTCTTCTTTCACAAGCTTCTAAGATCAAAACTTAGAACAAAAGTTTTTATGTCATTTAAAGCTATAACTTGCCATTTAAGCAATGTTTTAGCTAGTTCTCATAAATTTTGATGTTTTAAAAATGAAGTTCAAATTATTGTTATTTTCCCTGTTTCTTTATCGACCCATTAGGTTATTTAGAAGAATGTTTTTAGCTTCAAAATGTCATGGGGGTTGTTTCTAAGTTTATTCTTATAATTGATTGTTAGGGTTTTTTTATGAGCACAATATATGTTCTGCAAAATATCAATCTTTTGACAATTACTGATATTTGTTTTAAGACCTAGTGGTCAGTCTGTCTTATGTAATGGTCTTTTTTGCATGTGAAAAGAATGAGTTCTATGATTTTTGCATGTAATGAGTACATGATATTTTAACATAAAAAATTAGATTAATTCTCTATATTCCTAATTTTAAAGAAAGGCGCATTATTTGAGTGAATAATCCCGAGGAGGAAGTTATAGAGTATACTTCCTAATAGAGTCCCAAAGAATGACTGAATGACCTTTTAAAATATCATAGCAATATCAGAGGCTCAATAACAGCACTTGGTTATAATGAAAGGAGAAAGTTTCCACAAGTCAGGATTACTGGAATTTAGATCTTTGACCTTAATGAAGTCAAATAACATCCCCAAATCGATCTTTTGGGGTCACTGGTCCCCATGACTCCCACTCCTTATAACTAAGCATTCTAACTATTTTAAAAATTGATCAAGATAATATATATGGACATTATTTGAAATCTATGTGTCATAAAATGTAGGTGATTATATTCTACCATAACGTGGCATAAATCTTATTGCTAATTTCAGTCAGATCGTAGTGAAATCAATTTAAAGCTGCATATCACATGATTTTAAAGTGAGTCAGCATTTTTTTGTATACCAAAGCCTTACAAAATCACAGTTAGAAATCAGCCTGAAATTACTAAACCCATGTTTTGCCTTTAAGGATGTGCTTTTGTCATTAGAGTGAATTTATAGACAGGTTAAAAGTAATAAAACTTAGCACAATAAGTGAGCAGCACAAAGAAATGCTTTGTGAACAGATTTTTATTGAGATACTCAAAGTGCTGAACTCTTTAGGTGTTGTTAATTGGACATGTGGACATCTAATCAATATGCCAATTTGCCAGCAATGTTCACAATTTCTAGTTAGAGATGCATGTAGTGTCATTTTAGCATAAGACATTTTTCACTGAAATATTTTATTACATAGGCTACTGTTGTGGAAATATAGTGCAGTCATAAATTTGCATCTTCCCCTTTCAGAATGCATGATAATTCCTACATCTAGGACGGTAATATATTTGTATTAAGCACTAGATAACTCTTTTTACCTTTTTACTCTACTAACATTTAGGTCAAATTCCATTTATGGTTGGGTAGATTAGTGATGGTTCATAATATGTTTTGATACATTTATTTATTGCTTTTTCATTCATATGTTGCTTTTGTTCAATTACGTGGAAATTGAACAACTATTGAAATGTCAGGTACTCTGATAAATTCCTTTAGGGATAACGGGTGCAGAAAGGAGGGGTTATATTACCTCATGTCATATGCCATAATACGTGCAATATAGTATAGTAAAGGTGTGTGGATATTTTGGAGAAGATGTCTGTGATGCTCAGCTGAGGCCCTGACAGAGGGAGGAGTGTGTTAACTCCTGTCTGCATCATCAGGGAGACTTCTGATGGAGATATTTCTTGGCCAGGATTTAAAATGCAGCTTGCCAAATAAAGAATTCGAAATACTCTGTCTTCCTGGGTTGCAACATAGAGAACATTTCGTTAAAGTAAAAGGAGGAGAGCCAGGAGCTGGTGGCTCACTCTTGTAATCCTAGCTACTCAGGAGGCAGAGATCAAGAGGATCGCAGTTCTAAGCCAGCGTAAGCAAATAGTTCATGAGACCCTATCTTGAAAAAAATCTATCACAAATAAGGGTTGGTGGTGTGGCTCAAGGTGTAAGCCCTGAGTTCAAACCCCAGTACCACCAAAAAAAGGATAGGGAGAAAATGGATGTTAATGAACACACCAATGTGCCCTACCAAGAAATATGATAGATATGTTCACTCTTATTACCACGTTAGCTGGCATATCTTACGAGCACCCCTATGAACTAGATAATATCATTTCTGGATAGTATGGAAGAAAAATGAACTTCCTGTTGTGCTAGTCACAGTTTCAGAAATGTTAAAATGTCCAAATATATATCTTTGAATCAGTAAAATACAAAAAATCATTGCATGAGTTTATCTACTCTTTTAGAGTAGATAGTGTTTTAGAAGAAATATCTTTACATTACATATAACACTGCAGACTTTCAAAATTAGTGTGATTATTACTATGCCTGAAAAAGATAGTGAATGGTTTTCCTTAGTCACTGTGGCTGCCCAGCATTTGGGACTAGGGTAAGTGAAGGGTCTACTCAGATGACAATATTAATTAATAATGTTTAACAATGACAATATTAACCAACATGTTTAGTGCTTCTGATGTTCCAAGTACTGCTCTAATCACTTCTAATTTAATCCCTAAAGCAACCTAAGGAATTTAGTACCCTTATTATCTACTTGTCAGATGAGGAAACTGAGGAATAGAAAGGTTAAACAATTTATTCAACGTGTGTGCATGGCAAAGCATGATTTAAATTAGGCTTCCCCTACATCCTCCCTTAGTGATGAATGATGTAGGCTGGAGTTAAGATGGGCTTCAAAATATCATATCCTGCCTACTCATCAGGGAGGAAAATGCTCCTCAATTTAATTGACATTATGTCACTTAAACAGCCTGGTATAGTTTAGCACCCACACAGAGGTTGTTCCAATCCTAGCTCTATCATTGAGTCAGTTACCTGGAATCTCTGAGTCGAACTTTTCTTGTCTTTAAAGTGAAAACAACATGTTGCCTTGTGTAATTTTTTTAAGGGTGCTGATTAATACTCTTAACAAACTGAAGACAGAGTAGACAACTTCTATGGGGTGACAATAGTATATAATACTCCGGAAGCACACAGGAGTGGGTCATTATTCTTACAGAAATATCGGCACCCTGTCTTGGCATAAAGGTATGAGAAACACTAGAAGTAGTTGTGACTTCTGCTCCGTAGTAGTTGTGTTGCTCAGTGGCTTTCCCTTACAAAGCTTACCTCTCTAGTAATAATTCCAACACGTGAACAGTGCTCACAGGATTTACTCTCAGAAATCTCTTTTAAACTCAAAGAACTTTAAAATCTCAGAAAATTATAGAGTTAACAATAGAAACAAGTTAAATTCAAATTATTTGGTGTTAGATCGATCGCACTATCAAAAAATGCTGGAATATAGACAGAAGATGAATGTGATGCCTTTAGAGGAAAGACAGCACAGAACAAGATAAAGAACAGTCCCAACTCTGCTGTGTAAACTCACTCAAGTGTTTTGATCTTTCATGCTGGGCACAAGTTGAGGATTAGCCCTGTTGACACCATATTCCTTGCCCTTTGGGACTCTGTCAAGGGCTGTAACTTGTGTGAAAGCAGTAGGATACTGTGGAATTCCAGACCTGCTGCATTAGTCCAACCTCAGGAGATTTGCTTTTGTGAGTTATGTTCATTGAGTTTATGTGCCAGATTTTGTTGAGAAAAATACAGTGGGTGGGAAGTTGGTGGTGGCTTCAGGGGACAAAAACAAACAATAATAATTTGGACCTGCAAGTATGTTTTTCCAAGTTGCTCATGTGTAAACCAAGGTCCCTGTGCTCTGCGTTCTTTGCAGTAGGCAGAAGTTGCTCAGACTAAAGAAGCCATAGTGCTTATTATCAAGGAGTTGCATTTAAACTGGCAGCAGGGCCAGGCTACACCATGACAACAAGTGGGTCAAGCTGATTCTAGGCTCCTCAGTCTCTCACTTCTGGTCTAGCGTCCTACCTATATCCTTTGGTGGTAGACTCTTTCCATTTTTAGACTCATTCATGTTCCCTTCGCTCTCCCTTTTAGTCTCAAAGAATGTTCACATAAATCACTATTCCAAAGTGTGAAGTGTGTTGTCAGCTTTCAAACATAGGAGTTCCTTGAGTTAGACTTGCATTTTGACAAAGATCAAAACCTTAAATATAGCTCTATTACTAGACACTCCTACAGATTCTTCTTAAGAGAAGAGTTCTTCAAGCACATACATTCACCACCACCTGTTTCCAAAGGCGGGTCCTCCTGGGTGTAGTAGTATAGCATAGTGTTTATGAGAAAGGACTCAGAAGTCAGTCACACTGTGTTGCAATTCTAGTAAACTTCTAAATGCCAAGTTCACCTACTTTAATGCATTTGATAAGGCACATAAAATTATTGATCTGAAAATGTTTTAATTCAATTCTGGTTATGATTTAGCAATGAATGCTGCTTAAAGGTTAATCGACTTCTTTAAGTTCACTATGACATCCAACTTTGGTCATACTAAGTAGTTCTTTCACAAAATGAATTTGTTAAAACTAATACTAGTTTCAGGGTTTTCATACTTGTAGCCCAAATCTGGACCTCAGAGTCAAGGATGTGTTATTAGCTGCATGATCTGAGATACATTTCCAAAAACTCAAAACCTCAGCTTCTTTATCTAGAAAATAATAATACTCATTTTATGCAATTACTATGGGAATGAAATTAGGTAAATTTTATAAAATTGCTTACCCAGTGTTTGTTGTGTAATAAGTAATAATTAAATGTTATTTCTGAGACTTTCTACAACAACATAATACAATATTTTAATGTCCCTCAAAGATTTTCCTCCCAAAACTTTAATTCTTATCCTCAAATTTCATTACTTAATATAATGTGTGCTGTATAATTAAAATGAACACATCTGGAGGGTAAGAATGAGCCTCTGAATTCAAGTAATCAAGAATTAGATGATGGTATCCTGATTCTCTTCCCACCCTCTTACCCATATTGATTTTGCTCTGATCAGAGCTATTTACTTTTTAAACAAATGAACTTCAGGTCTAGTGTAGAGGCCCATGCCTGTAATCATAGTTATTCAGAAGTGGAGGGAGGTAGATCACAGTCCAAACCTGGCACAGGCAAAAGTGTGAGACTCCATCTGAGAAACAAACTAAAAGCAAAAGGGATCAGGTTGTGAGAACTTGCTTAGCAAACGCAAGACTCTGAGTTCAGTCGTCAGCATGAAATCAAAGCTTCAGAGAGACTAGGTATGTGGGTTGGCATCGGTGCATGTACGGCATGTGTCAGTTACCACTGTATTATTCACCTTACATGCAGAGTGAGTAACTGCATAGATTCCAGGACTAAAAGCCAAGCTATACGTTTGCTTCATTTAGCTGTGTAATTTTGTCCCTATCTCTTCAGCTCTTTGAATCTCCTGTCTTCTCAATCCACATAAAAGGCAAAATAATGCCTTCTTTCAGAGTTTCAGGGTGTGTGGGGGAGATTATTGGAATAATTTATATCTCTGGAGTCTAACAAGTGATCACTAAATGCTAGATCAGCTTCCTTCCATATTCTAGCCATTTGTCTTAAATATATATTGGATACACACAGGTACCCCAACCTTCTAGCTGGGAAGGTGACATTACAGTTTTAGGAATTTGTGGCCAAACCATAGACAAGTAAGGAATCATCCTTTTTCCCTTTCCACCTGCTTCTGTAGAATATCCTTATTCTTCATCTCATCCTCCAACCAAGAGGGATTCCTAAGTTGCTTCCCACTTCTACTACCTTAATTTTCACATCAGATAGCTCCCAATTATCTTTTCCCTCCCATTCTCAGTACTAATGATAGGTAATATTTTCTCTGCTGTGCTATGTTCTAGACATTGTTCTAAGTACTTTGCATGCATTAACTCATTTAAACCTTAAAACTATTCTGTGAGCAGGTTCTATTTCTGTCCCACTAATAAACGTACCAGCTAAGGCAGTAGAGAACTTCAGTAACTTTCTCAAAATCACACAGCTGAGATGTCTGAGCTGGGATTTCAATACCAGTAATATGGATCAAGGAACTGTGCTGAAAGACAGGAACCATTAGTGCTTCCTCATAAAATAGAACTTAACTTAGATTTAAAAGTCTGTATTCTGTTTCCATTTTCCTCAAACTCTAGTCCCAATCATAACCACTCCTATCTGCCCAAGGAGATGTTTATCTATGGACATACCACGAATTTCTCTGATGCTTCACTTTTGCTCACACCACTGCTTTTATGAATTGTTTAAGACCCATTTCAGCCACTTCAGGCTTTTTGGAATCTTTATTATTTATCTATTAATTCATGGGCTTATTATTTGTACATTTATTCATTTGCTTATATGTTCATTCATTTATCCAAAAGATACTGTGAGTACATTATGTATCAAACAATGTGAACATTTAAAGTTAAATAGAACATGACCCCTTCTTGTCAAAGGTCATAGGAAAAATATGTCACATAAATAATTATTGTTGCCTTAACAGAGATACATTCAAAGCATTGTGAGAGCACAGACGAGGAAGTGTTAGAATCAAGAAGGTCTGATAATCTGATACTGGGTCTAAGATACATACATATTATATAGATATACACAAGAGACATGTGCACGAGTAGGGAAGGTTAAAGGAATGGAGACAAAAGGAAAAGCATGGAAAAAGGTACATTGTTAAAGAAAATCATCATAATCAAGGAATTGCTATTATTGAACATGCTTGGGACAAATGTGCTTCTAGGAGTGACAGGAATCAGGACTACTAACTTAGTGTTTTAAGTAGGATTTATACATTTTTAAGTGTATTAATTTTAGAGAAATTCAATATTTGAATGAAAGACTAATTTCGTGTTAGGAAGATCTGTTGGTCAGATTTTTGAATTTCTGTGACAAAATACCTGACATAAACAACTTAAGGGAGGAAGGATTTCTTTGGGCTCACAGTTTCGGAGGTTCAATCCATGGTCACTTGGCTCTGGGTTTCTCACTCTATACTTAGGCATATCAGGGCAGTGAGGATGTGTAGAGGAAGAGACTGTTCACTTCATGGCAACCAGGAGGTGGAGCAGAGTAGCAACAAGAAGGGGCTTGGGCAAGATATAGCCCCTATGCACACCGTTGCAATAGCCTACTTCCTCTAATCAGTCCCCACATTCCACAGTTCCACTAACTCCCAATATTCTATTAAAATTTTTAATCCATCAGTGGATTCAGAGCCCTCATGATCTAATTATTGTGTCTAGTAATGCCTCCACAGAAATACCCACTGGTGTTCTTTACTTATCTCCTAGTCCAATCAAATTGACTATCAAGATTAACCATTACAGAAGACATTAATCCAATAACAATAGTCCTGATAAGAAATTATGCCAGTCAGGATCATGTTAGTACTAGGAGGAAATCACATAGTGATCTCGGGTATGGAAATGGGATGTATTATATGGAATCTAGAAAAACTCCTTGATAGATGTTTTGGGAATGTGAACAATTATGATAACATTAATCAAGATTAATAATTGAGAGAAATGACTAGGTATTGGATGGATTTTAATTTGGGCTAACTAGGTAGAGACATTTAGTAAGTGGTTGAAATGTATACCAATTCTTCTACTAAAAAATTTAGTGTGCTAGGTTTAGGATACTTAAAACTATGACACAGTTGTTACTCTTTAAGGGACATAGTGCAATGGAGGGAGGCAGAATTGTAATTGCAACATGAAAGAATTCTAATGACTACTAACTGGGTCACAGGAGAGTGTGGCTGGAAGAGAGAAAAACTCGATTTGGTGAATGAACTCTACAAGGAACAAATGCTTTTAGAGTTTAAGCACAATTTTTACAGATGGGAAAGGCTGGATATGAATGATTTTCCAGTAGAGATAACAGAAGTCACTGAGGTATGAAATAGTGCAGGGCCTTAGTGAGTAACAACCTGTTCCGTGTGGTCGAAATAAGGAGCAAGGGAGTTCATATGTTAAACTGTGAACACATGATCTTGGGTTATTGTTTAGTGGGGCAGGAATGAAGATTGAACTTTCCTGCTCAAACTTTTTCTAACAGTTATTGCCTGGAAAAATACCTCTAAAGTAATACAGGTCAAGAAGTTTAGACATGAAAATATCAGAGGCATTAATAGAATTGCTGTTTTCATTTAAATAAAACACAGGTATTTGTTTCTAGGTTTGGGGAATCTGGGACTTTAAATTGAGTGATTGGCAAAATACTTCTTCCAAAATCGGTTTTAAAATAGTTTATTTACCCTGCTGGTGCCTCACTTTCCAAAGTCTTCTCTTTTAAGGAGAGGTCAAAAATGGGTATAATAAAAACTTTTTGAGCTTAATTCAGGAGTCAAAAATTTCTTTAATTTTTGCTCGTAGAAAACAGTTCCTGGCTTATAATTATGAATGAATACTAAACTAGTTCAGAGAAGAGATATTGTACACTCACAGCTTATGAAATCCAGAAAGACATGGACTTTTTTTAGGTAGCCCTTTTCTCTCCCCCATTGTGTCTCTTGACTTTCTCTTTCACACTCCCCTGGCTCTTGAGAAGGTTGGTTCTTGGCCAGAGCATGTGTTCCCAGGTCCCTGCAGAGCCTGATTGATGTGAAGTTGGCAGGTTTCCAAGTTGGGAGCTGAGAGAATCAGTAGGCTAAAACAATGGCAGTTTATGATGTATTCTTTGGTGAATTAGGTAACTTATTTATCTACCCAAATACATACCTCAAAACCATCAATCGGCTTTTGGCTGTTACTGTTATTCTGAATATTCAATTCAACTTTGAGTACCTGCTATACACCATGCCAGCAAACCAGCAAAACTAATTCATGTAATCCAAGAATGCAGCCATCCTAAAGATTACTTAGTGTGCACTCACTTGCATTTCAATATGCCAGATCACAGAGTGAACTCTAGATAACCAGTTCTTGATGATCTGAATGCTTATTGTATCCATGCTACAGTTTCTTTTTGTGATTTGAGACCTCCATCTCTAATCTGGGTCTTAACTCCCAGGGTAGGTTTTCAGTCATGTGCCACAAGACTGCACTAGCGGACTCAACTAGTTTTGCTGTATCAAGCCACAGATTTTCAAGTTGTGCATGCATCATCTGCAGATCCAAAGATATTTTAGTATTTTTATAAAGCTATATAATCTTAATTTTTTTTTCATTTTTCTTTTATTATTCATATGTGCATACAAGGCTTGGTTTATTTCTCCCCCCTGCCCCCACCCCCTCCCTTACCACCCACTCCACCCCCTCCCGCTCCCCCCCTCAATACCCAGCAGAAACTATTTTGCCCTTATCTCTAATTTTGTTGTAGAGAGAGTATAAGCAATAATAGGAAGGAACAAGGGGTTTTGCTGGTTGAGATAAAGATAGCTATACAGGGCATTGACTCACATTGATTTCCTGTGTGTGGGTGTTACCTTCTAGGTTAATTCTTTTTGATCTAACCTTTTCTCTAGTACCTGGTCCCCTTTTCCTATTGGCCTCAGTTGCTTTAAGGTATCTGCTTTAGTTTCTCTGCATTAAGGGCAACAAATGCTAGCTAGTTTTTTAGGTGTCTTACCTATCCTCACCCCTCCCTTGTGTGCTCTCGCTTTTATCATGTGCTCATAGTCCAATCCCATTGTTGTGTTTGCCCTTGATCTAATGTCCACATATGAGGGAGAACATACGATTTTTGGTTTTTTGAGCCAGGCTAACCTCACTCAGAATGATGTTCTCCAATTCCATCCATTTACCAGCGAATGATAACATTTCGTTCTTCTTCATGGCTGCATAAAATTCCATTGTGTATAGATACCACATTTTCTTAATCCATTCGTCAGTGCTGGGGCATCTTGGCTGTTTCCATAACTTGGCTATTGTGAATAGTGCCGCAATAAACATGGATGTGCAGGTGCCTCTGGAGTAACAGTCTTTTGGGTATATCCCCAAGAGTGGTATTGCTGGATCAAATGGTAGATCGATGTCCAGCTTTTTAAGTAGCCTCCAAATTTTTTTCCAGAGTGGTTGTACTAGTCTACATTCCCACCAACAGTGTAAGAGGGTTCCTTTTTCCCCGCATCCTCGCCAACACCTGTTGGTGGTGGTGTTGCTGATGATGGCTGTTCTAACAGGGGTGAGGTGGAATCTTAGTGTGGTTTTAATTTTTTTCAACTCATGATAGTCCATTGACAAACTTGATGTCTGCCTAAGACCTTTTTGCTCTTGATATGTATTCCTCACGTAAAAACCTATTTATTTTGATTACTTTAGTCACTGTTTAAGAAAGTTACAATCATTGAATAGCTTGAAAAATAAGAGATTGTCCAGACACTGGTGGCTCACTCTTATAATCCTAGCTACTCAAGAGGCAGAGATCAGGAGGATTATGGATCGAAGCCATACCAGGCAAATAGTTATTGAGATCCTATCTTGAAAAAATCCTTCACTAAAAAAGGCTGGTGGAGTGGCTCAAGGTGTAGGTCCTGAGTTCAAACCCCAGCACCACTGAAAAAAGTAAGATTATTTAATTTAGAAGATGTCTTGCATAATAATCTTGGATAATATAAATCTGGTGAATTTTTAAATCTAAGGTAGGGAGAATATACTTAAATGCTTATCTGCCTGTAAATAAATAAGAGTTTAGAAAAGGAAATCAAGTGAAAATGACATTAAGAAGTTTATGTAACTATTTAAATTGTCATTTTATTGATGTTCTTTCAATAATCTTTATTACCTTTTATGACTATCTTAGTTGTGTCTACCCATAAGTGATTTAGGAAAAAGCATTAAAATTTATAAATAAATTTGTATTTAAATTCAGATATTGCCCTGCCCTCTCTGCAGTTTTTCATACATGTATATCATGAATACTTTTGTATTCATGATATGTATGTTAGAAATGGGATAAATTGAGAATTAAATTCTGAAACTCATTTTCAACGTTCATTTCTTTTCAGACTCTGTGTGAAGTTATGTGGAAATGAGAAAGATTCACAAAACCCCTCCTTCAGGAGAGAATGTCTTTGATAAATGCAGCATTGCTTCTGGTTTCCACAGGACATTGACATTGTGGCCTTCCTTTCTATTTTCAATGATTCCCAGAACATCTGAACTGTGATGCTTGCCTCAGATTTACAGATTTTCATCCTAATACCTTGTTTACTTTTTTGGGGCAGAAAAGCTTGCACTAATTGCTCTCCATGGTGGCTAATCTTTTGAAGAGCTTGATTTTACCTTATATACATAAGCTTTGCAAAGGAATGTTTACAAAGAAATCGGGAAATACAACTCAAAAAAAAGAGAATCAGCAGCAGAAAAAGGATCAAGGTTTTCCTATTGCCAGCCAGACCAACCTCCCCAAATTTTCTAATACCTTAAAAAGCACTGTAAAGAAGTTCGCAAAGTGTTCAACTACTCGCAATTTATCTACTGAAGAAGACGAGGCTAACAAAGACTTTTCTCTCTCACCAACATTCAGTTACCGGGTAGCTATTGCCAATGGCCTGCAGAGGAATACTAATGTAACCAGTGGTGAGCGTGAGGATCTACTTCAAGAGTTCTCTTCAATTGAGAGTTCCTACTCAGAATCACTAAATGAACTAAGGAGCAGTACAATAAACCAGGTGGAGTCAGTACACACCATGCCTGTTAGACGCAATAGAAAGAGTTCAAGCAGCCTAGCTCCCTCTGAGGGCAGCTCTGACGGGGAGCGCACTCTACATAGCTTAAAACTAGGCGCTTTACGAAAACTGAGGAAATGGAAGAAGAGTCAAGAGTGTGTGTCCTCAGATTCAGAGTTGAGCACCATGAAGAAAACATGGGGAATTAGAAGCAAGTCTTTGGATAGAACTGCCAGAAACCCAAAGGCAAATGCCCTGGAGCCAGGATTCAGCTCCTCTGGTTGCATTAGTCAAACACATGATGTCATGGAGATGATATTTAAGGAACTTCAGGGAATAAGTCAGATTGAAACAGAACTTTCTGAACTCCGAGGGCATGTCAACGCTCTCAAGCACTCCATTGATGAGATCTCCAGCAGTGTGGAGGTTGTACAAAGTGAAATTGAACAGCTTCGGTCAGGGTTTGTGCAGTCTCGGAGGGAAACCAGAGACATCCATGATTACATTAAACACTTAGGTCATATGGGGAGCAAGGCAAGCCTGAGATTCTTAAATGTGCCTGAAGAAAGATTTGAATATGTTGAAAGTGTCGTGTACCAAATTCTAATAGATAAAATGGGGTTTTCAGATGCACCAAATGCTATTAAAATTGAATTTGCTCAGAGGATAGGACACCAAAGGGACTGCCCAAATGCAAAACCTCGGCCCATACTTGTGTACTTTGAAACCCCTCAGCAAAGGGATTCTGTCTTGAAAAAATCATATAAACTCAAAGGAACTGGCATTGGAATCTCAACAGATATTCTGACTTACGAAATCAGAGAAAGAAAAGAGAAAGGGATACCATCTTCCCAGACATACGAGAGCATGGATATGAAGTTGTCAACTCCAGAGCCTAAAATCAAGAACACTTGGCAGTCACCTGATGACAGTGATGCAGATCTAGAATCTGACCTCAATAGAAACAGCTATGCCATGTTTTCCAAGCCAGAATTTCCAACAAAGGAAAGTACTTCTAGGTCAAGCTCAAAATCACACAGTGCTAGATCTAAGAATAAAAATGCTAATAGCAGCAGGATTTCAAATAAATCAGATTATGATAAAATGTCCTCACAACTGCCAGGATCAAATAACTTGGAAAAGCAAACCACACCCCAATATGCAGAGGCAACACCTCTCTGGCATTCACAAAGTGATTTCTTCACTACCAAACTTAGTCGTTCTGAATCAGATTTTTCCAAACTATGTCAGTCTTACTCAGAAGATTTTTCAGAAAATCAATATTTTACTAGAACTAATGGGAGCTCCCTCTTGTCATCTTCAGACCGGGAACTTTGGCAGAGGAAACAAGAGGGCACACCAACATTATATGACAGTCCTCAGGACAAGCATTTGGATGGGAGTACTCAAGGTGTCCAAGCGCAGAGTGAAATTGAGAATACAGAAACTGTAGACAGTGGAATGAGTAATAGCATGGTTTGTGCATCTGGAGACCGAAGTCATTATAGTGATTCTCAGCTCTCTTTACATGAGGATCTTTCTCCATGGAAGGAATGGACTCAAGTAGAACAAGGGGCTGATTTAGGCTTGGATTCATCTATCCAGGAAGTTTTAGACTATGACACAAACAGTCTATCTGACCAACAGCTAGATGTCTTCAATAAAGACCTAGAAGACTTGGGAAAATGTCACAGTGACTTTCAAGATGACTCTGAAAGCTATGATTTAACCCAAGATGACAATTCATCTCCATGCCCTGGATTGGATAATGAACCACAAGGCCAGTGGGTTGGCCAGTATGATTCTTACCAGGAAGCTAGTTCTAATGATCTATACCAAAACCAAGGCCAGTTGGCCATGATGTATCAAAGTCAAAGTGAACTGCAAAGTGATGATTCAGGGGATGCCCCACCCAAATCTTGGCATAGTCGATTAAGCATTGATCTTTCTGATAAGACTTTCAGCTTCCCCAAATTTGGATCTACCCTACAGAGGGCTAAATCGGCTTTGGAAGTAGTATGGAACAAAAGTACCCAGAGTCTTAGTGGGTACGAGGACAGTGGCTCTTCTTTAATGGGGAGATTCCGGACATTATCTCAGTCAACTGCAAATGAATCAAGTACTACCCTTGACTCTGATGTCTACACAGAGCCCTATTACTACAAAGCAGAGGAAGAAGAGGACTATAGTGAACCAATGGCTGATAATGAAACAGACTACGTTGAAGTGATGGAACAAGTCCTTGCTAAACTAGAAAATAGGACTAGTATTACTGAAACAGATGAACAAATTCAGGAGTATGACCTCCCTTCATATGAAACACCTTATGAAACCCCACAAGATGAGGGTTATGAAGGGCAAGCAGATGATATGGTTAGTGAAGGGGAACTGGAACTCTTAAATGAACCAGCAGCTGAAATGGAGATAAGAGAAGATGAAAACCAAAACATCCCTGAACCACCAGTGGGAATCACAAAGCCAAAGAGAATTCGTCCTTCTTTCAAAGAAGCAGCTTTAAAGGCGTATAGAAAGCAAATGGCAGAATTGGAGGAGAAGATCATGGCTGGAGGTACTTAATGTTTAGATGCTACTTTATGAGCTAATCCTATTTTAACATTAAGTGGTGCTGCTTTAGAGGATGGTCTGCTTTTACTTGGGAGAATTGAGTTTGCATGTTTCCCCTGAGAAATATTTTGTGTTACTCATATAGCTCTCTAACAGGTTGGGCTTGATCATGTAGATCATATTTCAAATACTTCTTATTATCTATTATTATCTAAGCCCAAATTTATCTCCACACACTGTAGACCAAGATTCTCCTGCTAGGTTGACACAAACCCATTAGCAACTTTGATGTATTGATTATCAAGGAAAGAATTGTGAAATAAAGGGTGGTCCCTTCAGACAGCAGCCTGGGGTCTGCTCCTAAATTCTATTAGGTTTATAAGAATGAGAGAAAGGTATAATCTTAAGGAACTTGAGAAAATAGACTCTCAGACTTCACCTGTCCTCCATAAAACAATTTGGAGCTTAATGATTGAAAGAGTTGGGTTCAGAGTCTGCACAGCTAATCCTAAACAGTCCCATGAATGATCACACACTTCCTTGCCAACTGCTGATCCAGCTAAGGGAAAAACAATACATTCAAGACTCCAGATGATGGGTGAGAGGCCAAAAGCCATTCTTTGAGTATCAATTATAGGTTTCCTTTTTAAGAGTGGAGTAGGATTCTCTTCCCCATTATGAAAATGAGAGGAATACCTTATCTAAAATTTCTTCTTAATTGCCAGGGGGAGAAACTTTGGATCGTGTATAAATACATGAGTTTATTGAGATTTTTTAAATTTCTCAACCAAACTTCATCTGCACCCACCCCAATTTTTTATCATTTATTGTATGTATATGTTTATTACTATATTTTAGGATCATTTATTATCTCATTTTCATGAATTATACATTGTCAATGTTTTCCTTGATTGTGCAATTTCATCTTTAACTAAAATATTTACTCTATATGATATTTCACAAAATATATATTTATGTGATTAAGCCTTACCTGCTATTATGGAGTAATATAATAATTTACATAGTCAGTAGTTGATTGTGGCTTCTTTCTCTCAGATAAGACACTCTTCCTATTTGGTTGATATGGGTTGATTAGTGAATAATCAAATACATTTATTGTTTAGCTGTTTCAGGACCTAAGAGAATTAAAATAACAATTAGTTTTCTCTGCTCTAAAAATCCATCTGTAGAAAACAACACAGCCTATGTAATTTATTTAAAAACAACATAAATTGAGGGGACTTGGGGTGCACTGGCTGTGATTTTTTATTTATTTCAGAATGGGAGTAATTCTTTTATCCTTAAGACTGACTGATTTGAAAATGTAAACTACTTAAATGTTATCTAAATATAATTCATGTTAGTATCTGTCTCATATAACAGAAATGTATGATAGAGGTCTTTTCTCTGATGCTCGGTTGATAAGTTCCTGGCAGAGAGCTAGAAGTTTGACATTGTGTTTTATTTGTTGTTGATTCACAGAAGTCTCTCCAAGATAAATTAAGACTAAACGTTATTTTGTGTCTGTGTGTGTGTGTGTGTTTGATGTGATATAACTGATATGTGTTTAATGTCAACTTGTTAGGTATCTGTGGGAACATGATAAATAGAACAGGACCATAAACTTGAGAAAAAAAATGGATCGTCAATTTTAAGAAACAAACTGTGAAGTATATAAATAATGGCTTAAAAAAAGGAGGAAACATGGTTCAACATGGATGAAACTTGAAGACATTATGTGGAGTGAAATAAGCCAGACATAGAAAATAGATTGCGTGTTCTCCCTTGTATGTAAAATTTTAAAGCAAAACAAAAGCACAGTCAGGGCTTAGTGTGGCTAATTAGTAGAGCATTTACCTAGCACGTACAAGGCTTTGGGTCCATCTGCAGCACACACACACACAAAGTAAGTCAAATATATAGAGAGAACAAAACGATGGTTTGCAGGAATGGGGTATACTGGAGGTTGAAAAGATGCGAAATAGCAGATATGTAGGATGAACCAAGCTTAGGGATCTACTGTACACTATAAGGACAATAGTTAATAACAATTAATTGTATTATGGATTTTTGTTAAATGAGAAGACTCTAGCTGTTCTTGACATATGTGTACACACACAAGGATAACTATGTGCGCAGATGAATGTATTGATTTATTTCACTATAATATTTCACTACCTATACATATCTTATTATATTGTGTATTTTAAATATACAAAAAATTTATTAAAAAATTAAATTTAGAGACCGGCCTGGGCAAAAAGTTAGTGAGACCTCTCCATCTCAACAAAAAAGCTGGACATGGTGTCTCTCAAATATAATCCCAGCTTCTGCGTAGGAGAAGTCACTGTCTGGGGCTGACTTTAGGCAAAAACACAATACTCTACCCGAAAAATAACTAAAGCAAAAATGGGTTGCAGGGTGTGGCACAAGTGGTATAGTACCTGCCTAGTAGGTGCTAAGCCCTGAGTTCAAATACCAATACTGCCAAAAATAATTAAAAAATAAAAATTAGCAGGCCTCTACAAAGTAGATTGTTATGGTAATGCCCCTTCAACTAGCTAACAAATTTAGCAGTCCAGTGGTACTTCTTAGAAAACACAAACACACTTAGTTACCCATGTGCCACCAATGTAAGAGTCTAAATCAGAGAAAATAATCTTCTACCATATTCCTGCTACAGTGGACTCAGACCCCTCCACCATCTTGGAACATTACTTGTTGTCATTTTGTGAGCCAACTTTGAATGGGATCTGTTGGATATCATTTGTGCTAAAGGAAATTGGCATACACATCTTTAAGATACTCTCTGGTTGCTGAAAGGCACCAGATTGACTACCCAGGAGGCTGCAGTAGCCTAGATTTTAAAGGCCATCTCAGCTCCCCTTGGCAGCAGTCAGGAAGTTTCCCCATCCTGTGCTACCAATATGCTCCTGAAGAAAGGGCAGCCAAAGAAGGGCATTTTCCAAGCCCTTTCCCTGCTCAGAGCATCCCGTGAGGTGCCAATTGTCAGGATGGTTTTGCCCATGGCCATCTGCTTACTGAGTATTGGGCAAAAGTCCAACATATTTTTCTCTTCTTGTCTACCCAGTCATAGTTAGGTACCAATGCTGTCTGTTCTCTATTACTAACCTGGCCAGATTGGACCATAAATATCTTGATGTAAAACTCTCTGTGGGGTGCTTTTTCTCTGATAGAGCTTTATAAAATAATAACCTCACATACTTGAATTACGTTTTCTAATTCTTCAGGGTCTGAAAGACAAGAAAAGCCTAATGTTTGTAGCTATGGATATTTGATGGTACTATTTCTGAGAACCTTCACTTTGAACAGCATTCCAATAGGGTAAAAGATAGAGTATGTGTGGCCAGAAACTTTCCCATGGGGTTGTTGCTGGGCCCTGCTGAGTGGCACCATTTGTGTAACTAGCCCAAAGTCAGCACTGTGGTAGTTACTATCTGATCCCCTACCTCCAACCCTGTACTACCCACCAATTGGAATTAACTATTGCCTCCTCTTGATGCCCATGCATCTGCCTCCTATGGTCCTGGATTCCACCTTATATTTGTACATTTCTCGTTTTCTCTTCTAAACTGTAATCTAGAGTCAGGAGGTCCTGTTTCCTTCATTGTTTCTCTGCACTGGGTCTAGACCAGTCTTTTATCCAGAGATGGCAATGGGTTCTGAGAACTCAGAAGAAGAGTTAGAGATACAAGCTTTACTCAGCATTATTATATACCAGGAATTTTCCAGGCAGCTTACTTTTTTTTTTTTTTTTACTTCTTTCAACACCACTGTGAATTTGATTCCATTTTTATTCCACTTTACTGGTAAGGAAACTGAGATGCCAAACTTACAGAACTTGCTCAATGTCATATGACTAATTAGGGGATCATTCAGAATTGAATGGATACTTATTGTGGTTATTTGAGTAGCCATATATTTCTTCACTTCAAAGGTTTCTTTATGTTCATGTCTTAAGTTGGGAAAATAAAGCAAAAAAAAGTCTGGGTCATGGCTAAGGTGATAGAGTTCCTGCCTAGCACCAGAGGGCCCTGAGTTCAAATTCTAAAAATAGACAAAAAGGTAGGAGGACTTTGAATGTCTTCTTCATAGGGAATTGATAAATGTTTGACAAGGTAGATATGTTTACCCTGGTTAAAATATTATACAATGTGTATACATAATAAAGTACCTCATGACACTCCATCAGTAAGTAAATATTTAGGTTTTTATTTACCAGTTAAAATTTAATTTAGAGAGCAAACTGGACAGTTCTCCCCATTCTTTAAAGAAAGAGAATTCCAGATACCTTACAACTTAAATACATATAGGTGTTCTTTGTTTTCTGTAAACATAAATATTATAACCTCAAGTGTTCATGTTGTTTGCATGTAGTATATGAGAGAAACACCACATAACATGTAGCAAAACCATCTTTTAATGTTACTACTACATTCTCTTTGATGACACAAAAATTTTCCATATAGTTATTGCATAATTTATTCAATTAGCCCCCTACCATTAGACAGTTAAGTTTCTTACAAACTCACAAATAATAGCCCTATCATCTATTTTTGGGCAATTGAAATAGAATATATCTAAGTTAAATTTATAGGGATGAACTTACAGGGTCAAGGGGTTTGTTCCAGTTTATGAGAGGTAGGAACTCATGAATACCAGGTCAATTTCAAGTATGTCGTTATAATAGCAAATACTCAAAAAATTTCTTAAATAGGTAAGCACTGGCCTTCTCTTTAAGCTGTAAGACTGTACAGTGCCATACTAAGTGGAGATTTCCTTAAATACAAATAAAATCTCATCTTTGTTTTCTCAAGAAAAATGGCATTTCTTGATTACATATACTTGAATATAGTGCAATAACTTTTACTTGGGTTTAACAAAAGAAACAACTGAATGTGAAAATATGATTTTTCCCTCATTTGGCTCAGATAATCTCATCTATGATCAGACTAGTGATTGGCTATTTTATGATGATGTAATCTATACATCTTTAAAAGCTCTTTCTTTTACTTAAGTCTCAGGCTTCATGTCTAAGTAGAATGAAGATTTTGGCTAACTTTTGGAGCCTTACTGTCTCCAATTATGAAGAAGTGCTTCTTAAACTTCATAGTGCGTCTGTGCAGAGTCAAGGTTGAAGTCTGACATTTTAGCAAGCTCCCCCAGTAGTTCTGACACAGGTGCTCATCAGAGCACATTTGAAGCACACTATTAAATGCTGTGCAGAAAATATACTTGCCCAAACAAGATTCCTTAATTTCCTTTTTCTTTTTAAATTGGGAGAGAATCAGTGTAAACAAACATGTTCATGATTTTCTTAATAAACAAATAATGATGTGCCAGCCCTTCAGAGTGGTAGGTTGTTACATTTTGCAGAAAGACTTTACTAATACCTACATATTAAAACACAAAGAAGCAATAGACTTATTCCTTAAAAGGTGTGTGTAGATTGCAAATTGTAGAAATCATGTATTTTAAAAATCCCTTGGAGATTTTGCTTTAGAAATCATTTGGTGCATAGTTTTGCCTACAAATACTTCTGCATCATCCCACATTATATCTGTTTTTGTAAAATTGAGGTTTCCTTCTCTTACTCTTCCTCTCTCTGCATCCCCCTCACCTTTTGACCCTTCCTTAAAACCTCACTACTGATAATAATGGAAGCCAAGTTATTTGCAAAATGTTTCACTAAAATGCAGTGCATGGTTATAATCTTTTGGCCTAGTATTGCTTGTTTTTTAGCACTGTAGAATTGCATATAATGTTAAGTAGCTTTAACTGGCAGTAATAATGGAGTATATTTATGGGGATCCAGCGTGATGTTTTGATCTATATGTACATGGTAGGTAGATTCAGTCAAGTTAATTAATACATTCTTCACCTCACTAGTTTATCTTTAAGATATATTTCTTTAGCAATCTTGAAATTTACAATGCATTATTATTATTATTACAAGGCAAATATGTCTTTAACATACCAATTTCATGTCCTTTGGATATATACCTGAAATGGGATTGGATCAGGTGATGGTTCTATTTTACTTTTACCAAACCTCCATACTGTTTTCCAAGATGGCTATACTTCTTATATTCCCACTAACAGTGTACAAGTGTTCTCTTTTCTACATATCCTTGCAAATATATATATATGTATATTAAACATATATATATATAACATAACTTTTTATGTCAATAACATGCAATATTACATATGAGTTGCAAGGAAGTAAAAAGTAAAAGGTGCTCCCAGGTGCCCTCTGTCCAGGCATCGGTTTGCATTTTTCACCATTCACTTCATCATCCACTCTCTTGAGAGAGACAAGAACATATATTTACAGAGATTATGCCAGATTAATCCTAAATGCTTCATTGTCTCTTTCTTTAAAACAATATTTTGTTTTGCTAGTGTTCTGTGAAAAATATTTTCTTTTTTTAAATTTATATTCATTTATTCACATGTGCATACATTGTTTGGGTCATTGCTCCCCCTATCCTCCATCTCCCCTCCAATTCCCCTCGCTTCCAGGCAGAATCTGTTCTGCCCTTATCTCTAATTTTGTTGGAAAGAAAACAAAAGCAATAATAAGAGAGACAAAGTGTTTTTGCTAGTAGAGGTAAGGATAGCTATACATAGACATTTCTAGCATTGCCTCCATGTACCAATGTGTTACATCCCAAGTTAATTCATCTCTTACTGACTTTTTCACTAGTTCCTGATCCCCTTTTTCATGTTGAGCTCTGTTGCTTTAAAGTTCCTGTATTAGTTCCTCTATAGTAGGAACATCAAATACTTTCATGTTTTGGGTTTCTTACCTATCCCCATACTTCCCGTGAGTGCTCACCCATTATCAAGTGACCCAAGTCTAACTACATTGCTGCATTTGCCCTAGATCTAAAGTCCACACAGGAGGGAGAACATACGATTTTTGGCTTTCTAAGCCTGGCTAACCTCAGAATGATGTTCTCCAGTTCCATCCATTTACTTGCTAATTATAAGATTTCATTCTTCTTCATGGCTGAGTAAAATTCAACAGCAGAAATTTATTTGCTCACAGTTCTGGATGCTAGAAGTCCAAGACCAAGGTTGGCAGGGTTGGTTTCTCCTAAGGTCCCTTGCAAGTAGCTGCCTTCTTGCTGTGTCCTCACATGGACTTCCTGTGGTACCTTTCCTGATGTCTTCTTTGTGTCCAGATTTTTTCTTATAAGGACACCAGTCATATTGAATTAGAAACAATCTTCATGACTTCATTGTAACTTACCACTTTTCCATTTGCATTTCTTTCTTTCTTTTTCTTTTGCTATTGGGTTGTTTGAATTCCTTACATATTTTTGTTATCCCTCTCAGATATCCTCCCAATCATGGATTACCTGCTTATTTCTTTGACTGTACAAAAGGTTTTTTTGTGTTTTGATGGAATCCTAGTTACCTGAGCAGAAGCCCAAGGTGAGGAATGAGTCTCTGAAACCGGTAAAAGCCTTATTATTCCAGTCACATTTGTGGATTTAAGTTCGTCTGCAGACAGAATGATTTGATACTGAGTCCAGGGAAGTCAGAGACCCTAACCTCAAGTAGAACTGTTCCCAGCACTAAACTGACTAATTTAGATTGCCTCCACAGACTACAGAGCTAACTGCAGATTAACTTCTTTATCATGCTTTCTTTCAACCTATGATATGCTTCTGTTAAGGAAAATATATGGTATCAAAACTTGTTAAGCATCTCATTCATCACGTTTGGTTCATGCTGGCTCTCAGCTACTTCCAAAAATGAAAGAAACCTTTAGAGGCTAAAAATGATTGACAGTTGGCAGATTAAAAAATTGTTAGCTGGGCATGGTTGTATATATCTGTAAACTTAGCTACTGGGTCAGGGGATGGGAGGCAGAGACAAGAGGATTGTGAGTTTGAGACCAGACTAGTTAGCAAGGCTGAATCTCAAAATTCAAATAAAAATAAAAGGGCTAGGGGTTTAGTTAAGTGGTAGAGCTCTTGCCTGGCAAGTACAAAGCCTAAACCTCTATCTCGAGTATAGTACAAACAAAACAAACTGTGGTGTGACTCTATAAGCAATACCAAAAGACCCCAAAGATACTTTTAGCAATGTCACTCTGTTTAAATATATCTCTTTCCATCTCACTAGCTTCAACTGTCTTCAATGCCTTCAGCTTATCTTTCACTTTCTCCCTTATTCAACCATGATGATTTAATTAAGGTTAGTCCTGATTTTGATGTATGAAATTTGACATGTATGTACATTTAATGAAGCAGTAATACAAAAACACATACTTTCATCAACTTTCTTACAAACTCATGAGGTTCATAGCTTAATAATGGGTAACATTTTCTGAGTACGTTATTATGTGCCAAATGCTATTCTAAATATTTCTACTATATTAAATTATATAATTTTCATGATAACCCTGTGAAAAAGGTACTGTTATCAACTATATTTTGTTGGTGAGGAATAAACTGGCAATTTACCTACAGAGAGGAAAAAAAGGCAAGAGGAGTAGAGTCAGGATTTAGACTTTGGTGTTATTCTTCAAGATTCTGTATGTCTGAATTCTAGCCTCATTTAAGGTTTCAGAACTTAAGTATTGGTATTCAACTTTATAAGGTGGAGGAAGAGAGGTATCAAAATGCTGATTTTCCCAATAGCCCAAATTTGTCAGCATATGCAGTTACCAACTATTCTCCCCAATCATGGGCCAGCACTCAGGCTCTCAAACCTTTCTCCCCTTATATCTGATACCATCATAGACAACATAATTATCCCGGTGTCACTGTGTAACTTGTGATAAAAAGAACTTGTGACTGCCTATTATAGTGGCAACAAGCAGTAAGAGACTAAATATGATCTTATTTTCCAGACATGTAGGTTAAACTTCCTCTCTTCTTAATGCCTTTTCTAATGCTTATTATAGTGTCTTGTGGAAAGTCCATAGTTTTAGGATTTACATTACTGTTCCTTAGCAATTATGGTTGAAGGCACTCACACACATACACTAAGATAAAAATCTGAATTTACTTACTGCTTAATATATGGCATTTTAATTTCTAAGAGAACTGAATAGGAAATACTCATTAATCAACATTAATTGAAATTCGCTAACATTAATTGAATATTTTTAAATGTTTACAATCATATATGTTGAATCATTATAAAAGTCAATGAGACAGACCATAGTCAATGTATTCTAGTCTCTGTTCCCTCAAAGTAATTACCAGTAGTAATGTAGACTATAAAATGTGATGAGAACGGATGTTGGCCCAAGGGATTCAGAGTCCTCCTGTGGGATTCTCTGTACAAAAGCATACTCTTAGCTACTTGTCCATATTTGTGCTTCTTTTTATTATGATGTTAAAGCACCTATCCTGCAATGCAAATTTCTGGGATGTATCAAAGGTATTTCTCTACTGACTTCTAAAATTAATGCTTCTCAGACTCCAGAATGAATGAAACTCATCTGGGCCACCAATTAAAAATACACATTTCTTGATACAATCTCACTGATTCTGATGCAGGGCTACCCTGGGATCATGTTAAGAATGCTTAATAGTTGATAGCTAATGAGGCATCCAAGTCCCTCTTCTTTTCACTCTCTTGAGTGGTATCATTTGCTCCATTGATGAGTTACCATCGGTGTGCAGATGATCCAAATCCATGACTTTGAGCTGATTTTGCCGCTCCAAAACTATACTGTTGTATACTCTAGTTATTAACTCATGGTCTAGTTCATTCACTATTCAATAAATATTTAATTGCCTGGCTGGATATTTAGTATCTAGTGGTAGTAACAAATCACATTTGGTCTTTGTTATCATTAAGTAGGTGAGATTAGGTTTTTTTTTTTTTAACATTTCATTATTGTATTTGAGTAAATTAATTGAACAAGTGGGCTTCATTGTAACATTTCCATACCTGCATATAATGTACTTTGATCCAATTTACCCCTCCCTTACTTTTTTCCCTCTCCCCCAGCTTTGAGTGGGTTTCATTATGCTATTTTCATGCATATAATGTATTTTTATCATATCAACTATACAAATGTATAATTTTAAACTTTGATTACTGCTATAGAAGTAAATGCAAAGTATTTAAAGAGCCTATTATGGTTTATAGGCTAGAGAAGGCTTCCCTGAGGAAATGATATTAGATGTGAGATCTGAAGAGTAAATACATTGAACTAGGCTGAGAGAAAGGGACAAGACCATTTCATGCAGAGAAAGTGGCATAGGCCAAAGTCTTGTAGCAAAAATAGCTTGACATGACATATTTGAGAATTAAAATAAAGCCCAGTGTGGCTGGAATACAGCAAGCAAGATAGAGAATGGTGTAAGATAAATATGGTGCAATAATCAGAGGCAATTTTTTTACATTTTGGGGATCCTTTGGAGATTTTGGTTTTTTCTCCCAAAAGCCACAGAAAGACATTGAAGAGAATAGCATAATGAGTGGTAGGAGTTACATAAAATAGTTTCCCATGTGGTTGCATAAAATAGATATGTCCTTTTGTCTAATGCTGAGGGCATTTCTTCCACCATGTCCAAATCCTGCTTCTGCTCCTGGTTTCCCTATCTCAATAAATGGCACCACCATCCTTCTCTTTGCTTCTTCTGTCCACACTATACAGTGGATATTTGCCCTTTTTGTTTTGTTTTTTTGGCTGCTCAGTATCTGAGTTCCTTTCTTATCCCTCAGTAAATCATCTCTTAGAGGGAGGTAGCACCCCGTGTTGCACCACAAAGCTAAAGGGAACTAGAAATTCCTTCTCCTCCCCTGCCGCCACTCCTTGAGAAGATGGCAATTCAGTCCCGTGGAGGCACCTGTCCAGGACTTTGAATTTGGAGACACTGATCAAACTAGGGATGAGTAGGAATGATTCATTAGTAGTATAAATGGTTGCAGTTGCCCATTGTTTAGAAACGGGTCAGGCTGAACTGTGGGGAGTCTTGGCTAAGTTCTGTGTCACCTCAAATTCTGTATCTCAACACAGGTTCTCCAAACTCTTAGCTGATTCTATGCTCTACTCAAACTTTTTTTCCCTTTTATTAGCAAAAGTTTTATTATGTGGAGCACACACATCACTTCAAATCCATTCATTTAACAATCCCCAGCAAGTGTGCCTCTTAATTTCATTTCTCATACAGCAAATTCTTTAATCTCCATTCTTTCTTTGCTAGTTCTGATAACTGCTATCTGTAGCCTACACTATTAGGACAACCTTCTAAATTAGTCTTTGTGGAGACGTGCTGAGTTCAGCCCCCCAGTACTAATAAGTAGTCTTCCTGTCTCTGTGCTCTGCTCTCCTTCAATCTGTAAACTTTGTTTATATATATTCCAGAAATGCACATAAATTTGTTGCAAAACTGTAAAAATGTCATATTACTTTTAGGATGGGATCCAAACAAGCAGTGAACCTATGATACTGAAAATATGTTTTCTTGCTCCTGGGAGGTAGATGCAGTGCCTTGTACCTGTGTCACCTTTCCCACTGCCTACCCAAGGCCAACAATGAGTAGCTAAGCATGGTACTTAAGAACAGGGCCTCTGGGCTCAGTCCACAAATTGTATGATCATTAGCAAATTGTTTAACTTCTCTGTGGTTCAGTTTCCTCACTTAAAAATGCAGATAATAGTAGTCAATGTGATAAGAATAAAATACATAAAAACAATATGAGCAGTCAAACCATGACTTGTTTTGATTTTAAACTATTTCTGAGGAATATGAACTGGAAGCCAGATGCTAAATTATCTTCCTATGTATATATCAGTTGAACTAAATTAACCCTCCCAAGTGTATTTTTGGAAGTGATCAATTATTTGATGTTTTTTGGTGATTAGAAACTTTGATAGACTCTAGGCACAGGCATCCTGGTGGAACTGGACACAGTATTAATAGTTATATCTGCTGATGTTTTCATGAAACACAAAAATCATACAACTGCTTGGACACTCTGGCTTGTTAACTGCTTTGCCTTGGGGCAGTATCAACATAGAGAACCACATCCAGCAACATCTACTGAGTGCCTAGAAGTGTGTTAAACTTTAGAGAATGAAAAATCTTTTGATAAAAGATATGGATTCTTTCCTGATACCTTTACCATCTAGTTCAAAGCAATTAAAAATTCTTTCCTGAGCTAATTACATATTATAATTCAATTGTATTTTAAAAATACATTTATTAGTCCCTATCTGTAAGTGTAGCGTGAAGGACATCATGAATATAAGTGGAATACACAGAAGAGAAAATGAAGTAACTGTATGACCAATAGTATTACAATGTAATTATTAACCATTGCTTAGTTATAACCAATTAGTTATTACTAGTCATAAACTGAGAAATAGTTATAAAACACTAGTATTTGTTCAACCCAAAGTATATGACAGTCGAGTACTTTGCATATGTTTTTCTACTGAAGCCTTCACACAACTTCAGGAGGTGCAGTAGATATCTTCTTCAGAACCCCAGTGTGCCCTACTCAACCTTCCTCTGATTTCAGCTGCAGCTGCACAGACCATAGCATACAATCATGCTAAGTTCCATCCTCACTCAAATTTGCACCTTTATCCTTTCAGATTTCTGCTTCTGAGTCTTCCTCTCAGTGTCCCTCATCCAGTAGAGGACAGCAGATAACAACACAAAGGCTACAACTTTCTATCTTTCAGAATTACACACTGGACCTCTGGAGGTCATAGCTGAGTCAAGCCCTGTTTCCTACAGCAGCCACCTCAGTAACACACTCTTATGTTGGATTTTCCTTCTCTGCCTAATTCTCCTTGCCCCTCATTCCTGCTTCCAGGAATATAACATTCCCAAATAAGCATGCCCTTCTCATGTCTTTTTCTCAAGCTTTAATGAATTAAGGCCTGAGGTCATGATTATTAATTTCTTCGTCTCAACAATGAGGTAAAGAACTTTAAGTCATTAAGATTAATTCCACTTACCTAGTTGACTCACCTGAAATAGAGACAGAACTCAAATACCTGCCCCTGCTATTAGTTTTTTATATAATCTCTTGTGAACAATATGAAAGTAATTGTGAAAAAGGCCTAACTAATTGCAATACATATGCATAGATTTGCGAGGACTTAGAAGTGACCTCAGACAATGAGGTCAATTGGATTAGAAACTATTAGTAGTAACAGTAGTAAGTGAGCAGATCCAAATATTTATACATTGAAAAACACTAGAGCAAAATTGGATAAAAGCGAATGGAGATTTCATTACCTTGTTTCACTGATCTTGGTCTATTTGTGCTGCTATGAATAAGAGAACACCTGTACTGCATAATTTATAAGGAACAGAAATTTATTTATCATAGTTCCAAAGGCTGGGAATTCCAAGATAAAGGTATTACCAAATTCAGTTGGATGGTGAGGACTGTTTTCTGCTTCCAAGATGGTACTTTGAACACTGCCCTCAGCAGAGAGGAACATTGGGTGATCACATGGTATAACGGACAGATAGAAAAAGGAGTTAAGCAATTCATTCCATCAACCTCTTTAATAAAGGAATCTAATTTGATCCATGATGGAAGATCCCTGATAGATTAATCATCCCCAAAGATTCCAGTGCTGTTGCATTGGAGATTAAATTTCAATGTGAATTTTAGACGAGGGTAAAAACATCTAAACCATAGAATCTACCTTTTCTCAGTCTTTCACCCCACTCCCAAACTAGGTGGCAATGCTGTGTCTTCCAGTTGTTAGGTATCTGTTAAGCCAGTTGCTATTTTGTCTTTTCCCACCATCCTTCCCATCATTGCTCTGTAGAATGATGCTGATGTTGAGTATACTTGATTTTCAGTTAATAAGCTACATTGCCTGAGGATGTTTGTATCTTATGCTTTTTCTTTTTCCTTGTGGAAGGAGAGATTTTCCTGTTGATAGAGGCATTTTACACATTGGGAAGCTTGAAGGGTGCAGTTTTTGGATGCCAGTGCTTGTCTAGATATCCTGATAGCATATGATTTTAGCAACTGAAGACACATACACCTGAGTTTGAATGAAATAAACTTAGAACAATCTGATGCCTCTACATTTTTAGGTAAAGTGCTGAGAGAGGGACAGGGAGAGAATCAGAACACTAGTTCTGTACAATATTTAGGAAAGGGCACAAGTGTGTGTGCATGCGTGCATAATGACTTAACTGTAGAGGAAGCTGCATGATATTTTTTGAATATAAAAGTTGTACGGGGTATACATTGTGACATTTACATATGTGCTTATATCTTAATTAGATTCACCCCTTCCATAATTCTCCTTCATCCCCTCTCTCCCCCTTCTTAGAACAATTTCAACACAAATACAAAATACATCCACCATATTTGCCTTCCCTCACCCTCTCTGTCTACCTTCTCCCCTCCCACCAATACCTACTCCTGGTCAGGACCTGTTTTACCTGCCTGTCCTTCATTTTAGAGCATACTGATTATTCAGTGGTGTTTCTCCTTGATATTTCAGACATGTATATACCAGGTTTTAATCAGATTAACCCCCTCTATTACCTTCTCTTTCTCTATGGACAATAGTTTTCTTTGATGTCATTTATAGATACAATAGTAATAAGGATCAAATACAGTAAAACTTTGATCTGGTAACATAAAATTAACCTCACTCATGGTCAAGTATGTTACCTATTACATATAATAACATTATTATTGAAACATTATTGTGTGCAAAACTAATTTTCACATATTGTAGATGAACTTTGATGTAAATTTTGTTTTTAACTACACTTGAATTATTCCACAGGTACTTGATCCTTATGGTCTGATGCTTAAATAACTCATAAATGGTTATGGAGTTATTAGAAGAAGGATTTTCTTATGGCAAAGACATGATCCTACATGTCATAAAGTTCAGGGTTAGATGACTGTTATGTTCTGAGTCATATTATACAGTCATGAGTATATTCTTTGATTACTGCACTTCAATTCTGTTGGTAGTTTTGCTTTCTCTGGCACTACTCAATTTTAGTATGTTTAGTATATTTTATTATATTTATTTATATTTAGTATGTTTATTTAGAACAAGGCTGAATAAACATGAAGGATGTTTGGATAGGCCTAGAAGCCAACTTTCCCTACTTCCTGGGTTTCTTCTTTGCAGTGGAAATGCAGACTCAGGTTCAACATGTAAATGACTATGAGTTCTTATTTGTTATACCCTTGAGCACAGATATTAGGTTGTTTTTTTTTTTTCAGCCACTTGAACCACTCAACCAGCTGAGTATTTTCAAGATAGTTTTACTAAACTATTTGTCTGGGCTGTCTTCGAATCACAATCCCTCTGGTCTCTGCCTCTTGGGTTGCTAGGATTACAGGCATGAGCCACCGGTCCCTGGCCAAGATACTAGGTTTTGAAAACTCTTAAAGTATAATGGCAGAAATATATATTTAATGTGGTATTTTTTAGACCCATGGGATTTTAGACTGTAGGAGTCCTTGTAAATCTTTAGGCCAATGCTGTCATTTAACATTTGAGAAATCAGGGTCTGGAGGTCAAATATTTTGTCCAAGATCACACAGGTAAGTGTTCTGGAGAACTTACTAGAAACTGGTTCTCCATATGTGCTTAGCTATAGAAGTAAACACTTACTTGCAATAAAAGGATTGGTAGTTTAAAAATACCTGTTCCTTTAACGATGGCATAAATACAATTAATAAGATTAATAATTGCTCATTTCCTAATTTATAGAAAGACAAATGCAAAATCCTTAATGGTAGAGTGGCTCAAGTAGTAGAATGCCTGTCTAGCCTGCCCTGAGTTTAAACACTAGCACCACCCCTAAAAATACTTAATTTACTTCTGTTTAACAATATTAGATTGCAAATATAAAAATTAAAATTAAAGGATAAGAAAATGTTCAGACACATTTGAAAGAGGTGAAAGACATCATTTCTTTGGATATGTCCTGCTAATTGTCTCCATTTTGATGAGGAGGAAAAAATGAGTCGTTAGTTCATCTTCCCAAATTTCTTATTGTCTTGGCATTGGGGAATTGGAATGGGACTTGGAGAGCATTGACTACAGTTATTCTCCAATATGGATGCTTTCCAAGATCACTTGGGTAAAGTTTTATGTATAAAAGATCTGGATTTTTATACCTAAAGATTCCATTTCGGTATGCCTGGAGAAGGACCTAGAAATACATGTTGATGGTCAAATTCCCCTAAGTTTCTGAAGAATTGCCAAGTTGAAGACCCCCGAATCCCCCATATAACCCAATTCTCTTGTTTCACAGATAAGTAAAACCAGACTCCAAAGAAGTTACATGTCTGGGTCATGGTTGTTTGTCCATATGTCCATCTGTCTGTCTATCTACCTGTCTATCTATCTAACAGCACATGGGGTGTGAAAGAGGAATGTAGCCCCACTTAGGAAATCAACCCAAGTATAAACTTTGTAAAAGATCTCATACTGAGTTGGTTAAGCACATGACACTTACCCTTTCATTTTTTTTTTTTTTTTTTGTGAGCCAAGAAAAGAATTCAACAGCAGTGATCTTTCCAGTATGATCCTGGATTCATAGCCAGATCCTCTATTCTGTACCACTGGTCTTCATATCTGTTTTTGTGCCAGTACCATGCTGTTTTTATTGCTATTGCTTTGTAATATAATTTGAAGTCAGGTATTGTGATACCTTCAGCATTGCTCTTTTTGCTGAGTATTGCTTTGGCTATTTGCGGTCTCTTGTGTTTACAAATGAACTTTAGGGTAGATTTTTCAATCTCTGTGATTAAAGTCATTGGGATTTTGATGGGAATTGCATTAAACATGTAGATTGCTTTTGGTAGTATAGTCATTTTTACTAGGTTGATTCTACCAGTCCATGAGCATGGGAGATCTTTCCACCTTCTGTAGTCTTCCTTACTCTCTTCTTTAGGGGTTTGTAGTTCTCCTTGTAGAGGTCATTCACATCCTTTGTTAAGTTACTCCTAGGTATTTGATTTTTTTTTGAGGCTATTGTAAATGGAATTGTTACATGTATTCCTCAGTTTGTTCATTGTTGGTGTATAGAAAAGCTAATGATTTTTGTAAGTTGATTTTCTATCCTGCTACCTTGCTATAACTGTTTATAGTTTTAGGAGTTTTTGGGTAGAGTTTTTTGGGTCTTTAAGGTATAGGACCATATCATCTGTAAGTAGGGATATTTTGACAGTTTCTTTACCTATTTGTATTCCTTTTATTTCTTCTTATTGCCTAATTGCTCTGGCTAGGAATTCCAGGACTATGTTGAATAGGATTGAGGATAGTGGGCACCCTTGTCTCATTCCTAATTTTAGGGGAAATGGTTTCAGTTTTTCACTGTTAAATATGATGTTGGCTGTAGGTTTGTCATATGTAGCCTTTACAATGTTGAGGTACATTCCTTCTATTCCTAGTTTTCTCAGAGCTTTTATCATGAAGTGATGTTGGATCTTGTTGAAGGCTTTTTCTGCATCTATTGAGATGATCAAGTGTTTTTTGTCTTTGCTTTATTAATGTGCTATATTACATTTATATATTTATGTATGTTGAACCACCCCTGCATCCCTGGAATGAAGGCAACTTGGTAATGGTGGATGATCTTTCTGATGTGTTGTTGATTTCAGTTTGCCATTATTTTATTGAGGATTTTTGCAGCGATGTTCATTAAGGAAATTGGCCTATAGTTCTCCTTTTTGGAGGTGTCTTTGTCTGGTTTTGGGATGAGAGTAATAGTGGCTTCATAAAATGAGTTAGGCAGTGTTCCTTCCCTTTCTAATTCATGGAACAGTTTAAGGAGCGTTGTTATTAGTTCTTATTTAAAAGTCTGATAGAATTCAGCAGAGAATCCATCAGGTCCTGGAACTTTTCCTTTTTGGGAGATCATTATTGCTGCTTTAATTTCATTTTATGTGATAGATCTATTCAGGTGATTAATATCCTCTTGGTTCAGTTTGGATGGTCATAAATATCTAGAAATCCATCCATTTCTTCAAAATTTTCAAATTTATTAGAATATAGGTTCTCAAAGTAGTCTCTGATGATTTCTTGGATTTCTGTGGTATTTGTTGTTATCTCCCCTTTTGCATTTCTTATTTTACTGATTTGGGTTTTTTCTCTCCTCATTTTAGTCAGGTTTGCCAGGGGTCTGTCAATCTTATTTATTTTGTCAAAGAACCAGCTTTTTTGTTTCATTGATTCTTTGTATGTTTTTTTTTGTTTGTTTGTTTCTATTTCATTGATTTCAGCCCTTATTTTTATTATTTCTCTCCTTCTGCTTGTTTTGGGATTTGCTTGTTCTTCTTTTTCTAGGAGTTTGAGATGTAGCATTAGGTCGTTGATTTGAGATCTTTCTGTCCTTTTAACATATGCACTCATGGCTATAAACTTTCCTCTTAGGACTGCCTTGGCTGAGTCCCATAGGTTCCAGTAAGTTTTGTTTTCATTTTCATTAACTTCCATGAACCATTTAACTTCCTGTTTTATTTCATCAATGACCCATTGATCATTGAGCAATGTGTTGTTCAGCTTCCAATTGTTTCCATGTTTTTTTACTGTTGTTTTGTTGTCAAGTTCTAGTTTTAATGCATTGTGATCAGATAGGATACATGAGATTATTTCTGTTTTCTTATATTTTCTGAGGCTTGCTTTGTGCCCTAAGATATGATCAGTTTTGGAGAAGGTTCCATGTGCTGCTGAGAAGAATGTATATTGTGCAGAAGTTGGTTAAAATATTCTGTAGACATCAGCTAGATCCATTTGCTGTATGGTGTGATTTAGTTCTAGAATTTCTTTATTGATTTTTTTGTTTGGATGACCTATCTATTGGTGATAGGGGGTATTAAAGTCTCCCACTACCACTGTGTTGTAGTCTATATATGTTTATAGGTCCTTCAGAGTATGTTTCATGAAATTGTTTGCATTGACATTGGGTGTATATAGGTTGATAATTGTTATTTCCTTTTGGTGTATTTCTCCTTTTATTAGTATGGAGTGTCCTTCTTTATCTTGTTTGATCAATGTAAGTTTGAAATCTACTTTGCCCAAGATAAGTATTGCTACTCCTGCCTATTTTCGGGGGTCATTGGCTTGGTAAATCCTCTTCCAGCCTTTCACCTTCAGCCAGTGCTTATTTCTGTCAATGAGATGGGTTTCCTCTAGGTAGCAGATTATTACATCTTCCTTTTTAATCCACTTGCCAAGCAGTGTCTTTTGATGGGGGAATTAAGTCCACTGACATTCAGTGTTAGTATTGATAGGTATGTGATGATTCCTGTCATTTAGTTGTCTTTGTTGTTTAAGGGTTTGATTGTGTGCAGCTGAATCAATGTTACTCTCTACTTTCTTGTCTTTTCTTCTCCTGTGGATTGGTACTTCCTGCCCTTTCATGGTTTTGTTTGCTTTCACATTCTGTGTACAGAATTCCTTGAAGAATCTTTTGTAGAGGTGGCTTGGTGGTCATATATTGTTTAGTTTCTTCCTATCATGGAAGACTTTTATTGCTCCATCTATTTTGAATGATAGTTTTGCTGGGTAGAATATCCTCAGGTTGAAGTTATTTTTATTCAGTGCCCAGAGTACCTCACTCCATGTTCTTCTTGCTTTTAAGTTTCCATTGAGAAATCTGCTGTGATTTTGATGGGTGTACCTTTGTATGTTATTTGTTTTTTCTCTCTTACAGCCTTCAGTATTCTTTCTCTATTCTCTGTGCTTGTTTTAATGATAATATGTCATGGGAGTAGTTCTATTTTGGTCAAGTCTGTTTGGTGTTCTGGAGGTATCCTGTACCTGAATGGGCATAGTTTTCTCTAGATTTGGGAAATTTCCTGTTATCACTTTGTTGAATATATTATGAATTCCTTTTGCTTGCACCTCTTCCCCTTCTTCAATGCCCATGATTCTCAGGTTTGATCTTTTGATGGAGTCGGTGAGTTCTTGCATATCCCTTTCACAGGTCTTGAGTTGTCTGACTAGCAGTTCTTCAGTTTTTCCTTTATTTTCCATTTCATCTTCAAGTTCTGAGATTCTGTCTTTTGCTTATTCTAGTCTGCTGGAGTGGCCTTCCATTTTGTTTTCTATTTCTGTTTCATTCTTTTTTCTGGTGTTTTCCATATCATGGGTCACTTCCTCTTTAATATTATCAATTTTTGCCCTTAATTCACTTATCTCTCTATTGTGCTCTCTGTTTCACTTTGGTGTTTATTTAGGGCTCCTCTGAGTTCATTTATTTGTTTTTGTGTTTTCTCACATTCTTTATTTTTATTGTCTTAGAGTTTCTTGAGTGCCTCCTGTACGTTTTGGTTAACCATGTCTAGTAACATCTGTATGAAATTTTCATTGATTACTTGCAGGATTTCTTCTTTCAGATGTTCTTGTGGCTTCATTGAGTTCCTTGGTATAGTTTATCTTTGTTTTGTTGGAGTCTGGATCTGGTTTTTCTTCATTTCCCTCTGAATCCTGTGCTCATTTATTTTGTGGGGGAGAATGTTTTCCATCCCTTTTTCATCTTCCCATCATTCTACTTGGTATTGTTTCTGCTCCTGGTCTATGTGTAATTTAGTATTAGCTAATTTACAATAGTAAAACTAACAAAAGCCAAGAAAGAAAGAAATGAAAAAAAAAAAAGAAAGAGAAAAAAAAGGATAACCAAAGAAATCAACAGGGAGGGATGATGTACAATCAACAGTGAACAAGACAAACAAACACTTAAGAAAAAGAAAAAGAAAAAATTCCCAGTTCAGGAACAGTAGAATTTCAGTCTTAGTAGTTCTGGTGTTACTCCTTTAGCATCCAGTCCTGTTTGTCTGCATCTCCTAGGCAGGTTTGGAGCTGGCATTTGGTGATGCTGAAGCCCTCCTGTTTTCTCAGTGTAATGTGGCGTGGAGAAGTTTTTTATAGGTTGGGGGTTCAGGGTTTCAGAGTTTTGTTTCTTCTTTCTGTTTTTTTTTTTTTTTTTGTCAAGTGTGGCTCCAGCAGGAAATTATTCTGTTTGGTCTGTTGAAGGTCTCCCAAGCATTTTTGGAGCTGGCAGCTGGCAGGCTGGTGGGCAAGCAGTGGCAGCCTGGCAGACAGGCAGGGGGTGGCCTGGCAGGGCAGTGGCCTAGTGGGCAGTGGGGCTGCAACAGCATGGGGGTGGCAGCCCACCTGTTCTTTCAGTGTACTGTGGCATGGAGAAGACTTCCATGGGTTAGGGGTTCAGGATGTTGAAGTTTCAGCTATCCCTGGTGCTGTACCTCAGCCAAGTATGTCTCCAGTATCTCAGCAAGATCTCTGATTCACAGAGTTCACACTGTCTGCATCTGTATCCTAGTTGCCATTTTGGATCCTCCATAAAAGACATTAAAGTTAGGAGGGAGACTATAGAGTGAGAGGACCAGTGTAGAAAGAAGTCTGTTTATCTAATTCCTTTAGCCTGCAAGTTGCTATGTCTCAGAAGTCTGAAACTTTTCTTCTCATGACTACTTCAAAATGCCCCTGGAAAAGTGTAAATTACAGTAACCACTTTGCTTTGAATACCAATTTGACAATGATACCAGTTTTAAATGCACATACCCTTCCTCTCATATGAATGGTTTTTCAGATATTCATGTATATGGTTATTCAGCACAGCCTTGTCGTAAGAAATAGTAAATGACCTGAATATCCATAAAGGGGACTTATTGAAATGCATCATAGATTCAGTCTCTATAAAGAATCTCTAAAGAATGATGAATAGACAGATGCTTGAGATATAGTAAGTTGAGAGAAAAAGGTCAAGGTGTAGAACAACATGTCATGTGATTTCACATGTATTAAACACACACATATTTCACTTTATACCCCCCCATATTTTTCTTTTTCAAAATCATAGGTATGTATTGTTTGTATAATAAAAACAAATCAAAATGCTCTAATTATGGTGATGAGAATTTAGAAGCAATTGGTAAACCATAACGGTTAATTAAGCAACTTCATAAAAGCTCATTATATCTTATTGAGACACTGCTCTGATTGGGACGCTCCCTTCAAACTCCACTAACTTTATTCTAATCACTTTAAGTCCAAAGCCCTCTGCAAATGACTGCAGCTTTGTCATTGAAGCTCTGATGGTATTTACAGAGAGATGCCTGTGCCCCACCACCATCACTCAAAGAAGAAAATGGGAGCCAATTTCCACAGGTGATGAGAAATTTTTCATCAGCCAACATGGTAACAACACAAATGAGGATGGATGAGAGCATCATGTTAGGGTGCAAAGAGAATCCAAGATGAAAGTCCAAAAGCAGAGCCACTCAGAGAGGTTTTGCACAGGGGAAGGTAGTAAATCACACAAAGAAGGATTTATGTTTTTAGAGGAAGCCATTGGATTTCAGAAAGAAGTAGGAAAAATGAAGATGTTATAAATTCCTTTGTCTTCAGAAGCAGGTTGGAGGTTTTGTAATCTCAGCCATCTGTACCTAATAAAGAGTAATCATCATGCTAGACCCTTGCAAGCTGAGTTGAACGGTTTCCCTAGAGCACAACCCTTTTCCTTTCTAGGGACACTCTGCTTATCTTCACTCTTGTATTGCTTTTTCCAAAGAGGCTTAGAATTCCGAAATTTGATAAACTAACCAAACGTTTCCCCAGAATCCTAGTATGCCAGAGCTGAAGGGGTTTCAGAGATGACCTTGTTCAGTGATTCTTAAATGGGGGTGCTACTGGTGCTAAAAGGCAAAAGCCAGGGGCATTTCTAATCATCCCATAGTGCACAGGACAGACACTACTGCTCAGAATTCTCTGACTGAAACAGAGAAATCCTGATGTAGTTCAAATTCTTCAAATTCTTCCTCAGGGAAATTACAAGTTTTCTAAAGGCTTTAGGGACTATTTCTCTCTTTTAACACATCCAAAAGCCCTCTCTGTTCTGTAGATGCTTCTTTGGGAAGCACATTTTAATGGGCTCTGGTACTTTCTTTTGCTATCTAAACCCAAAGACCTTTAATATGCTGTTGTATTTTTACCTTATCACTCCTTTAAAGCTATAATCATTTATGTAGTTGTCTTCATAAATGCTACTGTATATGAAATTTTGGACTTTTTCATTGAACATATAGAATTTCTGTATATTATTACTTTGTTTTGTAATCTTCACTTTTCATTTCTTTGAAAAATAACATTGTGTTCTTTCTGATTTATAAAAGTGGTTTGTTTCCTACAAAGAGGATTCAAAATTTAGAAAGGGACAACAAAAGATACTAAAGAATGAACTCTAAACTTCACTATACAGAGAGAACCACTTTATGCTCTTTTTTATTTTTAAGACATTTTGATATATTCCCTTTCAGCCTCATTTTCTTTACACATTCATACATTTTTCTTTCAACAAAATTAAAAACCTAGTTCTTTGTGCTGCTACTATCTTAGTAATGAATCCACGTGGAGCTTTGGTTTCCACATATGTAAAATGAGGGGAGGGAAGGAATTAAGAGACTGTCTGTTTAGGAAACTGTTATCAGTCTTCTCAGTGGCCCTGGTTTAATTATGCCTCTCCAGGTAAGTCCCCTTCCCATCTGGCTTAATCTGGCATTCTTTTTATGGTTTTAGAGAAGTTTGCTATATTATAGTTCCAGTAGCTCAATTGAGAGGATCTCTGTGTAGATTAGGAAAATCATTATGCTAATGAAACTTCTCTTTATTTATGTCACCAGGTCTACTTTGCCCACATAGAAAACAGAACTGCCAAGAAATTGAGTCTGATGTGAAGACTGATTTGTTTGTGCTTACTAAAGGATGTACCATTAAGGGAGACCTGTCCTGTTTACTCTGCTTTGTGATTAAAACATTGTTCCTGAGCCTTGAATGGTTCTGGAAGGGAAATAGCTGTCCTGAGTTTAGCATCACTGCTTCTGTGGATTTTGAGTAGTAGCTACCCTTTTCAGTGTCTGCATATTTTTCAGGATTCCCACTTAGCATGATGTAGTTAAAGTACATGTCCCCACAGGCAGGAAGATAGAGTTGCTCCATTATGAGCCTCTGGGCAAGTAAACCCCTCTCAGTTGTAAGTTGCAGTAATAATAGTATTTTTCTAACTGGGTCATCATGCAAAAATTTTTTTTTCATTTTTCTTTTATTATTCATATGTGCATACAAGGCTTGGTTCATTTCTCCCCCCTGCCCCCACCCCCTCCCTTACCACCCACTCCGCCCCCTCCCTCTCCCCCCCTCAATACCCAGCAGAAACTATTTTGCCCTTATTTCTAATTTTGTTGTAGAGAGAGTAGAAGCAATAATAGGAAGGAACAAGGGTTTTTGCTGGTTGAGATAAGGATAGCTATACAGGGCATTGACTCACATTGATTTCCTGTGTGTGGGTGTTACCTTCTAGGTTAATTCTTTTTGATCTAACCTTTTCTCTAGTACCTGTTCCCCTTTTCCTATTGGCCTCAGTTGCTTTTAAGGTATCTGCTTTAGTTTCTCTGCATTAAGAGCAACAAATGCTAGCTAGTTTTTTAGGTGTCTTACCTATCCTCACCCCTCCCTTGTGTGCTCTCGCTTTTATCATGTGCTCATAGTCCAATCCCCTTGTTGTGTTTGCCCTTGATCTAATGTCCGCATATGAGGGAGAACATACGATTTTTGGTCTTTTGAGCCAGGCTAACCTCACTCAGAATGATGTTCTCCAATTCCATCCATTTACCAGCGAATGATAACATTTTGTTCTTCTTCATGGCTGCATAAAATTCCATTGTGTATAGATACCACATTTTCTTAATCCATTCGTCAGTGCTGGGGCATCTTGGCTGTTTCCATAACTTGGCTATTGTGAATAGTGCCGCAATAAACATGGGTGTGCAGGTGCCTCTGGAGTAACAGTCTTTTGGGTATATCCCCAAGAGTGGTATTGCTGGATCAAATGGTAGATCGATGTCCAGCTTTTTAAGTAGCCTCCAAATTTTTTTCCAGAGTGGTTGTACTAGTCTACATTCCCACCAACAGTGTAAGAGGGTTCCTTTTTCCCCGCATCCTCGCCAACACCTGTTGGTGGTGGTGTTGCTGATGATGGCTATTCTAACAGGGGTGAAGTAGAATCTTAGCGTGGTTTTAATTTGCATTTCCTTTATTGCTAGAGATGGTGAGCATTTTTTCATGTGTTTTCTGGCCATTTGAATTTCTTCTTTTGAGAAAGTTCTGTTATTTCACGTGCCCATTTCTTTATTGGTTCATTAGTTTTGGGAGAATTTAGTTTTTTAAGTTCCCTGTATATTCTGGTTATCAGTCCTTTGTCTGATATATAGTTGGCAAATATTTTCTCCCACTCTGTGGGTGTTCTCTTCTGTTTAGAGACCATGCAAAAATTAAAATATATATTATTTTGCTATTTTAGTAGCTGTTGATTATAGGAAAAGGCAACTTTAAACTCACTTTTATCTTGAAATGAATTTATATCTTGTTATATTAGTATCTTTCTATATTTACATATAGCGGTAGATACCTATTCAATAGTGTAACCCCTACACTGACTTCTAACATTAACAGATTGGTTGGGTCTGTTTTATGGATGTGGTAGTCACTTTAAAAAATATTAGTTGTCCAATTTTTGTAAGACATTTCCATGAATTCATCTGTGTTCTAACACTAGCTATTTTACTTTGGTTGCAAAATGGTTATGTTTCCCACTTGAAGTATTGCTAGGGAGTACATTCATATGGTAAGTTTCTATGTGTTTGTGTGTCATATTAATTTTTTTCTAAATGAAACTAATATATGTGTATTGAAAAATATTGATTAAATACAAGAGAATCTGTATTCACTCACCAAAAATTGGAAGTGTAAAAAAGATGTTTTTTTCCTTAGTCTTTGAAGATAGCTTTTCAGCAAACACCTTCCATTTACCTATGCTATTTTAAAATTAATATTCAATTTATTAGTTATAAATGTTTTAAACACATCTGTTTCTGTATACTTTAAGTTTAACTGGTATGTGTTATTCTATTTAGATATAGTAAATTTTGACAATTGCTTGTTAAAATGAAGAAGGCTATGAATTAATGTTGTATTCTATTTACAAGTTAGAGAAACAATTTTAAACTTTTTTAAAAATTTTAAACTTTTAAAACTACATTTACACATGAAAATATTTGGTTTCTTTTTAAAGACTTCAAGAAATAGAACTTCCCTAAGTTATTAAGTCCTTTCTTTAAAACTTTACAGTGTGAATATCAAATTTCTCTTAAATATCCCAACATTGTTTAGAAACTTAACTAACTTCTCTTTGAAGAACTAAGATCTAAATTCCAAAGTCAAGTAATTATGTTTAAATTTATAGTCCCCAACTCATATGCTAGTTTAATAAATAAGGTTGTCATAAATATTTCTAATATTCTAACTTCCAGGTATAAATTGATTCTATGTTTATAGAAATCTCTTCTTGGAACTTATCACAGTTGTAAGGGATTTGATTTATCCCCTATCCCATCTTATTTAAAGCACTGTTGTCCTCATAGAGGCTACAAATCAATGGGAGATTTGGGGTCCAGACACAGTACTTGATTCTTCCTCTGTTGCTAACCTACAAGTTGACTGCTTTTTATAGTTGCTGCCAGAACAGAGTTCTCATGCAGTTCAATTGTCCTTTCTTGGGTTCCAATTATTGTTATTTAACAATTCTGTCCACTCCCACTGAGTGGTATAATTCTCTTTACTACATGATCAGGTTTTGCACTTATTTGATTTTCTTAATATGATTTAATTCTTTCTCATATGGCTTAAAACATATTTCATTTCCATTCCATCAGGTATTTCACTCACTCAGGCAATACTTTTGAAATCTTGTTTAACTTTATTGCCTGATTTCAGGTTATCAAAGTGTTTTATTCTTTTCATATGGTTCCCAACTGGCAGGGCCACAATGAGATAGAATGACAAGTCAGCGGATACCGCATATCCCTTGGGTCTTTGATTCTGCAGACTAACACTGAAGTCGGGTTAATGGCAGTAAAGAAAAACAACTATCTACAATCTCTCCACACAGGCATTTTACTGTTAAATTTGAGCATAACTGGCTTCCAGTTTCCTAAGACTTGACATGTTTCAGTGATCCACTCTTGAACTCTTTTTTTCTCTTTATACTATTTTCTGAGCAGTTAGTCTCATGGTTTTAAAAGTCAGTTATGTGCAACTTTCATATTTCCCCATGCAGACTTCTTTTCCAAACTCTGTTATGATACAGATATGTTATTTGACTGCTTCACTTAGATGTCAAGAATCTGAGTACTTCTTGAACGCCCACTGACTTGACTTTCTTACCATGTACCTTCACCACGTTCCTCATCACCTCCACCCTATAATTCTGCAACAATCTGTGAAATGATGTTTCTGCTTCTGTCCTTGACATCACCAGTAGTCAGAGTGAGATGCTAATGTTAGTCTATCATCCTCTGTACAAAATTCTATAATGGCCCTGTATTTTACTCTGCAAATATGCCCAAACCCTTATATGCTTTTCCTTCATTATCTCCCCAAATTCGTTCCCTTTTTCCTACTACTGAACCTGCTTATTCTGCTCCAGTCATCTGGATTGATTTTGTTCTTCTACCTCACCAAGTGCATTCCTATGGTTAGGGATCCCAAGCAGAACCTGAGACAACTAGATAACCTTAAAGTGATGGAAGGTTAATATTGTGTGAAAGAGAGGAAATGAGTTAGAAATGTAAAGGAAGCTGATAAAAGGTAATGTTTATGTTGTGGCCAAGTGGGTGCAATCCCACTGAACAAATAACTCTACAACCTTGCTATTTAAAGTGTGGCCTGGGGATCATCTGCATTGGTTTTGCCGAAGAGCTTGTTAAAACATAAATCTCAGGCCCATTCAAGACCTATTGAATCAGAATCCATTTTAACAGAACATCAGGGATTCCTAGACCCAAATTAATATATGAGAAATGTTGCTCTAGGAGACAGCACAGAACTTGCTTCTGAGTTATCCTACCCAAACGTAGGTAGCCAAGGATGTCCATCAGTTAGTTCTGTGGCTAATTGGTCAAATCCTTCTTCCAGGGTCATTAAAGCTTGCACCATGTATTGGCTTGGCATGACCCATGGCCTGAAAATACAGGCCTGCAGGAAGAGAGTCACAGGTGTTTGCAGTAAACTGTCTTCTGGTGCATAGAGGGGAGTATCAATAGCATCTGCTACTGAGCCTTTGTTTCAGCTCTTCTCTGTCTGAAATGTTCTTCCCTAAGGTATTCACTTAGTAAATCCCCACCTCCTCTAAGTCTTTGCTCAAATCTTACTGTCTCAGTGAGGATTACTCTACTTAATTTTGCAAGCTGCATGTACCAACCCAGCATCCCCAATTCCCATTACTCTTCTCTTTCTCTTTTCAATTGTACTTAGCCTTCTAATTCATTTATAATCTACTTAATATGTTGTTTGCCTGCTCCCTTGGAAAGTTAGTTTCCACCAGAGGAGGGAAATTTGCTTTCCTTACTGATAGATAATATATATCATAAAAACTCTTAAATGTCATTTTTATTTGATGTCAAATATTTCTTTGTCTCTACAAATTATAATTAGCATAAACATTCTCATAACATTTGGATTCTTTTCTGTTTTCTCTTTATGATTATAAATAAAGTTGTTATGAGCTTCTCTGTGCATAAATCTGTTTCGTTTTAAATATTATTTTCAAGATAGATTCCTAGAAGACAAAATATTGAAACAACAATTACTGTCAAGGCTCAAGGTGAGCCCATTTCTAGGCATCAAGGTTTAAGTGTGTCATTTCCTGGGTTGATATTGCCACACTGTAGACTTTAATCACACATTTTGCTTAGTCAGTGCTGGAATCCTCACGAAAGCCAAAAGAGAGCCAGTCAAAATGCCAAGCATAGGATCAACAGGATGCCATGTTGGAGACAATCAGGTGTGGATTGGTGCTGCTTTAAGCAAAAGGTCCCCTGTAGTCTTTTGTTCAATATTGTACAATTTAGAATTCTGTCCAGCACTAATTTATTTTGTCTTAAGTTTAACTTCAAGATGAGATTGCAGATCCCATATGCCTGTGTCCATTAAAGCCAAAGGTTTGAAAGCCACAACACTCCTTTAAAATGTCCTTTCTGATTGGCTCACTTGCAGCCCATTACAGCTCTGTAGGACAGATTTCAACACTGCACTTTTCTGTGGAAGTGAAAGACTTAGGCACTACTTGCAGTTGGAAAAAAAAAAAAATTCTTCAGAGTTAAAACTATATGTAAATATTGTAAAATGATAGAAATAAAATGCACATTGTAGGACATTTTCTAAAAAAAAAAAAAAGCTGGGCAAAAGTAGCTCATGCCTATAATCCCAGCTACTCAGGAGGCAGAGATCAGGAGGATCACGGTTCAAAGTCAGTCTGGGCAAATAGTTCTTGAGACCCTATCTTGAAAAAACCCTTCACAAAAATGGGTAGGCTCTGATTTTAAATCCCAGTGCTACAAAAAAAGAAAAAAGAAAAAAGACTCTTGGTAGATATATATAAAAATGTCTTTCACAAATTTTGCACCTATATGTCTCTAACAAGTCATGAATGAATATGCCTGAAACACCATACCATTTCCATCAACCTAAGGCAACACAGCACAGTGGCTAAGAGAATGAATATAGAAATGAGCTGTCTTGAATAATAGCTTTCTGATTTATGTGTTTATGACTTTGGGAAAGTTGCTAACCTTATCTGTACCTCAATTTCTTCATTTGTTAAATGGCAATGATGAAAATAATATTTCTTCCTCCATTTTGTTACTGTGAGAATTAGATTACTTATCATAGATGGGGTAGTAAGATGAGTAGCTGGGTCAAAATAAAAACTAAGTAATTGTTAGCTATTATGATATCAAGATTTTTTTAAATTAATAAGTGGACAAATGGTGCTGTGGTTTTATTTTATTTGTATTTTGAAGCTATGACTTGCAGAAGTTCAGAATTTCTCTTTTCAGAATTTTGCATTTGTATTTTCTCTTTTGAGAATTTTATGTCTTACTAGTTTTTTGTCATTGACTTATATAAAAAAATATTTGGGGCAAATATTTTCCTAACCTTATTTTTACTGTTTAATTATTTATCTTCATAAATTATGTGTTATATGGTAAAATTTTCAATGTGTTATCTTCATTTTTTAAATTTAGATATTCTTCATTCTTCAGATAATTAGATGTTTACCTACATTTAAAATTTTTCATTGTTATTGGTTTACTTCTTGATTCTTTTATTGCTCTATGATGCATTTTGGTGTACTTCAAGAGCTAAGTTCTCACTTGACTTGTATTTTCACAATAGCTTATAGTTTGTGAGAAAAAATTAAGAGCAGAGAAGAAATTGGACCAGTTCTCTAATTGAGGAACCAGAGCTGTGGTGAGTTGAACCTTCTAGGAGAGCTCTTTTTAAAAATGTTTGCAAGAGCTCCATGCTTCTCCTCAGAGGTATACATTTAAGTACATTTAGGTGTACATTTAAGTGTCCCTCAGGACATTTCTAGTTGCAGGGGATTAACTCTAACTCCTTGATAATTGAACTGGTACTACCCAAATAGTTTTAACTTTAGGGTAGGTTCTAAGAGAAGCTGAGGACTAAGTGTTTTCAGATGCACATAAAATATCTGGTTCTATAGGAATAATTTGATATCATCTGATATCAAAGAGACTGTCACTGAGTACAATTCTGGATAATGGAATATTTCTAGCACTTCATCCAGCTGTCCTGGGGGCACACAGCTGTCAGTGGTGAAGAGGATTAGTTGGTAAGATTTATGGAGACTGTAATGCTTCACAACCTGGTCTTGCACATCTCAATTTAGCATGATGGAGCTGGGACTGGCATTCTAAAGAAATCCTGATACTTCAGTAAAGTATTGGGAACCCTAGATCCAAAATAATTACCATAATATTTTTTGTATTTTAAAACCTTTTTTATTTTGAAAATAAAACATTAGATGAATATAAATAAGAATTTATCACTGATAAATTATAATTTAGCATTTAATACAAATTTGTAGGTGAAATCTTGTCAGTAATTTTTCAGTCCCAACACACCTGCAGGTTTAGGTAAATATACTAATACTTCTAGGAAATAAAGTTATCCTTATGAAAGAGGGAAGATACAAATATTGAATATGCAATCAATGAAGGAGAACAGTTTAAATTGAAGTGGTAGACAACAGGAAAACAGTATACACACTCATTATTCATTTGCTTAGTGGTTTGGAAATCATTTAGTAAGCATCTACTCTGCAAAATGTTCAACCTCAAAGTTACCTGGAGTCTATCCAGGTCTTGGCATTAAAGAGCCCACTGGGTACTGCCTATTCTGCCTGGAAACATGGCTGTTCCAAGGGAAAGACATATTGCATGCACTTGGTACAGAACAAAAATTGCTTCATCTCAGAACTCTACTAGAGTTAGCTTTTAATGGATTTATCTTGTGTCTCTGTGGGTTTGGGAATTCTATTTTTAAACATTAAGAGTATAAGTATCTTTTATCTTTTAAAAACATTTGGATATGGAAATTTCTTTTTATGTATATACATAACACTGGAAACAGGCTTGTACAACATATGAATTTAATAAGGAGAACACTATTTAGTAGAGGATTTGAGCAATACTTCACTGCAAGTTTTGGAGATTTTAAGCAAGCAGATCCAGGAAATTATATCACTTCATTCCTTACTCCTAAAATGTGTATGGACTTGGAATTTTAAAGACCAAGTCAAGGCTTATAAGTTCTTTTGAAGCAACCAATTATTCTTTTTTTATTTATATACATGTATACACAGTATTTGCACTACATTTACCGTTCTACACTGTTTCCTCACAGCCCACCCCACTTGTCCCACCCACTCCCTGCCACAGGATCTGTTCTGCCCTCCTGTTCTATGATATTTTTATCTTTTTAAATTGTTTTTATATTTATTCATTGTTGTTGGTCTTGATGCTAGCTATTCTAACAGGAGTGAGGTGGTATCTTAAGTGTGGTTTTTAAAATGTGTTTTTTGGCCATTTAGACATCTCTCTTTGAAAAAGTTCTGTTTAGTTCAGTTGCCCACTTCTTTATTGGTTCATTGATTTGGGGGGAGTTTAGTTTTTTGAGCTCCCTGTATATTCTGGTTATCAGTCCTTTGTCTTATGTATAGCTAGCAAATATTTTCTACCACTCTGTGGGTGGTCTCTTCAATTTAAAGACCATTTCTTTTTTTGTGAAGAAACTTTTTAATTTCATGTAGTCCTATTTGTCCATCCTTTCTCTTAGTTGCTAGACTGCTGGAGCTCTACTGAGGAAGTCCTTGCCTATACACATTGCTTCCAGAGTATACCCTGCTCTTTCCTGTACTAACTTCAAGGTTTTGTGTCTGATATTAAAGTCCTTAATCCACTTTAAGGTGATGCTAGTACAGGGTGACAGGCATGGATCTAGTTTCAATATTCTGCAGGCAGATAACCACTTTTCCCAACAACATTTGTTGAAGAGGCTGTCTTTCTCCATCATATGTTTTTGGCAACTTTGTAAAAAAATAAGATGGGCATAGCTGTGTGGATTCATATCTGGGTCCTCTATTCCAACAGATTATTCTTATTCTGAGGCTAGTCAGGGTGTAGAAATCATAGGACTGGAAGCTTGAAAATTGTCTTCTCTAAGCGATGTTGGGCTTTTTTCCTCCTCTGGCTTTCCTCTTAAGTAGGAGCAAATAAGAATGGGAGAGGAGTCTGTGAACAACCAGCTATTTGGGGTGGCTCACTCGGTTCTTGTCAAGGGAAATCGGATCCTGTTGATGTCACAGATGAATAAGGATCTGGGTATTTTTGATGAGAAGACTTCCAGAACTTATGGTAAATATTATCACTGGAGTTCCCCTATTTTGGTATAGTTTTCCTTCAGGATTTATTTTATCTTTGTTGGGAGTCCTGTTCTCTCCATCTATCCTGTGGGATCACTAACTTAATCTGTATGTTTTTGTCTTCCTAGTTTTATAGATGGCTTTGTTGACTGGTGACACTGTGAGAAGCCATTTTTCTTTGTGTCTTATATCACCAATAACTTAGGCTTCAATTTCAGCGTACTTTAAAAATTGCATATTGAAATATAATTCATATACCATGATATTTACCCTGCTAAAGTATATAGTTCAGTAATTTTTAGTATATTCAGATATGTGCAATCATCACCATGATCTAATTTAAGGGAATTTCATCACTCTAAAAAGAACCTCCACACTTACTAGCAGTCTCTTCCCATTGGCCCCTCCCTCAGTCTCTGGAAACTACTAATGTATATTTTTATCTCTACACAGTTAATTACTTTGGATGTTGTGGAATCCTATAATACATGTGTTTTTTGTATATGACTTCTTTCACATTGCATAAGACTTTGAAGATTAATCCATGTTGGTGCATATATCAGTACTGCAATGCTTTTTATGACAAAATATGACAATTCCATTGTGTGGATATACCAAATTTGTGCATTCTTCAGTTAATGGGCTGATGGATAAATTCATTTCTAATTTTGTACTATTATTAATAACTTTGTTATGAACATTCATATACAGATTTTTATATGGTCATAGGTTTAAAATTCTCTTGATATATATCTAAAGCTGAAATTACTGGGCCATATGGAACTCTGTGTTTAAGTTTTTAAGAAATTCCCAAAGTGACTACAGAATTCTATACTATCAATGTATGAGACTTCACATTTGTCCATATTTTCAACAACTCTTCTTGTTTTCTGACATTTTTTCATTATAGCCCTGCTATTGAGAAAGAAGCAACATCTAACGGCATTTTAAAAGTAAACTGTACTATGTATTTTGACTTCTAACAAGTTTTTCACATAGATGGTGAAATTGTTATTTAGTGAAGCAGAATAACTTATCTACCATCTAACATGTTATATTTTTTTCTGATTTGCATTTCCCTAGTGAATAATGTTTTACATGTGCTTTTTTTTTGCCATCTGTCTATCTTTTTTGGAGCAATATATATTTAAACATGTTACTCTTTTATTTTTCAATTTGGCTATTCACCTTCAAATTGCAGCATTATCAAACTTTTGTGTATTTTAGTTGTAAGTCTTTTATTAAATATATGACTTGAAACCTTTTCTCTCAGTTTGTGGGCTGTCTTCTCACTTTCCTGATAGTGTCCTCTGAAGCACCAAAGGTTTTAATTTTGATTAAGTCTAATTGATCCGCTTTTTTTAAATGACATTTTTTATATCATATCTAAGATCTATTGCGGAAACCAAGGTCATGAAGGTTTACTCATATGTTTTCCTCTAAGAGTTTTATTAAGGACTATTATTCATTTTTAGTTAATTTTCATATGTGGTGTAAAACAGTGGTCCAACTTCATTCTTTTGCATATGAATATCCAGTAATCCAAGCATCATTTTTAAAAAGACCTTCTTTCCTCCATTGAATTCGCTTGGCAACATTGTTGAAAATACAGAATGTTTTTAACTTATATCCTTTCGTTTTTTTTTTTTTCCCAGAACTGTGGTTTGAGCTCAGGGCTTTGTGCTTGCTAGGCAGGTACTCGTCCCCTTGCGCCAGGCCTGCAGGCCCCCCCCCAACACACCCTTTTTTGTGGTACTGGGGCTTGAACTCAGGGCCTATACCTTGAGCCATTCCACCAGCCCTTTTTTGTGAAGGGTTTTTTCAATATAGGGTATTGCAAAGTATTTGCCCAGGCTGGCTTCCAACCACAATCCTCCTGATCTCTGTCTCCTGAGTTGCTGGGATTACAGGTGTGAGCCACCAGTGCTGGGTTCTCCATCCCTTTTTGCTCTGCTTATTTGGAGATATTTTTCCCATGGCCACCCTGTACAATAATTCTTCATCCCATTATGGTGGGATGACATGTGTGCACCACCATTCCCACCTTTTGTCAGTTGAGAAGGAAGCTTGTAAACTTTTTTGCTCTGGCTGCTATGGAACTGCAATCCTGATCTCAGCCTCTCATCTTATGTAGCTAGGATGATAGGTGCATGCCACCACTCCCAGATACTGGTTGAGATGGGGTCTTATGAATTTTATTTTATTTTATCTTTTTGGCCTGCACTCACTTTGAGTCACGATCCTCCTGATCTCACTCTCCCAAGTAGCCAGAATTATAGGCTTGAACCACTGCACACAGCTTAATTTACATGTGTTCTTTAAAAGGCATTCATGGGCAAATTTCTATTTCTTTCCACTTGAATAATATAATTACTTTTTCCAGTATATACTTCAGATACAAGCATTCATACTGATAAATAATATTTTCAGTACACTTCTTCAGAATGTATAGAATATAGAGAACTCTGACCAATGAGAGGCCACAGTGCCTTCCAGCCCACTCCAGCTGAATTGATTATGTGGTGAGTCATGCTTATGGGAGAGGAGCTAGTATAACCAGCTGCTTAGCTGAAATTTGTTTTCCTTAAGCACACACTGAGGATATTTCTGGATAAGAGTAAATTAATGCAGTGAATAAATAATCTCTGGGGAAGTATTTTAAGATTGTGGGAATGTCCCATTTTTCATAAGCCTTCAATGACCAGTTTTGTCATCCATTGAGAATTCTTGCTTGAATTGATAGTGGTTTAAAAATGACAATTTTTCTAATTCAATCAGTCTTTTTATGTTACTAATTATCACTGTTCTATAAATAAGACTTTCTCTTCAAACCTTAAAAAATGCTATTATAGTATCAGTATGAACTATGTATTTGGTATTTTATTTGTTATTATCCATGTCTGTGTTTTTGATGTGTAGTTGTCTCGTTTGTTTTTTTCACCTTCCAATCAATCTTGGAGTTTTCTTTAATAGTTTATAGAGATCTTCACTATTCTTTTTCACTGCTGCATGATACTCCTTTATGGAGTTGTACCATAGTTTAACTCTACCCACTTCTTATAAATGAGTATCTAGATTATTTCTAATAGTTTACTGTACACATAAAAAATAGCATGGTGGATGTGTTTTCTTTTATAAAATGTAGGTCTTCAGGGTAATTGCTAGAAGTAGGAATTTTGGGTCAATGCAAATGTAGATTTGTTGGGCAAATTACCCTCCAGGAATTGGACTTCACTAGTTTTGTATCAGTAGGCATATTTTTCTAGAGCCTCACCAACAATGCATATTTCAAAATTTTGGCCAAGAAACAAATATGACATTTTAATGCAATTTTAATTTATATTTTTCTTATTTATAAGTGAAACATGTATAAAAGTTTGTGTATTTTTGTTTTTGTTTTATCTGCTTTCCTAACAGTTTTTATTTACTCTTTAAGATTATTTTTATGTTGATTATTAGACCTTTTGTTATGATATATGTTGTGAGTTTTTTCTTGCATATTTTTATACTAACTGTGATATTTTTACCATGCAAAATTTCATACTTACATGGTCACTTTTATCAATTATTTATTGATCTAGATTTCAATCATAGTTACATTTTCCTCACACCAGTTTCCTTTTAATGCTTTTATGATTTCATGTATTTCATCTGTCTCTTAATCTATTTGGAATGTATTCTCATGTGTGGTGTAAAGAATAGATCCAATTTCATTATTTTCCACATGACTATCAAGTGTGTCAACACTATTAAAAAGTATATTTTACAACCCTGTGGATTGTAAAAACAATCTTTTTTAACATACTTAAAATCAGTATATTTTGTGTATACTTTTATAGCACACTATAAATCTATAATTTTTTTTCTGAACCTTCTATTTTTCCCACTGCTTAGTTTCTCCATTCGCTATTTCACTATCTTTCAAATATAGGAATTTGCCCATATGTTTCAATATGTAGCAAGGCTAACTACTGACCAAATAGCTCTGGACTTAGGATTTTTCCGTTACTGACTTTCTGTTCTTACTGGGCTTTTCAAAAATATGAATTTTAAACTTGGTTTTGTGACCTCAAATTTTTGCTTGGCATTTTATGGAGATTGCAATCAACATTTATGTATTGAACAGCAAAATTCATGTTTATAATATTGAAGTATACTGTCTTAGAAGAAAGGAAAAGATGAATTTCCATTTGTTAAACTCTATCTTAAATCTTTAATATTTCAGTATTCACATAGTAAATTTTATTTTATGAATTTTTCCATGTCTTGGATTGTAAAGACTGCTTTCCACTTGTCATTTAGAACAATATATTTGCTACAACTTGAGTCTTAAATATCCCCCAAAGGCCCTTGTGTTAAGTAAATGTTTGCCTTCCAGCTTGTTGTTATTGGGAGGTAGTAGAAGAGGTGGGACCCATGGGAAGTCTTTAGGTCACTGGGAACATGACCCTCAAAGGGATTGTGGCACTCCAAAGAATTTCCTTTTTCTTTGCTTTCTAGGTCATGCTGAGATATATTATTCAGATTTCTATCAGTGTGGAAAAAAAAAAAACCTGTGACAATCAACTGAGACAAGAAGGTTAAAGGTTTATTTTGACTCACAATTACAGAAGTTTTAGTTCATAATCAGTTAGCTTTTTGCTTTTGCACCCATAGTGAGGAAATATATAATTGTGGGAGCACACAACAAAGGAAGCTTCATAGCTCATGGTGGCTAGGAAGCAGGGAAAGAAATAGGAAGGGAATGAGTCTTCATATCCCTTTCAAAGTCATCCTCCTAGTGACCTAACTTCCTTCCACTAGGCTCTACTTTCTCAAAGTTACTCCACCTCACAGTACAGCCACAGGTCGGGACCCATAACTTCCATACAAGGGCTTTGGGGGAGAATTCAATATTCAGTTAATAGCATGAGGTAAGCAGTTTTGCTCAGTCACATGCTTCTATGATGACAGTCCCAAAGCAAATAGGGCCACGAACTGGAACCCCAAAATGGTGATCCAAATTCTCTTTTAAGTTTATTATATCTGATGCTGTGACATAGTAACAAAATATGACTAGCATTATCTTTAATATAATTGTTTATTTTGATTTTATATGTCCAGTGATAGAAGCTAGATACTCAGTGATGTGGTTACTAACTAAATAAAAGGATATAGAAAAAGAACTTTAGAAATCCAGTTCACTCTTAAACTCTCTTTCTTAACTGGGATTGTGTTCTGGGACTTTGAGATTCATTGGTATAAAAAATGTAAATGTAAATTCCATCACCAATAGTTAGCCTAACTGTCATGTTCTCTATAAAATTTTTTGGGAGATATGCTTTCCTGCATGCCTATGAGTTGACTGCTTTCTTCTCTACATACCCACTTAACCTGAGTTTTATAGATATATCTATCAAGAATATTAATCTTACTAATTTGCTCTTTAAATCTCTCTCTCTTTGACTATAAGCTTCTTGCAGGCTTGACTATGACTGATTTGTTTTTGTATTCTCTTACCACAATGCATATCCTAGGGCTAAACCCTGCTAAGGGGCCTTTGAATAACTTCATGCAAATAGAATTTTGTGAATAGAATTAAATGTTACGAATCTATAACTTTGTACTGTGAGAATTCCTATATTTTTGCATAACTGAGAAGCTAATATCATTAAAATAGGTGTTAAACATCTACTTCTTATAGTTTACATATGAGAATATGATCCAAATTGGGTAACTTTCTTCATTTCTTAATAACTTCCCATTTTCTACACCAGTTCTACAATGTACCAAATCATTGACTATTTTCAATCATAAGGATATATCACATTATCAACTAGTTAGACATAACACACAAACACACTTTTCTTCTATGCCTTACTGTGTAGAGAATCCAAATGAGAATTTTACTGAGAGAGAGAGAGAGAGAGAGAGAAAGAGAGAGAGAGAGAGAGAGAGATTGAGAGAGAGCACATTGACAAAGACTAGGCATATATAGAATTGAATTTCACATGGTTGACTTTTTTATTCAGTGCTCATAATATCTGCTCCTCGATGTTCCCCAGTGAGTTAGACCAGCTATTATAACATCTGAATTAATCAACTCTGTCCTATGTTGTTTAATATAAGTAATAGATTGTATTGTTTATTCATTTTTATTTTATAATTATAGTCTACAGATGAAAGGAATATTAGAAGTTGAAGTTGGTTATGAAACACATTGCATTACATGAATCACTCTGTCTACAAAGGCAAATTGATATAAGTTCATTAAGGTACAATGCCAGATAATTGACCGATTATAACAAAACACTCATGCCTCATGTCCAAATTTCTTTTTTTTTTTCATTTTTCTTTTATTATTTATATGTGCATACAAGGCTTGGTTCATTTCTCCCCCCTGCCCCCCCCTCCCTTACCCACTCCGCCCCTCCCTCTCCCCCCCCCCAATACCCAGCAGAAACTATTTTGCCCTTATTTCTAATTTTGTTGTAGAGAGAGTAGAAGCAATAATAGGAAGGAGCAAGGGTTTTTGCTGGTTGAGATAAGGATAGCTATACAGGGCATTGACTCACATTGATTTCCTGTGCGTGGGTGTTACCTTCTAGGTTAATTCTTTTTGATCTAACCTTTTCTCTAGTACCTGTTCCCCTTTTCCTATTGGCCTCAGTTGCTTTTAAGGTATCTGCTTTAGTTTCTCTGCGTTAAGGGCAACAAATGCTAGCTAGTTTTTTAGGTGTCTTATCTATCCTCACCCCTCCCTTGTGTGCTCTCGCTTTTATCATGTGCTCATAGTCCAATCCCCTTGTTGTGTTTGCCCTTGATCTAATGTCCACATATGAGGGAGAACATACAATTTTTGGTTTTTTGAGCCAGGCTAACCTCACTCAGAATGATGTTCTCCAATTCCATCCATTTACCAGCGAATGATAACATTTCGTTCTTCTTCATGGCTGCATAAAATTCCATTGTGTATAGATACCACATTTTCTTAATCCATTCGTCAGTGGTGGGATATCTTGGCTGTTTCCATAACTTGGCTATTGTGAATAGTGCCGCAATAAACATGGATGTGCAGGTGCCTCTGGAGTAACAGTCTTTGGGTATTCTTTTTTTGATATGTTCTGCTGCAACCCAACTAAGTGCTATTGTACCAATGTCAGAGATTTATTTGATCTTCAAAACTGATCAACTGAGGAATTTTTATCTGTAACTGTGTCTAGAATAAATGCAAATGTAGAAATTTGGATGTCTTTCTTACTATCAGTATGTACTTTGCAAGTTTTGAGCATACTTCTCTAAGCTAATTGTCTTAAAGAATGAACAAGGATTTTGAAGCATCTTTGCATAGATGGGATATTAGTCAAACTTCAGTGCCATGACAAAATAACTGACAAACAATTTAAAGGATGAGGTATTTATTTTGGTTTAGAGGTTTCTGTCCCTGGTCAACTGACTCCATTGTTCTTAGGCCGTAGCAAGGCAGAAACATCACAGAGAAAGGGCATGGTGGAGGAAAGCTCTTCACCTTGTGGTAGCTAGGAGGCAAAGAGCTGGAGAATGCCTGCACTAGCAGGCTTCCTCCTTCTTCCTTTTAAATTCCATCTGAGTCCCTAACCTGTTGCATGGTGCCACTCACATTCAGAGTAGATGTTCACCCCACCCTCCTTAGTTAATCCTCTCTGGAAATGCCCTCTCAGACATGCCCATAGGTGTATTTTACTAACCTCCTAGGCACTTCGCAATCCAATGAAGTTGATTATCAAGCTTAACAATTACAGGTGGTCTTTAAGGTCTTGTAAGAAATTTATTCCTTCCTATATATATTTTCTAAGAAAACCTTGTAGAGTCTATCTAACAACTAGGTAGATCAGAATTAAGATGAGACTAACAAAAAGTAAAAGATTATGCAACTGAAATATGTCTTCTTCTAGTGGGCATAGTTTATTACTAATACCAACATCCTTTAGGATAACTAAATTATGGAAGAGGAGAATTTCCCAAAAGAACTTTAAGTGAGCTATGAATTGTCTACCCACATCTATCAGACCTTCTCTCCTAGCTTCTGTGACTATTTTTGTAATTTCTTTGACTTCAACGCATGTATGGCCCTTTTGAGGGTAGGCCAAAATGTCATTAAAATTTACATCTTGGGAGTAACCTTCAACTAACAACTAACTTCTCTTGCACTTAGTTGCAATAACTCAAGGTATGATCTGTACAATTTTCCACAGGTGAGCTCCAGTTTCCAATAGAACTAACTTTTCTGAGTTGTCTTACTTTCTTTTTCTGTCTTACTTTCCCTCTCCCCTACCATGGCTTTCTTTCAAATAAAGTAATTATACTTACATCCTATTTCAGAGTCTCATTCTAGGAAAACTGTGTTAAGATGGTGATCAATGCCTGTGATCCCTCAGAATTTGGGTTTCTGGAGGAAAAATAGCACTTTGTTCAGTATATCTTAGTTATATAAACAGAAGAAACATCTTCCCTTTGCTCTTGGAAGCTTGCCAACCTTTTTCTTTGGACCAGAAATTTTTTTCACTAATTGAATTACTTCCTAGGTTCCCTTCATCATAGCAGATCTCTCTCCTTCTCTCTCTCTCCCTCACTTCCCCTCCTTCTCTCCTTCTCTCCCTCTCTCCTCATGCCCTCTCTCCCTTTTTCCCTCTCCCTCATGCCCTCTCTCCCTCTCCTTTCTCTTTTCCTTCCTCCTTCCCTCTAGCATGGTTGGAGCACAAAGACCTCCATAAAATGCTATCAGGAAGTTTATAGCTACATAGGCCTAAGTCCAGATGTTGGGATATTACCTCCATTATTAGTAAAATGATACAGCAAGCCCCTCTAGTCAGGTTTAAGTGGGAAAAAAACAAGACAGCAGAGAACAGAGGATGTGAGCCCTTCACTTAACATAGAGATAGTGTAGAAGAAACAGATTGAATTCTAAAAAAAATTTTCCATGCACAATGATATTGCTCAGTATGAATACAGCCTGAGAAAACTTCTAGAATGCTTTGGAGCTGGGAAGAATTAGGAAAGAAGGAGAAGGATGAGGAAAGTGCGTGAGCAGAGGTTTTCTCACCCTTACCTTCTTATAACAGGTATCAACTAAATCAGGGTCATGGGTATTTTTATCATCATCAGAATATAAAAAATATCCTTATAACTGAAGAAGCCTGAATCATATACCAGGAGCATATTCTTAGGTTATACCAGGATGGAGAGAAACTCAAGATGACTCCATGCATCTTTTACTCCCCTAACCGCTCCCATAGCAGTCACAATTTTTGGTACAGGGTGGTCCCAGAACCAGATTCTAAATTGCCATGATTCTTCCTTCCTGACCCTAACCTCCTTCATTCCCTTTTCCTTGAATTTCAAGCTAGAGGCATAACAAAATACCACTGGAAAAAACAAATAATTTTTTTTGACACCATTATGTTGCTGAATATGTCTTCTCGCTCTTTGGAATATTATTGCCCTTCTATGTGGAAGAGAAATTTAGTATAAAGTAGTGAATCCATCAGGTTTCCCTTGAGGTAAGGCATCATCACCAGGGAGCTTGTTAGTCATGTGAAATTTCAACCCCAACCAAACATTATTGACTAAGAAACTCTGGCAGTTGACCCCAGAAGTCAGTGTTTTATCAAGCCCTTGGGTGATTCTGATTCACCACAAATTCTGAGAACTACTTGTATAATGATTGACAGCTTCAATTATTCGGGACTGAGGCAAGGAGTTCCTGCAGTAGGTTGGTATAAACTATAGCCATTTTTCAGCCCAAACCCTTTGACTGAGAGACAAAACTATAGTTAAAGAAGAAGCTCATTGATCATGATTCAGGAAGTTGGTGAGAGGAAGAAAAAGTCCATCATTTTATCTGAAAAACTCCTGGGGAACTGTGGTGGAGATAGGTTGGGACAAAATGTATAGTTTCAGTTTTCTCCTTTGTGTATGAGAATAGGTATCATCCCAACCCAACATATCTCCTCTGCACTAACTGAAATATCATCAATACAGTTAATAAGAAAACTTTCCTGAGTAGATTAACAAGTATATGGGAAGCTGATTAGTCATAAACATAATGTGAATTAGCTTAATTAACTTTTCTTCTAACCCAGCTGATACACACAAAGAAAATGATAGTTTTGTTTTAGTCAAAGAGTGATTCTAAAGCATGACATACATGAGGTTGAATAGGACATGTCTGGGACTTCTTAGAGGTGTTTATGGTAGGAAGGGGTCATGGGGAAGGATTTGGCAGTTAAAGCCCTTGATGAGCTTGGACACTGTGCCATAAAAAGGAGAGAATTTAAAGTATACCAAGGCAAATAATCATTTTAAATCACATTCCTTTTAGGAGACATCAGCATTTAGTCAAGAATTTTTTTTTAAGCATCCCTATTTATTTTGATCTCACTCAATTTTATTCTCTTGGATCCAGCAGATTTTTGAGTGTACAGAAACAAATTAGTGAAATTATCTTTCAATACCATGGAGTTGGAAAGTTTAAAGGGGATTCTCTTATGGAAGAATTCTAGATACCTAGTAAATGCTAAAAGAATATCTAAACCTTTTAAAACATGACCATTCATACACCATGTCATGTGTGTGAATGCTAGGCTTCCATTGAGTTCCACAAATAATTTTGGTGTATATGCAGAAAAAATGCTAGTGGGATACACAAGAGACTTTGCAAGGTGGGAGACATGAAGGCTTCCTTCCTGGATAATCTGACATTGAAGTGGAGGGGAAAAGAACAGTAAACAAATTGTTGTAGTTAAGCCAGATGGAGATTTCAGGTGACACAAAGGGCACTAGGAGTTTCATAGAACACTAACTGTTTATAGCCACCCATGAATTTCTGAGACATGATCCACTGCCAGGTTAAAAAAAGAGAAAGAAAGGGTAAAAGCTGCATTGCCTTTCTCTACATCTAACTTCTCATTACCTCCTTGCCTTATATTTTCTCCTTCCTTTAGATTCTTCAGGAATACAGCATTTTGTGTCTAATTTTGCTGAAATTACTTTCATAAAGGATGCTTAGCCTATGAAGGTCAGGTACAGAGAATTATTTGGAGGTAGTAACTAAAGAGCTATGGCTACTTCCTGCCACACAGAGACACATAGTTCTATGATCTGGCTGTGATTACATTTCTCACAGTATTTCTGCCTTAAGTAGAATGACTGGCTCTGCATATATGTGGTGAATTTTTGCCAAAACAAAAACAAAACCCAAAAAAACAGCTGGAGGGATGGCTCAAGTTGTAGAGTACCTGTCTCACAAGTGCAAAGCATTGAGGTCAAACCTCAGCACCACAAAAAAAAAATTAGTAAAAAAAACAAAGAAATTTCTACAACCTCAAAGTTGGAGAAAATGTTTATACTTTCTTTATGGGACACCATGGTGAGTTCTTTCCTTATAATACAAGGCTTGCAGGTCCATGACTCAGATTTTCACTATTTCCCTTAGGACCAGCAGAGAGTAATCTGCACTGAATCTGCACCATTTCATTCAACATGCAGGTGGGAGCAGTGAAACAAATGCAGTGTGTCTGATTTCTCAAGGGATGCTGCTAACAAACAGAAGCTCATTCAAAAGAATTAAGTGGAACTCTTCCAAATACATATTAACTCACATTACTCATTTCCCTTCCCCACTTCCAGGCCTTGTCCCTCCTCTGCATTTTATCAGCAGTAACCATCACCAAAAATCTTGTTAAGAGCGATTAAACAGGAACAACTAAAGATAGTGTTCAATTTACTTGCAGAAAACAGGGTTTAACTGGAGAGTTCCCATCTTTCCAAAATCTTAGAGCTTTTAATTTACCATTACTGACCATCACTAAGACTTTCAAAAGTCTTGTATTTATTTCTCAAAAATGGAGAGGGATAAGAGTACTTAAGAAGTGAAGTCTGTGAATAAATTCACTCTGCAAGGATTTCTAGCTGACTAATATTACTTTTGTTATAGATAACTGCCTGGATTGGAGATTCATTCACTCTAGTTTTCATGGTACCTTTGGAATTATGAGCTAATATGTAGGTTTCCAAATTAGATATGCAAACCATACTGTCTTTCTCAGAGCTCTCTTCTGTAGTATACATTTTTGTTGGTCTGCCTAGTCCAGAGCTAACCTTCTAGCATGGATCCAAGAGATACATACAAGGTAAAGTCAAGAAAGTCCTTGGGGGCCAACCTTCCTGACAGTGGCCTGTTTTACCAGCCCTAACAAGGGAGCCAGCTCCAAGATATGTTCTGCAGCTCTGCCTGGGTTTCTGTGAGTTCTGGTTTTTGATTTGCCAACAGTCTCTGGTTTCCTTGGTTCCTCACTCTGATTTCTATATAGCTTTTGCTGCATTGCGTGATCTCTGATTCTAACCCACACTGTTCACCATTTCTTCACTGTTCCATTTTGGATATGAAACTATTTCTCAGTAATGAAGAGCCAGGCGAGGATGATGCAGAATATTGGGCCTGAGATCCTTCTTCAAGTCAGGGCCATGCTGGTCAGCTCCTTTAAGAAATGACTCCCTAATCTCAGAGGTAAGGACTTACTTCTTGCCCACATATTAGTTCATTGCAGATTAGAAGGCTATCTTCCAAGTGAAGATGTGACGATATAGAAGTCTGGGTTTTTCTTTAGGACAGCTTTTCCACCTTGGAGTTCTTCACTTCTAGTTAATGGGAGAAAAACCAGGACCTGAAAGGAACCCTTTTTTTAAAAACATTAGTCTCTTTTTTTTTTTTTTTTGAGGTTTTCAGTTGTCTTTGTGCCATTACATTTTTTTTCATTTATTCATATGTGCATACAATGTTTGGATCATTTTTCCCCCCTACCCCTGCCGCCCCCCTCTGCCTCCTCCCTCTACCCCACCCCCACTCTCCCCTCACCCCCTCTCGTTTCCAGGCAGAAACTGTTCTGCACTTATCTCTAATTTTGTTGAAGAGAAGACATAAGTAATAATAAGAAGGACAAAGCATTTTTGCTAGTTGAGATAAGGATAGCTATACAGGGAGATTCCTTTCATTACTTTCATGTACATATGTGTTACATTCTAAGTTGATTCTTTTCAAGCTGACCTTTTCTCTAGTTTCTGGTCCCCTTCTCCTATTGGCCTCTGTTGCTTTAAAGTTTCTGCATTAGTTCCTTTGCATTGAGGACATCAAATACTATCATAGTTTTGGGTTTCTTACCTATCCCCATACCTCCCTTGTGTGCTCTCGTCTTATCATGTGACCAAAGTCCAATCACCTTGCTGTATTTGTCCTTGGTCTAAAGTCTGCATATAAGGGAGAACATACAATTTTCGGTCTTCTGTCCCTGGCTAACTCACTCAGGATGATGTTCTCCAGTTCCATCAATTTACTTGTGAATGATAAGATTTCATTCTTCATGGATGAGTAGAATTCCATTGTGTATAAATACCACATTTTCTTAATCCATTCGTCAGTGGTGGGGCATCTTGGCTGTTTCCATAACTTGGCTATTGTGTATAGTACTGCAATAAACATGGATGTGCAAGTGCCTCTGGAGTAACCCGTGCCACATTCCTTTGGGTATATCCCCAGGAGTTGTATTGCTGGATCATATGGCAGATCTATGTTTAGATTTTTAAGAAGCCTCCAAATTTTTTTCCAGAGTGGTTGTACTAGTTTGCATTCCCACCAGCAGTATATGACATCACCTGTTGTTGGTGATGTTTCTAATGATGGCTATTCTAACATGTGTGAGGTGGAATCTTAGTGTAGTTTTGATTTGCATTTCCTTTATGGTTAGAGATGGTGAGCTTTTTTTCATATGTTTTTTGGCCATTTGAATTTCTTCTTTTGAGAAAGTTCTGTTTAGTTCACTTGCCCATTTCTTTATTGGTTCATTAATTTTGGGAGCGTTTAGTTACTTAAGTTCCCAGTATATTCTGGTTATCAGTCCTTTGTCTGATGTGTAGCTGGCAAATATTTTCTCCCACTCTGTGGGTGGTCTCTTCAGTTTAGAGTCCATTTCTTTTGTTGTCCGGAAGCTTTTTAGTTTTATGAAGTCCCATTTGTCTATATGTTCTCTTAGTTGCTGGGCTGCTGGGGTTCTATTGAGGAAGTCCTTGCCTATACCTATTACTTCCAAAGTGTTTCCTACTCTTTCCTGTACCAACTTTAGAGTTTGGGATCTGATATTAAGGTCCTTAATCCATTTTCAGTTGATACTAGTACACGGTGATAAACTAGTACACGGATCTAGTTTCAGTTTTTTGCAGATGGCTAACCACTTTTCCCAACAACTTTTGTTGAAGAGGCTGCCTTCTCCATCATATATTTTTAGCACCTTTTTTCTTGAATGATTAACCATACCACAAATGTTACTACCTATTGGAATGAACACATGTAAAATTCTAAAGATCTGAGTTACTTTATCTCAAATTATGATTTTAATACTTCTTGAGTAGTATTAAACAAAGTAGTTTTAAGCCAAGTTCAAAAAACTCTTACTACAATTAGCAAACACTACTCGAGAACAGCTATCAGAAATAGCTTATTTTACTTATGTGGTTAGTGTCAATGAACAACACTTGTGGATTACATAATTTCCTAAGTAAGTAATTATAAATTAAGGTTAAATCTAGGGCTCTCCATGATTCCTATTGTGGTAGTCAGTAGCCTAGCCCCTAACAGGTACAGAATAAAAGTTTTTCTCTGCCCCTGCACTGGATGAGGAATTTCTCCAATGTGAATGTTTGTAATTCTGGGCTTATGTTTAGTTAGTCAGCCCATTTTGTACTCAGAATTCCATGTTCAAATTCAGTGTTACTTGCACACTTGTGTGAAACAGACACAGAGAAAGCGGCTATAGGCAAAAGACTTCCTTCAGTCTCAAGCTTCAACCCTTCCCCAGGTGGTCCAAGGGCTCCTCAGAGCACTCCCTCTTTGAGAAAAATCCTAAATATATGTGAGGCTCAGAGGAGGTCACACATTATACTTTTCATAGGTTATTCTTAGGAAGTTGATGAACAAATTGGCAGACCATTCTTCTCTTCTGAAGAGTAGAAACCAAAACTAAAGCCAGAGGGGCACGTGAGCACTCAAAATTGAGGAACAAGGGTGAAATCCTAGGGTGGTTTGTGCCAAGGTAGCCATCAGATTTTGTCCTGCACAGTATTCTAGGCAGCAGAATCTTCTGCCATGGGGTCAGTGTTGAAGAGAAAAATAGAAAATTGTTTTTGGTTGTTTTAAGTCTAAACAGAATAGTTTTTTCCATGCCAATATGTGGTCTTACCACACTCTGTCTCATGCTTGACTTGTTTTGACAGTCTTTTAGCCTAAAGTCCTTACCTTGATGCTGATGTTTTTCTAGGTAAATGAATATCTTAGGTTATTAAGGCAGTAATTCTTCCCCATACCTCTATTTAGTTCGACTTGATGACTGACTATTTTCTTAATCATGGTTGAGTATTTTGAAAGTAATGTTGCCTCACATAATTACATTTACCTCAAGGAAAATTGGATTGTCTTCCCATAGACAATCCAATATGCCAGTATTTAAAGGGTCCTCTAATCCTTTGCTTTGTCTCCTAAGAGAGCAACTGTATCCCTGAGGTTGTCTTTTGGGGCAATATGTTCTTTGCCTAAGTTTGGATTTTTTATTGCCATATTTAACCAAGGTCTTTATAAGATTGTTAAATATTTGGCTTTCTTTGATTGACTAAAAAATTTGCCCTTTCTCTGGAGGAGTACTCATTGTTTCAGTCAACAAGTCATACTGTGACTTGGCCCCTATAATTCATTTGAATGCTGCTTTAGGTAGTAGCTAAGTGTATACTCTGTACATAAAGCAGAAGAGTAATTGAAAGTTTACACTTTTGACAGGTATACTTTGTGTGCCTTCTGTAGAAAGTAGTAGATAATTCTATAATGAAGTAAATGTTTATAACTCTTTGAAGTTATAAGTGGATACTTAGACTTACTGTCACTAACTTCTGAGCTTGGGTAATTCATAAGTCCTGGAACCTCAGTAGTTCCCTGATTAGAATGAAGGCGATGCTTCCTGTGCTCTGCAGGTGGAATGCTATGAGACATGATGAGGTCAATACAAGTGAAAATACTCATGCAAGAATGGCTATTTCTTTCTCAAAGTAAGGAATTAGAGTAATATATATTACCAAATAAGGTATATATATATACCAAATAAGGTATAAGATGACCTATTAAATTTAAATTTCAGATGAACATCAAATTAATCCTATTTTCTAAATCTAGGGTGCCAATATTGGATTACTTACAAGAATGATTTGTTAGTTTCCAAAGGGAAACAAAATTTCATGTTACTTCTTATCATCTACATTGGTGACAGTTTTCAGGAAGGCCCTTTGGAAGCCACTTGTTTCCATCTTAAAGAAGCCTTGGCTAACCATTCCTAGTGTAGGATTTGTACAACCTGAACAACTCAAATACAACTGAGAAAGATTTGAAGAACAGACTCATGGATACTTTGAAATTGAAGGTAAATTAAAGATCATCTAATTTGCTCCAAGTGGAGATGAAGAGTTAAGTCCAAAGTTGTTAAATGATTAATTGCCATCATAGGGGTAGCTACAGAAGGACCACAAATAGAACTTCCTTCTCCTAACTCACAAGTCAGTGTTTTTCCTGATCTACTATGCTGGGCCTGGGAGCTAAATGCAAACATCTACTTGTGTTTGTAATTAAAGTTTTATTCAAAACACAGTCATATCCATCTTTTCACAGGTTGCTAAAACTCTATAATTGCAAAGTTGAGTGGTTGCAACACAAATTCTATGGTGGGCAAAAACCTATATTTATTAGCTATTTAAAAGCCTGTTAATTGCTACTGAAGGAGGAAGGGTTGTTTTTCCTCATGGTGGTAAGGATTTAACTGGATTTAATCCTCTCATTATCACAGGTAGAACCAAATTAAATGTATAATTTCCTTTTCAAAAACAACAACAAAGTATAAACTGCCCAAAACCATGAATAACAAATTTAGTAATCACCAAATTTACTACAAATCACTGAATTTCAGGAAGGTGCACCAGAATTGTCAGAACTGAGTATTTTTTCTATATTTTCAACTACACAAAGAGGTTGAAATGTTGCCAGATATTTAAGCAGGAAAACAGGACACCAAGGCTTTTCAGGAAGCAATATTTATTAGTGTGCCAGCAGTGGCTCAGCGGATTCATATCCAAAGGCTGAGCCCCAAGAACAAAGAGGCTTTACCTTATATACATTGCAAGAAGTTTACAGAAGCAAGAAGCAAGGTTTAACCTATATGTGGTTGTATGCAGCTCTATCAGCTATTTTGCTCCCAGTGCTATGTGACTTTCACCTTCAGGTTTTTTTAAATTTTAATCTCCTTGGTATGTCATTCCCTCCTTACTGCTACATTATCAGAACACAGACTTGCTTGCTTCTCTTCTGGCTCTCTTCCCAGCTATATTATTCCCTGCTTTGATGCTCAGACCTACATAGGGTCAAACAGTATCATCCTGATTTAGAGGTTTGGGGATCCCTGAGCAGAAAACTAATTAAGATTAACAAAAGGAAAATTCAGAAGAAACTCATCTTTGAAGAGAGAAAGAGATGATTCCTTAACCTTCTGCCTTACATAGACTAGTCAGCTTCTAGAGTGACTAGAACAGAGCTGTCATCCAGTTGTCTGTGGTCCTCTGTTGTTTCCTGGGGAGCAGACTCCTGCCAGAGAAGGGTGCAGGAGTTTCAGAAAGTGATCTTGCAAAGTGAGGCTAGGTCAGGGATGCATTCCCACTCCATAGAAGATAGCTTTACTTGGCAGTGGTGGATCCAAGGAACAATCTCTGCAACTTTAATTGCTGTGGGGAAGACAAAATAACAACAAAAGGGCCCCTTCAATGAAGTTTTAATGGCTGGACATTTTGGTTTTTTTGCCCGGACAGTATCCGTTTTTTGTTTGTTTGTTTTTTCTTACTAACTATTATCAGTGTATATATCCAAGAAAAATGCACGGCTTAAAAAAAGTTAAAAATACCATCTTTAGGTATCAAAGGACATGTCTAGAGCCAGTAAAAATAGTCATCTTGTCTCTATTTAAGTAGAATACCCTGTCTAAAAAATATGAGTTTGTGACTGGAAGGGCTTTAATGTCAGATAGCCACACATGCATAAGAGCCATTTCCTCAATCCTCTCAGCTTTGATTTGTTTTGAGAGGTCTGACACAACCTCTCAAACTTAGACAGCAATCCTCACTTGTCTCCAAACTGCTTGTCTCTGAGTAGTCTCTTCTGAAGATCTTTTTCCCATCTAAGTGCTAACCAAGCCTGACCCTGTTTAGCTTCTGAAACCAGATAGATTGGGTGAGTTCAGGGTTTTCAATTCATTATTTTTTCCCTCATCATGAGGATTTGTTCTTTCCTAGATTTTTGTTTGTTTGGTTGGTTTTGGTCCCACGTTGGGGGGAGGGGAAGTAACGAGCAGATCAGGTGGGAATCAGTGCCAGCTAGACCCTTTTGGCCAAATTTAAGCAACAGAGGCTTAGAAGGGTGGCTCTTAAGCGGTGGGCTTCTAGACAAGGATAATAAAAAACAAAATCTAACAAAAGCAGACATCCAAAAAGCTAACCTGGTTGACACATAAATAGTTATTAGAGTCATTTTCCATGGACTTGATTGTAAATGCCCCCGAACTGTAATGACAAAAACTTAAAAAGAGCCATAGTTAAAATTCTGATGGACAATTTAATAACTAACAGAACAGTATAACAGTACCATTAACTTTTTGTAATATCTAAATTTTGTATTTTAGAAGGTTTGATATACTTGAAAAACATAAATATATTTAATATTTAGGAACCAGCAACAGCATCACAGTTCTACAGAGATTATATAGACCTATTAGTTTAGTTGTTGCTGTTGAAATAAAACCTTAGATTTTCTCATCAGTTAGGGGGTGGAGAACAGTGTCAATGATCTCAAATAGCCCAGTCACAGACACTAAAGGGTACTGACTGTATTAGTATCACTCAAGACAACAGTTGTTTAACCATAATTATGAGGTTATCTAGAAAATTTTATATATTCAATTTTTAAACGAGCTTTTATTTAGTTATGACTCAGTTCCCTCAGCCATCAAAACCCTGACAAAAATCACCAGAGAACACAGATAAATATTTATGGGGACTAAGTGTGGAGTTAGGAAATTTAATAGCCAAGAATCATGGCTCAGATGTTGGTAAGGGATCACATTCCAGTTTGTTGACATTGACAGATGGCTCATGACATACAGTAGTATGTTATGACCTGTAGTCAGTGAAGCCCCCCTAAAATAACAGGCCCAATCTATCCATCCCAGACCAAAAATTCTCTCTGCCCGACATATGGAAGGAGTAGGACTAACACCTCCACTCTGTTGACACCAATAAAAACTATATGTCTTGACCATCAGTGTAGTGCTCCTTTTTGAGTTTTTTTCCTTTATCCTATCTGGAGGGTGCATTTTGGCTTTGTTTTTGTTTTTACTTTGCTTTATAATAAATCTGTCTCAATCCCCATATCAGTACAGCAGTACTCCCAGCACTCAGCTGTCTCTTGTGTCTCTGTGTTTTAATAAACTCTTGTTGTCTTGATAAATTTTTGGATTAACCTGTTGCACCAAAAATTCCTGACAGTTATCTTGACAAAACAAAATCCTTTTTTTAGACAGTATTTTTGTAAATGTTATCAAGAACAATATAATATTTTTAAGACAGCCTTATTGTTATGAGCTTAGAGAATTAAGTTTAGTTTAACATTAGTACATTATATTTTGGCCTTACAAAACCTTTAATGTACCGCTTAGATTTTAGTCACTTACTCATTTACATAAGCATTTATAACATCTATCTTTTTTATGACAACTTACTCTGTACCTTTCTGTATCCCCTGGGGGGCTTTGTCTTTATCCTTCTTTAATTATTATTTTAAAATACTTTTTTTAACCATTTATTTTTAAAAACCGTATCCTTAGTATCTTTTATATATTTTTGTTACTTGTTGAAATGCTCATAAAACTTTTTAACTTAGAGCCTTATATTTGCATGAGAAAACCAAAAAGAAAGCAATCTTAAAATTATTTTTTGTAAAAAAACAATTTACAGATAGCCCATTTGTTAACAGACCCATGTATTATAAGAGAGAATTAAATCCCAGATTTTATTTACAAAAGAATGAAACAGGCTAAGGTCATTTTTTAACTACCCAAATTTCAAGATTCCTGCTGCAGGCTGTGACACAACCTTCCCCCTCCCATTTTCTTTCTCTCTCTCTTTTTTTCCCCTCCTCTGGTCTGAGCCAGAGTGTTAACCTCTGAATGCCTGCATCCTAGTGAGTCCTGACTGAAATAAGTTTGAAAACTGTTTTTCCTAAAAGTAGCAGTAACAATTTTTACATTAACTCTATAATAAGAACTATCCTCAAGATGTTTACATATTCATATGTAAAAAGCTTAAGCAGTTTATAACAGAGCTCTTAACATAAACATCCTGGTTTTTGTTACCTCAAAGATCATATTAACCTTATAACAACAGTTTAAGAACCATTTTGAAGATATTTACATACACACACACACACACACACACACACACACACACACATTTTATAAATTAAGCATGCCAGAAAAAAAAGTGAACTTAAGCATGCATAAGATAAGCTGGAATTCCAGGAGCAAATTAAATTTTGCCCCATGCTTTAAAAAAAAATTTTAAAATACACACACAAACTTAGAGTGCACTCTCAAAAAACCTTTTAAAATCATACCCAGAGGGCTATCTGGTGGAATGGTGGATGAGTCATCTGTTCTCTTGTGATTCCTCCTCTCTGGAACTGAATTTTTGTTATTCATTCCTTAACCTCAGTTGTGGCTATTTTCTGGGAAAAGCTCACCCCCTCAGTACTGGAGAGTTCTTGCATTTTACCCAAAGTGCTTTCTTTTTACTTGTATTGTTTCCCATCCTAGTCTGTCTTGCTGGTGAGAAAACCTGGAAGGTGTTCAACCTCCCTAATTCCCAGATGTATCTCATACACTTTCATCCCATTCCCTAAACCTGAGAGACACAGTTTCTTCCCAGTTAGGGTTACTCGGGGTCCTCTGGGAGGTGATCAGGCTCCCCTTCTGCCCACAGGCAGGCCTATTATTTGAACCCAGGTTCTTACCAGTCTGATGGACAAGGCTCCCAGTTAGTTCCTGAGCCTTCCCTGGGTTCCTTTGTGCAACCAAGACTTGGTCTCCAGCACACTGAGAGGTGAAACCTTCCTTCCGATCAACAGGTCCACTGGTGCCTGGCCAGATGCTCTCAATGAGCTGGGGTGCTAAGTCCCAGTGAAAACATTGTCTCCAAATCCCAGACTGAGCCCCCAGAAATGTTGCAGGATATTTAAGCAGGGAAAAGGGACACCAAGGCTTTTCAGGAAGCAATATTTATCAGCGTACCGGCAGTGGCTCAATGGATTCACATCGAAAGGTTGACCCTTGAGAACAAAGGGTCCTTACCTTCTATACCTTAGCAAGTAGATTACAGAAGCAAGAAGCGAGATTTAATCCATATATGATTGTGTTCAGCCCTGTTGGCTATTTTGCCCCCAGTGCTATGTGACCTTCTTTATGTATAGTTTTTTTAAGTTTTATCTCTCTGCTGTGTCATTTCCCCCCTCCCTGCTACATTATCAGAACACAGACTTGCTTGCTTTTTTTCTGGCCCTCCTTCCTGCTACAAAACTGCATCATTAGAGAATAATAGCTATTAAGAGGTCATTGTGCATAGGGCCTTATGTCTGTCTCAATCACTCTCAACTGAAGTTCAATACATGAGTTTTGTCATCAACATGACAAGTTATGTAACAAAAACACATTAGACTTATTCTGCATTAAATAACTTCAGAAACACAATAGAATAGTCAGTATTTTTACATTTAAATAAGCATGCTTACATATTAAGGTAACCTGTATGTCTATACAAATTAGATGAAAGATAACAGGAAGCAACTCTAAGGTCTTATCTCAGTTTTAGTCCTTTCAGTATGAAAATGTGACCACTGGAAGATATGAATTCCCCTTCAGGTTGAAAGCATTTAAGTACCTCCAGGATGATCATCAGGGAGTTTTAGAGATAAGAACAGGACAAGATGGCTATTAAAGTCCCCTTTTTAGGCTAAGCTTCTCGGATTAACAGTCTTTGACATTTTGGAAGTCTCATTTATAACCTTTTTATCCCAGTCATTGGCACTTATATGGGTAGACATTCATAGCATCACATGCATGTCTGTGAATACTGAACCACTGTACTAGTCTATTAATAGGACTATTTAGAAATTTATTCCAGTCTTCATAAAACAATCTTGAGGACCATGTTCTTGACCAAATTGCTCTGATATAAATACTAAAAGTCACACCTGCTCTATGTTTTGCCAAATTTGCTGCAAATTTTCTTTTTGAAAGCTACAAACATCTTCTTGCCACAGTCCATGTATTTGGTATTTTGGTTGCTTCAGAAGCAAATGAATTTTCAAAGTTATTCAGAAAACCATAGTTGATTTGAAATCACACAAAGTGCAGTAGACCTGTAGTATCCATGGGTGTGTGGCTGCAAGGACACTACCACTGAAGAAAAACTGATTGCTTAGGATGCATAGCATTTTGCAGATGCTTGATTCATTTTTCCCATAATGCTGACCATCTTCCGCTAAAGACATGCTGCCTTTCAAAAATCTCAAATTTCCATTTCATCACTTAAATTAAGTACATTCACTTTTATTTTATCTTAATTTTGGGGCACCATTTGCTATTTTGGGCATTTTCACAAAATTGTAGGCTGGGAAATACTCAGCCAATCATGTGATTTAAAGACAACTGATGATAACACCAGGCTGACTGAGAGTTTCTCTGCATCCACTGTGCTGCATCATAATGCACACATGGGAAGATAAAATTTTTGGTTTTGAATTTATGTATTTATTTTTTTACCATACTTGGTCAAAACCACATGTAATAAATCCATGAATATGGCAGTCTTACAGTACATGGGAAGATAGTGTATTAAGGTATGGTGACAGGTGTGCTTGACCCTGGGAATTCCACAGAAGTATTTGCTTGTTTATCTATAGGTGATGAAGATGATACTAGGTGTAGTCTTAGATCTCCTGTAGGAATCTCTCTCTTTCCTTGACCACAGAAGCAAGGAAGAGAATCTGTGGTTATTGACATCTGTTCTCTGGAATAAACTTTAAACATTATTTCACTTAATCCAGAGAATGAGTTGATTTATTAACCTTCATTTTACAAATGAGGTAACTGATCTTTGAAAACCTGTGTAATAATGTCAAGGTCATATGGTTTGAGGCAATTGAGCTGACATTCTGGCTTAGGTCACTTGGATGGTTTGAGGCAATTGAGCTGACATTCTGGCTTAGGTCACTTGGATTTCAAAGCCCCTATTTGGGTAATCTGAGCACAATGTCTCCCATTGGCAATGAAGAATCCAAGTAACTCAGATTTGAGCTTTTCTGATATAGGCAGCACTAGCTATTTGTAGCGTGTTTCTACATCACTCCAAATGTTTTCATTAAGTCCTTGCTGTGTTGAAGGCACTGAGCCAATTGTTATGGAAATTCAGAGATATTTCACCACCCTCAAGAACCCTCAGGATCTTATAATCTAGTTAGGGAGAAAGGACATAAACACTAAAAATGGAAGGCCGCACATGCTAAGAGCTGACTAAGTAGAGTATCTAAGTGCTACAGGGGTTTAAAGAGCAAGTCACTACCTACTTCATGTAAAATTGGGAGAGAAAGGACTTGAGTCTGAATGTGTATAAGGTCATCAGTTAGTTCAGATTTACAACCCATACATCCCTTTTAGATGACATAACTGTTTGATAAGCCCATACTGTTTTTACTATTTTAAAATTTAGGTCAATTTACATAAAAATCAGATATTTTTCCTCAAAAATTTTATAATATCTGATCCGCACATGTTCACATGCCAAAAATCAAAACCTGTGCTTTCTGTATGCTGCAGCCTGTGCCCTCCCATGGGCTATAGTGGATCTGCTTCTCCACTTACATTTCTTGCTTTGCCTTATAAATGTTTGCCACCATAATCCTGAAATGAGGAAACTGAAACCTAGAGAGGGGAAAGTGCATTTCTAAAGGTTCCAATTAATTAGTAAGAGGTTGGATTAGACCCAAAGATGACAAAATATTAATCTGGTTTACTTTCATAAGTCACACTATCATTCAGGAGCATCAAATCACACATTAGTCGAGACTGTGGAGTTAAAACAGGTAAATAATTCATTATCTAAAGAAACTGTCAAAATATCCCTATTTGCAGATGACATGATCCTATATCTTAAAGACCCCAAAAACTCTACCCAAAAACTCCTAGATACCATAAACAGCTACACAAGGTGGCAAGATACAAAATCAACTTACAAAAATCATTAGCTTTTCTACACACCAATAACAAACAAACTGAGAAAGAATATATGGAATCAATTCCTTTCACAATAGCCTCAAAAAAAATCAAATACCTAGGAATAAACTTAACAAATGATGTGAATGACCTCTACAAGGAAAACTACAGACCCCTGAAGAAAGAGGTCAAGGAAGACTACAGAAGGTGGAAAAATCTCCCATGCTCATGGATTGGTAGAATCAACATAGTAAAAATCGCTATACTACCAAAAGCAATCTACATGTTTAATGCAATTCCCATCAATATCCCAATAACATTCATCACAGAGATTAAAAAATCTACCCTAAAGTTCATTTGTAAACACAAGAGACTGCAAATAGCCAAGGCAATACTCAGCAAAAAGAGCAATGCTGGAAGTATCACAATACCCAACTTCAAACTATATTACAAAGCAATAGCAATAAAAGGAGCATGATACTGTCACAAAACCAGACATGAAGACCAGTGGAACAGAATAGAGGACCCGGATATGAATCCACACAGCTATGCCCACCTTATTTTTGAGAAAGGTGCCAAAAACATACAATGGAGAAAAGATAGCCTCTTTAACAAATGATGCTGGGAAAAGTGGTTATCTGTCTGCAAAAAACTGAAACTAGATCCATGTCTATCACCCTGTACTAGTATCAACTCAAGATGGATCAAGGACCTTAATACTAGACCCAAAACTCTGAAGTTAGTGCAGGAAAGAGCAGGAAACACTCTGGAACTAATAGGTATAGGTAAGGATTTCCTCAATAGAACCACAACAGCTCAGCAACTAAGAGAAAGGATGGACAAATGGGACTTCATAAAATTAAAAAGCTTCTGCAGAACAAAAGAAATGGTCTCTAAACTGAAGAGACCACCCACAGAGTGAAAGAAAATATTTGCCAGCTATATATCAGACAAAGGACTGATAACCAGAATATATAGGGACTTTAAGAAACTAAACTCTCCCAAAATCAATGAACCACTCCTGGGGATATACCCAAAGGAATGTGATTCAGGTTACTCCAGAGGCACCTGCACACCATGTTTATTGCAATGCTATTCACAATAGCCAAGTTATGGAAACAGCCAAGATGCCCCACTACTGACGAATGGATTAAGAAAGTGTGGTATTTATACACAATGGGATTTCACTCAGCGATGAGGAAGAATGAAATCTTATTATTCACTAGTAAATGTATGGAACTGGAGAACATCATTCTGAGAGAGGTTAGCCAGGCTCAGAAGACCAAAAATCATATGTTCTCCCTCATATGCGGACTTTAGATCTAGGGTAAATGCAGCAATGTTGTTGGACTTGGGTCACATGCTAAGGGGAGAGCACATACGGGAGGTATGGGGATAGGCAGGAAACCCAACTTGAAAGTGTTTGATGTCCCCACTGCAGAGGAGCTAACACAGAAACCTTAAAGCGACAGAGATCAATATGGGAAAGTGACCGGAAAGTAGTTAAGAGGTCAGGTAGAGAAGAATCAATTTGGGTTGCAATACTTGTGCATGGAAACAATGCTAGGAATCTCTCTGTATAGATATCCTTACCTCAACTAGCAAAAATGTTATATCTTTTTCATTATTGTTTATGTCTACTCTTCAATAAAATTGGAGAAAAGGGCTGAACAGTTTCTGCCTGGAAGTGGGGCCGGGGGGGCGGAGGAAGGGGGGTCCAGCAGGAGAAATGGTCCAAACAATGTATGCACATATGAGTAAATGAATAATAAAAAAATTCATTATCCACCATTCATGGGTTCAGAAACATTTGGAAACTCAGAATATTTAAACCTTAGAGAGCTAATACTATTCATCCAGCTACTATTATGTAATCAGCCCAGTAGGGTCTAGAGTATCCATTTGATAATTAAACTAGTATTTCTACAATGGAATATATGAACATTACCCTAAGCCACAGAATCAAAGACTATAGAATGCCATAAATTCAGGTCAGATTTTGCAATAAGCTTACAGTAATTTTCTATTGATAAACTTTTAGAATTTCTTAATTGTAGACAGCTATAGATTTTAATATCCTTGTGTCTGAACCTTGTATGTCCTCAGCTTTCTTATCCAAAAATGGAAACAATAACACTTCCTACTTTCTCAAATATATGCAGTAGTGCCCAGAACATTACCTGTATAAATAATGGTCATTGTTATTATTTTTGATTATTGGTGTTTTTGTGTAAAATGTGCATTTCATATCAGATCTTTAGTTTGTTCTTCTGCAGTCACTTCATAAGTGTCCACTTTTAAGCACAAAAAAGTCAAAGAACTCCATACAATCTATTCTGAATAGCTTACCCAAAGAAGGCCTGTGTCAGTAAACAATTGCCTGTGGGCCACATGTGGCCTGCCATCTTTCTGTAGAGATGGAAACTAAGAATGTTATTTATATTCTGAAATTGATAACAAATATCAAAAGAACAGTAAAACATAATGTGCAAACCATAAGAAATTCACATTTCAGTGTACATGCATAAAGTTTGAAACTCAGTCACACCCATTTTGATGTTGTCTGTGATTGTTAAAATGGCACAGATGAATGGATGCAATGGAGACTATGTGTCCTGAAAAGCCTAAGGAATTTATAATCTTGCCAACCCCTGCCCTGACCTACTCCTTGTCACATAGTCCCTGCTGCTCTCAGTGTCTCTGGCTCCTACTTTACTTGTCCTAGCCTTCCAGGCATGGCCTTGCCAAGGAAACCCATTTCACATTATCTGATTTCCTAAGGCAACTTTGGATTTATTTCTACTAGTATCCGGGGTTTCCCTCCTCAATTATAAAATTTGATCCTCTCCATCTTCCCTTGTTACTTCCTCACATACTTTGTATCTTCTAGTTTTCCCAATTCTAGAGTGTAAACCAGGAACTTGATCTATAGCTCATTTGTGGAACAGAGGATGGGCCAAGGTGCCTTTTCTAGGGGATAATGCAGTCTACACTCTCAGTTCTCGTTTCTAGTATGTCTGAGGTGACAAAACCCAGCACAAAATATGTCTCCTGAATCCCTTTTTTAAGAGGTTCAGATGGCCAATAAATACATGAAGAAACGCCCACCTTCCCTGCCTGTAAAAGAGATGCAAATCAAAACTACACTAAGATTTCATCTCACCCAGTTAGGATGGCCATATTCAAAGGCAAAAACAACAAATGCTGGTGAGGATGCGGCAAAACAGGGACCCTTCTACACTGTTGGTGGGAATACAAGTTATTACAACCACTGTGGAAAGCGGTATGGAGATTCCTCAAAAAGTCATATGATCCAGTGACACCACTGCAGGGTATATACATGAAGGAATGTAAGTCAGGATACAAAAGAGAAATCTGTACACCGATGTTCATCACAGCACTATTCAAATAGCCAAGCTATGGAAACAACCCAGATTCCCTACTAGTGATGAAGAAAATGTGGTATATATCTATATCTATCTATATAGATATAGACATATACAGCATAGAGTTTTACTCAACCATAAGAAATAATGACAACATGGGTTTGAATGTAAATGGATGCAAGTGGAGGACATCATGGTAAATGAAGTAAGCCAGGCTCAGGAAGACAAAGGCTGCATGTTTTTCTAATGTGCAGAAGATAGATTCAAAGATAAACATATACACAAAAGCAAACATGGTCATATACAAACTCATATAGAACATGTTTGTAACAGTGGAACTACTCTATGGAACTCGGGAAAGGAGGGACAAGAAAGGAGAATGATAAGCATTAACAATATTGCAAAACATAACATCTGTAAAGGTAGAAGATAAAATATGTACTGAAAGTGGTTGAGAAATGGGGGATGGAAGGTAAAGTGGTAAGGAAGAATAACAGAAGGGGCTGAATGGATTAAAGTAAAGTATACTCTCAGCAGGGATACATCATCTTAGATATTAATAAGGAAAGTCAGAACTATAAATAGGTACAGTGTACAGGGGTACTTGTGGGAGACAGAGTGAACAAAGGAGATTGAGGTAAGGGAATATGGTTGATAGACTTCATATGCCTATATGAAATAGAACAAAGAAGCCTTTTGCAATAGTTTAAAGTGGGGTGGGAAGGGGTCACAGGAGAGAGACAGTGGGAGTGATCTAACCAATGTACAATATAAGCCTATTCGGAATTGTCACAATGAATCTTCCCTGTACAACAAATATATTCCAATAAAAAATTCATAGGAAAATATTTGCTGCATCCTTTTTTTTTAGAATGTGTGTTTTTACCATATTGGTATTTGCCCCATAGTTTACCTGTAGATCTGTATAACTGGTAATAAACAAAAACATAGGGCAACCTGAATCCTCACTGGAGTGCCTAGCAGAAGTCCTGCTAAATGCTGAGGCTGTTACTCAATTCTTACTTAAATGCAGTTAATAGGGCATGAGAACAGAGAAATTGTGTATATTATCCAAAGAGTTGGGGAGTTTGCCATGTTACTATTACATGGGTCTTAATTTGCTCAGACAATACAAGGCCTTTTTATTCTCCCTTTCTTGCAAGCCACTACACTGTCTTTCTTCTTACTGTAGTGATTGTAATCAAAATTCAGCTTGGAGTAGGTGAGGTAAATTGAGAAATGTATTTGAATTATCTAGAAACTCTTAACAGGAGAGCTTTTGTCCTCATTTCTCTTGGGTAATATGAACTTGAGTCTTTCAGAATGATCTATATAAAGGAACATTTTACTACTTGTGGGTGTAATTATGTAACTAAATAATGAATTTACTAACTAAACCTTGACCTTGCCAACAATTTAAACTGGAGTAAATACACATTCTCTTCTTATTCAGATGCGTTAGCAGTTATCTCCTTAAAACACTATCATCAATATGGTATAGACATTGCTTCAACATTTATTAGTAGTCTGAGCTTCAATTTCTATGTCTATAAAATATCTTAATGTTGTAACAGAGTTAGGAAAAGAAGGCATATATAAACTATTTTATTCAGCATATTAGAGTTTTTGAGCTTTCCATAAATGATAATTGTTAGTATTGTTCAAAGCATTAAGTAGTTATTCTGGAATATAGGACTGGATAACTATTTTGTGATTTGCTATCAAAAATAACTCATGGGTAATCTAGATCAATTAAAAGAAGTCTCCAAATATATTTCATTGAGGTGTTCATGTTTGCACATATTTCCTATATAACTGTCTCTAGATATAACAGTGCCAGAATAGAACTTTCAAGTATTAGATACATAAATATGCTAATGCAGTTTTTTTAAACATGAAAGCCAAAGAAGATTTAGAGATCATTCAGTTAACTGCCTTTATTTTATAGATGAGCATTTTTGTAATTTGCTCTACATTACACAGCTTGTACAATGTCCAGTTCAAAACAACTTCTTTTAGAGTTATAGGACCCCTCTCTCCACTGTGTCTAATAGATTCTTATATTTAATTTCTATCTAAATACTTCCCGCCTCTACCACCCCCTCTCATTGGCAAATGTGGAAAACATTCAGGTAAATCATTTTTAAGTGCTTACCATTCTCTGCAAAACACCACATTTATTGAGTGGTTGAAATAGGGTAGGAGACTGCTGATGAAGTAGAGAAAGTGAGTTTCTACTCCTACTTCCTCCACTTCTTCTTCCTAATGAGTTTGCATCAATGTTAGGAAATGGAATTAAAATTGCTGTCATTACCCCTCTACCTCTACTAATCCCAACCCAACCCACAAATCACACACACCTTTAACTCCACTCCCATCTGAGGTTTTGGTTCCAAACCCTGTGGGACTATTTTTTGTTGTAGAGTACAGATAGAAGGGAAAGACACAGAGCTAAACAAATATTTCTACTCTCTTTCTGTGAGAATGGAACTTCATTAGAGTGATTTAGATAAGTGAAACTCACTTTTTAGGATGATACTTACCAATTTTAATGTGTTTTTCTAATCCATAGCATGGACATTTTATCTTCTTGCTTTTGCATAAGAAAACAGTATCTGAGTGCTGAGTGGTTTATCAAGGTCATATGGCTAGTCAGCAGGAAAACTGAATCTCAGGTTCTCATTGTTACGCAACAAGACCAGGATCCTGAGAAAACTGAATCTTTTTCTTCCCTGTATTCTTGGGAAGCAAAGGAAAAGGAGAAAAGGAAGGACTAGCCACCATGAATAAGCTATTTCTTACTGAGTATCTTGCTTAGAAAGTGCTAAATATCCATTTTAATTATGTATGTTTTTCATTATGGGGCATTTTAATGCACTTTTTTACTTGCAAATTGTATTTTTTCAGCAAGATTCTCATTCATAAAACATCTAATTTTGTAATTGGCACAAACAGTTGCCACATTATTGGTCCCATAATATTTAATTAAATTCAATAACAATAATTACAGACCAACATGCTAAGTAAGGAATTGCGACCAAAACAAATAAGCCTGTGTAATTTTCTTTCCGTTACCTTTTTTGTTACAGTTTCTTTTGCACACAGTCTACTCTATTTCTTTAAATTAGTTATACCCACCCAATCAAAATTTTGAGTCCTTTCAAAGATCCTCTTTGCAATTTAATTTTATGAGTTTACAGATTGTCTTTATAACTCAGAAGTAAGGGATGTGTGGGATATTTAATCTTCCTTCCTTCTTAAATAACTTTAATTTAAACTATTGATTTCTGTTTCATGAAATCAACGTTTGATTTCCAGGGTCATGTTTGAACAATTTTCCACTCCTTTTCTATAGTCAGGAGTTTGGGGTCCAAATATGTTCTGTTGTTTCCATGGATGGATTATGTGACTTCTCTGAGCTTTATCGATCAAAATTAAAGAAGTCCTGTGATATTGTGAACTACATATATTTGGTCTATGTTACCATTTTCTGACTTAAAGCCCATACAACCTTGAAATCTCAGAAGTGATATTTTGTACCTCAGAGTGTTTTTCATAGTGAGAAGATGTCTGGTGGCTGGCAACCCCTACATATTTACTTTAATTCTAGATGTGAACTGGTCACAGAAAAGACCAAGATAAGAATGTTGAATTGATTACCAATGGCCAACAGTATAATCAGGCATGCCTATTTAATGAAGTCTACATAAAAACCTAAAATGGCAGGTTTCAGGGTGCTTCCAGATATTTGAACACGTGGAAGTCCCTGGAGCATGGCACACCCAGAGAAGGCAGGGAAACTCTGTGTTCCTTCTCCTATACCTTGCCCTGTGCATCTCTTCCATAAGGCTGTTCATCTGCATCCTTTGTAAATCCTTTGTAATAAACCAGTAACCACAAGTAATTGTCTCCCTGAATTCTGTGAACCAGTCTAGGAAATTTGTCAAACCCAAGAAGGGAGTTGTGGAAACCCCAATTTATACCCTGTCATTCAGAAGTTCCTGAAGCCTAGGTTAGTGATTGACATCTAAAGTGATGAAACTCTCAACCCGTGGCATCTGACACTACCCCCAAGAAGATGGTGTCAAAACTGAATTGAATTAGAGGACATCCAGATGGAGTCCACTGTAGAATCTGCCATAGCTTTGATTGGCTGCTGGTGTGGACAAGTCCCCAAACATTTTGGTGACCATAACAGAGTATTCTGGGTTGGTTGTATTTGGAGGTAACAGTAGGAGAAACTGAGTTTGTTTTTTCTAAAACCTTTACATTCATACCCAATGAGGTTGTAATTCTAGTTTTAGATGTGTATGAAAGCATTCATACATATAATAGGATATGAATATTCAGAATAATATCACTTAGAAACAACCCACTGAACAGTGGAATGGCTAAGTTATAGGACAGTTGTACAGAAATACTCTGCAGCAATTGCTGCCAAAAGGCAATGAATTTCTGGACACATTATTTTGTTGTTAATGCTAAGTGTGTGGGGGAAGGCTTGGGGACCTGGAGGCATGACACAAGTGTACCTATCTAGCAAGTGCAAAATCTTGATTTCAAACCCTAACACCACCAAGAAAACAAACAAACAAACAAACAAAAGCAACAAAACAAAGTAGTGTGGGAGAAGATGCTAGTGACATCTAACTGATAAGAGGCTATGATACTGATGAACATCCTACAGTGCACAAGACAGTCCCCACAACAAAGAAGTATCTGGCCAGAAATATCAGCAGTGTCAGGCTGGGAAAATATCTTCTATCAGTAATTGAAATGATTGAACAACAGCTGCACAAACAACTTGGTTTTTGGGGAAAAAGCCAATCTTTAAGGAATAGATATTGTATGGTTCCACTTACATAATCTAAAAAAAACTGAGTTATAAGACTTGATCATACCAGTTCACATAGTAAAACTAAAAAAGAAAAGCCAGGAAGTGACTAACATTGAAGTTAAGATTGTAGTTACCTTTGATTGGAGGAGTGGGAGAGAGAAATATCTTGATAAGACACAAGTAAGTTTCATGGGTAATATTCTCCCTTAGTTGTGAGGGTGTTTGCTCTTTGAGCTTTTTTTTCTTAAAGTTGTGTGATGAGCTTTTCCATGTGCACAATTAAATATAGTTAATAACTAAAGCAATAAAAAATCATTATGAAACTTTTTTAAGAGATCATCAGATATGTTTAGCCTCTCCTTTTTCTGCATCCCAAGTGGGATGACTTGTTTTAAGAGACTGAATAGAAACAGATGTATTGGTAGTATAGAATACTCCAAAATTATTTTTGCAAAAGGGAGCTATTTCTAAGATTCTCATTAATTATGTTTCCTATTTCCTTAAGGGTCACATGACATGACCAAAATTTTTCAGGTAAAATCATAAAATCACAGCTTCAAGGTCTCTTACAATAAAATGTTCATCCATGGGCCAGGAGTGTAGGAGAGGGGTTTGATAGTCTAATGACAAAGGAAGAGCACAAATCTCTTCTCAGCTGTTGTGCTTGTTTTGTAATTTCTTTAAAGTGAGAGTTAAAAAGATGGGGAGTGGAATTGTTTTTAAAAAAAGGAATCTTAAAATTGTTGAAATGTAACAGTGTACTACCACAGAAACCATTTTATTTGTTGGACATTTGAATTATTACTATTCACCACATATGTACCAGGTGTGCTGCTAATTTTCTACATCAGCCCTTGTCAGTTTCTGGAAGCACTACTTTCCTTTTCTCCCAGGAACATAAAATTGAACTTCAGATAAGTGTCATTCACCTCTTAGTATGTATTTTTCTAATTGTTCCCATTTCAAGTGATCTTTTTTAAAACATAAATTCTACTCCAGAAAGTAGAACTCGATTGAAGTCTGGTTGCCTCTGTATTAAATATTATATTGTTAATTCTTTTGTTTTGGTGGGACTAGGTTTTGAACCCAGGTCTTCATGCTTGCAAAGCAAGCACCATACTATTTAAGCCACACCTCCAAGTCCTATACTGCTAATTTTAACTTCTGCATGTGTATCATTTCTTTTTGTGCTTGGGGATAAGGCTAGAGATCATTTTTTTATAAAATAAAAATGAATCTTAAAATTAGAAATATCTAGTTCATCACTATGGTCTTTTATACTTTGTTTTTAGTAGTAGTAGGATCTGAACTCAGAGCTTGGTACTTGCTAGATAGGAGCCCCCATCTCCCCTTTAAGTCTGCTTTTCATCACATTGATGGCAGATAGGTTGGTAGCTTCCACTTGTTTCAGGGAACTCCTTAGATATAACAGCTCTCTGCATTTTTGCAAAGCTCTATTTATGAGAAAGTTCTTTTCTGTAAAGTTGAAATGTATAATCCTGTATTTTCCATTCATTTCTACCCACTTCATTTAACCCTTATTATGATGTGATTATTTTCATTTCCTTTTTCAGCAATCAGCATATGCTAATTAGTTTATAAATTGCCAAGGATTCCCTAAAGTCCACAGCTGTGCAAGTTACAGGCTTAAATTAGTGTGATGTGCATTATCAGCACAGGTAGATTTCCTGTGCCTAAGCCCTCCGGTTACCACTGAGAGATACCTAGAGAGCAGTTGCCTTAGACAATCTTGTCTGTGTCACAAAGGAGAATTATTATAGATAAGCTAAGAAGCAGATTAAAAACGGCTTTCTGGTTCATGTTTTTCAAGATTACTTTCTGCAGTGGCCCACTTTTATCTCTACCAGGGGCATCCTTGATGAGGAAATTACCAATTACCAATTCTAATCAATTCTTGTTAACCTGTTGGGTGGAAAAGAGTTTCAAAATATTCTCCAAAATTGTTTAGAACAAAATTAGTTAAAATGTAAACCAAAATGGAAAGAATGTAATTTTATTTATAAATAATTACATTCAGTATTCAAGGGCACGTTTATATGTGCTAAAGACACTATTGAAATATGTCCAACTAATACATATATGATGTAGACATCTAGAATATTACATGCACCCTTCATTTTGAAATAGTGTAATATTGCTCTCTGTTAAAATGGGTTTTTATAGTATGTAAGTGCATTATACACACACACATATCTTTTTATGTATTGACAGTAGGAATAATGTAGCAGCAGCTTGTAAACTCCCTCCTTCTCTTTTGTCCTTCATCCAATCATTCTATTTTTCCCAATTCACAGCCTTAATTTCTCAGGCCCCAGGGATCACCTTGAACACACTTCTGCCTGAATTCTTCTCTTTCACTTTGACACAAGTCAGTCTTTCACTCTTAGAAACTGGGCAGAAGGAGAATGTTATTGTGACTTGAAGAAAATCAGTCAAAATGTAATTGCAGAGGCAGTTCTTAACAATAGATGGTTTTAAGTCATTGTGCTGATTTATGGGAACGTTCATCTTTTCCATCAAAGCACTATTACTGCTATGTATTGTGGTTGGTATTGTTTGAATTGAAATTCAGCTGCAGTTTTATTTCTTTTCAGTACTGAGGATTGAACTTAGGGCCTTCCACTTGCTGGACAAGTGTTCTACAATTTGAGCCAATGTCCCTCTTCTGGCCTCCAACTGAGATCTTCCTATCTCTGCTTGCCAAGTATCCCTGATTAGAGGTATATATCACCATGCCAGTTTCAACTGGTTAATCTACTTCTGGATTGTAGCTCTTGTCAGAGTATGCTACTTTCTCTATTTTCTTATGGCTACAGTTAATGTGGGAGTTTGGATCATAGGTTGAGAAGAAAATGACTGACCTCTGTATATCCTTTCATCTCTGATTTTAAGCATGTAGAGAGTATAGACAGTGTCATGTTTACTTTGACCTAGAATTCACACTGCTAGTAATGAATTAGAGATTTGGACATTTTCTGCTTTTTCTTGAATAATTTACTTTTCTTCCAGTGAAGGAGGGTCAAGGAGACAAGTTTTTGAGGAGACAGAGGAACTAATTTCACACTAGGGAAATAAAAGAAAACTTAGGATTGGTCCCCTGTTGACTTTAAAGTCTGATAACTTCAGGAGAGAAAATGAAAATCCAAGGAACTTGATGCTAGGCTTGATAACATCATGGGTGCCCACTGCCAGCATCCTTGTCACAACCCTCTCCTATGCTATATTCCCATGCCTCTCTTTCCTGCCTTCCTTCTGCTCCTGCTTGGAAGTCCAGTTTCTTTTCCATGTGGTTTGTAGATCTGCGTGGGCTCTGATGTTGGGTAAATCACTTATCTTCCCCAGATGGATAATATGGGGTTAACAATACCTACTTTGATTGATTTGTGTGAAAGCTAGTTCTATAAACAGCAGTTTATTATTTGAAATAATGCACCTATGTTTATCATTTTTTTTCTTAGTTTAACAAGGACAAAGGACCTTGGATGTCATAGACTGGGGTTTCCTGGGTTTGGTTGAGATGAAGAGTTGACAGAGAAGCTAGATTTGAAATTCCTCATGTGCAGGTATTAGATAATAGCATTTTTTAGGTTATAACCTTTCCAAGGTTAGAGGAAAAAGTATGTGAGTATTTGTACATGTCATGGAATGTGCATGTGTGTCCATTTGGGAAGAGGTGTTCAACTGAGCGAAAAATACTATAAACTTTTCATATTATTTCATTTTTTCCTAAATTTTAAATTAATTTAGTGAGAGCACTTGTGGCTATTGCTCCTGTATCTTTTTTTTCCCTCCAATCTAAATGCCTGATTTGTTTGATGTACTTCACATTTAGATTCAGACTGGGTCATTAATTTCTGCTGTCTGGAAAGAAAGCCTTAAGATATACCTATAAATCAACTCAACAATACAAATTATCATAGAAAGAGATATAATAAGGGTGTAAATAAAATACTTGAAAATGAGATTTGATTCTGTGTTCCCCAGACTGACTCGTGGGAGTGGGACCAGGACAAATAGTTGGACTTCCAAATGTTCCACTTCAATCCTCAGTGAGATGTGTGACAGAGAAAGTGGATGTCATTGGAGCTCTGACCCATATTACCAGGAAGGACTTTGGCTTCACACAAATAGCCCAGGGCTTACATGTGTTTCCTTTGCTGATCTACAGGAGAACCATGACATTGGTTAAATTTCTTTCTCTGAGGACATGCATCACCTGTAAATGTGAAGTGATTATTTTGTGTTAGCCAAAGGGAATCAGCTCACTGAGAATGGAAGTACTTCAGGATTACAGGGGAGGATGCATTCTGTGTGGACCTTCTCTTGGGGGCCTTTTCAGCCAAGCTGAAGGATTTTTTTCAGATACTGTTTTGCAAACAGATTTGACAGTTATGACTCTGTCATTTCTGTGAAAAACAAAGAAGCGTTGGTGAAAAGTCTTAAGGATGAGGAGTGACAAGTCCTGTCTACCCAAAACCAGGTGTCCAAATTGAAATAAGAAAACAATCAAATGCTTTATAATGCTATGTTATAAACATGTTTCTAAATTCTTTTATTTTTGTAATCTTCACAATAATCTTTGTAAGATATTGATTCCAGTTTACCAAAGATAGCCTAAAGAACGTATATAACTACTCATGTTTAGAAAGTGATAAAATCAGAACTGAAGCCCGTATGCTCCGCCTTAACCACTCATGTTAGATTTAGCCTATTATAAGTTTGTTTCACACACTGATAAACAGTAAAATGTTTGAAAACATCTGAAGGATAGGAGTTACTCATCCCCTTTTTCCATCTGGATGGTGAACTTCTATAGAGATGGAGATAGCACTGCATTTGGGGGCTTCTTATGGAAAGTCTCCTACTGGAAGTCCCTGTTTGGTGCTAACCTCAGATTTAAGCCAGTTTATCTGCTCTGAGGAGCAAGGACCTGGTTCAGTCCCTCCATGACAGAATGTGTGGTAGGACCAGCACATGTCACCAGGGGAATTAATGGTGACATGACTGAGGAACACAAAAATGAATTTGGAGTCTTTGAGCAGAGGGGTGAGAATGATGTTGGTGCTCACTGAGCCTTGACTCTGTGAGCTCTAAAAGTCATCCTAAAATGCCTATGATCACACACCTTGCCACAGAGGCAGCAGAGGAGTCACCTGTGCCCATTCTGAGAAAGGTTCTTCTGAGTTTTTCTGGCTCATGCTGAACTGTTATACAATGCTAGCTGCTTTGTCAGCTTAGGATTTGTATGTGTTCCTCCTGCATCTACTGTTTCCCTAAATTACCCTAATATGACAGACACCTCCTGCTCTTCCCTTGCATTGTCTCACGTGAAAACCTCTCCCAAATTTTGCCCTTCCATCCCATTTTGGGAACTGCTTTTCCTATTTATTGTTCCAGATTGATTTTCAGGTCTTTTCATAGGTTCTAAATCATCAGCTAAAATTTGTAATGGAGCTACTTTAAATTTGTGGGTTGATTTTAGAAGAACTGATACATTTATAAGGATGACTGTTCATTCCTGTTCCATATTTGTATATTTATTGAGGTTTCAACTTCCCCATGAATTTTTCCACTTTCCTGTAACTTTTCTACTTTTTAAATGTAGTTCCTGTATACTAATTGATATATTTATTTCTATAGATTGTATGTTTTTATTACTCCTTTGAATGAGATATTCTTATTTTACCTTTTCTAAATGAATGCTACTATTTATTTAGAAGCTATCAACACACAAATATTTATTTTATAATCTGTCCTACTTCTGAAATCCATTATTAACTCTTACAGTTTTTTGGCTGATAGATTTTTCAGATGATGTACTTTATTGAATTTTTGTTTCAGAGGACTTAAAATTTTCCCTTTGGCTTGGTTCTTGCTACCAGCATTTTCCTGATGATGTTTATTCATGAATTCTATGTGTATTTTTCTTGTTGGAAAACTTGTTATTATGCACCAACAATTTTCCTTGCCTTAGTATTATGTAAAGAACATGGTAACAGCTACTTAAAAGTTTGATGTCAATATTGGCTGATGTTGGATTTAAGTTTACTATAACTCCCTTTTAGGAGCATGGAAAAGAATTATGTCTTTTAAATATTTTCCCTCCACATTCCATGTTTTGAGGTCTTAGTTATGATTTGCCTACCTCACTGGTGGGACATGAAAGCCCAGAACGCTCCTTATCTGAAGCCATGTAGTTTAGGAATTCAAGAATGACAGGGTGTGGCTTTATTGTGTAAAGTATTTAACATGATTTACTTTTATTATAAACTTCTATGATATCCAAATTTGGAATTTATTCATGGGATGACAGGATCACAAAACACACTAATTCATCAAATATTTATAGAGCGCATCTTGTAACTTAAGAATATATCATGCTAGTGATAAAAATATTACCAATATTTTGTAATTACTCTTTCTCACCAGATATCTAAGTCTTTGCATCCATTATTCCACTAAGTCTTAGAACAACACATTGAAGTGAGTGTGTAATCCCTCTTTGTGTCTTGAACATGCTTACTAAATTGCTCAAAGAAATGTACTTAGCATTGGAGCTAGAACTTGGCAAAATCCTTCCTCTTAAGCATCAAGAACACTACCAGTTGTTAGTGATACAAAAGGGTGAAAAGTACTGAATACCTCCAACATGTTTAGAAATCTGTTGTAGAAACTGACATTCAGATAACATATAATAGAATCATAAATATACCGTTTTTTAAAAAAATACACTTTTTTTTTCATTTTTCTTTTATTATTCATATGTGCATACAAGGCTTGGTTCATTTCTCCCCCCTGCCCCCACCCCCTCCCTTACCACCCACTCCGCCCCCTCCCCCTCCCCCCCAATACCCAGCAGAAACTATTTTGCCCTTATTTCTAATTTTGTTGTAGAGAGAATATAAGCAATAACAGGAAGGGACAAGGGTTTTTGCTTGTTGAGATAAGGATGGCTATACAGGGCATTGACTCACATTGATTTCCTGTGCGTGGGTGTTACCTTCTAGGTTAATTCTTTTTGATCTAACCTTTTCTCTAGTACCTGGTCCCCTTTTCCTATTGGCCTCAGTTGCTTTAAGGTATCTGCTTTAGTTTCTCTGCGTTAAGGGCAACAAACGCTAGCTAGTTTTTTAGGTGTCTTACCTATCCTCACCCCTTCCTTGTTGGCTCTCGCTTTTATCATGTGCTCAAAGTCCAATCCCCTTGTTGTGTTTGCCCTTGATCTAATGTCCACATATGAGGGAGAACATACGATTTTTGGTCTTTTGGGCCAGGCTAACCTCACTCAGAATGATGTTCTCCAATTCCATCCATTTACCAGCGAATGATAACATTTCGTTCTTCTTCATGGCTGCATAAAATTCCATTGTGTATAGATACCACATTTTCTTAATCCATTCGTCAGTGCTGGGGCATCTTGGCTGTTTCCATAACTTGGCTATTGTGAATAGTGCCGCAATAAACATGGATGTGCAGGTGCCTCTGGAGTAACAGTCTTTTGGGTATATCCCCAAGAGTGGTATTGCTGGATCAAATGGTAGATCGATGTCCAGCTTTTTAAGTAGCCTCCAAATTTTTTTCCAGAGTGGTTGTACTAGTCTACATTCCCACCAACAGTGTAAGAGGGTTCCTTTTTCCCCCACACCCAATGAGCAAACTGAAAAAGAATGTATGAAAACAATTCCATTTACAATAGCCTAAAAAAAAGTCAAATACCTAGGTGTAAACCTAACAAAAGATGTGAAAGACCTCTACAAGGAAAACTATACACTTCTGAAGAAAGAGATTGAGGAAGACTATAGAAAGTGAAGAGATCTCCCATGCTCATGGATTGGTAGAATCAACATAGTAAAAATGTCGATACTCCCAAAAGTAATCTACATGTTTAATGCAATTCCCATCAAAATTCCAATGACATTCATTAAAGAGATTGAAAAATCTACTGTTAAATTTATATGGAAACACAAGAGGCCACAAATAGCCAAGGCAATACTCAGTCAAAAGAACAATGCAGGAGGTATCACAATACCTGACTTCAAACTATATTACAAAAATACACTGTTAATGGAAGTCTATGTGAGACACAATGGGAACATCAGAGCACAGGAATGATAGCCTTGCATGCATGTCATTGCATATGTATTTTGGCATTACTTCATTGTAAAACTCAACCAAAAAAGGTTTGGTTTGGTTGTTTTATTTTGTTTTGTTTTACTTTGTTTTTGAGACAGAGTCTCACTATGTAACCCAAGCTGGTCTCAAATTCACAGCCCCCCGCCTCAGACTCCTAAGTGCTGGAATTAAAAATATCCACCCAAAATGCTTTAAGTGTGTGTGGGGGGGCTGGGGTTTGAACTCAGGGATTTTGCACTTGCAAAGCAGATGCTCTACTGCTTGAGCCACACCTCCAGTCCACTTTCCTCTGGTTATTTTGGAGATGAGTTCCCAAGAACTGTTTGCCCAGGCTGGCCTGAAACCACCCCCCCTCCTCACCTCAGTGTCTCAAGGATTACGGATGTGAGCCACCAGCACATCTGGAGGTTTTTGAAACTTCCATTTATTTCATGTCAAAGGTAGGGAAAACTTTTCTTTGCTTAGAAGATAAGTGTCTTGGTAATATCTCCTGGTGGAGAAAGATGGAATGACATAATTTGGGCAGAATCTCTTTGCTTCTAAGAGAAATATCCCAGTTTCCTTTAGTTTCCACTCACTCATGACCTGTGATGCAAGGTTCCTTAGAGTCCCTCCCTTTTTGGCATCTCTTCTTATCACTCCTTCTCCCATTTATACTTAAGCTTCTATTATTCACTCCTAAGGCTGTGTGAATCTTTTCTGTTTTGCAAATATAATCAAAGGCTGTTTCCAAACAAAATTTCAGTCAGCCAAATATGCTTAACTACTTATTACTTATTACATAGATAAAATGACTGATAGCATTAATTTTTCACTTTTCCAGGAGCCCTTTAGTTTTATATCCATTTATGTATAGATGACCTAACGAGTTAAACTATTTGTACTTGCTTTGTGGCAGTCTTACTTCTTAAATTTTAGTTCTTTACTTTTGTGTAAAGTTATAGTTTCATGATTAGCAACTAATTAAAAGCATGATTTAGAGTCTTTGTCAAGCTGAATATTAATATTGATCTCTTTAACACTTCAGTGAATAATTTCTGATGGTATGTATGTGTTGCAATTGTCTAGACCTTGCATGATCTGAGAATTCTTGGAGAGCCATATTCAGATTCTTCCTCCTATAATGTAGATATCTTCTGGACCAGATGTGACTTCCCCATGCTGTGACTGACTGTAGGCACATAAATGTTTTATTGAGTTAAAATATTTTTACATCTTTATGGGTACATTGTTGTTCCTCATACATAATTGTATATAATGTTTAATATTCAAATCAAAGTCATAAAGTCCATTTCTTCAAACATCAGTCATTTTGTGTATTGGGATTTTGTACTCTTCCAGGCATTTTGGAATACATCTCATATTGTTTTAACCAATAGTTACTCTACTGTGATAAAGAAGAACTGGAAGTAATTCTACCACTTTAACTGCATTTTGTTGGACCTAATTGAACTTCTTTCCACACCCTCTCCCTGTGGTCCCAATTTCTAGTGATGACTATTCTGTTCTATTCTTCAAGATTGATTTTCCAGTTTCCACAAGTGAGTGAGAACATGTGGTATTTGTCTTTCTAGCTGGGCTTATTTTTCTTCATATAATTGCCTTCAGTTCCATCCATGTTGTTGGACAATAATGCCATTCATTTGATGGTTGAATAATGTTCCATCTTGTATATATCCTGCATTTTTTTAATCCAGTCATCCACTGATAAGCATCGGTGTTGATTCCATGTTTTAGCTATTGTGAATGTTGCTATGTAAATATCTTTTTGATGTAATAATTTCATCTCCTTTAAATATGCACTCTGTAGTAGAATTGCTAGTACTATTTTTAGGGTTTTTTTGTAATTTACTTTTATTTTTATTTTTTGGTGATGTTGGGTTTGACTCAGGGCCTTGCCCTTGCTAGGTAAGCACTCTCCTATGCCTCCAGCCCTTTTTGCTTTAGTTACTTTTCAGATAGGATCTTTTGCTTTTTACTCAGTCTATCCTCAGACCTGCCTACACCTCTGATGTAGCTGGAATATCCATACTGTATGGAATATCCATACTGTATTCCACAGTGATTTTTATCAATTTACACTCCCACCAACAACATACAAGATTTTACTTTTTTTGCATCCTCACTAATGTTTATTTTTTGTCATTTGATACCCATTCTAACTGGGGTGAGGTGACATCGTAGTGTGGTTTTGATCTTCATTTCTTGATGATTCATGCGATTGAGTCTATTTCCTATACTTGCACATCTGAATGTCTTCTTTCAAGAAGTATCTATTTAGTTCTTTAGCCCATTTTAACTGGATTATTTACTTTTTCATGGTAGTCAGCTTTAGTTCCTTCTATATTTCACATATCAATCCATTTTCAGATGAATAGTTCACAAATATTTTCTTTTATTATGTAGGTCGTGTCTTAATAATGTTGATAATTTATGTTGCTGTGTAGAAGCCTGATGAGCTAATGGTTTGAAATAATCCCGTTTTTCTATTTTTAGTTTTGTTTCTTGTGCTTTTGGGGTTCTGTGTAATAAAATCAGTACCTACACTAAGGTCTTGAAGTGTTTCACCGTCTTTTCTTATGGCAATTTCATGTTTTTAGGTTTAACATTAGGTCTTTGATTCATTTTAAGTGATTTTGTATGTATGCTGAGAGTAAGGAATCTAGTTTCATTCTTCTGTATATGTATATTCAATTTTCCCACTGCCATTTATTAAAAAGACTATCTTTTCTCCATTGTATGTTCTTAGCACCTTTGTCAAAAATCATTTGGTGTATGAATGTGGATTAAGTCTTACGTTTCTATTGATGATCTTAGCATTCTAATTTATTTAGTTTTTGCTTATGAATTTCTTTGATTATTCTGGGTCTTTTGTGATTCCATATGACTTTTAGGATTTTTCTTACCATTATGTGTGAAGAAAATTATTGCTATTTTGACGAGGATTACATTGAATCTATAGATTTATTTGTGTATTATTCTCATCATACCAATATCAATTTTCTGATCCATGAACATGAGATATCTTTATTTTTGTGTACTATATAACTTCTTTCATCACTGTTTTGTAATTTTTGTTGTAAAGATCTTTCACTTCCATGGTTATATTTATTGTAAAATACTTAATTTTTTTGTAGTTATTGTGAATGGGATGGTTTTCTTAATTTCTTTTTCAGCAAGTTCATTATCAGTGTATGATATACTACTGATTTTTAAATACTGATTTTGCATCCTGAAATTTTGCTGAATTCGTTAAGCATAAATGATTTAACTTCTTCTTTTCTGAGTTAAATATGCTTCATTTCTCTCTCTTGCCTGATTGTTTTTGGTAAGAGGTAAGTTCTGTATTAAGTATGAGTGATGAAAGTGTGCAATGTTGTCTTGTTCCTGATTTTAGAGGAAGTGCTTCCAGTTTTTCCTTCTTCAGTGTGATATGGACTGTGGGCTTCTCATGTATAGCCTTTATTATTTTAAGATGTTTCCTCTATATGTAATCTATTGTAAGCTCTTATGAAGAGATGTTAAATCTTACCAAATGCTTTTTCTTTATTTATTGAAATACCCATATAACTTTTGTCCTTCATTCTATTGATGGGTTGTATTATATTTATTGATTTCTATGTGTTTAACCATCCTTGCGTCTGTGATATTAATTCCATAATGGTCATAATGTATGACATTTTTGATGTGCTGTTGTATACAGTTTGCTACTAATCAGAACTTTTTTTCTTTTATTCATATGTGCATACAATTATTCAGAACTTTTGCATCACTGACATGGTCTATAGTTTTCTTTTTCTATTGTTGACCTCTTGTCTGGTTTTGGTATCAGGATCATGCTGGCCTTATACAAAAGAGTTTGGAAGAGTTCTTTCCATTTTAATTTTTTAGAATAGCTTAAAATTAATTAGAATTAATTCTTCTTTAAATGTTTAGCAGAATTTTGTCATGAAGCCATCAGGCCCTGGAGATTTTTAGATGGGAGATGTGATGGTTTGGATCTGAAATATCTCTCACATGTTGAAGGTTTGGTCCCCAATATCGGTGTTGAGAGGTGGAGCATTTGGGAGGGGATTGGATCGTGAGAGGTCTAACTTTCCCAAGGTCCCTATTGAGAGATATGAATGAAGCCCAGATTTTGTAAGTAGCTACAGTCCCAAGGCTTCCCTGAATATATGCCCATGTCAATAACACCTTTTCAATTCTTATGAAAAGAAGCAGTCCCATTAAGCTTTATTTTCCAAGAACAATTTGATAACACCTTAAAACACGACAGCATGAGCCATGAATCATCATCAAAATGCTATTTTCTCAATTTAGAGTCTTGTGGTGAACATGAGTAAGTACATAAATTAAAAATCAGCATAATTACTGTGGTAGTTAGGAGACAGCACTTCCCATACTGTAGGAAGCATAATTGACCTATAGATCCACCTGCCATTCTCTGAAATCCATTACTGATTTTTTGCTGAGGACCTGCTTCCTCTGAACTACACCCACTAATGACTGAGCACGATAGAGATGCAAAGGCAGACCTTTTCTGTGTGACATGGAATTCCCTGGATAGACAGCTCTGGCACAGGTATTTTCTAAAGGAATCTGTGTGAGAAAAACACTTCCCCCAAACTTCTTTCCCTCTCTTCTCAATCCAGGGTCAGATTCAGTTATGTGTGGTGTTTTGACAGGATTTGCAGCCTCTCCTAGCTCCCTTTTTATTTTTCTTTATGAAAATTTCTTTTTCTTTATAAATCTCTGTGCAGCTAATGTCATACTGCCATCTGATTCTTGGAGGCCCTGGTCTTATACTACCACCTTTCAAGCTAAGACAGTCTTACTGGTTTGATTTTAAGGCCAAATGGGACTTAAAACTTTGGGCATTTTTTATTGTACTTTGAGGTAACTGTATAATTATGTCTTTAAGCTGGATTCACAGGGAAAACTTTATTTAAAAAACATTATTTTTGTCTCCTACTGTCTCTTCAAATTTGTTTTTGGGATTTGTTCTTTTAAGAATCTTAGATGAAAGTTTGGACAGATTCCATTAATTTTTTGTATAATTCTCAAATAACAAAACATGGCATTTGGATACTTTAGTTCACTAAAGAGTCAAAGGTCTATTAAAGTTTTGGTAGCATCTTTCTCCCTTTCATTAGAGGCCTGTAGAGCTACTCTGAGTTTTAACAGTGTTTAAAGCTGAGCCCTTCTCTTTTGCATTGTTGAGGTGATCTATCTTTGCTGGAGGCCTCTCACTCATGTTCCAATGATACAATCAAATGCAAACTGAAAATGGCTGTTAACCTAAATTCTCTCTAAGCCTTGAAGTATCTACTATATGGCTTCAGTGTCTTTTTGATATGGTGTTTAAGCCCATATTGGTGACCCTCTTGGGTAAAATCTAAAACAACCCCACCTAGACTTTCTCACAGATTATTTTTGTGTCCCTCAGGCATTCCATAGGAAACACTCACATGTCTCTGTCAAGTGAACTATGGGCATGTAGGTTCCCCAACATAGCAGCCTCACTGTCTACCCAGGCAGACAGATTGCTACGGTCTATTGTCCCTTATGTTTCTTAGGCATTGGATCTCTTGAACTCCAGGAGATACCAATCAAGCTTTATATCAGTCCCATTTCGATTAGATTTGAGGGATAAGAAGGCATCAACTTTCTATCTTTCATAGCTTCCGAGTAGCCAATACCCTCTTTATAAAACACTCTCTTTAAAAGTCCTTGAAATTCTAAGCCCCTATTTGATCACTCCAACCTTTTTAATATGCTGAAGGTATTTTTTCTTTTGCATGTCTGACACTATGCAAGTGTAAAAAATGCATTTTTACTTGTTTATGGGTCTTTTTTCTGTCGCAATTTTAAGCAATCTTCTCTGGTTTTATGACTTTGGAATGTGGGATTAATTGGCACCTATTCAAGAGATTGATAGTCAAAACTTGGTCCAAGTATCAGCAGCATCCTCACCTGGGATCTTGAAGAAATGCTGGCTCTCAGGCTCCATGCCAGATCCACTGCTTTTGAACAATTCTGCTTTTGAACCTGATCTCCAGTTGATTTGCATTCAAAGTCTCTTGTTAGAAGCACTAGTTGAAAGCACTAAAATAAACAAATGAAACAGAAGTTAGAATTATAACATTTTAACATTCTGTTACAGTATTTATTTATTTATTCTGCAAATATTTGTTGGCCACTATTAGATACAGGACATGTTAAAAAGGCTTAGTTAGGGTCTTGTACAGAGTTTGAACAAGCTCATAATACAAATGATAAAAATCAAAATGCTAAGAGGGTAATGTAGTTCAGTAGGCTTTAGGAGAGAATTCCTTTTAGGCTAGAGATTCATAAAGGAAATGAATTGAGCTTTGAGACACATATTACATGGCTGTGTGGCATGAAGGAATTGGTATTTTATGAAAAGAAATTTAGCATAAACAAAGGCACAGAGGGCCAAATAATAGGCCAAGGATACAGAGAGTAGTGATATTTGACTGGAAGAGTGGGTAGACAAGGGAAACAGTAAGGAAAATATATTAAGACCTTACATGCTGAGTTAGAGTTTGTATTTCATTTAGAAATGCAGAAAAGCATTTAGAATGGTAGTGTGGAGTGATTCTCCTTAGCAGTTATTCTTAAACTTGCACTAGTATGAAATGGCTTGAGATAGTAACTTAGTTTTGACATTAAAATGAAACTGGAGCAGAAAGCATAAATCTGGAGATGAGACGTTGGATTTTACCAAGTCCTGGGTCACAGGGTTAGTCTCATGATCTTTTGATGCTGTTCATTTCTCTATTTGAAAAAAAAAATGTTTCTGGTAAGCTAAGAAGTATGGCCACAAATACTCCCAGTGGGATTTTAAGAGGGACTCATGCTAAGTATGAAGCCTGTTTTGCAGACATACCAGTTTTTCTGCTCCCCATCACAGCAAAACTGATCTAGTTGCCTAGATTTATTATCTTCAATTGTTTAGTTTTCATGCTATCTTTAATCTGGCCTATGCATATTCGAATATAGTCTCCACTCAGATGCCAGGGTAGTCTTTGGTTGACTCTGCCAGAGAATATGGCAATTCTCTGCTTTAAGGATTTAAAAACAATGTAAAATCTTCATGAACTTTCTGTCATTGCCAAATGTTAGCATGGTCTGCCTCCTGCTTTTCCCTTCAACCTTCTCTCACATTCTTCATCCCTCATTCACTGCACTCTAGGCTTATTGAGACTAACATTGTGAACTGTCGAAACCAATTCTCTATAATAAAAATATATTCATGTTTCAGTCAGACTTTCAAAAAGGCTCAATTAGGATATAGTTTTTCCTTTCTCCACATGTCCCAGTAGAGACAATTTGTTCCTCTTCTGTGTTCTCCTAGTATTGTGATTACAGCTCTGTTCTGACATTGTATCATTCTATAGATATTTATGGAACACCCATTATATATGGACTTTACTTTGTTACTTCCCATTTCTTACTGGGCTTACTTTTCATAATTGTTTTAGTATCCATTTCTACCTTAAAATTAATCTCCATTTTGCTACATTACTATTTGTTAATTGGCTTTGTTCATTTTATCAGTGCATCTCAGAGGTTTTTCTGTGACAGGAGATAGAGGCCTACCTTGTTCTCACTAAAGTATAAGGAAGTCATTTTGTTTTAGTTGTTTTAGTAGAGAACTTGAGAGCTTCGTGTAAGAAGACGATGAGGTGCTGATTAATTACCATGCTTATACTCTGCCTAGCTTGATTACTTTCAGATGCTTTTTTCACTTATTTTTTCTTGAACTTGTGAAGAAATCCAAGCTCTAGTATAATGGATTATTTTGTAGGCAGAAAATTTCAGAGGCACAGCAGTTTAAATAACTCTTTCATCTTTACAACATCTTCTAGGAGTGAACCCTAAACCAGGGGTGGCTCAGTTCTGACTGTAAGTCATCTGCTGCTTCATTTTTCTCTACACATGTCCATGCTCCTTGGTCCAAAAAGAATTTGAAATGATTAATGGTGTCTGCGTATGAGATTGATATTCTTAGCTGATTGATTAACCATCTCTAAAAGGTATTCATCAAAATAACATTGTTAGAATAACTTGCTTGAAAAATAAGCATTGTGAAAACTTATTTATATGTGGAGACTCTGGAATTTTATGACAAAAGTAAGCCTTCCTCCTGTAGAGTCACATTTCATATATGCAAAATGAGAATGGAAGCAAATTAGCCATACCTGTTTAAATTTACACTAACCATTAGAGTATGATTGCTTTTGCTTGTACAGCAGTCTGCAACCAGTCATGAAAGACTGGGCAGAATGGCCAGGAAAAGACCTTTTAGGGGCAGGTGGGCTAAAACACAACACTTTCATGACCCCCTCTTGTAGCATCTTTCCCTTCCTCTTCACTTCCAGGTACTGCAAGATGTCCCAGGTCACCTAGGCCACATTTGTGCACACACATCTATATTCTTTCCAGGAAAAAGGTTGTTAAGTGTTACTTGATATTAGTTTTTATCCTGGTGTATTATAAATAAAAGAAAGGCACAGTAGCAAAGAAGAGATGCATGTCACAAAAATTATACTTGTCAAATTTATAGTATAGCAGACAAATGCACTGTTGAAACTTCCTATAGCTGTATTTTTAAACAGCAGGAAAAAATTTAACCAAGATATTCAATGTTTTATTTTCTGATAATTTGAAAATGATGATGTTTGTAATAGAGATTTCTGTTTGTATCAAATGTCAGAAAGTTTCTAAAAGATGTTTTTCTTCTGTAATACATTGTTTAAGTGGGTCAGTTTGAAATAGTTGGGGATAGAAGATCTTACTGCTTCATGGTCAGTTTTACAACTTTGTAATTTGGAACTAGTTTCTGCATTTTATCCACATAAATAATTCCTTTGCAAGAAGACTTATCTAAGCCTCACTACTACCTTTTCTTTAAGTTAAAGACACTCAAAGATTTTTATTCCTCTTGATGAACTTGTAGAGTTTTTTACTCAGGAAAGGGTAACTTTACCAGAATAGAACCATGATAAGTAATAGCAAGTGCAGATTTCTCATCCCCCAACTTTTTCCTGACTTAGGTTGACTAAACTTTCCATAGCATTTCAGTATAAAAGGCTGTAGCATCTAAGATGGAAGAAAGGCCCTTTTTTTTCCATAGAAAAATCCAGGCCACAGTGACATCTAACTTTTCTCTTGCTCTCACACGATCCACACTAAGCTACTGAACTTTGCAGAGAAAGCAGCAAGCCTTTACATGTGATCTCACTGTAAATCTCTGCCCAGGCAGTTCAACAGGGTGCTCCCTCGGAACTATTGCTTCCTAACACCCCAGAATGGTCATTTCATTCCCTTTCTTCTGTCTTTTAACTTCTGATATTCATGCCCATATTACAAGGAAGTTCTCAAACTTTAATAAGAAAATAGAAACAATCAGATAAGAAGCACATACTCTTTCCATCATTGAATTCCTAAATCTATGTGTGTCTTTACCCAAATATTCACTCAGTTAAAATGGAAAAATAGACTTTGTTTTTCCTTCACTTGCAATCTTTGCACATCCACTCTAATTTTTGAGCATTTTCTCTTAAGTAAAAATGTTAATATATTCCATATTAAATTATCTTTTGGTACTCTTATTAATCCCTCCTTGTTTCTTTTCTCCACTTTGCACAATGTAAGGCTTGTTTGTGTTAATTGTCTCTGTTTCTTCACCTCTTACTCTTTTCCAGGCATGTCTTTCAAGGGTTTTCTAGCACTACCCACTGAAATATTTTCATCAAAGCCAACAATGAACACTACCTTGGCAAGTCTCGGCCTGCATCTCACTCAGCATCTCAGTATAATTTGATAGAATTGACCACTCTCTCCTTAAAAACAAATTTTCTACTTCACAGACACTATATTTACCTGGCTTTTCTATTCAGTGGCCACTCCTTCCCAGGGGTATTTTTAGTTTCTTCTTCCTCCAAATTCTAAAGGGTGACGCAGAAGGGGAGAACACATATGGGAGGAATAGGGAAAGGGAAGGGAAACCTAAAACTTGAATGTGGTTGATGTGCTCACTGTGGAGGAGTGAATCTTAAACTGACAGAGGCCACTATGGGAAGGTGACGGGGAAGTAGTGAAGAGGTCAGGTAGAGTTGAACCAATGTGGGTTGTAATACACATGTACATGGAATCAATGCTAGGAATCTCTCTGTATACCCATCTTTATCTCAAACTAGCAAAACACTATGCCTTTCTTATTATCTCTTATGTTTTCAACACATGAGAGTAAATGCAAAAATGATAAAATTAAAACTAAAAATAAAGGGTGGTGCATTTTTAGAACTGAGACCTTTTCAACTCTCCATTTATATTCTCTCCCTGTTATTTCACCCAGTCTTACGGTTTTTATGTTGGGACGTTATATCTTTAGTTCACATTTCTACTATGAGCTTAATACTTATGTGTACAGTTACCTATGTGGCAAATGATTTATAAATTTCAAACTTAATACTTCTTATTAAAGGAAAAAATGAACTCTCAGTCTTACCAAATGTATAAGGAATCCAGTTAGTATTTCAAAACCTTTCCACTTAGCACTTTCTTCAATCCTATCATCTGATCCATCCTGTCATCTCTGTTGGTGGTCAAGTACATGGGTTTTTAACTTCTCTCCCTGCTTCACTCTTTTTATTCCTTAGCACATTTTCCACACAGCAGGAAGTATAAATTTAACAATACATTTTTGATACATTATAGATAATAAAGTGCATAAATCTTACATGTATACCAAAGTATCTAGCATCCAGATCAATATATGTTCTTAAATCCATTTCAGTACTTTTATAATTTTTAATTTTATAATCTTTTTTAATATAAATTTGTTTTATAGTGAAATTCTTCATCATAATATATGTTTCTTCCTATATAATTATCATAGTATTTTTTTAAAAACTCTTCTTTTGATAACCTCAATATCTGAGTAAATCAATTTCTACTCTTGTTTTTTTTTCTTTTGATTTTTAGTGTTTTGGCTGATAGCACAGGTAGGGAATAAAGTCTAGGTTTCCTGATTTACAGTCTGTTGCTATTTTTACTGCCTCTTTTACTGTTTCTCTGCCTCTCTTACTGCCAGATTGATTTTTACTGGAATAGAAATGTTTCTCTTTGTTTTGTTTTCTTTTTCTGACTGAGAGTCCCTACTCCTTTTCCTATTGTTTATGGCTATACTTTATAAATATTTTAAAAAGCAGGAGAACCTATATTTTTTAAATAAAAATTATTCAAAATTCTATCCTATAGACAAGATAAAAGTGAAATTACTTGAGGTTAAGTGTGAGTGAAATAAAATATGAAATGCCTTCAATTTTTTCTTCCTCAGTGTGTCCCCCACACACATCTTTTTATACTTCTCCTTGGTAACATTAAGACTCAAAGAACAGATTTTGAAAAACACTGATATAGTGAAGCAGTTCAAATTAGTGAACCACTTCCCTTTAGTTAATGCAATTTGCATCACACAGTTCATGCATACACACACACATAAATATCAGCTATTCATTGTTCACAGCATCCTCTGTGAGTTATGTAAGACAAGGAATTTAATAAACCTATACTATAGATGAGAAAACTGAGATTCAAACTGGTTTATCAAATATCTGAATGTCATAAAAGTAAAAAACTAATGAAAGAAAGGATTATAACTTAAAGCCCAGTATTCTTTCTTCCATATTTACATGCATGCATAAAAACTTTGACTAAATCCTTAATGTCATTAACTGGGAGCTAGTTACACAGACTAACCTGCAGATATTTGTATTGCTACATAGAATTTTTTATTATTACTGGTCTTGCAACTCTCAAAGAAGATGTCAAAGGTTTTCCAAAAGTATCTTGAGGGCCTCAGGTCCTCCCTGGAGAATCTTCAAGTGGTAGGCTTTTTTGCTGCTGTAGAACTTGATCAGCATTATCACTCCCAGGATGTACAGAACCGTTTCCTACTCATCTTTTCCCCCTTAAAGCAGGTCTTAAGGCAGGTCTGCAGAACTGTGATTATGCTGTTCATGTAGAAATATGCTATCATTATTTTAGGGAGTGTAGGAGCAAACCAGTCCTCCCTCTGTGTCTCTCCTTATCCAAACTCCCCTCATGCACTGAGAACATGAACCCTAAGAATGGTTGTTCAGTCTTAGGGACTCATGCTTCATGGGAAAAAACCACTGAAGACAATCTGATTGGTCCTCCCAGAGAGCAGCATTCTCTGCTACTATTGTTGCCATGGTACTTGTGTCACTGTCAAAATAAGTAATCCAATGGCCTCATGTCCACGTGTGTCTTGCTGGAAGCCTATTGGTGACTTTAGCAGATTAATAATCCTAGCCATGTTATCCTAAAGGAAGGTGATTCCATGACTCAAGTTCAATCTGACAACTTTTCAGTGGCAAAACCAAAGGAAGAAAGTCACAATGTTTAGTTGAGTAGTTGTTTCATGCCAATTACAGATTTTTAATCCATTCATTACAGCTACACAATACACGTGTATGTGGTAGGGTGTGGGTGTGTGTGAGTGTGTGGGTGTGTGTACAAGTGATAGAGGGAAAGAGATAGAGCTAGAGACAGAGAGACACCTCTATACTGTCACACTTTTCCTTAGGGGTACACCAAGGTGACTAAACACAACCTTCATTACTTTAATATCCAAGCCTTTATATTTTAGACACAAAGCCCATTTTATTTACTCACATAAACTGAGCAATATACCTTCCAGGAAACATTACACCTAGTGATATGAACAGATCATTTAACATTTGCAAAGTGTATTCAAAGTAATCATCTTATTCGAAAGCACAATAGCATTTTTTATCTTATATAGGTTAAAAAGTAAGCAAAACTTCAAGGACAATAAAGGGCATGACCAAGGACACACAGATTTTATATGAAGAATCCATCTGTCTCTTCATTCCCCCACTTTAAATGCTTTAAGAAGTTTTACAAATTATTGACATGAATGTATTCATACATAAACATAGATAAATAATAATGCAATAATTACCCACGCATCTTCCACTAGTTTAAGAAATTAAATATTGCAAGCGAAATTGAACCATTGGTGTCTCTCTTCATCCACCTAATTATTCTGTAACATTCCTTTGAATTTTTATAACATATGTAGGGATTTCCAAGCATTGTCAGTCAATTAACTTTTAGTGGATTATCTTTCATAGTATGTAAATTTTCAAGAAAATATGATAGGCTTTGGAACCAAGATTCCTTTCTTAGTCTATTGACTTTACTATTTGCGAGTTATGTGATGTAGAAAAGTCATTTTGCCTATCCATAATATTAAGTTCTTAATAAAATTAGAGCTAGTAAATTCAACTTTCCCACTGAACTGCCTGCTACAAAGTTTATGTTACACCCATACTTTTCACTACACAATCAATTGAATTCCTTTAAATTTACAGTACTATTTTTCCCTTAAATTATTGATTACCTTGTTCCTTCACTTGTTTAACTTTTCTGACTCTATCATTAATGCTTTTCTACATGCACTGTGAGACCTTCAGACATATTATTTCCTAAACACACCCTTTTAAGACATTGTTGTCAAGCCCTTGGAGTCCTCAAGCCTCAGGCATCAGTCAGAGGTCATTGCTCTGGAAACCTGTGCTATCTGAATCATTTCTCTCCTTGGGATTTACTGGATATCCATTTTTGGACTGGCTCTTACTGCCCTCCTGATACCTGGGTTCTATCCATTGGCTTTGACAGCTTGTTTTCATGGAAGGAGGAACTCTCTGAGAACGAATCTACATAAGACTCACTTTTTAATGTTTCCTTTTTTCTTAGACAATATTCACAGGTGTAAGAGTTTGAGTGTATGATAAGTTTAAAAAATAAACTTTATTGTGTATCATACATAGGATGTCTACAGTAGCTTTTTCTCAGGGTGTAGGGTTGCTGGAGTTTGAACTCAGGGACTCTCACTTGCAAGGCAGGTATTCTACCACTTGAGCCATCCCTCTAGACATTTTTGGCTTCAGTTATTTTGCAGATAGGGTCTTATGTTTTTGTCTGGGGCCAGGCTAAAATCATGATCCTCTTACCTACGGCCTCTCTTGCAGCTGTCTCACAGCTTTGTCACAGCTGTGAACCACTGTGCCCCACTTGTTTGTTGAGATGCGGTCTTGCTAACTTTTTGCCCAGGTTGTCCTTGAACTATGTTCTTCCCAACATAGAAGCTGGGATTATAGACAAAAGCCAACCATGCCTGAACCTCACAGTAACTTTTTTTATTCTGTTCTTAAATTGTCTTTTTCCACTAATAAATCTCTTCATTTCTTCTCTAGGTTTTTCCTTTGACTTGAGATTGGATTAACCTCTAATTTTCTTAACTGTTCTGTTTTCTTAACTTGTCCATTTTTTTCAACGTGTTCTGACTTGTGAACAATAGTTTTATTTCAGCCACCAGATTTTTAATATCAAAGAGTTCTTTCTTATGAAAGATTCATTTTAAGTATCTTATTCATTTTATGATGCGATATAATTTCTAATCTCTCTAAAGAATTGCATTTATGTTTTTCTTAGCTTCTGCTTCCTGACTATTCCATTTATTAACTGTGGTTCAGCAGAGTTCTTTTGTAGTTTAGTTATACCCTCCTTGTCATTTTTTCTTTCATTATCTTGCAATCCTTTTCTCTTCATTCATGTGTGAGAACCAGGCACTGGGAAAGATGACTGGAAGCTCTGTGTATTAGAGTGGGGGTTGATTGATAACTGGGTGGGTTGCACAATGGATGATAGTTTGAATTGTCATTGGTGTATAATTGTGTGTCAAAAGGCATTGAATTGTGGCTTTCTAGGGTATCTTTTCTCTCAGGCTCTTAGTCCAGAGGAAAAGCCCTTCCCCACCCCACTCTCCCCCTGAGGGGCATACACCTGCTTCTGTGGTCCTAGAAGCAGAGTGAGCAGGGGGTTGGAAGTTCAACAGTTCATATATATAGGATTTTATTTAGCTTTTCTATTTTCAGCTCACTTTCAACATTCACTTTCCTCTTGAAGTTTAAAAGGCAGTGACTGCAGCGTGTGCAGGAGTTTATCTTCAGGGCTCAAATAATCCTACTTGTCAGTACAACAGTCTTGTTATATCCCTTGACTCATGAAGCAGATAAAAGGAATGTAGGGATTCCAGTTCTGCAGCACCTATCTTTATTTGAAATCAGAAAGAATTATAAGACCTCTGAGAATCATGCTTATAGAGGCAGGGACTAATATATGTAGAACAGGCTCTGAAGACTAGAAATTGGGCTGCTCAGAGAAGATAATTTCCTTTCTTATAAAAATGAATCATTACTGATGTTCAAGTCCCCTGAAGAGAATAAATATTAAAACAAGAACTCGAAATACCCCAATGACCATCTAAACTACTCTAAACCTTAAAAAAGGCCACGTCAAGTGAGAATAATTTCATGTTAGCTTTAAAAAGTGATTCAGATTTGAGAGTTTGCACAGAATGAGTTGCAAGGAACTTGTTCAGAATAAAAACATGTAAGCATCATTTCACACGCATTTTAGTTCTCTTATTTTTCTTCTTTAGTTTCAGGAGAAAAGCAATCTTCTTTCTTCAAGTAAAGTTCATCCTTTCATTTTATGCTTCATGTGCTACCTCTTGTTTTCAATCTTTCCCACCGAATTTCTCTTTCCTTAGTTATTACTTTCTTGTCTCCCTCCTCCAAAAAGACATTTAATAGATACCTAACCATATGACTCAAGTGTTAACTGGACAAAATAACGAACCAACATGTGTACTAAATGGAAATTGTATTATAGCAAAAATTGAACTAAGAGTAGCACTAGCAGTTGACAGGGGACAAAACAGAAAAATTGCTTTTTTATTTGTTTGTTTCTCCATTTTCAAACTAAAACCCATTTTGCAAAATAGTGGCTGGAAGGGAGGGAGGCAGGAAGAAGAGTCTTGTTCTTGAATGCCCCTACTTTGTGTAATGAAAGTTATTTTAAAAAGGAAGCTGCATTTCTTAAAACAAGTTCTCCACATGAGGTTATTTTACAGGTTGCTATATGGCAGACATTATTTGACCATATTGAAACAAAGTATTTTTATAAGTAGAACAATAGCATAAAGCTGGCATATGCTTTATTACAACACCTATTTAGTGGCCTTAAAATTGTGACTAATATTTTTGAGTTTTTTTTATTTCAAGTCTGGCATTAACAGTTCATTAAATGAAAAAAAACTGCAGTAATTGAGACAGTATAGTTTTGTCACAGAACAGTTAATTGAATTTCAAAATAATTGAAAAAAGAGAGCCCCCAAATGCACATCTCACACACACACACACACACACACACACACACACACGAGTACTTATTTAAAAGAATTAATGGCAAAAAAAATCCAAAACAATAAAGAAAGATGCAACTGATAAAGTTGGTACAACTGGTTTTCCATATAGAAAAATCAGAGAAAATTAGATTTTCCTCCCAAAACACATACTTGGTACAGGACTAGGTTCCTGTTTTTTCATGGGTAAATACTTTCCACTGTATCCCTAGATGAATCAAAGTGTCTTTGTTGCTTCTGTTTTATTACTTTGTTTCATGCACTTACATTTTATGAGTGTACTTACACTGTGTTCCCTTTGCTTTACCTGCGTAGCTCCAGAAAGTTCTAACGTTTCGTGTGTACAGGTCCTCTCATGCGAACTTGCCTTTAGTATAATAGTCCATGAGGAACATTGACATCTGTCTTTGTTTTTCAGTGTTTTATGCCTAGTCCTTAGCTCAGTGCCTACCATGTAAGGGCAAGTGGCAGATACTGAATGAGCCCCTGCAATCGGTTTTGAGTTGCCACATCATTCACAGTGATGGGGAGGTCATGGATGGGTTTTTTTTTTTTTAGCTCAGATATGCATTGAAGTTTTAAAAAATTATGGCACCTAGCATTTGTGTGTTTTTATAGAATTGTGGTATCTGTGGCTCATAGAGTAGACTCTTTCCTTGTTATTTTATTCTTCTTTCTTTTCCAAAGGACTGAAATGAATTTTTAAAACAGAAAATAAAATTCTCATTGTGTTGTGTATCGTTCTCTTGCTTGAAAGCAATCTGTGATTATGTATTATACTTAAAATATAATTTAAATTCTTTAATAGGACATATATGGACTTTCATTTTATGAACTTGATACATATAACCTTCCGTTTATTATAACTTTTTGTTGTTTTATTGAGGCAGGGTCTCTGTGTATGACAGGCTAGCCTCAAACTCATGATTCTCCTTCCTCAGCCTCTCAAGTGTGGGGATTACAGATGTGTACCACCATGCCCAACTTCTTGTAATTCTTTATTGTTGCTCTCCCATGTTTCAGTCCCTAACACTCTACAATCATATAAGGTTCAAATCCTCTTCCCTCTGCAAGAGGGAAACCCACTGATGTATTATCTCTCTCATGAGTGCTTCCCGAACCCTATGTCCTCTCTGAAGAGCAAGGGGTTCTCTTCCCTTTGTTACCATATCAGTTTGATCATGTCTTTCTTAGATTCTTATAATAATGAATTATCCTTGTGACTCATTTTCAAGTTACTATCCCTCAAGTCAAAAGTGAGTAATCAGTGGTATGAGAGATTCCAGTTAAATCTGCATAAAACTGTCATTCAGCATCCGCCTGGTCACATGCAGAATTATGAACGAAACATTCACCATGCCAAAGTGCTTCCTCTGCCCTGGCAAAATGTGATGAATATTGATACCTCGCAAGACAGTTGAAAGAATTGGAGCAGGCAAAATAATTTGCATACTATCTTGCACACAACTGATTCTCTGTACAGAATAATGACAACTCAACCATCTTCTGATTAAAATAATAGCTTTTTTTCTGCACTGTTTTAGCTCTGGAATGATGAATTCAGGCATATTACACATGTTGTAAGAGGCATGTCTTTTGTTTTATCATTTGTTTTTTGAAACAGTCTCACTGTGTAGCTCAGGATAGCCTCAAACTCATGATTCTCCTTCCTCTATGTGCTGAGTACTGGGATTACAGGCTTACACTACCACAACCTGCCAAAAGTCCATAAATAAATTATTTACAAAGAAGGTAGTGAATAATATTATCATCAGTGGGAAATTCATGTTTTCACTGAAGTCCTTAAGAGCATAGAAATTTAAGGGAATTCCTCAGCTCAACAGAAATCAAATGGTTTACAAACTTAGACATCTCTTCAATCAAATTTCTTTTGAAAATATAATAGACATCGTGTTAGCCTTTACATCGCTGAAAACTCATACCTGAGAAAAGCAATTTAGTAGAGGAAAGATTTATTTTAGCTCATTGTTTCCGAGATTTTAGTCCATAGTCCTTGGCACTTTGATTCTGGCCCCATGGCAAGGCAGAAGACCATGGTGGAAGAAGCATGTGGACGATGAGGTCATTCACCTCACAGCAGGCAAGAAGCAGAGAGAAAGGAGGGGACCAGACTCTAGGTATAACCTTTAAAACACACCCCAAGGACATGCTTCCTATAGTTTCCAGAACCTTCCAAAATAGTACCATCAACTGGGGGCCAGGTGTTCAGCACATCATCTTGTAAGGGACTTTTCACATATGAACCAAAACAAGGGTAAAACACCAAAGCAGGAAATACAATACTTTTAACTTTTTTCTTAGAAAATTATATTGATATATGTAGTTATATATCAAGTTTAGAGATGTGTTACTTTTAAATGCTTATTTTTGAGTGGTAAGTAGAAAATGAAAACTCTTTTATAGTTAAAATTCACTATACATACAATGAAACCATACAAGTAAGAGCTAGAAGCATTAAGAAGAAGCTAGTGAAACATCATTAATATATGAAGGAAAACTGAGAATTAGGGAGGTGACATATTACCTGAGATCACATTCAAATTTTCTTCTCAGGGAGGCTCCTTCAAGCACCTCTGCTGGAGCTAATCCTCAGGAGACATACATATAAGCATTCCTATACATTCAGGATTCTAACTGTGTAGGTTCCCATATAGCATGGTTGAATAGAGTAATGTTTACCTATTAAATACTCTATCAGTTCTTTACATTTCAAATAACTAGTTTATGAAATTCTGAGACATTAGCCATGCACAACAACTGGAAGCTGATATTAATCTCATTTATAGGAATAAAAATTATAAATAGATGCAGCTATTTCTAGAATTAATAACATGAAATCACTAAGCTGCCATGATCTGAGAGATGTGATTTCCATGACAAGGGAAATTGTGAGTAGCAATGTAGGGAGTTTTCACCATATAGTTTCTGAGTTTTAACCATAATCTGACTGAGCAAAACAATTGTCCATACAATAAAAGGCAAATCAGCAGGAAACAAAGCCTTTATATGTGTATTTGTCTTTTACACATGCACATTTGTATACATAAGTATGCACATATGTTTGTATAAGTGTATATATATATATTATATATTCATTGCACTACTCCCAGAGTAATTAGAAATTTTGCCTCATGTCATCTTTATTTATTTATATTTTCCAAAGCATTAGTAACTTATAATTGACAAATTAAATTGTATATATTCAGTCTTACAACATAACTTGTTATATGTATACATTGAAATATAATTACTTGATAAAGTTAACAAATTCATCAACAGTCTTAATTACCATTTTTATGTATATTTGTGTATATATGGTATGAGATCTGCTCTCAGCACATTTTGAGAAAACAAAACAGTACTATTAAGTATATTTATGATACTGTGGATTAGATCCCAAGAACTTATTGATTTTATAACTGCAAGTGATATGTTTTGACCCAAAACTCCCCATTCTCCATACTCCCCAAGCCCTAGAAAACATCGGTGCTTACACTGTCTCATCTGCATACTGCTTCAAATAATTCATTTTGATTTGGATTTTACACATAAGTGAGATCATATACAAATTGTCTGATTTAATTTTATTTCTTCCATATGATTTTTTAGCATATAATAGTTGTACAGGGGGATATATTGTGATATTTACATATGTGCTTACAATCTAGGTTAGATTTATCCCTTCCCTCCCCCTTCTTAGAACAATTTCAGCAGGTCTCATTCTTCTATTTTCATATATAGATACAAAACACAGCTACCGTATATACTCTCATTCCCCCTTGTGCCCACTGCTGGGAAAGGTTTATTTTTCACTCTTGCCCTTCGTTTTTTAAAAAAAAATTAAGTGTATATTGATAGTCCAAAGGGATTTTTACCTTAGTACTTCTGGCCTGTATATATTGTTCTTTTATCAAATTAATTCCCTCCCCTCCATTACTTACTCACTCTATCACCATGCTCCCCTTATATTCAACAGTTTATAGTGTATTATATTATATTCATATATACATATGGGTTTCAATATTTTTCATTCTCTAACATTTTCTTTCTCTCTCCTCCCATCCTGTAGCCCCCTCAGACAGACTAATATAATTTTGTTCTTTCTGTGATATGATCATATATATCATGTGACATATATATAACATATATGATCATATGTTTCTATATATGCATTTAACTTTTAGGTCTAGCTTCCACAGATGAGAGAAACCATGCAACCTTTCATTTTTTGAGCCTGGCTTACTTCATTTAACATGAGGTTCTCCAGTTCCATCCATTTACCTGCAAACAACATAATTTCATTCACCTTTATGACTGAATAAAACTCCATTGTGTATGTATACCACATTTTCTTAATCCATTTATCAGTTGTGGGGCATCTTGGCTACTTCCAAAACTTGGCTATTATAAATAGTGCTTCAGTAAACATGGGTGTGCAAGTAGCTCTATCATATCCTAAAGGAAACAGTCACCAGACTGAGAAGATGACCTACACAATGGGAGAAAATCTTTGCCAGCTATACATCTGACAAGGAATTAATACACAGGAAGCTTAAAAAACTAACCTTGAAGAATCAACAGCCCACTGAATAAAAGGGCAAATAAACTGAACAGACAATTCTCAAAAGAAGTACAAATGGCCAATAAACATATGAAGAAATGCTGAACATCCCTGGCCATAAAGGAAATGCAAATCAAAACCACATCAAGATTCCACCTCACCCCAGTCAGAATGGCTATCATCAGTAACACAAACAACAAATATTGGTGATGATGTGGGGGAAAAGGAACACTTCTATACTGCTGGTGAAAATGTAAATTAGTGCAATCACTATGGAAGGCAATATGGTGGTCCTTCAAAAAACTAAAAATAGAACTACCGTATGATCCAGTGATCACATTCCTAGGCATATTTCTTCCTTTTTGACATAGTTCTCTTTATTTCAAAATCTAAACTAACATATATTAACCCTATATATTAATAGGGTTCATTGTGATATTATATACATATATATATACATATATATGCATATAGCATGCACTGGTCAAATCCAATCTTCCTTATTCTACCCAACCACTCTTCCCAATCCTTAGTAATTACTATTCTAATTTCAAGACAGCTCTTTGACCTTTCCCATGTGAGAAAGAATATGCTGTACTTGTGTTTCCATATCTCACTTATTTCAGTTAATATAATGTCCTCTATTTCCATCCATTTTGGTGCAAATGACAGGATTTATGGCTGAATAATACTCTATTGTGTGTGTTCATATATATATATATACACACATATATTATTATATACATATATATATCATATTTTATTTATGCATTGATCCACTTATCCATTTATGGCACCTAGGCTGAATTCACTTCTTAGCTATTGTGAATAGTGCTGCAACAAGCATGGGCATGCAGTTATCTCTTTGATATGCTGCCCTCAATTCCTTTGGATACATACCCACAAGAGTGATAGTTGGGTCATATGATAAGTCTATTTATAGATATTTGGGGAACCTCTAAGCTGTTCTTCTTAATAGCTGTTATATTATACTTTCAAAACCATTTTGTAATAAGATTTCCTTTTTCTCCACTGCCTCACCAGCATTTAGTTTTCATTTGTTTATTGCTGTTGTTTTATTGTTTGATAAGACCAATTCTGCCAGGTGTGAGATGGCATCTCATAGTTTTGATTTGCACTTACTTATGGCTAATGATATTGAGCATTTTCATGTATATTTTAGCTATTTGTTTTTCTTGTTTTTAGAATTGTCTGTTAAGATCATTGCCCATTTTTAATTGGATTTGTTGGGGTTTTTGTTGAGTTTATTGAGTTCATTATGCATTATGGACATTAACCCTATGTAAGATGAATGGATGACAAATATTATTCCCATTAAACAAGCCATATCTTCATTCTGTTGGTTCTTTTCTTTGATGTGCAAAAGGTTTTTAGTTTTTGCTTTTGTTTGCTGTCCTTCTGGGTCCTACCAGAAAATCATCAGCTATACCTAATCATCAGCTATACCAATGTCTTGAAATGTTTCTCCTTTGTTTTCTTCTACTAGTTTCAGTTTTAATTCTTTCATTTGGGCTTTTGATCCATCTCGATTTGAGTTTTGTGCAGAGTGAGAGACAGGAGTCAAGTTTCAATCTGAAGCATGTAGATATCCCCTTCCTGAACACAATTTATTGAACAGACTGTCCTCTCTGTAATGTATGTTTTTAGTACCTTCATCAAGATTCAATTGACTACAGTGTGGGTTTATTTATGGAATTTCTATTCTGTTCCACTGGTCTAGCTCTCTGTTTTGATGACTGTAGCTTTGTAGTATATCTTGAAAACAGTATTGTGATGCCTTCACCTTTTTTTGTTTTGGTTGAAGATTGATTTAGCTATTCAGGGCCTTAAGTACTTACATATGAATTTTAGGATTTCTTTTTCCTAATTCTGTGAAGAACATCATTGGTATTTTGATGAATAATGCATTAAATCTGTAGATTGCATCGGATAATATGGAAATTTTAACAGCATTAATTCTTCCAACCCACAAACATGGGAGATCTTTGGACTTTGTAGTGTCTTCTTCATTCTCTGTTATTGGTATTTAGTAATTTTCATTGCTGAGGTCTTTCACTTCCTTGAGTAAGTTATTCCACAGTATATTGTACTTTTTTGTACCTATTGTGAATAGGATGGCTTTTATGATTTCTTTCCCAGAGAATGTGTTATTAGAATATGGAAAAGCACTGAGTTGGCACATTGATTTTGTTTTCTGCTCCATTCCTGAATTTGTTCATCAGTTCTAATGTCTTTTGGTGAGGTCTTTAGGTTTTTCTGAGTATATAGTCATAGCATCTGAAAATGGTAGTTTCACTTCCTCCCTTTCTATTTGTATGCCTCTATTTCTTTCTCTTGCCTAATTGCTATGGCTACAACTTCTAGTACTATATTGAATATAGTGGTTAGAAGGGGTTGCTTGCAGAGACTCATACCTGTAATCCCCATTACTTGCAAGGCAGAGAGAGGAAGATCATGGTCTGGGACCAGACTGAGCAAAATGTTGGTGAAATCCTATCTCAAATAACAAGCCAGGTATGGTGGTTCATGTCTAATCCCAGCTATGTGAACAGCAGAGGTAATTAGATCATGGTGCCAGGTCAGTCCCAGATGAAGCATGAGATCCTGTCTGAAAAATACTAAACCAAAAGGACCTGGGACCCTGGCTCAAGTGGTAGAATGTTTATCTACCAAGAGTGAAGCCCAGCACTCAAACCCTCATAATGCCAAAATAAATAAACAAACAAATAAATAAATAAGTAAATAAATAAAAAGTATGGTGAGAGTAAATTGTAGATGAAATGTTTTCAACTTTTTCCCATTGAGTATGATGCTGGGTGTGGGTTTGTCATATAAAAACCCTTGTTATGTTGAGGTATGACTCTTCTATATCTAATTTATTCCGAGCTTTTATCATGAAGGGACATTGAATTTTATTAAATGCTTTTTCTGTATCTATTGAAATGATAATGATTTTTATGTTTCATTCTGTTGAGATATGTATGGATTTTAGTGCTTTGTGCACAGTGAATTATCCTTATGTCCCTGGGATGAACCAACTTGGTTAGGTGAATAATCTTTTTTAGGTACTTTTGAATTCACTTTTCTAGTATTTTCTTTAGAGGATCTTTGCATCTGTATTCATCAGGGATATTGGTGTATAGTTTTGTTTTCTGAATGCCCTTGTTTGGCTTTGGAAATAGGGTGGTAATGACTTCACAGAATAAGTTTGCAAAGGTTCTCTCTCTTTTAATTTTTTGTTGTGTTTTGAGAAGACTTGGAGTTAGTTCTTAAGTTTATCATTTGCTAAAACTCACAGTGAAGCCATTCAGTCCTGGGTGTTCAATTTCATCATCTGATATTGGTCTATTCAGGTATTTTATGTCCTAATGGTTCAATTTCAATAGCTCCTGTGTATCGTATAACTGTCTGCCTCACAGGTTTCCTAATTTGTTACTATACAGCTTTTCATAATCCTTAAAGATTTTTGTGTTTCTGTAGTATCAGCTGTATTATCTCCTTTTCATCTCTGGTTTTATTTATTGGGTCTTCCCTCTTTTTACTGCGTTAATCTACTTAAAGGTCATCCTTTTTTTTTTTTACCATTTCAAAAATACAAGTTTTTGATCTTTTGTATTTCCTTATTCTCTATTTCATTTGTTTCTGTTCTGATTTTATTATTTCTTTCCTTCTAATTTTAGGCCTTTTTTCCTTCTCTAAGTATTGAGATGTGCCACTAAATGGTTTATTTGAAAACTTTCTGTCTATTTGTGGGTTGGGATGAACCCAGGGCCTTGTACATGGTAAGCAAGCTTTCAACCAATGAACTACATGCACATCCCCAAATCTGTCTATTTCTTTTCTTTTTCTTTTTTTTTTTTTTTTTGCAGTATTGGGGCTTAAACTCAAGGCCTTTACCTTGAGCCATTCTACCATACCTTTTTTGTGATGGATCTCGCGCGTCGGGCAACCTTGCCCTAGAAACCTAACTGGGGGCGACAGGAGATGAAGAAAAGACAACAGACAGAAGACCAAACATGCATAAAGCTGGGGCCAGGTAGGCTGGGTGCTGTGATGGAGACACACCAGCCCCCCCACCTCCAGTGAGTTTATTATATACAGTGGCAACATGAGGTGGAGAGGCAGTTTTTGGGGGAGGCAATGTGACATTGTAATCCTCGGGAACAAGAGAAACCTGTGACAGGTTCTCTCTGAACGTAAACATCTTAGGAAAAACAACTGAGCTGCATCTTGCCCACTTCTGCAGCTGAGACTGTGTCAATTCAAGTGTGCATCTATTGGGCATAACTATGCTTGCTCCCTTCTGTGGTTTGGGGTGTGCCAAACTCAAACCTGCAGCTTATTTGATACATCTGTCAGCTCTCCACAGTTGGGTATTTTTGAGATAGGGTCTTGTGAACTAATGGCCAGGGCTGGCTTTGAACTGTAATTCTCCTGATCTGTGCCGCCTGAGTAGCTGGGATTAGATGTGAGCCACTGGCACCTGGCTCTTTCTATTTCTTTATCTGGGCACTTACTTGTACAAACTTCCCTACTTAGTGCTTATTCGCCTGTATCTCTTAAGCTGCACATTTTTTCTACTTTAATTTGTTTGAAGAAATTTTTAAGTTTCCCTTTTGATTTTTTTTTAATGATTCATTGTTTGTTTAAAAGTGTATTGTTATTGTGAATAGTGCCGCAATAAACATGGGTGTGCACTAGTCACAATAGCCAAGTTATGGAAACAGCCAAGATGCCCCACCACTGATGAATGGATTAAGAAAATGTGGTATCTATACACAATGGAATTTTATGCAGCCATGAAGAAGAACAAAATGTTATCATTTGCTGGTAAATGGATGGAATTGGAGAACATCATTCTGAGTGAGGTTAGCCTGGCCCAAAAGACCAAAAGTCGTATGTTCTCCCTCATATGTGGACATTAGATCAAGGGCAAACACAACAAGGGGATTGGACTTTGAGCACATGATAAAAGCGAGAGCACACAAGGGAGGGGTGAGGATAGGGAAGACACCTAAAAAATTAGCTAGCATTTGTTGCCCTTAATGCAGAGAAACTAAAGCAGATACCTTAAAAGCAACTGAGGCCAATAGGAAAAGGGGACCAGGAACTAGAGAAAAGGTTAGATCAAAAAGAATTAACCTAGAAGGTAACACACACACACAGGAAATCAATGTGAGTCAATGCCCTGTATAGCTATCCTTATCTCAACCAGCAAAAACCCTTGTTCCTTCCTATTATTGCTTATACTCTCTCTACAACAAAATTAGAGATAAGGGCAAAATAGTTTCTGCTGGGTATTGAGGGGGTAGGGGGGAGAGGGAGGGGGGCAGAGTGGGTGGTAAGGGAGGGGGTGGGGGCAGGGGGGAGAAATGAACCAAGCCTTATATACACATATGAATAATAAAAGAAAAAAAAGTGTATTGTTCAATCTCCATATTTATATATAATTTATGACATTCCTTTTATTGATTTCTTGCTTCATTCCATTGTGATGAAAAAAGATATAAGATATGAATTTTTTTTGAATTTGTAAAGCCATGTTTTGTGACCTATATGGTATATTCTAGAGAAAGTCCATGTGCTATTGAAAAGAATGTGCATTCTACCAGACCTGTTGGGGCACGCCTGTAATCTTAGCACTGGAGAGGCCAAGGCAGAATGATTACTAGATTAAGGCCAGTCTGGACACATAGCAACTCTGAGGCCAGCCTGTGCTATCCTATTTCAAAACAACAACAACAACACACACACACACACACACACACACACACACACACACACAAAGATTATGTGTTCTGCAGCTGTTAGATGGGATGTTTTGTGAATGTCTAAATCTATTTGACCAATATTATTGTTTACCACTAATGTTTCATTGTTGCTTTAGTTGTCTGGATAATATGTCTATTGATGAATGCAGGATGTTGAAATCTCCCACTGTTTTGTGCAGCCTCTCTCTCCATTTACATCTAGTAGTGTTTCCTTTATAAAACTGGGTGCTTCAGCATTTGGTGCATATAGATTTATAATCATTGTACCTTCTTGTTGAATTGATTTTTTGAACATGGTATAGTGATCTTTGTTTCTTCCTATAGTTTTGTCTTAAATGCTTTTTTTTTTATCAGATGTAAATATAACTGCTCCCTTTCGGTTTCTATTCACTTGGAATAACACTATTTTCCTTTCACTTTCAGTCTGTGTGATTTTAATTGGTATATAGATAATACCTCCAATAAAATTCACCTATATCGTGTGTATATGTTTATAACTATACTTATACATATATATTTATACATTGGGTTACATTCATATATATATATGTATATAATCCACTCAGCTAGTCTCTATATTTTAACTCAAGAATTCATTCCAATCAAATTAAAAATGATTATTGATAAAGAGTTACACTTATCATTTTGTTAATTTTTCCTGTATTTGTACTATTCAATATTTTCTTCTGTTGTTTTCTTCCCCTCTTATTCATCCTTGTGGTTTGACCATTTATACCATTTACAATGTTTGATCATTTTCTATTTTCCTTTTGTGTATCTGCTCATATAGTGTTATACTTCCACATGCTTTCATGATGGTAATTATTTTTCTCTCACTTGTTAGGACTCCCCTGGCGTCTTCTGTAGGCAATGGTCATCTTTCCCCTCAGTTTTTGCTTGTCTCAGCAGGGCTTTTTTTCTGTGCATTTCAGAAGGACAGTCTTGGTGGGACACTATTCTGGGGTTTCAGTTATATTGTTCAGGACTTGAAATATGACATCCTATTTCCCCATTGCTTGTTGGATGAAATCTGCTGTTAGTCTAATGGGGAAACCTGTAAATATGAGTTGGTGCTTTTCCCTTGAAGATTTTAGATTTTTTTCTTTGTCTTGTACTTTTGATGATATGATATGATATGATATGATATGATATGATATGATATGATATGGTATGGTGAAGATATTTTCTGGTGATGTCTGCATTTTGTACTACAAGCATCTTGAAATAGATGGTCATAACTTTCTCAAGACAAGGGAAGTTTTTGCTATTATCTCATTAAATAACTTTTCTATGGCCTTCACTTTTTTTCTCTTTGCTCTTAGACATACCAAAATGTGGGGTTTTGGCCATTTGATGGTTTCCCAAAGGTATTGAATGCTCTCTACTTTTTTGTTTTTCCTTTTTTTCATTTTGTGTGATTGGAACATTTCCAAAGACTTGTCTAGAAGTTCAAGCATTCTTTCCTCTGCCCATCTAGTCTATTCTTGAGGGTTTCAACTATTTTTTATTTAGCATATTGAGCTGATTCTAAGATTTCTGTATGGTTTCTTTACAAAATCTTTCTCTTTGATGAATTTCTCATTCATATCCTGCATTGTCTTCCTAATTTCATTTAACTCTGTATCAGTATTGCATTATATCTCATTGAGGTTTGTAAAACTCATTCTTTTAAATAAAATACTAGGCATTTCATCTCTATTGATTTGTGATCTGTTTCAAGAGTTATTCTGTTCCTTTAGAGGCATCAGATTTTCTTTTATCCCCATATTTCCTTTTCTCCTATATTGTTATTTGTACATCTCGTGGTGGATCAAGAAACTCTGCCCTTTGTATTAGATTATTAGATGACCTTCATTTTAGGTGACTTTCTCCTGAAAGTATGCCTCGGTTTGTACATTTGTTATGCAATATTGGCTCTATTTCCAGCTGGGCACTGGAAGGAAGGAAGGAAGGAAGGAAGGAAGGAAGGAAGGAGAGGAGGGAGGAAAGGAGGAAGGAAGGGGTGTAGTCTCCTGATTGCTTCTTTGGTTATAATTAATAAGTTTAGGCACTGTATGTGCCATGGGAGAGTCACAGTTGGATACTCTAGCAACTCAGGCCAGTATGGTGCAGACAACAATAGGTATGGGGAACTCAGTATGTGCTGTGTTATTCCTACAATGAGGTTGGTGTCTTTATCAGGTGATTGGGATTTCCTCAGGCACTGTTGATACTAAATCTACTATTAGCAAGGACCCATGGTGCTGACATCCCCAGCAGCAATGAGGGGACTAAAGCACATATCCTTTAACCAGTAAGTAGGTGGGCACAGATGATGCATAGGAAGAGCCAATGGCACAAACTAAAGCACCTCCTTTGTGGACTGTATACCCAGTCCAAAGAACAGCACATGTTCAGATAAGGTATGGGATTAAGGTGGTAAAAGGAATTGTACCTGTTAGGTGACAGCAGGAACCAGGGTGCTCCTCTTTGCCAGTGACAGTGCATTCCTGGGAGTAAGCCTGTAGCTGGCAACAGGCAAATTCCTCTTAGTAGTGCATCCCCAGTGGGGGGCAGCAGCTGGAACTGGGACTCCCCCTCCCATTCCTCCATCAGGTGTAGCCCAAATCCCAGGAGTGAAGGAACGGCTGTGGCCATGAGGATGCTAAAGTCTCTTTAGCACACCTCTATGCAGATAGTAGTGGGAATTCCAGTGTTCCATGCGTTTAGGCACCTGAGTAGGGTTTGGGGAAAGGGACAGTGGGAACCATGTTGGGCACCAACCTTTAATTATGGCCTGGTGCGAGTCCTCACACAGCTGGCCATGTCCTTGATTCCATAAAGCAAATGTCCTGATCAGGAGACCAGGTTCCTGAGAGTGGCAATCTCTGTTCCCTTCCATGTCACAATACCTGTCATCTGGAGTGCAGGAAATCCACCAGAGTTATGTCGCAGTCACTCTGTTGGGTCAAGTTTGAGTCATGATGCAGTTGCAGTCCACCCAAATCATTGAAGTGCAATGTCTGTGAATTCCCAGAGATTGGAATATGCAGGGGTTTCTGGCCCCTAGACTAGTCCAAACTCAGACAACACTCGCCTAAGCTGGCTCCTGACAATAGCACATTGTAGCACAGGAAGATGATGTGAGATACTATTCCAAAGCAAGGCTACTGTGAAGATTTCAGGTTAATATGTAAGTAGAATGTAAGCCTGTAAAAAACAATGTTCCAGACTGGAATTTAGATGTCTAAATATTACTACAAGTTTTCTGAAACTTTTATTACAATTTTCGCTGTCATCAGCTCTGCATGATAGTGTTTGATTTATGATATCCTCAACAGTCTTGGAAATTATTTTTTGTTTCATTGAAATTAATCTTTATCACATTCCTTGTTAACTTTGTAATCATGATTAGGCATAGTTTTAATAAATTGGATAATTTTTCACACTTAATTAACATTGTTGCATTTTATTTTGGGAATTATCTATTATCTCAATTTTAACATCTCTTCTCGTTCCATACATTTAATAAATATTTGTTTCTATTTGTACTTTATTTTTCTTTGTCTTATATTTAGTTCTCTAATACATATGAGACTTTGTGGCATATGTATGAGACAAGGATACAAATGAATATTATAGATACTTAACTCACTATCAAAGCACTGCTCTCTGACTAGTGATTCTCTTTGTCTCTGATAAAATGTGTTCTTTCTTAGTCATTGAAGTCTGAAGTATAAGAGTATATTTGTTTTATTTGTATTTCATTCACCTTCCCATCTATTATTTTGCCAGGGCATACTATTTTAGATATTATACATTTTTAAAGATTGGCCTCATAGTGCTCCCTTTACAAAATCTTAGATGTCTTTACTTGTATACTAATCCAGTTACACTTGAAATTAGCTTAATTTCAAGTTACAACCTTCCTGCCATTAAGATTCTGATTTTTAAATCTACTAGATAAGAATCTATCCTCTCTATATAGGAAGATGAAATCATATTTTCTTTTATTATTATTTTAGATACTTCCATAAAGTAGTATAGATTATGAAATTTTTCCTTCAACCCTCAGAAAACATTTATTGGTCATCTACTTAATTTCAGGAATGTGGTAGAAAAGAAGAAAACAAGTTTAAAAACTTACTAATTCTGAGGAGCTCAGGTTTCAGGAGAATTGCAGACAAGGAGACAGGAAAAGGATGAAGGGAGCAGAGAATGGTCAGGGTGCAGTGCTTAATACAAGGTCAAAAACTGAATAAAACACTGATTTCCAGTGGAGGGGGTTAGCTTTAGAAGAGTTTTGGAGGATAACAGGCAATTGGTGAAATGAGAAAGGGAGAACAGTTGTTTTAAAGGAAGGAAACAGCAAGTGCAAAGGCGCAGAGCGGTATTTTAATTCTGAAAGAGGAATGGTTAACCACAGGACTGCAATAATCTGAATCTGATTTTCTTTCATGAGGCATTGAGTGTTTCCTTGGCGGGTTATAAAAAGGGTTATAAAAATACCTTTATTTTACATAGGTGTCAAGGGGAGAGTATAGCAGGGAGATAAAGGAGTTGAAGTAAACAAAAAGGATTCATTGGTAATAAGTATGTATTGTATGAGTGAACAAATAGAATATTGAATGAATCAATGTGTTGCCAGAGTTAGCAGCTAAATTGTAATTGATAACCTGGTATGATTATTTTAATCCAGTGGGATGTCTGATATGGAAGACATATGTCAATGGGAAGCAATGAATACAAATTACTCATCAAAAATATTGAATATTTGAAGTCAGCTCTTCTTTCATTATTTTTCCAAATAAGTAATTGTGAATATGTAGAAAATATCTGTTATTATTTTGTTTATGTGTTGATTAGATAGACACTTTAACTATTTTAGCAATCTTTATAATTTTCTAGGTGATTTTGTTTTATTTTGTTTTAGGGATATAAAATAATAAGTCCTGAAAAATAACAGCTTTGTGTCCAGATTTCTAATATTTCTATTGTTTTCTTCTGCTTGTGTGTTAATATATTGACTAGAATTTCCAGAAATAAGTAAATATTATAGTAGAAGAGAGTTTTCTTTTGCTCTTCACAATGGAAATGTGATAACATTTCTCACATAAATTGATGACTCTAAAAATAAGATATTTTTTAATATGTTAAACTTAAGAACGACCCATTACAATCCTATTTTAAGGATGTTTCTAAGAATTACTAGGAAGGTTTGAAATCAAATGACTTTTGGTTACCTATTGAAATTCAGATGCACATTTCTGACTAATAGATGTGTGATCAACTGATGTGTCATATTAAATTAGTCATCCCACAATCTTTAATCACCTTTGAGATAAAACATTCTCAGATATCATATATTATTCTTCTGAAATAATGCTGTTTTAATTGTTTCATTTTATGCAACATTTAAAAATTTTTATGCCTATAACTAAGATTCATCTTTTATTATCTTATAATTGATTTTACTATGATTTATATTTGCAGATATGACTCTGAAAGATCATAAAATTTGTACAAAATATTTACTTGTGATAATCAATCCATGCTTAATGAGTTGAGAAAACTAATATATTGCAGATAGTCATCAGTGAGGATCATTTTTTGCTAAATGTCCTTGGGCAAATTATCTTTCTGAGGCTTACCTGAATAGGAAGGGGTTTGGACTGAACTCCATGGTCACTCCAGCTCTAGCAACCTGCCAGTTTCTATCCATAGAGCTGTCCCTGCAGCTTCATGCTAATAAGCAAAGCAGAAAAAGCTTAAGAGCAGTAGTCCTGTATGAGGTAAAAATGACCATATAGCCTTATGACCCTGGCAGATATGGACTTTCATTTGCAAACAGCAGCAATAATAACAACACTACAACCACACAATATTCTGTTGTCCATCTACTTGAACTCATGAGAAGTTGGCACTGAAAATGGTGACCCTATGATTTATCTTCAATTGCTTTGGAAGACTGGACCAACCACCTCTTGCTGCTTTGTCCAATTCCCCTAAAATGCTGAATCTAAAAGGCACTTAAGTGGAAGTTCTGGAGTCCTTCTGCCATTTACTAGCTTTGTGGTCTTAATCATCACTTAATCCTTTTGGTATCAGCTTTCTTACTTATAAGATGGAATCATTTAATTAAAATTTAGCTCTTAAGTTTTATGAAATGAGAAGCCACAAGCAAACAATCCTGTAATAAAATTAAGTTATATAGTAATTTGAAGTTTACTTTTACAAATATTTGTTTAGTTGATCTTAACAATGTTGACAAGCAATTCAGCAAAGTATCTGTGACCTTCTTTCAAAGTTGGGTTTAGACTGTAGAGAATCTGGTAGTTAGCCCAATGTGCTTAGTAAGTGGCAGAGTCCAAGACTCCTAATTTTTCAACTATGTTCTCCTAATATGTCATGTTTTCTTTCATTAAATCCAGCAATGACCCTAGTATACTTTTCAAGTGTTCTATCACCTTATTCAGCTCTATAAATTATGAGAGCCTATTATAACTATTCCTTTGGGGTTCAGCCTTGAAACTCTGTTCATTTATGACTTTTAGCAATGCAACAATAACACTTTGTTAGTATATATGTTTAAATGTTATCTTGAAAAGTACTCCATCTAACATGTATTCCTTCTTTTCCTGATTCTCTTTCAGATAGCAGTTCTGTGGATGAAAAGGTTTTAAATCATACTTTTTCTTCCCTCCTGAGGGATCTTGTCTTTTGTACATGTTTGTTTGTGACATATTAGACCTGTTTTGGTTGTGAAATGTGCATGTCATCCCAGCTTTCCATTCTTTGGTTGTCCTTTAAGTGTGCCCTAATTTGTTGCATTTATGAAGAGGTCACACCTTGCCAGCTGCGCTTACTTTAGCTTATACCTGCCAATCTAGGGGTCTGCTACGGTCAAACAGCATCTGTTCTTAAGTCTGGCTTAGTCATGACTTTCCTGACTGATTCATGGTCTCCACTGTACATACTGAGTTCTAAGGGCAAATAGTATTTGAAATCTGATGTATTCTCCTAGACTCTGCCAGTGCTTTTGTTTAAATGCTGACAGCTAATTTCGAAACCTCCACTCACAAAACACAGCTTTGACTTGGAGCTGACCCTGCTTAGCATCTGTCATACTAGGTGTTACATGTGTAGTGCAGTTGACCTGTGTCCCAAATTCGCATCCATTTAGCTGTAGTATGCTAAAAACCTGTTTGTTTTGTTTTTTCTTATTCATTTAAGGCTCGAATAGTAAGTGGCACTGATTTGGATGCTTCCAGATCCTCTGCACTCCAGGTGTTTGGAGGGTAAGTACCTTCATAACCTTTCTGATTCATTCCATTTGTCAATAGCACTTGGCTGTGTTCTCAACACATATTTTCAGTGCAAGGTTTTTTCATGATGGTATAATTAAGTAAGCTCACTGTTCCTTTATTTTTGTCACAGTAAAATCGCTTTTATACTGTTTCCTTAAAAATTAATGAGACACATGCTTATGACAAATTTGAATCTGAATGTATATATAATTTCACCATATATACATATATAAAAAAGAAAACTGAAATCGTATAACCAGTTTCATAGATACAATTTTCATAATTGTATTTATGTTACCACAATTAATGCTAAGGTTTGATCTGCTTACTTGCACTTAATGTGTGAACATCTTTTCATGTCAATAATTTAATGAATGTAATCTATACCATTTTTTCCACAGTTTCATAGTAGTGCATATCAAAATATTTAACATTTAGTCACAAAATAATGTATGACGTATTCTCCATGTAAATCACTCAGAAAAGAAGTATCTTCTTCAACGCCCCAAATTACAAATTGATGTCACTTTGACAGGTATATTCACATTACTTTTTCTGTGTGCTTGCATTCATATCTATGTGCATACAAAATCAGTTCTGTATTATGATCCATGTGTGTTTTAACATAAACTGGGCCACAAGCACTAGTTTTAATGCTTACTTTGTACCATGAACTGTTAGAATTGTTTCATATATAATGACTTATTTGATTCTTACAATGGCCTATGAGGTAAGTACTATTTTGACATTCGTTTTAAAAATGAGAAAAATCACTACATGAAACACTTAAAAATGTATTAATACAGTTAGTAAATGGCAAAGTCAGTTTTCCAGCTCAGATAATGTAGTCTCTATAATGTATTGTTTTGGCAACTTGAAGTTTTCTTTCTCTCTTTTCTCCTTTTCATTTCATTTAACAATGTGCCTTGCAAAAATTTACACTTCATTATTTCTAAGTGATGCAGATATTTCAAAGTATTTGTTATAATTATTAGTGTATTTGTCTTAGTTGATACTCAAAATTATTCATAGGTACCATTGTTGTAAATGATGTTGCATGAATGATTCACTAGTTAGATTTTTTCAAAGTATAATTTGTGGAGTAAAGCTTTTACACAGTTTAATAAGCATATACATATATATGCATATATATGTAAGTGTTAAATTTTGAATACAGCTGAATACAATATAAACAGAAGCAAAAATTATATATATAATGTTATAGACATAATTATATGTATGTTGGGGGTTAGTCATAAAGTTTCACTGTTCTATTCTGTTTTATAACATTCTTATTCTTTTAAAATGAATCTTTTGTTAAATATATTCACATGGTCCTTTTTTTAAATGAAACATTTGTAAAATTTAAAGTCTCAACCACATACCACCTAGCCCACTCAGAGCTGTGAGCTTAGCTCCCTCTCCATCACAGGTGGAACTGGAAGATCACTGACTACTCCATCCCTGGTGCTATCCTCAGTAAAAAGCAGGATTTAGGCACATCTCTGTGGGTAGGCCAGTTGTTGGAATACCCAAACTGGTGCTTCCTGGGGCATAGCCACTGCTGTACATTTTGTTTGTTTTTAAGAAATGGGAATATCGTTATTGGCTCCAACCATTTGCAAATTCTTCAGACGGAGCACACCCTTCTGCAAACTGTCTGTTTTAGCTATCCCTGCTTCCTCCTAGACAAAGCACAGCCTGACTTTTGTCTTCCCATTTAGTTTTTCTCCTTTATTCTCTCTTTCTGTGTTAATTCACTAAAATAGTTGCTGTATAGTCTATTTTCATAAACTATAAAATTGAGTAACTGGTTAAAAGTAGACTTGCAAATCAATCTTAAATAGGATGGGAAGATCTGATGGGATGGGGAAAGGGAAAAATGCTTTGAGATAAACAAAATACATGTACTTTGGGTGTGTTTTGCTGTCATTCTGAGGATAGAAAGGATGGGTGTTGGAATGTCCCTGTCCACAATGTGGTACCTGTACATACTATATTAACAGGCATGTTTGACTTTCTTAAAGGACATTAGTAGCAGCTGTAGATCTTGTTTGAAAATCCCATGGATCATTCCTGGTTTTTTGACTCTTGCATTTATATCTCCTTTTTATGATTGTTACTGACCCATGTCTTTTTGGGGAGGTGTAAAAATATTTGAAATAAAAATGTTTACAAATGAAGTTAAGAAGAGTGATTTTGTGTTTCCCTGAATGCTAATTTCCTCTTGAACAACTTGAATAGTGCATCCATATATGAGCCTTCAATTATAAGCTCTTTGGGAAGATTTGTTCATTTTAGTTTTCCTATAAGTATTTAAATATCTTTCTTAATATAATGCAATATGACTATATCACTCTAAATATCCTAACTTCTATTTTTCTAGGAAAACATTTAAAAATAGGGAACAGTTACTCCTTCATGATAGTATGAGTATATTCTTTAGTTTTCTTCCTTCATATTCCCTACTCAGTTCAAAGCCAAGCCTCATTCATCCTTCCTCTTCTTTCTTAATTGTCAATGAAAAAAATAATTTACATCCAGTGAAACTAAATCATGGAGCTGACAATTTTGCTTTCTAATTTTTACTCAGCTTTCTTTACATTTTATGTAAGAGTTGCTGAAAAAGACATGTCAACCTTCATTATTCTTTCACGTCTGCCACCATAAAGATTCAGATAGGCTCTGGTAAAGGAATTGGGAAAGGGAGAGAAAGTGAATTTTTAAAAAAGGGTAAAAGAGAAGACTGGAAGGATGCAGCCTATATGGATTTCATTTTATACATTTGTAAGATTTTGGTAACTTTTGTCATATCTGTAAGCAAAGATTCTACAGAAAGCACACACCAAGACATCACCAGATGTATAACATTGATTGGGAAGAACATTTCAGAGATAAAGTGGAGAAGCACAAGTAGGCAAGGAATGACCATGATATGGATTTAACATTTGTAAAAGGATGGAGGATTAGGTATGAAAAGACTAAACTGAATTCAAGAAAGAAGAGTCGGGCAGATGAACAGAGAGTCCCAGGGAGAAGGCTTCTTGCTGGAAGAGCCCTACATTGGGCCTAAGTGCTCCATTGACTCCACTGTGTTCAGTCACTGGTTGAGAACCATTTCTGTAGACTATGGCCCAGAGGTAAATGCTATAGAGGAACATCAGCTGAAAGCTGCATCAAACTATCATATTCTCACTAGGTTCTCTCTCAGGGACTTCTCCGAGTACCCAGCATCAATTCAATGAAACCACTTTAATAAGTGATAGTGAATAAAGTGACATGAGTAATTTCCCCAACCTTGAATCATCTTCTTAATTAGAGCAGCACTCCTTTGGTTACAAAGAGTTTCATTGGCTGGATTAAGGGAAACATTGATAGGTTTTCTTTTTTTAATTGATACATTGTGTCATTTACAAAAGTTCTTATAATATATCAAATATATCATCCTTGAATTCACCCCCTCCATCATCCTCCTTTATCCCTCCCTACCCCCTTTCTGGAACAGTTTCAACCATTTACATTAACATGTATACAGTATTTGCACCTATTTTATTCTCTTTTCACCTATTTTATTCTCTTTTCATTCCCTAAATACCAGCCTTATTGGCAGCAGAACTAAGGAAATATTATAAAATAGTGATGGAGTTTAGGAAGGACAGTTTGTAAATGGAGAGTCTCATCTTCTTTGTTCCTTTTCTCCACTAGTTATTCAAGTTTTCCTCTGTAGGATTTTTCTCATGGGCACCGATTTATTTTACCTCATATGAAGTAAGGCTTACTCCTTGTCCATGGTCCTGAACCAGACAGAGGCTGTTTTCCTTAATCCCAATAGTCTGGTAATTCCTGTCTTTACCATGACCAAAATTATGGAAACTTGTGTGAAAAGAGGCAGTAGTGAAAGGGGTAAGTAAAAGGCAGAAGAAGAGAAAAATAGAGATATATTATTGAAGGACAGGATGCTAAAGGATTGCAAATAGAAAAAAGAAGCTTCTGTTTTGATCTCATTTTCAAGTGGGAACAATTGCAAGAAAGAGAAAAAGAATTGTGTGCCAAGACTTCCAAGGTTGTTCAGTTATTGTCATGAACAAATAACTTGGTGAATATGAATAAACCAATAACCAAAGTTCTTTATTCTTTTTATTTTATAATTTACCGTATTTACAATAGCATTTTTGTTATTATTGTAGAACCTAACCAGACAGAGTTAGGTCACACACTATATCCATGCAGCTAGTTTAATTTCATATTGATATTTGTAAGATAGCTCTGACATTGCTTTTATATTTCTCTATAATGTTTAGAAGGTTATATACTATCCTCACGTCCTCTTTCTGTTCACTCTTAGTCTTGACTTCTCTACCTAGGGCCTAAAAGCATCCATTTAACATATAAGCTAAGGTTTTTCTTATTTTTCCAGGGCCTCCTAACCTACTTTTGCTCATAGAAACAGTTCTTCTCTTTAGTGGCTGAGAACTTTTTGTTTCAGTTTCTCCTATCTAATTCACAGATCTGATTCTTCCCTTTACCTTCAAGCTAATTTTCCTCTTTTTCAGGGGTCAAAAATTCTCCTCAGCCTACACAATCACTACTTCCACTGCTATAATCCCTTCCCATGGGTCAAGAGCTGACCCTTCACAAACATCCTTGCATGCTCTCTGTCAAGTTTGACAAGTATTAAAAACATGACAGCTCCCACACAATGCAGTTTGTGTCAATCACAGTAGAGGTCACTCTGGAGGAAAATGGGAGTCTTTCCTTTGGCTTTTCAGTCAGTTATTTTATAGAAAAACTTCCTTTCCCTCCAGAGAATTTGATAATAAGTTTTCTATAGATTAAGGTAAAACTGAATTTGAGATTTTTAGTTATTAGAAAGATTTTCAGATGCAATCTGGGCCCACTTTCTCAATTCATCATTGCATAGTATTTTAGTTCCATGTTCATATTTTCTCAACTTAGTTGTATTCACTGCCATCATCTCAACTAAAACTTGGTTTTAGCCCTCAGTGCCTTTTACCTTGGCAACTGCAAACTGAAATTTCTTCAATTCTTTCTTCCCTTTAAATCCAATCACTATACTGTTAAAGATTAATCTCCTCAGAGTACAGTGTTTCCCTACGTAAATGTATTTAATACCTCTTATTTTTCTTCAATTTAATGCATATTTCTTTCTTGTGGATTAGAACATCTTTCTATTAGATTAGAAGTGATTTCTATTTCTCTCTCCTTTTATTATCTCCCCTTTCTGTGTTCCCATTGGTTTGTGTCATTCCTATAGCATATATTAATTGCTTAAGTTACATAAATTTAAAAATATTTTTATCCTCACACTTTAAGGCATTTAAAGGAAGCTGACTTGCTTAAACAATTATAGAAAAACAATTTTTGTCATTTCTAGAATAACAATTGGGGCCAGAAGGTAGTAATGTCAGCTTGAAAGCAGCCTCAAGTGAATGTAGGGAAAGCCCCAACTCTAAGGTGGACTCTGGGGTTGTATCAGGGCTGTTAGTCCTCAGCATCCTGCTTGCAGTATTCCCACAGAGTAGGTACATTAAGTCCTAAACACCAATCACATTTTTACTTCCATTATGTAATAGTATTTATGAATATGAAACCTGAAGATGATTCTGGGTTTCAGGCAAGGGCAACCCCAAATTGTATTCATTACATGAAACTACTCTTCGATTTTTAAAGACAATGGGTTCATTTTTAAGATCTTAAGAATGCATGTGACCTTACATCCACATGAACCCAAGACACAGATGACAGCTTTACTTTAGGGAAGGAAATCACAGTCACCATCAGCTCTGTCAAATTTTCTCCACCCAGTTCCTGACACTGGAGTTTTCTGCAGTTTGTGTGCATAGTACTCATTGGCTGATTATAGGGGCCTGTTGTTCCTTTTATGTATGTGTAGTTGTCAATCAAGAACACATCCAACATGAAATTTGACTTCCCTTGCTTTCTGTGAATCACTAACTCCATCTCTTACATACTTTAAAGAAATCCTAACTCATGTACTTTCAAAAGAGTGTGTTTGGTAAAGCTGTGATGTAAATTGTATCATGCACCCAACTCCCAAGGCTAATCTTTTCTCAGGTAGAAAATTAAGGCCACCAAAGTTAGAATTAAGGCCATATGGTTAAGTGCGGTGCTTCTTCTCCCTCCCTACCCTCTTGACTCCCATTTGACATTTCCTTTCTCATTTCAGGTTCTAACTCAGAAGCATACATACATCTCAACCCAGTGCTAGTCATATTCTGTTTTGACTTTGAACATCATAGGAGGACCCACCTAATACTGCAAACACTGGAGACAATCCAGTCTCAGAAAAATTAAATTCCTAATTAGGAAACCTGAGAAGTATGCTGGTCCTAGTGGTAAATGCTTATAATATCAGGAATCCAGAGGCAGAAGCAGGAGGATCTCGAGTTTGAGGCCAGTCTGGATTACATACTAAAGCCCTGTTCCAAAACAAAGAAAATAAAAAACATATAAAGAAATTAACATCAGAAACAAAACCTCAGAAGAGTATATTTATTGAAGAAAACACCACAGAGAAGCAATACATTTTTCTAATGGCTTCTCTGTCTTCAACTTTCTTACTGAAAATGTGTATATCACTACACAGTTCCAGTACTTTAAAACAGATTCTTATCATGACTTCCACATCACAGGCTTGGCTTAAATTTTTTAGAAAGTCAACGAATTTTAAATACATCACACGGAATCAAGTTTAATTCTCTAATGCTTTGTAGGTATTGTATGAGATTCAGGGAGAACAAACTAAAATCACTGATGTATCCTTCAGGAAAACATGAGTTGAGTAGTCAATCTTAAAACAGAGCCAGTTCAGTAACTGTAGAAAGTAGCATCTGTTATATTGAGCAGAATAATCATCTGTGCTAGAAAACTACCAGCTATTAGCTTAAAAACATTGAATATAACCCCACTAAACAAGACAGAAGTTCTCATAAATACCATGGATCTTAATCCTATTGACTCTTTCTAAAATATAACTGATATGGCTATTGAAGACATGTAACAGATAAAGCATCTTAGGGAAGAAAAAGGAGCACTCAAAATAACTATAGAGTACATTTCTTGAATTTCCCAAGAAAGCATATTTAGATTTTGATTTAGTAAGCAACACCACCAGGGATGCTGAACCTGAAAAAAGAAGGTTCAGAGAAAAATTTTAAGCCCTCTCACAATCTTAAAAGTTTATTTCATCCCACATTAATAGTATATTCTATCCTAATATAATCACCATATGTTAAGTGGTTCTGTGAAACAAACCCCCAAACTTCAGAGGCTTAAAACAATGATTCCAGTAGTCTTATCTACATTCACTCATCTGGAAGGCAGCCAGTTTTCACCTGCCTGGTGGTTGTGTATCACTCATTATCCAACTGTCCAGACCAAGCTTGATCATATGACAGGAAGAGGCTTCTAAGTGACAAGTGAAAGCATATAAAGTCATTCTAATCCAATGCTAGAACCAACACTTGTCACCCTTGCTGCATTCTCTTGTAAAACAAGTCAAAAGCCCAGCTGGGAATCAGGAATGTGAAAATAAACTCTTCCCTCTGTATGGAAGAAATGAATAACTATGTCATTTTTTATGCTAAACATAATTGTGCATATCAGCAAATATTCTTCTAATTACATACTTTCCATACCTTGAAAAATAGGACATTATTTTCTAAGTTTGCCCCTACTTCCAGCATAGCATTCTTTGAATTTAGCATAGTAAAACATAGCAGTTGCTACAAAAACATTAGAATCTTATTTCTGGTTTTTATCCAATTATCTCAATTATAATACAGCATAAAATGTGATTACTTTCCAGATGGGAAAGTATTACTGTGCAAATTTAAAAGAGGAAACATTTTTAATTGGGAGTTATCAGAGCAGACTTCATGGAGAAGTGGCATTGAATAGAAACTTAAACTTGTGATGCAGTTTTGGCCTGTGGATATACAAAAGAAAATGGAGATTAGGAAGTAGTACAAACCTTGAGTTGCTTCGTGGGCAAGAAAATGCATTGGATGTTTTACAGTTTTCACTGTTCAAATCGCTCACAACTTTTATCAAATTTATGAATAGGTATTTCACATCTTTATATTATTACAAATAATGATTTTTACTTTAGTTTTAGATTTATTGCAAGTATATAGAAACATGATTGATTGGTTTTTATTTAGAAACAATTTTTACACATTAATCTTATATTCTGCAACCTTATTTGACTCTCTTAATAATTTTGGGATCACTTTTGTGGATTCCTTAGGGTTTCCTATGTAGACTATAAATAAAGATAGTTTTACTTTTCTCTTTCCAAAAAAAAAAAGAAAGAAAATGCATTGGACAAGGTGTCCGAGCACGTGGAGCAGAGAAGTAGGGTATATGTTTAGAAAGATAATTTGAAAGACTGAATGCCTGACAGAAAATAAGAAGTATTCTATTAATTTTTGAATAATATATCAGTGGGAATACCTGCATCTTGTTAAGATTGACTCAGGTGTTCTGGGAACATAACTATTAAACAATAACTTCTGGGTGGCGCTGACAATGAGAAGCAAGAAGCTAGTGAATTTATATTCCTGAGATTATATAGTTTGTATTAACTAGCAGAGTCATCTGTCAAAAATATGGGAAACATTTTTTAGAAAGGAATTAGTCTCCAGAAGCAAGGGCACTCATGCATAGCAGGCATCTCTTTTGCTTTGAGTACTTTTACACAACTCTGTCAACCATGATAAGCATCACTGTAACCTCTTCTTGTTATCTTGCTGTTTAGACTCTAAGGTGCCAGGTAAGAAAGGCCAAAGCTTGAGATGTGCAGAAGCCATGAGTGCCTGAAGTATATAAGTACAAATCCTTTCACACAATATATCTGCAATATGATCTTTACAAATAAAGATCCTTTGAGGAAATAATACCTGATTCACAGAGTGACAAGCAGAGAACCTCTTGGGTCTTAATGCATTATTTGAAAAATGTGGATAGAAATTATGATCACATTGTATCTAATACAGTCACAGGATCATTTAGTGTTTCTCAACACTTTTTATTCTAGCACAAATAATAGAAAGTGGTAGTTTATGATATGCTATAGAAAAAGTAAGTATTGTGATCAATAGCAGGGTTTTCTTAATGCAGTAAAGTTTTCCAGGCTAAACCAAGGAAAGTTCTGGGAAAACTGAGATCAATTAGTCAACCTACATGGTCTAGGGGACTCTATGCCCCAAGTGATTACTCAAATTTTTCCTTTGATACCAGCATCAGGTAACACATGGGTAGCTCAGTAGAATCTCTCATTTAGAAAGTTAAATTAGGAATGTGCTTCTTTTCCTACACCTCTACTTCTCTGGGGTTTTGCCTTAGAAAATGCATGGATTCAAGCTTGAAAAAGTGATTGCCTACGCCAGGCAGCTACTTGTTATATTTTATTGACAGTAATTGTTTACCTCTTTGTTGCAAACTTTTCCTTCCAATTACTGAAAACTGGAGCCTGGGCAAGGATTTATTTCACTATGTTTGGCAAGAGGACCAACATTTTGTTGCAGTCAAAGCTCAAAAGAGATCTCCCCGCTGCTGAGAAACTCAACACATTAGCCCACCATAGTGTGTCTTATTTATTATACTTTAGCTATTTTATGTTCACCATTGAGCAGGCTACAATATAGCAGTTAGTAAACATGCTGATATAATAATTTCAAAGTTTCTCTAGTATTCAAATTCTATTTAGACCAGCGGAGCAGGGAGAATGAACATAATAAAATTCTGATATAATATTAATATCAATAGATTTGAATAAAAGAAAAAACTAGATGAAAAGGATTGTAACATTTGAATACACAGTTCAATAGCACTGTTAGTTCTATTGCTTTTTTATTAGAGTAAAAGATACAAAGTGTAAGGTCATTTCTTGTGCATATTGTATTTAGCTCAGAAGAAAGTTGAGAGGAAAAGACAATGGAAACTGAAAAGAAAAACTAAGTGGTCCCATGGCTAGAATGTATCTTAGAGATGTTCTGGCATTTATGGCCTAACTTCAGGCAGGAACACATGAATTAGTGGCCCAGTTTGGTAAACCCAAAAGGTATTATTGAAACATAAGTGTTCTAAAGATAGGCTGATGCCAAGGGGAAACATGGGTTTATTTGCCTGTTTTCAAACATGTTTTTCTAACTCCAAACACCTGAAGGATATTTTGGTTCACCATTTTGGTTGCTCATTGTGACAGTGGTACCCTAGAGAAAGTTTAAGAATTGTGAGAAGGCAGAAAAGGCACATGTACCTTCCTCTTTCTTTAAACGTGTATCACTTGCATTTCCTGTCCTCCTTTGAGAAAAATTCATGTTTTACATCATGAGAAGCCTGCAAAGGCATTTTAACAGTGAGTTTCAAAGATCAAATCTTTCTTGTACAAAAACTAAGGTGGAAGGGAAAAGTATGATATGAGTTAGAAAATATGAAATGATAGTCAAATAGAAATGTTGGGTAGACATGGGTGAAGTTGTAGTGATCTGAGATTTAGCTCTACAGTAGTGATAGCTACATGGGAGTAGCATAGAGTGAGTGTAGAAGCCTAGACTGAATGCATAAGACAGGAGATGTTTGTTATACCCCCCTAACAATATATTATACCTTGTTCTTTATATCAAGTAAAAGAAAATTATGGCACATGCTTGTGTCATAGAAATGGTAAGTTATCACTCCAGGATATTGTTAACTTCCTTGTGTTCCAAGAAGTAGCCACTCATCCTCTTTTTTGATTTAAAAGTATAATTCATGAACTTCAGATTTGCTATAAGTTCTGATGTCTGGAAACAAATTCTAGCTAAGCACTTATCCAGCATTATAGCCATGGAAAAACTGCCTTATTTCTCTAAAATTATATTTTATCTGTATAAAGTTATAATTACAATTTCTACCTCATTTGGTTGCTATCCATACTAAATTAATGAACATATGTGAACATTAAACACTGCCTCATAGAAAACACACATTCATTACATGTTGGTCATTAATAACTGGTCCATGTTTTGGAATATCCTTCAGTATCTATCTTCATTAGATTTCTGATAAGTTTTAAAGATAAAACTATATTTTAATAAGAACTGAAGTGCTTATTATAATTAAGAAAAATAACTAAATCTGAACATTGAGATTGAACTGTTAGTCTAAGCAGAGCAAAGACAAACCATGTGGGTGTAGGGGAGCTTTAAACTAAGGCATACGGCTCAGCTAATTCACCTTCAGTGGATTGTTGTGAAAAACTATTTCATCTGTATTTCATCTCCAGGTCATTCTACAAATTAAGTAATAAGCAAGAGCTTTCAGCTGGCCAGTCCGAGCTCAATCAATGGCATCTAGTGCTTGCCAAGGTACACACAGGCAATTTGACAGTCATAGAAGACATCCCGAGACCAGTGACCTTGTCCAGTTAAACACTGGCAAATTTAAATAGTTACAAATTGAATCTTATTTCAATTTCTCTTATAATGTAAATCAATATCTTACCAGTTATTTTAACAAGTTCAGAGTTGTTTTAGTTTTTGTGTTTTGTTGTAGATTGGATACTGCAAACCTTTGGTCAATTATCATTAGAAGTTTGACTTTTTCTGAGCAATGACATATCTGTGTCATTCAGGGATTTGTGATTTTGCTGAAGCACAAATTTAATGTTGGTTATACAACATTCTCACTTCAATGCTTCCTTTCTCTCTAGTAATTAGGAAGTTATATGATATAGGCACATTGTTCATGTTATCTATAAATCTTTGTGTGTGACAAGGGCTTACAGTTCAAGATTTGTTTTTTTCCCTTTTTAGCAGATAATCTATACATATATGTGATTTTAATGAAAAAGCCAAGTATTGTAGTTCATGCCTACAATTGTACCTACTTATGAGGAAAAGATTGGGAGGGTCGAGGTTTGAGATTAATCCTGGCAAACAACTAATGAGATCCCATCTTAACCAATAAAAAGCTGGGAATGGTGTCACTAACCTGTTATCCCACCAATATGGAAAGGGTAAATAGGGGATAGGGATCCAGGCTGGCCTCAGCATAAAACCAAGAGCCTATCTCAAATTCACTAAAGGAAAAAGGGCTAGTGTTTTGGCTCAAGTGGTAGAGTACAAATGCAAAGCCCCAAGTTCAAACCCCAGGACTGCCAAATAAAAAATGGAATTATTTGAGTATCATATTAATAAATCTAATAATTTTCACTTAAAGGTATTAATGATAATAACTAATTCCAAAAGAATTAAGGTGAACATAGGCAAGTAACTACCATATGCTTCCCAGTAACTTGTCTATTTCTCTCTTTGGTTCCCCTCTGGTCTCAACCTCTGTGGATTGCAGAATGTAGAGGCCTGACTATTGGCTTGTGCCACTGTGAGTCATGGATGGGCAGACTAGAAGTTATCCAAAGAGAATATCTGAGCCAGCCTTGTGATCAGAGAGAGAACATTTAAACTATTGTGGACTCATTGTAAGACTTCCTGGCAAGGAGATTTCAAAACTCTGTCTCTCTTAAACATATTCTGGTATTTTATCTACTCAAGATACTGTTTATCAAAACCAGACTCCCACTTTTAAATGAATTTTGGTTATGACTTCTTTCCTTTGAGTCTAGTTCCAGGAAATAGACAGTTCCCCACTATTAATGAGAAAGGTTCTCTCAGTCTTCCTCCATCTCCTTCCATCACCTCAAGGCAAACTAATTTATTTATACATTGGTTAACATGCTTTTTAGTTTGCATTTAACTTATTAGCTTTCTAATTGCTTATGGAAATGTATTTTTAAAAAATAATCTGAGTTTGAAATAGTTCTCTAAGTAATCTGTTATTAAAACAACAAGATTAAACATATGGGAAAAAAATCAAGAAATCAAAGTCACTGAGTTTAACTTTTCAGTCTTTGGTCCATGAATTGATGAGGGAAGAAAACCACAGATGAAATTACTTTGTATTTTAGGATTTTCTTTGACAACAACTCTCTCTGTCTTCTATCGTATAGAGTAGGCTTTATTTCATAACCAGACTCTTATGCAAATTCATAATGATCTCATCTGAGGACTGGGATTGTGTCTGTCAGAATCCACAGAAGTTATTTATCCATAGTCTATGGGCAGTTTAATGTGCTTCTATGTGTCATTTTTATATATCCTTTTCTCACAGAGTTTATAATCCCTTTTGTAATCATAAACGGAGAAATGAACTTGGAAAATAATGTTAGTTGGAATCTGAAAAAATTGTCTTTTCAATAAGCTGGTGTAGAAAAAATATCTAACAGATAATTATATTAGCCCACGTTACTTTGGAAACTATAGAATGAATAAGTCTAAAGATCTAATGTAAAATATGATGAATATACCCACAACATTTTATTGAACTTGCTAAGAAAATAGATTTTCAACGCTCTTACAACCAAAAAAAAGTATTTGAGAGATGATGGATATGTTAATTTGCTTCAATACAGTAACAGTTTCACTATGTGTACCAAAATATGTTTTATGCCTTAAATATATATATATATATATAAAATAAGAAAGAAAAGAAGGGAGGAAGGGAGGGAAAGAAGGAAAGAAGGATGGAGACAGGCAGGCAAGCTGCCTAGAGGTGATGATATTTTAAAAGTTAGACTTTATGTGTAGTTAAAATTTAAATTCTGACCATCTAATAGTACATATACAGTTGAAATAATCTAACATTGTTAATACTGTTTAAAATCTGTCTACACCCTGTCTTTAAAAAATTGGAATAACTATGTAGATGTACAATTTTTTAGTGTGATAAATCATACATAACTAGTCCTTAATCATGAAATGTAAGCCATATTAAAAGCATTGTCTTCATCCTAGAAATAGAAAAATAAATAAAACACCAGTATGACAGTGTTCAAACTAAAACATCAGGGATCATATAAATGAAACAGGTGTAACAAGTGGCTACAGCCTCTATTCTGCCAATACAATTGCATTTCCAAAGCTATTAGCCCCTTGGGAGGCTGCTTTTACTAAATGACTGTGGAATGAGTGTGTTATCAAATTTGAAGTACAATGTCAAATGCTATGGATCAATGTCAACTCTAACTTTAACTTTACTCAGAATGGTCTAGTTTGCATTGAAGGAAGGACTGAAAAAATGAAAATTGTATGGTTTTCAAACATAAAAATAACAGGCATCTCTAGTTTTGGAATAATTTTACTGTAATATGTAATAATTTGATGTTTTAGCTGATAAAGTAATAATTGATTTGCCCTTAGGTTTTGTACCAATGGGTATGATGTACATCTTATCATATTGCTAAATAATTTTGAAAAGAAAATATAAATAGAATAAATCAGAATCATTTGTGAAATTTTATCATCCAGAGATGACTAGCATGTGTGTGAGTGATTTAAAAAAATAACCCATGCTTATTTTAAAATGTCAACCTCAATGAGTGAAATAGGCAAAAAATTCCCTTGGGGACTCTGTTTTCAGTGGTTCATTTCTCACTTACCAAGTATGTGTGTCTACACATATACATGATTTTAATAAGCAGGGAATAATGTTTATTTATTTATTTATTTATATGCTTATAACTATAATTATTTTCCCTTAAAAATTTATTAACAGCTGGTTAAGTGGCTCTAGGGCTAAGAACACCTGCCTAGCAAGCGTGAGGGTCTGGGTTCAAACTACACTGCCACCAAAAAAAGTTAATAACAATGTAGATGTATATTTTGGAAGAGTATGCAAATCAATGAACTGTTAAGCACTGCACGAAGTACTAGTGGCTTAAATTCTATTATGTCATTGAATTGTCACAACAACATAAGATGGTTCCAATTGCTGCAATTTCACAGATGTGAACATTGAGAAGTACAGATGAAATCAAAGGCCACACTGTGAGTAAATGACAGAACCAAGTACTGATCCCAGCATGGTCTTACTTCAGGCCTTGAACACATAGAAATATGGAACATTGTAGATATCGTCAATAAATAAGCCACCATCTTTGGTATGAAACTGTAAAATGTTCAAATATGATGTACCATAATTTATTTACCCAATATTTTATTGTTATGTTTTCAGGAATTTTCTTTCTCATTTTTTAAAAGTAATGTGATTTTAAAATTAGTTCCCCGTTACTAAACATGTACTTATTGAGTCATTAAATTGTCTCCTTGTACTCAACAAAGAATTTTTTTAAAATTCTAAACTAAATTCTAACTAAACCAAGAGGATATTAACCACCTAAACAGATCTATAACATGTAATGAAATTGAAGCAGCAATAAAGAGTCTCCCAAAAAAGAAAAGTCCAGGACCTGATGGATTCTCAGCTGAATTATACCAGACCTCTGAAGAAAAATTAAAACCAATACTCCTTAAACTTTTCCACAAAATAGAAAGGGAAGGAACACTGGCAATACTGAGCAAAAAGAGTAATGTTGGAGGTATCGCAATACCTGACTTCAAACTATACTACAGAGCTATAGCAATAAAAACAGCATGGTACCAGAACAAAAATAGATAGGAAGATCAGTGGAACAGAATAGAGGACCTGGATGTGAATCCACATGTCTATGCCCACCTTATTTTTGACAAAGTTGCCAAAAACATATGATGGAGAAAAGACAGCCTCATGAACAAATGTTGCTGGGAAAAGTGATTATCTGCCTGCAGAAAACTGAAACTAAATCCATGCCTATCACCCTGTACTAGTATCAACTCAAAGTGGATTAAGGACCTTAATATCAGACCTGAAACCTTGCAGTTAGTACAATAAAGAGCAGGAATAGGTATAGGCAAAAACTTCCTCAGTAGAACTCCAGCATCCCAGCAACTAAGAGAAAGGATGGGCAAATGGGACTACATAAAATTAAAAAGCTTCTGTACAACAAAAGAAATGGTCTCTAAATTGAAGAGACCATCCACAGAGTGGGAGAAAATATTTGCTGCTATACAAAGGACTGATAACGAAAATATACAGGGAGCTCGAAAAAGTAAACTCCTCACAAATCAATGAACCAATCAAGAAGTAGGCAATTGAACTAAACAGAACTTTTTCAAAGGAAGAAGTCCAAATGGCCAAAAAGCACATGAATAAATGCTCACCATCCCTGGCCATAAAGGAAATGCAAATCAAATCCACACTAAGATTCCACCACACTCCTTTTAGAATAGCTAGTATCAAGACCAACAACAAAAACAAATGTTGGCGAGGTTGCAGGGCAAAAGGAACCCTCATATGCTGCTGGTGGGAATGTAAGCTAATACAACCACTCTGGAAAACAACATGGAGACTTCTTTAAAAACTGAACATAGATCTGCCATATGATCCAGCAATCCTACTCCTAGGGATATACCCAAAAGAATGCAACTCAGGTTATTCTAAAGGCACCTGTATACCCATGTTTATTGTAGCACTATTCACAATATCCAAGCTATGGAAACAGACAAGATGCCCTACTACCAATGAATGGATTAAGGAAATACACAATGGAATTTTATTCAGCCACAAAGAAGAATGAAATTTTGTTATTCTCAAGTAAATAGATGGAACTAGAGATCATCATCTTAAACAAAGTTAGCCAGACTCAGAAGGCCAAAAATCACATGTTCTCCCTCATATACAGATTATAGACCTAAAACAATTGCAGTAATATTATTGGACATGGGTCACAAACTAAGGGGAGAACATGCATGGGAGGAATGGGGAAAGGGAAGGAAGCCTAAAACTTGAAAGTGGTTGATGTACTCACTGTAGAGGAGTGAATAAAGTAACCTTAAACAGACAGAGGCCACTATGAAAAGGTGACCAGGAAATAATGAAGAAGTCTGGTAGAGATGAACTAATGTGGGTTGCAATACACATTCCATGCTAACATGTGCAAGGAAGCAATGCTAGGAATCTCTCTGAATAGCTATCTTTACCTCAAACTAGCAAAAATGCTATGTCTTTCTTATTATCTCCTATATTTTCTCTTCAACAAAATTGTAGAAGAGGGTGGAACAGGTTCTGCTGGGACGCAGAGGTTGGGGGGAGTGACACAAACAATGTATAGACATGTAAGTAAATGTAAAAACTGATAAAATAAAAGAAAAAAGAAAAATAAAGTATATGAGAAGATGACTGAATAAGGAAAGGAAGGAAAAACAAAGTTTGAGGATATATTATACTTGATTTAAAATATAATACAAAGCAACAATAATCAAAAAATGGTAAACTGGTATAAAAATGAAATACATGTAAAGTAATAGGTCTAAAATTAAATCACATAAATATGGTCAGTTGATTTTCAACAAAGATAGTAAAAGAATCTTTAAAACAAATAGTAATGGAAAAATCAAATATCCAAATTTGAAAGGGAAAAAATGGAAGCATACCCAAAAAGCAGTCATTCAAAGTCTATCTTATACTTAAACATAAAGACTAGAACCAAAAGTTTAAAAATAAATAATTGAAAAGAACACATGAAGGAGTTCTTGTGTTTAGGTCATAAATTCGGATTATGAGAAAAAATTGATCAGGTAGATTTCATCAAAATTCTACTCCAGAACAAACACCATTAAGAAAATAGGCCATGCAGAGAACATTAACAAAACACTTACCTGACAAATAACCTGTGCTCAGAGAATACAAATAAATTCTACAACTCAGTTTCCACAAAAAGTTAGCCCAGAAAAAAATAGGCAATGGATTTCAACAAACACAATAGAGGAACATGTGGAAATGTACAGTAAACACTGAAAAATTGCTCATTGCCAGCCTTCAAGAAAATGCAACTTAGAACCACTCTGAGATACTAACAGACCTCACCAAAATCCCTACAACTAAAACAGCTGATGTACCAGATTTTGTCAAAAGGGTTCAATGACTGGAAGTCTTCTATGAATAAAGGCAGAATTGTTCAGTGGATAGTGAGGTGGATGCATGGATAGATTTGTGATAAACAAGTATAGTAAAATGATAATGACGGAATCCAGGTGATGGGCACAGAGTATCCTCTTACAATTTTTTGGCTTTATTAAACATTGAAATTTTATAAAATGAAATACTTCAAAGTAGATTTTTAAAATTCTTTTTAATGTAGAGCTTTAAAATTCATTTTAATGTATAATCACTTCCTTCATTTCTGCTCCTTAAATGATCCTGACTTTTCACTATTTAGATTACAGTCTCAAAAAATATCACTTACAGGCTTTTGGGATGTCTGTTTATTCAGATTACTGTGATTTTTTTTCAAATCTTGGCAGCTTAAATATGCTTATACAATTTATAATTTTGTGTTAACTTTTACTGTTGAGATTGATGCTGGGTACTGAATATTTTTGGTTCCTCTTTGGGGATTTCATCCCATTTTTATTGTAATTGGTTCTGACTAATACAGGTGTTCTTTGATTTAACAGTTTTCAGCTTCTAACTTGTATATGGTCCAAAAAGAATTAACCTAAGGTGGATAGAGCACCCACAATTTGTTCTTAGACAGCTCAGGAGTGTCTTGCTTCTTTTACTTAATTATAAGTACTGTAACCCCAAAAAGTGTGTTAAATTCAGTCATAATGATATTAAAAAACTAAGAATTTTAGAAAGCAGAGTTCTAGGATTAAGTTGGAAATTGAAAATAAAATCATTAGCAATGAAATTATGGTAAGTGTATATAAGATAATTTTTTTTACAAAACAAACATTTGGAAGAACATGAACAAATCTTGCAACACATGAGTGCTATGTCTCATCAATCAACAGCTTTCCCATAAATTGATAAAAGTGATTAGTGTAACTTCTATTGAAGATTGGATAGGCTAAAGGCCCCAGCCAAATAGATGCAACATCAAAAGAAATGGCAAGGAATGTTTTGCATTTAACACAGATACTAAAAAGTATAACCTGGCAGGCAGCATCAAAGGGGTAGGCATTTGCTTAAAATTTTTAAAAAATTGATGAAAGGCATACTTCCTAAAAAGCCCTAGAGAATGTTTAGGGCACTATATCAGGTAAAACAGATTTCACGGACTTGATGACAAGCTTGTCAAATGGAAATGCATCTAATGTCTATAAGCTAAACTTTCTCTTAGTCACTTTGAGTTTATATACCAGTGGAATTATGAACAGAAGTTCAGGATGCAAGCTCTTCTGAGTATGGGACTTTCTCCACGTAGAAAACGTTTTATTAGTTCTTGCCCACTACTAGCTACCTTAATAAGCTGTCTTGTTGTTCCAGACTTGACTACTGGGGTTTATAGAAAGTATTCTTTATAACCAGTGGTACCCCATGAAACTGAGATGTAAAATTCAGTGCACTTAATATGACCCGGAGGACCTGGGTTACCTCCTCAGCCTTCTTTCAAGCCTTTTATTCCTTCCTTCATGGCACTTGCCCATGATCTAGCCTATGTTAAATAGGACAATTGCACTTTGCCACATTAGGGCTTTAAACCTGCATTCTTCCTGCATTGAATGCTTTTTTTGTAGCACAGCTGTCACCTCTCCTCACTAACTCCTGTTCATAATTTAGGTCTGTGATTATGGGCTCATTTCTTCCAGGAAGGTTTCCCTGGCCCTATAGCTTATAATGTTCCCCTGCTCACTCTCATTGCAGCTGGTGCTTTTTCTTCAGGGAACAGTTTGAGTATCTTTTATGTGATAATGTGTTTGATATCTCTCTCCTTTCCCACAAGGTTGTAAGCTTCGTCACAGCAAGGAAAATATCGGTTTTTACTCATTATATTCCTACCCCTATTATGGTGCATGGTACATAACAGGAACATTTATTTAAAAATTGAACACTATCAAAATGTGTACCTGTTTCTTTCAGATAAGAGTAAGCGCTCACATATTTGTTTGGAAGGAAAGAAGTACTTGTCTCTACTGTGTTATTTGTATCTGATAGTGACCTAATAGATTTCCACTTGACAAGCATTTGTATATGAAAAATGTACAGCATTTTAATGGACTAGAAAATCTTTCTACTAATGGAATTCTTTGGCAGAAAACTACAGAATACTAAGGAGAAAAATGGGAACACCAAAACCATTTAGCTCATAGTACACAAGAGATTATCCACTTCAAGTACTACATTTGCCAAAAGACAAAGATGTACTAACATATAAACAGTACAAATGGAGTATAAATACATAAAATAGGACAATCCATATGTATTTTGGGTTATTTCAGAAGTACCATTATTATTATATATGGTACTGATATTTAAATATCCTTTTTTATATTAAAAAGTAGTGGTATTGTTTTTTGACTTACCTTTTCCCCTAAAATGCCTTCTTTTTCTGAGAAGGAGACAGCAATTCCATCTGAACAGGTTTGTACCTGTTGAACAGGTTCAAGGTTTGTACCTTGAACTTTCTTAGATTTTAGTGACCGTGCTTTGAAGGCAGTGAATTGAGTGATCAGTGATGAATACTTCAGAGGTGATCTCTTTTCAGCCTTTTGTTTGTTTGTTTGATTGGTTTTTGGACAGCAAAACCACTTCTTTTCAAGAATCCCCATTCTTCCACAAATATCTAATGAATAAACTGGCTTATTAGGTGAAATGTTGGATTTGTTTTAAGAGACAGATGGTACCCACAAAATGGAGTTTACAAGGTTTATGAAAGACTACTTATAAAGTGTGAGTAGGAAAGTCACAAAGATGGAGCATAATGAATCGTATGCAATAACGCAAATCTGTTTTGAGTGTACAATTTGATGAATTTTGTCAAATGCACACATTTTGTGTAATTAAAAACCAGTACCAATTAGGATAGTTCCATCATTGCAAAACATTCAGTAATGTCCCTTCCTAACAAGCTCCAAACCCAAGGTTCAGGCAATCACTTTGCAATTACTATAGATTAATTTTGCCTATTCCTGAATTTTCTATAAATGAGACAATACAGTAAGGATTCTTTGAGTCCCTTAGCTCAGCATAATGTTAATAATAGCTATAGTGGCACCTTGCTGTTGCTGAATACTATGCCACCATCGACAATCAGTCCTGCACTGAAACTCACCTGGGTCTTTTCTCCAGATTAGTTTTTCTTTCTTAATTTCCCCAACTTGAGGTTGTGAACATTTTCTTCTGTGGTGTCCTTTAGAAAATTTATAATTTCAGCTCTTATATAAAGACCTGTGATCTATTTATACTTAATTTTCATATATTATAAAGATAAAAGATAAGATTTACTTTGTGATACATGAATATGCAGTTGTTCCTTTACCATGTGTTGAAAAAAAGAGAAATTAACATTTCTCTCATAGAATTATGTTTATACTTTCGTTAAGAATGAGTTGACCTTATATGGATGAGTTAATTTTCTGGAGAACATCCTGTTCACTGACCTATTTATGTTTCTCTATGCCCATATCACTTCACCATTTCTACAGCTTTATACTAAGGCTTCAAAACCAGTAGTGTATTTGTCTAATTTTGTTCTGTTTTAAGATTGCTTAGTAAGCTATTCTATGTCCTTTGAATTTCCACATAGATTTTTATAATTTCTACCAAAAATGCTTGCTGGGGTTATAGTTATAGTTAGGAATGTATTAACACTCTTTTTTTTTCAAGACAGAAATAAGTCAGTTTAATGACAAAACAAAATACCATGTCTCTCAAATGGATTAAGCATGCAAGAAAACATGCAAAAACTGAATATTGGCAAATTTTGATTTCTAAAACAATTAAGTGATGACATTTCCACAACAGTTTTTAGAACATCATAATTTGAACATAAACAAGTTAAAAAGGAGTCAATGTTTATCTTGATTGTGATAGATTTTGTTGTTTATTAATAAAATGTTATTTAATTCCTTTGATTTTTATTCCTGTTACAAATTTGAGACTATAGATTTCACATTTTGATCATTTCTTTTGCCTACTGACTGACTTGATCAGAGATAAGTTTTAAACATTTTTATTAGTGTATAATACTTGTATGGGGTTTCCTTGTGACATCTCCATATATGCATCCAATGTACCCTGGTTTGGTCTATCTTTTCCATTGTTGTCCATCTTCCTCCTTCCCCCTTCTTTTTTTTTATTATTATTATTTTATTATTCATATGTGCATACAAGGCTTGGGTCATTTCTCCCCCCTGCCCCCACCCCCTCCCTTACCACCCACTCCGCCCCCTCCCTCTCCTCCCCCCCCAATACCCAGCAGAAACTATTTTGCCCTTATTTCTAATTTTGTTGTAGAGAGAGTATAAGCAATAATAGGAAGGAACAAGGGTTTTTGCTGGTTGAGATAAGGATAGCTATACAGGGCATTGACTCACATTAATTTCCTGTGCATGGGTGTTACCTTCTAGGTTAATTCTTCTTGAACTAACCTTTTCTCTAGTTCCTGGTCCCCTCTCCTATTGGCCTCAGTTGCTTTTAAGGTATTAACACTCTTGATCAATGACAAGTATGTTGTCGTCCTTAAAATAACTACCATTCTGATCAAAGGATATGCAGTATCTCCCCATTCATTTAGGTTTTCTTCAATTTGCCTCTGCATTTCTTTCATAGTTGCAATTTTACCCACATTTGTTAAATTTATTTTTAAGTATTTTATGGGTTTGAATGCTGTTATAAATTTTTGAAAATTGATTTTCTCATTTTTTGTTTCTCATAATTGGAGATTAAATTTATTTTTAAAATTTTGATCTTATGTTGCCAAAATCATTAGTTTTTATCTTTTTTTTGCCAAATTACATTGAATAGGATCTCCAGCAAAATGCTAACCAGAAGTGATGAGAAGAGACATCCCTGTCCCCATTTTAAGGGAAGATTTCAAGCTTTTGCTATGAAATATGTTAGTAACAGTTTACCCACCAGTAAATTCACTTTTATTCCTAAGAGTTTATTTTCAAAATCATAAATTATGTTTTGTCAAATGTCATTTATGCATCTCTTGTGATCACCTTGTAGGGTTTGCCTTTGACCTCTTCATATTATGAATTAATTGATGGGCCACCAAATGTGTTATCAAACTTGTATTCCTGGGTAAATTCTGCCTGGTCATGATATGTTTTCCTTTTTATGTTTTACTGAATTCAACTTGATAATTTTCTGTACTTTTTTTGTGTCCATGTTCATGAAGGTAATTGATCTCAGGTTTTCTTTCCTACTAATATATTTATTTGGGTTTATTTCTGGGATAATGCTGTTCTCATAAAATAAGTAGGGAAGTATTCTTTATGTTTTGAGTTAAATGATTATAAAGCAAAACACAATTTTCTTTTATACAAATTAAATGTTCTCTAGGAAAATAAATATTTTTATCACTAGTGAGCTGGCCCATTGAGTTAACTCTTAGGTACTTACCAAGAGATTACTCAGAGCAAATATTGCTTTTAATTTTTAATGATACTTTTGCTATTTTAACTCATATCAAAAATATTCAGCAAATGGTTTGGTTCTCCTATGACTTAATCATTGTGTATTATCTTTAGTGTACCATCAAGAAATAAAACTGAAAAGAAGTTGATTAAAACCAACTTGCACTTAGAACATATCAACTTTTTTAAACAGCACAAGTATGATTTTTACCTTATTCCTAAATTCTTAAACAAACAAAACAAAATGAAGAATGGACGATGCACCATCTCCACTAGCCCAAGACCAGTTTCTCCACTATCAAAAGAATGTTCCAATATTACCTTTTCCCCCTGTGAAGTCTGTGTGTAAGTTGTTAAATCAGGCAAGAATAGGGACAGTTCTCTTGACTAAGTTTCACTAAGACACCAATTGTCCCAAGTTCACAAACTTTGAATTTAAACTCATTTAATGGGAGCTTAGTGAGATTCAATTTTGTTTTTGCCAAATCCTGCAAATTCTTCTGCCAAGCCAATATTTGCCAAGTTCAAGTTTTGTTTGACCCCATTTGTTTTATTTGCTCTTGCCAAGCTTTCTTCCCAGTAGTGGCGAGAAGCAGAGTGATCAGACCCTATGTCTTACTCAGCTCTTCAATTCCCCAGGCCTTGGCGAAACCTCATTACTCCAACATTGCAAAACATTTCCTTTCCATGACTTATTTTCTTGCTGCAGCAGAAAGAAAACCATTCATCAGACTTGGCTGAGGAACAAAAGTCTCAAAAGAAGAATAAAAGTTACAAGACCCATGGTAGTCAATCTAGTGTCAACAGCAATAACTTACTTGCTTCAAAAACAGTGAACCAAAGACCTGCAATTTTGAGATTAGTCTTCTCCAGTGCCTTAAGAGTCCTATTTGTTCTGCACTCATGTCGGTTGTTTTTACAAGTTGCTTTAGTCAGAGCCTTGTTCTTTCAGTTAGGCTATTTGTTGTCAATGCTAGTTCATCAACTAAGCTGTCAAAACTCTTCCTTTAGGTTATTCATTTTATAATTATATTTGACAGTGTAATAGCCAGTAGTTTTTTTAACTCCTAAATCTCATTTATCCATAAGCATTTCTCTTTTTGTTTTTGAGGACTTATTTTTAATTTTTTAACATTTTATTAGCATATTTTAGTTATATGGGGTTCGTTGTGACATTTTCATATGTGCTTCTAATATATCTTCATTAGATTCATCCCCTCTGTCATTCTTTCTCATTCCCCTCCCCTTCTTAAAACAATTTCAATCAGTTTCATTGTTCTATTTTTATACAAGTATACAAAATACACTGACCATATTCATTCTCATTTACCCTCTCTGTTCACCCTCTCTCCTCCCACTGATATCCACAGTATATTCATGTGCGAAGTACCACAGTGAAATCTCTTTGAAGAATTAATGTACACTTTAAAAATGAAGGACAGAAATGCAAAGCACTTTTTTAATATGGAATTCTAAGTGCTAACACAAACACAGTATTACTTTCTCAAAACCTAGACCAGTGTATGATACTTTGATATAGCGTTCTCTGACCAACTTGATATAAAATGCATATATTAGGTCAGAGATGTAAGTGCATCTTCATCTGCCTAAAAAATCTGAATATATATATTTGAATCATATCTATATTTTATTGGCTTCAATTTGTTATCAACTTGGGTATTCAAATAAATAGAAAGTGATAGTAGAAGTTGTGTAGGACTTGAATCCACTGACTTAGAAACTTCTATGGAGCAAAAGTTGAGGGAGAGTAGAAAACAGAGGGGGAGATAGAAAGTACAGAAAGAAAATACCACTACATGAGTGTATAGGCACTGTATGGAAGGCATGATTAATCCAAAAATAATCCTAGACTGTGACAAATATAGTTAACCTTACATCTTGAACTTGACCAATTGCAATAGGATATTCGATATTCTCCTTTTGTAAAGAAATGAGGATGGAGAAAGAGTTTTGTTCCCATTAATGCTGTTGTGGTCTAAGAACATTTTTACCACTCTCCAAAGAGACATGCAGAAAGAAAGAAATTTTATAGTTTTTTCATATTGCTCTGGCATAGCCAGTGGGCTCATTTGATTAAATAGGGGTGTGGATCATATGGTAAATGCTTCATATAAACATTATATAATCATGTACAATATTACCACATCCTGATATACCATGGATAAAAAATTCAATTAAAAAAACCTCACCCTTCACTATAATTTGGTTGAAAAGTACTAGTTACAGATGTATTTTTAGTGTCTAAAATAATGTGTCTGTCATATATATGGATTTCTCTGTCTCCATGCCTTAGACAAACCTCCTGCCCTTAAGACTTAGATGTCTACTCTTTAAGCTTTTTTGCTTATAGTTTTTACCATATTCTACTTTATGTAATTATGGATTTAAACATACTGAAATGAATCTGAAGGGTATACAGTTTAAGTTATTTTTAGCCACAGTCTTTAAGGTTTAAGTTTATTGTTTCTCTGTTATATCACATGTCTACTTCTAATGATATCTAAGAATGTGCTTCCTTCTTTTAATGGCATCTCTAAATCACAGTGTGGACAAGTGGGTTCGGGAAGACACGAGTAAATTCCATTTAAAGTACTGGGTTTGTTGACATCCATCAAAGAAACAATATGCCTTTTTAGCTTCTGCATTTTTTGAGGTTTAGGGACTAGCTTACCTTGGCCCTACAAACTATAGATACAATTTATAATATCATCTTAAACCCAGGTTCTCCTCTTGTAATATTCTTTCTATAAATATTATATATCAAAAATTATGCTTTAACAATTATTGGAAGACCTAAGTCATTTGTCATAAAGTTCTTAAGGATTAAGTTATAATTCTAATAACTAATATCCATAATAAGACTAAAGACAAGGAAAAGTATTGTAGCCTATAAAGCTGTCTTTCATGAAAGTCCAACAATGAAGAAGAAGTTTAATATTACAACATGGTACTTTAAAAACACAAGAATGATATGGGTTTGATATCTGATGTCTAAGATATTAGATCTAAAATTAAGTTTTTGGTTTGTTAGGCAGTCATGACTTCCACCTTGTTCTGTGGAACATAATCATTCATAGAAGACAATTTATGATGCTATAAAAGAAGCACAAATGTTACCAATGAAGAATAATCAAATTACAGTGAAGAGCGTTTAATATTATTTATCAAATGAACACTATTAATGTTGAAATTGGTATTATCATACTGTCTTTACACTGGCAGGCTGGATATGTGAATGCATCACCTAACTCTAACTCCCAAATAATATGTTCCTCTGTTACAGAAATCTGAAAAACAAAGGGTTTCAAGGGCATTCTAAAGAAAAAAATCTTTAACCAGACACTGGTGGCTCATTCCTATAATCTTAGCTACTCAGGGGGCAGAGATCAGGATGATCATGGTTCAAAACCACCCCTGGGCAAATAGTTCTTGTGACCCTATCTTGAAAATACACAACACAAAACAGGGCTGGCAGAGTGGCTCAAGTGTTAGAGTGCCTACCTAGTAAGCATGAAGTCTTAAATTCAAACCCCAGAACCAAAAAAAAAAAAAAAAAAGTAAAAAGAAAAATCCTTAAAAGTAACTATACTTAATAATATATACATATATTTTTGAATCATCTATGCATATGTGTAAGAAGTAATATGCTTGAAGAAAATTGACCCTATTTGGGTACAATTCTATAAAATCTGACCATGACTTAGCCCTACCATCAATACTAGTAAGAAATGGTAGAGTTGGAAGTAGTTATGAGACGTGTTTCTATCTATACTCAGATAATGTCCATTGGGCTCTCCTTCAAAAATACCTGAGGAGATCCTTTGTGGCTGAGGATTTTTTCAAGAACTTATATGCAAAAATTGGTGAAGGCAAATTTTCCCAGTCTTTGGGAAAGTCTGTGTGCAACTTACAACATAAGTACAAATATAATCATCAAACAAAATTCAGATATAACTACAGTCATCCTTTGCATTCATGGGTTCTGGATCTATGGTTCAACCAACTGTAAAAGGACAAAGTATTCTACTAAAATATTGTCAAATGTTGTACCAAAAATACTGCCTTAAACAGATACAGGCCTTTTTTTCTTGTCCTTCCCCAAGTAATATAACTATTTATATGGCATTCACATTGTATTAGGTATTATTAGTAATCTAGAGATTATTTAAATTATATGGAAGGATACATAAATTATATTCCAGTACTCTGTCATTTTATATAAAGAGTTTCAGCGTCCAAGGATTTTGATATTTACTGGGGTCCTGGAACCAATCCTAAACAGATGACTCACAAATTTCTCCTCAGTAAGAGGCTAAAGGGAGGCTTGCAAACCAATTCAATAAAAGCAGGATAAAATAAATAGAACCATATTTTTCAACTTTGCTTCTGTGTATAATCTGATAGTATGAAAGCAAGTTTTTAATTTAAATATGATATGATCTCAGATATCATTGTTACATAAAACTTTCTTTGTGCCCCTCCATTTCAATGTTATGCTGTAATGTATAACATAGTCATTACAATGTGTCTATAATTTTTACTATATTTTAACCTCTGAAATATTATTATTTCAGAATAGTATTATTTCCTTCCCAAGAAAGTGATTTTTTATTATCACAGACAAAATCCTATTTCCTTAATTGTATATGGTTAGTATTAAATATTCTCTTTCTTTTTTGTTCTTTTTTTGCTATTTTTTAAAAAATATTTTGTGGTCAATACTCTTACAGGAATTTATTATTCTGAATTTTCTGCTTATGTGAAGTTTCTTTTTGCCTGCTGTTTTTTCTTTTCAGAAAAAAAAAGCCTAGCCAGTTTCCTTCATCTTTTCCTTTATACTTCCACCATGGTGGGGTTTATTTTTAGCAGAAAAATTACAGCTTGTTTTCTACTCTAATGAACCAAGTATTTGGTCACCAACCTTGTTTTTTGAACTATAGAATCCTATCATTATGTGACAAAATGGCTATAAATTACATATGTCAAGTCATTTAAAGCAGATCTATTTTATTTAAAATGGGATTTAAGAACCCCCTCAAAGGAAATAAGTTCTCTTTCTTCCCCTCCCTTTCTCCACATAGTTCACTTAGGTAGAGAAAATACCCAAGTCAGGATATTCTCCACAAGCCCCCACATCAACTCTTGGTTTTCTCATGAATAGATGAAAAATCAAGTTTGTAAGCTATTTACGAGGAATTCCAAAAGATATCACCAAATACACAGAAGAGTAACTCTGAGAGTCTTAAATAACCTCAGTTTTATAAGTATCCCTGAAAAAAAGAGAGTTGTACAAACAGAGAGTGTTAAATGAACAGTAATTCCAAGAGGAACACATCTTTTCAAGGTACAAAAGCCAGAAACCTATTGTTTTCTGCCCTTGGCGTAATTACCATTCCTCAGTATGAATTGGGTTCAGGCTGTACTCACACAGAGGAGAAGTAAACTTAACAAAAATTCTGTGCGGGATTTGCACAATATACTAGAAACATTAGGAGCCCAGAATCCCACTGTTTTCCCCCTAGATGTATTTGTCAAATTTTGGTGCCATGCTGAAAGCCAGGGATCTTTATAGGGAACCATACCCCCATGCATTTAATTAAGGAAATAAAATCCTACTTGAGGAACTGGTGTGCCTTAACCTGCTTTGAGTGTATGACTTGTCTCTGCTCAAGCCAATTACCAAGTTCAGAAGAAACATGAATGGAAGGCCAAAAAGCAAAACTCAGAATCTATAAAGCCTGACTGAATCTTCCATAGCCACTTAGAGATAAGGTGACAGATGCCTATTAATCTCTAAGTCAAAAGCCTTGCACATTCCAGAATAACAAAAAGAAACTGAAATAAACAAATGCTTACTAAAATACCAACCCAGCCAGTAGTCCATCTCACTTTACAATTGAGAAAAAGTAATAAATATTCCCTCCATAGTAAAGTAGAATTAAACGAATCCCTACCAAGGAAAACAAAAAAAAAGCAACCAGAGCTTTTATTTTTCCTTAATACATATAGTACATATAATAAAACATACTGCACGTGTGAATTGGCAGGAAAATGTAACCAGTAACCAAAAGAAAATTAGCAAACAGTAATTCTAGTAAAAGATACAGACATTCAATAACACTATTATTAATATATTAATTTACAGAAATACAGGTATACTTAATATGTGAATATATGGAGACTTTCACCAGAGAACTGATGAAACTAGTTTGCATTCATCTAGTTGCTACAGATCACAACTATGTACTAGACATTTCAAAAAGCTAGAAGAAAGGATTTTGAAGTTTTCATCATAAAGAAATGACAGCTGTTTAAGTAGATGGGGTATGTTTAGTCTGATTTAAATATTATACAATATGTACATGTTTCAAAATATCATGTTCCCCACTCGTGTGTATAATTATTATGATTTTATGCATCAGAGTGTAAGTTAAAAATAAATTTAATCAAAAAACTGCAAGTAGATTCTTTTAAAAAGTTAAAAAAATCTTAAAATGGATGACTTCGTTTTTTCAATGTTATAGTTAGTAGAAAGCAGGCTGTACATTTCCTTCACATATTTTGTCTGTGTTTTGCTTTTTTATGAGTTAACTCATGCTGATAGTAAAGTTGAGAGAATAAGACAGAAGGACATGCACTTGTAATCCCAGCACTCGGGAGGCTAATGCAGAAGGATCACAAGTTTGAGGACAGCCTAAGCTACACAGTAAATTTGAAGCTAGCCTAGGTTACATAGTGAGACCCTGTCTCAAAAATGTTAATAAGAAAGTCGGTCCAAGTACTTTCCTGTGTTGAATAGTTTATTACTATTTATCTGATTTGTTATGCATTTATTTTGTAGTTTAAATTTCTTTCACTGAAGATAGATAGAGAACACAAATTCTGGTATATACTTGACATTTGAAAATTATCTTAAGTCATAGAATAACTTTGTGGAATCAATCAAGTATAGAAACACTGAAATATTTTCTTCTCAATAGTACAGCATACTTCAGAATTCTAAAAACAAACTGATCTCTTAATTATATGTTATATGCTGTAATTTTTCTCAAGGCAAATAAGTTACATTATAATTTTTATATTATAACTGAGAACAAATCCACACCCACTGGGGTGGGGAAAAATTTAAATCTGGATTGTAGTTAAGATGGATCAACGTTCTCTTCATATAAGAACAACTTAATACCTTTGACTTTTTGAGGAAATTTTCATTTATGTAGTTAAGAGAGTGTACCTTAATGCACATGGTTGTTGGTTACAAAATTTTTATGCTTAATAACACACACAAAAAAAGGTTTGCATCATTTTTACACATTAAAGGTCGTATGAACTCATATACATATGCTTCTTAGAGTGATTTTCAAAGCAAAGCAAAAATTCTAAATCTCAGTCTCTCTACTTCTGTCCATCATGACTCCTCTGCCCTCACTCAGACATCTACCCAGTGCACAAAGTGGCACCCCCACCTCTGTTCTTTGCACACATAGCTCTTTAGTCCTCCTCTCCATAACTGAGTAGCCTTGCTCTTTGTACCCCAGCCACTCTGGATTTGGGGTGTTTAAGACCATTTGTCTCTGCTACCTATTCTGTTCAGAACCATCTTCCTGTTTTTCTTGTTGTGTAAACTTCTGTTCATCCAGCAAATCTCAGACCATCCTTCAGGAGAACTTTGTCTTTCCAAATCTCTGTGATAATGACTTTCTTTTGCATTAAGTTCTCCTGGCACTATGTGTATCTCCTTACACCACTCAGTCAGCTGCACTTTTACCTTATTAGTGTGAAAAATTAAGTCTTCTCTCTCTGCTGAATGATGCAGTCTACCGGGATCCAGAAGTCATATTGTTTATTTATCACTGGCTTCCCAACATCCAGTAGAGTACATTTGGTACATAGTAGAACTCAGTAAATGGCTTACATTTATTTAAACTAAGTAAAAACTCATCCTATTTAAAGTTAATTTCAATAGCAGAAGAAAGCCCAAACTGGCCTTGCTTTAGATAAACAAATTTTGTTAAATAATTTTTCAGATGTAATTACATAAAAGTATAAAAAAGTAAACTTTTCTTATTGAGCTCATATGATGGAAAGAAGCAATGATAATTATATAAACTGGAATTATAATTTTATTGTAATAATATATGCAATTTTAATACAATTGCATAAAAATTTTTATGATGACACTAATCTTGTACAGAAAGTTACATTTATTTTTAATTCATTAGATGAGTGCTATTCTGGTAAATTTGCAAACATTATCCTACTGAATTCTCATAAGAGAAACTTTGAATAGGATTCAAAAGGATTGCCTGACTCCAGGGATAAGGATGCTACTGCTGGGTTGTGAATCTGCTGTTGACCATCATTTATGGAACACCTACCATGTGTCAGAAACTCTGCTAAGGGCTTTATGGACTTGCTCTCATTTGAGTCTCATAGCTGGATACATATTACTATCTCATTTATCAGATACCCTCTTTGGGTAATTGCATTTATTGGAAATTTTAAATTGTCATAAATGGGGGGAAATCACTAATGCTTAAGATAGTGCCTTTACCAAATAAGAGGCTTTTTTTTTCCAGGAAGAAATGCAAGATCACTCTTCTATTTTTATAGCTTCCAAATTCTGTATATGCTTCTATCATACTGTTTTGGTAAAATTCCATTAAAAGTTAAAGCTATTGCTTTGAGTGTCGGTTTTAGCTAAATGGTGTTCCAAAAAATTAATTATTACTAGAAATTTGGGATTTTGTACCGAAACTAAACTAACTAAATAAAACAGCAAGGGCCTCCCACTCACTGTTATCAGTACTGATCATCTCTGCTCATATGAGAAGCTCCATTTCTTTGTCTCTCAGGCCAGTGTCTGGGATCAAAGTAGGATGCATAAAAGTGGCTCAAGAGATTCTGTCTTCTTCTCAACCAGAAAACAAACACTCCCTGGGCACACAGGATAAATGAGTTGGAGAAAGTGAGTGTTCAATTTGCCTGTTCATATTCTTCTTAGAGCTTTCTTATAAATTCAAGCTCTTTGATGCTGCCATTTTTTAAAATCCAATTTATTTTAATAGCACTTTCAAGAAAAGCAGCATCTTCATAGCACCAGTTGCCTGCTGAATCTTTAATAACTATTAGGAAAACAAGCTCCATAAGTAGCAAGTACTTCAGTAGAAGTTATTAGAAAATTTCAAGCGTATATTAGGGTGTCTGCAGAGGCAAAAGGAAAGAGACAATTGAAAGAGTTTTATAGACATTTGGGATAAATAGAAACAAGGTATTTAATATAATTTGATTAAAGTTGATTATTTTAAACAAAAGGTTTACTGGTCATGAGTAAATGTTAGTTGGCAAAGTTTATAGGACCGGGTTGAGATTGTATTCATGAATGGGAGAAATGCCTCCAACAACTACTTCTTTGTGGCACTCTTATTCTTTGATGCCACTTGATACCTGTCTCAGAAAAAAAATTCCAATTTTGGAAAGATGCTATTGTAAAGGATAGAATTGATAAATAATTTGGAAAAGTAGAAAATGTTATGCAACATTCCAGGTAAATACTCCTAATTCAGCATTTGTAAAAAGGTTTCAGGGATGGAACTTATGTAAAAAGCTTTCAGGGATGGAATTTATGCTACAAAATTATCTAGCAAGAGAATCCTTTACATGTAGGACAGATATATAGAGTAAGGAAAAAGATCAATCTTTCTATCATTCTGGTCTCTTCCAGTAAACTAACCATATAAATCATTTAATACTCTAAACCCCATTGCTATGAGGACACTGATTCAAATTGGATAATTAGTAATTGGCAAGGCCAGGATTGAAGTCCCAGAATTTACTAACCAGAAAACTATTGCTTTAAAACTTAGGTTTACTTAATCCATTAACAATGAAAACTCAAAAGTTAAAAACAGTTTAAAGTACAGTTGGATTCTGTAATAAATTCAGTCATCTGTGGATTGAATATATCCTGTAAAAATGCATCTGTACTGAACCTGTATACACTTTTTCTCTTTTTTTGTTAGGAACTTTTTATTATTTTTTTTTTATTCACATGTGCATACATTATTTGGGTCATTTCTACCCCCTGCCCCCCTCCCCCATCCTCTTCCCCCTTCTGCCCTCAGTTCCAGGCAGGTCGTGTTCTGCCTTTATCACTAGTTTTGCTGAAGAAAAGAGACAAGCCTAATAAGGAAGACAGTGTTTTTGCTAGTTGAGTTGAGGATAGCTATACAGAAATATTCCTAGCATTGCTTTCGTGTACACGTTATGACCCATGTTGATTCATCTCTAACTGTTCTTTACCCTGGTTACTGATCCCCTTCTCATGATAACCTCTGTTGCTTTAAGGTTTCTGTATGAGTTCTTCTGGAGTGGGGACATCAAACATTTTCATGTTTTGGGTTTTCTACCTATTTCTATATCACCGAAATGTGCTCTCGCCTTATCATGTGATCCACGTCCAACCACATTGCTGCATTTGCCCTAGATCTAAAGTATGCATATGAGGGAAAACATACAATTTTTTGTCTTCTGAGCTTGGCTGACCTCACTCAGATGATGTTCTCTACTTCCATCCATTTACCTGCAAATGATAATATTTCATTCTTCTTCATGACTGAGTAAAATTCCATTGTGTTCAAGTACCACATTTTCTTGATCCATTCATTAGTAGTGGGGCATCTTGGTTATTTCCATAACTTGGCTATTGTGAATAGCACTGCAATAAACATGGGTGTGCAGGTGCCTCTGGAGTAATCCGTGTTGTATTTCTTTGGGCATATCCCCAAGAGTGGGATTGCTGGATCATATGGTAGGTCTATGTTTAGGTTTTTAAGGAGTCTCCAAATTTTTTTCCAGAGTGATTGTACTAGCTTGCATTCACACCAGCAGTATACGAGGGTTCCTTTTTCCCCACATCCTGGCCAAAACCTGTTGTTAGTGGTGTTTTTGACGATGGCTATTCTAACAGGGGTGAGGTGGAATCTTAGTGTGGTTTTGATTTGCATTTCTTTTATGGCTAGAGATGGTGAGCATTTTTTTCATGTGTTTTTTTGCCATTTGAATTTCTCCTTTTGAAAGTTCTGTTTAGTTCAGTTGCCCATTTTTTAATTGGTTCATTGGTTTTAGGAGAGTTTAATTTCTTAAGTTCCCTGTATATTCTGGTTATCAGTCCCTTGTCTGATGTATAGCTGGCAAATATTTTCTCCCACTCTGTGGGTGGTCTCTTCAGTTTACAGACCATTTCTTTTGTTGTGTAGAAGCTTTTTAATTTCATGAAGTCCCATTTGTCCATCCTTTCTCTTAGTTGCTGGGCTGCTTGGGTTCTATTGAGGAAGTCCTTGCCTATACCTATTAGTTCCAGAGTGTTTCCTGCTCCTTCCTTTAGTAACTTCAGAATTTCAGGTCTGATATTTAGGTCCTTGATCCATTTTGAGTTGATACTAGTACAGGGTGATAGATATGGATCTAGTTTCAGTTTCTAGCAGGTGGATAACCATTTTTTCCAGCAACATTTGTTGAAGAGGCTGTCTTTTCTCCATCGTATATTTTTGGCACCTTTGTCAAAAATGAGGTGGGTATAGTTGTGTGGCTTCATATCTGGGTCCTCTATTCTGTTCCACTGGTCTTCATGTCTGTTTTTGTGCCAGTACCATGCTGTTTTTATTGCTATTGCTTTGTATTATAGTTTGAAGTCAGGTATTGTGATACCTCCAGCATTGCTTTTTTTGCTGAGTATTGCCTTGGCTATTCGTGGTCTCTTGTGTTTCCAAATGAACTTTAGAGTAGACTTTTCAATCTCTGTGATGAAAGTCATTGGGATGTTGATGGGAATTGCATTAAACATGTAAATTGCTTTTGGTAGTATAGCCATTTTTACTACGTTGATTCTACTAATCCATGAGCATGGGAGATCTTTCCATCTTCTGTAATTTTCCTCATTCTCTTTCTTCAGGAGTTTGTAGTTCTCTTTATAGAGTTCATTCACATCGTTTGTTAAATTTACTCCTAGGTATTTGATTTTTTTTGAGGCTATTGTGAATGGAATTGTTTTCTTATATTCCTTCTCAGTTTGTTCATTGTTGGTGTATAGAAAAGCTAATGATTTTTGTAGGTTGGTTTTGTATCCTGCCACCTTACTGTAGCTGTTTATGGTGTCTAAGAGTTTTTGGGTGGAGTTTTTTGGGTCTTTAAGGTATAAGATCATGTCATCTGCAAATAAGGATATTTTGACAGTTTCTTTACCTATTTGTATTCCTTTTATTTCTTCTTCTTGCCTAATTTCTCTGGCTAGGAATTCCAGTACTATGTTGAGTAGGACCTTTTTTTTTCTTTTTTTTATTCATTTATTCACATGTGCATACATTGTTTGGGTCATTTCTCCCTCCTACCTCCACCCGCACCCTCTTCCCCCATCTCTTCCAGGCAGAACCTTTTGTACTTTTCTCCAGTTCCATTGAAGAGTAGAAATAAGCAATAATAAGAAAGACACAGCATTTTTGCTAGTTGAGATAAGAACAGCTATACAGAGAGATTCTTAGCATTGCTTTCATGTACAAATGTGTTACAACCCAGGTTGATTCATCTCTAACTGATCTTTACCCTGGTTCCTGATCCCCTTCTCCTGTTGACCTCTGTCACTTTAAGGTTTCTGTATTAATTCCCCTGCAGTGGGTACATCAAATGCTTTCATGTTTTGGGTTTTCTATGTAACCCTGTACCTCCCATATATGTTCTCCTCTTGTCATGTGACCCAAGTCCTACAACATTGCTGTATTTGCCCTAGATCTAAAGTCCACATATGAGGGAGAACATATGATTTTTGGTCTTCTGAGTCTGGCTAACCTCGCTCAGAGTGATGTTCTCCAGTTCCACCCATTTACTTGCAAATGATAAGATTTCATTTTTCTTCATGGGTGAGTAAAATTCCATTGTGTATAAATACCACATTCTTGATCCTTTCCTCTATATACTTTTTCTTGTCATTGTTTCCTAAGCAATACAGTGAGATAGAAATTTAAGTATCATTTACATTCTACTACTAGATATAAATGACCTAGATATGATTTAAAATATACAAAATGATTAATATAAAGTTAAATGCAAATACTGTGCCATTTTATACAAGGGGCTTCAATATGCACAAATTTTGATATCTATGTTGGGAGAGGAGAGGACAGTAGGGTTGGGACTGATCCCCCATAGATACTGAGGGATGTTTGTAATAAGTAAATCTTCCTCTCTCCTCTATTTCTGAACACCCATTCCTTTTGCTTGAAGACTGTCACTGCTTCCATTTTCTTAAGTATCTTGTTAGTGATCCTCATGCACTGCAAGCATTCTTATGTATGTCTTTACGTACTTAAAGCAACAAATGGCAGAATACTACTTACACTATTCTCCCTCTGATTTTTAAAATTTTTAACTTAACATATCATAGAGGTTCTTCTATACCAATACCAATAGAGTTGTCTCAATTGTTCAAAAAGCTATATAATATTCCATTGTATAACTAATACCCATGAAGAATATTTAAATTGTTTTCCATCATATTTTTATTGTTAACAATGTTGTAAGGGCTATATATTTATACATGCCATTTAGTAATACTATTTTAGGTGTATAATAGGTGTATAATTTTGATTTTGACCTGTGTTATATTTAAACCACTTAAAACTTGTTGAAATACCAGGTTTATTGCTATGATTTTTATGCATTTTATTTTTCCACTTTTTATCATCTGTTTTATCCTTTATGTAGTCTGTCTATAATTTATTTTAGTAACTTGGAAAGATGACTTTTAAAACTTATAGTATCCTTATTCTCTATTTTTGAAACATTATCTGTACTTTCCCATGATGAAACAAGTTTATCCCACAGTACTTTGGCCCCTCAAATTTTTCTCCATCACACAAATGTAATTTGGTTATTATACATATACTTCTGTACTTGTACTTGGCTTCAAATACTAACCTTGCTCTTGCTTAGAAAGATAATAAAGAAGTCAAGGTATGCAAGCTAGCTCTCACCTTTTATTTTCCTTCTTCTCCCAGATTTGTCCTCTAGATTATTTTTTCATGGTCAAAGTTAATATTTACATTCTATTCACAATCTTCACATTAATAGTTATTGTTTGTCTTTGTATGACAATTGAAATATTTTAATGTTCTTTTCTAGTCCTTCTTCTGATTTTCCCTTTCATTTTTTTGTTGAAATTCGTTCCCTACTACAATTTCTATGAAAGACTAATGTAACTATATTTCCAGTTTTTAAAATGTTTATTTTATTATCTTTATAATGGAAAAAGAGTTTAACTTGTTTATGCAGGAAAACAAAAGCCATTGTGATTATTTTATGGAGTCTTCAGAAATGTTTTGTTGATTATAGAATTCATGTAATCTAACAGAAAACCACACCCATGCTTACTAAATAGCAGAAAGATGAATTTCACCTTCCAAATCTCACACAAGTGTGTCTACCTGGCAAATCTTAATTTGAAATAAGAACCAAATGAGCCTAAGAAGTAGTTCAGCTTTCCCTCATTTACAGTCCTAGGATAAACACTAGGTTAATGTTAAATACTAATTCATATTAAATTAACCAACTAACAGCACTCAATATCTGGGTGTAAAATTTTGAAGTTATACTTTATTTTTCTCAAAGGACTTATTAACAATTTTGTATGCTGAGTGTTATAGTGAAGGAATCTAAGGAGAATGGCCTCCTTTTTCCCTTTATTGGTGACTTCACATTTCAGCCTATATACTCAAATCATGCTTTGTTTTTAAGTAATTTTAATAAGATATGTAGTGATATTGATTATTATGAGATTTTTTCTTATTTTGAAGCATGCATGTATCTTCAACATGTCATAATCTTTCATTTACTTCTGGAAAAACTAAATTTATGTTTAAATATGTATTATTGATCCTTTACCTTTGAAGAACTGAATATTCATAGATGGGATTTCTTTTTGTTATTCCATATATGCACTTTTATTTTTAATTCTTTTATACATTTAATTTATTTCTGCCTTGATTTGATCAGTCTGGACCTCCTCTCTGTCTATGTTTCCAACTGTATCTATTCTCTTTTGTTCTAGTTCATTTCTATGAGAGTTTTATTTTTCTTTTTAGTTTCCTCTTTTTTTACTTCCATCTACTAGTGATTAATCTGGGAGCAAACTGAACACACATTCTCTAAACTCATGTATGTTTCCTGTGAGACCTTGTTTTATAACAGTAATTGCTTTGTTGTAGTTCTCAAATTATATCTTGAATGTAAGACAATACACTCATCACAATATTCATTCTTGCAAAAGAAACTATACTTCAGAAAAATTCTTTGTCATTTTTTTCTTTTTTCATTTCTCTTGTTTTTGTAGCATCTCTGTGCCTACCTTGTATTAATTTACTATTGTTATTACTCAGTCAATTTTTAGAAGATGAGTTGTTCTTGTATCATATATTAATGGAGGAGTGTCCTTGGCAAGGACAAGTCCTTCACAATCCACAAGCCACACCTGGGGATACAGGACTTTGTATGCATTAAGTCTTTTTATTGTTTCCCCTTCCCAGGCAATGAGGTTAGCATCTGCCAAAATCCTTACTATGTAACCTTTCTCCTTCACTTGAATCTCCAATACTTTATCCCTCAAATTATTAAGTCTGGGTAATTCCTCTACATTTGTGTTTTCCTTGATTTACATTACTGTCATATACTGTCCAGGTTATATCCAAAACATTATTGATTCTCCCACAATAGTATATCTAATTTAGGTCACTGTTCTGTTGGTTTCATCTGAAATTTGTAGCTGTAGAACTACCCTCTCAGTTTCTTGCTGTACCTTATTTTACCTTCTGTGCATCTCTTTCACTCCCCCTCCACCCTCTCTCACAAGCACACATTAAGCTCAAAGGAGGCAATGCTATTTATGTTTATCCATTTCAAAATAGAAACAAACACAAGCAGCTCAAAACTCATACTTTCAGTTATTCTGCTGCTCTACAGTATCAAAGCCCACTGTAATTTTTCTGGTAGTCTATCTGTGATTCATTTTCATCACAAATGAAGCTTCAGGCATCTATAATTTTGGATCTTCTACTTTATAAAATACTAAGTGAGATGATTTTTTAACATGTGGAAAATGAAAAAGTGAAAGATTTGAGCTCCAAGAACTTTTTTTCTTCACAGCTTAGAATTTTCATTCTATTTCATCAAAAAGTCAGATATTCAGCCTGAGATACCATTGATCACTAATAGTTACGCAATATGCCTGGACACCCCAAAACCTCTCTTCTCAAAGAAGCTGGTAAGATAAGGCAGAAGGTTCTTACCATTACACAGTACACATCAGCACCTCCTTACTGAAGAAAGGGCTTTTTTCTTTCAGAATCTTGTTCTTTCTTACTTTTGCCCTAAAGCCCATCACTTTACACCATATTGTTATTCTTTCTCTCGTTTCCTCATCCACTTCTGTTCAGAAATATCCATCTGTGCCAAACAATCTATCAACTTAACTGCCTTTCCAGTCTTTCCACTTGTTTCAACTCAAAAAACCTACAATACATCCTCCTGCCCCGAAGTCTACTCTGCCATTCCTTTTACTCTATTCAAGTAAAGTAACTGAAGAGCCAAGAAATCTGCAATTATTTGCTTCACTTTATTGATAAGGAATTGAAGTAATGTGTGGTAAATGGCCTAGCCTTACCTCAGTAAAAGTTCTTCTCTGAAGAGAAAATTATCTTAGTGTAAAGATTTGCCATTATCTGTGTAGTAGTGATTGCTGAATTTAAAATCTGGATTTGATGTGCATTCCCACTTAAGTGGCCTTTATTTTTAGTGAATTGCTATTGTAAAATAATTCAAGTGACTGCTTTTCAAAAATAGACATTTTTCTTCTTCACTCATACAGAAATTATTTTTTTTTGGAGTCTTACTCTTTCTGTTTCAGTTGCAACTCCTCTTACCCTTTCTTAGAGTTTAAGACCCTGCTAGAGCTTTGTCAAACTCTAACTTTACTCCCTAACAGTATAAATTTTCCACCTGATCTTTCAACATTTAAATACACTCGAATAATGCAATTTGCCAGTGTTTCCATTAGCTTCCTATTAGATATTAAAGTTATTAGATATTTTTCATGGCAAAAGTTATTGATCCATATTTTAATCATGAAATTTTTACAGAGTTAAATAAAAGTACTAACAGAAGTTTTAGGTTTGACACTCAGATTAACTTTTGTAATGAAGAGTGAGGCTTTAAAGTACCTTACTACATTGACTGTCTTGGAAGAAGTTGATAATGTTGTTTGAATATGTCAATTAAAACATAGTAACACAAAACTGTCCCTTAAATTGAGAGTGTCTAAAAGCTGTTTTATTAAATTTAAATGTGAAATCCATGTAAATGCCATGAACAGTACCAATGAAGATGGAGATGGTATGGAAGTGAAATAGAGAAGCTAGGCATAGTAACTCTCACCTGTAATCCCAACTACTAGGGAGGCTGCGATTGGGAAGATGATGGCTTGAGGCCAGCCCCATCAAGGAGTTCAGCATATCCCATTTCAGCCAATAGCTTGGTGCTGTGCCATGCACCTGTCATCCCAGTTACACAGTACACTGGGATTGGAAGGACTACAGATCCAGACCAGCCATACCATCTCAATAGAAAAGAGATGAGTTTGGTGGTATGCATCTGTTATCTTAGCTATGTAAAAAAAAAAGTTAGCTGGATCCTATCTCAAGAAACAAGCTCTGTGTGGTGATTCACACCTGTAATCCCAACTACATTGGAGTAAGAGTTAAGAGAATAGCAGTCCAAGGCCAGCCTGAGGCAAAAGCAAAACGCTATCTGAAAAATAAACTAAAGCAAAAAGAGCTAGGAGCAGTCCTCAGTTGGCAGGCCTTTGTTTTAATATCAAGCAAGGGGCCCAAGTTCAAACCTCAGTACTACCAAAAACAAACAAAAAATGTTTAGATAAAATAATCAGAATAATGGATAATTTTAAAATATAAAACTCTATTCCATTTCTATATTCTGACAATACAGAGTTAGAAATGTAACAATAAAAAAATTCATTACATTAAAAAGAGTATAGTAACAGGGTAGATAGTGGTATTTATCACATTTTGGGGGGGAAAATAACTGAACTCACTTAAAAAAACATAAGTAAATGGATCAATATACTATGTTCATGGATAGGATTGCCCAAACATAAAGGTATCTATTTTCTGTAAACTGATCTGGAGGTTTGATGTAATTACAATTAATAACAAGGTTTTTAGTCACTTGAAATCATCTATAATTTTTATCTAAGACAAAGAGTAAAAATAATTAAGACAGTCCTTTTAAAAGTATCCTAACGTCACATTTTAAAACAGAATAGTATTGGGGAAAGCAAGGGCAGTACTATCATAAAGTTCAGCATGGTGATTACCTCTGAAGAAAAGTGGAGAGAATAAACAGTATTGGAAACAGTATTGGCCAGACAGTAATCTCCCTCAAAAATTAGTGACTTGTAAAGTGACAAGGAAGAAATTCAGTTAAATGAAATTAATGCTGGTGCTTCTGAGAAGTTGACTGGCATAGATTGAAATTGGGTTTATCTAAGGCAACTTTCTCTAGTTGAAGTATTAAGTTGTTTCTTTGAAGGCTGGAGGACATAATTTAACTTTTACAAAGGATTTACTATCTTCAAAGAGAATAAAATATAATGAAATCAATGATTTTATGCTACTAATGCATAATAAATTGTGGATTTGTAGTAAATATTCAATCTTATAAAGGTAACCCTCTTCTTGATGTTATGCAGATCATAAAAACTGAAAAATTACCTTCTTAAAATATTTAGAGATGGCTTTTGTTTTTCTCCTGCAATAGTCTCTCTCCCTTTGCACTGTTCATTTAATATGATTTCCTCCTGCCTAAACAGATCTTCATGGAGCTGCAATCCCTCACCTTCCAATCAACTTAAGTGATCATTTCCATGAAAAGAAGTTATTTTATATAATAGCAAAGGTTTTGAGTTTTTTCCACTGAATTATTCTGACTTCACCTATGCTCCTTGAAGCAGTTTCTAAAAGGAACAGGTTAATAATTGGAACACTAAATCATTCCTGTTTTGAAATTTAAATGGTAGATTATTCCTAGAGCCTGGGCTATGAATCACTGCTTACTGTATTTTAAAACTCTGTCATCTTGGTTCTCCTCCCTTAGACAAAGCAGAACATCCTCACAGCTGGGCAGTAAACCAGGATCAGGTAAAGGAAATGCCTGTTGGATACACTTCTGTCTAGATCAGACAATAAGTCCTGTTAAAGTTATTTGTGGCACTTGTCATGAAGTGTAACGTGTAAATTGGGAGTCTTGTGCTTCTAATAGATATATTTACAGAACATTTAAAGAGGCAATTCTACATGTTATGAAACAATTGCAATTTGGAAATTACAGCAAAGTGAAACTGCAAGTCAAGATCTCTGGGTTTATGAAATTGCTCTGGTAAGATCGCAATTCATGGATGTCAAAAGTCTAAAGTGGTGACCTCGGGTTGTGTTTACAACTCCCAACATAAAGCATTGTGCTGGGTTGTTAAAACATAACCCACTCCTAATGGAAAATAAATCCCAAGATATCTGACATAGCGAGAGTAACTTGGGTCTTAAATTCAGTTTTAGATCTCATAGTCTGAGAAAGGAAGCATTTTTATGTGGTACATTGTGCCAGTTTAAGGTATCAGTGACCCAGTGCTGATGGTGGAAAATTAGAGAAGAGAAAGGGCAGGAGTAGAGCTGCAGAGGAAAATTATTAGGGTAGGGGGAAAAGAAACAACTATGAAAACAGAACTATGACTGCTAGCATTCTACAATTATTCAGGTATTTGAGGGAGTCGGGTAATCCATGTAAGTTAATTACCCAGATAATTGAAGTACCTAGTAAAGATACGTTAATTAATATTTTATTGGGATAATTTTAGTAAGTATCTTAAAAGTGTAGCTTTGCCTTCTTAAACAAGATATTTCAAATATAATTTATTTGTTTTCTTAAAATGACTCAATTTCCATTGTGAATGTCAATCATTACTGTGTAGTCAAGGAAAGGGCTATGAAATCAGACTTCCTGGATTCAAAGCTCTTCTCTGTTTTTGCTAGTTGTATGATTTTGGAACAAGATATATTTAACATCTGAATACTTCAGTATGTTTACCTATTAAGTAAGGATAATAATAGTTTTGTCTCATGAATTTACTATTTGTACTCAATGACTTAATGTGTGTGTATCTATAACAGTACCTGCAGCACAGAATAAGAGCTAATAATAGTTATTATTAAGCAATTCAAGTTTGTTTATTCATCCATCCAGTATTGTAATATTTATTGCACAAGTTCTATCTACAGGTGTTCAAAGCACCTGTCTGTACAGCAAAAACCCCTTATGAGAGTTGAATTTGAGCAGGCAGTGATGAATAAAACATAAGCACAACTAAATTAGATTATGTGTAAAAGTGCCATAAGAACCATAGGAAAGGCAAAGCAAAAATAGAGGGGATTGGGAGTGTTGAGTTGAGGTGAATTTTAGCAGAGGGGAAAGGCAAAGTGCAGGCTGGTATTAAACTGAGTGGCAAGGGTATGTAAGACTGAGTGAAAAAAATATGAGATTTAGACACTGTGGATAGTATGATGTGTATCATATATATGTGATATATGATATTAAACATCACATATAATAAATAAACCTAAGATATAATGCTTTTTGAGTTCTTATATTAGTTTTTCTAGAAAAAGGGAAAATCCCTTTCTGATTCTCTCCTTTGTGCATTATTTTCCTTCTAATACATTTACATTTATCAGTTTTTATCTCAGCAATGAAACAAAAATGCAGGGTCAACAAAGAGAAACAACTTTTTTATGCAATGTGAACCCTTAGTAAACAAGGTGAGTCCCCTAGACTTTGAGAACCTTGTTCTCATCTTCTTAGGTGAGGCTCAGAGCTCTCACTCTAAAGGCAAGTGTCCCTGGGGTACTGCAGCTGGTCTTCAAACACCTCTGCTCCTCACCCTAAATGACACCATTCGGCTATATGGAGACTTAAGTGTCAGAGTGGGGTTTCTAGATAGAAATAGAATCATGGTAGAATAAATCTAGAAACCTAAAGGGGGAAAAGGCATTTGCTAACTCTCCCATTTGAGTACTTATTAACTTTATCTGAAAGATTATAGGCAACCCAGAGCCATAATTCTATACTCCAGTAAGAAGTTAGCCTATATTGTCCAGAGACAGAGTAAAGAGTTTCCTCAGCTGACCTTTACATTTTATGGGGATTTTTATCTACCACCAGCTATTGTTGGTTAAACAGGGATTGTACATTTTGTATTTTTCTTTCAATATGACAGGCAGGACATACTGAAATGTTTTAGAATTGGGATATTGAATTTATATATTACATTGAACTAAGCAAGATAAATGACAGAGGAGACAAAATTGCCTGGCACATATTAAAGAATATTTATTTTATTTAAAGTGTGTATAGACATTATGTTTTACAATTACTTGACTAATATTTTTAATCAGTTTTCTGCCATTTTATAGCTGTATTAACATTAATCAAATTTAATGTTAATTAAATATTTTCTTAACCACAAATTCCTCTTCTGTGATACAGAAATGATAGTTCTCACTTGAAAGGTTATTATGTGTATTACAAAGAATGCTTACACAGAAATAATTAGAATAGTTGATATATAGTCAGAATTCAATAAGTGAAAGACACGTTTATTATAATTTAATCTATTAGGCAAGGAAACTTACTAACCTGTATTTTTATCTAGCAAAACAAATGATGATTTTTATTAGTGATTTTTTGAAAGTTATTTATATCATTTTAATTACTTGTTTGTCCCTAATTAGATGATTAATACTTCCAGTCATGGTCTTGAGCTAGGATTCTGTGGCATAAAGTATTTTTGTACCAAAAAGCAATGGTGTATTATTCTAAGTTACTTCATGATGAGTGATTCAAGCAGCATGATGCAAACCTTCCCCCTTTTGAACTACCTGATATAGCTTTACATATTTTGGTTTTATATAACTCAAAGCTTTATAATTACATACATCATCTTATGTCTTCCTAACAAGTATATATGTCTCTTTAATGTCAATAAATAACTTACTTTATGCTCTCCACGTCAATAACTGTGAAGTGCCTAGTATTCTATCCACTTGCAAGCTGAGAAGTTAGCCAATCACAGTTGCATAGATGCTGGCAGAAGACACCAGATACCTGGGTCAGAGACAAAGGATTCTGTCACTCATGCCACATGAAGAAGCATGAGCTTCATATTTGCATCAATTTCCTTGTCCTCAGTGTCACAGGGTGATGTGGGGGTGGACATGGGTAGGTACAGGATACAGTAGATTTGCATCAGTTTCTAAGCTTGAGAAACTATAATCTTTTAAAAGCAACAAAAGCAAACTTTCTTCATATAGACACTGCATTTATTATACTCATCAGCACACAAAAAAAGAATCTGTCCTCTACTCCAGGGAAGTAGACACTACAAAAGGCTGTAGTGACTCCACTAGGAAGATGTGTAGATAATAAGAGACCTAAGAATTAAGTCTTTCAAAATTCTACAGCATTTAGTAGTCTAAGTATATAGAGTAGGTCCTCAGTCAATGTTCAACTGAATTAACTTGACCAGAGAATTCTCAAAAGTGCACTGAATTGAAGTCATCACTATAAATTACATGACTATTTCTGATTACCTTTACATTGAATTTCCTTTCAATTGGGTTTCTGAGAAATATACTAGCTTTTAAGAACTCAAATATTTCTACAAGATGATATAAAAAGATGCTGAGGGTCCATTTCAATCAAATATAGAAATGAAGAGGAGCAAAAGAAGTGGCAGATTTTAGGAGTTTCTTATTAGGATGTTAGAGTTGTGGTTAGTAGTATGCTGGTAAATATTTTACCACTGGATCTCAAAATCAATAGTTTGTAACATTTGCCTGGTTTCCTAGTATACATTATCCACCTTTGGTATACTGCAGGCTGTTGCTGTGACCTCTCTGAATGTGGAAGTGGGGAAATGTGTATATAGTATACTTCTCCAGAGCCATGGGGCAGCTCCAATGCACCACTAGTTGTGTTGTGCAAAATGGGAGTGATGATGTAAAAAAGGTCATTCCCCAAAGCCTTACCCATTATCTCAATGTTCAACCTCAGTAGGAGGATGCAATGATAGTGGGCTGGGTACTATGATAGTGGGTACATGGAATATCCATCTTTGGCAGATCTCATCTTAGTCAATTTTTCTATAGAAAAAAAATCAAAGGTAATGAGTTTGCTTCACAGCTGTCTAGCCTGTAAGCAGAGGGTCAGATCAGGATGTTAGTTTTCACCACTATAATACTATTATGATCAGAGACAAAGTCTGTTCTTTCCTCATACATTGTCTCCAGGTTGTAAGGTAAGAGCCAGGAGATTACTTCTTATTGGTTTATCTGCTCCTATCACCCAATTATTCTATATGGGATCTTAATTGTTATTGGCTTGAATGCTTTAGCTCACACAGGGAGACAAGATGATTGAGTTATGGCTTGAGGAATGATTATATTTGTGACTTTCACCTGCTGCCTGGTACAAGGTTGCTACTTTTATTGTCTTATTAAAGTGCTTGCAGTTTGTAACACAAGTTGGTATATGTTCTCTTTACTACATTCACCAAGGCAAAATAATCAAAAAAGGTAAGTAACTAATCTTTCATCAGGTCAAACTACTGAAGAAAAATCCATGCGATAGATACTGGGGATGAACACCAGAGAGGTACGCGTCCAAAGGAAAAAATTCAGGTAGATTTTTAGATCATTTTTGTGTTACTGTCTATATTCAGAAATATGCTTGCTTTCAAGTAACCATACTTACATATCACTGGCAGGGTGATTTTTGCATAAATTGAGAGAATCAAATGTGACTCTAGCATCAAAACACATTGAAAGAAGATGGCAAAATTGTGTATGTGAAAAGGTGTTGCTTATAGAGGCTGGAGAAAGCAGAAAAGGTCATCGCTCCACTTCTTTAGTCAGCAAGCCAAATCTTCTAAATATATGTAGCTTGTTTCTCTCCTTTCCTCTCCCCTAATTAGATCTATATTTGTTTTAAATACTGGATTTAAAAAATGTTTCTAGAATACTAGTTTGACTCTGATAGCAGTTGATTGCACATTAAGCTAATCATAGATGGATTTGCCTTTGTTTAAATAGTTAGAATTACTTTTTTGTCGGGTGTGTGTTTTATAAAGCACCATTTCAGTTCCAACAACTGTACCTGAAAACAAATGACATATCCCTCCAGAAGAACAAATAATTCTTATTCTCTACTTAATACTTGATTGCCTTGAGGAGGCAAAATGCCTCTATCTTAAGAACAGGAAGAACAACATTTGAATGAGAGAAATAATGAATTGATTTATTTTCCAATTTTCAGACAATCATACCTGTCACAACAATAATCTTTGTTCTAAACCCTAAGGCAAAAGAAGGAAACTGGGAAAGTCTTTTAATTTCTAATTATTCAAGACGTGTGCATGTCTCTCTGTGTGTGTGTTTTAGTAGAGTGTTTTATAAAGGGGATTTTTCCATTCAATTGTATTTATTTACTAAATAATTGTGTAAAATCCTATACTAAAGATCAAAAGTAAATTGTATATAGTTCTTATTTTGGGGCATCCACAATCTGTGAGGAGTTATATATGAGCTAATAAAAATGAGTGTAGTGGTATCCTGGTGAAATTGGTTTAAGTTTTTAAAGAGCATGCAGTTGAATCTTGTTAGGTTTCTAAGCTTCTGATCATTTGCATAGCCCTGAGTAATCACTCCCTTGAGTACCTTCATAGGTTTCAGACAAAATATTTTGTAGCAGATAATTGTTTTGTAACTTGCCAAGCATAATAGGTAGTTATGCTTGAAACTTTACAAGGTGAGACCTATTCCAAAGGTCCAAGAAGGCTTCTAGCCATAGGAGTCAAGGTCATATATCCCGGAAAGCAAAGGCACAGCTTGATCTACTGAGGGAGAGAAATAACAAAATGGAAATCAGTGGTCAGCAAAAACAAACATGATCATATGTACATTTAGATGTAGAACATATTTGAAGTAGTGGAATTACTCTGTGGCACTTGGGGAAGGAGGGAAAGGAAAAGCAAATGATAAGTCAACAATACTGAAATGCATTACATCTCTGCAGCTAGAAAATATTGTTACATGTACTGAAAACTGTTGAATAATGGCAGGTGGGAGGGAATGGGGTGAGGGAGATTAACAGAAGAGGTTGAACTGACCAAAGTTTATTCACAGCTGGGATACACTGAGAAACCCCTTTGAACATTGACTTTGGAATTTAAAATGACTGTAAAATATGTTCAGTGTGTATGTGTGTGGGGAGGCACTTGCAGGGTGTGGAGGGTGAATGAGTGGAGGAGATGAAGGTGAGGGAATGTGGTTGATGGGCTTCATATATATACGTGAAATAGAGCAATGAACCCCCTTGCAACTGCTTTAAGTGGAGCAGGGAGGGAGCTGCAGGGGGAGGGCAGATAGTGGGGGCAATCGAACCAATGTACAATGTAAGGCTATTGGGGATTGGCACAATGAATCACCCTGTAAATGAATAAATGCTAATGAAAGTGAAAAATATAAATCAGTGGTCAAAAAATTCAAAAATATGGTTGATATTGCAATATTATTCTATCCTTGCATGTTTGAATCAACTGGAATTGTTTCAACACCCATCCCCTGGTTTTCTGTTGATTAAAAACAGTGTGCATTTGCTGCTTTTCTAAAATCAGACTTTATTCTACCCTAAGAATTGCATAATTTCCCTTAATAAGACAACCATGGGAAAACATACAATCAATACTTGACTTGGTTGTCTTCTTTGTGAATTGGGTACTTAATAAGATACAGAGTGAGTTTTCTTCACTCTTCGTTCTTTGTTCTTTGAGAAAAGGGCCTGGACAGCCTTCCTTAGTACCATCTAGGAAATCTAAAACCCTGGGTGTAAAATGTCTTTAGTCTGAGCTAAAAGTCGTGTGAGGTTTTGTGTCCCTATCAACATGGAACTAGGAAACCATAAGAAGAAGCATGCAAGAAATGTCTGAAAATCAGAAGGATGAAGAATGTTTGGTAATCAGTATCTTTATTCTCTGTCTTTAGGTACTACTGATTTTCATTAGTGATAGGAAACACAGTAATTATTAAAAACTTCAGGAGTTTAAATATGATGCATACTTCTAAAGAACAGTATAGTTGAAAGGAGTCTAAGGTTTCTGCTCTAAGAATTGTAGTTTCTTTGCTAGTGGATATTTTATTCTAATTAATGACATTTAAGTAAAGCCTATTAAAGAAGCAGGACCATCATTAACTCTGAATTATTTTATTTTATAAACTGGTATAAATGGGTACCTAAATTTTCAGAAAATTACTCCAAACCAAAGAACATTCATATACACTTTTCATATTTATTACAGTAGTTTAAAAACTAGCACCCTAAAGTGAGACCCTACATAGAATGAGTTTTAATTTAGGGGAAACTCTTTTCAAATAATAATAACCTGTGCTTAATTATGAGAAAGCATGGGAATTGCATTTTTAAAAAAAATTTGTTTTCTGTAATATATGATAATGTCTGAGGGTAATTTTAGGTAAGTAAAACTTTATGGGGTGGGTTGGTGTCTTTTTTTTTTTTTTTTAGTACTGTGGATTGCAGTCAGCACTCGCTAAGCAAATGCTCTAGCCCAGCTGTGGAACTTTTTGATTTACTTCACTTGTCAGCACTTTTTCCTTGTAGTTCTGTTTTTTCAGATAGGGTTTCTCCTTTTCCCCTGGACTGGGCTTGAACATCAGTCCTCCTATCTCTGCCTCAAGAAGCTGGGATTACAGCTATGTAAGACTAGGTCCAGTTCAAAAGCGTTTTTGAAATAGGGAATTGCAAACCCTGTAAAAGACTATACTATCTACTTTATAAACAATTTGTTAAGGAAATGAGCCCTCAAAGGTACAAACTGTAACTGAGTTTCTAGAAGTTAATCCCTGAACAGCTGCTGTTATCCCTAAACATAACAGGAAGCAACCCTTCAGGGGAGTGTTAAAAGCTGTACTTAGGTTTTTGCTTTCTTAACTCATATCAAAAACCTAGGCCTATTTGATTATTTCTTTTGGTATAAAAAAAGATTTTTAATTATTGGAAATATAATTTGTAATCCCCTTTTCCACAAGGACAGTATATATTACATATTCTTCTAATCTCTTTCAAAACTTAAAAATGGCATTAACTTCTCAAAAATAATGTAAAGATGGATAATGAGGTTGTCAGTGCTTTTGAATCCATGTTTCAAAGGATCAAGGGTTTAGGGATTTAAAAAAAAAAGGCCTGTTAAAAGTGTTAAGGAGCATTATGGAGCTTTAAGAGGTCAATTGCCCAAGAAAGGAGAAAGTAATTTAGTACAGTACAAAGTCTCTCTTTGACAACAAGGCCATTTATTCTTTAAAATATTATAGCAGTTTGAATTGGGAATTTTACCAGAGTTCATAAAGTTCAATGGAGGGGTTGAAAAAGAAAGACCCTCATTATGGAATCCATTAAGGAATCAAGGATTACAATAACAGTCTTTTAAACCTTCTCTCCTTTATTTGTCCTCAAGCCCATCATGAAGACCCATGAACTGCCATGGTCTTAAAACTTTGCTGTCTGTCATCATGGTAGTCCCATGGTTAAATTTCTACAGGAAGATAGATATGGATGGATGGTTTTGCTCAAGATGAAATGAAACAGATAAAGCAGAGATGGGGAAATTGGTTAGTAGAAAGTCAATGAATGAATTCCAGGCATAACACAATAAAATTCACAACTAATAAATGTGATCAAACATAAAAGACAGAAATGTAGGGGGGGGAGGGAGGAATGACCTATCATGAAGGAAGATGGACAAGCCTTAGAGCCCTGAGTATTTCTAGCTAGAGGCCATAACTTTCATGTCTTAGATAGACTTTTAAATTCTTTACAGCTCAGTCTCCATATCCCTAAAATATAAGATTGTTGGAAGATATCAGTGTCTTAGGCTGCTTCACTTTACTGCACAGATTAGCTGTTACTTAGTATCTTAGACATGTTTATGAAAATGGAAGTAAAATACAAAACAAAATCAAAAGAATACATTCAAAAAATTTTGCAAGGAGAATAATTGGTTCTGAAATGGATGTATTAGCTTGAAAGTGCTAAAAAGCTAGTAGAGATATTCAAGAACATTTAAAAATTTATTCATAGTTTTTTTTGTGTGTTACAAGCATTCAGCTGAATAGACTTGCCCCTTGCCTACTTCAGTAGAATTACATTATACACAAATTTACTATGTGAAAGTAGAGAAAGCACAAGAGAGGGGAAACAAGACAAAATGAGAAAAAAAAAGACCTTTAAATCAATGAACAATTCAACATGCTAGTTTCCTGTCCTATTAATATGTTAATATATGCCTAGAATGAATGAGATGAAAGATAGGACTATGCTGTCTCCAATTTCAGATTCATTTTCCTTTTATATTTCATATGTGAGAAGTATTACTGTTTTCCACACAACCGTGGCCTCTAAGCATAAGCCAATTGCTTCATCTTGTGCATAACTAAGGAACTAGTGATCACTCCAAAGCAAGAGGAAAGATGGCCATACCACTCTTACTGAGAGATGGCACAGTGGTCTCTATTGTGCTCCTTTCCAAAGAGACCTTCAAGGTTACTTTAGAGAACTATATTCAATGTACAATAAGAAACACATACTACTTTCTGGCCTTGATTACGAAAATACAAGAGTTAATGCAAAGAAGATGAGGGAATCTGGACTGATTAGTACAGGGGAGGAACTTTATTCTTTGAAGTTTATTTCTGTTTTGAGACGAAGCTTAGAAAAATATTTGAGAGCATACAAGTGGTGTTTTTTCAGAGATTAGCTCTAACTGAAAAATGGACTAGATTGGGTCATCTGTATCTTGTATAATGAAAAATAACTGTCTAGTATGGTAGATAATGGTGAGGCAGAGAATGAATTCAACCAAGATGTAGCATCACTCGGGCTAAAGTGCCAACCAAGGATTAGCAGAGGAAAGAAGTCTGGACCAAAGCCAAGTCACAGAGGAAGATAACAGAGCTCAAAATAACACATAAGATGCAATTACAACCTGGCTTTTTGACATCTTTCTTTCATTCTCTATGTATATAGCTACCAGCAAGTTCACATCTGCCAGAGGCACCATTTCTAATCTTTTTCTCAGTGTGGAGGAATGTAACTAACCCTAGATCCACAGTGCACCAGCTTACATTCAACCAGCTTCAATATTGTTCTTGTCTATATAATTCTATGATAAAATAATTGCTACCAATATTATAGAATCTACTTATATGTATTATCTCAATCAATGTCCCCAACAATGCTGAAAGATAAATGTTTACTCTATTTTCCATAGCAGATAACTCGTAGAGGTTTACAAATATTTACTGGACTACTAAATATTAGTGTCTTGTATTTTTTCTTCTGACTAAGTCCTTGCCCACTAACCCTTTTCAGACTGAGGTCTCTGCCTTTATCCCTGATCCTCAGACTTCTGTCTCGCTATTTCCAGATAATATTTACCAGATAAAAATCCTACTGTTAAGACAAAGGCTATGGTTTATTTAATGTCATATCTCTCTGTTGTTCAGACATATTCACTTGTACTTCTACTCTTTGTTTTCCCCTGGTACATGCCAGGGCTAATTCTAGGGAAATAGAGATGAGTAAGATGTATCTTCATTTTTTAAGTATGTATTGTAGTGGAGATATTATTTGTAAACAAATAATAAGGGGCTATGACAGAAGACTTGGGAAAATTGTTCTCAGGCACTTTTTGGCTCCAGTTCAACCAAAAGTAGGACAACCTACTGTCAGTAGCAGGTGCTTACCTTTCAATCTACATAGGAGTTAAGAAGCTTATTGGAGAGGGGCAGGAGCCATGATTTCCTCTTCTCCTCTCTTCTTTCCCCCTAACTTCACACCAAGAGTCTTTGATGTTAAGGTTACAGAGGAAAATACTTGGTCATAATGGTATAGGCAGTATTTACATTAACACATACATCAATGAGTGTTATGCTCAAGTATATTTGAGAGAGATAAGTAGGACTTTAGCTGCTGGGTGAGGGGACCAGTAGAGAGAACACTGGGATAAAAGCAGGTAAGTATAGAATAGCATCATGCTCTAAGATGTTCTTGATGGCTGGAATAAGGAACCAGAAATCAGAAGACATGAAACCTTACTGAGAAGTGAAAATTTTATATCCCATAAACAATAAGAGATATTGAATATGAAAATAACACATTTAGATTTGTGTTTCATAAAAATCATTCTCAAGTCAATGCAAAAACTGGACTGAAAAAAAGCAAAGATGTTAGGTGAGATTTGGAATAGGGCACTAATAGTACCACATGCCCCAAACACCACATTTTAACAATTGAATATTGTAAATTATATGTGAAATGTCTAACATACACTTTTATACATTATAGCAAATTAAGATGCATCTTAGTAACTTATTGTGTCTTTAAAATATTGGCAGTCATGCAACAGTTCTACGAGTTTCTCACCTGCATACTCTCAAGCTTAGTTGAAAGTGTCTAGGGAAAATATTCTCTATTTTGTCTACTTTAACTGGTGGCATACCCAAACAACTGCACTGTCTTAATGTTCCACTTTTAAGAAATAAGTATGATTTAGGAATGATATAGGTCCTGTTTGTTTCATTTAGTGCTTTTGGTTAGATTGAGAGCCTATAAGCATCAAAACTGGCAGCACAACTATCTCCTACTTGGAACAAAAAAGAACAGTAAGGAGATAGGTACTAGTGGCTCACACCTGCAGTCCTAGCTACTTGGGAAGCAGAGATAGGGAAGATTGAGATTGGAGGTTAGCCCAGGCAAAAAGTTTATGAGACTCCCATCTCAACCAATAGCTGGACACAGTGATGAGCACCTGTCATCCCAAGCTATGCAGCAGGCTGAAATTGGGAGGATTTCATTCTAGGCTAGCCTATGTAAAAAACAAGACCCTCTCTTCAAAACAACCAAAGTAAAAAGGGCTGAAGGTATAACTCAAGTAGTAGAGCACCTGCCAGCAAACTCAAAGTTCAAAGTTCAAATCCCATTAATGCCAAGAGAAGACAGTAAGGAGCACTATGTTAAATAACACCAAATCAGTGATGCTCTTATAGCATAGAAGATAGTGATTCAGAAGAGATCCCACACATTCACAATCCTGATTTGAAAAGTAATTCCAAACTACTGCATTCTGAATGAGAAGTGAGAAAATTAAGGAACAATAAATTTTCATATTTCCCTTTTCATATATACATGTAAAAGTGATTAATGATATAAACCTGTGTTATGGATTAAGTCAGTTTAAGAGGACTCTAATTTAAAAGCATGGTACCATAATTTAATTAGATTTTCCATAATAATATGTAAAATAATGCTTTCTTTTGCAACAGATGGTGTGTTAGTTTTGATGAAAAATAGAATGAAAAATCCTTGGGAATTGGTGATTAATCCAATGTGGGGAGTGAATCATGAATTACACAGATACAGAAGATATTCATTCTTGACAATAATAGAAAAAGGGAGGGGAGAAGAAAACTTCTCAAGTAGCTAACAGTCTGCAGGTAGATAGTTAAAGGAAGTATATGATCATCAGCAGGAAAGCTGTGTTCAACGTATGTAAAATATATAATGTACGACAAAAATAGCAAGACACAGTATTGTGTCCTTACCTTCAATAACTAAATAAGTACAAATGATTGTAAAAGTCTAAAACAGAATACAATCGTATCAAGGGAAATGGACTTAGAATGATTTGTTATTATTATTTTACAATGCTTTAATGTTGAATAATGCCAAAATGATTAATTACAGAGTCCTATCCAACAATTGTCTTGAAAACACAGAAATAAGCGCATTCATATTACTTTTCTTTATTTCTATGACTTATTCTTTAATTAATTCAATAACTCTTTGATGAGCAGAGCCCACCATTGTATGATTTCCAATGAGAATTAGCTTGGCTATAAATATCAGTCAATTTGCTGTCAGCCTTAATACCTCTGGAAATAATATATCTTTGTATTCAGAAAGATCCACTTTTTAAAATCTGCTTGATATTTTTCTGTTTTAAAAAATTATCCTTTCTTTGGTTTATAATTATTATCCTCTTAAATCAACAGATAAAATTTTATGAATTGATAATATGTTTTGAGGAATGTATACATTGTGGAATGACAATCTGGCTAATTGACATATGCATTACAACATATATTTGTCATTTTGTGATAAGGACACTTAACATTTACTCTCTTAGCTTTTTTAAGAAAACAATATATTCCCTGCAGTCATCATGTTATACAATAGATCTCTTGAACTTACTCTTCCTATGTAACTGAAATTTTATAACCTTTAACCAGCATCTCTTCCAAAACTCCTCCCCTCTGCCAACTGACCCAATGCCTGGTAACTACCATTCTTCACTCTACTTCTTTGGGATCAACATTTAAAGATTCTAAAAAGCAGTGAAATCATGTGGTATTTGCTTGTTTGGGCCTAGTATAATTTATTTAACATAATTTCATTTAGATCATCCATGTTGCCCCAAATAACAGAATTTCCTTCATTTTAAAGGCTGGGTAGTGTTGCAGTACCACGTTTTCTTTGTTCATGCATCTTTAAGTGGGCAATATGTTGATTTCATTATCTCAACTGTTGTGAAAAATGCTGCAATAAACATAGAAGCATAAGTATTTCTTTGACTTTCTTCAGACATGTACCCAGTAGTGCATTGCTGGGTCATATATTGTAAGATGCATCTTTTAGCTTTGTGAGGAAACTCCGTACTGCTTTCTGTGATAACTGTACTATTTTACATTCCCACCAATGGTTCCTTTTGTTCCCTGCATCCTTACCCAACATTTGTAATCTTTTGTCTTTTGATAATAGCCACTGTAACATATATAAAGTGGTATTCCATTGTGAGTAGCTCACTAATCCCTGATGTTGAGCGTTTTTTCATATATTTACGTGACACTTTTCATGTGATATTCTCCTCATGCCTCTTGAAGTCCTTTTCCAATCTCTATACATTCAGTATGTTATCAGCTGTATTTTGAATAGAAATAATCATCTGTACTTAAGTCAATAAAGTAAGTCTTTCTGTCCTCTACCTAAATATCAGATTTCTTAAAAATTACAGAACACAAGTCATTTAGAGAATCTGTATTGTATTTATTTTCCAACATCGAATGACTGAATCAGAATCAACTTAAATCAGATTTTATTGAACTCAACAATTACTTTTAATATTATTATGAAAAGAAAAAAGAAATAGGAAAATCACTGAAAATATTAAGGTTATCTTACCTAAAATTTAAAATTTTAAAGGTCTCACCCCAAAATGATAAGTGAATGAGGCATTAGATCTCTTAATTAGTTTGATTGAATCATTCTGCATTGTTTATGTCCATCAAAACATCCCATTGCATCCCACAAAAGCACAATTTTGACTTGTCAATTAAAAGCATTAATTAAAAAACTGAGTAGTAGTGGAAATGTTGAATTGGGATGTATTTTGCTTAATTTATCTTGTGAATTTCATGTGATTCTTGGCATTCCTGATATTTCTACTGATCTCCTTTTTATCCCATTAGTAATGCCTGTATTGTAAAGGCTCCTTTCTAGGAAAAACACTTGCATACTGGGGAGGAACCATTTGGGGGAAGATTGGGGCTATTTTTGCAGTGAAGTAGGATTTCTGATCTGAAGATGATACTCTCTTGAAACTGGGCATGGTTGTAAAGCCTGTAATCCCAACTATGCAGGAGGGATAGGTGAAAGAATCATAGTTCACGGTCCAAGGCAAAGCCACAAGATTCTATCAGAAAATAAAGCAAAACAGGAATGGGGGAAGTACAAGACCCTGAGTTCAAACCCTAATAGCACCAAAATAATAGTGATGAAAACAATAGCAGTAATACTCTTAAAATATGTTGGAAGAATACCCAAAATGATAGAGGAACCCTGGCATCAATTAGACAAGGCACTTACTTCCTCCTAGCAAAAACCTAATTTGCTCTTAAGAACATGAGTTTTGAGGTAAGATAAACCTGCAGAGGAAATCAAGCTCTGGCATATAATGGTTCCATGATCCCAGGTCCAGATGCACTGCTTAACTTTAGTTTCATCAGATGTAAAACAGGATTAGTTATGGGCCCCAACTCATGTCACTGTTGTGATTAGGAAATGATCCAGTCCTAAGCAGTTGAGCATGGTGAGCCTAAGAGAATGGTTTGATATCCTGCCCACTGCCATTTTTAGGTAGTCTCTTCCAGGTGATTCTGAACTACTACGTCTCCATTTCTGCATTTATAAAATGAAAGATGTAACTATACTTGTATGTCATAGAAATTTCTTAGAATAAAATGGGGTGATATGAACAAAGTGCTTAGAATAATAAGCATTCTGTCAAGGCTAACTGTAACTGTTAGCAGTGTAACTGGCACCTGGTATGCACCACAGAAATATTAACTATGCTTAGCCAGTTTGTTGGCTATAGTCAGAACCATCTTAATTCAATCAACAACACCAAAAAAGGCTGAAACCAAACAACTTGTTCCTAAAATCAGTCTCAACTTTATTTGCCTGTCTGCTATGAGCAGTTTGGATGACTAGACTACCTCTGACCCTGTTGATTAAGCTTAGTTTCTTCTAGATTTTTACTATTGAGTTTGAACCTGACCTCTTGCCTGGAAAGTCAATGATTTTATTGACTGATATTCCCACTCTATCGTTTTTTAATTTACTCTTTCCCACATCTCTCCTGAAGACTGAAAGACTGCCAATAAATATTACAAAAAATATTTCTGTTTGTGTAGAATTTATCAAGTACTGTTCTATCGATGAAGAGTTGAGGCCAAACACTCCCCACTTCATGAATGCTGGGCAAACGCTCTGCCATTGAGCCACACCTCCAGCCCAGACTGCTTTTTTAAGGTCTAGGCTTGCAATGAAGCTTTGTTATTACTTTATGTATAAGTAGGATCATGAAAATGTATGTTTATATAAACTTATTATAGTAATGATGAAATTGTAAAAGTAAAAGCAAACACAACCTGGTTTTAAAAAATTAAACTCGTTTGTGAAGGTGAAGATGACATTTTCATTGTGTTGCAGTTTTCCAAATTAAAAAACGTAAGTTCAGTGAAAATAAATGGCAAATTCAAGAGAGAGATGCATTTTGGGTACATGTCGTCTAACTTAGGCTCATTATTTCATAATGCTCAGATTTGACCGAGTCCTTGCATCTCTGTGTTCTCACAAGTCAAGCACAGGAAAGAAGGATCAGACTCCAAAAATGCATGTGTGTAACCTATTTCCAAATTTTTGAGTATATGGGATTGGCTCAAGATTCTGGGTACACTTTGAGAATTTGAAATAAGTTTGATGAGAAGGAAAATATAAATAAAAGAAATAAATGGCTTGATAGGTAGAAAATATGCCATTCAATTACATAACGCTTTTCAGTTTATAAAATCCCTTTCTCAGTCATTATCTCAATTGAATGTGTTTCTTTACATAGGTATGAAAGTTACATTATTACAGAGTCAAAACATTTCAAAACACTGGAAGGCATCTAGTTTGAGTGATGTGCAATGTAAAAGGAGGATATTTATTAGCATCCATATTAATAATACTGTGCACATGGGGAGAAAGAAATTTCTTGTAATCATAATCTAACATTTTATCAAATGATACTGACAAAAGCCACAGAAATCCACTTACTTAGATCTCTTCCCATGTATTTGATGTTTTGGATGTGAGAGGGTCAAACAGGAGTTGGTGTGGAGAAACAAGAATACTGGAAGAGGGCAGGAAGGAAACAACAAGTTTCAGTAGTTGGTAGTTGATGTGCTTTTTGCAGATGGTTGTTAGGAAAAAAATAAGTTAATTGCTTTTTCCCCTTTCCCAGCCTGAGGTTTCTTAAAGATCTGGTGAGCATTTAATGTTCTCACCACAAAAAAGATGATAAATTGGGGAGGTGAAACCTGTATTAACTTGATTGAATCTTTCTGCAGTGTGTTCATAGATTGAAACATTGTATTACAGCCCACAACTATATGCACTTATTATTTGTCAACTAAAAATAAATAATAACAAAATGGAAGCTATGAAAAGACAAAGTTATTAGAAGGAAGAGGAGGAGGAGAAATAAGAAGAAGGAAGAAAGGAGAAGAATAAGAAGCCATCAATTCACTTTTGTGAATCAAATTCATAAACTCTGACTCATTGTGATTATTACAGCCCTTTGGCTAGAATTGACCTTATTCTGAGCAATGACAGAAGCCACATTCAACTTTTTTTCCCTTAAAACTAGGTCTCTCTATGTTGTCCAGACTGGCCTCAAACTCCTAGGCTCAATCATTTCTCTGACCTCAGCCTCTCAAATAGCTGAAACTACAGGTGTTTGTCACTACACCTGTCTCATGTATGAGCTTCTTTACTATAAAGTGGTGAACAGGATCTTAAATTTCACCTCACCCCACTGTGTGTGTTGTCTTCCCTTCTTTTCTCTTTCATCTTTATCCATGTTCCACATTTACACTTCTTCCTTATCCTATAACCCCAAAGGAAACTTTTAATTGAGGTACTTGACTATAAGAATAATTTTTCATGATCAACATCCTCCCTATAGACATGCAATGGTTTTAATTGCTAACATTTATTATTGCATTTGATGTCATTTCCAAATATATAAGTTATGGCATTATTACTATCCATATAGTACCATTTTATCTTTATTACTATTTGGATGTTATTATTTTAATGTGAGTTGTATGATGAATGTTGTGATTTGTCCAAAAAAGTAGCCTATGCTACTAAGAAAAATTCAGTAAGACAAGCAGTTGTCTTTTGTTAAGCTAAGCTGCAACTGCATAGAAGGCATCTCTCTGTCAGTGGAAAACTGGACTATAAAAAAGACTGATAGCATATTATTGGTTGTTGTAGCCCCTTGCCCCTTGCAGTGGCAGAGCTGTGCAGCGTCACTGAAAGCCATAAGCTGTGTTGATCACCACGAATAAGTTAACAAGAGGTTTGTAGACTAAGCAGGTACTCAGTGATTTTTAGCAGCTTTTTGGCTGCACTAAAGTTTTAAATGCAAAAAAACACATTAGTATAAAAAAACTGAACTGTACTACATCTATAATATAGCAAGAATCTTCTCTTTCTCTCACCCAGTTTTACTGCACAGAGCTGTGTGTTTAAAAAATATCCTTTTAGATGTTTTCTGTGCATATATAACCACACACACAAATGGGATTGTACTGAATTTATTAATATGCAAGCTTACTGCTTCTACTTAACATATTAGGAGTATGTTTTCATATATGTACTTAAATATTTTCTTAACTTGCTTTGATTATCACATCCTTCCTATAAATCCACTTAACTAATACATTATTGAGGGATGTTTAGGTTACCTACTTTTTTTTTTCTTTTACTATTACAAAACTACCTCAATGACTATCCTTATACAACAAATTATTTTAATCCCTTGCATTTGTCTGTGAAATAAATTCAGGTAAATGGAACTTTCAGGTTCAGAGTAATAATAAATATTTTAATTTCGATCATGGTTCCTTAAAATGCCATTTTGAAGTTGAATCTTGACAGATGCAGTGCACAGCATTTTTTTTTTAATCAAGGTAATTTTGTTACTGTTGCAGACAGGTCAAAGTTTCACTAAAATTTCTTTGGTTCTTTTTCTTTCTGAGAGTATAAACTTCCATATACCTAACAATTTTGATTCTCTTCTCTGTGATACCAATGGAAAAATAATATTCTAACCAGGCCATTTACATTTCAACTCTTGGAGCTGTCTAAGCAAGCAAGTGGTCAGCTGCTGTGGTAGCTAGAGTTTCTCCTTTGCACTGAACAAAGTCCCAAAATCTTGGATCCTTGTTACTTTACAAATTAGTTGAAAACCACAATGTACACTTAGTTTTTTCCAGCCTTCACATGAACAATGGATATTTTTTTTCTTGTAAGGAAGTCATTTTATCCATTAAAATCATTGCTTTTATTCCCTTTTCCAGGGCTGGGCGGGGATTTTATGGTATTGACAGCATGCCAGATCTCCGAAGGAAGAAAACTTTGCCTATTGTACGAGATGTGGTAAGTTACTCCTCTTAAATCTTGCTGGTCACGTGCATTTACTTTTTTCACTATTAAAACGTAACGTTCTTCTCATTAGAATCTAGCCTACAAATATTTGATAGAGCAAAATATATGAGGCCAGATTCTGTCAAGTCTTACTATTTCTTTAAAATGTATTTGATGAAAGAAATAACTCTAACCTCTCAACCACTTTTGATATTAGTTGAAATTACACTTTCAGTTAAAATGACTCTATAATTGAGCCAAGGGGAATCACACAGCATGGTACTGCAACTGGACTTTGATGTATTCAGTGTTGTGAATGACTGCAAGCTTCACTTGCAAAGTTTAAGACTTGCCTGGAACTTCTTCACTTTGACCCCATAGAATTAAATACTTTATAAAGGAAGCAGATAATTTTAATCCACTCTTTATTCTTTTATGTTAAGGTCAATTTTAGCCAAATTAATAAACTCTTCTATCTAAAGAAAACCATGGTTCCCAAGTCATTCAAATTTTTATTAATCCAGAACATGACTCTGAATAACTCACTCTCTTACAATGAAATACTTTAAAGACCACCTAGAAATGCAAAGGATTGATAGTGTGATAGTAGTCTATATAAGATTATTAAGAAAGAAACATCCCGTCAGCATAAAAAATATTTTTCATCATCTAAAATGTTGTTACCCCAGGTATGGTGTCACATGCCTATAATCTGAGCACACAGGAGACTGAGGCAGAAGGATCATGAGTTTGAGACCAGCCTGGGCTACATAGTGAGACCTGTTTCCAAAAAGAAGTTACATTTGTCTATGGGCATGTAGAGTTCTTAATAGTTTATGACATAAAAATGTATTTCCCCAAAGAAATATAAATTTCCTTTTAAGTAACAATGTGCATAATTTTTATACCAGAATCTTTAAATTTTGCTAAAAAAAACCCTTCATCTGAATACCATGACTTTGGTTTCAAATAAGATCTTGCCTTTAAAGATCTCATAGTGGAAAGCATGACATGTCATTGCAGTTGTTCAGATTCCTGTCACTATAGTGTGATATTATTTTAAAGTGTTGGATTAACTTAGCATTGTTCTTATCCTTCCCACCTCTCATGTTTAATTATTGAAACTTTGTTTGCTTTCCCTCTGGAATCTTCAGGCTATGGTAAGTGCTTTTCAATTTATTTGATTTTAATTTGTCAGTCCTCTCAAACATTCACTGCCCTTATTTATAGGGACATGATAGAGAAATAGAGACATGCAAGTTTGAGAAGTTTAGATCCTTCAGGAATTTAACTCTGGAATTTAAGTATGTATACAACAAATGGAAATGGAAGAAAACATAAATTTAGGAACAATTACTTACCAGAGATGAAGAATTATCTTGGGTAAACCCTTAGTAAGCCTTCTGTATGTTGATGCAATAGGGGTGGAAATGGGCATAAGTGGCTTCTTTCCTTGGATGTATGCAAAACTTTATCTGAATGTATGGCTTCATAATCCCAAGGAGATATATTTATGACCAGGTGGGTCTCTAGGGATAACCAGCATTATTCCACTTGGCTTCCCTTCGATGGGATAGCAAATTTAATGTTCCTAGCTGGCACTTCTAATTTCCAAATTTCTTTATAGCATTGCTGAGTTTATTATATCACAAATGTTTTTGGGTAGGAAGCAGATGAAATTGTTCTATTTCACTGGTTTGAAAACTAAAAGGACTTCATCCTTATCACTTATGTTTTCAGCATTAAGCAGGAAAAATTTATCTAGCTATAATGATTCTCAGTAGATAAAATGGGCAACTAGAAGAATATATCCTGGCTAAATATGGGGGAAGGTTCTAAAGGGCACTGAACTACTCAAGATCCAGTGAGCATTAGTTGTGATTCAGGGCCACGATGCAAGTGAAGGAGGCTCAACCTCACAGATAGAGTTCCTGAAGGGATGTGACTATGAGTACCTTGGGGAAGAATAGGTTCCAGAAGCCTCTTGCTAGCTGGGGAATCCTTGGACTGGTCATATACCTTTTGGGGCCTCAGTTTCATCACCTGTAAAACACTAGGGGTTGGGTCTAATGATCGGCAGGATTTTCTCCAGTTTCAATATTGTATAACTTCACATTCCAGATGCACTGAGATTGAAAATGGCAGGTTCCTGTTGACTGAAACATGAACAGTGATAGCCAATATTCTTTTATTTTCATGTTCTAATGAGCAATGTGTACTTTACAACTCCCCCATGTATTAATAAACCATAATTTTGTTTACTTCAGACCCTAGCTGCCCGGAAATCTGGTCTGTCTCTGGCTATGGTGATAAGAACATCACTAAACAATGAGGAACTGGTAGGTGCAGTATCAATTACTAATCATATATTGATCAGAGTCACAGGAACAAAACCATTCTTCTTCAGCTACTCATTTGTAATATTTTTTGCAATGTTCCATGACTAACTTGGAGCATGGGGAAATCCTGGCCCCAATAAAACTTCCCTAGAACCTCAGTTTCACTGTCATACCACTTATCCTCCATTCTTTACATATGCACGCACCTTCTTACCTTTATAAATGTTATTCTGACCTAACTTAGTTGGCCTGTTATTCTCCTCATAGAAAAATTCTAATATTTCACTTCTAAGCTTAAGTTTCACCTCTTTTATGAGGTTTTTCCCAAACATTATCCTCCTTGTCTGATTGAATTATTAGTTTCCTCCTCTGGGCTTTTATAGCATTTAATCATGTTCTCTTTAGTGTAATTTGGTTAGGAGTGAAGGCTGCTAGGTGCGAGTCCCATCTGTGCTACTTAATTAGCACTGTTGTATCCTTCACATTCTACAAGTTCTCTGAATCTGGGTTCCCTCACCTATAAAGTGGGGTAATAAAAAGAACTGAGAGGATTAAGGGAGAGACACAGCATAGGACATAATAAATGATACATATGAGCTCTTATTACTTTTGTTATTATAATTTCTGTGATTATTTTGCATAAACCTTACCATTTAGACTCTGATATTTTTGAGGGTAGTACTCTATCTTGTTTGGTATTCTTGTTAAGAGGTTTCATCCCCATTAGTATACTGTCAGGCATGAGATAGATGCTTTGTAAATTCTTGTTGAATAAAAGAACCATACTGATTAGAAAATACAAGTAGGCTGCAAATATTCAGGCCAGCAATTCTTAAACTTGGCCCATTAGAACACCTGAGGGAGCTTTAAAACATATCGATACCTGGGTCTCCCAGCAATTCTGGCTTAATTGGTTTCAGGTACAGCTTGTACAAAAGGGATTAAAAAAAAAACAAAACAAAACTCGTAGTGTTTGTGCCTTGGATGCTGTGCTGTGGTCACTCCATACTGCACACTCAGATGGGAATTTACTGAGAAAATTTGTCTGTGTCCTTCCTTATAGGAACTAATATGTAGTACCTATCCCAATTTGGGCAACTTTGTCATCTACATAGAATACAAGTTCTGCAAATATTGAATCTCTTATTTTAACTTTGTATACATGACATTTAATGATGAATATTTACCTCTGTGTTCCTCATTGTCATCTTTCATCCAAAAGTCAAGCTTTCCTAGTAACAAGCTTCCCCAATCCAAATGCACACATACCATTCAGCAGTGCGAAAGGATGGAGAATTCATTCATACTGATTGAGCATGTCCATTTGAACATTGAGGGGCTATAGCAAGTTAATACATTTTCTGTTGTACCACAGGATTTAAAAAAAAATAACTGAAGTACATGCCAGTGGCTCAGGCCTGAGACCTGGGCTACATGGAGGCTGAGATCAGGAGGATCACAGTTTGAGTACAATCTGGGCGAAAGTTCATGAGACTCCATCTTGAATATAACCAAAGCAAAATGGACTGGAGGTGTGGCTCAACTAGTAGAGTGCCTTCTTTGCAAGTGCAAAGCCCTGAGTTCAAATTCTAGTCCCACTAAAAAAAAAGAATTAAAAAACAAACAACCCTGACTGCATTCCTGGGGTCTTATTCCTGTCTAGTAGATTTATGCTACTAGGTAACATTTTGAGAATAGTTTAGATACAAATCAATGTTGACTGACATCCTCTGGTATATGAGAACACCCCATCTTACTTGTTGAATCCCCAAAATTTGAAGAAATAAGCAAAATTGAAGTATTTTATTGATAAACTTCTGTACTTTTTCTTTAAAGGTAACACTTGATTTGAACTGTGAATTCTCATTCCTATGAAAAGGAAAGTGATAGAACATAGTGGAATTCTAGTGCATTTTCTGAGGCCCTGAACAGGGACCAGATTCTCACTTTCTGGGTAAATTAGCTATTGATCTACCATTCAGCAACTTAAAAACATCACTTTACTTTTTAAGTTTTAGAAGGCCTAAGTAGAGGACTTTTCTTGCATGTTGGACAGATGAATTAAGTGCTTTAACTCCCCCTCAAATTCACAAAGCCCATTTCCCTGGAGCCCATGTTTCAAAAAGTAAATGAAATATGACATCGGTACAGCAGGCATATTAAATGTCATTCTTGACATGCTGTCGTGTTCAGTCATTACATGGGCAACTAACATGAATGCTGAAGTGAACAATTTCCACACTTTGTTGCTGACAGTCTTCCTAGATATGGAAGCATGAAATTTTTGTCTTTCCATGAAGGAAAATGGCTTGGCCATGTGGGAAATATCAAATAATGGCACTTCAGTTCTAATTAAGGAAATATATGGTAAAAAGCTCAGTCATCTCTTTCAAGGAAGTAAAGAGTGCTATTATCTGAAGACAGATGTCAGCTAGCAATGCCTCCATGAGCATGGATGTCTGCCTGTTTCCTGTGTGGTTGGGGCTTAGATACCTTTCCAGACATTGCTGACACAGAAACCAGCAGGAATGATGCCTTATTTAAAGATTATGTCTTGTTTACAAATATTGCTATTGGTCCTAATATTTTTCTCCTTCATGACACAGTCATGGAGCTCATGTTGGTCTAGCTCCACTATTTATTAGCTCTGAGGCCATGGGATCTCACCTGGTCTTGATTTTCTCATACATTTACTAATTATATAAATATTTGCATCTATATTCATCAGTAAAAATAGCCTGTGGCTTGTTGTATTCTTGAACCATTTTGGCATCACTATTAAACTAGCTTCACACACATACAAAAAAAATGCTGGGAAGCTTTCCTTTTTTGAGCTTCTCTGAGATGGTTTGCATAAGTAAATTGCTGCACCTTGAAGTATGGGCAGAATTTGCCTCTAAAACCATCTGGATATGGTGTATATTTTAAGGGTGGTTATTTGACTACTGAATAAACTTATTTAATGTTATGAAGGCAGAATGTTCTTCAAACGTTCTAGACTCCATTTTGACCACGTATATTTATTTATATTTCCTTCAGAAAGTTGTCTTTTCTCCTTTTCTCTCTCAATTTTTTTTTATTTTTGCAGTACTGGGGTTCTGGTGTATGATGCATACTTGGCAAGCTCTTAACTATGACCCCAGTCCTCTTTTTCTTAACTATTGAATTTAGTAGCCTCAAATTGACTTATAAAAACTTGTGCCATTTAACACTATTAATATTGGTTTATAGTTTTTCTTCCGCAGAATCAGAATTGACTTTGTTGACTCAAATTGTTTCTTCATCTTCCATTTAATTTATTTCTGCGCTTGTTCTGCTAAAATTCATTCTGTACTCTCCTTGTATTCACATTGAAACTGATTTTCTAACTTACAGAGTTGAATCTATAGGATTTTTTATTTTTAATTGTTCTTACTGTACACAAAAAATATTTACACTGTAAATGAAGAGAATAAATAATAGTGTTTATATAGCCATGTATCCATTTTTGACTTGTGGTAAATTAATAGTAAATGCGTTATTTTTAGAATTAACTGTTTGTCACCACACAATTTCCCATGGTTCTATCATGGGCTGTGCTCTCTTATACAAAAGGATAATAGAATGTACTATCTTTATGAAGGACGATTGTTACTCATTTGCTGCATCCTACCCATTGTTCCTGCTTTTTTCATGGCCTCTACCAGAAAACTTACAAAAATTTGTTTTGTGCACAAAATACAAAAATTAGATTTTTCACATTAAAATGGCTGATGTTTACACAAATTTCTTTTCAGATCATGTTCCCTGTTATAAGAAAGCATATCCTGTATTGTGCTATATTTCATTGGCTGAGTCAGTTACTTTATCATTGTTTTGCCCTCTTTCTTTGAACTCTCCCCATAAATTTCTAAGGAAAGTGATATTTAGTACACTTTCAACAATATAAGTAAAATAAAATTAGTTACAATCTTTCATTGATAGGAATAGAGCTTAAAGGTTTTTGTATGTACTTTCTACTACAAAAACTTTTACCTGAGTAATTGTTTAGCTTCTGGAGTCAATCTTACATGATAATTATTGGCACTGAAAGTATGTTTGTTTTTATACTTAGAAAGTTAACCTAATATTGTTCTTCATATTTAAAACAAATTTCAAAATTCACATTGTATCTACTGTTTGACCACAAAGCTCTCTAATGCTCTTGTTCAGAAATAGTAAAATGTATCACTGCAGGGCAGAAAATATATTTCTTTCCTAAAATGTTTTCACCAAGTCCATCCAAATATTCAAAAATTCTAAAAATGAGAGTTATATATTTAAAAAATTTTATCAAAATATGACTTTTGTGGGGTATTGAAAGTACTTGATTTACATGATCCCATGAGGGAAAATCAATTTGGTCTCCAGGTATCATAGTAGAATAAAAAGAGAAAAAGAATATGAAGAATGCAGATAGACAAGCTTTGCTTCTGATATAATCACTAACAGTTATAGATCAGAATAGCAATTTCAAAAACACTAGTCATTGCTTTTGGCTGGAAGTCTGATTACTTTATTTCTCAGGCGGATTTTAGTTTCCTCAAATAGGTACAATAGAATTGACAATTTATTTACTTCCAGTGTCCTAATTCTTCAAAAAGTGAGATACTAGTGCAGCTTATCTTAAATTATTTCTTGCAGAAGAAATTTTTAACCAAATATTTGTGTAGGACATTGAGCACCCTCCCCCTTTGTGTGTTATAGGTTGTACTTGGCTACAAAGTCTTGTCAGAAAGTGGAACTTTCTTTACTCTCGTTTCAACAACTTAAAACACTGTCTGTATACATTAAAAATTGCCTTGTTGGAATCAGTTAAGAAATGTAAAAATAATATTGCCATTGCTAATTTTCTTAATTGCAAACTTTTACATCCTGCTTATATGTGTCAAAAATACTGAAAGAACATCAAACCATGCCTGGCTTTAAAAAATTAAATTGCATAAATTTAATTTTTATTTCTATTTAATAAATCATTTGCTCACTAAGAATGTCCTTTATTATAATTAGAAAGCACATCTTTTAGAAAATAATATATGTTTGTCTTCAAAGACTTTAAAAGTTTGAATACATTTAAGACTAGATTAGCTACAAGTCACTCATATTGCCTAATCTCTCTGTCCTGAGTTCTACTTATAGTAGTTAGGGCTCTGCTTACTTTTGCCACTATCCCCTCCATATGCAGTCATCCCATGAGGGATTGGTTTCAATACCCCATACCAAAATCCAGATGCATAGCATATGCATATAGCCTCTGTAAAAAACCCCATATGCTTTAAGTCATCTCTAGATTATTTATAATACCTACAGCCAAGCAAAACATTGTTTCACTACCTTGATCAGGAGTTTATGACAAAGAAAAAGTACAGACACAATTTTTTTCTGGACTTTTAATCCACGGTTGGAGAACTTAGGGCTGACTATCTGGTTCCAAGTTGTTTACCTTGGCCAGAGACCCTCTCTTGACACATACCCAATCTTATTCTTCCCCTTTAACTAGTACCCTATTACCTATAGCAAATTTCTATCTACCTACTCTGAATGCTACATTAAAGTTCAGAAAAAATCTCCCATTCCTGATAATGAGCCATAGACTTTCATTTTTCCATGGACCCATTCTTTTCTCTGCAGTGCTTTTATTTAATTCTTCTTGATCTAACTCTTGGCTTTATTCTACAAAATTCCTATGTTCTCTGTCCTTTTTATAATCTTTATTGAACTAGTCTAGTTTTGCTGCTGAGAAAGCATCTTCTTTCCCCAAGATGTAGTATTTTTCTGAGATCTTAAAAATTCCATCCAATGAAGTATATACCTTAAATGTGTTCTTATTTTTCAATTAAATAGATTGTTTTATATATTTTCCTTGGCTATTAAGTGTCTCTGTCTCTAAACTGATCATCATTTTATCTTAAACTTTGCTAGAGTAAGGAATGTTTTCAAAGGCCATTAATCTTGAAATAATTTTCAGCTTTGATAAACAAAGTCCCATATCCCAAAGTCTAAAATGAAAAACACTCATACTATCATTTCCTTGGGACTTGGAATATACACACAGTTTAAGGAATTATCTGATGTTTTTCTCATCCAGTTGATTTTCAATATGCTATTAAATTTCCATGTTTCTTTTTTTTTAATTAGCTTCATGTTCCCTTTGCTTAATATGGATCCTGATTTTAACAAAACCAGAGCAAACAAAATATTTTAATGAAACTTTCTCATCTATTAGGGGCTGCCATTTTCTTTTCCTTTAGCATGTGTACTTTTCAGCAAGTGTTATTTACTATTTCTACTGTAACCTAAAGACATATAGAACTATGAATTCAGTAAAAAGAAAATGGGCATACAGGATTAGGTGAAATATAGTAATCATTTATTAAATTTGAGGTATGTGAATAAGTTCATGTTCAAAAACAACCCTTGACCAACTCCACTTTTGAAATTCATAAAAATTCCTTACTTTTCTTGAGTTTAGTAACAGATCATTAAGTCCCAACCAGAACTCCATTGAATTAGAATTACTATTCTTTTTCCTACTAAGATAAACAATTGCCTGATAATTTCTTTCTTTCTTAGATTTCAGCTAGGCCACAATGATATTTTAAGTGCATGCACATACACACACACCCTAGACCCTCAGAGCACACATACAATAGGAGACTCTGTGAGCAGTTGGTAAAAGATCTGTTAAGTCAACAATTCACCCAACTCACTTTAATGATATTGAAGACACTCACTCTCATAGGCAGTCAAGGGGAGGCAAAATTGAATAATGCATGCTCTTAATTCTCAATAGTTCTTTGTATGACAACTTCATTGTGAAATGAAGCCAAGAGATTTACTTGGATCCGACTATTTTATTGAAAAGTGATGGATTCACTTATCTGTATTAACTTTAAATCCCACAATAAACTATATTGCTACTCTGTAGAGTCGCTTGATGTTTAAAGTGCTTTGGATTGCCCAGCAGTAATAAGGATGGACCTGGCCATTTAAAGTTAGAAAAAAAATTACCAAAGCTCAACTCCCTGGTAGGATACCTGCCAACACCACTACCAAATGTATTCTGGGAAAACACAGATTGAGGGAAATGCACCAATGAAGGAATGCAGCTCTTCTACCATTCTAGGAAATTGAAAACAATGAAAAGTTGGTCTCTTCCACCTGTTAGGAAGGTATTCTGAAATGATATTTAAGGATTATTGGTGCAAAATTTAAATGCTTCCCCTTCTCGCATTCCTTATCAGATAGATTCTACAAGATTTATGTACATATCTATTCATTCTGCAGTAGACAGTCATTCCAGAAGCAATGGTAAATAATATTTAAGCACTAAGAAGACAAAGATGATTTAAACTATTGTGTGATTGGGCCTATCCTAGAGAATACAGGGCTACTGGCTAATTGTTCACTGATTTTTATAATCCATCAATAACTTATCATTAGATACTCCTTCCTTGTGCTATTAAAAAGGCTATCCTTTTAAGATATAGATTGCCATGGAAGATCTTCTCTACTACAAGTACTTTCTTAAGAGTTAGGTGACAACATCCTTTGTAAGTAATGGGGTACTAAAAGCAATTCCCTGCAGAATGAATTAGAAAAGAAACATCCTTAGGGACTGGAGAAGGGTGGAGTGTCAGGGAAAGCAGCCCTCAGGGAAGAGATAATGGAGGAAACAGGAAAGGAGTGGGAATGGTTCTAGAGGATTAAGGTCAGCATGAAGAATGCTTTCTATATATTTCACACTTTTACTAAGAGCTAAGGCTAAGGATGGTAATCTAAATTAATGTTTTGAATTAACATTTCTTGAATACCTTTCTCAAGCCAGGAGCTAGACTAAGCTTTGAGCATTGATATGGCAGTAAGTAAAATGTTTGCCATCCTAACTCTCACAGAATTTGTAGTAGAGCAGGACATTGTCAAGTAATTAGAACATAGATTGCTATGGAAGAAGCTGTATGACAGTGGAGCCCAGTCCAGACTGGAAGATTAGGGAACTTTGGGGTTCAAATAACTGAATTGGTTCTCAGGACACTGGGAGAAGAATAAGTAAGCACAGAAATTGTGGTTAATATCATTACTTAGATCACTAATCATGGGGCTGTCTCAAAAATAACACTATTGGAGAAAAATGTTAAAATTCTTCAAATTCACTAACTTGATTTGCATTGGTAACTTCTCTCATCTTCACAGAAAATGCATGTATTCAAGAAGACCTTGCAGGCATTGATCTACCCCATCTCTTCCACTACCCCACACAATTTTGAAGTCTGGACAGCTACGACACCCACCTACTGTTACGAGTGTGAGGGGCTCCTGTGGGGCATTGCACGGCAAGGCATGAAGTGTTTGGAGTGTGGAGTGAAGTGCCACGAAAAGTGTCAGGACCTCCTCAATGCTGACTGTTTGCAGAGTGAGTACTGGGTTAAGCTGCCAAAAGGGTATATGGATCCGGCTTTATGTCATGTGTCTTCAAGCTAGATCTCTTCAACTCTTGATTTCAACCTATCATGCCTGCCTCCCTCCTATGACTGACACAAAAGATACATCTATGTCTGCCAAGTCATATAGTTGATGACATATTCCTATAGTGTTCAAGTAGGCACTGTTGGAATCCTCAAAGTGAGTCCTTGGGTTGACATTGTACTTCCATCAAGTGTAAAACTTTAAAATGACTTCCAGGCTATTTTTGTGCTCATATCTCATAATAGCTCCATGTGGTAAGTGGGACTATGTAGTGTTTCCCAAATTAAGGCTGAGACGCACCCTGCAGTTCCAGCTACTGGGACTCTTTCCCAAGCCTATTTGATGCCTGCCTGACGGAGTGACACTATAGCCCCTGAACAAACCTTGGAATTGGGGATCCTTGGTTTGAATGTTGACAAATGTAACTTACTAGATAGGTGACTGTGATACTATTTTTAGCTTTAAGAGACTTCATTTTCTTCTAATGAATGAATGGGGATAATAATGTTTATCTCCAAGTGTAATTGGTAAGACTGAATGAAATAATCTACACTGAGTCTGACACTCTAAGTGTAGATGTTCAAATATTAATGGCCTCTCTGTTCTTTCACATTTCTCAATAGACATACCCCACTATGATTTTTATTAAAATTTATTTTAATTTTCTGTTTCCAAAACAATCCTTTGTCAGATACTTTAGGTCCAGAAATTCCAAAACATCATAGTCTTAAATGCATACAATTGATTTTTCACAATTATATTTATTTTGGATAATCACTAGAAAGTCATTTTACTGAAGAATCTACTTAATCATGAATAGTTATTTGCAAATGTTATTTTCACATCTGGTGCCCTCTCCATTTCTTGTCTCTATGAACACAGTCAATGCAAGGTACCTGGATTGCCTGAAATTAAGGGAGGAACAAAATGTCAAAATAAAGATGATAGGAAATGTGCCAGCTGGCTTGTTGCAGTTGCAAGTCACAGACATTCTTCAGTTTTCTCTGCTGATTATCATTCTTCTGACACAATCAGATCAGAGTGAAGCTATGTTAAGGATAATACATGCTTTGGGAGTAGGGGAAGAAGTAGTGTCCTTTCTTTGAAAAGTGAAAAGTATATTTATTTAGGAATGATTGCTTAAAAGGAAGAGGGACTGACTCAATGTTACTCATCCACTTTAATTACAAAAATCTCATGATTTAATTAAAATTGTATCCAAGCTTTAAAAAGTGAATTGTAAGCAGGCATCATAGGAAGTAAGCATGTCAGGGAAATAACATCTGAGAAAACAGGAAAAAAAATTACATCTAATAACAAACAGCTTGAATCCTTTAAAGAAAAAAATGATATGTATAATACCTAAGAAATGAGTTCATTCCTATGCTAGTTTTTCACCATTCATTAAACTTTAGAAATATTTTCATAGTCTATTTCCACTTCTTAGCACAGCTTTTATTATTTGATACTGGAAAAAACTTATAATCCAAAATTTTCTTCAAACTATTTATTAAAGTGCACTTACATGTAAATTGGAAGAATCAAAAATAGTGCAGAACAATGAGGATGGATATGTATGCCCCAGGCATGGGGTGTTTCCTTTAGTAATCCCTTCTTTCCTTAAATTCGGCACTCACATTGAAAAGAGAGGTTCTGAAAATGTATGTATTTGATGTCACAACTTTTCACGAGGGCTGTGAATGAAATTCTCCATATAGAAGTAGTGACATTTCTTTAAGAAATTTCTCTTCTTCATTATCTTAAGAAGTTTTCATTAGTGATACCATGTATGAGACATCTCCATGCATTTCAACATTTAAGAAAAGGAAAGAATAAAAAACTAAGAGAAACTAAAGTTGGAAGATGTACTAATTAAGTCTCATATAAATGTAAGAAGATTTTTTTGTGATTTCCTTTTTAACTGGGTATTGGATCTCTGAACACCTCCAGGGAAAGTTTAACACAGTGGTAGGACATTTAATTAATTACTAGAAAATTTTAACTCATATGTTAAAATCTGAACCAAAGTCTGCCTTCTCATAATTTCTGCCCACTAAGTCTTATCTTACCTCTGGAGAATATATTTGATATATTGACTTCCATTTTATACAACAGTTTTTTTTAAATTCTTGAAACACGTAGCTTTCTTTGGGTTACTAGAACCCTCAATATTTTGCTAATCCTTCTCTGAAAGAATTGTGGTCTGTCAAATCACACACAAATATCTGTGATTAATGATCATGCAAATGAAACAGTATGTAACGTTACTTGTAATGATTGGAGTTTCATATTTTATTCTCATGAAGTCTTGGGTTTGTAACTTGCAGACTTTCAGTCATGTGGAATTAGTCCAGGAGATCAAAAATCCCTGTCACTGCTTCTGTGCAGGTTAAAGAGGCATGGAAATGTCTAGTAAGTTTCCCAGCCTCACCTTTTTAAAAATTTATATTTATGATCATATTATTGTACTGGAAGTACACTGTGACATTTACAAAAGTTCTTGAAATATATCTTGTTAAATTCACCCCTTCCATCATTCTTCTTTAACCCTCCCCCCATTCTTAGAATAGTTTCAACAGGTCTTATTTTTCTATTTTCATGCATGAATATATAATATTTCCACAATACACATCCTTTCCTTATATTCCCCCATACTGGTACCCACCCACAGACAAGACCTAGGTTACCTTCCTGTCATCCATTTTTGAAAAAAGACACTTTATTTAAGATATCTATACAAGGAGCTTCATTATGACATTTCCATGTATATTTGTATTGTATCCCAAACTGGTTCATTCCCTCCATTTTTCTGCTTTCTGCCTAAGTCCTTTTCTTATGGTGATTTCAATGAGTTTTAAAAATCTATATTCATTCTTGTATAGAGAGTACATCAACCATTTTAACCTTCTTTACTTTCTCATCCTAATTCTTCTCCAGCTCTTTTACCTGGTGATGGCTCCTACATTCTACAACCTTCCTCACTCCCGGCTGACAGTCAGACAGCCATAGGGTGGCGAGTAAGAATGGAGGAGACCAAAGGGAAAAGCAGAGAAAGGAGAACTGACTTATCCTTCTCCTTCAGTTCCAATCAGTGTCAGCAGCTAGAGTCTACCTGCTTTCCTCTTAATTAGCTCATTTGTGTCCTGTCATTTCAAAGGCATTTCATTATTTTTTTTGGAAAAAGTATAAGGTGTAATAAAATTATAATAAAATCTGATTAGCATATTCTTATTTGCAAATTGGATACTGATTCGTCTGTATTTTCATGTAATCATATTTTATAAACATGATAGTTAAGACAGTCAAATTAGTACATACATTAAGCATCTACTGTGTCTGGGAGCTTTATTCTGGGCTGTCAGAGCTAGGAAGAAACATTATCATTATTTTTCTGCACTCAGTCTTTTCTTCAAAAACATTACTCAGTTGAACAGACATAAGCACTTATCTTGGAAATTTTTGATATTCTACTCTTTTAACAGTTAGCTTAGAAGTAAGATTCTGGACCAGACATGGTGGCACACATCTGTAATCCTAGCACTCAGGAAGCTGAGGAAGAAGGATCGCAAGTTTGAGAATAGCTGGGGCTACATGAGACCCTATCTCAAAATAATATCAGCAGCAGCAGCAACAAAAAGATGTAGTATTCTGTTTAACCACTGCTACAGGGTGAAAACCAGATTCTTTATTTCCTCATAGTTCAGCACACATAAATGTGCTCAAAAGCACTGGTTATGCTCAGTAAGTGGGATGAAGGCACAAGAACCACAATTAAATAAAAGATCATCTTTCCGTGTAAGCAAGAGGAATATGAGATTAGTGGATTGGAGAACCCAAAAAGCTGATTTAACTGAATCCAGAAGATCTAGTGTCTTGTCTAGAAGAATCCAGTGACTGTCACAAGCAATGTTAGAACCCTGCTCCCAGCCTAGTGTTTGTCCCTAACATATGGATCAACATATAAAGTTGGTCCTAGTGAAAAAATGAGTTGTTGAATTTTTATTTCAGTGCTTTTGTACTTTCTTGTTTGGTACCCCTGTCTTTTCAGACATTCTATGTTCCCAGACATTGACTTCCCAAAGGTCTCCGTCATGACTCCTCATGACTTGCCACCCACAGACTACCTAGGAACCCTCAACACCCCGGTCCCTAGTCTTGGCATATAATTGCATTGACAACCATTAGTGTTGCATCATCAACAGCAAAAGAGAAATGAGCTGATAAATCAATCCATAAATAAATACTTAAGTTTGGGTAAAACTAGAATTAGTAATTGTTATCTGGATACAATGGTCAGTCCCAAAGGAATAGACTAATGAGTATTTTCAGGTATCAGGGACCAGCTGCTGAAAAATGAACAGGTAGACAGGCATGCCTTACCTAAAGCCATAAAGGTATTCAGTCACAATGTATATCAATGAATACTTTTAGCATAGTCTTAGCTACTTTAAAAAGTCTGACTTCTAGTCCTGTTGCTACTCGAATTTTTTAAAACCTCCCCAAGCATAACTTTCCTCACATGTGAAGAGAGTTAATAATACTTGTTCATGACCTCCAGCTAAAGGGCACCGGGAACACACTTACAGGTTTTTGAAATTCCTTTTAGTACTCATTACTGTGAGGGAAGCATCTGCCAGGGTGACCCATAGAGCATCTCAGCAAGACAGTGTTAGAAGATAAAGGCTTGCTCTGGATAGGGTATTCTCTGGATGTGAGAACAAGTCTGTGACTTCCTGTCTTTAAAAATCTTATGTAGGGCTAGAGGCATAGCTCAAGTGGTAGGGGGTGTGGCTCAAGTGGTAGAGTGTCTGCCTGCCATCCAGAAAGCCCTGAGTTTAACCCCCCTAGTACCACCAAAAGAAAAGCCTCATGTAGCAAGCATGGCACAGTAGAACAGGCCTGTTGTCCCAGCTACTTGGGCAATGGTTACTCATCTTAGGGAACATTTGGTTTTGGATGGTTTGCACAATGATCTTGTTTTTTTCTGTGCTTAGACAAAATAAAAATGAATTACCTGTCTTCTCACTTTAGCATGCCACAGAATGACTTTATCTGAGGTTGGTATCCTGTGAGATTGTTTATGTCCTACAGAAGGACAACATAACCCTGGGGCAGTGAGCCCCAGGGTAGCTTCCAACAACAGAGTGGACTGGACATGTCTGCTCACTTGCTGATGTCAGAGGCTATTTAAGAAAAAAACAGAAACAGAAAACTTGAGTTTAAAAATCCTATATGTCTGTTACTTTCTTTTCTTTTATTAATAGGATGTGAAGAGATCTATGTAACAAAATGTGATAAGAACAAAAATTTCCTCCTTTCACCTCTCCTTTGCTTTCTCCTTATTTTCTTTACACAGTAAAGATACTCAGAAAATCAAGCACATTTTTATTATTGATTTGTTCCCTTAAAACACATAGGTTTTGACTCCATGGCGAGTGGAAAAAGCTCTAGAAATTGCTGATGAGATATAGTGGCTTTAAGATGTGATTATAGAGTGCACTCCTGACTTTATAGTTTTAATGTCGTCATGTTTCCACACTCACCCTAAAAGTTTGCATTTACCCATAGTTGAATGATTGAACGTGGTGGGATGGTATAGGTAGAGGCACAGGAAAGGTTTGGGTATTTGATTCTGTTTTGGTGGCAGGCCTAGTGACAGTAAAGTCACTTTATAAAAGGTGGTGGTTTCCGGGGAGGGGGCTACCTGCCCACATTGTCCCATTGTCAGTGATGAAGCCACCTACAGAAGTGGGAGATGATAATGATACCATGTGAGATCTATGGGAACTCCTCCAGTTCCCCCTGCTAATCATCAGTCCTTTGTTTGCAAGAAATGTGGCGTGTGTGGCTTTGATTTTACAAGAAAGAGGAGGCGCTGACTTGAAGACTGGAGGAGTTGCAAGTCTGTTCCTTGAAAAGATTGAAGGCATGTTAAAAGAAGAGGGCTGAGGTTATCTTGTTTGTGAAACAACTAATGGAAAGGGTAAATAGTGCCAGCTCCATGCCCACCTACATAACTTCATGGGAAACAAAAACAGACACCCAAAGCAGGCCCACCTACATGATTTTGCTGAGAAAAAAGAAAAGCAATGAAGACTTGTTTCAATGCTGGAGACTCCTATAGAGAAAAAGCAGTGTTCAAGTGCCTCAGTCCTTTGCGTGCCTTCCACGGGTGTTAAGTCTATATTCTTTGGGCGATCTGAAATGCAGGTAAAGGTTGCTCGATGTCAAAAAACAACTTCCTTTTTTAGTTTGGTACTGGGGATTGAACTCAGAGTCTTGTGTGCTCACTAGGCAGGTATTTACCACTTGAGCCACACCTCCAGACCTTTTTGCTTTATTTTTCAAATAGGGACTATGGTTTTTGATCAGGCCTGGACCATGATCCTCTTACCTTCTCCTCCTACATAGCTGAGATATCAGATGCACATGGCCACACCTGGCTTACTTGTTGAGATGGGGTCTCTCTAACTTTTTGTCTGGGCTGGCCTTGAGACATCATCCTCCAGGTCTCTCCCTCTTGAGTAGATAGGATTATAGGCAAAAGCAACCACATCAACCTTCAAAAATTAAAAAAAATTTTCAGTCTTCTAACTCCAATTTCTTTTGTCTTCAAATACATTGTGTGGTTTGGCAAATAGCATAGAGCATGTAGTGTGTGGCCAGCACTGGGCATGGCACCATTCATGGGAGTTTTCAAGGGCTCGTTTCACAGTGATTACCAAGTTCAAGGTCCTAAAATTCCTTGTTAAGATGAAACTCTAGTAGATGGCTCTCTGCACCTTTTAACTTTCTGAAGTCACTATACTTACTTGACTGTTACTGTCCTTATATCCATCATCTCATTTAAGCCTCATGTAACCCTCTTAGGGGAGACACTACCATTGTTCCCTTTTGTTTTACAGATGAGGAATCTAACGCTTAAAGGGAGGAAATAACTAGTTCAAGCCAAAAAGACTAGTATCATAGCTCATTACAGGTGCTATAATAAATTACCATAAACTAGGCAGATGCCATACCACAGCAATTGATTTCTCAGTGTTCTCTAGGTGGGCGCCTAAGACCAAGGTCCTAGCACAGGAAGATTCTTCTGGTTGCCTCTGCTGCTGGCCTCTTGCTAGGTCCACATGTGGTGGAAAAGGGAAAAGAACTTCCCTTGACCTATTTAATGAGAGCACTAGTGCCATTCTTGAGGTTTCTTCCATCATGACCTTCCTACCCTCCAAAGTAGGAAGAGTAGGACCTCCAAATTCTGTCATTTTGGGGATTAGCTTTCAGTATTTGAATTTTAGGGGATATAAATATTCAGAGGATATCAGGTCATAAGTGGAAGTAAAGACTCAAAAATTCAAAATTGCCTCCTTCTATACCTAAAGCTCATTAATTGCTATGCACTTTTGCCTTATTTAGAAGTAGTTTTATTAATGTATCAGTTCCATTTATAGTTGGAGTTATGCCCTTGCTTATGCTGACTGAAACAAAACCAAATTCTGTTTTCTATTGATGGGCACGCAACCTTTGTTTTCTCAGAATTCAAAATTTAAAGCCAAGATCCAGAATTCAAATTCTAAAAAGCAAAAGATATATGAGTCTCCATATATCTTTTCAATGTATATTCAACATTTTACATTGAAGGCATTCTTCTTTCTTCCAGAATCGTGATGTTAGGATCAGAGTTTACAAGAAGCATATAACTCATTAAACTAAATGCAGAGCCAAGTTAAGTGCTCAGCTATAATAATTACTTTATCTTAAGTTCCTCTAAGATATAGTTCGGTTTCTTTATTTATTAACTATGTGCTATTTCCCAAATAGTATTTTAGATACTTGAAATACATATGTAGTAGAGGTTAGCATGCTGGCTAGCTTGGGAACAGACGTACATATGGGTAGGTATTAGACACCTAAGAATGTTTTGAAGCAGTTGCCTGAAACCAGCCATGTTAGGAGTATTTACATCATAGGAATTAGAATCTGCTAATGCTCCAAATCAGGTTTTGGTTGGTTGGTTGTTGGTTATTTATTTGTTTGTTTGTTTTGGTGATACTGGGATTTGAGCTCAAGGCCTCATGCTTCTTAAGCAGGCATTCTTGCCCTTTCAGGCAAGAATGAAGGGCTTGCCTATTCAGCCCTTTTTTGTGATGAGTTTTCTTGAGATAGGGTCTCACAAACTATTTGCCAGGGGCTGACTTCAAAGTGGTCCTCCTAATCTCTGCCTGCTGAGTAGCTAGGATTACAAGTGTGAGCCATAGGTACCTAGCTCAGGTTTCGGTTTTGCTTTTTTTTTTTTGTAACAGAGGAGAGAAAATGTGACTACTGAGTTTAAAAGGCCTCTATTTTCTGTGAAGAGGAGAAACAATCATGTTCTGAGAAGCAAGAATAGTGGGGGTTAGGTGGGTGACATGATGAGAGTAGAAGTGTTTTGGAACAGATAATTAGAAAAATAAATAGGAAGGAAAAGGGACTGGAAACAAGGAAAATATTAAAGTTTTATAGATTAGATGATAAATATATAGATAGATGATTGATAGAGGCGTCATTGGAAAAAACAGTAAAGTTGTAAATTACCATGTAAAGTGGTAAAATGATGAATTTTACATGAAATTGAGATGTTTTGGCTAATAAATAGAAATTAAAGAAAATGAGAGTTCTGGTTAATTGATTGTCCCATTAAATTACATAGAAAGGAATGTTTTCCCTGCCTGGAATAAATTTGCTTTTATCTAAGACTGCATTCTCTTGCAGTTTTGTTGTGCACAATTGTATTGTCTGATCTGTCCATTAAGTGTTTTTAAAAGCAACAATGATACACTTCATTTGAATAATGTATCGTACTTTACAAAGTGCTCTCTCTCTACATTCTCTCTAGTGATCTCAATTACTGTTGTCCTCCGGTTAGCATATTATTGCATTTCAAGGAAGCTACTAGACCATCTACCTTACATTTGGAAGGAAGACTTATATAAATGCAAATTTAAAGTTACCTCTGATTGCTCTGGAAAAAAAACCAGAATAACACTGAGGGAAAATAATAAAACTTAAAGACTGGAAACTCATGACAAATTGCAATTATTTGAGAAATGATTTGATTAGAAATAGGATATGTGAGTTTTATATCAATAGGACAATGGATACTACTTATCAACCAGTGACAAAAATTAAATATGAATGTGTCTGAATCTGAGCTAAAAAAATCCAAGTTAAATCACTTCATTTTCTTTAGAACAAAAATATAAAAGAAATGTAAAATTAAAAACTGTTATTTCTCTAGAAATGACAAATAAAAAGGCTTAAACATAAGTCTCTGTTAACCTGCTCCCCCTAAATCGGCAATTTCAGTATTTAGGTCTGTTTTCTATAGATATTAGAGCTAATAATTTTCTCCAGCGTCAAGGAGAGAGGTGAAAGATTTTTAAGCCTTCCTAATTGTTTTTAAGGGATATGAAGAACAGTCATCAAGGTCAGAGGTTTGAATCCTTTGGATGAAAATCTTTTGACATTTTATGTTGAATTTGGTAATTATTGCTTATGTGAGCAATTGTTGTATAGGTAATAACTGAACTCTTACTTTAAAAAAAATCCAAAATATACTAAATTCTATAGGACTCTAGAATTCTTTCCTGGATCCTTTGGAGCGCTAACACCACAATAATAACAGCTGTTCAGAAATTTCGGGAGAAGGCAGTTCAACATTTTTGTGATACTTCTAACCATTTGAGTATCTTTACCATGGCTGTTATAAAACATACTTCTGAGGCACTTGGAATCTTACATATGTCTTCTAGTCAGCACTGCCCCTTACATTTAATGACTATTCCAAAACTTGAAGCCAAGTATGACCACTGAATAGTGTAGCCTAAGCAAATTATATTGAGTAAAAATTATGTACTATGTAGTTAAAGTATTATTGATAAATTACAAACATGTATTTAATGGTACCTAATACACAAATATGCATCTGCTGTATGGCATGTTTTAACAAGACAAGTAGGGCATTTAGAAGGTTCTTTAAACTTGCATTAACTAGAATTTATTCCTTTTTGTATTCTTTTCACTTAAATGTGGCGTAAGTCCTCAAAGTTTTTTTTTTTTAAAAGGGGTAAAGACAAACAGTCCATTCTTTCTACACTGGAATATTCATCTCTTTTACCTTCTGCTATTTGTGGGCTTAAAGTTATGAATATACTTTTACCACTCTTTAGTAAAAGTATAACAAATGTTATACTTTTAAATAAATTAACATTATAAAATTGTGTGTGAATTTATCATGATTAATAGTAAATAGTTGATCAATTGGAGTCAAAGAATCTTACTTGTAATAGGAATTATGCAGGTAAATTATCTCATTTAATCTTCAGATATTTTTGAGATATTTGGAAGCCTATTTTATACATACAGTATTTCAGAAAAAATATAGTACAACTTGAGTAATGTTTATAGGCACATAATTGGAGCAACTGCACAATTAGTCTAAATAACTTGATTATTTTCACTGTACCTCAGTTTCTTCTTTGACCAAAAAAAAAGTTAGGTTTTAGCAGTGCAGTGTCTACAAACAAAATGACCTTTTTTTTCTCACTTCAAACTCACACAGAATTTATAAGATTTTGTATCATGGTTTATTATTTACTTGCACAGTATTGGACAACCCAGCAGGTCACACTCAAGACTATCTGGCTGATAAGTGTAGAACTTGAAGAACATAAAAGTGGAATATTTTGGAAATGCTTCACTGCCAGAAGGATTTGCAGTGCAAACAAAACTGCCCACAAAGTTGGGAACAATCACAAACAAAACTAAACAAACAAACAAACAAACAAAAAAACAATGTCCTAGAAATAAAATAAAGGTTTTGCATAGAAAATAAGAATTCATCCTGTTTAAAACTATGAATTATACAAGAGAGACTTCAAGCCTGTGGTCTATCAGGAGTTTGTAGGTCATCCAGCCCAATGGTCTCCAAATCTTTTTAAACAGTAAAATCACTTTCATTGTAGGTGAAATTATATCCTATGTTATATAGGATATATAATACATGGAGATAATTTTTTTTAATTTAAAGAAAAATCTTAAATATTTATAGTAAAACCCAATGAGAAAAATAGCTAGATAAATTGGATGAAGGCTAGTGTTTTGTGTTATATAACTAACATTTGATTGTGTATACTTATTGTTTTGTTTGAAATTTTCTTTTAAAAATTCAAGCCAAATGTTTATAGAATTCTTTTTTTATTCCAGTATTAGAACTGAGAGAACTGGGAATCAGGGGGGCCAATTGACTTGCCAGTAATACCCATGAGGACAAATTGTTCTGTATATCAGCATAATGGTTTATTCTCCTGATAGTTTCTAGAGCAGCTACCCTGCTTCCTCAAAATGAAAGCATCCATTGACTCTCATATTTCTCCCTTTTCCTCCCTCTTTTGTACCACCACAAAGTAACTCATACACGTTCACACCACCATTGATTTCTCATTGTAGGAGCAGCAGAAAAGAGTTCCAAGCATGGTGCAGAGGACAAGACTCAGACCATTATTACAGCCATGAAAGAAAGAATGAAGATCAGGGAGAAAAACAGGCCAGAGGTATTTGAAGTAATTCAGGAAATGTTTCAGATTTCTAAAGAAGATTTTGTACAGTACACAAAGGCAGCCAAACAGAGTGTTTTGGATGGCACATCTAAGTGGTCTGCAAAAATAACCATTACAGGTAAAAATAAGTCTTCCTTAAAATGTTTATTCTATACTGAGGTTTTCATGTGTCTCAGAAATCACTGCTAACAATAATTATAGGAAAACTAAGTAGAGTCTTGATCTTCTCAATATTGACAAATTAGCTGCTATTCTAAATTTCTAAAATATATACTAGATAATTGAAGTAATTTCTGTTTTTTACACACTCATCAATACCCCAAAGATTAGAAGACAGTAGCTTGTTGCTGCCTCCCACTGATAGATTACAGGTGTAGCCAATAATTTCTTTAGTGAGCTTTTTTTTTTCAAATGAGAAATAATTTTAGTTAGCATTCACTCAACCCTGGAATCCTTGAGTAAAGACCATTTGAGTTACTTTTTCTATATTATTTCTTTTATTTCTATACTGTTTAATTTTTCCCCTTTTTTGTTATTGTGCTGGGTGGGGGTACATTGTGGCATTTATAAAAGTTCTTGCAATATATCAAATACATCATACATGAGTTCACCCCCATTCTCCTTTATCTTCCCCTCCCCCATTTCTGGAATTGTTTCAATGGATATCGTTTTTCCATTTACATACATGTGTACTCAGTATTTGAGTTTAGTGATAACTAGTAATTGGAACTTTGAAAGTGATTTGTGATGTTAACAGCAAATGCTTATGCATGATGTTGATATCTACCAAGCTTTCTAACTGCCTCATATGGTATTTGCAAAGTAAAATAAAAAAAACTTCTTTTCCTTGGTTGAGTTTTTATTTCTATTAAAAATGAGCAAAGGACTTGAATAGACAATTCTCAAAAGAAGACTTACAACTGACCAACAAGTATATGGAAAATTGTTCAACATCACTAATTATTAGAGATATGCATATTAAAACCACAATGAAATATCACCTCTCACATCTTAGAATGATTACTATAAAAGAGACAAAAGATGTGTTGGTAGGAATGTGAGGACAAGGAACCATTGTCCATTGTTGGTGCAAATATAAATTAATATAGTCATAATGTAAAACAGTATGGAAATTCCTAGAAAATTTCAAAATGGAACTACCATATTTTGAACAGTCCTGGGTATGTATACAAAATAAATGAACTCTCTTTGTTTAAGGATACCTGCACATTTGTGTTTGTTTATAATACTAATTCACAAGATATGAGATCAACCTAAGTGTCTACCAATAGATGAATGTATTAAAAAAAAGTAATAAAAATACACAACAGAACACCATTCAGCCATCAAAAAAGTAGACAGAAATTTTCAGTGTTCGGTGTACTCATTCTTTTATTAAAGACTTTAAATTCCTGCTAGTTGTAAGAATGAAAGCAATGGGGCTGCCTCTGCAGACCTAAGGGACAAAATGATAGCAAGTATTTTCCTTACTTTTTTTGTTTCTGAAAAATCTTTAAATTAAAATGCCTGTTTTTGTTTATTTCAGTTGTTTCTGCACAAGGCTTGCAGGCAAAAGACAAAACAGGCTCAAGTGACCCATATGTTACAGTTCAAGTTGGAAAAAACAAAAGAAGGACTAAAACAATTTTTGGAAACTTGAATCCAGTATGGGATGAAAAGTTTTATTTGTGAGTATATAATGTAAAACTATTACAAATATTAAAATATTTGAGAACTAAGACAGTCAAGTAAAGAATGAAGGTAATAATTATATTTTAATAGCCTCTTCTGCAGAAATTACAAAACAAGTGAAGCCAGTGTTCTAATCTTACTCTTCTCATAATGTATATTATTTATTCTTGAGAAGCAGAATATTTCATCAGAAAAAGATGACCCAGTTGAGGGTGACATTGCAGCAAGGCAAAAGAAAAAAAAGAAGGTTCAAAACATGATCTATAACTTGGGATGACCCAACAGAGCTAGGAATTTACAGGCTTGATTCGGCAATATCTTGACCTCTGGAGATTTGCGACTAATGACAGATGAAAGACTTCCAGCATCACCTAGCCTATCACTTGGGCTAGACTTACACTGGCCTATAGTGATGAAATGTCTGGTGATAACTTTTACAACTTCTCCTTTTCTATGGGGGCATTTATTTTTAAACCTCTTACATCTTACATGTAACAGCAAGAAATCATTTTATTTCAAGGGTTCTTTTCTATCCCTCCTTCTTTTTGGAGACAAAAAAAAAAAACTGACTTCCAATTACTGTTCGGTAGAAAGGGAAAGTTCTATGTGGGTATAAAAGCGTCTTTTTTTCTTTCCTTCTCTCTTTCCAAATATTAATCTCATTCACATGCTAGGTAAACAAACCCAGAACATATGACTTATTTGGGATTTGGTCAATAGCGTTTAGCAAGTAGAGTTTCTTGTTATAAAGGCTGATGAAAGAATGTTAAGAAATGGATTTAGGGAATTAGTTGGGGCCATATAACTATAGAATGAGTTAAGGGATTTGTATGCTTTCTCCCTTCAGAGTGATAAAAGAGACTACTTTAGTAGTCCTTTGTTTTTTAAACAGAAGACAAGAAATCAATTGGTAAATGCAAATTCAGATTTGTACTGGAGTAAAGTAAATGAAAACAGCAGGATAAGAGAAACAAGGGGGAAGGAAGAAAACTACTGCATAACAGGGACCAAGTAATTCAGGAAAGAGACCACTTGTTTTACCATGCAGTCATTCAGACAATATAGCTGGAACTTCCAGTTTTTTAGAAGCTGGAAATCTGAAAGTTTAAAAACAACTTCATAGAAACATAATTGACATAGCATAAAATCTCCATATAGGTGTCCAAGCTGCTAAGTTTTGAAATGTGCATAGCTCTGTGAAATCATCACCAGATGCAAGACAATGAGTATACCCAGGTCCCCTAACAGGTTCTCCATGCCACACTGAAAGTCTCCCCTCCTGACTTCCCTTGTACTAAGACACCGATCTGCGTTCTTGTGCTATGGAATACTTTTCATTTTGTAATTTCTAGAATTGTTTATGATAAGGTATATATTTTCCTTTTGTGTCACTCCAATCACTCAGCACAATTATTTTGGGATCCATCCAAGTTGTAGGCTATTTCAATAATTCATATGATTTTCTCCCCATGTCACATCCCAACTGGTTGTTTCATTTTATTTTGATCCTACAAATGTATAGGAGTTCCAGGTCTAACACAATTTTCCAAATCTTGTTATGACTAGTTTATTAAATCTTAGCCTTTCTAATTGGGGTATAGTGGTATTTTACATAGAGTTTACTCTGTATTTTTGAAATAACTAATAATTTTAATCATTTTTTATGTGTGCTTAGGTGCTATCTGTATTTTTTTGGTTGAGAATCTCTTCAAATATTTTGACTATTTTATAATATTTTGTATTTGTGTAAGTTTTATGATTTGGGGTTTTACATTTAGGTCTACAATATACTTTGAAGTAATTTTTAATGTGGTGCAAGTTATAGACATAGGCCATTTTTACATAGGGATATACAATCGTTTCTTGCCAGTTTTGAAAGCCCAGCCATTTCTATGATAAATTGCTTTTTCACCTTTGATAAAAATCTGCTTTCCATGTACACTTGACTATCTTTCTGAGCTCTTTATTCTTCTCTGTCAATCTATTTATCTGTACTCCAGTACACAGTCTTGATTAATATGATCTTATAATTCTTAAAATATGGCAGTAGTAGCCTTTTTGTTTCAAAGTTATTTTGCCTTTTTAGGATGTTTCAGTTATCCTCATATTAATTTTAGAATTATCTCAACATTTTTTTGCAAAATGAAAACAAAAATCACCTGGTAGAATTTTAATTTCCTTATAGAACTGGCTGAGATTTCCAGTGTGCTGTCAAATGGGAGTGATTAGAGCAAACACGTTAGCCAGGTTAACAGTCTTAAGTGGAAAACACGCCTTTCTTGATTAACTATGATCCTAGCTGTAGCTCTATTGGAGGTCCCTTTTATCCAGTTTGGAAGTCATCTTCTATTCCCAGTGTGCAGTTTAGATGGGAAATGGATGTTGTATTTCATCACATTCTTTTCTGTATCTGTTCAGATGGTCATATGACTCAGATTGCCCATTGAAAAATACTTTTAAAAATCACTCCACTCTCTTTCTATTTTGCATTGTTTTCTATAAAATGTCTTTTGTTCTCCTCATTTTTGTATCTTCCCTTTCCTAGGTGCTTTTAAGATTTTATTTTCTCATGTGTTTTTTGGCCATTTGAATTTCTTCTTTTGAGAAAGTTCTGTTTAGTTTACTTGCCCATTTCTTTATTGGCTCATTAGTTTCGGGAGAATTTAGTTTTTTAAGTTCCCTATATATTCTGGTTATCAGTCCTTTGTCTGATGTGTAGCTGGCAAATGTTTTCTCCCACTCTGTGAGTGGTCTCTTCAGTTTAAAGACCATTTCTTTTATTGAGCAGAAGCTTTTTAGTTTTATGAAGTCCCATTTATCTATGCTATCTCTTAGTTGCTGTGCTGCTGGGGTTCCATTGAGAAAGTTCTTGCCTATACCTACTAACTCCAGAGTATTTCCTACTTTTCCTGTATCAACTTTAGAGTTTGAGGTCTGATATTAAGATCCTTGATCCATTTTGAGTTAATATTGATATAGGGTGATATACATGGATCTAGTTTCAGTTTTTTGCAGATGGCTAACCAGTTTTCCCAGCAGCTTTTGTTGAAGAGGCTACTTTTTCTCCATCATATATTTTTAGCCCCTTTGTCAAAGACAAGTTGGTTATAGTTGTGTGGCTTCATATCCAGGTCCTCTATTCTGTTCCACTGGTCTTCATGTCTGTTTTTGTGCCAGCACCATGCTGTTTTTATTGTTATTGCTTTGTAATATAGTTTGAAGTCAGGTATCGTGATGCCTCCAACATTGTTCTTTTCACTGCGTATTGCCTTGGCTATTTGTGGCCTCTTGTGTTTCCATATAAATTTAATGGTAGATTTTTCAAACTCTTTAATGAATGTCATTGGAATTTTGATGGGAATTGCATTAAACATGTAGATTACTTTTGGGAGTATAGACACTTTTACTATGTTGACCCAAGCATTGTAAGCACATATGAATAATAAAAAAATTTTAAAAAAAGATTTTATTTTCTCTACTCATTTTCATGATTTGACTATGATTTATCAAAGTGTAATTTTCTGGGTATTTCTGGTGCTTAGAATTTGTTAAGCTACTTGAGACTGTGGATCTTTCTGCTCCTCCCACTTTGGAGACTGCAAATACATATATATTAGACCTCTTGAAGATGCTATGTTCTTTTGTTTTTTCTTCCTTTTTTTTTCCTGTTTCACTTGGGGTTATTTGTATTGCTAGGTCCTTAAATTCACTTTTCTTCTAATAATGTCTAATATGTTATAAATCCAAGCCACTTTATTTTTCATATTATTTTATTTCCATTTTAGGAAATTGGAATTGGGTCTTTGCATCCTCTGTTCCTGCTTAATTTTCTGAACCCAGTCAATACTAATAGTAAATATTTTCATGATCCCTACTGCCAATTTGAGCATCTGTGCCCATTCTTGGCCAAGTTTGGTTGGTAGATTTTCTCCTCATTATGTATCATATTTTTCTGCTACATTATATATCTAGTAATTTTAGGTTGGATGCCAGAAATTATAAATATTACCTTGTCACTTACTGGATATTTTGACACCTTATAAATGTCTTTAATCTTGTTTTGGACATAGATAGTTGCATGGAAATACTTTGGTAAATCTTGTTCCTAAAATCTGTTAAATGGGAATAAAATAGAACTCAATCTCGGGCTTATTATGTACTGTGATGGGGGCATAATTAAAGAGTCTTTTGATTCTTTAATGTTCTCTCCTATGTACTCATAAATTATGAGGTTTACTAGTCTGCTCAGTGAAAATTAGCAGTGTTTCTGGTCCTGCATGAGTGCTAGGCACTGTTACCTCTAATTCATTCAATTCATTAATCTAGGTTTGGGTAATGTCATCACACATACTCACTTATTACTCAGCTGATTCTCAATGGGAACTGTCTGCAATTTGTTCAGATCATCTTTCTGTTCAGCTCTCTTCTTTTCTGTGTCCTCTAGCCACTTTGGCCTTCCCAGACTTTCAGCTTTGTCTTTTCAGCTCACAGAGTTAAGGGACTCCACCTGGGCTCCTCTTCCATACACAGGAAAACTCCCTTATAAGGCAGTAAACTGAAATAATCTTATGTTTCACTTTTGTTTTGGTCTCTGTGGGATCACTGTTCTTCATTGACAGATTTCCATTATACTGAAAACAAGTGATTCATATATTTGTTAACTCCATTTATGACTGGAATACAAATTTTATAAATTTGAACTCAGTTGATTAGCAAAAATAAAACAGTATGAGAGCCAAAACAGTGCATGTCAAACAAAACACAACTTCTGGAGATATTTGAACCACAGATTTCCAGTGGCAGTCAGTAAAATAAAACATTCATCTAGAAAATGCAGTTGTGAGTGTTTATCATAGTGTTTTAATCCTGTAAAGAACACTTACCTTTGACAAATGAGCTGAGTAATGATAAGTACATGTACGTGAGGGAACTGTACAAGGCCAAGGTAAGGCCATCAGAAGGCCTAAATATGGCTGGTGGAATTGCTCAAGTGGTAGAGGGCCTGCCTAGCAAGCAAGGAGCCCTGAGTTCAAATCCCAGTCCTACCAATATAAAAAAAAAAAAGAAGAAGACCTAGATATGACAATGACCAGTGCTCAGGTGGGCCAGGAGTAATGCTTGTCCCACCAGACAAGCTAGAAGGCATTATGTCTCATGGTACAAGTGTACCCTGGAATGAACCATTAAAATATGAATTATCTACATTTTAATTGGCAGTTGTTTTATGCTATTTTCTGTTTTTCTATTTATAGGAGGTAACATCTGTACTGGCAATTATAGTTTATATATTTTTAAACAACATTATTGTCAACAAAAGGGAAGTTCAAATTTAAAACCATTGTACCCTGCCATGCATGAAATATGTAGTACAGAATTTATTCCAATAGTTTTCATTTTGTCAAAAGAATATTTGTAACCTGTAAACAAAGTTATGCTCACCATCACTTTCTATGTGCCTCTTTCTATAATATCAAAAATGGATGCCAGAATTTTCATTGACATTAATTATTTTGGTCACCATTTTTTTGAGATCCTGTTCTTATTGTGCAGTTCTAGATTGCTGGTTTCAGAAATACTATGTTGAAGCTTTCTGAGAATGTTTTCAATTGAGCATGAAAATGGAAAGCTTATCTTTCCTTTATGATTAGTTCTTTCTTGCAGGAAGAAATAATATCTTTTTGAAATTATGTGCACACATGTCACAGATTAATTTATCCATGCCTTCCCTTACCCTGATAGGTCTGCCCCATGATGTGGGGCATAAAAATAGAATGTCTTACTAACAGTATAGCTTTATCTTTATTTTGAGGCAACTTCCTTTACTTCCAAGCTTTTTTTTTCTAGTATGAAAAATTAAGACAAGAATTCACACATGACGGAATTGTTATCTTTGTTGATATAATATATAGAAATCTCACAACATGAGCAATTATTAATCATAGGTCACATCCTTTGTGCTGAGTTTCAGAGGTTTGAAGAACAACCAACATGGTGGTAATAACTCTCACGTCATAAAAGTTCCAGCATTGGCTGGGGACTGGTGGCTCACACCTGTAATCCTAGCTACTTGAAAGTCTGAGATAGGGAAGATCTTGGTTTGAAGCTAGGTTGGGAAAATAATTCATGATACACCATCTCCAAAATAATTAGAGCTAAATGGACTAGAGGTGTGGCTCAAATGGTAGAACTCCTGCTTTGTAAGCACAAAGTCCTGAGTTCAAACCTAAGTCCCAACAAAAAAAAGTTTCAACCTCAAAATAGTGAGCCCAAAGGGGCCAATACATGGGAAGCTGTAAAAAGAAAAGAAAATACTTATAAACTAGAATTCAAGGACAAAGAGTGGGGGTGAAAGATCTGAAAGGTTGTTTTGTTCAATTTTCTTATTTTTCTGATGAAAATTAAAGCAGAGATGGTTGACGGTAGAGCCAAGTCTATAAAGAAGCCTCCCGCTGTGAAGTCACATATAAGACACAAGTGGTAATTAGGAAATGTGTTTCTTCTCCATCCAGATACCTCACATGAAAAGGTACCAGTAATATGACCTAGGTAAGCAGACACAAGGCCAGTAAAATGAAAATGAAATTGAAATAATTTTCAACTTTTAAATTTGGTTTAAAAGTTTAACCATCCTTCTTTTAAAGGCACTTTGATGTTCTCCAGAGAATTTTCTGCTAAGTAATTTCAATTTTAATTTTATCTCTCTTACCATAGGTTAAAACAAGAATTGTGAAATTGTGAGCTTAAAAAGACTATTCATGGTGTGTGACTCCAGAATGGGACATTTAGAGTGTTGCAGAGAACACAGACATGACCCGTTAAGGCCTTTCAGAAGCTTGGGTTAGAAGGTGCTAAAAACACAAACCTAATTTCTAAAATAGCACATGAAGTTTTCTGAAGATAATGTAAGCTAAAGTGTGTTGAGGATGATAAAAGTGTTATATAAATCTTGTTATCTTTGCTCTTTGATCCTAATAATTTGACTAGCTGATCATTTCCCAATTGTGACATTCAATTTCACTTTCCTATGATATAGTGTGAAAAATGTTATGCTTATCAGAAACCATTCCATCAGGAGGAAAAGAGAGGGAGTTTCTCTGGTGAGATAGAGAGAGAAAATGACACTGCAGTATGGCCATTTGAATAAGAAATAGCAGAGTTCTGTATGTTGTTATTATGTTTCTTGGTTATCCTATACTTGATACTTGGTTCTTCATTTTGGCTCATTTCTGAAATAAAACAAAATTTTGTGCTGACTGCCTCCTAGAGGGATTATAGATCATAAAGGTGACAGTAAGGATGTATGACTTTTAAAATTGGTATTAACCTTTGGAATAAAGAGTTGTTAACAGGAAGAGTAGGAGTCAACACAATGCTATGGTAGGAGTGCAAGCAAACTCTCATTCATTGTGGTATTGAGAGGGAATGGTAATGACATTCAAACATTCTGTTCATGTAATTGATGGGTGACCAGCTCCACTTTATTTTCTTCATCAGGGATCAATTGAACTCCACCTACCTCTTCTGAATGAAAAAGTGCAAAGCACTATACTAGGTACCATGGAAAGTGTTGACTTAAAGTGTGACTCCAACCGGGCACTGGTGGCTCACACCTGTAATCCTAGCTACTCAGGATGCAGAGATCAGGAGGATCAAGGTTTGAAGCCAGCCCAGACAAATAGTTCTTGAGATCCTATCTCAAAAAAACCCTTCACAAAAATAGAACTAGTGGAGTGGCTCAAGGTGAAGTCCCTGAGTTCAAGCCCCAGTATGACAAAAAAAAAAGTGACTCCATGTTACATCAAAAAGCTATCTATCCTACAAGATTATAAACCTGAGTTCCAAACTGTTCTGGACCTAACATGCTTTATGACTTTCTGGAAGCCCCTTAACCTCTTTGAATCTTGGTTTCATAATGGGAAATGTGTGTGAAAACTATTCTTCACCTTAACTCAATGCAGTTACTGAAAGAGGCAGTGTAACACAAAAGCACTATGAGCTCCCAATACTATGTTTAGAGACATGATTGCCTTGGCCCCTTTGAAGTGTCTGTCAGCCACACTCAGTTTTCAGCTACCCAGCTGTGGTGGCAGACAAAGTACCTCAGGCCCATGAGTCAGGCTGGACCATGTGTTTCTCAGACAGGAATGAATATGAATTAAACATAAACTGTGTTCTATAGGAGATAACTTATTTAACACTACAATTAAATACAAATATCTGCATGGCACAGCAGACTAATATTTTAAAATGACAGCCTGAACACAATCAAGAGATTGATTTATTGCCCTAATTCTGGCACAGTCCCTTCCTGGGCTGCATGGGAAGGAAGCATTTCCTCAGTTGTCTGAGCCACCTTAAAGTGATGGTATCAGCTTCCGCAAGTCATTTGTCGTAGAAGACGGTCCCACAATTATCTAAAGCAGAAAGGAGTTTAGTCACACTTCACAGGATTACAATTTTTGGTGTTTAGTAATCATTGTCTAAATTGGAAATATGTTTAATAATAGGGAGATATAACCAATAATGCCTTTCAGTTACTACATGAGATTGAGCCTTTACTCATCCACACTGTAAAGACAATAGGAAAGGATTTATTTTGTCAGTGCTTTACACGTGAACCAAAGAATTTCCTAAGGAGAGTAAAAAGAGTATGGAAAGAAGCCTGGATTGGGATTCATGAAATATAAACTGAGGGTCACCAAGGAGAATTAATTCACAGTCCATAAACCATGAAATACCAGATCAGAATGCATCCCTAAGGACAACACTGTGATATTCTGCAGGCAGAGATACAGGGTGCCATGAACTTTACTTTGTTTTAAATTGAAACCAAATGGAATCAAAGTCCTGAAAATCTTTACAAAGCAATTGAATTATGAGCAGCAATCCTTGGATCAATAGGGATTATTCTATTCCGCTTGATCAGACAAAAAATAACCATCCACATTTGAACTAGTTCATGGAAAAGGAATTAGGAAGAGAGAGACAGAGAAAGTGAGAGTGTTGGTTGGTTGGTTGGTTGCCATATCAAGTTGACAACCAACTTGATTTGGCAAGCATTTTCTAGAACCCAAATACTAAAATGCCAATCAATCTCTGTTTGGCTCTTTCCTACACCTTTTGGATGTACCCCACGTGTGGGCCAACTATTTCAAAAGTAGAAAGAGAGGATCAACAGACTAGTGTTATTTCTAGCCAAATTAGACGTCTGCAAATTTTTACAGATGCACATCCATATAATATAAAACCCAGCTTCCTTATGATACTTAGTTTTTCATTACCAGCACCATTACCCTTTAGAGAAATAATTCACTGGACGTATGTTTATGTGTGAGGTACTACAGAGGTGCATATGAGAAACAAGGGCTTCTGTCTCATAGCTTTCTTCTGTTTGGAGCAGAGATGATGCTGAGGATGGCATCGGTAGCCAGGGAGAGACAGGAGGAAGCTGGGGGAGAAGTGGGCAGTTTGCTTGGTTCTGCCATTTGATGGTTAGACTTGACAATAGGACTCTAAATAAAGGGTGTTTGTAGCAAGGTAATAGTTGAAGACTGGATAAAAGAAGTTCTAGATATCTAAGCAACTTTTTAGAAAACATTAGTAGCTAAGAAGAAAAATCTAAAACTGAATGTATTATAGATATCATTGTATTATAAACAATGACAACTGTGTGACAATTTACTGTATTTCAAATCCTGTCACACATATGACAATTCACAAGTATCTTATGAAATGCTATTATGGTTGTTCTTATCATTTTTACAACTGAGAAAGTTAAAGCTCAGAGAAGTCAACAAATTTTTTTCTGAGGAATCCATCCAAGAAACAAAGTAAAGACTCACTCATGTTTTCTTTTAACCACAGTGAATGCCCTTTCCACTACATCATTTCTACACTAGTACCAGCTATTCAAAACACCACACAAGAAGAGCCATGGAAATTTAGCACAAAAAGCTCCACATGAGAAAAGAGAAGTGGAGACTGAAATGATGAAGATTGAGCTTCTAGGGATGAAAGCAATGCATAACGTGAGAAGTGCCCTGAGTAGGATAACAGATGATTATATATTGCATAAGAAAAGATTACTGGATTTACAAATTATAACAAGAAAAACATGAAACGAAGCACAGAAAAACAATTTCTAAAAAAAAATAAGCAGAGCAACAAGGAGACAACGTCAAGAAATCTAATAAATGACTAATTGGAGACCCTAAAGGAAAGAAGACAGAGAAGAGTACTGAATTGGAAAAGCAATGATCAAAATTTTCCCAAATTTTGGTCTTTTGGTCCAAATTTTATCAAAATTAGAAACCTACAGACCTAAAACACTCAATGAATGACAAGCATGTGAAACCCAGAAAAACTTACGCGAAGGCACATCATAATCAAAACCAATGAAGAGAAAATCTTGAAATCAACCAGAGGAAAAGGACACATACATATAGGGAAAAAAAGTAATGACAACAGTAGGCCTTTGTAAGTCATGATGTAAGCATTGATACAGTAGGGCAGTTCTTCTAAAATATTTTATAAGATAACCTCTCAAACTAGATTACATATTTCAAGAAACTACTGCCTAAGAACAAAGACAACAAAATAGTTTTTAAAAAACCAAATGCAAAATGAAGGCTTTTCAGATATAAACAGCAGAAAAGTCTCCCTCGCTACATGAATTGTTAAAGGAAGACTCATGCAGTGGAGTGCCCTCTTGGCAAGCCCAATGCACTGAGTTCAAACCCCAGTCCCACCTAAAAGAAGAAAAAGAATTGTTAAAGGAAATCCAAAAAGTGGTAACAAATTAAAATGTAGATACATATAAAGGCATGTAAACAAAATAATGAATGGTGGAAATAGTAACTACATTGCCAATATAACAGACCATTATGTTATTATTTGCATTTATTTTTTAAATTACTAAATATTAAAAAAGAAATAATAGTCTATCCCTATTTATATCACATGTGATCATGTGCTAATGATTGCATGAAGGTCTGGCAGAAATATATTGGAATAGTCTTATGCTGCACACAAAGGATATAATATTTGTGGACTGACTGATAATTTAAAAGTCTATCTTATGAGCTCTAAAGCAACTACTAAAATTGGAAATCAAAAATGTTATAGCTAAGAAGCCAACACAGTTGACAAAATTCAATGTACTCAATAAATACTTGAAAAATTCCAAATGGCTGGGAAAATTAAAACAGTCAGAAAATATACTGAAATCTAACTATGCTGATGTTTACATTAAATATATAACCTCTAAATATTTCAATTAAGAGATAGCGATTCTAAGACTGAGTAAAAAACCAATACCCAACCATATCCTACCTATATAAACACACACTGAATACAAAGACAGTAGGTAAGCTCCTGCAGGTTTGCTGCTCAGACCACGTTACCCAACAACAGTAGAATACACATATCAGATATTTTTAGTTGCACACAGAATATTCACATGTATAGCAAATCAACATATGAAAACATTTTCATGGCATCAAACATTAGGGAAAAGCAAATTAAAACTATAGTGAAAACCATTGTAGCATGGTTGAGTTTTTTTTCTGCTTTTTGGACCTATTTTTTTTCTTTTCAGTAGCTTATCATTTATATCGCATTCTTTATTTCTGTGACTGTTTTAGGGTTTATAGTATGCATCTGTAAATTATCACAGCCTACCAGTGATATACCACTTAATACACAGCATAAGAAACTTGCAATAATACACTTTCAATTGTCTTCTGTAAGTCTTTAGTACATTTCTGTTAGTTGTTAGCAAGGATGTGGAAGGACTCCATATCTACCTCATTACTGGTTAGAATAAAAAAAATGATATAGAACCACTTAAGATACAGTTCTTTAATTTCTTGGAATGAAAGCTTGTGTCTATACAAAGACTAGTTCAGAAATATTCACAGTAGCTTCCTTTGTATTACCTAAAAACTAAAAATAACCCAAAATGTTCATCAATAGGTTAATATATATGTTATTGCATATCCATGGACTGGAATATTACTCAATAATGAAAAATAATGAACTATTGATATATAGAACAAGATGGATGAATCTCAAAATAATTATGCTGAGTATCAGAATTCAAATATCAGTAATTCTTATATGATTTCATTTATATAAAATTATAGAAAAATATAAAATTCAGACTAATATATAATGTAAGAAATCATATTGGTAGCTGCTTAGAGAGTGAGGAAGTGAAAGTAAAAGAGGAAGTGTTTACAAAGAATCCCAAAGAAACTAATGGAAGAGACAGATGTGTTCATTATAATGATCATGATGGTGGGTCCATGGGTGAAAATACCTGTGAAGACCTTCTGAGTTGTACATTTTAAATATGTGCAATTAATGGTGTCAGTCATAGATCAATAAACTGATGAATGAAAAAGTTCTTATAAAAATTAGTTTCATTTACTGTTGGTACAGTCAGAGTCAACATTCCATTAATAATACACATTCTATAAATTCAAGATGATATAGACTTGCTGTTTTTAGTATGTTGGTGATGACAACCACCACCACCATTCTTTGTGTTCTGACAGTTTTTAGTTTACGGTGTTCTTCTGCACATTTTAAACTCTTGTACATCTTAGAGGAAACATGGGGTAACAAGCACTTCCATCCTCACATTTGTAGTAAAGAGAAAAGGAATATCAGATTTTTCTGAAGACATGTGAAAAGCCATAACACCATCCTTTGTCTCCTTATTCTGAGTATTGATTCTCACTAGAGTTCTCAGAGAGGCTAATTAATTCATAGTGATGTTGTAAATTCTTCATAGCCTTCTGATCAATTTCTATATTATTTAAAAGAATGTGCCACATTAGGCACATCTACTTGTATCTACTATTTTCCCCATTACTCTTAAATATTTTTATCATTTTTATATAGACCCTAAAGATTTTCATGTTTTGTGTATGTTAATATTGTTTTCTCATCTAAAGTTTTTGATCATTTTGGGACAGGGGCTTCCTAAAATAGTGTTGGCTACAAAATAAGCCTAAAAAATTGACTTCATGATTATTTTTAACTGAAATTTTCTAAAATGGATTTCTTACCAATGAAAGCATCTTCATTTATTTGCACTATTGCTTCACTCCCCTCTTGTTTGTGTCCCCTTTTACTGTTCCTCCCTGACAGTCTTCTGAGAGTTGCAAAGGCATATCTTTCTTCTCTGTGCACATACTACCTAAACATTAATATTGGTGAACTCAGCTACTGGGTTTTTAATTAACAGCAGTTCCTTGTCCCTTATACCTGGCATCTCTTTTTCTGGTAGGCCCTGAGCCATACACTAGGGGTACAGAAATGAGAGAGTGGCCATGATCAAATACAATGATTAGTCTTATATATATAAATATATATATATATATATATAAGACATATATATAAGACTTATATATATAAATATATATAAGACATATATGTATATATACAACACTTACTATATATATATATATGTGTGTGTGTGTATAGTAAGTGTACAAGTAGTAATCAGAAACTTTTCATTTAGAAAGCATCACTTATCTCAAGTTTTGTGAGTAGCTACTAAACAAGAGCCAGAATCTAGGATAATTATTGAGCAAAGTAGACCACTGCCAAACAGTAGAAAGACCTTAGATTTAGAACACATGTCCCCTCTCTAAGAGCAAAGCCAAATCCTTGATACAAGTTTTTCATCAAAGAAAGAGCAGAGGGGCTGACTGCACCTGCTGAGGGAGAGTCCATGAACTGATCTAATTGGTGCTGATGGCAGCTTCCCAGCCACCCACAGTGTTTGACCTGTGTAAAGAAAAAATATCTTTACCCTACCTTACACCAACACAATGTTACAACAACAGCTCTGAGCTGGGAGAGCCTAAGATGAACTAAAAAGTGTTGAGTACAAAGACCCCAGCATGCATACATGCACACATAAACACACACGTACACATTTTCATTGTTTTTCCCTGAGAACAGTTGTTCCTCTTGTTTTCTGTTATCTGTTTTGCTAGGTTCTCTCTCTTCACAGCAAAATGTACACTAAAGAATTTTCCTGGCCAAAAAGATTTTTATTTTCATTATCTTAATGATTATTATTTTATTTAAACTTATATTTAATCACTTTATATTATCTCAATATTTTAGCCATTAATAAATGCTATTAAATGTTGGTTTTATTACCAGTATTTTAGACTCTTTTAATTTTTAATAATTCTCAAAACAGTTGATAAAATTAGTTTATTCTTCCACATGAGTATCTTAGGAGAAAACATCAGATATGAAATATAAGATTTTGAGGTGTTTATGACCTGCTTCTGGGGCCTAGGTGGGGTACAGGAGAATGGGTGTATCTCATAGTGACTGGTGCGCTTTGCCTTCTGGTATATGGTCTGTTAAAGCACACAGACTTCCCTCTGCCAACTTATATGCCATTGCTTAATCTCCTCTTTTCCTCCTTTTCCTTTTATAAAGCCATGCTGGTAATATAATTTCTTTCTTCTTATTTTTATCATCCTCTATGTCATCAACTTATACAATAAATTTACAATGCCCAAATACCATAAAGAAAAACATTGAAAAACCTTAAATGTGTCTGATGCTCTTTTTTCCTAATGCATATAAATTAATAATCCTTGTTAAATGCAGGTAGGATCCAGGGGTAGTGGCACATGCCTGTAGTCCTATCCCTTGGGAGGCTTAGGTAGGAGGGTTGCAAGTTTGAAGCCAGATTGAGCTATATAGTATGACTCTCAAAAATAAGCAAACAAAGAAATGGGGGTGGAGAGAGTTTCTCTGCATTGTTACTGAGTTTTGAACTTACAAGTTCATCTGCTTGTAATAGAATTAAAAGATAGCAGGGTAAGGAATTTTGAATCAATACCAAGTGAGACACAAGATTGCAATGGAAGTGGGTTACATAATTCATAATAAATCACTAAGAGGAAATATGAAAGTTGAGTGCCTCATAGTATTTCCATTTAGTAGGTCACAGTTGAGGGAATTAAGCTGTAAGTGGGGTTTAATTACTCTTTGAAAGGCTGCCTCAGAATGGCTCTTAGAGAAGGTTTCTGGCTGGTGATTTTCTCAATCAATGCCCTGTCTTTCAGCCTCAGAAGAGATGAGATTATTTACAGTTACTAGAAGACACTTTAAAGTACAATTTTTATTGTAACAGAATATTGCAAAGAATAAAATATAAATTTTTAGTAATTCTACCTATATGTTGACATAGACCATTACAACTAATTTAAATATATGTATACATTTATTCATTTATGTCCAAGATACCTGTCACTAATGTATCTTTTAATAAAATCTGATACAATACTAGGTAAAATATTACAGAATCTTATTTGCTTCACTTAAATATGTAGCTAGAAATTTTACATCTTAATAAGCATGATTTTTAAGGGTTACATTATTTGCAACTGGCTGTTTTCTGATCTATAGTTCCTGTGTGAGACATATTGTAGCTGTTGTATTATGTCTACCTCAACTGTAAATTCAGTTTCCATGTGAACAACTATTTGTTAATCCACTGCATTAGTAATAATCAAAGGATGCACTGGAGAAGGAACTTTTTTTAATCCAATGGAAACTAGCAAGCAGGCTTTATTGAGTTCATTAATTTTATGCGCATCTTTCTAAGAAGAGCAGTCCATCTCAGAATGGGTTAAATGCTGATAAAGTGGGTGATGAGATTATCATAAGAGATACACAGATATATATTTGGGTTATATGTAGAAAACTAAATCTAAAAATATTTTCAGTAAGATCATTTGCAAAGTTGGAATAAATAATTATAAAGAAATTAGTCATTGGATGGCTTCCAAAAGAAAATTAGCCAAATAGCGATTGGCTTTAAAGAGATAGTACACCTGTGGGGCTGGGCATGGTGGCTCATACCTGTAATCTCAGCTTCTCAGGACGGGAAGATAAGAGGATCATATTTCCTGGCCAACTGCAGCAAAAATTTTAAAATACACTAACTCAAAAAAAAAAAAAAAGAAAAGAAACAAGCTGGATGCAGTGGTACACACCTATAACCTCAACTACTCAGGAGGTAGAGGTAGGAAGATAGGAATCCAAGGCCAGCCAAGGCAAAAGCACAAGGCCTTATCTTAAAAATTAAAGCAATTAAAAAAAAAAAAAAGACTAGGGGCATGACTCAAGTGGTAAGGCAAAAGGCCTTGAATTCAAACCCCAGTACTAGAGTGAGTGGGGGGGAGGGGACCTGTGAATTAAACACACACACACACTCCTGAGTCCAGAAAGGAAAATGTGTTTTTTAATTTGGAAAGGAATAAAACACTTTATTCCCACAGGAACCACACCTGTCCTCTCTTTAACAATGAAAATATATAAAATTAGAAATGTGAATCACTCTTAAGAAGGGAATTATTTTTAATTAAAGAAGAACTGCGAAGCAAGTCACTTGGCTCTAAGGGTACTTGTGTTTTTAACCAAGAGCTTGTGCTGTAAAATTCTGATTTTCTATTGGTAAAAATAGCCAAATTCAAAAACTAGTAAACCACAAGTCTTGGCTAGCTAATTAATCACATCAGACATGATTAAATAGATTAAAATCTAGTAAGACTGTACTTTCTCTCTTTAGTATATGTGGTAGATTTTTCTTTTGTATGTAAAGATGTATTTCTTGCTATCAAATTCTGTTTATTATAAAATTCTCATTTCTCTGAAATGCAAACCTTTTTATGTTCATAAAAGTCATGGTTTGTGAAACACATTTTAAATAGTTAAGGAATTCTACAAAACACATAAAATATAAGAAATAATAATCATTCATACATTAAACTTATTTTAACCATTTCAGATATAATCAAGCAATATGAACTTTCTAGGGTTTTTAATTTTTTTCCAGTTGATTCAATTAGAATTATATTCATTTTCTTTAAACCATGAGTGTGGCTTAATCAAAAAAGAGATTCACTGAATTCATTCAACAAGAATTTCAGGTATAGGTCATTTGGAAATAGTACAGTAACTTGATTATTCCATCAGATTTTATTTCATCTTCTTGTTTTCACATTTTTACTAAAGATAGTTCACATCCATGTTCTAGGGAAGTAAACGGAGAAAATAGAGGCGACAGTATCAGAGATCTATGGCCTGTGCATCACTGGCAGAACTTTGCCAAATGTCCTTCCCCAAGTGCAAGGGGTTTCCAAAAATTAAGAAAGGGAAGGAGTATGTTTCAAAGGGTTGTTGCATAAACAAACAGTGACTGCCCCATCTGCCTCTTTTGACTCAATATTTATATGCAACTTTCCTACTCCATGTTTAAATGAACCTCCATCCAAGGTAGGATGCCTACCTCCATCCAAGGTAGGCAATACACTTTACTGTATTTAGCTTAAAGTCCAGAATATTTGGGTGGACTTTCCATAAATTCCAGGATTTTTTTTTTTTTGTTAGTCCTAACCTATGAATTAAAGGCAAGTCAACTTCCTCCAGCATTCTCATGTACGGTAGTAGATAATATGTGAAAACAACTTAAAACTTCTGTTCAGTAGAGGGAAAATGGGAAAAACATGTCAGTTGACACATAGCAAATAAAGTCCTGTTGGATAATTATAGTTCGGACTTTTTGATCCTAGTAGCAGAAGTAACTAGTTGGTTAACCAAATTGGCAGGTCCTGGTAATTCTTCCTGGGATAATTTCTTTTATTCATTTTCCTCCAAATCCTTGGATCTACAGCTACATAGACTCAATGCCTACAGTCAAGGTGGGTGATGTATAAAGTGAAAGTAAATGAAAAGAACTTTAAAGTAACTAAAGGCATTATGTTATCTAAGATAGCCATAAATTGGGGCCATATCAGTAAATCCAGGCAGACACTGTACTTGGAGCTCACTTCCTATTGCTGTGAGTTCAAGGACAAGGAATTATTTCCAGTATAGCTGTAGCTGGACAAACCTGAGGCACAATTGACAATAATGTTTCCTGGCCACTTTACCAGGCTTCCAAGAAATTAATTTTAAGATGGTTTGATGTGTGAATAGCTCTATAAGACTGGAAATTTTAACTCTTAGCTTTTGGCTTCTCTGTTTGAATTCCTTTCCCTTAACTTAGTGGTTGCCTCCTCAGGCCCCACAAAATAATATGCCAGGATGTTCTTTATTCTGATCTTTGTTGCTAGACTCCATCCTTACTGTCATTCTGAGACCTAGGAAAGGAAGGTGCTAGAAAAGTCCCCAGGCCACAATTTATCTTTATTTAAAGTTGCACCTAGAAGCCTCTGCTTATATAGGCACATTTTTGGATACAGAGCAGCCAGCTTTTCTCAATCTTGCAGGGTTCCAAATTATTATATTCTCAGCCAATTTACAAGTCAGGATGCAAGCCAAGTGAACCTCTTTTGGCAGAGCAGTGCTCCCTTCATCTCTGCTTATAGACCTTCTAGCTGGAGTTTAAGGACATCTCTACTGCAGAACATTATTTGAAAGTGACAGATTCTATAAGCACATGCCAACATTCTGAATTTTATCAGACCATTACCACTAAAAAAAAAAGCCTCAGTTGGCAGGTGTTCAGGGCTCCTAGGTATAGCAAGCAATAGTTTGACCAATTCTTCTGCTCTGACATATCAAAATGCACTTAGCTTTCCATCCTGTGATAATTATATTTTCACTGTCCTAACATCTCCAGAGGAAATTCCACATGTTAAGTTTATTGTTTACAACTCCCTTCTTGCTTTAAAATTACTACAATAGCCAGTATTCTCAGCTGCAAATAGTAATGTCCACTCTAGTGGTGAGTTTATGAAGAAAAACATTATTTCATAAGCAATTAGTTTACTAAAGAATTGTTAGCCAGGTGCCAGTGGCTCACACCTGTAATCATAGCTACTCAGGAAGCAGATATCAGGAGGAAAGCGGTTCAAAGCCAGCCCAGGCAAATAGTTCACAAGACCCTATCTCAAAAAACCCTATCACAAAAAGTTGGACTTGTGGAATGGCTCAAGGTGAAGGCCCTGAGTTCAAGCCCCCCAAAAAAATTGTTGGAAAGGTCAAAGCTCAAGTTTCTGAAGCTGTTTTGTAGAAACAATCATGGTGGGTGTTTCTTTGGAGAAAACATCCTTGCCACCATTCATCAAGACTTTTCCCCTCTAGAACTACATACCAGAGATGCTATATTAAAGTAGTAATGCCTCCATCACCATGGTCCCCAAAGGCACAGTTCCCTAGAATATGGCCACTATATGACTCAATTTTGAATTCACAACTTTCTTGACTATAAGACAAATGTGTGGACTTTGCAAAGAAATTTAAGGATGTGGGTTATCCAGGCTGGAGAAGGTGAGGACCAAAAAGAGGATTATGGCCAAATAGAAGCAGAATGCTCAGAGACGATGGGCATCTCTTTGTGATGTCTTTCCTCCACCCCGTCTTACACTACATCTCGCTTTGTATTTTTGTGAGTAAAGCAGGAGAGTTATTTGAGCTATAAAAGTGTAAAGCAGAAGAATCGAGCCCCCAGAGTTGGGAAGCAGGGGTCCCAAGAGAGGGTGTCCCTAAGTATCTGCTTTTATACCCATTACAAAACCCTGTGTAATTCTTGGTTTTTGAAAAAGCAGCTCCCCTGTTCCCTTTACTGTGGGGGCTTAAAAATACAAGGTTATGACAATGAATTTCTACAGGGCAAACCCTGTAGAAATATACATATATATACCATGTATATGTGTATATGCCATTATTGGTTTATGTGGTTTACTGTTTGTATACATATATTTAAACATTGTAAAAGTCTTATCTTTTATAACAAAAATTAAAGCTTCAAAAATTTCTTCAAAATGGGAGACGGATATTCTGGGTTGTTAAGGAGCAGATACTAAAAATGTTACCAGTCTTTACTATCTAGGCTTTGCATTTATTGTGCCTGCTATTTGGAGCTAAAAATATATTAGATCTCTGTCTTCAAGGGATTACATAAACTCTGATGACTTATTTTATAAAACAGAAAAGGGGACATAGTTCAGCATATTTCATGTTTTGAGGGTTAAATTTATTTTCTTTTAATCATTTTCTAAGATTGTAGCAAATAGACAGGTTGCTGGGTTTTTGCTTCTACTTAGATTTTTTTAAGTGAAAAATCTTGGCTATTTTTAATATAAATTTTGGCAAATTGCTCATGTTCTGCCATCCGAATATCCTTGCTACAATAATTCAGGTCTGTATATAGTCATCTGACATTTCAAGGCAACGGCTGTACTAAAACCGCATTGCCTCTGGGACAACTCTTCATGGTTCACAGTAGACTTTGTTAGCTGCTATCAATATTGTATCATGGATTAATCCTTCTCTCCCCACTGTTTTCACCAGGTTGTACTAACAGTTCTCAAAATTAGATTTTTTAATGAGCATATTTCTAAGAATGATGGTGAAACAGTGTAGATTTTTAGTAAATGTTGAAAAGATACATGCTAGAAACTGCCAAGAATATCATTAATAAACATTGGTTCTAACCTCAAAAAGAACTTAGGAAATAACATTATAATAAGAGTTGATGTGAATCAAACACAGGCTCTACCTGTTGGTATGATTAGCAAGAATGTGAACATTTCAAATGCAAACTGATGCGATTCTTTGATTCAAGCATTTGGGTAGGTTTTAAATTTTTGTTTTCTATATTTTTTTACACAAATCTCTCTGGATAGCCCAGGCTGACCTTGAACTCACAATCCTCCTAACTCTGTCTCCCTAGCACTGAGATTACAGACATGCATCATTATGCTTTATATTTGAATCATTTTGACATTGGTAGTGTAATTTCTCAAAATTGAAAACAACTTTTCTTTAGCAAATTTCTGAACAGTGACTACAAAAATATTTCCTTAACAGTTGACATATAACATGGTTTATAAGAGATTTCAATATATAGTAAAAGATGCAAAACACTTGAAATTTTTATGTAAAAGAGCTAGGTACTGAGCTTAGATAATTATCAATGGGTATTACATTTTCAATAATGCCCAATGGGCCATTTTAATTCATGTATATGGTTAGTGTTTAAATCTCTGAGCTACCCTGCTGAATGCCAATAATGTTCTCAAAATGTTTGTGATGCCAAAAATATCCCAGAAGTTGCTGAAATCGTTTGTTCAAAATCACCTGCATTAAGTTAGAGTAGTGGGACTACAGTTTTCACTTAGACATGTCATGCTCCGAATGTTATTCTTATATGTGTGTTGTCTCCCCTCAGTTAATAGGAAAGATATCGTACTGTCAGGAGTTCTTAAATAATTTTTGCTCCATGAACTCATTTTGCAGTTTAGCAAAGATTTTGGATGCCTTTTCAAACTTCAGTGTCCAATGCATAAAATAAAATATATAATCATAAAGAAAATCAATTGTATTGAAATATAGTTTTGATATAGCAATGATAGGCATAAGTAACAGTTCAGATTTCCTGAGGGTGATGTTATATGTAACTCTCTGTAGTTTTATTGGTAACAAAATACTGCTGTGAAATGTTGCCTATATTCAAAGTTGAAAAAAAGATTGCTTTACTTTTTTAGATCCAAGGTCAAGGATTCCTAGAACTCATCCACAAACCACAAGTTCAAGATTCCTGTGCTAGAGGGAATACATGTAAAGAGGAAACTAGAAGACAGGATTGAACATGGCTAACCATTTCAATAAGCTGTGGGAAGAGTGATGCAGAGCAGGTGGCCAGCTGTTTCTCAAAGAATGATTAGTTAGGAGGCAGAGAAGCATAGGGAGAGTGTATACAAAAAACATAAGATCAGGAAAAACTGTAAGTTCTTTGCTTCAACAAAAGGAGGTAGAGGAAATGTGGAAAAGAAGGACAGACTAGAATGTGCAGTTTATTCTTAAAATCAAAACAATTTTACTCTAATACTATTTGATTTAACTAAATCTAATGGAAATACTGGGAGTTATGATTTGGATATGAAATGTCCCCCTAAAAGTCTTCTATGCTGAAGGCTTAGTTTCAAAGCAGTGATGTTATTGAAAGGTGATTAGCTCATGAGGGCACTAATGTGTTATTAGAAAGTTGGGACCTAGTTGGAGGCAGTAGGTCACTGGAGTCACGCCTATGAAGGGTACATCTCATCCCTGGCCTTTTCTCTGCCTCTGTTCCTCACTTCCTCTCTGCTTCTCTCCTTCCCTTCCCTTCCTCCTTCCCTCCCTTCCTACTTCCCTCTCCCTCCTTCTCTCTCTCCCTTTCCTCCCTCCTTCCCATTCTCTCTCTCCTCCTCCCTCCTTTCATTCTTTTCTCTCTCTCCCTCCCTCTCTTCTTCCCTCCCCACCCTTCTCTGCGCTTTCCAGTTGCCATGAGGTGAGCGGCTCTATCATTATGCCCTATCCATTATAATATTCTGCCTCTCCTCAGTCAACCATGGACTAAAACCTCTGATACTATGAGCTAAAACAATCTTTCCTCATTTTACTTGTTTTTCTTACAGATTTTGTTACAGAGATGAGAAACTGACTAACATACTTGGATTGTATTAAGTCTGACTTTTTGCTAGACCCTCATTTTAGACTCTGAAGTCCACTTTCCCAATGCCCATTGCAATAAAATTCTTTTGTTGCTTTTTAAAAAATTTATTATCATAAATTAATTATACAAAGGGGTTTCATAATGATGTTTACAATTTACATATAATGTATTTTGATTAAATTTACCCTGTGTTTCTTTTCTAAATCATCCCCCCTCCCACTAGCTTTACATCTTTGATGATGAATTTCTTGAGCATAGATATTGTTCAAGATAACTGTTAGAAAGATCTCAGACCCACATTTCACTATATCTAATAAAGTTAATAGAAATAGGACAGAATGGGATATAATTTTTCTTTTCTAACATTATTCAAATAATCAAACTTTTCTTCAATGTACCTGCATTGTATATGCACATCTGCAATACCCAGTGGTTGGAATAGGTCAGAGGAAATCCCCTTTATAACAATGCGCCATGCCTTTCTGGATTAGTTAGGTTTACAGTGAATTGCTATCATGAGATGCCATTGAGAGCCATTTTCAGTGGTTGCTAACCCATGCTCATTTTCTTTCAGTGAATGCCATAACTCCACAGATCGAATCAAAGTCAGAGTGTGGGATGAAGATGATGACATTAAATCCAGAGTCAAGCAACATTTCAAAAAGGAATCAGATGATTTTCTAGGACAAACAATTGTAGAAGTCAGAACCCTGAGTGGAGAAATGGATGTCTGGTACAATTTAGGTGATTATTTTTATAACTACTTGAAAACAAGTAAAATTCCAGAATATCTACAGCATCATTATATTCCCCTATATGTAAAAATAACCAATGCCTTTCTGAATCATTCTGTTGGACTTTTAGGTGGTTTAGTTTAATTGGGAAATAAAAGTTATTATTCATTCAGATTTACTGTTATTGAAAGATTACATAAATCTTAGATGAAAAGAAAAAATTCTTTCAAAGAACTAACTGAATGGCTTTTCAGAGAAAAGTATTTCACCAGTCTTAGTTTTCAATTAGCAACATATATCTGAAAAAAATAATGAAGTGAAAAGGTTTGTGGGCATGGCTTAAATAGTAAAACATTGGCTGAGTTAATGCAAGGCCCTGCATTCAAACCCCAGTCCTGCAAAAAAAAAGTATTTAGGATTTCTTTTGAATGATGAGACATAAAAGTAGGCTTTAATTGACAAAGCCAAAAATGCATGTGGCCTTAACAATGATTCTAATAATGAAGATAGTGAGAATATGTTTAATTGGCATAAATTTTCAAAGGAAATTTTATTCTCAAAACAGGAATTAAAGATTTAATATGATTTTTACTAGAGTTGAATAGTAACCTAGAATCTTCTTTAGTATCTTAATGGTAGTAAAAATACATGGGTTGCCTCAGTTTACATAAAGGATATCATCCAAAGATTTATTAATCACAGCCTTTGAAATGTTTTAATCCAGTTTTGAGGGCTGGATGATAATGAATCAGAGGTGTCATAAACCCAGGGTCTGGGAGAATTGCCACTTCGGTTACCACTGTGCTTTAGCAACTTAAAGAGTGCTTTTGACTTTTTTTATAACCTATAAACTTCAAGGAATAGTTGAGAAAGTAAAGGAGAAGTTCTCATAAAGTTAATGAAACTCCAAATTATATGATAATTTAAAGGAAACAGCAGATTTAACAATCCGGACACATGATTCAAGCTAGACTAAGAACTCATTACCAAAATATTTTAAGAAATCTTTCTTAAAGAAGATTGGTACTTCTACATTCCTGAAATAGAACACCATCCCACATCTTTAAATTATTAAGTAATACTATATACGAAAACAGAGATATTGGAGGAGGGAAACTTCAGGCTATTAACTCTGTGCAATATTCACAAATTATATTTTAATTATAAAGGCATATCTATGTGTGGGTTTTTTCTTTTTGTATACTAAGCACATCCTTGAGTTGAGACAACGAAGTTATAAGTCAGAACAGAAATTCCTAAAATTTGTCCTTTTGGCAAGACATGTATGGGTATATTTTGTTTGCTGAGGAACTCAGTGTGTTATTAATAAAATCAGCCCTTCAGCTCTCATGCCAAAACTGTCCTTTTGTCTATGACAGGAAACTATGATGCAACACAATAATGTAAACTTTGCCAGTTTGCCTTTAGTCAGCAATTTTGAGCTGTCATTCTTGGTGTTTAACCTCAGGGAGGAAGAGAGGGAAGGACGGATAAAGAGAGAGAAAAAGAGAGATGGGGTTGGAGAAGGGAAAGAAGAGGAGGGAGATGAGGGAGAGAGGAGAGAAACAGGTTTTAGCTTCCTTAGCTTTGTATAAAATCCCTGTGTGTTCAATCCTCTCAAGTACCACATTTTCATTCTTTGTGCAATTTTCCATCTTCTTCCTCAATTAGAATTCATTTCACCACACAAAGTAGTATTTGGCCAAAACCCTTGGGTATCCATCTAAGTACCCTTCTTATGGATCTGTTGGGATACTAACAGTTAAAAACTGAAGCACCAGTAATGCTCCCCTGGAGCTCTGGAAAGAGGTGGGTGGCTTGAAGATCCTAAGATTTGCGTTGCTGTTGGTGCCAGCAGAGAACTCACTGCAGGCTCAGAACCTGCAGTCTCAGCCAGTAGGAAACACTCTCATGATCTAGCACCAGTAACAGAAAGATCTTTACAACCCAATTACTATGCCATAGGAAGATGAGAAGTCAACAGGCATTCCACAAGAGGCAGTTAGCTTCATGATTTATCTATCTGTTATCTGGCTAAAAATACGGTTTTATTTAGAAAAGGGGCCAATTAAAGAAGTCTCCATCTCTGACTTTGTGTCAATTTATTTAAATCCTAGTTTTCTTTGTGAAATGTGCCAGCCTGCCTGCCTCTGTATATTTTAATCTGTGAAATGGCATCAAACTTAGTTCTCCCACCTACATTCACACTCTAGGAATTTTGTGACTCTGTCCTTATTTTTTTCAAAGCTACTGATCAGTTTACATTGGGCACTTGAGCTCACTCTCTCTCTCTCTCTCTCTTTCTCTCTAAGTCACATTATTTAACTGAATTGATTATAAAGCAGTTCCATTCCAATAACTGATCCAACATTTATAAATAAACAAAAACTATAGACAGAACATAGGTGTTATGAATTATAGTCAATGAAAACTATTTTCATTTTTTTATTGTTGTTAACCAGAACTATGGCCCATCTTTTCAAGTTCAGAATGAAAGAGAAGAAACTAAGCAGTGGGATCATTTAATGACATACTTTCCTACTTGATTTCATACTTCATTTACCTTGCTTTTAACTGCCACACAATTTCTTATGTCAGTGTATAAGTTGATCACATGCACAGACATATCAGAATGGCAAGTCTTCTTGTGGTTGAGTTTCTCTATTTGAAGTATCTCATAAACCACTTGATACAGCAGGCAAATATTTTAAGTTGTGTTTAGGGGAATCATTATAGTTACTTAATCAAATCTGACCTAGAAAAATAGGTTTAGACATGTAAGCTTTTTTATAAAGCTTGTGAGAGCATGAATAAGAAATATGCTCATATGAAAATGACTAACCAAGTACATTTTGTTGTTGTTGTTGCTTTGCCAGAGAAACGGACAGATAAGTCAGCTGTATCTGGGGCCATTCGATTGAAAATCAATGTGGAAATAAAAGGAGAGGAGAAAGTTGCTCCATACCATATACAATATACATGTTTACATGAGGTAAATAAATTGAATTTTATTGAAAATGAAACCTAGAAAAGAAAATGTTCTTTATCATGGATCATAAAACAATCTGAGGTTTAAAAAAACTCATGGAATGGGGTTCGTGTAGTTGTTCCTACTCTACACTGTAGCTGGTGATATGCTGAGGTATCATAAGTCCCACAAATTGACTGGGAAAAGCTTGTCCTTTAATGTTTGTTGAGGACAAGCCCATGAAGCAGGTATTAAAGGGAAGACTCACTGGTTCCTTTGTGCCACAGTATATAGTGTGACAGACCAGTAATCTTGGGCTTCTGTGAGATGCTTTGCTTTGGAGAGGTTACTTAGAGGTGTCACTGAAGAATTTCTTTGAGCAAATGATAATTACCCATATGTCAAAAAGATGTGAAGCTGAGGAATGCCCCTTCTGTCTTCAAAGAGATGAGAGAAAAAAACCTTCCTAGTAGAGATTTAAAAAAAAACACTGGAAAGACAGCTTTGCTTTTTTACATATCATGCATTATAATTTTTTCCTAAATCTGAAAATTTATACCTGTGAATATTTGATACATGTAGATATTTGCACTCCATTTTACTAAACAAGAAATGAGAAAGAGCATTTAGCTATTTATATATTGCACAGTAACTAGGCACAGGACCAAAGATTAATTTCATGACTATAATCTGCTCAGTTACAGCATTCTTTCAAGAAAGGTAATTCTATTTCCAGACCAATGAAAAGAAATTCCTTGAACTGGCATGATGGGGGAACTCTGACCTGAAGGCATAGGCAGAGAAGATTTACACATTATACTTCACTTTTCAAAGTCTTTTTCTCCTGGCTCAAAAACTAGAAAGAGCTGGAATCCAAAAAAAAAAAGTTGTTCAGGTGATCCAAGCTAAATCCATGCAGCAATTTCCAAACTTGTTAAAAGCAAAAATGAATTGAGGGAGTGACTTTTTTCATTACAAAAATTCTCAAACTTTTATTTTCAACCTCAATTCATTGCCCTGACTCTTGCCATTTTGCAGAAAAGCCCATTCATATCATTTACATAACAAATTCCATGCTAACATCACCAATTTCACATTATTCATCCAGGGCACTATAATTTACTCAGAGCCCGTGAATGCAAAATACGTTTACATTAAAGCACTTCTAACTTCCTCTGAAAATTGTTGGGTGTGTACAAAACATTAGAATTACTGATTGTATACAGCCACAGGCAGAAGTAAAAGCAGATTTTGCATAATAAAATGAGCTAAACATTCAAGATGTTCCTATTGCTTTTGGATGCTGATAAAATATTAGAAGTGATGCAGGTATATTTTACTGAAAGTTACACTTAAGTATTTCTAGTCTGTTCTGAGGGAATCACTGAACAATTGAAAACCACTTGCTTTTAGAATCTTTTCCATTACTTGACTGAAGTGAAATCTAATGGCGGAGTGAAAATCCCAGAGGTCAAAGGGGATGAAGCCTGGAAGGTTTTCTTTGATGATGCTTCCCAAGAAATAGTTGATGAATTTGCCATGCGTTACGGGATTGAATCCATTTATCAAGCTATGACGTAAGTACCATAGAACACTTACATGGTCCAAAATCTCTATTGAAATCTAAAGAGAAAAAACATTCATCTCAGTTCTTCTAATTCAAGTGAGACTTATTTAAAAGAGCACCACATTTTACTATGCATGCTTGATACTGAGTACAGCTGTATCTAACCTCTGATCTGTTCTCAAAGCATTGTCCCTTGATTAGCATCCAGCAGCTCCTGGGAACTTAGAAATGCAAATTCTCCACCCACCTGAGACCTACTGAATAAGAAATCTGAGGGTAGAACCCAGCAATTTGTGTTTTATCAAGCTATGCAGGGGACACTTACATACTCTAAAGTTTGAAAACTAACACCTTTTTCGAGATCTGAGGGAACTAAAGCCCTGATGAGACCAAGGTGACACAGCTGGTTAGTGTCAGAGATACATCCAGAGTCATTATAGTGTATTGTCCCAAATATTAGGATAACAGGTCCTTCCTTCGATATTTAAATCAGTAATGGTTATTTCAGTAAAACAGATTTATTTAGCACTTATAGAACCCAAATACTGTAGGAATTGTGGTATTATTACAGGATTAACTTGCACAGTCACCTAACCCTCACTGAGGAGTTTGAGACAGGATTTAGAACTGAGTCATTATTTCTCCATAGCTTACTTTTTAAGATAGGGTCTAAGTTTATAAGCGCATATGTTAGAAGACTTTTCTTTTGTATTAACAACAAGGTCATATTTTTAGGTGAACTGAGTAAATGTTGGCCCAGATAAGCAATTTCTTATGTCTTAGTGATAGATATAAATTGGAACAAAAACAGAGTCATCTTTAAGATTTATTGTTCATAAGACTATTCACAGTTCTAGAGCAGTGTAATTTAAGAATGAATGAGGTTTTTAATTGCTGAGAGAGGAATTGCATGCGTTTTCAGTTTGTAGAATGTGCAGATGCTAAATGATGCAGATATACAGATTCTTAGACATGAAAGGAACTTAAAGGTCAGCCAGTGAAACACCCCTCCTGCATCTGGGACCCAGTTACTAGGTCCCTGGGTCCCTGACTGATGGTCAACATCCTGCTGCTTGCCCACGTCCAGCAGCAGGGCCCGACTTTCTAGGCAATCTATTTTTGCATCTGTTTCATTCCATGCCAAAAGCTATAATTCAGAAGAACACCTAGTATAAAATTTGAGCTCAATTGAAAGGCAACTGTGATTAACAATGTAAAATAAATGAATTATTTTATATACAGAAAGCTAGGTTTTAAAAATCAAAACAGCCTACATCTTGGAAAGAATCCCAGTAAAAAGAAAGAATCAAGTTGAATTTATGCCAAGATACCGCTATGTGCTGATGTCAGTCCTTAATATCTATGTTTTCTACATATTGAGAAGCACAGTCATATTAATGCAGAAAATGGTAGCTATATAATAGTTGAGAACAGGAGAATTAGTCCTCCTTATTTCATTCCATTATATTTTTCTCTCACTTCTAAACCTAAGTAAATGATAAGAATAAAAAAATGACTCATAGTTATTGAGATCAAGTGGCCTAGAGGGAAATTTGGTCTTATCATAGTAATGAAACTCAAATTTACCAAAACCACTGTTCACACTAGATAATAGTCTGAGGCAGGGTTGACATTTTTTTTTCCTATAAAGAGCCAGACAGTAAATATTTTGTAGGTTCTACTGTCCCTCTCACAGTTACTCAGCTCTGCAGTCCTAGTGCAAAGCAATCATAGATATTCAATAAACATATGAGCATGGCTGAGTTCTGATAAAGCTTTCTTTTAGAAAACAAAAATTTTTAGGAACATTTGGCATGAGGGCATGAATTTCCAAACATGAGCCAATGGCATGATAAAGGGACAGCTATATACAAGGAAAATTAATGTCTTCTTTTTTGTAATAAATTGACAGTTTTAATTCAATGATAACTTAATATGGTAAATTATAGCTACTTATAGTTTTGCATTTGTTTTTGATATTGATATTGTATTTATTATAGATTTCTTTCAGCATTGAGTGCTAAACAAGACAGCCATAACATTCCCTCAGCTTGACAAAAAGTTAAAATTCTTTTTGCCTCCTCATCTCTCCCTCATCCAGATCCTTACAATTTCAGATGGACGAACCACAAAGACTCCTGAACCCCCTTTCCATAGAGCATTTACTTTAGAAAGCTTGTAGTTATGAATTCCTTCTATGCCCCTTTGAAATGTTAATCTTTTAAAAAGATCTTACATATTGCAAGAGGCTTAAATTTTTTGCCTGGCCCTATTAACTTTGTCCTGTACAAATTTTGCCTTGACAGTAAAAAATTTTCTACCTTGCCAGAAAAAGAATATATATCTATTGCTCAGCCATCTAATAACATCTAAAAAATATAATACCAACATATATATAGTCTCTTCCTCTACTATTTGTTAGTAATCACTAGTTGTTGGAAATTAACTGCTTTTATACAAAAATGCACATGCACCCATTTTTATATCAGTATGTTAACATAATTATTCCATGGTTATATTTAAGCCAAATAATAGAATGATACAGCTTAGAGGTGCACTTGAATTCTATCTAAGGATTTACTCATTGAAATCTTGAAGAAAAAAGTCATCTCTTTCATTGTTACTTTATAAGAAGTTCTGGATGCCTGAAAGAAACTTAGCACATATTTGTAACTGAATGAATCAGAGGTAGAAATTGTTTATCAGAATTATATTCACTCAACTTCTTCCCACATATCTCTGGATGTCGGAGGTTTTTAACAGCAAATAAAAAAGAAACAAAATGTTTAAGTAAGCTATTATAAGTATCTATTTCAACATCTGTTTTGTATTGAAGTATTTTGAGGCAGACCATATTGATCATTTCACATAATTTGGAAAAGTTTCACATACTAACAAATTTTAGTCTTTCAGAGATAGTTTTTGACCATGCTTTCAAAATGATACTTCTGCAATTGAACTATAACTTGATTCTAAACTATTGCTGGCTAAAGAATAAGTTGGATAAAGGGTAGTTCAGGAACATATCTTCAAATGTAAACTCGTTGACCAGTGAATCAGTATTTTTCCATTTTTTTTTCTTGAAACTTTCTTTGGGGAGCAAAAATAAAACAAAGAAAAAACTTAACAACAGAAAGCCCAGAAAATCAACCAACAAACCAGCACCAACAATAGCAAAAAAATGTATAGCACTACATATTTCAAGCTTATCTCAGAATGTCTTCCTCTCAATTTTAAAAAGCACAAAATCGTGGAGCTCTGTTTCACCTTATTAGTGTAGTAAGGACACCTGTAAGTTCCAGAAGGGACAAAACTGTCTAATTCTTGTGGATTTTCCTAGATACACCATTTAAATATACTCAAGTTGTAGTTTCTTTTTGATACCTAAAGATCTTTTGCTTAGCCAAATCCCCAGGTAACTTTATAATCATCCTCTTAATGACCATTGCTTGGTTTCCTTTAAGTACATTCCCATTTCATTGAAGATGGATTTAGAGGAGAAATAAATAAGGGGAGATATGTATTAAGCCAGTAATTCTGGTAGTGCTTTATTAAAATTTGCTCTTGTGTATTTCTTATCAAGAAAGGGAGCTGCATCTGTTTTGCTGGTAAATAACCTGAACATTAAGTCTGTTTCCTAGCCCTCGAAGGTACCTCCTGCTTACTGTAAATGCACTCCCTTTCACTACAGAGTATTTTCTATGAGAGCACAACATTTTAGTCTTATCTGTTGCATAAAAGTATATCTTTTATTTTGGATCATTCATGAGAATGATAAAGATCACAGTTTTCCTGTTTAAACAAGTGATTGGTCAATGACCTAAAGACACTTGGCAAATGCAAGCATCCATCCAAAATGAAAACAACTTTCAAATTTATGGCAATAAGAATGAGTGTCTGTTCATGTTTTCAAAAGAGCACACTAGTCAACAGATTTTACGTCACGGTGTCATGGCAGACACTGAGAATTTCAGAGTCCTTGATGCCGCTCATGTGTTTGTGCAAACATGTGTATCCCTAATCATGTTCTAACAAAACAATTGTTTGCTTCTGAACACGTGCAGGGAATTTCACATCAAGCATTAAGAATTAAATCATCCTCCAGAAGTGATTTTTATCAAGCAAAAACTGAGAGCTCAATTAATCATTGTTGTATTGTAAAATGAACCCTAAGCTGTCTCAAAATGTGAGACTCAGTTAGACTATGGTCATGCCTCCGTAATACCAAATGAGGGAAATCTTAAGGTCAATTTTTTTGCCTTAATATTCTTAATGAATAATCTGTACTTGGGCATTAACCATCTTAACCAAAATCATCTTTGGGCCAGAACTGTTGGAATACAGCTCATTTTAAACCCAGTCTATTTTAGCTGTTTGAGACATGGGCCTGCTTTTCGAGGAGAGTGCTGCTTAATTAAATCACTTATTCATTTGTGGAATACATATTAAGCATTTTCAACAGATAGTGCCTAGGCACAGAAGATTCAGCAGTGAATAAGAACTCAGGGTCTGGACTTATGGAGTCCACATTCTAGAAGATGAAATTTATTTTCCTACAAACATTTCCTAAGCATATAGATGTGAATACTTATGCGGGATGTCTTAGTCTATAAATGCTCCTATAACAAAATGCTATAAACTAGATGTCCTATAAATTTATTTCTCACACTTGTGGAGGCTATGAGGTTAAGACACTTGCAGATTTGGTGTGTGCTGAGGGTCCTTTTCTGAGTTCATAGATACTTATGTTTTTGTGATGTGCTAAGTTATTTTTCTCAGTTATTTTGTCATATCAATGAAAAGCTAACACACAGGATGAGAGATCTCTCTGTGGCCTCTTTGATAAGGCACTAACATTGCAACCATGAGAGTTGCACCCCATACCTACTCACTTTCCTAAGGTCTTAACTCCTAATGCCATCCATTCAAGGGTAAAATTTCAAGATAGGAATTTTGTGGAGACACAAATACTCAGATTACAGCACAGGCCATTAGGATACAGTAATAAAAGAACTCTTGCCTACAATAGGCTCCCTAATTTAGAGGGAAGACAAAGAAGTTAAATATTTTAAGAAGACAGTATAATAAAGATAGGTTAGGTGATGTATGAGCATGAAAATAGATGCACCAAATCCATACTTGCTTCCTAGGCACTGAAAGGGGGAATTAGAGCAATGGAGGGGCAGTCTGTAGTCCTGCTAAATACTACACCTTTTCAGCATCTCCCTGCCCCATATCCCTCCATAAAACTGCACCAACCTACAGCATCTGTGAGAAGCTGTTGTACTTGCACCTAAGAAGTGATCCATAAGGATTTGAGTCTTTCTCTACTGACAAGAATGAAAACAATATTTACTTATCACTGAAATACATGCCTATCTGAATTTTTGTAGCAAATATTGTTTCAGTTTATTTCTGACATCACAAATGTAAATAGTCTTTCACCTAATTTTTTTATTTTCTTTCATTAGAATCTCTTCCAAGGAACTAAAAATAATTGTCTTCCGATTGCATCTTTCTAAGCATGCTGCTCTTCTGTTCATTAAAAAATAATTATTTGGACGCTTGCGCTTGGGGTGTAGCTAAAGTGGAAGAACACCTGCCCTATCAGTGTGAGGCCCTGAGTTCAAACACCAGAACAACCAAAAAATAGATTTTTTAATCTCTTGAAACAAAGGCGTATCCATCCATTAAAAACCACGAGTTAGTGTGATTATGAACAACTTTTCACATAACAGCATAAAAATTAAATGATTATTACTATTATTTATCTGCCATGATGCTTATAAAACAATAAGAATTTAGGTGAATCCAGATATATAGTTTGATATGCATGTGGCTTTCCAATATTTTGCCAATAATATTTTGAGAACTAAGGGTTATAAGCATTTAGTCATTTCTTCAGCTGAGAACATACCAGTAATTATCTCATTGTTTGTGATTTTTAATTATTTTGCTATTATTTAAATTCACAAATAAATATGTATTTATCACATATAACATGACATTTTTGAGTACATATTACAATATAACATTACCTTGCATAGTTACTATTTTTGTGTTGAAAACATTTCACATCAACTGTCTTAGCATCTTTTAAGAATGAAATAGATTCTGAGTAACTATGTATCGTGTTATACCATAGATTTTCTTGAACTTACTCATCCTCCTATTTTGTGTCCTTTGATCAACGTCTCCTCAAGACCCCCTCCAACCAACAACAACCATTTCAGCCTCTGTGACCACCATTCTACTCTCTAGTTATCTTTTATCAACTATTTCAGATTCCAGATGTGAATGAACAAGATGATGTGGCTTATCTGTTATTAGCTTACCTCATTTCACCCAGTCTTTTCCAGGTTCATCCATGATGTCACAAATGACAGGATTTTTTTTTGACTGAGTGATATTGCACTGTGTATGTGTACATTTTCTTTATTGGTTAATCTCTTGAGGGACTCTTACGTTGATTTTATGGCTTGCCTATTGTGAATAGTGCTGCATGATAGTGCAAATGTCTCTTCAACAAACTGATACCTGTTGAAACTATTCCAGGAAGGGGAGGAGCAGGGATAAAGGAAAATGATGGGGGGGTGAATTCAAATATGGTATATTCGATATATTGTAAGAACTTTTGTAAATGCCACAATGTACCCCCACCCAGTACAGAAATAAAGCCAATTTAGTTAAAAATTGATTTCATATCATTTGATGATACTATATTTTATGTTTTGAAGAATGTCCACATTATTTTCTATGATGGCTTTACTAATTTGTACCAATAGTGCCTTACATTTAAGGCATTGATCTATTTTAAGTTGATTTTTGCATATAGCATGAGAGGAGGAGCTAATTTCATTTTTCTGAGTACGAGTATCCATTTTCTCCAGCATACTTATCTTTTCCCCATTGTGTGTTTTTGGTACTTTTGTCAAAAATGAGTTTGGCTATAGCTGACTGGATCTATCTCTGGGATCACTATTGTGTTCCTTTAGTCTGTATGTCTGTTTTATGCAAATACCATGATTCATTATTCACTATTTAAGTGTCATTTCTGGGAGGGAGGGGGTATTTGTTGTTCTGTCTTTCCCATGGAACTAAAATTCCATTTGTTAGATTGTTTTGACACTAACCCCATTGACTTGCAAAAATGAGTCAAGTGCTTTTAACTTTATTAATCCATTGTTTTTAATCATGTCTTTGGGGGGCGAATGTTAAACCTTTCCAATGATTGCAATGGTACTTTTTGACCTAGGTTTTTTTTGAGGGATTGTTTGCAACAGGAAGGCACTCAGTCATTTTAAACTGCTGGTTGTACTTTTAATCTTGTTCCTACCTTTAGAATAATTTAATAATGGAACTGTTGCCTTTACAAGGAAATGATTTTTGACATAAATGGTTAGAAGAAAGAAAAAGCTTGCCTTGACTGTAGCTGCATGTAAAGACAGGGTATATACAAGCTCAGAGGCATACATTTTGTCAAAATGTGTACTGTGCAGAAGCCCCATAGCTGACAGCTCTGCAAAGAGCAAAGATTGTCTCACGCTGTTTCCCATATCTAGTGTTTTCTTATTCCAAACCTCAGGCTCATGCCTGTAATCTGAGCTACTCAGAAGGCTGAGATCACAAAGATCATGGTTCAAGGCCTGCCCAAGCAAAGAGTTCTTGAGACTCCATCTCAACCAATAAGCTGGACATGGTGGCAAGAGCCTGTCATTCCAGCTACTCTGGAGGTGTAAATAGGAGTTTATCCTCAGGCACAAACTCAAAACTATTCAGAATAACAAAGCCAAAAGGGCTAGAGGTATGGCTCAAGTGGTAGAGTACCTTCCTGGTAAGTGTGAGACCCTGAATTCAAACCCCATTACCTCCAAAAACAAAAAGAAAATGATGCATACAGCTGGACATAACCAACATATCTATATTCAGAGATGAACAGCATGTTTGAGCTTATAAGGATTAGATCTTCTAGTAATCCTTTTATTTTACAAATGGAAAAACTGAATTAAGGAGTGATTAAAAAAGGAAAGAAAAAGGGAACTTTGCTGACCATATCAATAAAGCTTCCAATAGCCACTAATCCTAATTAATGTTTTCCCTTCTTTGAAACTTAAGCCTCCTATTTTTTTCCTCCCAATCATCTAATAAATGTGTACACTGATAAATTCTACTACCTTTATTGTATCAATTGCCTAATCATTTACTATTGAGTATTACAGGTTACAAGTGATTATACAGGTTACAATGTAGAATATTATTTTGGTTTCAAGAGGGACTTTCTTTGATTTACCATGTTCCAATGCATATTTTTGTTTTGTTTTTTAAGAAAAGATGTTTTACCAATCTGGGTAAAGCTTATGCTAATTTGGAGTGACCTGAAAATTCTGTGTCTTTCAGTAACATTTTTTAAAACCAATGTCAAATTGACTTAACATTTAATCATGCCATTCCAACTATTTGTTTAAATCCCAATTCACTAGTTATTTCTTGGGGCATTTTCACAAAAGTTCAAAGAGATAGCAACTAATTCTCAAGTATTGTGTCTATAAACTTTATTTATACTGAGACCAAATTATTCAGAACAAATTAAAGGAGGTCTTGTTAATAATTTTGATCTATTTACCTTTCTCCTCTACAAAACAACAAAAGTTCAGCTAAGCAAAATACCATGTTAATGCTAATTTGATATTGAAACTGATGTAAAAATAGAATGTGAAAAAATATTGCAGAAAAAGAATTGTTGAATTTTTCCTATTGGTCTTGGCTTTTACAGTTTCATCATTCTCATGTCTATATTTTTGCCTTAGGAGGTTATACACCAAGATTTTTCCACTAATATCTTCAAAATTAATTTTTTTTAAACTTCATTTGGTGAAATTTAACTAGCACCTTTTTTTAGCAGTTTTACATTGTTATGGTTTGGATCTTAAATGTGCCCCAAATGCCCTGTGTTGAAGGCTTGGTCCCCAGCCTGTGGCATTATTGAGTTGTGGTGGGACTTTTAGGAGGTGGGGCTTAATGGAAGGAAGTTAAGTCATTGGGGGCATGCTCTTAAATGGAATATTGGGTAGCTCCTCTCACTTTCTTGGTTTCCTGGCTGTTAGCCCATGGTCATCTTTGTTCTCCCATGTGTTTCCATCATGGTGCTCTGCCTTATCACAGAATCAAAGCCACAAGGTCCAGCAGCCATGAGCGACCTTTCCTCCTGTAAGTTGATTTTCAGAGTGATGGAAATCTGATATATATATATATATATACAAATACATATATAATATATAATAATATATATACAAATATATATATAATATATATACAAAGATTTATTTTAGTTAATCAAATAAGAATAAAAATATTGAAATATTTTTATTCTTGTTGGTATTTAAGTTTTCAAAGAGATTTTAACAACAAAAATCAACAATAAGCAAAAGTTGAATTATCAATGTTTAAAATGCATGTTTTATGTTTCTCTGATTAAGGTAAAAAAGCATGCTAATTTTACCATTTCAAAAATATAGCATACAGTGTTAAAATCAGAAAAATCTGTAGATACAATCAGAGATAACACTGTGACCATTTAAGTTCATCCTGCTGTACTTTTTGTTGTTTTGGCTATGTATGTACATGAACATGTTATTCACACTCATGTGCATATGTGTTGGGCTAATAATGTACAGAGATGCTTGCATCCTGCTTGTTTGACAACTTAATGTTTCCTTTGAATGCATATTTTCTGACAACCTGAGTGTTACCAGCATCCATCAGCTGATTTTGGACTGAAAGGCAAGCCCTAAACATTTTCCACTCTTTGGTATGTCTGTATTCAAATGAAGTTCTCTTTTAGACAGCGGAAAAGATATTCACCTGTTCCTATTGGGAAGTTCTATTATTCTGTTGATAGATTCTTCTCTAAGCATGAAAGGAAGAACAATATAGGCAATCTGTGAATTGTCTTGGTAGACCGAGAACATAAAAGATTATATATAATCCCCAGGGTATAGTGTTCCCAGCATTCTTCCAGCCCTCTCTTCTAACCAGCTTCTCATCAATTGCCCATTCCCTATTGCAGTCTTGAGTGTTGTATACTCTTTAGTGGATATAGAATGAGAAGGTGTGGTAAATGGAAACAGCTTTACTGCCTCAGGAGGCTATTATTATGGACGAGGGGTTGATTGACAGCCATTCTGGGAAACAGCCTAGGCCCATATCTCTGATGTGGAGGTAATGGGTCCTAAAAATATCCTCTCTACTCAGGCTAATATTTTAAGAGTTTAGACACTAGCCAGTCATTGATACTTCTCAGTCTACCAAGCTGCCCTCAAATTAGTGAAATTCCTCCCAGATTCTAGGAAATAATTGATTGGTACCTCCCATTTCCAGTGTTGTTATCATTTGACATCATTTTTGGTTTGTTCTTTTTTAAATTTTCCATGGGAGACATTGAAGAGTGATTCATGTGCAGCTAGCTACCTCCCATGACACCCAGAAATCACCTCAGTTAAATATTAATCAGGAATAACATATTTCTGTCAGTTCTCTAAGATGGATGCAAGGCTAATGTTCTGGAAAATTCAAAATACTGCTCTCAGCATACACATGATAAGTAGAGTACTATTAACCTTCAAAGTAGCCATAATCATTATAGCATTACCTGCTATGTACTTTAACAAAGTGTTTACAAAGTAATTGGATATTGTGATAAACTGTCTTACTCAAGGTAACTGAGCACATGTCCTATACTCTTTAACAATATATAAATACCTTTGACTCATATTGTTTTATTTTCATTAAGAAAAACTTATTGGTCAATTTCTGGGTGCAGAAAATCATTCTGCTAAATATAATCTGGATAAAAGGACAGCAAGCATGAACCAAACCAGAAGAAACAGATACCTATGTAATACACCACATTGAAGAGAGAGGGAGGTAGAAGGAAATGCAACCAGAATATTGAAGAGATAGCTGCGTGCTGTGTTCACTGTGGCAGGCAATGTTCTCATTAATCAAGATATAGAACCCACCTGTGTCATTCATCCTACAGTAATAAAATAATATAGTACATATTACCATGTAATATTATTTAACCTTAATGAAATTCTGTCATTTATGACAACTTGGTTGAATCTAGGGGAGATTGTGTTAAGTGAAATGAACTGGGCACCAAAAGATAAATACTGCACAATCTCATTAATATGTAGAATCAAAAAAGTTGAACTCATGAAAGTAAATGGTGGTTATAAGGGATGTGGGAGGGTTGTGGAGATGTTGGTCAAAGGATACAAAATTCCAAGTAGATATAGAAATAAGTTAAATAAATATATTATACAACATGGTGATGATAATAAATAATGATGCACTGTTCTTTTGAAAATAGCTGAGTGTAGATTTTAAGTGCTCTCACCAAGCAAAAGTGGTAAGAATGTGAAAGAATGGATATACTGTCTTGAATGGGCCATTCCACAATGTGTATACACACACACACACATGCACATATCCTTATATATATTTCAAAAAATGTATGTTACAAGTATATATAATTTGAATTTGTTAATTAAAAATAAAGATGGAAAGCAAAATATTACAGCCACTATAGAAAACAGTATGTAGGTTGCCTCCAAAATAAAAATAGAACTATCATATGTCCCAGTAATACCATTACTTGGTATTTATCAAAAGAAATGAAACTAGGGTATCAGAGAGACCTCTAAACTCCTATGTTCATTGCATTGTTGTTCACAATAACCTAAAAATGGAAGCAACCTAAGTGTCCATCAACTGGTGAGTGAATGAAGGAACCATGGTACACATACACCAGGAATAATATTCAGCTATAAAAAGAAAGATAACCTGTCATTTGTGACAACATGGTCAGAACTGGAGATCATTATGCTAAGTGAAATATGGCAGGCATGGAAGGTCAAGTACCTCATGATCTATTCATAAGTTGAATATTAAAATGTTGATTTCATAGAAGTTGAGAGACAGCTAGGGAAGAGTGATAAGTACTAAGTTATAGTTAGATAGCAGAAATTCTAGCACGCTATTGCACTGTAGGATGTCTACAGATAGTGAAACACAGTCTATTTTCAAAACGTTAGCATTAGGATTTTAAATGCCTCCTCCATAAAGAAATGATAAGAATTTATTTATGGTAAAAACATTTCACCATACTTGATATAGAATACTTGATGAACAGCCAAGTATTTAAAGAAAAACCTGAAATTTGTAAGGTTACTTAGTTAACAGCTGTTTTCATGCTGCTCATTATGGGAACAGCAGATTTCGCACCTGTTTTTCACCTGTTTGAGGGCATAATAAATTTTCAGTTATAACATGGTCAAAATCAGGTTTAAACTATTTTTGAGAACGGTTATGTACTAGAGACATACGCAAGGTCTTATATTCTGGAGATCAAGAACAGACAGTATAATTCTGTGGTCATTGAATTATTTGGGCTGCACAGTACTTTGTTCTTCCTTCTAACTGTAGTATATGAAGACTTTAGCTGAGTTGGAAGCAGAGAAGTATTATCTGCATTTCCATCTCCCAAATTAATTTTCTGCTTCTAATGCTTACTCACTCCAATCCAGCTACCTCAGAGTCATTTTTCCAAATTCATTTGTAATACTACTTCCCTCAACAGAAACATCAGTTAATTTTCTGTAGTTCACATGAGAAAGTCAAAACTTCTTAACTAATTACCAATCCATATCTAGCCTTGACTTATTTTACTTTGGCTGTCTCTTGGCACTACCTCACTTTTCTTATTCCCTCTTAGTGAAAACTGTCTCTTTACTAACATTGATCTAGCTAAGGTCACCATGATGTTTGTCAAGTCCAATAATTTCTGTCGTCATTTTAAAGATTCTTATTCTACATTTATCATCAATCATTTTTCCCCCTTCAAACTCCTTATTTCACTGATTCTAGTTTCCTGGTTTTCCCATTTTGTTTGTAAAACTCCTCTGGGATTCCAAAATCACAAATGTCTTAAGGCATTTTCATCATCAATGTATTTAAAAATATCTTACTGTAAATGATAAATATATACAAATTTATCTGTCCAATTTAAAAATTGAAAAAGCAAAATTAAAAAAGATATTGAATTAATTGGACACAATACTTTTTTTTATAACTCCAGTCTTCCTGTACTGCATTCATTATCTCTCAGATGGTTTGTAAGAAGCAAGCAGTGTTCAACAATTATACCATTCTGTATAACTTACAAAAATTATTCCATGAGTCGCTTAAATAATCTGTTTCTCCATGATTTATGCTTGAAGTAACTCTAAGGTGTTGTTGCCTCCTTAAGTACCAAATCTTGCTAGTAGCAGCTAAAAAAATTAAAAACTGAGTAACATGGCTGCATTATGAGGGCACTGATCTTTTTTTTTTTTTTAACTAAGGACAAAACTGTTCATTCTGATTTCCTGCATTTCAGGTGATAAACTTCCAGCTTTTGAGTTTCTTAGCAGTTTATTTTGACAGTTGCCTATGATGTCATTAATGTCTTTTGCCTACTATGTATATAAATATTTTTTCCTTTGCCACCTCCCAAATCATTATACTTAGGCATTGTATTCTTTATAACTCTTTACTTTGATTTCAGTCTAAAAAAGTCTAATTACATGTGAATCATTGAGAAAAAAAAAAACACAAGGACTGTGATGGCTTAGCCCTAGGGTTTTTAAATTTCTTTTAAAAATAGCTTCATATTATTTTTGGTATTCTTAACAGATATTAATTATTTAAAGTTAAGTGAATATTAGTTAAATATATATCATTTATCCTAAAGAAGCAATCACCAATTGCTATCTAACTCAGGGTTAAATTACTTCCATCACGTAACTTTCATGGCATAAACTTATTCTTATTTCTCAAAGATCCTTATTTAAAAACAACCTGCTTCCATTAGCTAGTATCGTGAAAAGTGAGGTGGCAAACTAGCCTAAGATCTAAGAAAAGTCACAGCTAGATGTTATGGCACATGCCTTTAATAGACTCACTCAGGAGATAAAGATTGGGAAGATCTTGCTAGCCTGGGCAAATACTTAGCAAGCGCTCCATCTCAGTTAATAACCCAAGCATGGTGACATGCCCCTGTGATCACAGCTATCCAGGACACTGTAGGCAGGAGTACCACAGTCTGATGATAACCCCCTGCAAAAGCATGAGACTCTACCTGAAAAATAACTAAAAGCAAAAAAGGGTTGAGGGCATAGTTCAAGTGGTAGAATGCCTGCCTAGCAAATGTGAGACCCTTAGATCAAATCCCAAGACCACCAAGAAAGAAAAGAAGGGAAAAGAAAGAAAGGGGAAAGGGAAGGGCAAATATTTTCAGGATTTCATTTATTCTGTGTGTGCCATTGGGGCACTTATTTATTATGTATATACATTCTGTGTCAGTGATCAGTATTACAAAATGCAGAGATGCCTAGATAGGGGATAAATTACTAATATATGAGAGCACAAGAGGATTGGACTATGTATATTGAACATTCTTCCCTCTATGCATATTTTATCTTTCATGTTTATCATAAGCTGTGCTTTCAGTTTCCAAATCTTTTGTTATAGCTCACATGAACAGATTTTCTTGAGAGAAGTCACAGAATTGAACACTTGATGTTTTTGATGTTATAAATGATACTATTATTCAAGATTTAAAAAGAAAGTCTTTAAGCATAAAGCTGGCATGATTCATTCTCTCCTCACTATTCATCTGTTTGTCTAATTAAATTCTGCCTGTGACAAAGTTCTTAGAAAACATAATTGCTTATGGAAGGTTTTCCTTTCTTTTAAAAAGATCACAAATGACTCAAGTCAGAAGTTGACTGGTTCAATCAATGTGTAATGAGAGGAATGCCTTTTGCTCTGATTCAATGCAAAAGAAATGCAATTGTAAGAGAACATTTTGGTTAGATAAAGCATTTCAGAAACTGAAATAAGTGAGAGCACTGTTGGGGGAAGGAAGGGGAACTCCTGAATCATTGCTTTCCCACAGAGAGAAATTCCATTGGAAATTTCACTTTTGCTTTGTGCACACAGTATTCTCACAGTTGAAAGAAACTCTCACAACCCTGTGACAAGGCACAGTCTAATTAAGCCACCTCACACTTGTGAATGAGAAATTTTCAAAAGGCTGAAAATGTTCAATTAGAGATTGTGGGCGTTTTCACCCCTTCTCATAGATGTATTTAATTTCAGGCACTAGAATATATACCATTATGTCAGTTCATTAGCTTCTGTCTTTAAAGTACTTTATGTTTTTTTGTCTTGCAGACACTTTTCATGCCTGTCTTCTAAATACATGTGCCCTGGTGTCCCTGCTGTCATGAGCACTTTGCTGGCTAATATAAATGCTTTTTATGCCCATACCACAGTTTCAACAAATGTACAGGTTTCTGCCTCTGATCGGTTTGCTGCAACCAACTTTGGTGTAAGTATACTTTTTAAACTTTAAATTTTCTACTAACTTATAGGAGTAATATTTTCAAGGGGCTTTGGAGCCAATAAGATTCTTGAATTTTATTGCAGAAGGAGCATCTTAGAGAGTTTCTTAGTATAGTGAACTGCAACTCAAAGTTCATTTGAAATGGTTTTAGTGAAATACCTTTATTTGACACTCAATAGAAATCTTCATTGATTGAATCTCCATAACTGGAATGATCTTTTCCACTGGGGAAAACATAGTTGTAAGAGCACATTCTTTGTGTGTGCTAATTTAGAATTTATCATTTCATATTCACCATTTTTAGATGTAATTCCCTGGTAAGTGTGAGCTTGGCTTTCTTTCCTGAAGCCTGATAGGTCCCATTTGTACCTTCCATTGGTTCCTGTTATTAATGAATAATATCTCTAAGTAGGTGTATAAAGAATCCAAGAGAATTACCTGTACCTAACTGAAGCTGTCTACCTGAAGTATTCAAAGACATTAAGAGTATATTGAAAAGTAGAAATGTAGATATTCTGTCTGTCATACCCATCACTGAAACTCATTCTCTACAAGTGTAATAAAATTAAAATAGTTAATACTGGAAACAGGATATATATAACTGTTACTGCCTGTAAAGCAGTAAGAGTCGAAACTAAAAAAGAATTAATGGAGATAGAAAAGAAAGGCTAGATTACAGAGCTTTCCACAGCATAAACCCAGAAGCATCAACAGCTCTGTGTGTCTTTGGGACATAGCCAGAAAAGGAAGGAGAAAGACACCAGGAAAGAGCCTCGGGTTTCTGACCAGGGCACCTGGGAGGCAGTAATGATATTTAGTAACCCTTTGAGACCAGTGTTTTTATTCTCCTTTTGTTCATGAAGGAAACTATGATCTACTGTTGAAAGTAATTTCTAAACTACTGTGGCTCCTTTTTCCTCTGTACTTCCAATTTGCTTCATTGAGTGAATTTTTGTTTTTGAGTGTCTTGTTAGAAATCAAATTTTGGGGTATGTGTCATGGAAGAGAAACAACTGAGGCACAGCAAGTAAAAGGTTGAAAACCCACTGGGAAAGAAAGCGTGCTGCTGTGTTTACTCTTGTTCTGCCCTTTTCTCCGAAGAAAAATGCACTTGAGTGAGGTATATAAGTTAGAATGAATCAGAGGAACAAGTAACTGCTATTTAATAACAAATCAAAAGAAATATTAATAACAATACTTTTTGAGCTGGGAGTAAAGGGCTTGAGTTTTGACTGTAATTTAGCAAATCTGTTCAGTTTCTCAGTCTGCTTAATGAAGATTGTAAGTATTGCTCTAACATGCTTCTCAAATTTAAGATGAAGATCCAATGAGATATAAAAATGATGATCCAGTGTATAAATGGTGAAAGTGCTAGAATTATATAAAGTATGAAATTCTGTTCCTCCTGCTCCACCTATAGTATAACCAATATTCCATCAGCTACTTTTGTTAAACAAATTGACTTGTAGGACCTGGGATCAAAGAACATTCCTTAGTCAGTTAACAAAATGCTGTTATGACCAAATACCAGATCAGAGAACAGTTTTGTTATAAAATCCTCTTGATAGCAGAACTGGTTGTCTTGGGATTTTACCTGTAACAGAAAGCATTCTGTGTTATGAAGTTGTTTGTTTCTAATACTTGGCCTGTGTACACTGTGGAAAAAAAAGCCAATCTTATGGAACTCTGAGTCTTTCTACCTCTGAGAATGATGTGGTGATATGATTAATATCTGCCATGAAAGCTACCAGGAAAGTTAGATATTATGCTCCTCTGCTGCATGCTGACCCAGAGAAGGGAAAGCAGAATGATTTTAATACATTGTAGGTTTCATGGCCACATGATTTATAACCAACTTCATTTTGTAAGTCAAACATTTTCTTGTAGAATAGGATTTTAAAAAATGAAACACATCTTTAGGCTACAGCTTTATAAATTAGTGATTGGGTTTTTGAATTTGTATTTTTCTCCACCTACTGAAAATAATGCTCCTTGCTGAATCAAACATATTAAGATATCCCTCCTTCACTTTGGAATCCCAAGACTATATTCGTCTGTCTATTGAAGCTGATTCTGTCACGTGGGACCCAGTCACACTATATGGTCCTTTCTCAATGGTATAATCCAGACACATTGAGTCTCCAAAACATAAAGCGGTACAGGAAGCTTTCTTATCTGTGGTATTGTAAAACAATATCACAGATATTGTAAAACAAATCATTAAGAAAATAAAAACATTATTCTAAAAATTCAGACTTTTTATAGACGAATTTTCTTAAAGATATGGTGTGGATGAAAAATGCTCAAGAACAAAGTGGAAAGAATGGACCCAGTCACACTATATGATCCTTTCTCAATGGTATAATCCAGACACATTGAGTCTCCAAAACATAAAGCGGTACAGGAAGCTTTCTTATCTGTGGTATTGTAAAACAATATCACAGATATTGTAAAACAAATCATTAAGAAAATAAAAACATTATTCTAAAAATTCAGACTTTTTATAGACGAATTTTCTTAAAGATATGGTGTGGATGAAAAATGCTCAAGAACAAAGTGGAAAGAATGGAGCCTTTTGTGTAGAAAATGGCAAGCAAAATTTACTGAGGAAAGTGGGTAGAGAAAAACTGCACAGAACTGATTTTTAAAATATGTGATATGAAGAGTAAGGTAAATGATTTGGGGAAAAGGTAGTGTATTACCAACTGACATTTTAGATAACCCAAGTAAGATGGAAAAAGAAATGAGGCCATTGAAATTGGCAAGTAGAATGTCATTTCTAAATGAAGTACTTGAGGTTAAAGATTGGTTTTATGGATTGTTTAATAAGTGGGACAGAGGAATGGTTGAATAAATTAGGATTAATATATTCACTACAATAGAATGCAATCATTAAAAATCCAATTTTAAATGAGAGTTCATATAATTGAACGATACCTGTGTTATAATGATAAGTGAAGAAAGTGCAATAAAACTCTACAAAATAATTCCTCTATTGAAAACACAGAGATATTTAACAATCAAACTAGAAGGCTAATATGCTAAAATGCCAATTATAAAGCAACCGACAATATTATTGGTTGATGTGATTTTATATGTCTTTATACTTAAATTAGAAAAAACTCTGTATTTTTATTGATTTTATAATAAGAACCTGAAAGAATAGTCAAAGTGAGCAAGAAAATAAACTATTATTTCAAGGAACTTCAATGAAAATAGGAACAGAGAGATTGGAAAAAATGAGAAGATTTTGCCATGTAAAAATAGTCCTATTTCTGGGTAGGACTTCATTGGTATTTAATAAGATACACTTAAAATATTTATAAATTGCTAGGAAAAGGGAAGATTGCAAGAATGGGATTGCACATTTATCAAGAGGAGAATGAATGAAGCAATAATGTCCCATAAGATAAAGAAGGTAACACAGTCAAGAGAACAGAAAGAGAGGCTCTTCAGAATGAGAAAGGATGAGTTCTGTTCAGAAATTCAAGAATAGAGAGTGAAAGTCTTTTCAAAAAAGACCAAGTGTTTGATGTAGAAATGAAACTTTGGGGAAGTCATACTCTATTTTCTCAATCTCCTCTATAGTTGTCTGCAAGGACAAGGAAAACTCATAAAACAAAGATTACAATATGGTAGTGAAGTGGAGGAGGGTAGTAAAGGTTTTTATAAGCTATGAAAAAGAATACAAAGAAAGGTCATGTGACAGGAATTTCTAGCAAAGCTAGAGGTGACATTTGATGTTGGACATCATAAATTTGTTGTTACAACAATTCATGGGTTGTGAGATTCTCTCAGAGTTTGTCAACATTCTGATGTTGATGCTGTAAGAGATATGGCAAGTTGTTAAATTGTCTCTGGGCTGAAATTTTGCAGAAAAGATGTTTTTGAGAGATAGGGGGAATTGTAAGAACTTTTGCAAATGTCATAATGCACACCTGATACAAATAATAATAATAATAATAATAAAGAAAGGTAGGGGGATTCCTATATAGATGATGCTGTGAAGAGAAAAGTGATAGCCAGAGGGTCCAGGTTTACTAATTAGCACCACGAGAAGTGTGACTGAGAGTGGTGTAGAAGAAACATAATACATTTCAGTTTAACATTTCAAGGGGAAAATCTCAGTTTTAAGAAATAGTTTTGGGAATGGATTGTTGAACCCTGAATGTAAAGCAATGGTGTGCTAGAAGCTTACAGCTGCTCATGAGAAATGATTTCTAAATTTTCAGGAATATTTTAAGCTGGTTGTTAAACACAGCTATCCTTGAAATTGAACATATTGAGAATATTTTCATCATGTAAATTGACAAATGTTAAATGTTTTTCTTTCAGAGTTTTATCACTGAGTATAACTATAATCTGGAGTCAAGATCAAAGAATCTTTTTTTAAAAAAAAGATTTTTACACTTTATTCTTATGTATGTTCAAAACTTATGAGTCAAATAAGAAAGTACACATAAGACTTTTAGAAAATTGTAAATTGAGGCCCAGAAAACAGTAACATTTTACATTTAAGAAGCATTTTAAAGTTTAGAACATCCTTTGACAGTTATTAATTAATTTGAATTTTAAGCAGTTTATGAGTTTGAGGAAGGGTGTGAGCATCATTTTCCAGATGACAGAACTGAAATTCAAAAAGGTTAAAAGCCTGGTGAAAACAAGGGGATTGGACTATGAGCACATGATAAAAGCGAGAGCACACAAGGGAGGGGTGAGGATAGGTAAAACACCTAAAAAACTAGCTAGCATTTGTTGCCCTTAATGCAGAGAAACTAAAGCAGATACCTTAAAGCAACTGAGGCCAATAGGAAAAGGGGACCAGGAACTAGAGAAAAGGTTAGATCAAAAAGAATTAACCTAGAAGGTAACACCCACGCACAGGAAATCAATGTGAGTCAATGCCCTGTATAGCTATCCTTATCTCAACCAGCAAAAACCCTTGTTCCTTCCTGTTATTGCTTATACTCTCTCTACAACAAAATTAGAGATAAGGGCAAAATAGTTTCTGCTGGGTATTGAGGGGGAGGAGCGGGAGGGAGTGGAGTGGGTTTTAAGGGAGGGGGTGGGGGCAGGGGGGAGAAATGAACCAAGCCTTGTATGCACATATGAATAATAAAAGAAAAATGAAAAAAAAAAAAGCCTGGTGAAAGATCACAAATCACAGGACTAGTCTGTAGAAAAGTAAGCCTGATAGCCCCAAGATTGGTGCTTAAAAATGTTTGCTAATAGGTAAGGAGACCCAGATAAAGTCTCATTAATGTTTTTCTCTACTTCTTTTTTTCCCTTTTATTCTTGTGCTGGGTGGGGGTACACTGTGGCATTTACAAAGATTCTTACAATGTATCAAATACATCGTACTTGAATTTACCTCCTCCACCGTTCTGTTCTCCCCTGATTCCTGGAACAATTTCAACAGGTATCACTTTTGCATTTACATATATGTGGACATATTTGTTTGTACCATATTCGCCCTTCTACCCTTCCACACCATTCCCCCCCTCCCACTGGTGCCAGCCCCCTCTACCCCACCCCCACTCCTCCACTCCTCCAGGACATGTTCTGCTCTCCTGTTCTCCAATTTTGTAGAAAAGAAAAACGGAAAAATTACATTTTTGCTTATTTGAGATAAAGGTAGTTACCTGGGAAGTTTTCTTATGATAGTTCCATGTATATATGTAATATAGCCCCAACTGGTTTATCTCCTCTATTTTTTCTTCATTCTATTTTAGTCCCTTTCTTATGGTGATGGTTCTAGCTAGTTTGAGATTTCTATGTTCGTCTTTTTATGGAAAGTATATCAACCATATTCAAGTTCTTAGTTTCCTTCTTTTACCCTCCCCTTCCCAGTGTGACCTCCTCTTCCCGTGCGTGCCTCCCCTTAGTGTGACCAGTGTTTCATAATATTGCTACATTTGTGTTAAGGACCAAAGAAACTTATTGGAACAAATATCTCTATAGGTATTGGAAAAACTTATAGTAGATCAAAGATTTGAAATAGAAAATTCTATGAAGTGTGGTCAATATTTCAGTTTTTAAGATGTCATGAGGAAATTTAATTAGCGAGTAATCAAAACATACAAATAAGAAATAAATTATTAGTAAGACTGATGTTTATCTAGCTATTTTGTTTTGTTTTTTAGTGCTGGGGATTGAGCCCAGATCTCTCAAATGCTCCACCACTGAGCTATGTTTCTAGCCCTAATGACTCTCTCTTTACCATTATATACATTCTTTGGTCCACTTTTACTTTCAGTACATATTTCTATAATAATTTGTGTAAGTAACTATTACAAGTAATGGAAGGTTAAGTTCTTCCATAAATGTTGACTTTTGTCCTCTGAGCCTTATACTCTAGTTAGATAATCACATAAACATGTGTAAAAATAATTACACATCACTCTCAAAATATGTCTCAAGAGCATTTATGTAGTACTTACAAAAGCTGAGATTAGAAAACAAATGGTTGACTCTCTTCTGGGATTTATGGAAGCTTGGCCAAGGAATGAGGGATATTATTTTCAAAGTCCAAGATATGGTAGAAAAACTACCATAGGCCTAAGAATGTATTTGAGTAAAGACATAAAGAAGTAAAGATGCAAACTAAGTTCAAAACAGTGAGTATAGAGCAGTCTACCAACTGAATAGAGCAGATAGACTAAAAGATAAAGTTTAAGAAGGTCTGAGTTGCTAGGATTGACATCAGATTATTGAGAACCTTTAGTTCTCACTGAGATGTTTGGACTTCTTGATTAATGAGTAGGGTAGAATCTTAGATAATTTCTGACTAAGAAAGATTACTGTGAGTAAATGTTGCAGAGAATAGAGACAGAATATGTATGAGGGGAAGGATTCAGTGGTAGTAATACAAATCATTCTAGCAACTTTCAGTTGAAAGGGACTTAACAGAAAATATCTCATCTACAATATCATTTGAAAGACTGTAAGAAGCTCCAGACATAACAATTCTCAAAAAAATCATAGTGAAATTTATTTTCAAGAGAAATTGTAAGTTTTCTTATAATTGAAAATGTAGGGATCCAGGCATAGTTGTTCATGCCTATAATCCCAGCTATTCAGGAGGCAGAGACCAGCATGGTTTGAGGCCAGCTCAGGCAAAATGTTCACAATACCCTCGTTTCAACAAACAAGTCAGATGTGGATTTTCATCCCAGCTATGCAAGAGGTGTACACAGAAGAAACAGTCTGAGACTAGCCTGGGCAAAAAACAACACCCTATCTGAAAAATAATGCCAAAAAGGGCTGGGAGCATAGCTCACATGATAGAGTACCTGCCTAGCAAGCCCAAGACTCTGAATTCAAACACCAATAACCTCCAAACAAATAATAATTTAAGTCAGTAAATAAATAAATAAGAATGATACTTTATCAGGAAACTTTCTATATTGTCAATGTAACTCTTTTCAAAACCACAAAGCTAGTGAAGAGAGACTGGGAAACAAGTGTCTCTACAACTTGACTTAGCTGCAGAAATAAGCCAATGAGCAGGTAGGGGGGCCTCCAACTTGCCTGCTTCCCAAATATAGTAGTCAGGACACATGTGTCTAACAGACAGAAACAGGGATCATTACAGATTCCCAATGGAAAAGTGTTAGGAAAGTGTGGATGCCATTTAGTGTTCCAGTGTGGGGAGCACAGGGTAGTAAGAAGGAGTGAGTAAATTAGTATGTGGTAGTGAGCACAGGAGCACTGAATGGAAGCTGGCAAAAGGACTGATGTGCTGGTCCTGGTGAGGCAAATGTGGTACTTTATCTAAACAGTGCTTTAGAGACAAAATGGAGTGGTATAGCAAAGGAGAACATGGGTGTGAGAAACATTTCAGAAAAGATTGTTTCTGTATGACATGCCAAATGATTAGTGTGAGCAGAGGCAGATCCAGGTTTACACAGTTTGAGAGGATGTCTTTAAGAGAAGAATACAAGAGTTTCAATAGGAAAGTTGCTATAAAATTAATATTCATGCCAAACACTGTATGCACTACAAAATCCAAAAAATCTATATGATATTTTCCCTAACTGCCTGGCACACTTTTATAATAATTTTCTAATAAGTTTCTACAGTTTTTGACTATAGATTCTTTGATCATTTTTTATATGAAAAAACTTCTGAAATACTTTTATAGAAATACTAAAGGTAATTCAGTCTTTTATCTAGCAGAATTGTTCAAAAATTTTAACTGATAGCTTAGAAAAGTTTATGTTTACAACTCATTGGTAATGCCACATATTTTTGTCCATTTACTCATATGTGCATACATTGTTTGGGCCATCTCTAACCCCTGCCCCACACCATGTTTCTTCCCCCCAACCCCCTCACTTCCAGGCAGAACCTGTTCTGCCCTTTTCTCCAATTTTGTTGAAGAGAAGACATAAACAATAATAAGAAAGACAAAGCATTTTTGCTAGCTGAGATAAGGATAGCTATACAGAGAGATTCCTAGCATTACTTCCAAGCACAAGTATATTACAACCCGAATTGATTCATCTCTACTGACCTCTTCACTGCTTCCCGGTCACCTTCCCAAATTGACCTCTGTCATTTTAAGGTTACTGTATTAAGCTCCTCTGCAGTAGAGACATCAAACACTTTCACTTTCAAATTTTGGGTTTCCTACCTATCCCCATTCCTCCCATATGTGCTCTCCCCTTAGTGTGTGACCCAAATCCAACAACATTGCTGTATTTGCCCTAGATCTAAAGTCCACATATGAGGGAGAACATACAATTTTTGGTCTTCTGAGCCTGGCTAATCTCACTCAGGATGATGTTCTCCAGTTCCATCCATTTACTTGCGAATAATAAGATTTCATTCTTCTTCATGGCTGAGTAAAACTCCATTGTGTATAAATACCACATTTTCTTAATCCACTCATCAGTAGTGGGGCATCTTGGCTGTTTCCATAACTTGGTAATTGTGAATAATGCTGCAGTAAACATGGGTGTGCAGGTGCCTCTGGAGTAACCTGAGTCACATTCCTTTGGGTGTATCCATAGGAGTGGGATTGCTGGATCATATGGCTGATCTATGTTTAGATTTTTAAGAAGCCTCCATATTTTTTTCCAGAGTGGTTGCACTAGCTTGCATTCCCACCAGCAGTGTGCAAGGGTTCCTTTTTCCCCATGTCCTCTCCAACACCCGTTGTTGGTGGTGTTTTTAATGGTATCTATTCTTACAGGGGTGAGGTGGAATCTTAGTGTGGTTTTGATTTGGTAATGCCACATTTTAATGACACTTCTCAAATTTGTTATGCATCTATTATATTTCTTTCATATGTGATGTAAATAAAAATGGCATAGGACAACATTAAATAGGGAAGGACAATTATATTCATTCCTAATGCAATAGAGGAGAGAGACAAGACCTCAGTCTCAACTCCCCTAAAACAAAAGGTGGGAGTGTTTTGAAGGGCTGGGATAAAGTAGAGGGCATACCAAGGACAATGTTAAGGGGAAAGACTGATCAATGGGATATGTCCAGCACATGGAGTTATTACAACTTTACAAGTTGTTTTCTGAGATGGAGACCTGTCCTTGCTTCTTGACATCTATTAAAATTAGGCTCCTACCATTCCAAGGAGGCTGGAAGATAGGCAGGGGGTGTTCTTTCCCTAAGGATTACATTTCAAAGGGATGATGCCCACCTCTTATAGGAAGACATACTTGTGTTATAATGTTATGCTATCTCTGTTAGTATTAGTATTAATTTCAAATCAACCAAAAATGCAAATGTATTTGTAATATGTTCACATGGTGAACATTAATTAAATTACAAAAAATTATTAAAATAAACTAGGCATTATTTCTATTTGAAATATGTGTCTTTAATGAATTGCTGTTAGGGGGTGGGGAGTTACAATTTACTTGTCCATGTGAGAATAATTTTTATTTCTGAAAGTTTTACACAAACCTAAGTTCACATGAATGTATGGACTGGGCCACCCCCGGGAACAATGATGCTGGCCAGGGCCCCAAAGTTTAAGCATTTCATCATTAGCTTCAGTTTAAGTTCATCCCTGCCATTATAGTGTTACAATAAGAAATAAAGGAGCTGAAGAGAAAAGCTGATGTGCAGAGGTGTTGGTGCACTTTTCTTAGGAGAACTTTTCTGTCCGCCGTTCCCAGGATTGTGGGAAAACTTCCTGTGTGTACGCTTGTGTGGGAGCCACTTTCTCTTCCTCAGTGAAAATCTTCCCTCCTCCCGTGGGCCAAACCCAACCCACCAACTGGTTTGCTACGGTCCATAAGCTAAGAATGGTTTATACATTTTTAAATGTTGAAAAGAAAATCTAAAGGAGACTATGATTTTGTGACACACGAAAAATTATATAAAATTCAAAGTTCAGTATCTGTAAGTTAAGTTTCAATGGAAAAACAACCATACCCATTTGTTTACATATTGTCTATAATAGCTATGGTATTATACTGATGTAGTTGAGTAGTTATGACAGCATGTGAAGTCAAAAACATTTACTTTCTAGGTAGTTGTGACCCTTGGTTTCATTATTCTAGCAATACTTAGTATCACTACTTACTAATGCTAACTGTAATGCTTAGTAATATTATCATTGATTGCCCTCCCACAAAACATATGTGGCCTTTTCCTAATCCAAAGAGCTGAATAATTTGGCAGTTCCTGACATTGTTGCATGCTCTTCAGGGAAACCTGTTTTAATCACTCTGTCTTTTGTTACTTCTCAGATCTCTCCATGCAGGCAGTAGGCCACCTCTGTTCTTGCAAAGGCCATCTCACACTAGTTAAATAGAAATATTGTAAATAAAATTACATCTCAAGCTGTCCCTGCTGTTTAAAGATTCTCTTTGAAAATTCAATCAGCAGCACACTTTTAATTTCATATCATCTGATGTTGTTTAGAATTCTGTGACTACAAGCCCAGCAGTTTTCTTCTGGTCTGCTGTTTTCCCAGCATATAAATTTTCCAACTGGGCCCTGAAGACCGAGGTGGAGAGACCATGTGAGATCTGTATCAGTCAGAATTCTACTCAGCTGCATGAAACAGAAACTCAAATAAATAAACTTAACTAAGTGAAAATTTTCCCCATGTAATTTAAAGTCTAAAGGAAAAGCTACTCAGGATTGTAATTTTTTTTTTTGATGTAGGTAGATAGGAGTAGGTATGGGTGGAGCCCCCTCTAGTTTCTGGCTCTACCAGTTTTGTCATTTGTTTAACTTTTAACCTTAGAAGTATGAAATAGGCTCTACCTTCCACCTTCTGTCTGAGTTGAAGTAAGGAAAAGGGAAAAGCACAATGGTTAAAAGGAAAAAGAAACTGAAAGCTGTATTTAACAAAGAATGCTATAGCAAGCACTAATAAAACAAATAACATCTGGCCAAGCATTCTCTTAGAATATTTTCAAATAATTATTCATTGATGATATGATTATTGAAATCATATATATGGCCTGCCCTGGAAGAAAAAAAATGCCTGAGAAGGTAAGGATTTCCTCTGGGGAACATTGGCACTTGAGATTATATTAGTAAGCAACAGTAGAAGAATGGATATTGAGCAGACGGCCAACACAATTGGCCCCAGTGCATTTAACAGGGTCAGTGATCTGGGCCATAGCATGGTTGACCAGTCACTTCAGCTGTCTTGATGATTTGTGCCAATCAAGAGGTCAGATGAAACATCCAGAGATAAAACATGACTCAGACAGACTTTTACAGTCATTCGAATGATTAACTTCACTGTAGCCCTAACCTGAGTATTATAGAGGCTCTTTTATTTATTTTTTGTTTTGATGGCAAGCCATTCCCCCCACATGGATGAAAGTTAGGGAGTTAATAAGAGACTGAATAGGTTGCCTTCTCTCCTGGGAAGATAAGAAAAGAGAGAGTGGAAAAGAAAAAACCTAAGACCTTTAACACACCTGTATTTGTTGGGGGAGAGCGTCATTACCTGCTTAATAAAATTTTATTTTTGTCAATACCTTCCAAAATGCAATTTGGTGTTTATAGAATGTTAATATAGGCAGAGACTTTTCTTGCAATTACTCCCATGTTTCCTCATTCTTCTTTTTTTTTTTTTTACTAAGAAAACTGAAGCTCGGAATAGAGTAGTATCTACCTATAGGGTTTGTGTGTGTGTGTGACTTTAATGTTTCCCCTTGTTTATATTTAATTCACACAATTTCAATCTTACTCTTACTAGCAAAACACTTTATTTTCATTAACTTCCAATACTTCCACCAGGCGGATAGTCCAACATGGACACAGCATCACATGTAGCAGCAACAATCTTGGGGGCTTGATTTTTATATTGCTTTCAGCACTAAGTCATAAACATTTTTTTAAAGCAATTAAATTGTTAAGTCTGTATTTGCTTCCAAAAGGAAAATGCTTATTGAAATTGTTATCACAAAATAACTGCTGTTTCCACTTTCATAGGTAGGAGGTTTTAAAGATCTATAATTTATTTACTGGGGATTTGGAGTATTACACTGTGGCAGAGAGAGGGGTGGGTTGTATTTTCCCTTGCTGACACCTTACATTGCTATGAATGATTACATATAGAGGAGTGCAGTGCCAGTTCATTTGTCTAAATTGTTCCACCAGAAGAACACAGCTAGCTCTCTATGTACTTTGTTAGAACAATTCTACCTTATTCATAACAGTGAGGCAATGTGGTGATTGGGAAGAGGATAGATTTGATGTCACAGAGACCTGAGTTTAAATGACTGCTGTGCTGCATACTACCTATATGATCTTGGACAAGTCACTGACATCTTTGATCCTTCCTTTCTGTAAAGTGGGAACAATAACTCATATAGAATCATTGTGAGGGCTATGTTTAGGGTTGCCTTTTATTTCCATCCTCATGTTTTGTGTTTTCTTGGTACAGAGGGAAAAATTTATAAAACTACTGGACCAGTTGCATAACTCTTTAAGGATTGACCTGTCAAAATATAGAGTAAGTACATTATCTGCCTACAGGTAAACTGTTCAGTTTGCTTCACATGAATTCCTGTCATGCTATAAAATTACTCATTGTGCAAAGGAAATGCAACCATACTGATTCTGGGTCCTGTAAGATCAGAAGTAATCTTGTAGATCTCTCTAGTTGTCAGGTACTGCACAATAACAGCAATACTCTTGGTGTATATGCATTTAGTTTGTGTTTTTAAATATAACCATCATATATAGTGATCCTCAGCTAATTCATGAAGTAGATATATAGCTCAGTTCTCATTTGGGAAATTTACCCCGTGTTACTTAGAGAGGCTGCTGATATTTCCTAAAATTCTGGAATTTCCACTGGAATTTTCTGCTTAACTCTCTCCTCCTAGATCAATATAATATGCTCATTCAAAGCTGTCCAGAGTTCATTGTCAGCATTCTATTATTTTACTTCCAGGTGAAATATATCCACACCCAAATATATTCGTGTATGTATGTACACAAATGTACATAAATATAATTTTAGTTATACAATGTCTTAGTTATAAAAATTAGTTATAAATCTTAGTTACAAAAAAGCTAGTCATAACCATAGCTGTTCTGTTACATCTCATGTTCCTTAATGGTTTAACCTAAACATTCTTATTGGCATATATGCATGTTGTCTCCTTTCATTTTTAATTAGCCTATTATAGGTTCCTTAATTGCATATTTTTGGAAATTGCAAAGCAAATTTTATCAAGGTCACATTGCATGTTGGAACTGAGAAGAGAAATGCAGGGCATGCCAGCCATATAAAAAGATATTTGGGGGCAAGGAGAACCTTGAGGCCACATAACTCACCATCATTTAGGCACCCCAGCCCTCCTTGCATTCATGAGAAATACCTAGAAGTTAGCTGTGGTTTTTCTGATGTCTATTTAGAAACCCAGCTTGAGAACAAATTAATATGAGAAATTTCTCAATGTTGAAAGCATTTCTTTATTCATATATTTTCTTAATTATACCTTCCGTTTCCTGAAAATTCTATTTTTATTATTTATTTGTTTTTTTGATGGTGTAGTCTACCATGGAGCCACACTCCTGGCCCTTTCTGCCTAGTTATTTCCTGAATAGGGTCTTACTGTTTTTTGCCTGGGCTGCCATCCTCCTACTTATGTCTTTTGTATAGCTTGGATTATAATATGTGCCACCATATCTGGCTTGTTTATTGAAATGGACTCTCACTACTATTTTGCCTGGGATGACCTTGAATCACCATCCTCCTGATCTCTGCCTTTTGAGTACCTGGGATTATAGGCATTTGAAGAACCGTCCTTTTAAATGACACATTTCACCAAACCTTACTAAAAGAAATTTTTTGTTGAAATTCACAGTACTTGAAGAGAGACTACATAGTGCAATCTTAATTTTTTTATTTTTACAGATTTCTTTCTAACTAAAAAAGTAAACATATCATGTATACAATGCACAAAGTATTTTTGAAAATAATGTTAACTATCTTTAGAAAATAGTGAAAGATTTTTGGATGCCTTCCCTTCTTTTAGTAGCAAAAACATCTTATGAACAAGATCAGCGGTGTTAATGTCGCAATACTATTGTACAATATTACGAAACCATGAGGTGAATAAAAGGGTACGCATTTCTAAGATGAAGAAGAGAATATTTTCAAACCTTCTAATTACCATACTGTTTTATCATAAAAATGTTTTCAGAGTATTTTAGGAATGTTATGCAAATGTTATGCAGTTTACTTCCTGTGCTCTTTCACAGTAAGCTGGTTTTAGTTTATTTTCCTACTAAGTATTTAAGTCTGGCTACTTTACCCATTTTCTGTTTCTTACTTAACCAGGAAAATTTTCCTGCCAGCAATAGTGAGCGACTGCAAGACCTCAAGTCAACTGTTGACCTGCTAACAAGCATCACCTTTTTTAGGCTGAAGGTATCTCAATCTATTTCTGTCATTGTCTTGGTGTGACATAAGAGCTTTATTCAAGAACAATTCATTTCTTAATAGAGCTGTGTTTTACACTCCTCCTGATCAGTACTGTCCAACCCCAGCAATTAACCCTGAGCTTAATGAATCTTCCAGTGTAAGGTATATTGGAGAAAGAAGTCTGTGGACACTCTGATACACTTGGCTCAAGATATAGTTTTCAATTAAACTTACCTTGAATAAGGCTCTCAAGTAAGTGGGTATGCCACTTTTATAAAGGTCTCAAAGAAAAGCAAGTGGAAATGGAGTTCACTTAGTTAACTCAGCTGTTTTGTGATATTTCATTATAAGACAGGAGGTTACTCTTAGGAACCCAGTGGTGGCAACTTCCATTTTCAGCCTTGGCAGAGTTTATATTGGAATATATTTGATCACTTAGTCCATTGGTATAATTGGCTATTATCTACCAAACATCTGGGTACCTTGTTTCAGATACATCTTCTCTGCTTTAATAGCAAGCTCTCTATATTCATAATTTTGGTCACCAATTCAACCCAAGTCTTTTCAAAAACAGTTCACCAGGCTATGGGCTAAGCATTTTCACTTTCAAAGGATGAAAACATTCTTGGTCAGAATGCACAGGGACAGAAAAAATACATTTTTCTTAGTTGCCCATGACCTTTTTTATTTATTTACTCAAGACATTAAAAATGTATTTTATAATATAAGAGATAGAAAACGAAAACATACTAGTATCAGTGCTCTTTTAGTTTGTTTAAAGTTTGATTAAAGTCATTTGGCATAAATCAGGCTTTCATGGGTAACTGGATAACTAGATTGACATCCATTCTCACCGCCTGGTAGCAGCTGCTCAGGCAGCGTGCAAGAGAACAACAGTGAGACCCAGTAAAGTCTCACTGGGAAGTTGACTCAGATGGACAGGTGATGCCAGCCACTGCCACTGATAAGTGAGGAAATAGGACTGGGGGAAGAGAGTGCCAACACAGTGCTAAGCATCTGCCATGCCTTGGTTACAATCCTCCCAGTACTTAGAAAACACAACATCCTCAAGTGTGTAACTCCCCCTCCCCCACCCTCACTATCCACTGATTACCTTGCTTCTTATTTCACTTAAAATCCTCAAGTGTGTAACTCCCCCTCCCCCACCCTCACTATCCACTGATTACCTTGCTTCTTATTTCACTTAAAATCCTCAAGTGTGTAACTCCCCCTCCCCCACCCTCACTATCCACTGATTACCTTGCTTCTTATTTCACTTAAAATCCTCAAGTGTGTAACTCCCCCTCCCCCACCCTCACTATCCACTGATTACCTTGCTTCTTATTTCACTTAAAAGAAACAGGAGTAAAGAGAAAAGAGTATCCTCAAGTTCCTGCAGCATAATTCTACTACCTACTGCATCTTGTTGCTTATCTGCCTGTGGCCATTGTGTCTTCCTTCTTTTTTATTACAACTAATGGCCCATCTCTTCTAGAAATGACCGTCTCTTCCACCTGTGCAATTATTTCGTCTTTTCTTGTATACTAACACATTGGTCCAGCCATCCTTCCCATTCTGCTGAATTACCAATTTTTCCCTCTCTACTGGTACTGCCCATTACCAAATATGTTTTTAATTTCTCACTCTTTAAAATACTGCCTGACTCCACCTCTTTCTGTAGCTTCTACCCCAGATCCTCTTTGCCCCAGTTCCAAAACTCTTCCAAATCATATTCTACACATTTTCTTTCTGCTTTCTTTCCTCCATTGTCCTTTAAACAAATGTTCTCCTCCAATCATCTTTTGTTCTAATTATAGACAGTAATTCAGTCCTTTTGTTGTAGAGGTCTATTAATTTTGACAAATGTGTAGTTGCATAATCATCACCACAGTAAGATGCAGAACAGTTCTAAAAACCTGCACAAGTGCCTTGTAGTGTCTATTTGTACTCAGTCCTTCTCCACCACCAATGTTCTTTACTTGTAGGTCTGGCTTTTCCAGAGCATCATGTAATTGATCTATGCTACACTATCATAACATGTTAGAGATCCATTAATGTTGTTGAGTGTATCAAGAGCTCACTCTTTTTTGTTGCTGAGTAGTAATTGTATATGCACTACAGATTGTTTATTCATTCACTGACAGACATTTGGGTTGTTTCCAATTTGAGGTTATTACAAATAAAACTTATAAATATGCATGTACAAGTTTATTGTGTAAGCATAACTTTCATTTTCCTTGGGTAAAATCCCCAGCTGCAATGCATAGTTATTGGTGATTCCATCTGTTCTGTGTCTTCTAGTAAAGTTTGTTAGTATTTATTAATTCTCTCTCTCTCTCTCTCTCTCTCTCTCTCTCTCTCTCTCTCTCTCTCTCTCTCTGCCTAACATTGTCTCTTATTGTGAACTTTAAATTTTTCTAAAACTTGATAATGTGGAGCACATTTCCTGGCCTGATTTTGTATCTAAATATCTCTTGTCATGCAGAAATGAATGCTCATTTTCATTAGGTTATTTTCTTATTGTTGATTGTTTTTGACTACTAAAATTAAAAGATAAAACTACATTTATTATGCACATAATATTTTGAAAAATGAATACATTTGAGTAGCTAAACATAGCTAATTAACATGCATTACTTCACAAACTTATTTTTGTGGTGAAAATACTTTAAAATCTATTCTTTTTTGTATTTTTCAAGAATACAATATTCTTGAGTTTTAAGAATTCTTTGCTACCTTCTGGATACAAGCTCTTTTTCAGATATATGCTTTGTTAATATTTTCATGACAGCCATTCTGGCTTGGGGGAAAGGATATTTTCTTGTGGTTTTGATCTATATTTCTTTGATAACTAAAGGTGTTGAGTATTTTTTCATATATTTGGCCATTTGTATTTCTTCTTTTGAGATATGTCCATTGACGTGATCTGCTCATTTTTAAACTGAATTATCTTTTGTTGTGAAGTTTTTAAAAATTTTTTTGTGTCCTAGATATAAGTCCTCATTAGATGAATAGTTTACAAATATTTCCTCCCATATGTAGGTTGTATATTTACTCTGTTAATTGTTTTATTTTGCTACACAGAGCATCTTCATTTGACATAATTCCATTTGCTTTTGTTGCTTGTGTTACAGGGGTTTTATGCAAAAAAACACATCATTTCCTAAACTAATGCCATGAGGTAGCTCCCCGTACTTTCAGGTCTTATTCTTAGGTCTGTTTTGAGTTGATGTTTGTATAAGTTGAGTGGTAAAGGCCAAGTTTCATCCTTCTGCATATGGATATCCAGTTTCCCAGATCATTTACTGAAGAAACTAACCTGTCTACAGTGTGTGATTTTGGTGCCTTTGTTGAGAATCAGTTGGCTGTAGATGCATGAATTTATTTCATTTGGTCTATGTGTCTGTTTTTATGCCAATAAATGTCATCTTGGCTATTAAAGACCTATAGTATGTTTTGAGATCAAGTATTATCATGCATCCAAATTCATGCTTTTTGCTCAAGAATACTGTAACAAATAGAGTCTTTTGTGCTTTCATATAAAATATAGTATTATAGTTTTCTAATTCCATGAAGATTGTAACTGTTAATTTGATAGGTATTATGTTGAATTCATAAATTGCATTGGGCAGTATGGAAATTTTAATAATATAAATTATCCTAATCCATGAACATGAGAGGTCTTTACATTTTTTTGTGTGTCTTCTTCAATTTCTTTGATCACTGTTTTATAATTATTGTAGAGATCTTTCACTTCCTTGGTTGAATTTATTCCTAAATATTTTTGTAGTTATTGAGTAGGATTAATTTTACATTTTCTTTTGCTATAAATCCATTACCAGTGTATAGAAAAGCTACTGATCTTTCTGCTAACTTTGAGCCTACTACTTTACTAAATTTATTTATCAGCTTTAATAGTCTTTAGGTTTTCTACACTTAGGATCATGTCATTTGCACACAGAGATGCTGGGGCTTCCTACTTTCCTATTGGTGTCTTTTATTTCTTAATCTAGCCTAATTGCTCTAAAACTTCCATGATTATGTTGTATAAGAGTGGTGAAAGTGGATATCTTCACCTTCTTCCAGATCTTAGGGAAAACACTTTTCCCCATTCAGTATGATGCTGACTACTGATTTGTCATATGTAGTCCCTATTATACTCAGATGCATTCCTTCTATACTTAATTTGTTCAGAGTTTTTCCATGAAGAGATTTTACCTTTATTGAATACTTTTTCTGTATCTATTGAGATAATCATAGTATTTTTTCCTTCATTCTGATTTGCAGATATTGAACCATCTTTGTATCATTAGCATAAATCACATGTAATCAAGGTAAATAATTTTTTGATGTGTTGCTAGACTCAGTTTGCTAGGATTTTATTAAGAACTTTCATATCCATGTTGATTAGGGTTTTTGCCGTATTATCATTTCCTCCTTCCCTTCCTCCCCGTTTCTTCTCTCTCTTCCTCCCTCCCTCTCTCTCTCTCTCATCTTTGTCTGGTTTTGGTAATGCTGGCCTTGTAGAAAGACTTTGGAAGAGCTACATTCTTTTCAATTTTTGGAATAGTTTGAGAAGAGCTGATGTTATTTCACCTTTAAAAGTTTGGTAAAATTCAGCAACAAGCCCTCTGGTTCTGGATTTTTCATTGTTCAGGTACTTTTTATTACTGACTCAGTCTTACTATTAGTTATTAGTCTGTTCTGCTTTTCTGTTTTTGTGTTTCAATTCTGATAGGCTACATGTGTCCAGAAATTTATTCATTTCTTCTAGGTTTCCAGTTTGTTGCCTTACAGTTTTTCACAAGAGTGAGTCTCTAATGATTCTTTGTATTACAGTTATCACTTATAATGTTTCCTTTTTTATCCCTAATTTCTTTTTAATTTGTGACTTTTTTCTTTACAGTTAGTTGGGTAAAGGTTTGTCAATTTTATTTACATTTTCAAAAAAATTCTGTATTTAACTGATCTTTTGTGTTATTTAGACTCCATTTTCCTTATTTCTGCCCTAATTTTTGTTATTTCTTTCCTTCTATTAATTTTGGATTTGGTTTGTACTTGCTTTTCTATGTCTTTTGTGTGTGTTGTTAAATTACTTATTTGAAATCTTTCTGGGGTTTTTGTTTTATTTTTAATGTAGGTGTTTATTGTTATAAACATCTTTCTTATTAATGTTTGCAAACCCATATAATTTTAGTATATTATATATCCATTTTCATTTGTTTCAAAAATTTTTTAATTCCCTTTTGATTTATTCAATAACCACTGCTTGTTTTAAAGCATTTTGTTCCATTTCCATGTATTTGTACAATTTATAAAATTTGTATTATAGTCTTGAGTTTTATTCCATTATGGTTAGAAAGCAGCATAAAGTAATTAAGATTTTTAAACAATCTTAAAACTTTGTTTGTTGCTTTACATGTGATCTATCCTAGAGAATTTTTCGTGGACTGATGAGAAGACTGTGTATTCTGTAGCTGTTAGATGAAAAGTTATATAACTGTCTAGTTGCTCTGTAGTACGTAGTTGAATTCTGATGTTTCATTGTTGAATTTTTAATTCAGATAATCTGTAAACTCATAAAAGTGGAGTATTGAAATCCCACACTATTACCATATTGGAACTTGTCTTTTCCTTAAGATCTAATGTTTGCTTTAAACTTAAATATATGCTCTTCCATTAGACATGACATTGGGAATTGTCATGTCTTTTGATTGAATTAATACTTTGATCATTAAACAATGACCTTCTTTGTCTCTTTTTTATAGGATTTTACTTAATACCTATTTTATCTGATATAAGTGCAGCTACTTCTGCCCACTTTTGTTTTCGGTTTGTGTGCAATATCTTTTTCTATTCCTTCACTTTCAGTCTGTGTGTCTTTACAGGTGAAGTGAGTTTTTTTAGGGGGTATATCTTAGGTCTTTTTTTCAATACATTCTAACAGTATATATCTTTTCATTGTGTAATTTAATCTGTAATTTGCTATTTTTCTTAATTTGTAAAGACTTACTCTTGCCTTTGCATTAATTTTCTTCTGGTTATTTTAAATATCTTTTGTTCTTTTTATCCTCTTTTGTTGTTTTTGTATTTAGTTGGTTTTCTGTATTGATAAGGTTTGATTCTTTTCTCTTTCTCTTTTGTGTATTTGATCTTCTATTGATTTTTACATTTTATATGTTTTCATGATGGTACTTACCATTCTTGTCTAAATATAGGATTCCCTTAAGCATTTTTTGTAAAGCTAATCAGGTGGTGATAAATGAAAGAAATCTTTTGTTTCTTTTTTTCATTTTCTTAGTGGGACTGGGGTTTGAACTCAGGACTTCTCTCTTGCAAAGCAGGTGCTCTACCTCTGGAGCCACACCTCCAGTCCATTTTGCTCTGGTTATTTTGGAGATGGGTGTCTCATGAACTATTTGCCCATGCTGGCCTTGAACCATGATACCCCAAATCCCAGCCTCCCAAGTAGCTAGAATTACAGGCATGAGGTACCAAATTAAGTTAGGTCATTTTGCTCTTCTAGTCAAAGTGCCAAGTTTTTCCTAATTTAATCAGAACTCAGGTTCTTATAGTAGGCTATATGTTGTTTTCCCCATTTGCATCTTGTCATGATTGTGACTTCATCTACTATTGCTGTCCACTGTATTGATCCTATTTCAGTGACATACTTCCTAACCCTTCTCCACTACTTTTTTCTTTTCAGCATGCATTACTGTGTACCATATTTCACTTGCTTTCTATTTATCTGCCACAATCTAAGCCTGTGGTAAAGAGATCTTGTTCATTGCTGATAGTTGTTCATTGCAATATCACTGTGATCTGACATATAGTAAGCAATAAATATTTGTCAATTGATAAAATACAACTATTTAAATGTTGGTTATTGGTCACCTTAGGTTTTCCTGTTTGAATGTTTACAACTATATACATTATTGATAAGTTGCTATATCAGAAAGTTAAAATGAATATTTCTACATTTAAAAGTTTTCTCAGACCACATTTCTTAAATATAAACAAATCAACTATGGTATATTGTTTAAGTGGTTTTTATTGGATCACAAACATTCTACATGTTTAAGGAAATAATTTATCTCTCAGGTTCTAGAGCTGCAGAGTCCCCCAAAGGCCAGCATGGTGGTGAAAGACTGTGTCAGGGCGTGCCTGGATTCTACATACAAGTACATCTTCGACAATTGCCATGAACTCTATTCCCAGCTAATAGACCCGGTAAGAAAAGATGTATGTGTTTTATGATCTCTACGCTTCTTTCTAATGTATTTTTCAGTAAGTTTATAATGACAGTAAATGGGAAAGCATGCTCATTTAATGTTGTAATAGCTGCAGGTTTGAGAATTTCTATACTGTTTCTTCACATCTGAGCATCACATTCATATACATGAGCTAATTTGCATCTCACAATAACTTTATGTAGTAAAGGCATATATTGTACATATTATTGCTCAGCTCTAGAAGAATGAAGTGATTTGCTAAAAGTCACAAAGTGGCAGATTTGGTTCTACCTGTTAGGATACCAACTTCTGTTGCTGTGTTCTTCCCCTAACTTAAATTGCCTCTCTGATCATTTTACCCCACAAAAGTGATAGATGGGGAAATTTTTATCACAACAGGATAGTAAAATTATTATAATGTTAATTTGTTAGTAAGAATCATGTCGAGGCTATTAAAAAAAACACAGAAGGTAAATGAAGCAGCATCATATACTTGTCACTAGAAAACTAAACATGAACATTTAGCATTATTTGTTCTTCTCTTTATCATTTAAAGACACTAAATATGTGACATAAAATGACATTTCACTTTATATTTCTTCCAAATTCCATCCTTTTTCTTTCCTTTTCACAGAGGTGAACAAAGATGTTATATGAATGAGTTTTATCCTTTCACCTGTGTTCAAAGAACTTGAGTTTTACCTTCTGTGAAGTGCCTATTAATATTTTGATGATTCATTTCTCTTGGCATGCTTCTCTTTTCCTTTTCAATTTGTAGTTATTCTAAAATATACTCCAAATATTTCTGTTTTGTAGCTTATGTGGATTTCATATATCCCCTCTTATAATGTGTCTTTTTTCACTGGAGTTTTTTAATGCACACTATGAGATATAGATCGCTATTACTTCTAGAAAATTGGTATTTGGTGTTGGTATTTTATAATGTGTGAATTGTCTATCCTCCTGTCTGAAGAATGTAGTTTCCATGGAACTTTTCTGGCTCCATAGGCAAGGAAAATTCTAGAAAGCAAAGGTCAGATGAAGGCAGGTAGCACCCCAAACCAAACTGGGTTTCAAGCTAGATTTCATTCTGGGATCACTGATTCCTTTGCCTAATTTGAGGAAAAAAAACAAAAAACTTAAAGCTGGAGTTTGGCATTGTATAAGCAAAACTGTGTATAACCTCATGCTTGTTTATAATTTTAGTTTGTCAACTGCACCACAGATGCTCTAATTTGAAATACATTTTTGGATTCCTGGTGATTAAAGTAGCTCTCACTTGCTCTTTCCCAATGGCTTCCATTGGTCTGTACTCTACTCTCTCTTCCTCCCACAGGCCTTTTCAGTTCTACTTTTTTTTTATATATCATTGTCTTTATTTTACCCAAAAGGTAAAATACAAACTTCTTGTAATATGTAGCCACAGAGTTGAGGCAATGGTGGGCGAAGTGCGGGGTCATTAGATAGAAAGTACTCAGAGGTAACCTCAAGGTACTGGGGGATTCTGGCTAAACCAATCTGACAGAATTCTTGCTGAAGGCAGACCAGGCTGATCAGATATCATCCTGGGGACAAGTAGAGAAAGGAAACTCAAAAGGTCAAAGGATGAGGTGGGGGAAGTTCTGGATTAACTGACGTAAAAGACTTTTACTAAAGTTGGACAATGCAGAAACTAACATGGGACCCCAAAGGTTGAGGCATTGCTAAAAAGAATGCTCAGAAGAATCTGACCAATGTTTGGTCAAAGAAAGAATCTTTTCCAACATGCATACTCAGTGAATGACTCAAGCTGCCAAAGTCATCTGGAACTTCTAACTTAATGTCTTTCTAACACATAAATAATTATCACAAAAATAATCACCTATGAGAAAGTCTCATAGGCAATTCCTATAAAGCAAATGTGCCACTAACAAAAAGCAAATAATTTGTATCACATCAAAATAAATCAAACATAGCTTAGAATTTTCAATTTAGTTTTGAAAAACAAAAAATTTACATAATTTGCGTAGTAAATAGATTGCTTTTTAGTAGCTAGGTCTGTGGATTTCATATGAAATCTTTTCAATGTTTGGAACTAAGCTCTAAGTATAAGAAAAAGATGTTTCCATAAACATTGTTCAAATTTGAAATTCTAATAAAAGTACTCATTGGATCTGAATAATTTAGGGAGCTAATACTCCCTGGAACCATCCTAAAGCCATCTAGGGATAACTCAAGGGTAGAGTGTGATCTTCTGCCACTGGACTACTACAACATTCAAAATAGATCCAAAAAACTTCAAAATACATCCAAAGCCTGGCCACATTTCACTAGCTCCATGTTTCTAACCTGGTCCAAGCTTCCAGTGCTGATCACTTGGTTTGCTACATAACTTCCTCACAGAGGTAAATGCATTCACCCTACCTCTCATTGTCTAGTCTCAGCAAATAACCAGAGTTGTCCTTTAAAAAAGTAAGTCAGATCATATCATTCTTCATAGGAAGCAGTGTCCTGTTCTGTGATGAACTTGGTGCTTGCCTTTTGCCAAGCACTGGGACATGTGGCAGGGTTCTGGGCAATAAGAAATGAAAGTCACTTCTACTCCCAACCCATAAAACCTCTTGAAATATCCTCCAGCTCTCTCTCCTGCTACAGCAATATGAAAGGACAATATTCCAGATGGATGAGCTACCAGATGGAGAAGAGCTGCCCAACTAGTTTTAGACTTTGGATGATTAATTGCATCAAGTCACTGATAGAGATTTATTTGTTACCACAGCATAAACCAGTGTATTTTAACTAGTAAGCCTTGAAATCCATTTCCAATAAGCCACTTAAAGTATTTATAATATATCCATGCAAGGTCTGAGCCCTGACTCTCTTTCCTTACTTCATCTTTACTTTGCATCCTATGATTCAGTACACTAAGCTCCATGAAGTCTTTTCTTACATTATCTTTACCTAAATAGAGTGAGCTTTTCCTTCCTAACCCCTCTCCTCATGGCTAGCTTCAGCCAGCTGACCTTTTCTTCAGAATGCCCTTAACCTCTCTTAGCTAGATTAGATGCTTCTGTTCACTTTTCTCCTAATGCCTGACTGTCACTACCATATACTTGAATGAAACATTGATTGGGTACCCAATATCCGTTTGACCCATCTTGTTCATTGAACTGTGAGTTTCATGTTTGTATCCCAGTGTATAGTGGTGTGCCTGACTCAGAATAGGACTGATAAACAAAGTAATTAGCTAGTAAAGAATAAACTTTATAAAATAGTATTGCCTCTATTAGTTATCTAGAGTCTCCTTCAGTGACTCTAAAGTTTATGGTCAAGAGCATGAACTCTGATATCAAAACCCTGAGTTCAAATCTCAGCTTTATTGCTTAGCTTTGTGACCTCGATGAGCTACTTAGGCCCTTCGTGTCTCAATTTTGTTATGAGGGTATCATATTTAAATTCATGCTACTTCTGTTTTTTTCTGAGTTCTCTCTTGCTTATGTAATGCATGAAACCAAAAATCAAGAATTCTAAGGCTATTAGACACACGACGATTCTAATTATTTAAATGTGGAAGCATACTTTCTCTCTCCAAAGGGATTTTAAAAAAGCCATTTAAAAATGAAAGGTTTGGAATAAAAAAGGAAAATCAATTTGTTAGAAAGTCTGGACACATGGTCTCCTCCCATCTGGTTTAGCACTTATCTTGGCTAAACCACCCACTCAGTGTCCTTCAATTTAGCATAATCAGCTCCTCTGTGTGCATGTAGACAGGTGATTGTTCTCTTGCACAGAGATTCATGAGAAATCAGTCCATAAACTAGGATAGGTATTCATTCAGCAAACATATATTCAACACAGCTATATGCAAGATTTTCATAAATTTGAGGGTAACACAAGGAACAAATGATAATTTCTTGAGAATAAAAATAACTGAGAAAACATTTCAAACAGGTATGAAAATGTTTCAGCTTATCCTCTTCAGGAAGAACATCCATATAAAGGCAAGAGATCTGTCATCTGAAGGTTACTTTAGGAACAATGTCCAGCAGCATGGCAAATTAATTGGATAATCTAAACAGTAATCGTCACCAATCTAGAATACATCTATTTCACTAAAATCAATGAGAAAACCTGTATTTGTGGAAGGGAAGGATAGATAAGACTTCCTTTGTAAATATATTTCTAATGGAATGATCCTGAGCTATTTTCAGATGAATAACTCAGTTCCATGAAAGCCAGTCAATAAAAGAACCTTTTTCAATACACCAAAAAACAAAATGTTTATCAATTGATTTCATCTGTCTTTACCCATGCATACCTGTCCTGACCTAGAAACTTGTTTATATAGATAATCCAAATCAAGACAATGAAAACCGATACACGCTTGATCTAAAGATGCTGCTGTTTTAATTTTAAATGTTTTGGTCACATTAAGTGGTTTATTGAATAACTGTCTAAGAAAAATTTACCAAGATCTCTCTTAACTAAAATACACTTATCCTTTTAACTTTGAAGAACACCTAGGGTGATTTTTTTTTCTAAATCTGATTTTGAATCTAATTGGAAAATTTATAGCTAAACATAAAAAGCAATCAGTCTAAAGTATTTGGCATTCATGTGATAATTTCTTTTGAAATTTTGAAATGACCTTGTTTTGTTACAGCACAGCATGATTGATATATAACTAAGGTGAAAATGTATCATTTAACAAAGAGCGAGGCATTTAAAACCAATAAGAACATTTTCCTGCTTTATTAATTTTTGGAGTTATTGAGAACCATACATGCATGCTTATGAAAAATCACATAATATGCTTAACTTCCTTGTTTCCCTCTCAAATCAAACCGCTTACCTCTTACCTCAGAGGCAATCTCTACTATGAGTTTGATATAAGCTTTCTGATTCATCTTTGTGCACATTTACTTTATTTGTCTACCATCCACTTGTGATATGCTCTTTGTCTCCATCAAATTATGATAAATTATGTTGTAGTGGTAGGCAGTAGAGTTTTATGGTTGCATGTACTAATTCCAGAAACAGACTGTCTAGATGTTACTATTTGAATGAGTTCTTCTATTGTTTTAAAAGCTCAGTAACACTTTTGAGAGCTATCTATGCTGATAATGTAAGTACACTTAGTTTTTTGTATTTAAATTTTTAAGCGATACTTAAGACATTATTTTTAGAGCTGTGTATAGCATAAATATACCACAATTTTATATAAATCATTTTTTTACTATCTCAAACAAGAGAGTAATGAATATCTTTGTGATGTGTACACCTTCTAGTCCATTCTCTCAAAAGACAAGAGAATGACTCCCTTTTCTCCATTTCCCTTTCTACTACAGGAATTGATACTTCATATTGAGCCATCATGTATGATGTGAACAAGAACACCCTTTACTTTTTCACATGTCCTAAGACTTTTTTCATGTCTGATTCTTGAAGTAAACACTGACTTTAATGAAAACAGAAACTCCAGGAATATTATTGAGTTTATAGTTCATAACCTGGTGCCTGACACAGAATAGCAAAAATCAACAAATACCCAAATGGTCTATACTTAGATTCCAACATTTCCCTTAGCTCAAGTTTTTTAAAAACTCTAAATTTCTGGAGCTAAATATGGTGTATTTGTGTAATATTTCAAATCAAGTGCTTAATCTTCAGAAAGCCTCTCAATTGATATGATTTTAACATATGACAAGTAGAGTACTGAGTCATATTTTTATGACTCTTTCTGACTCATTTGATCATATATCAGTGGTGACCACCATTGTAGAACCAAGGAGTATAATCAATATTTCATCAAGTAGTTTTTATTTCCATGTATTCTCACTTTAGAAAGTTTTATTCTTTATCCTTAATTCAAAATGATACCAGACAGAAATTATATGCTTCTTTGTGTTTTAATGCCTTTGATTAACTTGTTGGGAACATATAGTATTTCATTGAAGGTAGTACATTGAGTTACCTCACTCAAAATTTATTCTATCTGTCACACCATGGCTTTTGTACTTACTTGGGAAGTCAGTGGACCTTAAATCTGTTAGTTTTAAAATGTAGTCATTGGTTTAGATATGGGACATTTTAGAAAATCAAATTATACTAAATTCATAAAGAGTTCCTTAAACATAATGAGATGAAAATATACATTTCCTTACAATTGTTTGATATTAGGTTAGTGGTTTCCATATTTCCTTACTACTAAAAATCACCTGGAAATTTCATTGAAATAAATGATCTTATCTACTTCAGAACCAACAAAATAGACTTAAAGACTATCAGAAAAATGTATTTTTAAGAAGTTCTTCAGAGGTGGTACAAACAATGTATACATACATAAGTAAATGTAAAAAAAAAAGAAAAAAATTTTAAGTTCTTCAAATGCTTGCTGATATTAGGCAAGTAGTATAATTTTTTGTATTTCTTTTTTTTATCATTTTACATTTACTCACATGCATATACATTGCCCCCCCAACCCCCTGCTTGGGGACAGAACCTGTCTCACCCTCTTGTTTTCTGATTTTGTTGAAGAGAAAACATAGGAGATGATAAGAAAGACAGTGTTTTTGCTAGTTTAAAATAAAGATAGCTATACAGAGAGATTCCTAGCATTGCTTCCATGCACATGTGTATGGCAACCCACATTAGTTCATCTCTACTAGACCTCTTCACTACTTTCCAGTCCCCTTCCCGTAGTGGCCTCTGCCAGTTTAAGATTACTATATTAACTCCTCTACGGTAAGCAGGTCAACCACATTCAAGTTTTGGGTTTCCTTCCCTTTCCCTACTCCTTTCATGTACGTTCTCTCCTTAGTATGTGACCCATGTCCAAAAATAATACTACTGCATTTGTTTTAGGTCTATAATCCACATATGAGGGAGAACATGTGATTTTTGTCCTTCCAAGCCTGGCTAACTTCGCTTAAGATGATGTTCTCCAGCTCCATCCATTTACTTGCAAATGACAAAATTTCATTCTTTGTGGCTGAATAAAATTTCATTGTATATAAATACCACATTTTCTTAATCCATTTGTCAGTAGTGGGGCATTTGGCTATTTCCATAGCTTTGCTATTATGAATACTGCTGCAATAAACATGGGTGTGCAGGTGCCTTTGGAATAACCTGAGTCCCATTCCTTCAGATATATCCCCAGGAGTGGTATTGCTGGATCATATCTCAGATCTATGTTTAGTTTTCTTTTTTTTAAGAACCCTCCATAATGTTTTCCAAAGAGGTTATACTAGCTTACATTTCCACCAGCAGTGTATGAGGGTTCCTTTTTCCCTGGCATTCTCCCCAACATTTGGTGGTGGTGGTGTTCTTGATGCTAGCTAGTCTAACAGGAGTGAGGTGGAACCTTAGCATGGTTTTGATTTGCATTTCCTTTATGGCCAGAGATGGTGAGCATTTTTTCATGTGTTTTTTGACCATTTGGACTTCTTCCTTTGAAAAAGTTCTGTTTAGTTCAGTTGCCCACTTCTTGATTGGTTCATTGATTTCCCAACCCTCCCCCCACAGGACTCAGGAAAACACTTTATTTTTTTTTATTATTCATATGTTCATACAAGGCTTGGGTCATTTCTCCCCCCTGCCCCCATCCCCTCCCTTACCACCCACTCCACCCCCTCCCTCTCCCCTCCACCCCCTCAATACCCAGCAGAAACTATTTTGCCCTTATCTTTAATTTTGTTGAAGAGAGAGTATAAGCCATAATAGGAAGGAACAAGGGTTTTTGCTAGTTGAGATAAGGACAGCTATACAGGGAGTTGACTCACATTAATTTCCTGTGCATGTGTGTTACATTCTAAGTTAACTTTTTTGGTCAAACCTTTTCTCTAGTTCCTGTCCCCTTTTCCCATTGGCCTCAGTTGCTTTTAAGGTATCTGCTTTACTTTCTCTACGTTAAGGGCAACAAATGCTAGCTAAATTTTTAGGTGTCTTACCTATCCTCACCCCTCCCTTATGTGCTCTCGCTTTTATCATGTGCTCAAAGTCCAATACCCATTGTTGTGTTTGCCCTTGATCTAATGTCCACATATGAGGGAAAACATACAATTTTTGGTCTTTTGGGCAAGGCTAACCTCACTGAGAATGATGTTCTCCAATTGCATCCATTTACCAGCGAATGATAACATTTCGTTCTTCTTCATGGCTGCATAAAATTCCATTGTGTATAGATACCACATTTTCTTAATCCATTCATCAGTGGTGGGGCATCTTGGCTGTTTCCATAACTTGGCTATTGTGAATAGTGCCGCAATAAACATGGATGTGCAGGTGCCTCTGGAGTAACCTGTGTCACAGTCTTTTGGGTATATCCCCAAGAGTGGTATTGCTGGATCAAATGGTAGATCAATGTCTAGCTTTTTTTTTTTTTTCTGGTTTACCACTTTTATTTTATTTTATTTTATTTTATTTTATTATTCATATGTGCATACAAGGCTTGGTTCATTTCTCCCCCCTGCCCCACCCCCTCCCTTACCACCCACTCCACCCCCTCCCTCTACCCCCCACCCCCTCAATACCCAGCAGAAACTATTTTGCCCTTATTTCTAATCTTGTTGTAGAGAGAGTATAAGCAATAACAGGAAGGGACAAGGGTTTTTGCTGGTTGAGATGAGGATAGCTATACAGGGTATTGACTCACATTGATTTCCTGTGCGTGTGTGTTACCTTCTAGGTTAATTCTTTTTGATCTAACCTTTTCTCTAGTACCTGTTCCCCTTTTCCTATTGGCCTCAGTTGCATTTAAGGTATCTGCTTTAGCTTCTCTGCGTTAAGGGCAACAAATGCTAGCTAGTTTTTTAGGTGTCTTATCTATCCTCACCCCTCCCTTGTGTGCTCTCGCTTTTATCATGTGCTCATAGTCCAATCCCCTTGTTGTGTTTGCCCTTGGTCTAATGTCCACATATGAGGGAGAACATACAATTTTTGGTTTTTTGAGCCAGGCTAACCTCACTCAGAATGATGTTCTCCAATTCCATCCATTTACCAGCGAATGATAACATTTCGTTCTTCTTCATGGCTGCATAAAATTCCATTGTGTATAGATACCACATTTTCTTAATCCATTCGTCAGTGGTGGGATATCTTGGCTGTTTCCATAACTTGGCTATTGTGAATAGTGCCGCAATAAACATGGGTGTGCAGGTGCCTCTGGAGTAACAGTCTTTTGGGTATATCCCCAAGAGTGGTATTGCTGGATCAAATGGTAGATCGATGTCTAGCTTTTTAAGTAGCCTCCATATTTTTTTCCAGAGTGGTTGTAGTAGTTTACATTCCCACCAACAGTGTAAGAGGGTTCCTTTTTCCCCGCATCCTCGCCAACACCTGTTGGTGGTGTTGCTATTCTAACAGGGGTGAGGTGGAATCTTAGTGTGGTTTTAATTTGCATTTCCTTTATTGCTAGAGATGGTGAGCATTTTTTCATGTGTTTTTTGGCCATTTGAATTTCTTCTTTTGAGAAAGTTCTGTTTAGTTCACTTGCCCATTTCTTTATTGGTTCATTAGTTTTGGGAGGATTTAGTTTTTTAAGTTCCCTATATATTCTGGTTATCAGTCCTTTGTCTGATGTATAGTTGGCAAATATTTTCTCCCACTCTGTGATTGTTCTCTTCAGTTTACAGACCATTTCTTTTGATGAACAGAAGCTTTTTAGCTTTATGAGGTCCCATTTATCTAAGCTGTCTCTTAGTTGCTGTGCTGCTGGGGTTTCATTGAGAAAGTTCTTACCTATACCTACTAACTCCAGAGTATTTCCTACTCTTTCCTGTATCAACTTTAGAGTTTGGGTCTGATATTAAGATCCTTGATCCATTTTGAGTTAAACTTGGTATAGGGTGATATACATGGATCTAGTTTCAGTTTTTTGCAGACTGCTAACCAGTTTTCCCAGCAGTTTTTGTTGAAGAGGCTGCTATTTCTCCATCGTATATTTTTAGCTCCTTTATCAAAGACAAGTTGGTTATAGCTGTGTGGCTTCATATCTGGGTCCTCTATTCTGTTCCACTGGTCTTCATGTCTGTTTTTGTGCCAGTACCATGCTGTTTTTATTGTTATTGCTTTGTAATATAGTTTGAAGTCAGGTATTGTGATACCTCCTGCATTGTTCTTTTGACTGAATATTGCCTTGGCTATTCGTGGCCTCTTGTGTTTCCATATAAATTTAACAGTAGATTTTTCAATATCTTTAATGAATGTCATTGGAATTTTGATGGGAATTGCATTAAACATGTAGATTACTTTTGAGAGTATTGACATTTTTACTGTTGATTCTACCAATCCATGAACATGGGAGACCTCTCCACTTTCTATAGTCTTCCTCAATCTCTTTCTTCAGAAGTGTATAGTTTTCCTTGTAGAGGTCTTTCACATCTTTTGTTAGGTTTACTCCTAGGTATTTGATATTTTTTGAGGCTATTGTAAATGGAATTGTTCTCATACATTCTTTTTCAGTTTGCTCATTGTTAGTGTATAGAAATGCTGATGATTCTTCTATGTTGATTTTATATCCTGCTACCTTGCTATAGCTATTGATGATGTCTAGAAGCTTCTGAGTAGAGTTTTTTGGGTCTTTAAGGTATAGGATCATGTCGTCTGCAAATAGGGATATTTTGACAGTTTCTTTACCTATTTGTATTCCTTTTATTCCTTCTTCTTGCCTAATTGCTCTGGCTAGGAATTCCAGTACTATGTTGAATAGGAGTGGGGATAGTGGGCATCCTTATCTGGTTCCTGATTTTAGAGGGAATGGTTTCAGTTTTTCTCCATTAAGTATAATGCTGGCTGTAGGTTTGTCATATATAGCTTTTATAATGTTGAGGTACTTTCCTTCTATTCCTAGTTTTCTTAGAGCTTTTATCATGAAATGGTGTTAGATCTTATCAAAGGTTTTTTCTGCATCTATTGAGATGATCAAGTGGTTTTTGTCTTTGCTTCTGTTAATGTGGTTTATTACATTTATTGATTTTCATATGTTGTACCACCCCTGCATCCCTGGGATGAAGCCTACTTGGTCGTGGTGAATAATCTTTTTGATGTGTTGTTGAATTCGGTTTGCCATAATTTTGTTGAGGATTTTTGCGTCAATGTTCTTTAAGGAGATTGGCCTATAGTTCTCCTTTTTGGAGGTGTCTTTGCCTGGTTTGAGTATAAGTGTAATACTGGCCTCATAAAATATGTTTGGCAGTTTTCCTTCCCTTTCTATTTCATGGAACAGTTTAAGGAGGGTTGGTATCAGTTCTTCTTTAAAGGTCTGATAGAATTCAGCAGAGAATCCATCAGGTCCTGGACTTTTCTTTTTGGGGAGACTCTTGATTGCTGCTTCATTTCATTTTATGTTATAGGTCTATTCAGGTGATTAATTTCCTCCTGGTTCAGTTTTGGATGATCATATGTATCTAGAAATCTGTCCATTTCTTTAAGATTTTCAAATTTATTAGAATTTAGGTTCTCAAAGTAGTCTCTGATGATTTCCTGGACTTCCATGGTGTTTGTTGTTATCTCCCCTTTTGCATTCCTGATTCTACTAATTTGGGTTTTTTCTCTCCTCATTTTAGTCAGGTTTGCCAGGGGTCTATCGATCTTGTTTATTTTTTCAAAGAACCAACTTTTTGTTTCATTAATTCTTTGTATGGTTTTTTTGGTTTCTATTTTGTTGATTTCAGCTCTTATTTTTATTATTTCTGTCCTTCTAAAAAGACAGATCTTAACAGTGGTGTGAAAGAATTCCTTGAAATAAATAATACTATGGCAATTAAGATCCAGAGTAGACAATATGGCGGAACAAATTGTGGACCCCACTGGGCAGGGATTTTGTCTGTCATGCTTGGCAATGAATTTTTCATGTACAAAAGAACACTGCACACATCACAGCATTCTACACATGGTAGATATAATACTTGTGATTTTTGTTTATAATGCATATAAATTAAAAGAATAAGACTTTTAATTTATGATTCTACTGCTTACTAATTAGAATTAGCAAAAGTAATCCCTCAGGCACAGATTTTTTTAACCTCTAAAATAAACACAATATCTTTCCTCTTGACTTCAGAGTTGATAGGTTGTAAAATCAAAACGGGATATGTTTCTAACTACCTACTAAATTAGAAATCAGTGAAGAAACATAAATAAGAGAGAAGTACGTAGAAGATAGAACTCAATTTAAAATATCATTATTACTCAGTGATTTCAGAGAAACATAGACCTCAGGTTGAAAGGGGGCAAGTGCAAAATTTTAAAGGAAGTCTGGAACTCTCAACCCCATATGGTATGTTTGGTGCATTTTTTTTAAAAAAAATTACTATTTATAGCCTTCTAGTGTTAGGGTCTGAGAATCCTATTCCTCTGAGAGACAGAGATTCACGCGTGAATGCAATCAACAAAGCAGAGTTTATTGAGCTGGCAAGCCAGGGTCAAGCTCCCACACAGACACACAGGTCCAATTGGGCAGACAAGACCCCGAGCCTCTTTAGGGAAGATCTTATATAGGCCCCTACCGGCCGTTACAGCAAAAGCCCGCACAGTACATAGCCAATGAGTTTGTAACACCACATACATTTCCAGCCTATCCATTTAAGAGTACATTACTTCTTAGCCTATAGATTCAAGGGTCAGTATTCACGCACACGGTTACATTTAGCAAGCAGGCAGGGCACATCTTGCACGTACTTCTAGTCGTCTTTTGCAATCTGCTCACATTCCTCACATTCCTCACATTCCACCTGCACCCATCCTGTTTATCTTATCCTGCACGGGGCATCCTGTGCTGGCTTTACTGGTTTCTGCTATGGGGATCTGCTGGGGCAAAGGGCACATCCTTTCATTCCCCCCTTTTCTTTGGGCTATATTGAGGAATCATTCTCAAGGGGATGAAGAGCCTGGTATTGTTGGCGGAGGTCCAGAAGTTGGACAGTGTTAATTCGGTTTTTGATGAAAGTCACAAGTCGGTTTAGAATACAAGGTCCTATGGTGACCAGTAACAGGAGGATTACTATCGGCCCTGCTAGTGCAGACAGGAGGGTAGCTAACCAAGGGGACTGGTTGAACCAAGATTTGAACCAGCCTTCCCTGGCTTCTCTTTCCCTTTTTCGTTGCTCTAGGCCTTCCCGAAGTTTGGACATAGAGTCGCGAACAACCCCGGTATGGTGGGTGTAAAAGCAACATTCCTCCCCTAGAGCTGCACAGAGGCCACCATTCTTAAGGAACAGTAGGTCCAGTCCCCTCCGGTTCTGGAGGACTACCTCGGATAGGGAAGTTAGGGATTTTTCAAGGTGGCTAATGGATTTTTCAATATGGTCTAGGTCCTCATCGATGGCCGCCCTGAGGGAGGTGAGGCTGGAGTGCTGAGTGGCCAGAGAGGCTATGCTGGTACCTGCCCCTGCCAGGTCTATTCCAAATAGGGTAGCGATGGTTAGGGTGGTAATGGGCTCCCTTTTTGCCCGGGGATGGTCGGACCAGTAAAGAATGGGATATTCAGCTGGATGGTAGAGGATTCTAGGCACCACTATCACCATCAGGCAGAATTCCCGGGAGGCATTAAAGACCGATCCAGCCAAGTGGGGGGTCAGCCCGTTCAGCGAGCACGCACACCAGGCGCCTCCGGCCGGGGTTATCCAATGGGAGGCATTCCAGTTTGGGTGCTCAATTATAGTAGCGCACAATTTTTTATTTCCTTTTGGGACCTGCCCTACACAAGTCCCTTGGCCACTGACCTGAGCCATGGTCAGGCCAGCGGGTTGGGCCTCCCAACCCATTGGAGTGGTGGTGTTGACTACAAAAGAGGAATTGATTCCAATAACCTTGTAGAAAGGGGGCAAAGGGCTGTAGCAAAGCCAGCAAGCCTCAGTTAGATTAGGGGCTATCCTATTCAAGGTCTCAAATGTAGCAAACAGCAAGGTCTCCAGGGGGCTAGGTGGTACAGTGAAGGGAACGGTGGTTGTGGGTTCTGGGGGTGTCGCTTTGGGACTCTGAGAGTCGTTGGGAGTGGTGTTCTGGGGCATCCGGGGAGTTGTGCGTGGAACCAATTTTGCCTCAGACAACTCTGGCTTTAACACAGAATTAGGCTTTAACACGAGATTAGGTCCTATTGTTAGAGTAGAGACTGGTTGTCGCACACGCCGCAAGGTAAAAAGGGCTCCTGGATGATTTGTTTTGTAGAGTCTGACTCCCCAGGATTTACCCAATCCAATTCCCAATTTGTTGCCTTTTTTCCTAAATCAGTGAAATTTATCATAATGGGATTACAATTGGGGGGAGTTGGGCATCCCTTATTTATAGGTCTAGGTTGGTGGTATGTAATACCAGATTGAGAGACTCTACTTAACTGAATAAGGTCCCCCTGTTTGGGGGGTGGCCACCATATGTCCCCTGAGCTCTCACAACCCCATGACTTACAATAATAGTCTGCGATTCCTCCACATTTTTTTCTGTGGTTGGGTTGGGGAGCAGGGCAGACATAGAAGTAACTTTGGCACAAATCCCATTGTCCCCTGCCAGTGAATAAGGCCCTTAAGTCAAAGTATAATTCTGGGAACCAGGTGCTGGGAGGGGTCACCTTGGAGGTCTGGTTAAGAATGTCTCCTGTGGATACATCTACAATCATCCAGGTCAGGTTAAAAGGTTGATGTGGATTTGTATGCCCCAAGCAAGTGGTGGACAGGGTTAGAAAAAGGAATAAGGTTACCGAGGTCCAGTTTGCTGAAGTTTGAGTTTGAAAGAATTGTCCTTGTGGTGGGACACCCTTCTTGTTGGCAGGAAGTCTTCCTTCACAGCTACCGGGTCCGCCGGTCTGATGTGGGTGTAGTGGACCCAGGTGATGATCCCATTCTAGGAGGGCTGTGGAGCATCTGGGGTGTTTTCGTTTTCCGGAGCATCCCGTATCAGCCAGAGCTTGAGTGAATTTGTGGGATGCTGTCGTGCAGTCCAATTTCCCTGCTCCTCCTGAGGATGGAGTGGTGTACCCATGGTGCAATTCCATCGACCTTGAGGGCAGTGGGGGTAGTAAGCAGTACAACATAAGGTCCTTTCCATCTAGGCTCTAGGGTTTTGGACTGATGCCTTTTAACCCATACCATGTCACCCGGGACTATGCCATGTTCCGGAGTCGGGACCCTCTCAGTAGTATGGTATGCTTGAATTAAGGGCCATATTTGTTGTTGCACCTTAGCTAGAGCCTGTAGCATAGTCAGGTAATTTGGAGCCAGATCACCTAGTCCCGGGCTTAAGGTCCTTTGAATGATGGGGGGTGGAGCCCCATACAGGATCTCAAAGGGGGTTAGCCCATGGATATAAGGGGAGTTCTGGACTCGGAAGATGGCCAAGGGAAGGAGTGTCACCCAATCACCACCAGTCTCCAGGGCCAATTTGGCTAAAGTCTCCTTTAGTGTCCTATTCATCCTTTCTACTTGCCCTGAGCTCTGGGGGTTATATTCACAATGTAGTTTCCAATTGGCCCCCATAACCTGGGCTAGTCCCTGCAGGACTTTACTAACAAAAGCTGGACCGTTATCTGACCCAATTGCCTCAGGCACCCCGTACCTGGGTATGATTTCCTCTAGTAAGGCTTTTGCCACTACCTGACTCGTCTCCCTCTTTGTAGGAAATACCTCCACCCAGCCCGAAAAGGTATCTATGAACACTAGCAAATATTTGTACCCAAACTTCCCTGGTTTTACTTTGGTAAAATCCACTTCCCAGCTTCTTCCCGGGGCCCTCCCCCGTTCCCAAATACCTGTGTGGTGCCCCTCCCTTCATCCTGGTTTCATAGCTGTACAGCTAGCACAATCCTCCACAATTTGATGGACGGCCGCGGTCTGGTTTGGAAATCGGAGTTGTGCAGATGTCAGCAAGTCTAGCAAATTTCTCCGCCCCAAGTGGGTGGACTTATGTAAGTTAGCTAACAGGAATCAGCCGAGTTTCTCGGGCAGGATTAGCTTGCCTTCCAAGTCGCTTCTCCATTCATCCTCCCTTTTTCTAGTGAGGGAGTGGGCTCTCATCCAAGTGAAATCCTCCGAGGAGTACTCTGGTCGGGGAGGTAGTGAAGGGAGCTCGGGGACAGGCACATCTATAGCCACGACCACGGAGGGACTCACCATTGCTGCTTTCCTAGCTTCTTGATCCGCCCTGTTGTTACCGACAGCTTCCGGAGTCTTGGCAGACTGATGGTCTGGGACATACATCACTGCCACTGCCTTCGGTTTTTCCACTGCTATTAATAGACGCTGGACTTCGGCCAGGTTTTTTAAGACTTTCCCTTCTGCTGTGCGAAATCCCCTTTCGCGATAGATGGCTCCGTGGACGTGGATGGTACCAAAAGCATAGCGGCTATCGGTGTAGATATTGACTCATTTTCCTTCTGCCCTTTCCAGGGCCTCAGCCAAGGCAATTAATTCTGCCTTTTGGGCTGAGGTTCCGGGTGGGAGGGCGCTGCTCCATACCGTGTTTCCTTCTTGGTCGACCACTGCTGCCCCTGCCCTTCGGACTCCATTTTGGACAAAACTGCTTCCATCAGTGTACCAGTTTAATTTACAGCCGGACAGTGGGGTGTCCTTTAGGTCAACCCATACCTGGGTAACTTCGGAGAGGAGCTCCTTGCAGTCATGGACAGGTGTCTGTAGTTCCTGGTTGGGCAACAGGGTGGCAGGGTTCAGAGTTACAGGATCTGCGAAGGTGATCCAAGGGGAATCCTGCAGGAGCCCCTGGTAGTGGGTGAGCCTGGCATTCGTCATCCATTTCCCAGGGAGTTGTTTAAGGACTCCCTCTACCGGGTTAGGGGCCATGACCCGGAGGGCCTGTCCAAAGGTTAATTTGTCTGCTTCTCTCACTAACATGGCAATGGCCGCTATGATGCGGAGGCAGGGGGGCCATCCTGATGCTACTGCGTCTAATTTCTTGGAAAGATATGCCACGGGTCTCTTCCAGGGACCTAACTGTTGGGCCAGGACTCCTTTGGCTACCCCCTTTTTTTCATCAACAAACAGAGTGAACGATTTTGTGGGGTCTGGTAGGGTCAAGGCAGGGGCCTGGAAAAGGGCGGCCTTTAGCTGGTCAAAGGCCCGCTGTTGTTCCTCTCCCCACCTCCAATCCAGAGCCTCTTTGGTGGCCTCATATAGGGGTCTGGCTATCTCCGCAAATGCCGGAATCCAGAGTCTACAGAACCCTGCGGAGCCCAGGAACTCTCTCACTCCCCTAGTGGATGTGGGGGGTGGAATAGTCAAAATAGTCTGTTTCATGGCATCAGTCAGCCATCTTGCCCCATCTGCGATCCGATAACCCAGATATGTCACTGACCTTTCACAGATGTGGGTCTTCTTGGCACTCGCCCGATATCCCAGCTCACCTAACTCCATTAGCAGGTGTTCAGTAGCCTCACTGCACTCCTCTCGGGTTTCTGCCGCTAACGGTAAGTCATCAACGTACTGTAGTAGAGTGACTTGTGGGTGACTCCGGCGAAAGGGCTCCAGTTCCTGGCTCAGGGCCTCGTTAAACAGGGTGGGAGAATTTTTAAATCCTTGTGGCAGTCTGGTCCAAGTGAGCTGTCTGGTCCGGCCCCCATCCTCTTGCCATTCGAATGCAAATAGCAGCTGGCTGATTTCTGACAATGGAATGCTGAAGAAAGCATCTTTCAAATCAAGGGTTGTATACCATACTTGTGAGGGTGGTAGGTGACTGAGCAAGGTATAGGGATTCGGTACAGTGGGATGAATGTCCTCCGCCCACTCATTTACCTTTCACAGGTCTTGCACAGGCCTATAGTCCCCGCTTCCCGGCTTTTGGACGGGGAGCAGAGGAGTATTCCAGGTGGACCGACAAGGCCGCAGTACTCCTTCCTTTATTAGCCTGTGGATATGAGGGGCTATGCCTCTTCGAGCCTCTTTGGACATAGGATACTGTTTTACCCGAATGGGAAGAGCGGAAGCCTTCAATTGTATAACTACGGGAGGGAGGTGTTTGGCGAGGCCAATTTCCGCAGTCTCTGCCCAGGCCGTGGGAAACCTTTTTAGCCATTGGGCTATGTCCCCTCCTGGCTCCTGTCAGCTCTCAAACAGTCGATATTCATCAGCCAATGATAAGGACAGGACGTGTATTGGGCTCCCCTCCCGATCAGTCACAATTATTTCATCTGGTTCAAAATAGATATGGGCCCCTACTTTGGTGAGCAGGTCTCGTCCGAGCAAGGGAGCAGGGCTCTCAGGGACGACCAGGAAGGAGTGTGTGACCTGGTGTTTTCCTAAGTCTACCTTTCTTTTGGTAGTCCATGAGCATAACTGGGTACCCGTGGCCCCCTGAACGACACTTGTTCGTTCCTTGTTCAAAGGTCCACATGCCTTGTTTAAGACCGAATACTGGGCGCTGGTATCCACCATGAACCCCATCGGCTTCCCCTCCACACATACAGTTACCCAAGACTCGGGGAAGGGGTCCGAGCCCCATCTTCCTCAGTCCTCTTCTCCGGCTAGAAGGACTCTGGCCTGCTCCACTGCTCGTTCCCTTTCCCTGTTACCTCCCGGTCTCCTGCCAAACTCTCTTCTTCCCTTTAACTTAGGGCACTCTCTCTTCCAATGCCCAGTCTCCTTACAGTAAAAACAGTGTTCCTTATCCAGGGTCCTGGCGTAGCCCCCTTCCCTGGGTTGGTCCCGGACACCTGCTAGGAAAATACGGGCCATTTCTCTTTGTTGCTTTCGGTTCTCCTTAGCCTGGAACTCCCTGTCCTCCTTCCTCAATTTCTCCTGGGCCTCCCTGTCTTCCTTTCTCCGCCTTTCCTCCCTTTCTTCTGGAGTTTCCCTTGCGGTAAAGACCTTCTCCGCTATCTGTAACATTTCCCTAATGGTTATCTCCCCTAAGTTTTCCTGTTTATTGAGTTTTCTCCTAATGTCTGGAGCTGCCTGATTAATGAATGAGAATACCACAGCAGACCAGTGGATCACCGCCTCGGGGTCAATAGGGGTGTACTGACGGTATGCCTCATAGAGGCGCTCTAAGAAACCGGCCGGGCTTTCATTTTCCCCTTGGACAACTGCCTTTACCTTTGCAAAGTTGGTGGGCCTCCTAGCGGCCACTCGGAGACCTGCCATAAGAGTCTGGAGGTAGATTCGGAGATGCTCCCTACCTTCTGCGGTCCCAAAATCCCAATCAGGGCGGCGTAGGGGGGAAGGCCTCATCTATGGCCGGTTGGAGGGTTGTGGGTCTCCCGTTGTCCCCCAAGATGTTCTTTCTAGCTTCGTGGAGGATGCGCTCCAGCTCCTCCATCATAAAAAGAGTATTGAGCAGCTGGTGACAGTCGTCCCATGTGGGGCAGTGTGTATGCATGACGGACTCCAGGAGATCTATGAGACACTTGCGGTCTTCCGAAAAGTGTGGGTTCTGCGTCCTCCAGTTATATAGATCACTGGAGGAGAAGGGCCAGTACTGAAACTGTTGCCCCCCTCCCGGTCCTCCTTGGCCTACCGTCCGGACTGGAAATGTGGGGACAGTTTCCTCCCCATGTGTTGATGAGGAGGGCCCATCTTCTCCCTCCCTTTCCCGTACCCCTCGGGGGCGGAGTCTTCGACCCATTCCTCCTCCGGCCGTCGGTCCTGTTGAGGAGGATGAGGAAATTTCCTCCTCCGGAGCACTGGCCTGACCAGGGGGAGTCATGTATGGGGGCAGCCGATCTTCCTCTACCCCCGTGAGGGACGGGTAAAGGGGGGAACTCTCCGGTAAGACCAGGGGTGGTAAAGAGGGTGTCCTATTTTGAGGACTGGTCAGGGAGGGAAGGGGAGGTTTCTCTTCCTCTTTTATGACCAAGGCAGGCGTGACTGGGGTTTTAGCCCCGGGAGCCGAACTGGAGGGGTGAGTCAGAAAAGCTGTTAACCAAGGGGGGGTTCCCCGCTAAATCTTCCCAAACCAAAATGTAGGGGACCTGATCTGGGTGGTCTTGATTGTCTGGTCGGAAAATGACAGCCTTGACCTTAGTGATCAGGTCTAGGGAGAGGGAACCTTGAATGGGCCATCCGACTCAGAAGGTGGGCCATTCTGCAGAACAAAGGGTGTCGAACTTACCTTTCTTAATGACCAGACCCGCATTTAATGCCCTTTTTTTGACTTCTGGAAAGTGAGAGAGAATCAAAGACTTTGGGGTTGCTTGTCCCTCTCCCATTGTGGGATGAGAAGCAACCGCCAGGAGAGATAGAACAAAAAGGGTGAAAGCAACAATAACTCCACACACACAGAACACTATCCACCACTCACTTGGACCGGTCCTTCTCTCACGCTGGTGCACACACCATTTAACCTCCTCACCGTCCAATTTGGATATCAGGCCAAAAGGCATCCACTTGACGGGTGGTCAGTCGACTAGTTCAATTAGTTCTTCACCTGGCGCCAGGATTCCTGAAATGCTCGAGCCCAAATGAGAGGAAAGCTTCTCCCAGCAGGACCTTGTGGTCCCCTTAACGAGATTCCCAGAATGATTCTCCCTGGGGATTGGCCAAATCCCCGCTGCGGCCCAAACGGGAACAATCATCTACCAATTAGTTCCCTCCAAATGAGAATCTCAGACTCTCCCAATGCCTAGGACTTGGAATCACCTCTGCTTTCTCGTGGACGGTCTGCCTTCTCGAAAAAGGGTATCTCGGTGGGACCTCCAAATGTTAGGGTCCGAGAATCCTATTCCTCTGAGAGACAGAGAGTCACGCATGAATGCAATCAACAAAGCAGAGTTTATTGAGCTGGCAAGCCAGGGTCAAGCTCCCACACAGACACACAGGTCCAATTGGGCAGACAAGACCCCGAGCCTCTTTAGGGAAGATCTTATATAGGACCCTACCGGCCGTTACAGCAAAAGCCCGCACAGTACATAGCCAATGAGTTTGTAACACCACATACATTTCCAGCCTATCCATTTAAGAGTACATTACTTCTTAGCCTATAGATTCAAGGGTCAGTATTCGCGCACACGGTTACATTTAGCAAGCAGGCAGGGCACATCTTGCACGTACTTCTAGTCGTCTTTTGCAATCTGCTCACATTCCTCACATTCCTCACATTCCACCTGCACCCATCCTGTTTATCTTATCCTGCACGGGGCATCCTGTGCTGGCTTTACTGGTTTCTGCTATGGGGATCTGCTGGGGCAAAGGGCACATCCTTTCACTAGCAAATACTGTTTCTGTTATCTTTATTACTTTGATTTTTATAGGAATGTATCTAAAATATTTCTTAACAGGGTATATTCTCCTAAGAATATTCCTGTTTAAAATTTTTTTATTCATCAAAAGTAATGTGAATAAAATTGTGTCATCTTAATAAAAAGGGATTTAATATGTTGATTACACACAGGCTCTTTCATTAGAAAAATCTTTTATTTAGTACCAGGTTTCTCCTAAAGAGCTTAACTCTTCAGAGTAGTATCAAATAGAAGGCATAAAAGAAATGATCCAGTGAGCCACCTTTCAGAACATATATGTCTTTTAGCTGTCACTCCTAAGTGGTGTCTGCACACATTCTCAAGTTGGTGGGTAGTAAAAGACAGAATAACCTGCAATAGCCAGTTATCCAATCTTCCCTTCCTATTTCCAGAGCAAGCTAAAAGGTAATGGAATCCTACAAAGAAATGAATTGGCCTCTTTCTCTATTGCCTTGCTGTCTTTATTTTCCTCATATATGATCCATGACTCTCCATAGGTAACTGTCGTAAAGGGTTCAGTTTTCTTACTATTGTTTAAAATAACTTATCAAAAATGCAGCTTGTGTATCTCCTATACTGCTTTTAAAATTTCATTTTGTGAAAAAAATTCTGGTTTTGGGCTATTCCTTTTTGACAGTGGTAAAACTGGCCAAATGCAAGCATTCCAAATTATATAGGAAGGTGGTTTCTGAATTTTATATCTCATATAAGGAAAAGAATATAAAAGCAATTAGTTCATTCATAGATATAATAATTAACATTTGTTGAGCTCTTGTTATGTGCCAGACACTGTAAAGCTACAGGAAAGAGAAATGAGTTACAGTCACCACCATCACAGGACTCACAGTCTAGCCAAGGAGATAGATTAAAACAGTAATTACACCAATAACTAAAACAGTATCACATGCCAGGAAGAGAAAATGCAATGTAGTATTAAAGTATGTAAAGAAGAGCCAGCTTCTTCTGGGAGGTAGGGAAAAGTAGAAGTTAATATAATATGATTTCTGCTGCAGAAGTGTATCCAAAAAAAAAAACAAAAAAAAAAAACCAGGAAAATATTACAAAACAAAATGAAACAATAAATTAATAAAGCATTATCTTGCCTTCATTCAGAATCACAGTATGGTAGGTAGTACTAGGAATACTACAAGCAATACTGTTTTTCATTTCAATTCTATTGTTCATTTAAGCCAAAAGGTAAAGTAGACCCCTTTGGTTGGGCTTTAGGTATCCACAACTTACTAAAACTGTCAGCTAAGTTACCAGTCACCTCTCCTTTGCTAAACCAATGGTCAATTCTCTAACCTCATTTACTCAACCTATCTGTCAATGGTATATACTGCTGGCCACTCTATCTTTCCTAATACACTTTCTATTCTGTTTCTAATTACCATGCTTACCTATTTTCTTTGACCTCACCGGCTGTTCCTTTTTGAAATTTTTGCCAAATTCCCTCCTCTGTCAGGCATTTAAATGTTAGAATCCAGCAAGATTTATTCTTTTATTCTAGCTATACTTAGTGATTTCAGTCCACAAGGAAGTCCCATAACAATCTTAGAAGATAGCAACCTGTTGAAAAACAAGGATTGTATCTGGGCCAAGATGCAGGAACTAGACACTTTTTCTTTAATTCTAGAGATGATTTTCACAAGTTCTACTGAATAGTGGGTTATACTACTTGCCTCACATCAGTAAAGGTCCTTGTTCCATTTTGGCTGGCAGTAGGGATGTTTTAGAAAGAGATAAAGCTTTGAAATAAAGTCCACTTTGATTCAAATAGAGGCTCCTAACAATAAGGAAGTTATTGAGTCTTGGATAAGTTATGCAATTCCTATAAGCCACAATTTCTTCATTTGGAAAAAAGGAATAATAATAATTGCCTGGAAGGATTGCTACAAGGATTAAATGACATTGTGTTTGTGAATGACCTTACTCACAGAGTCATTCTTACAGTACTACTGAAATTGCTGATAGAGCAGGAGTTTGTGTTAGATGTTATGCATGGAAACACAGTTTTTGGTTCAGTGCTCCTTTTACTGATTAGGACTGTTAGCCTTGTAAGGACAGAGATTACAACACACAAAATACAGTTTGCTGGACCCATCAGGGTTCCTCTGAAATGCAAATGTTGTTACTCTCCATCTGTTTGCAAGGCATCTTTCAGGTATTTGAAAGCACTGGAATGTATTCTGTAATTAAACTTGGCAGTCAAGCCCTATCAAAATTGCTACTGCTGGAAATGCACTTCATTGTACTTTCCTTCTTTTTTAGTGGTTCAGCATCTGGCATAGGTTCTTATCATAGTGGTAACAGCAGCAAGGTTGTATAAGCAAATGTAGCATGATCAAGTAAAAGAAAATATCCACTTTCCTTTTGTTCAAGGAAAACACCTTAAGATCAGTGACTCCAAAAGTTTGCAAAAGATTATTACAATATTATCACTTTGTTGTCTACCCTTTCAGAAATAATGCACTTACATACCCATTTATATTTGTATATACAAAATTCATTTGTGTATAGATAGTCAGATACATAGATAAATGCATCACCTCCTTTATACAAATGGTAACATACTATGCATAACTGTACTGAACATTATTTCACTTAATATAGCTTTGAGATATTTTCTCTAATGCATAAAAATAATCTTATTTTTTATGTCTACATGATATGCCTTCTGGATGCCTATTTCACAATTTATTTAACTTGCCTCTGTGGATGGAAATTCAAGTCATTTTAATCTTATGTTATTCTAACCTTATGTTATTATAAATAATACTGAAAAAAATCTTATATATCTACAGATAGATATGTAAAATTTTGTAACTTGTAAAAGAAAACATGGCTATTGGATAGAGTTCCAACAGATGTATTTGATTGATGGGAAAAAGACATATAGATTTGTATTCTCATAGATACTAGCAAATTATTCTTCAGAAAGATTTTATAAGCTTTTAGTTACTCCAGTAATCTGTTAAAATTTCTGTTTCCCACATCTTGTCTATGCATTCTCTTGTACCAAAGTTGTCTATCTTAGTCTATTTGGGCTGCTATTTTAAAAAGAAAAACTTAGACCGGATGTTTAAGAAGCAACAAAATTTTATTTCTTATAGTTCTGTAGGGTAGAAGGACCGTAACTGAGACACTAACAGACTCAGTAACCAGTGAGGCTCGCTCTCTGCTTCCAGATGGAGTCTTCTTGGTGTGTGCTCATGAGATAAAAAGGCAAGGCTGTTCCCACCAACCTCCTTTAAAAGTGCATAATCTCATTGATGAAGACAAAGCTCCCAAGAGTTAATCCCTTTCCTGGGGGCTCTAAATCTTAATCCTTCCACATTAGGTATTAGATTTCAACATAAAAATCTTAGTGTACACTAACATTCAGGCCATTGCAGTTGTTCCTTAAATTTTTTCTTAATATCATAGATGCAAAAAATATTGCTTATGAGTTTCAATGTACATTGATCTTATTGATAAGTTTAAAGATTTTTCATATATCAAAAAAATCCAATGATCAAAGTTTTCTTCACACTTTTATAGATTTATGGTATTTGATGAGTAGGATGTTGAATCTTTATCTTGATAAAAGCTACTAATGTTCTTCCTTTGATTGTGTTTCTGGCAGTTTTTCTTTCTGTTATTTTTATACTGTCAACTGTATCAGTTTACATCTTCTGGTAGTTGTGTCAGATTGGGAATTACCATCCCCAGTTTGAGATTATTTGAAAACCCTTATTTCATTTCTACTAGAATTTTTATAGTTTTTTATGTTTAAGCATAAAACCCACCTGGAATTTATCTTGGTGTATGGAATAATATAAACATTGTCTTAATGTTTTCTGCAGCTTTGGAAATAAAAGTATGAATTATAGCACAGAATCAAACCAACCAATAATGTTTGTGCTTTGCCTTCCATTCATCCTAAAATATAGCCTGAAGTAGTGTAGGAAAACACTTTCTTATTCTCTTCCATTATCCAGCAGGCCTTTCAGTAAATTGGTTTCATGAAATATTAAATTTGAAAATAGTTGTCAAGCTAAGCTTTAGGAGTAAAATGACTTTTTCAATTCTAAATTTATTGCTTGAAATTCCTTTTTAAAAAAAAAGAGAAAAAGAACTAATTTTTAGTACACAGTGTTTTCACTTTATGCTGACAAATTTTTTAAAAGACAAAGCAGACATTGAAAGTTTTCAACAAACTCATTTATTTAAAAAAATAAATAAATAAATAAAAATGAAACCTTTCTCTCTAAACTTAGCATAAAGTAGGCAAATTAGCAGATGTAAATTTTTCAGAAGGAAGTAATTTGAGGAGAAAGTCCCTGAGAAAGTGAGGGTGGAAATATGAAGGAACAATTCTTTCATCCTTTCAGTAAGGTATTCTTTGTTTTTCATGTACACGTACCTCACCCTTAGAATGGCACTTCTTTTACAAAACATATTTTTTAAAAGTGTTATACTTTTCTTGATTTTCATCAAGTCATGTAGGCTGGCTATAGTAATTACAGTGGTACTTGATATCTTTAACTCTTCATAGTTTTAAAGTTTATTCTCACAATTAGTTTAAATGCTGAAAACTTGGCCATGTAAAAATAATGTGGTGGTAGTGTTGGATGTTAGGAGGAAATAGCAGGAAACACAGTCAATACTGATGCGGGGAAGCTCTAAACCCAAATTTTTATATATGTTACTATTAACTCTATGTGACACTCAAATTTGCCAATCCTTGGGTATGTCCCGTTGTTGCATATAAGGCATTAGGCTAGACATTAGCTATGCCAGGGTGAGTGATTCACTTGCCTTCCAAGTTTATTTTCTACTGCAGTGTTCACAAGTGAAGTCAGACCCATAGCATCATCAACTCCTGGGAGCATTTTAGAAATGCACAACCTCAAACCACACCCAGGAGTGCCTGCATCCACAACTCTTGAGGGTGAGGTCCAACAATCTGTGCTTAACAAGCCCTGCAGGTGATCTGATGTTCACTATTTAAAAATCACTGTTCTCCTGTGTGACTCAGACAAGTAAAGGGGGACAGTTAAAATAAGGGAGGGAAAGTGAGAGGGAAAAGACAGGGTTCTTTGAGTCCATAGGAGGCTCAGAATGCTATTGGGGGTGGGGGAGGAAGAGCAATGAAAGGCTTTCAGAATGAACTGACTGCTAAGAAGCCATACAAAGGATAAGGAAGTTAATTAAGAATGGTACGTTAAGGAAAAGAATAAGTGTGCATGGTGGTGATAGCCAGAGAGACTATTCCAATAATGGAAGGAAACACATGTCCAAAATCTCAGAGGTATGAGAAGGTTTGATACTCCCAGATCAGAGAGCGGGAGCAACTCTTACCTACAACAGTGCTAAGCTGATCAGAAGGCCTCATCAAGAATGAGGGTGTCAGAAGGGTGTGGTGGCTCACCTACTTGGAATGAAGAGAACAAGAGGACTTTGGTTTGAGGCCAGCCTCATCAAAAAGTTAATGAGACTCCCATCTCAACAAATTAGCCAAGTGTGGTGGTGCTGTTATCCCAGCCACATGGAAGGTATAGGCAGGAAGATCATGGGTCCAGACCGGTCTAAGCAAAAATATGAGAACCTATTTGAAAAATAATTAAAACAAAAAGGGCTGGAGGGAATGGCTTAAGTGATAGAGTGACTACCTGGTAAGCATGAGGCTCTGAGTTCAAACCAAAAAAAAACCAAAAAAATGGGGGTATCAAAGTCATTTGATACAAATAACAGTGAGCATTGTAAGGACTGCATATGGTTTTCTTTTACTGGTAACAGAAAATGCTGGAAAGTAAAACAAATATTTTGCTAGTCAAGGAATTTGGATTTGTCCAGAAAGAAATGCAGAGCCACTAAGAATTTAAGTAGGAGCTTAGAATGAGTACATAAAGATGGATCTGACTTAATTGGAGGGGCAAGACTGGAAATAAGAAGAACAGCGAATAGGCTATTTGGGGACTTTGACTCCATTAAATTTCCTAATAGAACCAGATTTGTTCTTTCAAAAAGAATTCATTTACAAAAATATGCCCTAGCTCTTTGGTGTAGGTTGAAAACACATACAAAAAGATTAATAACTTCTCTCCTAAGTAATATTTTCAATTTGGGAATCCAGTGCAACTATAGGAGTTTATAGAAAGTAAGGAGAAAATAGGTTAGTTTCAGTATATTAAAAAAAAAAAGTCCAAGAAGAGACACACATTTATGTAAAAATCAAGCTAAAAACTTCATACTTCTCTCATTTTGGCAGAAATTATTTCAACTCAGCATAGGCACACTGGTCATTTAATGCTGATTAGAAACATCAGCTTGACCTTTCCACATCACTGGAGGACAAAAGCATGAGAAAATGAGTTTTGTGCTTAAATAAGGCAGTATGAAAGAAAAAGAAATAAGATCCAGTGGGAGAAAAATAAATGCATGTGTCTTTGTAGTTAAAGATTACAAACCATGACATGTTATCTATTACATGATGTAGCTAGACCCAAGTGAATTAGATGATCACCCAAGCATTAGGCAGAAAAATGACCTGAAATGAAAAGAAAAATTAAATTGCATGAAAATAGTTCAGTTTTTTAAGATAAAAGTCATATTTTATTTGTAAGTAATTACATGGAGAATACTGTGAGAAAGAAAGGCATTAGCTTTCAAAAACAGCCCTGTGTCTCAGAATCGAGCAGAATTCCAATTCAGTGTTCATTTTTTCTTAGACACAGGGGAATTCCTGTGGATGGGATGCCATTTGTACAAATTCAAATTCAATTCAACATTGACTGGTAGGTACTTTTGTAATTTGATTAAGCTGATTACATTTTATACTTCCTATAAGGGAAAGTAAGATTTCAGTGTATCAACACTTTTTATGGGAACAAGCTCATATAAATGTTTAAAAAATCTTCAAAGAAATCTTCATAGAACATAGGTCCCATATTTAAGTTTCATCTCTGATCAGTACAAGTGTAATACAAGGCTGATGGCACTTACTGTGTCCCACTAAATGACTTAAGAGACTTTATTCAATGTAATTGGTATCTAGAAAGTGCTGATAACAAATTTATGTAGTGATTGGATTCTCACTGCTGGATATACAGTATAGATTAACAAACTATGAATGAGTCTAATTGTAGGTAGTATGCTAGGGTCACTGTTGGCTGGACATAAATGAAATCAAACTGGGTCATAACCACTTTGCAGGCTACCACACTTCTATATGTTGATACTGATTCTAACCCCATTTCTGGGGCAGTAGTTCTTGATTGGATTGCAAAGAATCCAGCCCCAGACCTGGCACAACCCCACCACTGTTCTAATCTTGACTGCTATCTCCTCTCCATTGCCTACAGAGGAGCTCCTATTCAGAATTAAATTACTCTTAGATCTGCAGAACTGCAGAACCTGGTCACATGCCTGTGATGTTTGTATGGTTCCCTCATTCCTATACCCTGATCTAATCTGTTTCTCACTTCAGTAGATATAGCCTCCAGTTTGAGACCCTTTCCTCTTCCTCTTCTGGCCAGCTGGTGCACTTCACAGTTCATTGTAGTCACTGGAATTTTTCTCCTTGTTTTCATAGTACCTCGGGGAAAGGTGTTTCTCTGACAAGTGCCTTGTACTCCTTTTTTAAAAACTACTTTCTTAAGGTATGATTGATACTTTTTTAAGAATAGTGCATATTTGATATACATAACAACAAATTTGGGGATAATTCACAGGTATATGTCCATCACCATCAAGCCATTAAACATATCCATCACCTTCCAAAGTTTGATCTTTCTTTGAAAACATATTTCTCTTATATTACTTTGTATTACCTAGGATTCTGGAGCAGCATATAAATCCATATTGATTTATGATTTTACATCTTAGCTATGAATTTGGGGAGGCTCAGTTTCAATGATAGCAGAGTCTGAGTATGGTTACTTCTTATATGACAAAATTTCTAGACTTTCCACCTGTCTAGCTCCTCCAACCCCTCAAAAAGGATCCTGATCCCATAAACAGCACGTTTTGTGAACATTGTAGAAACATTGTTTAGAAATTCTTCAGTTATTCTGTCTTCCTGGAGACTCAGTACCTACACCATTCATCTTATTCGACTGTAAAACTACCATTGCTCGTTCTTTTGTTTTTGGTTTTTTGTAGTCCTGGGGTTTGAACTTTTGCTCTGGTTACTTTGGATATAGAGTCTCCCTTTATGGCCAGGTGGTCTTGAACCACATTCCTCCTATTGGAGGCTTCCTACCATAGCTGGAATGACAGGCATGCACCATCTTGCCCAGCTTTTTTTGTTGAGATGAGGTCTTATAGACTTTTTTGCATGGGCCAGCCAGAAGCGCCATTCTCCCAATCTCAGCCTCCCAAGTAGCTGGGATTGCAGGCATGAGCCACCAGCACCTGGCTCCCACCATTGATTTTTACAAGGGTAATATTACTCTTATAATATATATATATATATATATAATATATATATATATAATTTCTAGTTCCCCTTCTTGGAACTATGTGGAGTAAAGTTAACTTTTTTGATCTCTACAGCACTGTGCGCAGAGTGATCCAAGGAGACCTTGCTACTATTTCATTGCTTCATAGCAGAAAGCAATTTGGGATATTGCTTGAGTGTATTATTTTATGTCCTATTTTTATTAATGATTCCCTTTAACATTAGGCATCTCTCCTTCAGATGCAGAGGCTTTTATTTTTATTTAAAAGCATCTGTGTATTATGATTATTGTTTTTCAGGATTAATTGCTGATGTTTCCTCTACATATAATTTCTGTGATGCATTTTCACCTGCTGTACACCAGATTTTGTTCCATAACATGGCAAAATGTTATAAAGAAGCAGGCAGCTTAGAGTATTTATGTTCAGCCTTTTCAGATTTCCCTTATGGCTTTACAGATGTGGATTTAAATCCTGCTTTGTATTTTGCCTGAGATTTATTTTCCAGCCCAATTTCATACCCCTGGTATAAAAGGCATCTTTATCCAAAAGAGTTCTGTTACATTAGTTTATGTGACTATGAACATACACACATTTATTTATATGCACATGAGCACACACATAACTATTCACTTGTCCCATACCTGGTTCATTTAGCCTACTGTAGTTTTTGTTGTTGTTGTTGTTGTTTTTGGTATCACCAGTTTATAAGGTTTGTGTGCTATAAAATGATGTTTTTTTAAAGTAATGAACTGTTTGGTTCAGGATATTGGTTGTAATTGAGAAAATCAGGATTTTCTAGAAGAATAAAATCTGACACACTGATGGGAAGAGAAAGTTGGTCAGTGATATTTCTATTAAATATCATCTTAGAAAGATGGGATGGTATTTTATTATAGCAGTGTGCCTGAATTATTCAGTTATTTTACAAACATTCATGGAAGATATTTTTCTTCCTTTTCTGAGTCTTTAAAGTACATTTGGACAGCTCTTGTTCATATACTTAGGATGTACTCCATCATCTAGTGTTATAGGAAGGATGGTATACCATCCTTCCTATAACAGAGCAAGATACTATTTTTTGGAGAACCTGTTAGGTCAGAAATTATTGGACACTCACACTACCATCAACTCTCAGGAAACCTGGCTGTCTATCAACAAACCTCACAGAAAAAAGTGACCTTACAATCTTTCAAATTTAATTATTCATAAATCAGCTATTAATGACATGATAATTATTTATTTAAATCCATTTGTATTAAAAGTCTATTTATATTAAAATTTCTCAGAAGCTAGCAGAGCATGAAGTGCCAACAAATTATAAGAAATAGACCCTTCCTCCCCCACCCACACACACCCCCTATCTTGGAAGCCATTCACAGTCCTTCAAATAGAGGGCTCATACTTCTCTCTTGCCTTGACTTTCCTTACAGAGCATTCTCTGCCCTCTGTACTGATAAATGCTAAGCTTCAATACCACCTTTTTATGATGATTTCTTGATAAATATGACAGTAAATAATTTTCTCCACTCTAAATTAATGTGTTAATCTGTTCCAGCTTCATATTATTTTTTGCTCTTCATATTATTACTTTCATATTATTATATTTATTAGTATAAGACTTCTGAGATATTTATTATTATAAGACTTCTCAGCTCACTTGTTATTCCACAGGACCTTTAGAGGAAGGATTTGAGTCTGCTTCATCTTCAAGAATCCTTTTATTTACTCTGTTCACATGCAGTGTGTTGCACACGGTATTAATTAAAAATAAATTTTTAAAGGTTTCTAGATGGAAAAGGAAAATGATTCAACAAATTATGGCACAATAAAAGCTGTTTTATCATCTCCATTTTGTAGCCCTTTCAAGCATCTTGTCTAAGTTAAAATTAGGACACCTGAATTCAGATTGTGGACTGAGCCAAGTTATCTCTGCACAATAGAATTTTCCATGATGATGGAATATTTTATATCTGCACTGTTCAATACCATATGTAGCTGGTAAGTGCCTGAATTAATGCTAGGGAAATCAAAGAAATAAATCCAGTTTAAAAAACCACATTTGGCTGGTGGTTACTGTGGTAGAAAACATGGCTCAGGAACTGAGAGCAATTTATGACATTCACACTGTGAAAAAACAAGAATTCACCTGGACCAGGATTAAAATCTCCTAGAGCTGTGCAGATGCTTGGTTGAGCCTTGAATCCTAAACTCCAGGGCACTTGGCTTGCCTAACTCTTGTGTCAGCCTTTCATTTCTGTGACTATTAACCAGGATTTCTTACTACTGACACTTCACCTGATGCTTTGGAGCCACAGGTGATACTGAGACACCATGACACTCAACGATCATGTTAGCTACAGAAAGGATTGTTCACAAGTCTAACAAAGTGCTTTTTCTGCTTTGACAGAATTTGAACAATGTGTTTTCTTTTGTCCCTTTTCCATAAGTAGTTTCTTAACAATCTGATCTGTTCTTATAATCAGTCATGTCATCTCCTCTGTGAAATGCCTGCTGATGATTTAGATAGTCACTTCTACTGACAGAATTGAGTTTGAACAGTAGATAAACAGTGCAACTTAAACTACTTACTTAACTTTTCTGAGTTTCAGTTTACACCTCTCCCTCCCAACGTGGCAATGCTAACACCTAATTTCATGATCATTTTCTTAAGAACTATTGTGAGTCCCTGTTGTATTCCTGGAATTTGTATTAAATGCAGAAATTCCACTTAGCAAAGAAGATTTGGTGTTTTGTTTCACACTATAGACTCAGTTAAATAATTAGATGAACAATTGTAATACAAGTGTTTATATGATGGCAAAGCTCTTATTTTAGTAACTGAAGCAGAGTTGATGGCCTTTAAATGCTAATTTTATTATCATCCTTCCTAGTATTATTAAGGTTAAAGAATCTGTTTCATAAAATCCAGAGAATGAATAAATTATTATGTCATTTACTGTGTTAACTGTAGAATCATTTCACAATTGATAAAGAAAGAACCTAATGAGGATCACTTCCACCACCAAGTAATAATTGCTCAAGTTTAACTTTAATGGCCTCCAGAATTACACATGAAGAAAAATAACAAATTTTCTCTAGTTACCACAGTTAATAAAATTGAACATCACTATGGTTTTTAATATCCACAGTACAGATATAAACTTTGGGGGTTAAAAGGTTGTTAGCCAAAGAAAAGTTGAATTTTGAATGATAGCAAGACACTAATTGAATGATACAATATTCCATTTCAATTTCATTTTAACATTGGTAGTTTTGAACTGCAGCCATTTAGGGTAAGGAAAATATTGCCTTTGCTGCACCCCTTTCCCTTTCTTATTTGTGTATCACAGCTCAGCATAATGACCACATTTACAATTTACATTGGTAATTGGCTCCTTAGATCACTGTTCCCCAAGCAACACTAAACTCGTAAGTAATGATTCAAGTATTAATAAGAAGCCATACAATTGAAAGAATGCACCACAAATTTTATGTCTACTCAATGAATTGATACATCCATAGGGAAATTGTAGATGGATTCTATTAGCTATAAAATTAAACGTAAAAAATGAAGAAACACAACTTCCTTTTGATTATTGACAAGTGGGTTCTCAGGTTTGAAAGGTCTTTAGTTCCCTTTTCTGGTTTTTGTTTATCACAGTTTCACTGAGTTATTCTTTTACTAGCAGGTGGACAAATAGTGAGAAGAGCTGACACTCAGCTCAGTCAGCTCAGAGGCCTGAAGGCAGCGTGGAGTGTTGCTGAGCAAGAAATCAAAACGGTGTGAGGACCTGGCTGCAATTCCAGCTCCTCATCTTGCTTTCTTCACTATTGCAAAGGAAAATGAATTGACTGTGTTGAAGCCTCTAGCTAGTCAGGGTAGTTCAGTTAGTGTTCAGTGTATTCTGTCCTTGGGCTCTTAAAGATAGTGAATAAATAATAATAGGTGACAATTGTTTCTTATGAGCTCATTGATAATGTCTAATTAACTAATTGTTAGATATTTGATAATAATGAATTGTTCTGCTTGTCTGTGCATTAGCACCGATGTATTTTGGTGCTACACAGAGTTAACATGGCATTTCTACAACACTGAATATTTTCTTAGTGCTTTCATTATCTACTTCCTTCACTCTGTGTGCGCAAGTGGGAAAAACAAAAACACTAGGATGACTTGTTACATCTACTTAGAAAAAATTAGAAATTAACTGGTACTCAAACTGTTGACTGACCCTATTTAGGGTGGCAAGGGAACATTGAATAACAGTTTAGAAAATCAAGGTCCTAGTGACTATCTTTGATAACTCTGACATAAATTTTGGAAACTTGAACCACCCTCAAGTGATTTAGTTCACTATATAACAACAAGAAATACCTCTTAATGAAATGCAGACATCTCAGAGAAGAATAGGACTTGAAATCTAAATCACCTGACCGTGTGCGATCTGACAGTTATATTATGATACGGTAGTGCCTGCCCCCCACCCTTGCTAATTCACATTAAATTGCCTCTGCCTGCATCCTGACTTTCTGTCTGCTTCTGACAAAACAGGAAAATGGTGCATCCTAGTTGATCATTTGGATTTCTAAGTTGACATCTTGTCATGTTTGTATTTATAGATTTCAGGTCAGCACTCAGCTTTCTGGCTTTTTGGACTTCAGAAAGTCTCACCTTCAGATATTATATCAGCATAGTAAAAGTATCCAAATTTCTCACTGACATAAGAATACTAACTTTAAAAAAACCCACAGAATTATAACTAAAAGTTTAAAATATCATTCTTCATTAAACTATAACTTTTTTTTTTTGGTGATGCTGGGGTTTGAGCTCATGCTTGATAGGCAGGTACTCTTATCATTTCAGCCACTCTGCCAGCCTTTTTCTGTATCAGGTATTTTCAAGATAGGGTCTCACAAACTACTTGCCTGGGCTAGCTTCAAACCGTGATCCTCCTGATCTCTGCCTCCTAAGTAGCCAGGATTACAGGCAAGAGCCATCAGCAGCCAGCTAAACTATAACATTTTATTGATCAGTCTTTAAATTTGCAAGCATTTTCTTTTGCTGAGATAAAATTGTATTTATCATGTACAATGATAAATGTAGCTGTGTAATAACAAAATCTAGCTAATTAATGTGTTACCTCACAAAGTTATGATTTTTAATGTTTGGTTTTGTTAGCAGTGCTGGGTATTGAACCCACAGCCTCATGCATATTAGGCAAGCATCCTACCACTGAGTTACATCCCCAGCTTCCATTAGTATTCTACTCTTAGCATTTTTTAAATTCACAACATATTGTTGTTACTATGCTGCACATCAAATATCTTGAACTTATTCCTGCTAGCCAACTGAAAATTTGTACCTTTTAATCAAGATCTTCCCAATTCTCCACACAGTCACTCAGCCCCTGATATTTCCACTCTGCTTACATAAAATCATTATGCTTTTAGATTCCACATTCAAGTGAGATCATGCAGTATTTTGTGCCTAGTTTATTTCATTTAAAATATCTGGAATGATTATCAAGCATTCAGAGTTGCTATGTACATCATAAACTCTTAAGCCCATTCTGTTAATAAAATAGTATGTGCCCACGTTGAATAACTTATCTCAAAACTATTTTGATTGGCCTGACTTATCATCAGTTTATGTTCACTCATCTATTTTGGATTAGAAACTTGAAAAAGTTTTAATGTAATGTAATCAAAGTCTACAGCATTGTGTTTGGTTTTTCTAATCTTATTTAAAAGACTCCTTAATAGTGGTTACCATTGCCTTTTTGTAAAGAAGGAAATCCCATTATTACAACAACATGGACCAATCCAGAAAACATACTTAATGTTATGGGAAATGAGCCAGATGCAGAAGAATGAGTTCCATATTATCTCACTTGTGAAGTATAAAAAAGTCAAATCATAAAAGCAAACATCAAAGTGGTGGTAACCCATGGGTGGGGGTGGGGAGATGCTGGTCAATGGACACAAAAGTTCAGTTCAAGAAGGAGCAAGTCCAAGAGATCTGTAATCAGGTAACTACAGCTAATAGCAATATAGTGGACATTTGAAAATTGCTGAGAGTGAATTTTCAGTGTTCTCACTACAAAAAAAGGTAAATAATGAAGTAATGCATATTTTAAATAGTTTGATTTAACTGTTCTATAGTATATAACCCATATATGGGTTATGATGTTGCTTCACAGGTATACATAATTTCTCCTCAGTTAAATTTTTAATGGAAAGCCATATAAGACATCATCAGTGGGGTCTTTCTTTTTTATACGTATAACTTTATTAATAATAGAGAAGGAATGAATTTTACTTTTCCTTAAAAGCTCAGCTAATTTTTAATCCTTTATATTGTGAAGTATTTCCTAATAAAAATATAATTTATTTACATTTTTTAAAATGTCAATGAGCTGACATGGTATTGCATGCCTGTAATACCAGCATTATGGGGGCTGAAGCAGGAAGATTACAAGTTTGAAACCAACCTGGGCTACATAGGAACACTTTGCCCCCCACCCCAAAAAAAAGGTAATGAAATGAACTCCTAAGTATTTCTAACCAGGTTTACAAAGAGATTACCTGATAACCTCTGTTACCCAGAAATAACCACTCTCCTGAAGCTTGGGTTAATCACTGCTTTGCCTTTCATTATAGTTCTACCACAAACAAATATTTCTTTGTATAGTTTATTATCTGATTTATTTTTAAATGAACAAGATACTGAATATATTCTTCTACAGCATGTTCTTTGGCCTCAGTATTATGTGTTTGAAATTCATTCATGTCATTGTTTGTAACAATTTGTTTTAGTTTGGATTCCTAAATACAGATTCAGATGGGGATAGTTGCTAGCAGAGTGGCTCAAGTTGTAGAACGCTTGCCTAGCAAGTGTTAGGCCCTGAGTTCAAGCCCCAGTGCCACTAAAAAAAAAAAAAAATGACTTCACTTCAGAGGAAGATAATTGCATGTAAGACTCTCTAAAGCAGTACTGTCCTATAGAACCGTACTCAGGGAAGTATTCTATGCCTGCTCTGCTTGATGGGCTATGTATAGCTACTAGCTGCATGCAACTGAAATCTATTTTAAAATGAATTTAAATATCCACATGTACTAGTGGAAGATGATATTGGATAGCAGAGTTCTAGAAAGATTCACCTGTCAGGAAGCAAGAAAATAAGAACTGGCAGAGGTAGAGGCTGCTTCAGCCAACCCTACAGGATGGTCTGGAGCTGGGCTGGCCCTTCCAAGTTCTCACCATTTGAAGCAAAGCAAACAAACTTCAGAATTACAGCATCACCCAGTTATTGGTGCTACCTCCTAGTACATGAGCAACCTTGGGTGAGTCACTTCCTTACCTCTGAGCAATTTCCAGGGAAGAGTATAGCTGTAAGCTGTCGGCAGCCAATATTCCCAGCAGCTATGGGATTGGCACCATGCCTTCAAGAGAGAATTGGAACTGAGCACCACAAAACCAGCTACACTGCTGTCATTCACTTTCTCTTCCCTGTAGGAGTTCCATCACATAAGTAAATCAGAATATCTCAATCCATACATCATGGACAATTGGGTTATTTCTAGGTTGCAGAGGCATGGTCATGGGAAATGATGTTTTTCTCTAAATAGTCCTGCATACCTCCTCCGGTGAAGTAGATGCCTGTGAGTGGGATTACAGAGATGTAGGGTAATTGACATCAGATGCCAGCCGTTTACCCAGTGTTTTCATATTTACAAATTACACACTTTTATTCAATATCTACCTTGTATCAGTTGAGAGGTTTATTCAGAATTCTAATCTACCATGAAGAAGATAAACTTGGAGATTTTAGTTTTTCCCCTGAATAAAGTTTCTAAATAAGTTTTACCTTAAAGCTGTTGACAGAACTCTTAAGTAATCTGCAGTGAGTCATACTCTTGTATAATGCTTTTATACAAGAGTTGAATAGAGACAGAATTCTATACAATAGAACATGGAAAAACCCCATGAAGCAACACAGAAATATAAACTCTTATGTTAAAGGCATATGGAACAGAATTAAGGGGGTTAATTAGTTTGAATTGCTAAAAAAGAGAGTGTGCCTGGCCTAATCAGGTCAGCCTTTCAAAGGGAGGCTTGGAAATTTTTTGAGTTCAGGAAGAATATTCTGATGGACTTAAGGAATCCAGCTTTCATGAATGCTATTAGTTACAAGGAAACTAATTTCACCTACAAAAATGTGAGCTTGCATTGGGATCCTGAGCCACATATGAATCCTAGTCCAAGCCCATTGATTGCAACCTCCTGGGGCTCAGAACAGAGAACCCACTGAAGTTGGGCCTGGACTCCTGACCTGTAGACACTGTGTGACAGCAGATGTGTATTACTTAAAGCTGCTAAAATTGAAATGTTTTGTTATACAGCAATGGAAAGTAAATATACCTGTTAGCAGGAAAATTCCGGTTTTTTTTTTAAATCACAGTACTTTATTTTCTCCATCTAACTATTTCATTTCCTATGGTCTTTTGTATTTAGAGTAAGATACTATTATTTCTATATTATTTAAAACAATTATTAATTCCTTGGAAAGAGAGACTGAATATTCCAATACCTACAGAGGAGTAGCTAATATTAGTGGATGTTTCCATTCAAAGAAAAAACATTCTTTTCCATGGATGAGTATACCTGTAGAAACTCAAGGACTAGAGAGAAATTATTTATGTCAAATTTCAAGGGAAAGTATATAAAAACGATTTTTCCAAAGCGTCTAAAAATACCTAAGCTGAAAAAAAGTAAAGGTTACATACAGTATTTCAGGCTTGCCTTAAGCATAGAAAGGAGTTTTAAGAAGATTATGGTGACTGAAGCATAAGAAAAATATGGGTGACAACTGAAGTATAGCCAGAAAAACAACGTATAAATGTTTAAATTTTATGAAGAACAATGGGGTTGATCAAACTAGCTGCTAAAGCAAACCTAAACTCAAATCTAAGTGGTAAATTTTATTCTCACTCAGGTAAAGTCTATAAAAATCATACTGCTAGATCATCAAGTGGTTTTCTTATTATAGGTTGAATTCTCTAGCCAGAAGAACTATAAAAGGATTGTAGGTAGTTTATGAAATACGATCCCAGGGAGAAAATGTTGAATATACAGAGAAAATGAGATAAGAAAGAAAGAAAACAATAAAGTACTATATTATGAGCTGGTTACTTCCATGGTCATCTGAAATTCCATTCTTCAAACAACTCATTGAGAGAGCACATACAACAGTCCTAAGACTCTTCCTGGTGGAGAATGGAGTGGACTTAATGGTGTCCTCCCAAAAGATTTCTCCACCCAGAACCACAAAATGTGGCCTAATTTGAAATTATGCAATTATTCCTAATTTGCAAATGCAATTAAGTTGAACATCTCAAGATGAGGTCATTCTACTTGAAAGCAGGCTCTAAATTCATTGATAGGTGCTTTGTCAAAGGAGCCAGAAAATGAACATCCACCTAGTCACACAAAGATAGCCATGTGAAGACGGAGGCAGAGATCAGAGTGTACAGTCACACGCTGAAGAATGCCAAGAGCTGCTAGCCGCAGACGCTAGGAGACATTCTCTCTCAGAGCCTCTGGAAAGAACCAACCATGATCAATTTAATTTTAGATTCCTCACCTCCATAGCAATGTTGTTGTAGCTACCAAATTTGTGATGGTATCCCTGGGAAACATACATGAGGAACTAAACTATTGACTCCTCTACTTCTCTTGATCTCACCTGAATGTGACATCACAATGTTATTTTTTAAAGCCTCGAGAAGCAGAGCAAAGAGAGGTTGCAGCAAGTGCTTGATGTGAGATTTTGGCAACATACATAAGAACTACTGCATGAAATGCACTGAAATCGGGTGGCTGAAGGGATGAGATACAGACCAGCAATTGAGGGAAGATTTTGTGTTAAAATGGCATCTTTGCTTCATGTGGCTGTAGCTAGAGTGGCTGGACTGAGCTGGAGGTCCTACTTCCAACATGGTTTCCTCACATGGGTGGCAGGTGACACTGCTGTTGGCTAGATGGTTCTTTTCTACATGACCTCTTCCCAGGCTGCTTGGGCATCCTCACAGTATAAAGGCTGGATTGGAAGAGAAGGTGTTCCAAGAGACAGAAATTGAGAGTTGCCAATTTCTTAAGACTTTGGCCCCAAAACAAGTCTATCTTACTTCTGCCATAGTCTATGGTGAAAGTCAACTATGTTTAAGGGAAGGAAGCAGGCATATTTTTCAACAAAAGGTCTGCCAAAGAATTTGAAGCCATAATTAGCCCTCTACAGTATGTTGCAGCATACACATGAAAAAGGGACAGAATTGGTAAGAAGCTATCAGTCTCTGCTGCAACCTAAAGCCTTTTAAATCTGCTCATCCTGTTATAAAATAACCATGTATTTTATCAACAAGCTACCCACTGATCAACATTTATTGTCTCAATCTGTTTGGGTTGCTATAAAAAAATACATTAGACTGGATAAATTGTAAACTTATAGTTCTGGAGTTAGGGAAGCCAAAGGTAAAGGCAGATTTCACGTCTAATGAGTGACTGTCCTCACAAACAGCACCTGCTACATCCTCACACAGTGGAAAGGGAGAACAAGTTCCCTCAGGTCTCTATCATAGGGCACTAATCACATTCATGAGGGCTCCACCCTCGTGACCTAGTCATCTCCCAAAGTCCTCCACATCTTAATCCTATTGCATTAATGATTAGGTATGAATACACAAAATTGGAGGAGAAAAACATTGAGAAAAGAGTACTTTTGGATAATATTTACCTCTCTGTTAATGTACTTAGTCATATTAACATAGAAATATATATTACAAGAAAACACAAGAACATACAATCAGTTTTTAGGTACAAAATTGCATTGCTTTTTGTATAGCACTCCCTGACAAGGCACGTTTCTATGCTGGTTTACCTGGGGGTGGTGGTTAGAACATTTGGAAACATCTGATATTTACAATATTTTCCTTATGTTGTACTGAAATCTTCTCATTGAAAATTTCATTCACAAGCATTAGTATAATTTTTTTTATCACACAAGACAAATGCCATTTATCTTTCAATCTCTGTTTATATAACAACTCATCATGTATTTGAAGTCAACCATGTTAGTCTTGTGTTTGCTCTCTTTGGTCTAAATATAACTGCTTCTTTTAAAGATGTAATACTTCAAGTGGAAGCAACATCAGGCAGGTGTGCCCTGTTGCATTTTTCATTTTTAAACTGTTTATTTTGTTTAATTAGAAAAAGTAAAACTCATACACTGCTGGTGGGAATGCAAACTAGTACAACCACTCTGGAAAAAAATTGGAGGCCTCTTAAAAAACTAAACATAGATCTCCCATATGATCCAGCAGTACCACTCCTGGGGATATACCCAAAGGAATGCAACACAGGTTACTCCAGAGGCACCTGTACACCCATGTTTATTGAAGCACAATTCACAACTGCCAACTTATGGAAACAGCCAAGATGTCCCGCTAGTGATGAATGGATTAAGAAAATCTGGTATTTATACACAAAGTAATTTTACTCAGCCACAAAGAAGAATGAAATTTTGTCATTTGCAAGTAAATGGATGGAACTGGAGAACATCATCTTAAGCAAAGTTAGCCAGGCTCAGAAGGCCAAAAATCACATGTTCTCCCTCATATGTGGATTATAGACCTAAAACAAACGCAGTAATATTATTGAACATGGGTCACACGCTAAGGGGAGAACGCATACAAGAGGAATAGAGAATGGGAAGGAAACCTAAAACTTGAAAGTGTTTGATGTGCCCACTGTAGAGGAGCAAAAGAGTAATCTTAAATTAAACTGGCAGAGGCCACTATGGGAAGGTGACCCAGAAGTCTGGTAGAGATGAACCAATGTGGGTTGTAATACACTTGTACATGGAAACAACACAAGGAATCTGTCTGTATATCTAACTTTATTTCAAACTAGCAAAAATGCTATGTCTTTCTTATTATCTCTTATGTTTTCTCTTCAACAAAATTGGAGAAGAGGGCAAAACATGTTCTGCCTAGAAGTGAGGGGGTGGGGGAGGGGGTTGGGGGGAAGGGGAAGAGGTGGCCCAGGCAATGTATACACAAATGAATAAATGTATAAACAATAAAAAAAAGCCACAAGGAAAAAAAAGAGTAAACCATTAGTTCATCCATTAAAATATGTTCAAGATGCTTTCACAAGCTTATCTCCTGGAATACTAATAACAACACTGTCGTTTAGCTAGATCATATAAATTTAATAATGTGAGCATATACCTATTATACCAATAAATATTATTAAATGTATCCTGCAAATATATTTGCCAGGGTGTTCAGAAATATACATATGTGTGTGTGCATGTCAATATTAGGAATACAAAGTTTGAGGAGACTAATACCCTGCCCAAATTAATTCAATAAATTGAAAATACAATAGAAGATTCTGATTCCATGTGTATATTTTTCTGTTATAACATGCTGTTTATATAATTTGCATCTTTTGAGGTCCACATTCAAAATTGTGATATTTTATAGTTAAGTAAAGTTTTCTTACCCAGATACAACCTATTCAAATGCATTGAGACATTTAGAGCTGTTAAAAGCCACTTAAAATGTCCAAATACATTTAAATGAAGTTCTGGCAATTTAGATGTCGGGATAACTCTGTTTTATTGAAGCTGAAAAGACCCAGTAAAGATTCTTCAGCTATTTTTTTGCAATGAAAGTGAAATATTCTAATATATGTAAATTCATTGTTTTCCTGCCCAGATCAATGTATTTTTAGTTTTAAATAATTACTCAAGATTGCTAGTTGCTAATTTTCCTGTTGTTTTCAATTAGCAACAGTATATTATTTGAGGACACCAGTAATTTCCCAATGACTGATAATTTAAAAACTAATGTTTTACAAAAGAATCTTGCACTGGAGTTTAGCAACTGCTGGATATTTACCACATAAATATTCCATAAGATGTTCTACTCCTCTTAAAATGAGGTAACTGTGGTACTTGGAAATTTGCAAGTTATAAAAAGTGAAATCAAAGCCTTTTGTTATCACAATGGCATATAAAATCTAGCAAGCTTGTGACAGATACTGGCATCCCAAAGAAATTATGTCACTCTTCTTCCTCAAAAACTGGGGCCTCTTTTTACCCAGTTTTATTACAATCTAATACTGGCTTCTACCTATGAACATGAGGACTTCATAACACCAGTGGCAATTACATAATCCAGAATTCCAGGCAAATATTTTCAATTATTCTGAATTAGCCAGTCTACAACTGGCACTCTAAAATCAGCTATATTTCTAAAAAAAAAAAAAAAACCCAAGTGAATCTGATGTGATGTAGAGGATCCATGCACCAGACTTAGAAAACAACAGCATATTTGAACATAGTCCCAAATTTCACTAAGCAATATTTCTTTCAGATTCTCTACATAAGTTGTAATTCATATTTTCCAAAGGTACATTTTGTATGGATTTTAAAAAGTTACATAATAGACAGGAAAACTGGGACATTGACTTTGACTCAGCTAGCCCTAAAGTTAGGATGCCACTACTTTATCAATAGTAAAAATAAACTAAGATTTATGCACAGGATGACCAAAATGCTAAGGACAATTCACTGTGACCAAGACCGAGCCAATTAGAGAGTTCAGGTGCCCTGCCTCTTTCAGCCTACCTTCCTAAATCTCACACATTCATAGGCAAAGTTTACTTGTTTTAACTTTTAATTTTTAAAAGGTTTACCACATTTTAGTAAGACTCTTTACCATCTTCAATAAGATTCAATGGATAAAGAAGGCATCTTTGACAGTGATGTTAAAGATTAATAGAAACCTTTGAAGTAGGTAGATCAAAGGTGGTGGAGTTGAAAATGGTCTAAGTAAGAGATCCAGTGAACATTGCCAAAAGCAAAACAGAAGTAAAGGGAACTATCCATACCATCTTAAAAAGGAGGCCCCTTTAATATTATTTTTAAAGTGTAGGGAAACATTTTGTGTCATCAATTTAAAAATATGAATTCTTCCATGTAGGAATGGCTCTCACACTTCTGAATTGCTCTGTGACAAATACGTTCATTTGCTCATTTGTGTGTTGACAAACAAAATATGACTGTATTTTCTATTATCTAACTTGAACAATTTTCAATTTCTGGAGAAAGATTATCAGAGTGAGGTAGGCTCTCTTGAGAATATTAAATTTTCAAGGCTTGATTTTCTGGCTTTTCTGACCTTATATGACCTGGGATGGACCACTTTATCTCAGACTTAATTCCCTTATCTGTAGAATGCAGAAATTGCAGAGATACTGTCTGCATAGATATTTTCAGTACTACAATGTGATAAGGAAACAAAGAAAAGAGGTGGTGCTATGGGTAGAGCTAAAATCTGTTGGCAAAAGTTGAGAAGAAATGAGGAAAAAAATGTGTTTATTTAGGCATTGATGTTAACCTTGAATCTCAGTCTTTTGTCTTGTTTGCAAACAGTCTTCTTGATTTCACTTCAGATGCAAGGTCCTGGAATCTAATCTTCTATTTTTGTCTGAGCTGACAAAAAGCAGGGGTTGTATAACTCTCTGTTGGGTGACCAAGGTGCTCACATAAAGTTAATATATTTTGGCAACTCTTTTCCTTTATTTTTTTTTCTTCTTCTATGCAGAAGCCTCCATGAAGTATTTTTATACCCCGCTGTTTTGTTCTTCTGTCCACCCCTTCACACCAAAAGCAGAAATTCATATAATTTTATTTAAGTGTAATCAAGAAAGCTATGGCTTTTGGGGATGTCCAGGACAAGTAATGTTAATGTTGTCATTCTAAACATCATCATATCATTTTGATGGATTTCTGTTTTGGCCAGTTGAGTAGGAAGCTGTGAAAAACTGAGAACTGAACAACCTGGAACTCTTCATTGTGTGCATGTCTGGTTTCTCATACCTCCCACAATTAACAAGATTAAACCAACACTAGTTGGGAGAAGCAGATGAAAGGGCCATGATAATATGAATGATAAGAATTATTAAGTCATTAGGAATATTTTGTATAAAAGGATGCCAAAATTAAAACAATGAAAATTAAGAAAGTTCTAAGCTTAGAGAAAAATCAAATGGAAAAGTACTTGGATGTGGATTGTGCCTATAACTCTGAAACTATTAGATGAGTACTCAACAATTGCGATGGTCAACAGCTCAGAGTGCACAGGGATTTCACACAAGCATCAATAACTTTGTTTTTTGATAGACTTCCTTATTCAAGATATATAATGCAGAGAAAAAATGACTTGGTATTATTAGTTTTCATTAATAATTGTTGTCTGTGTCTATAAATACATAACTAGGTCCTAGAATTGAAACTAAAAGGGAGAAAGTAAGGCTGTACATTTTTAAATGTGATGTACATATTTTTTTATCAGTTAAAAAGGAGAGGTAGAAATTGTGATAACAGTAGTTTATCTTCAAGATGAGGATAATGACATTTGGTTTTAATATTTGGAAATAAATGAAGACCACCCAAGTGAGAACAAAGACTTTTTATTCTGTTCTTGCTATAGCAAGTAAATCAGCCACAATCACTTGCTTTTGGCAAAGACTCAGGCAGGCAAGGAAGTGAGAAAGACTCACAGTGACAAACAGAGAAGGGTATGTCATTGGTAGTTGTTAACATAGAGAAGCTGGCAGTCTACTGAATAGAAGCAGACATCCTCTGTGACTAACGTGACTAGCATATTTGGCTTTCTCTAGTTGGTCTTGAGTTGGAAGTGAGGGAAAAATATGAGGAACTACCAGCCATTGGGCAAGTCACAGACTTTGGTTTGGCTTTTTTGAGTTGATTGCTACAGACAAGATTGTGGCTCAGGGTTCTTTTATAGGTAGTCTAGCTATTATTGTTGTACATCCAATCTTCAAGGCTAAGGTTTGGGCTTTTTATTTGAATTTTAAAATTTTAACTGTTTTCATTTTTGGTGAGGGTTGAACTTAGAATGAGTTAAAAAAATGCTTCTGTTGCTGCTTTTGGAGGTGGTAGAGGTATTGTTAGGTAGTGCTGTCTGAGAAGAAGCAAGAAGGCTAATTCCCCGAATGTCAAGAATGCCCAACAGGTTGCCTTCAGATAGGGAAGGGCGTATAGAGAAATACTCTTCCTCAATCCTCTCTAAAGGCAGAGTAGGCTGATGTCCTCTCTTTCCGTAGCTAATAAACTATCGACATTGATCTCACAAGGACCTTAGATCCCTTGAGTGTCTGAAACTTTATGTTCTGCCTCTTGAACCAATTACAGAATTCCTATTTTTAACCTATGAAGTACTACAGCTAAGATTGCCTTAGCTCACAAGTATGGGGAGGTAAATAACCAACTCAGGGTGAGAGGAAGCTTCCAACACGTTATATAGTTAATGGCTTAATATTAATTTATCTTGCTGTAATTTTATTACATTTTTATATTTTATTTCTTTTTAAATGCTCAGACTCACTCCTATCTCATTTTATTTTCTTAATATCCATAATGTCCTGATTTTTCAAATTCTTACCCCCAATTAATCCTATTCCCAAGAGTTTTTATCGTTGCTTACCTACCTTGAACTAAAGCCATTGGATTACACACAGCACAGCAGTCACCTCTGTATATACACACATAAGCACACAAATTTTGTAAGTTCTTTCCAGAGATTACAGTTTTACATTACCTGCAGAGTCATTTTCCTTGGCTCTCCTAGACCTCAGCTGTAGAGTCCTTCACTGAAGCTCCATTCTTGCCTCCCACTAACATGGTCTGATGCCTAAGAACAAATATCCCGCTGACCACAGTTCCTACCCTTTTGTCTTTCTCATTCCTTACCTCCTTTGGATCTATATCTGACCTTTCTTCCCATTTCTTTTCTTCCATCTTCCAGACCAAAAATATATATTTGCTCCAGCACTTAAGTTATTTTTGACCAACTCAAATCTCTTTCTGCTTTCCTGTGCACTTCAGTAGCAAATCCAAACTTCGAATTCAATAATCAAGAAAATCTGTGATTGTCCAGAGTGGTGTCACTGTAATCTTGGGGACCCACCCTAAGCAGAGCCCTCAAGCTAACTGGCAGTTCCACTATAAGTCCAAATCAAGGCTCTCTCCCATTCCTCATATGTGCCATTTCCAACTATTGCTATTCCTCCTGCACTGTGTCCTGCCACATCTTTTATCAGGATGGAAATTCCTAGCTGTCCTTGCTCACCATCAATAAGAATCACCTCCAACACAGAGAAGAAATCAGTTTCTTCATTTACACCTGAAGCTAATCCTACATGTCCTCTTGGTTCTATCCATTCCTGTTTCAACAGAAGCCTCGACCAGGAAATAGTGAAGAGGTCTGGTAGAGATGAACCAATGTGGGTTACAATTCACAAGTGCATAGAAGCAATGCTAGGAATCTCTCTGTATAGCTATCTTTATCTCAAACTAACAAAAATGTTGTCTTTCTCTTCAACAAAATCAGGGTGGGGGAGGAAAGAGTGGGGAGGTGGCACAAACGATGTATACACATGTAAGTAAATTTAAAAATGATGTAATAAAAGGAAAAAACAAACAAAAAAGAAACCTCTTTTTCCCACTTACACATCTCTTGTGTAAATTTTTGTCCTTTTCTAGCTTTTTATAACCTAAGGTTTTGTTTATGCTCATGTATCTCCTCCCTCTTTGAGAGATCTTATTTACACCATAATCTCTGCTTCCTCATGTAGTCCTAGAATTCTTCTATTTACATCAATACTTCAGAATGAAACTCCTGACTTGTCTACCCTAATTGCCTTCCACAGGGCTCTAATTCATTCCTCCATTTCTCTTTTTCACCAACTTGTCAATGTGTTCTTTCAGTTTTACTTATTAACTCATTCCTTATTTCCCTTCCTCTTCATTAAGCTTCTTCTGATATTGCTACATCATATAAAACATAGGTGTAATCAAATATTTTCATGTCTAATTATCTCTATTTTGTTAAATAAAAAGTCCTTGATGTGACACAGAATCCTTATAGATTTGACTCCTTTGTCTCTCTTTCATCTTTCAAAGTATGTTCAAAGGGACAGTTACCTTGAAGAAAGTTTACAAGATAAAGTGGGGAATAGGAAGAGAATGAAGGACTTGGCCAAGTTCAAATACATTTGAGAATTTAACATTCTAGTGTTAGTCCTTAGAGAAGTGATTCTCAAATGATGCCTGGACCAGCAGCCAGCATAGACATTACTTGAAAGGCTAAGACAGATGCACATACTCTGGCCTCATTATAGGTCTGATGAATCCGGAACTCTGAGAGTGGTGACTAGCAATCTGTGTGTCCACAGACTTTTTCCAAGCAATGGTGATGCACACTTAATTTGAGAATTTTGATCTTAGGCAATGTACTTTAGAATAGTAATGGCTTCAAGAAGTCAGAAAATAACCACTTTAACTATGTTTGAGCAAATGTTGGCATAAGTTGTTTAAGCATGGACCAGATATGTATGTGGTGGTGAATGTGTGGGTGTGATACTCATTAATATCCTGAACACCTAATGTTAAAGAAACACACTTTGCCAAAGGCTGTTTTAACTCATCTTATTAGTAATTTTTCAAATACCTATCTGGAATGTGCTTTTGTATTTAAGTAACCCCAACTTTGCCATCTCTCTGCCCAACCTATATTTGATCAGCTCCTTACAGGAGGTATTTCACAATTATATGCTCACTCAACAAATAGTTGAAATGACACAGAAATATTTTATACCAATGTTCAAACTGTTACATAAGTCCCATTAACATAAAGGCATCAATACTTTTTTGTACATAATGGTTCTCTCTATGTAGTTCATATATTTGATATAATGAAAGTGTATTGTACACATCAGCATGTCTACATTTTTTTTGTAGTGAAATATTCTGTAAACATGACCATTAGATGCTTTCTTCAGCTGACCCTATATTCCACCAACTTTCTACTTACAAAAAATCCTCTTCCCATTATACCCTCACAGATTTTATTTTAAATCTCTTTCCACAATATTCTATTGACAAAATAATTTTAGTCACTATTATAATAACCTCTATAATTGAATTGATTAGATGTCATATCTTCTAAACATATTGCAATTTTTGTTATTATTAATGAGTCTATATTTGTTGTTTTCCTATTATAATAAGTATTAATACATAAGTTTCAGTAAATCCAGAAATGTAAATGTACTCACTACAAATTATCTAAATTTCTTTTTTTTTCATTTATTCACATATACATACATTGTTTGGGCCATTTATCCTCCCTGCCCTCTGCCCCCTCCCTCCCCCCCTGCACTTCCAGGCAGAACCTGTTCTGCCCTTATCTCTAATTTTGTTGAAGAGAAGACATAAGCATAATAAGAAAGACAAAGAGATTTTGCTAGTTGAATTAAGGATAGCTATACAGAGAGATTCCTAGCACTGCTTCCATGTACAAATTTGTTATATACCAAGTTGATTTATCTCTGTCTTTACACTGGTTCCTGATCCCCTTCTCCTGTTGACCTCTGTTGCTTTAAGGTTTCTGTATTAGTTCCTCTGGAGTGGGGACATCAAACGCATTCATGTTTTGCATATTCTACCTATCTCCATACCTCACGTATATGCTCTCCCCTTGTCATGTGACCCAATTCAACAACATTTCTGTATATTCCCTAGATCTAAAGTCCACATATGAGGGAGAACACACAATTTTTGGTCTTCTGAGTCTGGCTGACCTCGCCCAGAATGATGTTCTCCAGTTCCATCCATTTACTTGTGAATAATAAGACTTCATTCTTCTTCATGGCTATGTGAAATCCCTTGTGTAAAATACCACATTTTCTTTTTTTTAAATTTTTTATTTTATTCATATGTGCATACAATGTTTGGGTCATTTCTCCCCCCTTCCCCCAACCCCCCTCACCCCCCCCACTCCCTCCCTCTCTCCCTCTACCCCCTCACTACCCAGCAAAAACTATTTTGCCCTTATCTACCTCAGTTTTCTTGAAATTGTTGAGAGTTGTTTAGTGTCTTAAAATATGATCTGTTTTGGAGAAAGTTCCATGAGCTGCAAAAAAGAATGTATGTTTCCTGGTTGTGAAATCCTCTGTAGATATCAATGATGTCAATTTGGTCTAATGTGTGTAGTAGCTCTGAAGTTTCTTTGTTGATCTTTTGCATGGATGACCTATCTATTGGTGACATTTGGGTATTCAGGTCTCCCATTCTAACTGGGTTAGGGTCTATCTGTGCTCTTAGGTCCATTAGAGTTTTTTTTTTTTAATTTTTATTGTTTTATTATTCATATGTGCATAAAATGCTTGAGTCATTTCTCCCCTGTAACCCCACCCCCTCCCTCACCACCACCACCCCCTGCCCCTTCCCTCTCCCCTCCCCCCTCACTACCCGGCAGAAACTATTTTGCCCTTATCTATAATTTTGTTGAAGAGAGAATATAAGCAATAATAGGAAGGAACAAGGGTTTTTGCTGGTTGAGATAAGGATAGCTATACAGGGAGTTGACTCACATTGATTTCCTGTGCATGTGTGTTACCTTCTAGGTTAATTTTTCTTGCTCTAACCCTTTCTCTAGTTCCTGGTCCCCTTCTCCTATTGGCCTCAGTTGCTTTAAAGTATCTGTTTTATTTTCTCTGTGTTGGGAAATAAACTCTGTGTTGGGCAATAAATGCTATCTAGTTTTTTAGGTGTCTTACCTATCCTCATACTTCTCTTGTGTGCTCTCATTTTATCATGTGATCAAAGTCCAATCTCCTTGTTGTGTTTGCCCTTGATCTAATGTCCACATATGAGGAAGAACATATGATTTTTGGTGTTTTGGGCCAGGCTAACCTCACTCAGAATGATGTTCTCCAATTCCATCCATTTACCAGCGAATGATAACATTTCGTTCTTCTTCATGGCTGCATAAAATTCCATTGTGTATAAATACCACATTTTCTTGATCCATTCGTCAGTGGTGGGGCATCTTGGCTGTTTCCATAACTTGGCTATTATGAATAGTGCTGCAATAAACATGGGTGTGCAGGTGCCTCTGGAGTAACCTGTGTCACAGTCTTTTGGGTATATCCCCAAGAGTGGTATTGCTAGATCATATGGCAGATTTATATTTAGATTTTTAAGAAGCCTCCAAATTTTTTTCCAGAGTGGTTGTACTAGTTTGCATTCCCACCAGCAGTGTATGAAGTTTACTCTTTCTATTGAAACAGTTTAAAAATGAAAAAAGCAACGAGGCACATCTGCCTGACATTGCTTCCATTTGAAGTATTACATCTTTAAAAGAAGCATTTATATTTAGACCAAAGATAGCAAATACAAGACTAACATGGTTGACTTCAAATACATGATGAGTTGTTATATAAAAAGAGATTAAAAGATAAATGGCATTTGTCTTATGTGATAAAAAAAATTATACCAGTACTTGTGACTGAAATTTTTAATTAGAGAAGATTTCAGTACAACATAAGGAAAATATTATAAATATCAGATGTATTTTCCCCACATCCTCACCAATACATGTTGTTGGTGGTGTTTTTGATGATGGCTATTCTAACCAGGGGTGAGATAGAATCTTATTGTGGTTTTGATTTGCAATTCCTTTAAGGCTAGAGATGGTGAGCATTTTTTCATGTGTTTTTTGGCCATTTGAATTTCTTCTTTTGAGAAAGTTATGTTTAGTTCAGTTGCCCATTTCTTTATTGGTTCATTGATTTGGGGAAAGTTTAGTTTCTTAAGCTCCCTGTATTCTGGTTATCAGTTCTTTGTCTGATGTGTAGCTGGCAAATTTTCTCCCATTCTGTGGGTGGTCTCTTTAGTTTAGAGACCACTTCTTTTGTTGTGCAGAAGATTTTTAGTTTTATGAAGTCTCACTTGTCCATCCTTTCTCTTAGTTCCTGGGCTGTTGGGGTTCTACTGAGGAATTCCTTGCCTATACTTATTACTTTCAGAGTGTTTCCTGCTCCTTCCTGTACCAACTTCAGAGTTTTGGGTCTGATATTAAAGTTCTTGATCCATTTTGAGTTGGTACTAGTACAGGATGATAAACATGGATCTAGTTTTTCAGACAGATAACCACTTTTCTCAACAACATTTTTTGAAGAGGCTGTCTTTTCTCCATTGTATGTTTTTAGTGCCGTTATCAAAAATAAGGTGGGCATAGCTGTGTGGATTCATATCCGGGTCAACTATTCTGTTCCACTGGTCTTCATGTCTGTTTTTGTGCCAGTACCATGCTGTTTTTATTGCTATTGCTTTGTAATATAGTTTGAAGTCAGATATTGTGATACATTCAGCATTGCTCTTTTTGCTGAGTATTGCCTTGGCTATTCATGGTCTTTTGTGTTTCCAAATGAACTTTAGGGTAGATTTTTCAATCTCTGTGATGAAATTCATTGTGATTTGATGGGAATTGCATTAAACATGTAGATTGCTTTTAGTAGTATAGCCATTTATACTATGTTGATTCTACTGATCCATGAGCATGGGAGATCTCTCCATCTTCTGTACTCTTCTTTGGACTCTTTCTTCATAGGTTTGTAGTTCTCCTTGTAGAGGTCATTCACATCCTTTAAGTTTACTCCTAGGTATTTGATTTTTTTTAAGGCTATTCTAAATGGAATTGTTTTCATATATTCCTTCTCACTTTGTTCATTGTTGACGTATAGAAAAGCTAATGATTTTTGTGAGTTGATTTTGTATCCTGCCACCTTGCTGTAGCTGTTTACGGGGTCTAGGAGTTTTGCGGTAGTTTTTTGGGTCTTTAAGGTATAGGATCATATATCTGCAAATACAGATATTTTGAAAGTTTCTTTACCTATTTGTATTCATTTTATTTCCTCTTCTTGCTGAATTGCTCTGGCTAGGAATTCCAGTACTATGTTGAATAGGAGTAGAGATAGTGGGCATCCTTGTCTCATTTCTGATTTTAGGGGAAATGGTTTCAGTTTTTCACCATTAAGTATTAGTTGGCTGTAGGTTTGTCATACATAGCCTTTACAATGTTGAGGTACATTCCTTCTAGTCCTAGTTTTCTTAGAGCTTTTATCATGAAGTGGTGTTGGATCTTGTTGAAGGCTTTTTCTGCATCTATTGAGATGATCGAGTGGTTTTTGTCTTTGCTTCTATTAATGTGCTGTATTATAATTATAGATTTGCATATGTTGAACCACCCCTTCATCCCTGGAATGAAACCAACTTGGTCATTATGGATGATCTTGTGATTGTGTTGTTGAATTTAGTTTGCCATTATTTTATTGAGGATTTTTGCATCAATGTTCATTAAGGAAATTGGCCTATAGTTCTTTTTGGAGGTGTCTTTGTCTTGTTTGGGGATGAGAGTAATATTGGCTTCATAAAATGAGTTAGGCAGTGTTCCTTCCCTTTCTATTTCATGGAACAGTTTGAGGAGGGTTGGTATTAGTCCTTCTTTAAAGGTCTGATAGAATTCACCAGAGAATCCATCAGGTCCTAGACTTTTCTTTTTTGGGAGACTCTTTATTGCTGCTTCAATTTCATTTTGTGTTATAGATCTATTCAGGTGATTAATGTCCTCTTGGTTCAATTTTGAATCATCATAAGTATCTAAAACTCGTCCATTTCTTCAAGATTTTCAACTTTATTAGAATATAGGCTCTCAAAATAGTCTCTGATGATTTCCTGGATTTCTGTGGTGTTTGTTGTTATCTCCCCTTTTGCACTTCTGATTTTACTGATTAGGGCTTTTTCCTCATTTTAGTCAGGTTTGCTAGGGGTCTGTCAATCTTATTTATTTTTTAAAGAACCATATTTTTTGTTTCATTTATTCTTTGTATGGATTTTGTTTGTTTGTTTGATTGTATTTCATTGATTTCCGCCCTTATTTTTATTATTTCTCTCTTTTTATTTGTTTTGGGATTGCTTGTTCTTGTTTTCTAGGAGTTTGAGATGTAGCATTAGATCATTAATTTGAGATCTTTCTGATGTTTTAATATATGCACTCATGGCTATAAACTTTCCTCTTAGGACTGCCTTGGCTGTGTCCCAAAGTTTCTGGTAGGTTGTGTTTTCATTTTCATTAACTTCCAGGAACCTTTGAATTTCCTCTTTTATTTCATCAGTGTCCCATTGATCATTGAGAAATGTGTTTTTCAGCTTCCAGTTGTTTGCATGTTTTTTACTGTTGTTTTTGTTGTTGAGTTCTAGTTTTAATGCATTGTGATCAGACAGAATGCATGGGATAATTTCTATTTTCTTATATTTGCTAAGACTTGCTTGGTGCCCTAAAATATGATCAGTTTTGGAGAAGGTTCCTTGAGCTGCTGAGAAGAATGTATATTGTGCAGAAGTTGGATGAAATACTCTGTAGACATCAGCTAGGTCCATTTTATCTATGGTGTGATTTAGTTCTAGGATTTCCTTTTTTGATTTTTTGTTTTGATGAACTATCTATTGGTGATAGGGGAGTATTAAAGTCTTCCACTACCACTGTGTTGGAGTCTATATATGTTTTTAGGTCCTTCAGAATATTTTTGATGAAATTGGATGCATTGACATTGGGTGCATATAAGTTGATAATTGTTTTTTCCTTTTGGTGTATTTCCCCTTTTATTAGTATGGAGTGTCCTTCTTTATCTTTTTTGATCAATGTAGGTTTGAAGTCTACTTTGTTTGAGAGAAGTATTGTTACCCCTACCCATTTTGGGGGGCCATTGGCTTGGTAGATCTTCCAGCCTTTTACTCTAAGCCAGTGCTTGTTTCTGTTGATGAGATGGGTCTCCTGTAGACAACAGATTGTTGGATCTTCCTTTTTAATCCAGTTTGCCAATGGTATCTTTTGATGGGGGAATTAAGTCCAGTTAACATTCAGTATTAGTATTGATAAATATGTGGTGATCCCTGTCCTGTAGTTGTCTTTATTGATTAAGTGTTTGATTATGTTTAGCTGAATCAGTGTTACTCTTTGCTTTCTTGCCTTTTCTTCACCTGTGGTTTGGTACTGCCTGCCCTTTCATGGTTTTGCTTGCTTTCACTTTCTGTGTGCAGAATCCCTTGAAGAATCTTTTGTAGTGGTGTCTTGGTGGTCCTGTATTGTTTTAGTTTCTGCTTATCATGGAAGACTTTTATTGCTCCATCTATTTTGAATGATAGTTTTGCTGGGTAGAGTACCCTAGGATTGAAGTTATTTTCATTCAGTGCCCAGAATACCTCACTCCATGTTCTTCTTGCTTTTAAGGTTTCTGTTGACAAATCTGTTGTCATTTTAATGGGTTTACCTTTGTATGTTATTTGTTTTTTCTCTCTTACAGCCTTCAATTTTCTTTCTCTATTTTCTGTGCTTGTTGTTTTAATCATAATATGTGGTGGGGTAGTTCTGGTTTGGTCAAGTCTGTTTGGTGTCCTGGAGGCTGCCTGTACCTGAATGGGCATAGTTTTCTTGAGATTTGGGACATTTTCTGTCATTATTTTGTTGAATATATTACAAATCCCTTTTTCTTGCTCCTCTTATCCCTCTTCAATGCCATGATTCTCAGGTTTGGTCTTTTGATGGAGTTGGTGAATTCTTGCATATTCTTTTCATAGGTGTTGAGTTGTCTCACTAATAGTTCTTCAGTTTTTCCTTTAATTACCATTTCATCTTCGAGTTCTGAGATTCTGTCTTCTGCTTGTTCTAGTCTGCTGGAGTGGCCTTCCATTTTGTTTTGTATTTCTGTTTCATTCTTTTTTCTGAGGTTTTCCATATCATGGATAACTTCCTGTTTCATATTGTCAATTTTTGTCCTTAATTCATTTTTCTCTCTATGGTGATCTCTGTTTGATTTTGGTGTTTGTTTCGGCCTCCTATGATTTCATTTATTTGTTTTTGTGTCTTCTCATGTTCTTTATTTTTGTTGTCTTGGAATTTAAGTGTCTCCTGTACATTTTGGTTGACCATATCCAGTATCATCTCTATGAACTTCTCATTGATTACTTCCAGGATTTCTTCTTTCAGGTTGTTCTTGTGGGCTTCATTGGGTTGCATGGTATGGTTTATCTGTGTTTTGTTGGAGTCTCGATCTGGGTGTCTGTTTTTTTCATTTCCCTCTGAATCCTGTACTAATTTATTTTGGGGGGAAGAATGGTTTCCATCCTTTTTTCATCTTCCCATCATTCTGCTTCGTACTGTTTCTGTCCCTTGTCTGTGTGTAATTTAGTGTTAGCCAATTTATAATAGTAGAACCAACAGAACCAAGAAGGAAGGAGAAAAAAGAAAAAGAAACAGAAGGAAAAGAAAAAAATGGAGAATCAAAGAAATCAACAGGTAGATATGGTGACAATCAGACACAAACAAGACAAACAAACACTTAAAGAAAAAAGAATTTTTTAAAACGTTCCCTGTTCAGGAACAGTATAATTTCAGTCTTAGTAGTTCTGGTGCTATTCCTTTAGCATCCAGTCCTGTTTGTCTGTGTCTCCTAGGCCAGTTTGGAGCCTGCATCTGGTGGTGTTGGACCCCTCCTGTAGCAGGTGGCAGCTGGTATGCTGGCGGGCTGGCGGGCAGGCAGCAGCCTGGCATTCTGGTGGGCCAGTGGGCGGGCAGCAGTCTGGTGGGTCTGCAGGGCAGTGACCTGTCAGGCCTGAGGACTGTAGGCCTGGCTGTTCTGCAGGGCAGAAGCCTGGAGGGCCCATGGGGCAGAGGCCTGGAGGGCCAGCAAGGTGGAGACCTGGTGGACAACAGTGGTGTGGGGGCTCGCTTGTTCTTTAAATGTATCATGTCATGGAGAGAACTTCCATGGGCTAGGGGTTCAGGGTGCAGAAGTTTCAGCTCTCCCTGGTGTTTTACCTCAGCCAAGTGTGTCTCCCGCATCTCAACAAGGTTCCTGATTCACGGAACTCACACAGTCTGCATCTGTGTCCCAGTCGCCATTTTGGATCTGCCCTAAATTTCTATTACCATTCAGTACCTTAATTTTTCCAAAGCTAAATCCAAATAGTTAGTAGAATTTTAGCATATATTAATAAAATGGGTCTGAACATTTTTAATTCTTAAGAAACTTAGGATAGGTAAGACACCTAAAAAATTAGCTAGCATTTGTTGCCCTTAATGCAGAGAAACTAAAGCAGATACCTTAAAAGCAACTGAGGCCAATAGGAAAAGGGGAACAGGAACTAGAGAAAAGGTTAGATCAAAAAGAATTAACCTAGAAGGTAACACCCACGCACAGGAAATCAATGTGAGTCAATGCCCTGTATTGCCATCCTTATCTCAACCAGCAAAAACCCTTGTTCCTTCCTATTATTGCTTATACTCTCTCTACAACAAAATTAGAAATAAGGGCAAAATAGTTTCTGCTGGGTATTGAGGGGGTGTGGGGGAGAGGGAGGGGGACAGAGTGGGTGGTAAGGGAGGGGGTGGGGGCAGGGGGGAGAAATGAACCAAGCCTTGTATGCACATATGAATAATAAAAGAAAAAAAAATTACCATTAAAAAAAAAGAAACTTAGCAAATATTATAATATACTTGACTATACTATGTATTTTTAAGCATGAAGTCTATTAGAGAATGCCAGATTTGTGCTACTGTATTGTGTTATGTATAAGATTAATGATTCAACATCCAGTTTGGTGTATCCTGATGCAACATTCAGAATTTGATGCAAAAAAATTACATCATCAGTAATCTTCTGATGTCATAAAAAAGAGTAAGGGAAGTACAATACATGATACCTACAAGACTTTGGAATTTATGCATATTCAATTGCTTCTGTCTCTCCTCTTTTCCACATCACTCCTTGCAGAATAAGTGGTGTGATGTTAGACATATCAATTATAGTAATTTCCTTCCATTTAATCACAACACTTAAAGTATGTAAGACAAGTAGTTAGACATGTACACACCATGGTGATTAATGATATCCTAATACAGCCCACTGTCACCATCAGAACTAATTTATTTACAGCCTTCACAACTCACCAGATTGTCCAGATTTCTAAATACTGCACAGAGATATAGAAACCTATTGGGCTTAATATATTGAGTCAATATAATTAGTTTTTCATGGTAATAATAAAATCCTATTCACAAAATTAAAATAAATTTGGTTTAAAATCTCACTTGAATGTCAGCCAACCTGGATATTTGCAAGTCAACTTTTTTCTTCCTAAATATCCACTGATCACCTTGATATTTCTCAGGAATTTGATCATTTTAATGTATCTCTACAAAAATTTTAACATCTGTTGCATTTTGGTCATAGATGTACATCGATAGCTATTGAAAGCAACCTAGAGAAATATGTGCCCCTGAAGGTATATTATATAGTATCTGTGTAGTAGTCTCCAGTAAAAAGTAAATACATTGTGGTGCTATATTTTAACTTAAGTAAGAACAATAATAGGGTTATTATATCCACAAAAATAACCAGAATAATGTATCTTTACATTGAAAAGACTTATACATGTTGACTATGAAATTTATATGTAGGATATTCAAAATTATAGCTGTACTTTGTTAACATCAAAGTGCCTTCAGATCATTCCCAGCCACATTCTGCTTTCTGGGGGTAAGAACTAAATAATTCAAATACCATGGTAAATTGATAAGGGTTGATAGATAATTTAAATAAACAAGAAGAAAGAAAAGAGTAGACCTATAAAATTTTAGTTAGCCAGATAAATTCCTGGGCAGGATGGGAAGCTTCATATAGCAGGTGTGTATTGTAGAATTTTGCATTAATGGTTTGTAACCAGGCATCATAGAGTTCTGCACCCTTTACCATTGTGACATTGAGCAAAATATTTAAAATATCTAGACACAATAAGTTACATATACATGTGTATACACACATAAGCATATCTTTTTGCACAGAAGATTCAATCTCCATCTATGAAAGAAACCATATTAAAAGGATAATTGCCACAATAAAGTTACTAAGGTTATGAATTGCAGTTGTCAGAAGGAGGAGAAACCTTCATTTCAAAACCATATAATGTTTGGTAGAAGCTGAAATAAAAAAAAGAGTGATTAGAAACAAAAGCCTGGCCACTGTGTGTTTATCCTATGGGATGTCATTCAGTGAAGAAAGGAAACTGAGTTTAATGGCTTTCTTCCCATAATCTAAGAAGATTTTTCTTCATAATTATTTTTTCTCTGATCTTCCTATTTGACAGTGACATCTTACTAAAGTCATCCTATTTAACCTTTTCTTTTGCATGTTGCCTGCTGTGTGGGCAGAGTAAGAAACAGGACATTCCTCGGGAAGATCAAGGACCAACTACCAAGAATTTGGATTTTTGGCCACAACTGATTACACTGATGGTCACTATTATTGATGAGGATAAAACTGCCTACACACCTGTCCTCAATCAGTAAGTATACTGTTTTTTGGAAATTAGTGGATATTATTCCACTAATGTTTAAAAAAATGTTCTAAGCACAGCCTATACTGTCATAGCAAGGATAAATTTTTCCAAAATGAACCTGCAGAAAACAGTATTTTTCCACTTTTATCAGTAAATAGCAATTTAGTGATATTATGAATTTTCAGTTTGAACCCCATAGAGTATGATTATTTAGAAACAAAAGCAAATATTTCCTAAAATTTGATTTTTATATGATGGGAATAGCTTCCTTTTTTCTCTCTTTTCATAACTATTCCATTACCTCAAAAGAAAACAAAATGCACTTCCCCCAAAACTTAAAAAAAAGGTTAAAAAGCTAGTATGAAATATGTTCCATTGTGGCTTTTTAATAATAAACCCTTGGCAAAAGTAAACATGCTTTCAAAATTGTTATGTATATTGTATATAACAAAGTTAATGCAATATTTAAAAGAACAAGTTCACTTCTGCAAATTACAAACTATAGTCATGCCTCAAGATAAAGTAGATGGATTAAATTTGTGACTGCTCTAGAAGAATTTTTAAAATCATTGTCTTCTCAAAATGACACTAGCTACAACACCTTGGACAGATTATGTAATTTCACTGGGTTTCAGTTTTCTCTTATGTAAAATAAGAAGACATTTGTTAGTGATGTTCTAGACCCAATTCCACTTTAATGTTGCATACAATGAATATTGAAGCAAAATAACAGACTGTCAAGCAGGCACATGCAATCTAGTTGATGGAGTGTGTGTTCTGACATATTGGCAAGACCCAAAATGATTTGAGCAACAAGGACTGCAGAAGTAGGCAAAACATGAACCAGAGCAGTGGAGAAGTTCCAGACTTGTGCAAAACTAGCTTTGAATATTTCCTGTGCTCTTTGCTGGTCAAGTCAATTAGGGTCAACAATTATGTAAAATTCAAATAAAATTTTAATTACAGGGAAGATAACATATCCCAGCTTTCACTTTTTCCTGCTTCCAGCTACCTGTTTTCTCCTACCTTAAATTATTCCTAATGGTGGAAAAAGTAGTCCTATCTTTAATATGCAACAATTACAACATCACATTTGCATTTCATTTCCTTCTTCTTTCTCCAAATGTAATTCCCCCAACTTTTCTCCCTGATAGTAATTGTTTTTCCTGGTCAACACCTGTACAGATTTTGGTCTTCTGTTCTCTTCCGTTAGGACTGAGTGATCATCTCTCTTAATTAATGACATGTCCTCATCTCAGCCATGCAATCTGGGAAGTCCTTGGTCACACACATCTGTTGCAGTTTTATGGAATAGATTTGTTTTCTTAGTCATTCTTCAGAACTTTCTTAAAGAGAAAGTGGATTTTCTAAAGATTTGGAAAACAACAACTTAGTTGATGATTGTGCCCTGTAGGTTGGAATAGACCATTCAATAAATGACTAATGAACAAAAACATCTGTGTAAAACACAAATTAAATGTTATTTCTTAATATTATGATTGTATTTGATTCAATCATAATATATGTTCTATGATTCAGTTACTCAGATTTTAAGTATATTCTAAAGCTTTACGAAAATCATTCAATTTTGTTCCTCACTTAATTTTTAAATGAACTCATCTGGATATAGAGACATGGTCTTGATGACCAATGTCACATTTATGCATTTGTTTCATTCACATCTGCTTTATTTGCATAATGTATCATCACATTAGACTTCAGTAATCATCTCATTAGCTACTTAAGCTAATGCAGTGTTTACAAAGTAAGAAACTAAGATGGGTTTGCAAATTCTGAGCCCCATCCTAAACGTGGACTCAGGATAAATGAAGTGCCATGGAAGTCAGCAATATGAATAAAGGGTCCCTCGTTTGTTTTATCTACACTGCATGTGAGGGCACAGACCAACCTGTGAAGACATGATGAGCTAAAACAAGATTGGGTTTCATTTTTGAAGGCAATGGCAAGGAAATGAATGATTTTAAAATATAGGGCATTTTAAAATTGATTTCAGTGTAGTCTAGGAATATCAATATAATTTGTTGAATGAAGTTTTCCTCCCTTTATTGTTGTTCTTGGTGGGAGGTACATTGTGACATTTACAAAGGTTCTTACAAAGTATCTAATGTATCATACTTAGAATCACCCCCTCTACCTCTCTCCTTTATGCCCCCTCCCCTGATTCCTGGAATAGTTTCAACAGGTTTCATTTTCGCATTTACATACATGTGTACACATTTTTTGCGCCATATTCATCCTCCTACCCCTTTTTCCCACCACCTCCCCCCTCCCACTGATACCAACCCCTCCCACCCCTGCAGGACCCATTCTGCCCTCCTGTTCTCTGATTTTGTAGGAAAAAAATAAAAGAAGGAGAAAATGACGTTTTTGCTTGTTTGAAATAAAGGTAGCTAGCTAAACAGGGAGTTTCCTTGTGGTGTTTCCATGTATATATGTATTATAACCCTAATTGGTTTATCTCTTCTAATTTTCTTCATTCTACCTTAGTCCCTTTCTTATGGTGGTTTCAGATGGTTTATTATTTCTATATTTATTCTTGTATAGAGACGATATCAACCATATTCAACTTCTTAGTTTCCTTCTTTTACCCTACCTGTCCTGTACATGACCTCCTTAGTGTGCCCCATGTCCCATAAAATTGCTGCATTTGTATTAGGTCTATATTCCACATATGAGACAGTACATGAGGCTTTTGGCCTTCTGAGCCTGGCTAACTTCACTTAAGGTGATGTTCTCCAGTTCCATCCATTTACCTGCAAACAACAAAATTTCATTCTTCTTTGTGGCTGAGTAAAATTCCATTGTATATAAATACCACATTTTCCTAATTCATTGAATGAAATTTTTATTGTTTTTATGAGTGAGAAATCATTGTAGGTTTTTGCTATTTCAAATTTGATGATAAGTTCACATTCCTGTGGAATGTAAACAGGAAGGAAAATATTTTGTTCGATAAGATATAGCCAGGCATATATATTTGTTGAATGAGTAAACAGAGTGAATCCTTATGTATAAGTCAATATCAGTTCTCAGTACTCCATTGACTCACTAATAAAGTATTTCTTTGAACAATATTTTCTCATTTTTTATGAAGTACTTATTAGAAATTTCATTGAAACTGGACAATACTAAGCATTGTTAGTTAAATATAAATGGATTACTTAATGGAACAATATTAAGTATAAATGGAGTAATCCATTTGTACTTAATAGAGACATGTATGTCTCTCTTTAATAGGTTTGATGAGGTCTACTTGAATACAATAAAACTCCATATATTTAAAGCATATTAATTGACTTGTTTTGAGATATGTATCTGTCCACAAAACCTGTCACCACAATCAGGATAATGAGAAATCTGTCACCTGAATAAGTTTCCATGAGCTTTCTAATTCATCTCACCCATTCTCCTACTATCCCTAGACAACCACCAATTTGCTTTCTGATAATGTAAATCAATTTGTAAATTGTATTATCATGTAAATGTAATCATACATTATAAACACTCTCACATGTAGCTTCTTTGATTCATTTCAACTATTTTTTGAGATTAATTCATGTTATTTTAAATTTCTTTTTATTTCTGAGTAATATTTCATTATATGGACATATCATATTTATCATTTCATCTGTTAATCAGCTTTTGGATTTTTTTTAAGATAAGGTTTCTGTGAAGATTTGTTTATAGAAAGTCTTTGAGTAGACCTATTCTTAGTTCAGGTGGTAGGCATGGGTTTAATATTTCTAAAAACTGTCAAAGTGCTTTCCAAAGTAGATGTACCTTAGCAACACTTGACATAACTTGTTTAATCTAAGCCATTCTAAAGCTTATGGTTTTAATATGTACTTTTCTGAAACCTAACAAAGTTTACTGTCTTTTGATGTGCTTACTAGCAATTCATACTTTTAACAAAGTTTCTGTTCAAATCATTTTTCCATTTCCAAGTTGGACTATTTATCTCCATTATTTATAATTGTATTTTAGTTGAAGGTATAGTTAGTTAGATGAGGTTAGTTAGTTATAAATGTATTTTAGATGAAGGTGTGTTGTCAGATACAAATATTGTATTATTCTGTCCTAGCTTGCAACTTTCTTTTCTATTTTTTATTACTGTCCTTTGAATTATAGCATTATCCTTAGTTTAGTAATGGAGTAATCGAATTTATGGATTAGATTCTTTTGGTCTTTTTGTATTCTATTTAAGAAATCCTTGCATTATCCACAGTGACTCTGCAATACTACTGTTTTATTCCAGGGTTCTTACATTAAGATCTATGATTGATTTCCAGTTAACTTTTTGCCTATGATATGACAATATGGTTTCCTTTATATTGTGTTCTAAATATCCAGCTCTACCTGTTGAAAAAAAGTATCCTTTCTCCATTAAATTTCTTTGAAACTTTGTCAAAAATCAATTAACTATATACAGAAGAGTATCTCTTCTCCCATCTCTATGTGGATCATTACACTAATTTCACATTTATTGGTTAAGGTAGTTTTATAATATATCCTGAAATATTAAAGCATAAGTTTGTCAACTTTGTTTATAATTTTAAAAACTGTTTGGCTATTCTAGGTCTTTTGCAACTCCATTAAAATTTTGGATCAGTTTGTCAATTTCTACAAGAAAAATGCTTGTTACAATTTTGATTGAAGTCAATCAATTTGGGGAAAATTAAAACCAAAAAAATACTGAATGTTATGAGCCATTATATAGTATCTGTTTCCGTTTATTAAGACCTTCTTAAATTCTTCAAGACAACATTTGTCATTTTAGTGAACAGGTTTTACATACTATTTGTGAAATTTGTTTCTAAGTATTTGGTATTTTCATTGCTTCTGTAAATTATATTTTATCTCAACTTCCCATTGTGGACTTTATGCACATACACAATTGATTTGATTTTTACTATTCCTCTTATATCATCACACTTTCTAAATTTGCTTCTTTTCTGTAGATTCCTTAGGATTATTTAAATAAATGATCTACTTGACTACAATAAAGACAGCCTAATCATTTATTTCTAATCTGAATGCCCTTTATTACTTTTTTTGCCTTATTCCTCTGGATAGAGTCTCTAGTACAATGTTGACTAAACTAGTAAGTGCAAATATTCTTGACTCACTCCTAATCTTAAGGGGAAAGCATGGATACTTTCACTGTTATATGTGAAAAACTGGTACTAAGTATGATAGCATATGGCTGTAACCCCAGCTACTCAGCTCAGGATAATCTCAGTTTGAAGTCAGTTCAGCCAAAAAAAAAAAAAAGGTAGTGAGACCCAATCTCAACAACTTGGTTTATTATTGTGTTATTAATATTAAGTGTGTTATTTTATACCCATAATCCCAGCTACATGGGAGACATAGTTAGTAGGAGTTCTGAGGCCTACCAGGCAAAAACTACAAGAACTGTTCTGAGAAATAAATAACTAAAGCAAAAAGGGCTGGTGATATAGCTTAAGTGGTCATTTCAGAATCATTTGCCTTATTAGAAACTGCAACATGATATTTTTATAATGTTAGCATTTGCTCAACATTTATTAGTTAGAATTACTTATAAAGAAAAGCTTTCCTTCATTAACTAGGACAACTTTGTTATCCTCTATGAAAGAGATAGGGTAAATACATTATTTTTTCTTTTAACCTAAAACCTTTTTTTATTCTATTCTTTCATTCTGTTCTATTCACTTTTATTATTTTCATTAATAGTCCCATTTAATTTAATAAATAACTATTGAGCACTTGGTATATATGCTAGACACTGTAAAAAGTTGGAATCACAAAGATTTAATTGGGAAGAAAGATTACAGTATTGTACAATATTATCCATGAGTTTGAAACTGGTTAAACACTGTGTTAGCATATTTGTAGGTCATTCTGCGATTAAACCCCTCACCCTCTAGAACATAGTGAAGATAACCTTATGGAGGAAAAATTACACAATAAGAGAAAATAGATTCACTCTCTGGAACAGAATTCAGAAACCCAGAGAATTAATTAGGGCGAGTAGATATTAAAAATTACAAGTTTGGAGATGGCTGTAGTGAGTGATCCAAAATTATGAATAAATCACAATGAAGTATAAACAGAAGCCAAAGTTGGAGAATCGAATGGAGACAGGGATGCTTAGGAGAAAAAGCAGAAATAAGAGCAGCAGAGGATGGTACTGGCAGACGCCTCTAGTGAAGATTCTTCTGGGGTCACTTACTACATTCCCACGACTGCCTCCAACCCTGAAGGAGCTTTGTCCCAAGTTCACTGAGGCCTGGTCTATGGGCTGTTACAGTTCCTGTTAAGCTAAGTTCATCTTTTGTTGGGTTCTGCTGTAACAAGTTGGAAAGGCAGGTTAGTCTTGCTTTGCTTTCACCAAAGATTCTTTACAAAAATCACCTTTGAATTTGTTGTAGTTACCGTAGTTTCTGATTTTTACAGCCAACATGGCTAGCTATCCCCACATGATATTATGTGGGATGACACACATGTTCTAATACAGTCATATTCAGATTGCTATTGAAGTGTGAAGGAATCTGTCAATTTGTATATCAGGAGCTAAACAAGCAGTTCCATTCATATAAGTAATCCATTCTGCAGATCTAGGGTTTACAGTGGGGAGGATGCACAGCCACAAACCCAATCATCTATGCAGCAGAGCTACATGACATCAACTGTATAGAAGAACAGAAAATAAGTAATTTTGAAAGTCTTGATTTACATTAATTATAACCAGTCTGAATTTTGAAATGGATGAATTGTTTCTCTGCAAATTCATCAAACAATATATTTTATGGAAAGGATCAGAAAATCTTTCTAAGTGCACAAAGGACTGTTATAAGAATGCTTACTGAGAATTGTACTAATGCAAACACTTGAGAATTTCAATTTTATAGCTCTCTGCATGTCAAAGAAAACTTTATTCTGGATTTTTCAAGGTTTGTTATGTTTGCAAGAAAATTTAGGCACATGTACATATGTGTGTTATAAATAGCATAACCATCATCATACAGGGAGCCATGAGTACAACCAGACACTACAAGTAACCATTTTTATTATTTAATGTTTAACTTAATCTTTAATTATAATAATACCAGTACCATTATTGCACCCAAATTGCTGATGACAACTCTGAAGTACTGATGGCATTAGATAACTTTCCCAAGGCTATACATCTAATAAGAAGCACATTCAGAATCTACACCCATTACATTAACAAAGGATTAATGATAAGGAAAAGATCCCAGGAGTACCGTAATGGATATTGATCTTCCAGTCCAGCCCAACATTTCTGATGTTTTTATGATTAAATTGGATCTGGTTATGATAATTTGTAACACAATTACAAAATGTTAAAAGTTTGGGGTGATATATATAGTATCCATTGCAATTGGATATAACCAAAAAATAAAACCGTAGGGGCCGGGCACTGGTGGCTCACACCTGTAATCCTAGCTATTCAGGAGACGTAGATTAGGAGCATCACAGTTTGAAGCCATCCCAGGCAAATAGTTCATGAGACCTTATTTTGAAAAACCCGTCACAAACATAGGGCTGGTGGAGTGGCTCAAGGTAAAGGCCTTGAGTTCAAGTCCCAGTAAAAAAAATGTATGAAATGTTTTACAATAGGGAAAATGCTAATGTACATTTTGTAATCATTGACACCCTTAGGAGAAACTCTGAAAGAAATTTCATCTCAGAATTCACTGCTTTTTTCTTGCTTCTCAAGCAATTTGGAGCCATAAAAGTAATCAGTTTTCATCTGTGTATAAGGTACAAGAATGTCAGAACTGAGACTCACATTTGATAATTCAATAGAGCATGGCTAATCTTATTTTATATGTATATCCTCATTTTTTTCTTTTAATTTCTCCTCCCATAAAATAAATCTAATTTTATCACAACCTCCTGAACTTCCTTAATATTTCTCAATAAGATGAATATATAAGAAATAGCTAAAACAAAGAAAAAGCATTCTTAATTATGAAAAAGTTGTTAGCATTAACAATTAAATGAATACATGCTAGCAAACATTTTTATAGTATGAGAAGGCACAGGAAACTGAATGTCTCTTGAATTCTAGCTGTGATACATGACAAGCAGCAGCACAGAACCATTGCTTACTCATTTGTAGCAAGGAGCCCACCATTCTTCAAAGACATGCTTTGCATATCAAAATAATACTTCACACTTAATGGATTCTAATTTTATCTGTTTGACTAATGAATCAGGATTATCAAATTTGTCAGTGGTAAATTATGTTTTCCTTATTTCACTAAGAGGTTTGCAAGATAATAAATTAGTTTATTAAATCATCATGTCTTATAAGACTTGAGGTTTAAAACATTTATGCCTTTGTATTAATTATTGCAAATTAAAAATAGGAGACATTCTCATGCTGGTAGGAAGGACCAGTTATTTCATTAAGCCTCTATAAAATATAGATTAAGTTGAAAATGAAGAAGAGATGGGATTTATTTTTACCTATTTGTTCATTCATTTATTTATTTATTCATTTATTCATTCATTCATAGACAGGTTCTCTCTATGTATCCCTGGCTACACTGAAACTTTCAATCTCTCTACCTCAGCCTCCCCAGTGCTGAGCCATGCCCAACGGGCCTTTACATTAGAGAATTTAATTTTTATAAGGGGAAACCCTCACAAACTCAGATCAGTATAGAAGAGCCAACTTAAATATATATGAAGGAATATGAACATATAATGTATCATGTTTATGGATACTTGTTTTAACTTCTAAGAATATGTAATAGAGGAGAGGTTAGGAGATGGTTGTAGAAAGTTAAAACTTTTTTCAGCCCTGTTGATATCACAGTTTGGAATTCATTCCTAATTAGCATATGAATTGTTAATGTGCCAGTTGGGATTTCTGAAGTTATAAAATCAATTTACTCTGGTAAGTATATAAAATTTTTCCTCTGTAATCAAGTTTATTGCTATTAATCCTATTAACATCTTTTCTGAAGACTAAAATCTACCAGATACAAGCATAAGCTTCCATTAACCGTCTCTGTTGAGTATTTTCTCACTAGAAATTAATAGAATTTGAACAATATTTCCTTTATTTTTAGTTAGAATTGCATATTATCATTAGCAGCAAATATTTATTGAGTGCTCACTCTGTGCTATTGACTATAAAATATTTACATGTAAAATATTTAATCCTCACAACAGTCCAGGAACAATTCCCAAGATACATAATTACTTTCATCCCATTTGACAGATGAGGTAATTGAGCTTTAAAGAGACTACTAATTGCTCTACTGGGCAAATTAGTTCAGTAGCAGAGGGGAAACCAAATCTCCATCTTTTGAAATGAACTGAGGATTTTACTGTTGTGGGTTATACAGAGGAAATAGCCAGAGATGTGTTAAATCATGGAAAACAAACCTCTAGCATATATGTATATGGTGTAGGTTTCATAGCTAGCCCCCCACCCACAAAAAAAGGCAGAAATAGTCAACTGTAAAGTGTGATGGGAGAAAACAACTCCGCTTTTAAATCATGCTTTGGTACTGAGAAAGCAGCACAGATAAATTATATAAAATGTGTGTTCTAAGTGAGATCACATACTTACAAATCTATGATGGAGATTTGAGCACAGTGCAAAAAATATTTATGGGAATATGAATATTTTTTGCCCCTTAAAAAATGGAAACTTATAATAATCCTTATCTAGAACTTGACAAAAATTTATAATATGAGGGAAATGGGGTATCTCTTCTCACTGAGCACTGGTTTTCTTCTTTCACCTCTTGTATTTTGCTCATAATAGTGAATTTTTCTCCCCTTTTTTCACTAAATAGGAAGGAATAAAGAAGTTGTTTGGGAACTGAGAGTTACATAAATAAACACAGGTTACATTCTGACTTCTGGAATTCCATGATCCATACGTAGAGTAATCAAATATGTCTATATAAATATAATATTCTTTGATGAGAAAGAAATGAGAGATGTGCAGGGAGGGAAAATACCTTTTCCTTCTACTTTCCTAAGTTCTCCACTAGATTCCTGTAACAAAAGACAGATTAACAAGAGAGATGCATACAACTTTACTTGCTGTAAATTTTGTGTGACACAGGAGCATTCATGAGGAAATGAAGACTGAAAGAAATGGTTAAATGTGAGTGTTTTTATGGTAGAGTTGATGAAGAATCAAGGCACAAGAGAAATGGAACTGAACAACAAGAGCAAAAAGTATATGCAGGTTTTTTGTTTTTTTACTGCTTAATTCTTTTTTAAAATTCCTTTATTCATATGTGCATACAATGTTTGGACCATTTTTCCCCGCTACACACTGTCCCCTCCTTCTCCTCCTAACCCTCCCCTCCACCCCCCGCGTCCAGACAGAATCTGTTCTGCCCTTATCTCTAATTTTGTTGAAGAGAAGACACAAGCAATTTTTGCTAGTTGAGATAAGGATAGCTATACAGGGCATTGACTCACATTGATTTCCCATGCGTGGGTGTTACCTTCTAGGTTAATTCTTTTTGATCTAACCTTTTCTCGAGTACCTGTTCCCCTTTTCCTATTGGCCTCAGTTGCTTTAAGGTATCTGCTTTAGTTTCTCTGCGTTAAGGGCAACAAATGCTAGCTAGTTTTTTAGGTGTCTTACCTATCCTCACCCCTTACTTGTGTGCTCTCACTTTTATCATGTGCTCATAGTCCAATCCCCTTGTTGTGTTTGCCCTTGATCTAATGTCTGCATATGAGGGAGAACATATGATTTTTGGTGTTTTGGGCCAGGCTAACCTCAGTCAGAATGATGTTCTCCAATTCCATCCATTTACCAGCGAATAATAACATTTCGTTCTTCTTCATGGCTGCATAGAATTCCATTGTGTATAGATACCACATTTTCTTAATCCATTCATCAGTGGTGGGGCATCTTGGCTGTTTCCATAACTTGGCTATTGTGAATAGTGCCGCAATAAACATGGGTGTGCAGGTGCCTCTGGAGAAACCTGTGTCACATTCCTTTTGGTATATCCCCAGGAGTGGGATTGCTGGATCATATGGCAGATCTATGTTTAGATTTTTAAGAAGCCTCCAAATTTTTTCCAGAGTGGTTGCACTAGTTTACATTCCCACCAGCAGTGTATGAAGGTTCTTTTTTCCCCACATCCTCCCCAACACCTGTTGTTAGTGGTGTTTTCGATGATGGCTATTATATCAGGGTGAGGTAGAATCTTAGCGTGGTTTTGATTTTCATTTCCTTTATGACTAGAGATGGTGAGCATTTTTTCATGTGTTTTTGGCCATTTGAATTTCTTCTTTTGAGAAAGTTCTGTTTAGTTCAGTTGCCCATTTCTTTATTGGTTCATGATTTCAGGAGAGTTTAGTTTTTTGAGTACCCTGTATATTCTGGTTATCAGTCCTTTTTCTGATGTATAGCTAGCAAATATTTTTCCCACTCTGTGGGTGATCTCTTCAGTTTAGAGTCCATTTCTTTTGTTGTGCAGAAGCTTTTTAATTTTATAAAATCCCAATTGTCCACCCTTTCTCTTAGTTGCAAGGACTTTCTCAATAGAACCCCACTTCTTTATTGGTTCATTTATTTTGGGAGAGTCTGGTGTTTTGAGCTCCCTGTATATTCTGGTTATCAGTCCTTTGTCTAATGTATAGCCAGCAAGTATTGTATCCCACTCTGTGGGTAGTCTCTTCAGTTTAGAGACCATTTCTTTTGTTGTGCAGAAGCTTTTTAGTTTTATGAAGTCCCATTTGTCCATCCTTTCTCTTAGTTGCTGGGCTGCTGGAGCTCTACTGAGGAAGTCCTTGCCTATACCTATCACTTTCAGAGTGTTTCCTGCTCCTTCCTGTACCAACTTCAGATTTTCCTGTACCAACTTCAGAAGTCCTTGATCCGTTTTGAGTTGATACTAGTACAGGGTGATAAACATGGATCTAGCTTCAGATTTTTGTAGATGGGTAACCACTTTTCCCAATGACATTGGTTAAAGAGGCTGTCTTTTGTTAAAGAGGTTCCATTGAATATTTCTAGCGCCTTTGTCAAAAGTAAGGTGGGCATAGCTGTGTGGATTCATATTCGGTTCCTCTATTCTGTTCCACTGGTCTTCATGTCTGTTTTTGTGCCAGTACCGTGCTGTTTTTATTCCTATTGCTTTGTAATATAGTTTGAAATCAGATATTGTGATACATTCAGCATTGGTCTTTTTGCTGAGAATTGTCTTGGCTATTCATGGACTCTTGTGTTTCCAAATGAATTTCAGTGTAGATTCATCTCTGTGATGAATATCATTGGGTTTTGGTGGGAATTGCATTATATATATAGATTGCTTTTGGTAGTATAGCCATTTTTACTATGTTGATTCTACCAATCCATGAGCATGGGAGATCTCTCCACCTTCTGCAGTCTTCCTTGATCTCTTTCTTCAGAGGTTTGTAGTTCTCCTTGTAGAGGTCATTCACATCCTTTGTTAAGTTTACTCCTAGGTATTTGATTTTTTTGAGGCTATTGTAAATGAAATTGTGTCCATAAATACTTTCTCAATTTGTTCGTTATTGGTGTATAGAAAAGCTAATGATTTTTGTATCCTGTCATTTTGCTGTAGCTATTTATGGTATCTAGGAGTTTTAGGGTAGAGATTTTTGGGTCTTTAAGATATAGGATCATATCATCTGCAAATAGGGATATTTTGACAGTTTCTTCACCTGTTTGTATTCCTTTTATTTCTTCTTCTTGCCTAATTGCTCTGGCTAGGAATTCCAGTACTATGTTGAATAGGAGTGGGAATAGTGAGCACCCTTGTCTCATTCCTGATTTTAGGGGAAATGGTTTCAATTTTTCACCATTAAGCATGATGTTGGCTATAGGTTTGTCATATATAGCCTTATAATGTTGAGGTACATTCCTTCCATTCCTAGTTTTCATAGAGCTTTTATCATGAAGTGGTGTTGGATCTTATCAAAGGATTTTTCTGCATGTATTGAGGTGATAAAGTGGTTTTTGTCTTTGCTTCTATTAATGTGCTGTATTACATTTATAGATTTGCATATGTTGAACCACCCCTGCATCCTTAGGATGAAGCCGACATGGTCATGGTGAATGATCTTTCTGATGTGTTGTTGGATTCAGTTTGCCGTTATTTTATTGAGGAATTTTGCATTGATGTTCATTAAGGAGATTGGCCTATAGTTCTCCTTTTTGGAGGTGTCTTTGTCTGGTCTTGGGATAAGTGTAATACTTGCTTCATAAAATGAGTTAAGCAGTTTTCTTTCATTTTCTATTTCATAGTTCTTGTTTAAAAGTCTGATAGAATTCACCAGAAAATCCATCAGGTCCTAGACTTTTCTTTTTTGGAAGACTCTATTGCTGCTTCAATTTCATTTTGTGTGATAGATCTATTCAGGTGATTAATGTCCTCTTGGTTCAATTTTGGATCATCATAAGTATCTAGAAATCTGTCCATTTCTTCAAGATTTTCAAATTTATTAGAATATAGGTTCTTAAAGTAGTCTCTGATGATTTCCAGGATTTCTGTGGTCTTTGTTGTTATCTCCCCTTTTGCATTTCTGATTTTACTGATTAGGGTTTTTTCTCTCCTCATTTTAGTCATGTTTGCCAGGGGTCTGTCAATCTTATTTATTTCTTAAAAGAACCAATATTTTGTTTCATTGATTCTTTGTGTAGGGTTTTATTTTTTTGTTTCTATTTCATTGATTTCAGCCCTTAATTTTATTATTTCTCTCCTTCTATTTGTTTTGGGATTTGCTTGTTCTTTTTTTTTTAGGAGTTTGAGATGTAGGTCATTGATTTGAGATCATTTTGTCATTTTTATATATGCACTCATGGCTGTAAACTTTTCTCTCAGGACTGCCTTTGCTGTGTCCCATAGGTTCTGGTAGGTTGTATTTTCATTTTCATTAACTTCCATGAAACTTTTAATTTCCTCTTTTATTTCATCAATGACCCATTGATCATTGAGCAATGTGTTGTTCAGCTTCCAACTGTTTGCATGTTCTTTACTACTGTTTTTGTTGTTGAGTTCTAGTTTTAATGCATTGTGATCAGATAGAATGCATGGTATTATTTCAATTTTCTTATATTTGCTGAGGCTTGCTTTGTACCCTAAGATATGATCAATTTTGGAGAAGGTTCCTTGGACTGCTGAGAAGAATGTGTGTTGTGCAGAAGTTGGATGAAATATTCTGTAGACATCGGCTAGGTCCATTTGATCTATGGTGTGATTTAGGTCTAGGATTTCTTTATTGATTTTTTTGTTTGGATGACCTATCTATTGGTGATGGGGGGTATTAAAGTCTCCCACTACCACTGTGTTGGAGTTTATTTAAGTTTTTAGGTCCTTCAGAGTATGTTTGATGAAATTTGGTGCATTGACGTTGGGTGCATATAGGTTGATAATTGTTATTTCCTTTTGGTGTATTTCTCCTTTTATTAGTATGGAGTGTCCTACATTATCTCATTTGATCAATGTAGGTTTGGTCTACTTTGTCCAAGATAAGTATTGATACTCCTGCCTATTTTGGGGGTCCAATTGCTTGGTAGATCTTCCAGTCTTTCACTCTAAGCCAGTGCGTGTTTCTATTGATGAGATGGGTCTTCTGTAGGCAGCAGATTGTTGGATCTTCCTTTTTAATCCAGTTTGCCAAATGGTGTCTTTTGATGGGGGAATTAAGTCCATGAACATTCAGTGTTAGTATTGATAGGTATGTGGTGATTCCTGTCATTTAGTTGTGTTTATATTTTAAGGGTTTGATTATGTGCAGCTAAATCAGTGTTTCTTGCCTTTTCTTCTCCTGTGATTTGGTACTGCCTGCCCTTTCATGGTTTTGTATGCTTTCATTTTCTGTGTCCAGGATTCTTTGAAGAATGCTTTGTAGTGGTGGCTTGGTGGTCCTATATTGTTTTAGTTTCTGCTTATCATGGAAGATTTTTATTTCTCCATCTATTTTGAATGATAGTTTTGCTGGGTAGAGTACCCTAGGATTGAAGTTATTTTCATTCAGTGCCCAGAATACCTCACTCCATGCTCTTCTTGCTTTTAAGGTTTCTATTGAGAAATCTGCTGTCATTTTGATGGATTTACCTTTGTATAGTATTTGTTTTTTCTCTCTTACAGCCTTCAATATTCTTTTTCTATTCTCTGTGCTTGTTTTTTTAATGATAATATGTCATGGGGTAGTTCTATTTTGATCAAGTCTGTTTGGTATCCTGGAGGCTTCCTGTACCTGAATGGGCATAGTTTTCTCTAGACTTGGGAAATTTTCTGTTATTATTTTGTTAAATATATTACGAATTCCTTCTGCATTCACTTCTTCTCCCTCTTCAATGCCCATGATTCTCAGATTTGGTCTTTTGATGGAGTCAGTGAGTTCTTGCATATTCCTTTCACAGATTTTGAGTTGTTTGACTAATAATTCTTCAGTTTTTCCTTTAATTTCCATTTCAACTTCAAGTTCTGAGATTCTGTCTTCTGCTTGTTCTAGTCTGCTAGAGTGGCCTTCCATTTTGTTTTGTATTTCTGTTTCATTTTTTTTCTGATGTTTTCCATATCATGAGTCACTTTCTCTTTAATATTGTCAATTTTTATCCTTAACTCATTTATCTCTCTTTTTATGGTGTTCTCTGTTTCACTTTGGTATTTATTTATGGCTCTTATGAGTTCATTTATTTGTTTTTGTGTCTTCTCATATTCTTTATTTTTGTTGTCTTGGAATTTCTTGAGTGCCTCCTGTACATTTTGATTGACCTTGTCTAGTAACATCTCCATGAAATTCTCAGTGATTACTTGCAGAATTTCTTCTTTCAGGCTGTTCTTGTGGGCTTCGTTGGGTTCCTTGGGATAGTCTATCTTTGTTTTGTTTGAGTCTGGAACTGGGTATCCATTTTCTTCATTTCCCTCTGAATCCTGTATTAATTTTTTTAGGGGGGACTGCCTATCCCTTTTTCATCTTCCTATCATTCTACTTGGTGCTGTTTCTGTTCCTGTTCTGTGTGTAATTTAGTATTAGCTAGCTTACAATAGTTAAAGTAATGAAACCAAGAAAGAAGAAAAATTTAGAAAAAAAAAATAGAGAACCAAAGAAGCAACAGGGAGAGATGGTGTACTAACCAACAGTGAGCAAGACAAGCACTTAGAAAGAGAAGTAAGAAAAAAGAAAAAATTCCAGGTTCAGGAACAATGAAGTTTCAGTCTTATTAGTTCTGGTGTTACTCCTTCAGTATCCAGTCCTAATGTTGGTATTTAGGCAGTAGCTCTGTCATAGTCTCACAAAGCTAGAGACTATGACAGATTTGTGAACCACTATCTGCCCTATTTCGGGCAGCAGATCATCTGCTGCTTAGTGTCAGCCGTCTACTTTTGCAAGCTTTGTTTTGCTGAAAGTTCGCATGGAGAGTTGCCTTCCCTTTCTCTGGTGGAGGGGCTTGTCAGCTAGCTACTGTTGCAGGCTTTGTTTGCTGAAAGCTCAGTAAGATCAGCTAGTTGTCCCTCCCCCCTTCTCTGTTGCGCTCAAACCACCCTGCCCTCTCTGCTGCCTGTCCTTTTCAGTTCCTTGTTTATTATTCAGTTGTTTTTTGTTTTCAGGGTGGGGGTCAGTCTGACCAGGGGGCTATGCTGGTTTATTCCAGAGGTGGCTGTAGGAGTACCGTGTGCCACTTATCTGCTCACCTGTTAGTCTGCGTCTCCCAAGCAGGTTTGGAGTGGGCATCTGGTGGCACAGGAGCCCTCCTGGTTTCTCAGTGTAACGTGGTGTGGAGAAGCTTTGTGTAGGCTGGGGGCTCAGGGTGTCAGAGTTTTGCTTATTCTTGGTGGTTTTTTTCTGCCAAGTGTGGCTCCAGCGTCTCATCAAGATTTTTGATTTATGGAGCTCACGTTGTCTGCTTCCTCCCTCTAGTCACCATCTTATTATCAGTATATGCATGTTTATCTGGGGAAGATGTAGACCACCCATTCACATTCCCCTTGGCCTCACAGTGTCCTCTGCCATAAGAATGTTCCTTCCCTTGGGTGTAAGGGCAATACCTGTCACCTCCCAGGAGTATCTCACCATCTGCTTCAGAAGGTTCAGAAGTCCCTCCTGCACATGGTATTTCTCAAAATTCCTTTAGTTTAAATTTTCAATGTGCCTAGGTGTCATATTTTGGGATAGTATGTTCTGAGGCATGTCAAAAGAAATATTTTACAATGTCAGACTAAATTGACTACAGAGAAAGGAAATTGAAAACTTCCTTAGTTCTGAGCTCTAAAGCAGATGACAGTACAATCATATATGTTAAATCCTGTATCAAGAGTAAAATATTGGGACTGGAGGTATGGTTCAAGTGGTAGAACGCCTGTTTTGCAAGTGTGAAGCCAAGTTCAAGCCCCAGACCACCAAAAAAAAAAAAAAGAGTAAAATGTTGCACAAATTCAAAGTACTATCACAAACTCTTAATATTCAAGGAGGAATGATCTAGTCTATAGTCACTGGTGCTTTTCTTTACCCTTAAAATTCCCTTTGAGTACCATAGGCAGCTTTCCAGGGAGGTAGTACTTGGGCTGTTCATGAAGAGAAAAAAGTAGTTATGGTAATATAGAAATTAAGGAGGAGAATGGGAGAAATGGTCAAAAGATATAGGACATTAGATATAATTAAGAAAACATAAGTTATCTGGGTGGCTAGAGTAGGTAAGTTAGGTGTTAGGGAATGGAGATAAACAATTATTTTTTTTTGGTGGTGAGACTGGGATTTGAACTCATAACTTCATGCTGGCAAAGCAGGTGCTCTACCACTTGAGCCACACCTCCAGTCCATTTTGCTCTGGTTATTTTGGACATGGCCTCTTGTGAACTGTTTGCCCAGGATTGGCCTCAAATCCTGATCCTCCAGATCTCAGCCTCCCAAATAGCTAGGATTACAGGTGTATGTTATCAGTGCCCAGCAAAATAAATTTTAGAATTACATAGTCAGCAGCCAGGATAGCCATGTTAAGGAGTTGAAATTTTTATAAGCTAATGAAAGTGTCACAAGCAATTGATAGTTTTAATATAGTGGTTTGTAATATTATGGCCTTTGTTTATAAAAGATCAATTAGGTGGTGATATAAAGGATGTGTTAGAAGAGTTTTGATGAAGATAAAGAGATAATTGAACAGGACAGTGTGATTCTTGAGGCAAGTGAGGATAAAGCCTTGAGTTAGGGATATAAAAGTAAGAATGGGAAGAGATAGGCAAATTCCTTCAGTGTGCCAAAGGAAAAATGTACAGGTGAGTAAGGAGAGAGAGAGGCTGTGGATTGTGGAAAAGGTTGATAACTACAGTAGTCATCTAGATTCACAGGCTAAATTATAATGTCTTTTATTTAACCAGAATGCATATGAGAAAGAAGCAGAGAAATACTTCCAAAAGTACCAAAACATCATATACAGTTAATAAGTAAAATTTTAAAAATAGACCTGTATTAAGTTAATACAAGTAAGAAACTTTACATTCTTTTTTTAAAGTGAGTAAAATCTGTGTTGAACAATTTAAATAACTTCTACTTATAAACTCCACTAATTGTGCATACTGGTTTCTGCTTTCAAGTTTATATCATATTGTAACTTTTGATTTTATGTATCTATGAATTCCCTTAAAATTTTTTCACTATTATAAATTATACAAAGGACTTTATTGTGATATTTACAACGTTTATATAATTTTTTTCATCATGGGACATCTATTAACTCCACAGGTAATAGTAAGCATAAGTTAAGACCAGCATATCATAGTATACTTAATGTACTATGATGGTGGAAAAATTCTAAGTGATATCTCAGATCCTGTAGACTTTTTTTCTGTACTGAAGTTAATCATAGTAGGATCTAGAACCTAAGATTTACATTTTAAAAGGTATTAATATATAGTGTAGGAAGTTGATAATTTGAACCATAAATATTTTAAGGAACAACAAATAGATTAATACAAAGAAAGAAAGAAAAATTATCTATGAAGACATTTTCAATGCTTTTGAATTATTTTTGGTTGTAGAAAAGAAAGAGTGAAGAAGAAACATGGTTAAGGCCAAAGATTCTATTTCTAATTTTGTTGTGATTTGTTTTATGTTCTAGTTTTCATTTTTATTTTTTCTGAGGTGTTGGGGAATCAAACCTAAGGCTTCATATATGTGAGGCAAGTCCACTGAGTGACCCCCCCCAGCCCTAGTTTACCTTTCTTAGTCCTTAACGTTCCTGATGCTAAAATGAGGATTGTGAAAGTAGCTTTCATGTCTCCTCTAACTATGAGAAGAAGCAACCTTTTGAATATTTACTGCCTTATTATTGTAAGATCTCAAGACTCTAATCCTAACCACCAATTCCTCATTGTCAAATCGAAATAGTAGTAAATAGGATTTGTGAGAAATGTCATTCATTTTTAAAAGAACTGGCATAAACTCTCATTGATTTTGTTTCAAAATAGAAATTTTCATAGCTACAAAAGTAATCATATTTAACTTCCCAGTACTTTATGAAGGAGAAAATAAAGGTTCTAATGTTTTTTGTATTATTTTTGTGAAGAAAAACAATAAAAACTAAATGTAGGGCTGTCAAAGTGGCTCAAGTAGTACACCCCCTGCCTAGTAAGTGTAAGGCCCTGAGTTCAAACCCCACACTGCCAAAAAAATTAAATGTTAAACTTCCTCAACCTAAGCCTTACAAGTTTTCAGTAGTTCGATGTATTTGCTTCTGATATTTCCTGCATAAGAATGATATGTGAAGCATGAAAATTCATCCAATAATGTTCATATTTTATAATCTACAACATGGAATCATATTATATAAATTAATCTGTAACACTGCCTGGCTGACATCTTTGCATGTGGGTTCAAGCACAGGACCTTGCTCTTTTTATAGTGCATATCATCCCACTGTACCATGTAACATCAGAGTGATGTGGTCAGGAGGCACAGCAGAGAAGGCAGTGGGGTCACCCCAGGTATTGGTGTAGCTGGAAGCCTGTGGGAAATCATTAGACACCTAGCAGGAAATTAGGCTTGAAAAAGCCTAACTGTTCATTATTATTTTTACAGTTTCTAGTCTGAGAAGTAAAAACCTTTTCACTATCATTTTAGTTGACATTTCTTTGAACTTTAGGGAGGAGCATCTCTTTCCCTGTGTGGGCTTTTGAATTTTTTCTTTTTAAAATTCATCTCTTTACTACTTTCTCAAACATTCATCTTTTTTCCTGTAGATTTGTGACAGTTCTTATTACTATTACTCCATTGCCTCATATATAAATTGTGTGTATTTTTCCAGTGCATTGTTTTTATTTTAAATGGTGATTTGATTTTGGTTTAAGTGTTGTCATCTTGAGGATTTAAGTGTCCCTGAGAACACTTCAACCACAGTTTTCCAAGAATAAGAATCAGAGTTGACAGTGCTTATATAAGTGATTAAATCCTGAGAGTAACATCTTATTTCTAGATTCTTTGTTTTGAAGTTATCTAATTGAAGCTTCTAGATTAAAGAAAAAAATATTTTAGAAGTCACTTGGATAGTCTTTTATTATGATAATTACAACCATTAACTGGCATGCATAGCTTCTCTTTCACCAGTTAGTCTTTGCCTTTCAAAGTACACACAGATATTACTTTCTTCACCTAACCTCTTTGAATGACCACAGTATTCTCTGCATCTTATACTCTTAGCCTTATTGTGTTCAATAATTTACACTTACAGCTGTAATTTATACATTTTAATGATAACCATGTTTCTCAAGCATCAGAGCCAATAATGATTGTTGTTGTTTCCCTGAAACTTGATATAATAAAACCACTTTGTTTTGCACCACCATCTGTATCTCTTCATCCTGTAATTTCCTTCATGGGACCTATCACAATTTTTAATTGTGTGTGTACTTAATTTTCATTCTCAGCCCTACTAGATCACAAACTTCAGAAAACTGGAAATTATGTCTGTAGGCCCCAAAGTGACCACTCAGAAAAGAGGGATCTGGCCAAGAGATTCTTTATTGCCAGGTGGGAGAGGCAGTGAGCAGAGGGGGGGAGGGCAGAGGCTTAAATACCCCTCAGTGAGACTGGGCATGATCTGATTGGTTAGGATCTTATGGTTCATGCTGATTGGAGGTTGGGGCAGAAGGGAAATTCAAGCTAGACTTGAGGCAAGACCATGACCCTGGGAAGCAGAAGCTTAAAGGTGCAGTAAGAACCAAAACCTGTCAGTGCCATTATTGCCAACATTCCTCCCTTTTTTGTTTGTTAAGGAAGGGGGGCGTTGTGTTCACTCTGGCTTCTTCGAGCTGGCAAGCGGTGGTGTAGGGGAAGGGAGGGTTAGTTGGCAAACAATGTTGGGGTGGTGAGCCTCATAATGGCGTATACCCAGGCTCCAAAAATGAAGATTTCCTCTTCCCTGGAGTTGATGAAGGTCCCTTGCAGCCATAGGTCATAAAGAGTCTTGAGCCAATCCTCCGACCTCCACATGGTGGGTATCAGCCAACTATCCTCATGTAGGAAGCTGAGGAATTGTAGCAGGCATCCTGTAAGGGGGTCTTGATGTTTATAACCTAGTATCCTGGTAGGGTCCATTATAGGTGTCCTCTGGTTGTGCTATCAGGAGTTGGTATCCCTGGAGGTACAACTGGTTACATTTTTGATTAGCAATAGCAGATATGTAGTATGATACAAGGGAGGAAGCTTAAGAATAGGAGAGCAAGAAACATAGGCATTAGGATGGGCATTGGCCAGGAGAACCACTGTGAAATGTTGTTCCCTAGAGGATTCCAAGAGTCCTCCAATTCCCTTCTCCATTTTTCTAATTATTTCTTGAGAGGTGCCACCATTGGGGGAACCCATTGAGCTTGACAGCAGTGGGTGTCATGAGAATGACCAGATGAGGGCTGGTCCATTGAAGTCCCAATGGAGAGGGTAGAAGATTCTTTTTGGAGAACAAGATGCCCTGGTTTAACAGAAAGTGTTATAGAGTGGGGCAGGATCTGGTTTGCATGCTCTCTGAGAAGTTCCCTGAGAAGACAAGTAGTCAGCCAGAGGAGCACGGTCTGTTGGAGGCAAGTTTCCTAAGAGAAATGGGTGGCCATATATTATCTAAGACCCAAATAGGAATAGTAGGAGGAGCATATAAAGTCTGCTCAGGGACTACATACCTAGGGATCTAAATTCTGCAAAATCCTATAACTGCCAGGAAAGCTGTAAGCTGTCTTATAGTATGGGGGTTGGGAAACAGAAGATTGGGTTGATGCATTTATGACTCAGGGAGTGAGTCTGTCCCTTTAAGGCCACACCTAGGTAGGTGACCTGTGGGCGGCAGGGGCTGTCAGGATTTAAATGTAATACTCTTGGCTAAAAGAGAGCTTTAGATCATTATTTTATATAAATTGACACTTTTAAATGTTTGTACCATATTTAGATGAAGTATAACATAACACTGTTACAAGGTGGTCATTTAAGACACATAAGCAAATATGTAAATGAACTCTGATTTAGTAGTACTTAAAGCTTGACAAGATCAGCAGAAAACACAAATAATTTCTTTGATAAAATCTTTCTCTGTAACGGTTTTTTGTAGATGTTACTCAGAGCAGAACAATATTAAGATAACCTTGTTATTTCATAGACAGAGGATTTGATTTTAGTTTGACATGCCCTAAAAATTTTTTGGCAACTCTTAGATTATATTCAACTTTAACTTTATCACACACTGAAGTTTGTATTATACACATTTCAAACTTACTCAGACCTTCATACAACATACTAAACCCTTTGACAGTTTGTCCTTATCCTTCGTAGTTGAAACAATCTTTAGGACAAACCCTTCTTTACAAAATCCCTTCTCATCCAAAAAGCCATTCCTTTTCCTTTAACTTCTCAAAAAATACATTTATTACCTATCCATATCCTTTCCAGTTGTTTACTTTGTAACTTGTATTTTAAAATTAACTTTTATAAGAATTTTAAATTTCTTGTAGGGGCTGGAGCAGCTAATTAGTAGCCCTTATTGCTTTTAGGAATAGGCATAAGACCTCATCGTCCCTCAGGCTTGAGGGGATATTGTTTTGGGTGTGGAAATGGTGAGGGACTTTTGAGTTTTATTTGAATAGGGAGGGCCATCCTGGCTCACCCTATACTCATCTCAGTCCATACTGTGGAATCTCTTTGTTCTTGAAGGAGGGGGCAGCAGAGATAGCTGCCTGAGGAAGGAAAATTTGAGCTTTTAATTGAGACAGTAAATTCTGTCCCAGCAGAGACACTGGAGTTTCAGGTACTATGAGGAAAGAGTGACAGAAGAGGAGGTCTCCCCAAGAGCAGGCCAGAGGCCAGGTAAACTAGAGCTCAGGGGCTGGCTAGATTTGCCCCAAATGATAACTTTTGTCATTGGACCAGGGACCAGGAGAAAAAGGTAAACCAGAGAAATGGTCTCCACTGTCTAGGAGGAAAATGGCCTTTTGTTTTTCTGCCATTATGGCTCCTCAACATTGATGCCAAGAAGTGGGGTGTGGACAGGAGGCTTGGACCCATCAATCCATAGGAGGAGGCACCTCGCCTTCCATCTGGTGATGGGGGGCACTTAGACCTCCAGTGGTTACTCTTGCAGAGGGCAGGGTCCTGTTTGGGGGTGGGGCTCTCTCCTGGGCTGTCCCCCCTTAAGCATTCTCTGCAGAAGTGCCCCTCCTGTCCACCATGGTAGCAAGTTCAAGATACAGGCCCCAGTCGGGTGGGGCCCTCTCTGAGAGCAGCAGTGAGGCCTTGGTGTCTCTTATCTTTTTCTCTCCTGTTAGTAAGGTCCCAGACATACAGACGTAGCCATAAATACAGGCATGGCTAGCTGTGTTACTTGGTTCAATGACTTTTCCCTTCAGCCACAGTCCCAATTTTTTATGAATATCTGGGGCTGACTGTTAGAAATTTATCTTTGAGGAGAACCTCTCTCACCTGTGACTCTGAGTCCACCGTGGTATGCTTTTTGATAGCATCCTTAAGATGCTGTAGAAAGGTAAGAGTATTTTTTTTTAAGTTGTTGCTGTAAAGTAAAATTGTTATTTTACACTGACACCTGACACTCTGAAGAGCAAGTCTCTGAACTGTTCTGGGCCTCATTTGGCCTAGGTTAAACTACGTTTTTCTACTATGAGATGGCTGAAGTGACATTAATGCCACTTATCTTCTTTACCATTTTTTAATTTTTTTAGTAATACTGGGGAATTGAACCCAGGGCTTTGCACATGCTGGACAGTCTCCCATTGAGCTTCTTCCTCAGCCCCAAATATTATTATTATTATTATTTTTACTTCAGCTGTACTGGGCTTGAACTCAGGACTTTATGCTTGTAAAGTGGCACTCTGCTGCTTGAGCCATATAATCATTTCCAACCTGAGCAGCCTGGTCCAGAACCCGTTACTTTTCTAATGAGATAAGAGTCTGGTCTAGTAGAAGCATGATATCCTCTCATGTCAGTTGAAAGGTTTGGATCACAGAGATAAAGGCTTGAATGTATTTGCCTGGGCATCGGTACAGCTGTTCAGATGTTTTCAAATTTCCCTTAGGTCCAATAACTGGAAGGGTACATATGACTTGCCCTCTTCCTACCATTGCCTGTTGAGGAGGGAAGCACTTGTTAAGAGGTTCTGAGTATTGGAGTGGCTTAGAAGGTAGAAATTTATATAGGGGACCTCAGTTTACTTTTTTTACTTTTATAGAAAAGATCTAATTGGAGTATGGTATTGTAATTTAAAGAACCCTGTGAAGGCCACTTCTCTTGGTCACCCAAGGCATACTGAGGCCAACCTCAGTACAAAGCTTCCAATATCTACCAGCCAGAAGACTGGAAGATGCAGGTCCCATCTAGAAAGAACAAAATGTTAGGAACCTGTCTTTTAGCTAACAGCAGGCAACCTCTTTAATAAAAGCTACATTTTTAACAAAGAAATCATTTGTAAAGTTAGAGAAGGGCTTTCAAAGGGCATTTCAGGCCAATAACAGTACCATATGGGACAACTAGTGTTAATATTTGTAGGGAAAAATTTATGTTGAGGCCAAAGGTATAGAAAATTCTATGAGAATTTTAGAAAATTCTCATAGAAAATTCTATGAGAAGTTTAGAGACCACAGTAATGTCCATTTTGCTATTTCTGGAACTATAACCTTGAGCTAACAATTGGCTTACAAGGGCTGGGTCTGATGCCCTGAGGTGTGAGGTGGGGCTAGGAGCAGGACTTATGCAAGGTGCCACTCCCTCCACACACACCTGGGACAAATGACCCTGGCTGCCTAGGCCTGACCCTGCAGCCTGTCACCCTTCCTCCCTTTCTGTGTACTCTGTGTGCATTTATTGTAGGGGAAGTGGTGGTGGGCTACAGCCATCACCATGTGTGGCTGGTGACCCAGGATGTACTGGGTCCTCTCTATGGATTTTCTTAGCTATGGCAGGCGTTTTTGCTGTGTCCAGAAGCCAGCATCCCTGTGCACAGGTGTGCCTGTTTGCTTTTCCTCCTCCCCTTATGGGGGCAGTTACAGCGTGAGCATAGCAGCTGCAGTTTTTTGTAAGCGCTTTTGTAAGGTAGCTGACTTTAAGTTACTTTAGACTGAGAGGCCTGGCAAACTAGTTGGAATAACTTACGTCATAAGGTACCATGTTAGAAGTTTTTCATGGGAGGCAGGGTCCCAGTAAGCCCAGGGAGGGGAAGGCAGACAGAGACAAAGGACATGTGGTGAGACCATGGAGGAGGCAGAAAAAGTGTGTTGACATCTTAGGTAAGGGAGGGGAAGGCAGAGCCTGGAGGCATCACACATGCTTAAGGGATTAGCCATCACTTGTGTCTCTAGGTTGCTCTCATTGATTGGTATTGGCACACTTTCAGCAAAATGAAACCTCCACTCTCTGGTCACTGAATAAATCTGGGCTTTGATCTCAGTCCACAGGAAGGGAGCATAAGCTCTCCCAGAGCTGGAACTGCCTTGATGCCAGAGTTGGCAAGGAGTGGCTTGCTTAACTCCATGACAGGGAAAGTTTTTCAGGAAGATAGGAGGAGATAGGTAGAAACTGGTTTACAGGTTAATAGAATCTGTGCAGGGGAACAGAAAGTATGGAGGGAGGGTTTGAAGTACATGTTTTGGCTTGCAAGTGGTGCAGAGAACTGGATTTAGACGGAGGTATGAAAAGGCTTGGACATAATGGAATCTCTCCCCATTGTCCCGATTGCTCACAGTAGTTATATGTCCCATAAAAGATTGGGATCTAAAGACCCTAAAAGGGGCCAGTGACTTTGGTTGTCTAAAGGGTAAGTGGGCCAGATTTGAGTGCAACAGCAGATTAAATTTTTGGTTTTATATCTGGGGTCAACCCAAGTTGTCTAAATTATTGAGGAGGCATCTCAGTGGGTGTCAGACGGCAAAGAGGAGGAGGCCCCCATGTTGGGACCTGGTCCTGAAAAGGGGTTGGGAGGATATTATGAATCACAGGGCATCCCCATGCAGCTCACATATCCAAGAATGGTACAAGATGCATGAGAAGCAGTCATCATGGCATTCTAGTGGCTTGTAGGGCCAAAAGGACGAGGGGGCTGTAGGTCACCCGGAGCCGAGATTTTCGGAGGGCAGTCTCTGAGACCAAAGTGACAGAAATAGACCCAAGATGAGGCTGATTGAGAAAGAGGTCTTTCCTCTACCATCTGAGCCCCAGAGATGATCAGAAAGGGGGAATGCTGAAACCCCAGAGACACCGAAGGGAGAGACCACAAAGGGAGCCCAATAAGGGACTCACCAAAATGATGTCCACTGTTGAATGAGAGCGAAGGTGATTGAGAGGATGAGTCCTGGCCAGTCACGTCCTCAGGGTGGTTGTGGGGTGAGTCGGAATTGGGGTCCCACCAGGATTAGTGGGGAGACCCGATCCGAGTCATGGCACCAAATGTAGGCCCCAAAGTGACCACCTGGAGAGGAGGGATCTGGCCAAGAGATTCTTTATTGCCGGGTGGGAGAGGGAGTGAGCCGAGAGAGAGAGAGAGAGAGAGAGAGAGAGAGAGAGAGAGGGAGAGAGAGAGAGAGAGGCAGGGGCTTAACTACTCCTCAGTGAGACTCAGCATGATCTGATTGGTTAGGATCTTATGGTTCATGCTGTTTGGAGGTTGAGGCAGAAGGAGAAGTCAAGCTAGACTTGAGGCAGGACCAAGACCCTGGGAAACAGAAGCTTAAGGGTGCAGTAAGAACAGAAACCTATCAGCGCCATTATTGCCAACAATGTCTGTTTTATTTCACAGTATATAATCTGCCTTTTGTATATAATCAGACCTTGTCACATACTAGCATTTCAGTAATAGCTACTTATTAAAAGAACATATGAACAAATAGCATTAACAGCCACTTATATCAACTATCAACTTACTCCATGATTTGTAAATTGATGAAATTTATGGTTTCTTTTCTAAACTATAACATTTTGATTGAAGCCTTTTACATATATATATGTATATGTCTCCTGAATACACTTCCCTGTACACCTTGCCCATGTTTGTCCTCATAAATTTCTTTATACCATTATGGCATATACATGTATCTATTAGAGAAGTCGTTTGGATACATACCAGTACTGTTCCCTTAACATTTTGAAGGCAAAGGATGACAGCATGGGAAGCTACACAGAAAGCAGTAGCTGAAACCTGAGACACTGCATAGACTAATTGAAAAGCAATGCAGGGGGACCTGATAAACACCCCAGACAGACAATTGAGTTGTAAAGATCCTAAGGGAAGTGTGAATAAAATATTGACTTGCTTTGAGGTCATCCCTCCAACCCCAAAACACTGCTACCAGAAGAAAAGCAAATCTTTCCTAGAGGAACACACACTAACACCATCCAGAGACTCAGATTTTATATATCCATTTTCATATGCAGAACTCTTTCATTCTATCAAAATAGTGAGGCATTATGCAATATAAAGGGATGCAGAGATTCAATGTTATAATGATTTATGAATTTAAGAAATTAAGTAACAAAATGAAGAAATTCGGTAGTGGACTGAAAATTACAAAAAGGATCAAATGGAGATTCTGAACTGAAAACTACAACTAACTAAATAAATAACCCAGCCTATGAATTTATCAGTAAGTTAGATATGACTGAAAAGAGAAAGAGTAAACCTAAAGATAGTCCAGGAGAGAATATTCAGAAGGAGCCTCAGGGAAGCAAGAAGTGAAAAGCAAAGGGTCGGTTTGTGTGGGTTCTCTTTATAAAATGAAGTTAGCTTTAATTCTTAGTTTTTTAAGGTTTTTAAAAAACATATGTTATGAATAGAGGTTGAAGTTTGCCAAATATCTTTTCCTTGTAAATTGAGATGATCCTGACTTTTTTTTTCTCTTTAGTCTACTGATAAAGTAAATTTCATTGCTTCATTTTGAATGGTGAATAACTTCATTTTAAGGATGAACACCTTTTGGTAACGATGTATTATCCTTTTTATATATTGTAAGATTGATTACTTTTAGAGGTAGTAGAGTTTGAACTCAGGACCTCATGTTTCTTAGACAGGCACTCTACCACTTGAACCATGCCTCCAATCCTTGATTTGCTTAGTTACTTTTTAAATAAGGTCTCTCTTTTTTTGTCTGGGGCCAGCCTGCAATTCTCCTATCTATGCCTCTCGCATCACTGGGATCAGAGGTGTGTACAATCATGCCCTGTTTGCTGAGGTGGAGTCTCACTAACTTTTGCCAGTGCTGGACATGAATTGCAATTCTCCTAATCTTTGCCTCTTGAGTAGGTGGTGTCACAGGCATGTGCCACCACACCTGGCCACTCTCACTTTATTTTTGATTCACAGAAATTAAAATGATTTATCTATTTTTCTCCTTTATGAGTTCAAAGAACTCTCATTATATCTTACAATTCTACCACTGCATGTATATCATAAAAAATAATATATTGCAAATTGTGCAATATTAGTGTCTATGCATGAATGAAACCTTTAGAAATAAATTATTTGCTTAAATTATTTTATAGCAATAGAATAAAATTTAATACTGGAAAAACTCATTTGTATATTTAGACTTTTCGTGTTTGGTCATAAGAAAGAGTTCGAAGTTTAAATTATTGATAAATGTAAAACTTAACCATTTAAGTTTTAGAGGATCAATTGAAATTGCTACACACATTGGTAGATGACAATCAGTGAGGGAAATGATGAAACACACTCTTCTTTAGTGGAAAGTTGAACTAGAATAGTGATACTCATATCATTGTCTTTCTTGCTTACATGATACTGAGACCATATTTACTTAGGCAGTACTTTCTATCCCATATGCAATTATATTACTCTTTCTGGATTTGGGCTCAGAAACAGATACATATGTCTTTTTAAATTTGTGCATGTATACACACACATGAACATGGATACATGGATACATGCACACATGCACACACACATGCATGCAGTGGATTTTATTGGTGTTATGTGGTATGTACTATTTGGGTTCATCTGACCTATCCTCAAAATTGAGATATAGAGAGATGGAGAATGACAAAACTGAAGAAGCTCCCCAGACATAGCCACAGGGAGCCCAGGGCACCGTTACTTTGGCACTGATATAATAAATTCTGTTTTCCCAGCACCTACTATTTTTTAGCACCACACTGTAATGTGTATCTTCTTCCCTACACATAAAAGACCGTAGAGAGTACATAATGAAAAGCTTATCTGGATTATGAAATAACTACTGTATTGTATATTGTATATGTATTTATGATACTACCATGAAAGAATGTTAGATTTTATCCAATATACCTAGATTTTATATATATATATATATATATATATATATATATATAGAGAGAGAGAGAGAGAGAGAGAGAGAGAGAGAGAGAGAGAGAGAAGTAGTATTTTGTTTTGTTTCCCAGGCTCATTCCTCTTTCTGATACACTACTAAGATGTGTTTTGTGTTTTGTTTTAGGTTTCCTCAAGAACTAAACATGGGAAAAATAAGTGCTGAAATTATGTGGACTCTTTTTGCTCTAGATATGAAATATGCATTAGAAGGTAAGGATACATGTCAATATTTACTAGCTTACATGCTTTAGTTAAACTGTGATTTCATATTCTCAACTTTAAATGTAAGAAATTAATACATTAAAACACAGACTACTGTAATTATCTTAGCTCTAAATCTTATTTCCAAATGGTAGAAGATAAAGTTTCAAAGTATTTAAAAGTTCTAAAGTTAAATATATATATAAAATCAAGATGCCTGTGTTGCAGAATCATAATGAGTATTTCACATGTGCAGTGATGCATAATCCAGGAATAATTTGGACCATACTTGGCAGGTGGATCTTCTATTCCATTGATTTTTGTCTCAATTTTTTGCCAGTACCATGCTATTTTTGTTAGTGTGGCTCTGTAGTATAATTTGAGATATTTGTAGTATAATTTGTAGTATTATTTGAGGTATTATGATACCTCCAGCAATACTCATTTGGTAAGGATTGCTTTAGGTATTTAGGGTCTTTTGTATTTCCATATGAATTTTAGGATTTTTTCCTATTTCTGCAAAAAATGTCATTTTGATAAGGATTGCATTGAATTTGCATATTACTTTTGGTAATACGACCATTTTAACAATATTTATTTCACCAGTCTACAAACATTAGAGATCTTTCTATCTTCTGGTGTCTTATACAGTTTCCTTCTTTATTGCTTCATAGTTTTCATTATAGAGGTCTTTCACTTTTGCTGAATTTTATGCTATGTGGGGTTTTTTGAGGTCATTGTTGCTGTGATTGCTTACATGATTTCTTTTTCAGTGAGTTCATTGTTAGTGTATAGAAAATCTGCTATCTCTTCTGCAATTGGTTTTGTATCTCTCTACTTTGCTGAAAGTACATATACATACATATATATATGTATGTGTATACATCAGATCTAAGAGTCTTTTAGTAGAATCTTTTAAGTATGAGATCATATCATCTACATACAGGGATACTTTAACATCTTCCCTTCCTACTTGTATCTATTTTATTTCCATCTCTTGTATTATTGCTTTGCTAAGTCTTCAAGTACTACATTGAATAAGAGTGGTATTAATAGATTTCATGATTTTAGTTTTTCCCATTCAGTATAATGTTGGTTCTAGGTCTGTCATATGTAGCCTTTGTAATATTGAGGTAAGAGCCTTCTATTCCTAGTTTATTCAGGGCTTTTATCATAAAAGAATGTTGGATTTTATCAAAGGCTTTCTCTGAATTTATTGAGAAGATCACATTTTTTGTGTGTTTTAGTCTATATATGTGTTGTATTACTTTTATTGGTTTGGTTGTTGAACCACCCTTGCATTACTGGAATGAAGTCAACTTGATTTCATTCAAAAATCTTTTTAATCAGTTATTAATGATCTTTGCAATTAATGATCAGTTATTAGTGATCAGTTAAACTATGATCTTTTTAATCACTTATTTAATTCAGTTTGCAAGTAATTTATTGATGATTTTTGTAACTACATTCATAAAAATTATTGGCTTATGGTTTTCCTTTTGGTTGTGTCATCTGATTTAGGTATCAGAGCTATGTTGGCTTTATAAAATGAATTTGGAAGTGTTGGTTCCCTTTCTATTTTGTGGAATAGTTTGAGGAGCATTAGTATTAGTTCCTCTTTAAATATCTGATTGAATTCAGCAATTAATCTGCCCAGTCCTGGCAGCTTTTTGTTGGAAGGGTTTTTTTTCTGTTTTTACAGTTCCAATCTCAGTTCCCATTATTGATCTGTTTGAATTATTTGTATTTTCTTGGTTGAATTTAGGTTGGTCATATGTATATAGCAATGCATCCATTTCTTTAATTTTCCAATTTATTAGAATAGTTTTCAAAATATTCCCTAAGGATCCTCTGATTTCAGTGGCATCTGTTATGATGTCACCTTTTTCATATCTAATTTTATTAGTTTTGGTCTTTCTTTCCATCTTTTGATCGGTTTAGTGGAGTTTGCCGACCTTATTTATTCTTACAAGAGCCAACTCTTTGTTTCATTGATACTTTCTAGTGTTATTTTAGTTTCCATTTTGTTAATTTCCCTTTGATTATTATTTCTTTCCTTCTAATAATTTGGGGATTGGCTTGTTCTTGAAGCATGAAATTAGGTTATTTATTAGAGTTCTCATTGATTTTCTAATGTAGGCATTTGTAGCTATAAACTTCCCTCTTATAAACTTTCATGATATCCCATAGGTTCTGGTAGGTTGTGTTTTCATTTTCACTTGCTTCTAGGAAGTTTCTCATTTCCCATCCTTATTTCTTTAATAATATACTGATCATGCAAAAATGTATTGTTCAGTCTTTAAGATTTTTTTATATTTTCTGTCATTTCTCTTGCTGCTATTTTAGGATTTTATTATAATGTGGTCTGAAAAAATAAGAGAAGTTATTTCAGTTTTCTTGTCTATGTTAAGACTTGCTTTATGTCCTCCTGTTTTGGAGAAAGTTCCATATGTTGCTGAGAAGAATGTGCATTCTGGGGCTGTTGGGAGGGGTAGTCTGCAGATGTTTGTTAAGTTCATTTGATATATAGTGTTCTTTAATTTTGAAGTTTCTTTGTTGGTTATTTTGCCTGAATGACTCATCTGTTGGTGAGAGTAGGGAATTAAAGTCACATTCTATTGCTGCACTGTGTTTTTATGTCCAAAACTGTTTGTTTTATGGAATTGGGTGTGCCAGTGTTCAATGGTTATATGTTGACTACTGTTATATCTTCTTGATGAACTGTTTTATATTTCATAATGTTCAGGATGGTGCTGTATGTTAGTCGAGGGCTGGGCTGGTCAAGGGTCAGTTTTCAGTTTCAGGCTTTGTTCACTTGAGAATCTTCCTTTCTTTGTGTATTGGGAGCTGCTGCTTATCTAAGCTTTTGTAGCCTGAGACTGGACAGGTTCCCACTTACTCCATACATCTTCAAGTTTATGCCACCCAGGGCAACAGGTTTCCATGCCTAGGAATGTCTACTGAAGAAATGAGAGAGTAAGAAAGCAAACAGACCACTAAGTTCTGCACTGGAGAGAATGAAGGGAATACAGCACTCTATTTGCAGGTTTCAGTGCTTTCATGCTTTCACACCTCACCCAGGATTTAACCCCTGCTATGGGAGGAAGGAGGATGGGGAAATTGACCAGTGCAACCTAGGCTCAGAGCTTCCACTCCTGCCTAGAAGCAAACCATACACAGCAGGAAGGCAGCTCCAGAGGCTGAACAATCTGCCAACCACTGGCTGGGAGCTCTGCTTCTATAATGATCCTCAGTCAATAAAGTTCACTCCTTGTCACAGAGGACAGTGGGACTGAACACCCTGCCCTCATTGGCTGAGTTCCCCACTGCTTAAACTTCAGCTGGTCCATATCAAACCCTCTCATCTCCACGGCCATCTTTTATGACCATCCCCCACTCAGACTCCCTGGTAGGTATCCTTAGACTACCTGAGCTGTGATCATTCTTTGTTTTCAGGTCCCCAGAAGTGCTCAGTCTTAAACAATAGGCTCCGTGTCAAGATAATGCCTGCACTCTGAGATATGGGGAGTGATAAAATGGCTTTCTTCTCTAATTCTAGGCAGGAAGAATCACTTCATAACTGGATTTAAGGCTTGCAAGAATGGTGACCTTATCCTACTAGGTCTTCTAGTCTGTTGTCACCAGTGTACCTGGCTTTGCTTGTGTTTATGGCTTCAGCTTCCCCTTATCCCCAGGGAGCTGGGGTTGAATCTGTGGACTGTCTCCTGTTTTTCTTTGCATAGCCTTTCTCTTTCTTCATGTTTTTCAGCTGTCTTGTCACCTCTTTCATGGTTCCTGATGTTCTTCCTTTGTTTTTCTCTTTGGAATATAGTCTAATTTTTGTTAACCTGATTCACCACATTTATGTAGTCAGTCATATGGAGGAAGATTCTAATCTTCCATCTCTGCCCAAGATCTAATCATTGCATTTTGTTGTTCTCACCTGTAAAATGAAAGGTCCATATTGAATCAGATGATGGAGCAATGGACAGGGTAGTTCCTGCCCACGCTCCTGAGGAACTACTTGAAACAATTCTACTAGTACATATTTTTCTGGGCAGTGTCCCTATCTTTGCCTACATAGAAACTACTTGAATATTTTATTTTGTATTATCTTCACTTAAAATAAGTAGTAACTTCAGACACATAAGTATATTTATGCTAAGAAATTTTCAAATGAAGATTTTAAAATAGTTGTAACAATTAAATTAGAAATGTTATAAGAAAAACATCTTCAACTTGATCAGATGCTTACTGATTTTATGTTAATAATTAAATATTCAATACAAAAATGTATCCCAAAATTCTGCTATTATAATAACCAAAAAACAGTCAAAAATGAAGGGGTAATTAATAATTTGTAATTTTCCTAGTCTTTTGCATACAAGAATCTCCTTCTGAAGAAGAATTTTTATTTTTTGCCTTTTTAAAATAGCAGTGTACTGAGGATTCAATTCCTACATATAGAAGTCACCTATTTAACACATATAATACAGTGGTTGTTGAAACAGTCCATATTTTCATAGAGGCATAGTTAAGTAAAGTAAGCAAAAAACTTGGATTATATCTTATGGTTTATACATCTTCTTCCATTAAACTGAATTTGTTTTTTGTTCTAGGATTGCCATTTTTTTTCTTCACCAAATCTTACTAGAAATTCAGCATGTATTTATTTCTTTGAGTTAAATTACAAATGGGACCACACTATACACAGAACCTTAAGCACAAGGCCAGAATACTTACCCATGTTCTACCTGAACATGTAGTATTAACAACTGAGAAGCAACAAAATTTTGCAAGTGGGGAACATAATATAGGGTGCCTAATCACTTTCTCACTATACAACTTTGTGCAATAATCTTTGTACATAACATCTCCAAACATTAGTTTTCTTATCTGTAAAACAGTGGTAGTAGTTCTCAGGTCAGTGTAAGGATTAAATGATACTTTAATGTACTTTGTGAACTCCAAAGTACTATGCTAATGGAAGGAGAATGTTGCAGCAATTATGCAAGGGAAGAAAGAAATGTCAAAGTCTAACATGGCCTCCTTTAAGTGGCCGTAAAGATTTGTTTCCTAAGAGAAAGTTTACAGAGAAATGACAAATCTACTCACTATTTCTTCCCTTTTCCTTTTTGCCCTTTCAATCTGATAGTTGACTTCAAGAAACACATTTTTTAAATCTGGCATTAATTATAATCATTAGAGAGATGTGAGGACTAAGAGTATCTCAGAAAGTGGAAGGCATATACTTAAAAACACTCCTGTGGTGGGCTTTTTTCAACATTGATAGTTAATGTCCTTATTCTGCCTATTTGCCTTATAGAACATTGTTAAAATTAATTGCCTGTGGAGTAGTGCTTCAAGCTCCTGACCTAGAAAGTCTCTGTGTTGTTATTATATAATTTGGGCAACTTAATTCATCTTGTGATTAAAGCTTCTGAGCCTGACTCATGAGCAACCTCTGATGAAGTCAGGTCAACAGAGCATAGCTGGCTAGAATTTATGAACTTGCAGCTTTTTGATGCAGCTCTCTGCTTTATTTCATGAATTCATCAGCTGCTACTAAAGGAATAATCTAATTAAAAAAATAAAACAACTTTTTCCCCAACTTTGCTCAACCTATGTGAGGCAAAATGTTGGGTTTTTTTAGATTTGACATTATTCACCTTACATATTTAATAAACAATAGTTGATTAGATCACTGTGAAGTTGAAACTTGTTGAAGAAAACCATAATAAATTATCTTCCAGATTTGAAAGAAAACATGTGCTTGTTGTGAGAAAAAGGAAGAGAAAACAATGTTCAGATGGAATGTCTCATTTTTTATTCAAATAGAGTTGGTTTTGCAGAATTTCTAAAGAATTTATGCTGAAGATGTATATAAACTTTTCCCTGTAAGGTAGAAATAGGTATTTTGCAGTAATTTAGACCAAGGCTTTTATTAAGACTCTGCTACTTTTTATTCATTTATTGGCTATGATTTGGGGTAACATTAAATTCATTAACTCTCAGTTTCCATATTTGCAAATGAACAAAAGTTGCTACCTTATAAAGTTGTTGAGAGAGAGAGAAACAAATAGATAAACATGGAGGGTGAAGGAGAATCATTTCCTAGCACATATTAAGTACTCAACAAATACTAGTCATTTGGCAGTCTTAAGGATTATAATTTAGTAAACAAGAACATGGGGACAATTTATAATATCAGAATATCCACTTATAAGTGACTGAATTGTTTAACTGGTAATTACAATGGGCTGCAGACATTGCATTTCTCCTCTTGATATCCACCAGACCTGGTTGCCTGGAAATTCTTAAATCTGGACATTTCCTGCTTAACACTTAACTTGTGTAACCTATAGCTGTGTCTTCAAAGTCTTTATAAAGAGCAAATCCTACAAGGTCCCAACATAGTGGCCAGATGATAGGTTAGATCCATAAGAAATCAGGTGCTTTCTAAGCAACAATTCAGTTAAAGGGCATTTGGGATTTTTTAAAACACTGGTGCTTGAACAGATTTGTGACTGAGCTTCAAATTATGTTCTAAAATCAAGTGTAATTTGAGAGTGAGTGAGGTGAGGGAAAGGTGTCTATTGATTTGCCAAATTTACTAAATTCTTAAAGGGATTCTTAAATAAAAATAAATAGTGAAGGCTTACTGGAATTGAATTTAAAAGACTGTTTTACTTAATTAATTTAGGCAGAGATTGAATTAATTGATATATACAAAACACGATTCCCTGGCATTAGTAAAATCTCCTAGATCAATGTTGTTCAAATTTTAGTGTGCACCAGACTCACCTGGGTATCTCATTAAAATGCAGTTTCTGAATCAGTAAACCTGGAGCTGATCTTCTTCATTTCTAATGAATTCTAAAGTGGTGGTAAAGCAACTGGTTGCTATATCACAGGCTTAGTAACAGTGAGTCTCTTAACACTGTAGTTAACAATAAAGATCTCAATTCTAGTTATTCTCTTCTTATGACCCATTGCTCAGGTATTAGTGATGATTCTTAGACTGGCTTCTTAATTTTTTCAGCCTTTCACCATTGCAATATGCACAACTGTTGCTATTAACTTTGTGATCATAGCTTACACACACAGTCTTCTTACTTTTGAAGGTTTACATGTTGAATACCTTCTGAAGATGCTTTACTCCTCTTACTTTTATGTTGAAAGGCTCTCTCAAAACACTGTGACTATTTATTGCCCTTCACTCAAATACAGGTCTCAGGCCACCTAATGAATTTAAGAACATTCCTGTTAGCCTGTGACCACAAATATAATGAGGCTACAAAGGTATGATCTTGCCTTTTTGACCACCTTGATTATACCAAAAAAACGTGATCTGTTGCCTATGAATTTCTCTAGCCTCACTTCTAGTATTCTCATATTTAATGTCTTTCTGGTCAACCTTGTACTTGCTCTACCTTAGACTAATAGTTTCATGAGGGGCATCTATCTGGCTTACCTGCTGATCTTCAGGATTATCATCACACAGTGCTGATTCACAATTGACTTTGATCTTCATCTTTTGGTAGAAAAAATGATTAATTTCTACAGTTAATATTATGTGCCTGAAAACAACTGACTTCTTTTTTTTCCTATTCTATACACTGAAAGTTGTAAGACACTGGTGAAAGAAATTAAATACAATCAAATGAGAAGATACCCTTTTTTCATTAATTGATATTATTAAAATGTTCAGCCTTCAAAAGGTTGCTTATAGGTGCCACCAGATGCCAGCTCCAAATGCCAACTCCAAACCTGCTTGGGAGACATCCAGCAGACCAACAGGTGAGCAAATAAGCAGCATGTGGTATTCCCACAGCCACCATTGGGATAAACCAGCGTAGCCCCCTGGACAGACTGACCCCTCGCCCTGCAAAAAAAAAAAAGTGAATAATAAAAAAGGAACACACAGCAGAGAGGGCAGGGTGTTCTGAGTGCACCAGAGAGGCGGGGAGGGGCAAGGAGCTGATCTCCGCACAAACTTACAGTAAACAAATGCTGGAAAGGCAGACAGGCCAACAGAGGGCAGGTGATAAGCTGCTGCCTGAAATGGGGCAGTTAGTGGTCCACAAAGATCACCTCCTGAGCCAGTGAGCAACATCCAAAGTCAAATGACATTGCAAAACTGAAAAACAATTAGCAAACCAGCATAACACACTGACATCAGTGAGCTGGACAATGGATCTCTCACCTTGCTCCAGAGGAAGGGGGTGAAGCAAAAGCAGGATGGCTGGTGAACCACACAGCTGATCTCCAGAACCTGAAGACAAGTCACATTTCACTGAGGGAGTTGCTGACTAAGCAGCTGCCACTGAAAGACAGGACAAAAAAAAAACTGGTGAGTCTCCCCAACCACCTGAAAGACTAAGACAGAGCTTCTGCTTAAATACTAACACCAGGCATGGATGCTGAAGGTATAACACCAGAACTACTAAGACTGAAATTCTATTGTTCCTAAAACTGGAATTCTTTTATGTGTTTGTTTCTTTGTTTGTTTTGTTCTCTGTTTGTCCACCCTCTCTCCCTGATGATTTCTTTTGTTTTCATTTTTTTTCTCTGTTTCTCTTGCTTGATTTGTTTTGTTAGTTTTACTATTGCAAGTCAGCTAATACTAAATTACACTCAGAACAAAGACAGAAACAGTACCAAGTGGAATCATGGGAAGACAAAAAAGGGATAGAAACCATTCTCTCCCCAAAAATAAATTAATACACGATACAGAGAGAAATGAAGAAAATGGATACCCAGTTCCAGACTCCAACAAAATAAAGATAAACTATGCTAAGGAGCCCAACAAAGCACACAAGAATGGCTGAAAGAAGAAATCCTGCAAGTAATCATTGAGAATTTCATGGAGATGTTACTAGACAAGGTAAACCAAAATGCACAAGGGGCACTCAAGAAATTCCAAGACAACAAAAATAAAGAATATGAGAAGACACAAAAACAAATAAGTGAACTCATAGGAGCCATAAATAAAGCCAAAGTGAAGCAAAGAACACCATAAATAGATAAATTAATTAAGAATGAAAATTGACAATATTAAAGAGGAAATGACCCATGATATGGAAAAACCTCAGAAAAATGAATGAAACAGAAATACAAAACAAGATGGAAGGTCACTCCAGCAGACTAGAACAAGCAGAAGACAGAATTTCAGAACTTGAAGATGAAATGGAAATTAAAGGAAAAACTGAAGAACTATTAGTAAACAACTCAAAAGCTGTGAAAGGAATATGCAAGAACTCACTGATTCCATCAAAAGACCAAACCTGAGAATAATGGGCATTGAAGAAGGAGAAGAGGTGAAAGCAAAAGGAATTCATAATATGTTCAACAAAATAATAGCAGAAAATGTCCCAAATCCAGAGAAAACTATGCCCATTCAGGTACAGGAAGCCTCCAGGACACCAAACAGACTTGACCAAAATAGAACTACTCCATGACATATTATCATTAAAAAAGCAAGCACAGAGAATAGACAAAGAATATTGAAGGCTGTAAGAGAGAAAAAACAAATACCATACAAAGGTAAACCCATCAAAATGACAGCAGATTTCTCAGTGGAAACCTTAAAAGCAAGAAGAGCATAGAGTGAGGTATTCCAGGCACTGAATAAAAATAATGTCAACTCTAGGATACTCTACCCAGCAAAACTATCATTCAAAATACATGGAGCAATAAAGTCTTCCATGATAAGCAGAAACTAAAACAATATATGATCACCAAGCCACCACTACAAAAGATTCTTCAAGGAATTCTGCACACAGAAAATGAAAGCATACAAAACCATGAAAGGACAGGCAGTACCAAACCACAGAAGAAGAAAAGACAAGGAATCAGAGAATAACATTGATTCAGCTGCACACAATCAAACCCTTAAACAACAAACACAACTAAATGACAGGAATCACCACATACCTATCAATACTAACACTGAATGTTAACGGACTTAACCCCCCATCAAAAGACACCATTTGGCAAATTGGTTTAAAAATGAAGATCCAACAATCTGTTGCTTGCAGGAGACCCATCTCATTGGGTCTGGCTTAGGGTAAAAGGCTGGAAATGCTTACCATCTCTAGCCATAAAAGAAATGCAAATCAAAACCACACTAAGATTCCACCTCACCCCTGATAGAATAGCCATCATCAAAAACACCACCAACAACAAGTGTTGGTGAGGATGTCAGGAAAAAGGAACCCTTGTACACTGCTGGTGGGAATGCAAGCTAGCCAACCACTCTGGAAAAAATTACGGAGGCTTCTTAAAAATCTAAACATAGATCTGCCATATGATCCAGCAATCCCACTCCTAGGGATATACTCAAAGCATGTGACATGAGTTACTCCAGAGGTACCTGCACACCTATGTTTATTTCAGCACTATTCACAATAGCTAAGTTATGGAAACAGCCAAGATGCCCTACTACAGATGAATAGGTTAAGAAAATATGGTACTTATACACAACGGAATTTTACTCAGTCATGAAGAAGAATGAAGTCTTATTATTCTCAAGTAAATGGATGGAATTGGAGAACATCATTCTGAGTGAAGTTAGCCAGGCTCAGAAGACCAAAAATCATGTTCTCCCTCATATGGGGACTTTAGATCTAGGGCAAATACAGCAATGTTGTTGGACTCGGGTCACATTATAAGGGGAGAGCACATACGGAGGTATGGGGATAGGTAGGAAACCTAAAACATGAAAGTGTCTGATGTCCCCACTGCAGAGGAGCTAATACAGAAACCTTAAAGTGGCAGAGGTCAATTTGGGAAGGGGATCAGGAACTAGTGAAAAGGTCAGGTAGAGATGAAACATCTTGGGTTGTAACACACTTGTGTATGGAAGCAATGCTGGGAATCTCTCTGTATAGCTATCCTTATTGCAACTAGCAAAAATGCTTTGTCTTTCTTATTATTGCTTAAGTCTTCTCTTCAACAAAATTGGAGAAAAGGGCAGAACAGTTTCTGCCTGGAAGTGAGGGAGGATGGGGAGAGAGGTGGGGTGGGAGAAAGGGGGGAAAATGGCCCAAACAATGTATGCACGTGTGAATAAATGAATAAAAATTTTTTAAAAAATAAGGTTGCTTACAGATTCAGTGCAGTCCCCATCAACAACCCAATGTTATTCTTCAAAGAAATAGAGAAAATAAGCTCAAAATTTGTGTGGCACTACAAAAAACCCTGAATAGCCAAAGCAATCTTGACCAAAAAGAACAAAGCTGGAGCTATTGCACATCCTCATTTTTAAAAATCTACAATATTATACTGATGAAAAAAAAATGGTGCTGGCATAAAGAGGACATACAGACCAGTGGAACAGAATATATAGCCTAGAAATAAACCCACACACATATGGCAATGTAATCTTTAATAAGGGCACCAAGCATACATGATTAGGAAAAGATAGTTTCCTCAACAAATGGTGTTAGGAAAACTGTATATTAACATGAAAAATTATGAAATTAGGTACGTCATTTAAAAGAATCGGCTCAGAATGGATTAAATGCTTAAGCCTAAGACTTGAAACTCTACATGTCTAGAAGAAAATACAGGAACAAAGCTCCTTACTTTAGTCTTTACAATGATTTTTTTATCTGACCACAAAAGTACAGGCAACAAAAGCAATAGCAAGTAAGTTGGACTACATTAAACTAAAAGATTTCTGCACTGAAAGGAGCCATCAACAAAATGAAAAGGAAGTGTATGGAGTAGGAGACGATGTTAGCAAATCACATATCAAATAAAGGGTCAATAACCAGAATATATAAGGAACTCACATTACTCAAGAACAAAAATAAATAACCTAAAAATGGGTAAAGGACCTGAAAACACCCACAAATGACCAACAGGTATATAAAATTGTGCTCAATGTCACTCATCATCAGGGAAATCCAAATCAGAGCCACAACAAGTTATCACCTCACACTTGTTAGGAAAGACTGCTATGAGAAAGACAAGAGATACTTTGGTGAGGGTATGGGGAAAAGAAAACCCTGTGTGCTATTGGTAGCAATGTAAATTGTAGCCATTTTGGAAAATGGAATTATCATCCTAACATCCAGCATCCCCACTTTTGTGTATATATCCCAAGGAGATAAAAATTTATCTCAAAGAGACATACTTTGCTGCCATTATTTATTGCAGCATTATTCACAATAGCCAATATATGGAAGCAATCGAAAGTGCTCATGTACAGATGTGTGCATAAGAAAATACAAATACACATATGCCTATAGAAAGGAATAATATTTAACCATAAAATAAGAAGACTCTACCATTTACAACAACATGAATAAAGCTGAAGGACTTTATTTGGACAATATTTGGAAGACAAATATTGTCTTATTCATATGTGAGATCCAAAAAACTTCAATTTATCTAATTAGAACATAGAATAGTAGGGTGGGGTTGCTGAGGGCAATGGGGAGATATTGGCCAAAGGGTACAATCTTTCAGAAGTAAGATGAAAAAGTTATGAGACTCTATTGTGCCACAGTGACTGTGACTATGACTATAATTAATAGTACTGTTTATATACTTAAAATTTTCTAAGACAGTAGGTCTTAAAAAGTCCTCAGCTGCCCCCCCTTCACACACACAGAGCTTTGACAATATGAAATGATATGTGTGTTACTAACTTGATTGTGGCAGTCATTTCACAATGTGCAAGTATATAATGTCATCACAGTGTACATCTTAAATATATACAATTTTATTTGTCAGTTATACCTCAGTAAAAATGAAAGGAGTGAAAAGGAACATGTCCCTTATAATAGGTTAAAATAGAATAACTGGTACAGATATGTTAACTATATAAGAACACACTGAGAAAGCATGAAAATGATGAAAGTAAGACAAGTTGAATATACAAATTGATATGTAATGACAGTTTTTTAAAAATTGTAGGTAATAGAAAAAGGAGAAGAAATGAAAAATACTTTTCTAGGAAATGAAAGGAAGGAATGCACTAGAGGAAGATGGACTGATGTGGGCTGTCGAATAGCTCAAGTGGTAGAGTACCTGCCTAGCAAGCATAAGGCCCTAAGTTCAAACCCCAGTGCCAAAACAAAAGCAAAGACAGACTAATGCTAAATGGAACACAAAACGCAATGAGAGAAAATGAGGAAGACATTGATGACTCAGCCAAGTTATCATAGAGTTCTTATGTCAAGTCCACCGAATATTCAATAACATAGAGGAAAATGATCTCTATTACAAAAGAACAAAAAACTATTTGTCTAGTCTCCTCTTAAAGAAAAAAAGCAAAAACATATACTACATTCAAACCATCATTTCTTTATTTTGGATTCAAATTCCACCTAAACAAATTTCCTCTAAGGTTTAATTTTCTTTACGTCCTTATTTATTCATTTCAGTTGAATAAAACTCCGTGAATTTTGAAACATTTAATGCTTTTTTGTATCATAATACTGCATAAGCTAAATATTATGAAGGTGGATAATTAACTTTACTAGTTATGTTTTCTTGATTTTTATCAATGTGGGAAAAACAGGATTTCTGTAAAATTTTACACAGCAATATTTTCTATATTTAACTCTTTAGCATGCTTTATATACATTTTAAGGATTAAAATGTTTTGCTACTTTTTAGTAGAATGAACAATCTTAATAGTGACATTTTCAATTTCATGAGCTTGTGAGTTGGTCAAGGAATAGAACCTATTACCTGCGTTTCAGTCCTTAACACTAGCCTGCAAGGTAGTAGTTTCTCAACAAAGACTGGTTGAGTAAAAACCTAGTGTGCTAAAACTGTGATTATGAATATGTATAGGTTATTAACTACATAATTATGAATGACTTTCATCTAGATTAGAATAAGATCTCATTGTCAAGAGTTCCTGTATGTTTTCCAGTCCATTCTATGTCAAAGTACATCGTTTGTGAGTTTAACTGTCCTTGTTGATATTTGGACAACAGCACAGTAATACGTCACTCATCAGAATGCCTTTCATTGGGTGAGCCTTTTAACTTAATCCTCAATCAAAGGCTTTCTAATATATAATAATCTATTTTACATTAGTAAGCAGAGCACACAGAACATATGGTGAAATTCTACTTTTATGAGATGAAGCTAAATTTTACCCATCAAACAGATTTCACAGACTAGCCAATAAAATTCAGCTGTCAGGTAGTACAATATAAAATCTGAAACCATTCCATTAAATCTCCATGTCATTTATTGAGGAAATGGGAATCAGCAAGAGTAGACATTGAGAATCAAGGTAGATAGGTATGCATCAGCCCCACCTTCCTTTAGCTTGTTCTGATTTTATCTTCCCACTCTGCTTGCCTCCTTGAGCACGTGGTATACTCAGGGCTTTCAAGCATATGGAATACACTTAGGTGTTTAGCTCTCTTCTACAAGATTTGACATCAGAATAAGATAGAAATTATTATGATTAAAATCTGGGAAGGGGTGGAAGTGGCAAATAAATCTTGCAAACATTGGTGAGCTGAAAGTGGCCTTGTGAGAATAAATCTAAAAGACTTTAAAACGGAAACTAGAATTGAAGCTGATTACCCTCTGCTTTTCTCCTCCTAAACATATTTTTCAGAAATTCAGGAGGATTGTTGCTTCCTTTCATCTTTACTTTGAAGGCTAACATCAGTGTTAATTCAATTGACCTAAACTGGAACTCGCACAGCCTCTTTTGCACTTAGAGTAGATGCATTTCACAGTTTCCTCCTCTGGCAGTTTCCTTTCATCCTTCCTCCCTTCCTGTACCTTGTAATTAAGTTGAAAGTACTTCTTTTATATTTCTGGAATAGATAGAGAGGGTAATCAATATGGGTAATTAATCTAGAATCATGCTGATGAAAATATTTGGCTTCTAAGTAACAGGAAAGAAAAATAGACATTCAGGAGTGTTTGCAGGGCCATTATTCATCTTAACCTTTAACCATCTACCAGTTCACCTTATCATCTATTTTGGTAAGAGATAATTAAAATATTGCAACCTGAGTAATATATCACATTCCTTTGATAGACATTAGTGTAAGCATGTAATTAACCTTCTTTCTTTGGTCCAATTCAAAAAATAATTGAACAGCACAAACAAGGCTAAGCTAACTTCTCAGACTATGAATGTGGTCTCACTAGCTATGCACAAATCCATTTGTTGAACTCCCCCACTCCCTTGTATGTTCTGAAATTAAGTTTAATGGCTTTTAAATCTGTTTTCCCACAATGGTGAACTTTATCTGAATCTCAGGTAAATGCAAATGAACATATAGCCAGGTGAGCTTGTTTATTAGAGCTAGGAAATAGAGCATTTCTTATTTATGTATTTTTCATTGTTATATGGTCAGTATATAAGTGTTCATAAAGGTCTTGATGGGCATTTTCTCTCTTCCTGAACTCAGACTTAACAAGAAAATTCTAGTTAAAACACACATAATTCTGTGTGTCTATTTGGTTTTGAAACAAAGAATAGTGGGCACTGAAATTCAAGGGTTTGTTTAGCTATGCAGTCTTGTCATTTGTGCCCCTAAGAAACACTGAGCTTTCTTGAATTTTCATTTGACATGGTATTAGAATTTAAATCCCTTGTTCATTCAATTCAGATTCCACGTTGTCATGAGCACACCTAGCCTCTGACTGTTGAGCCTGGAGCTTCTCAAGAGTCAGCACTTTCTTCTTTCTGTCACACATGAGGCCTCAGAGAGAGCAAAGTTGCAGTCAGGGTTCTCCTTTTCTGTCCCAGCTTATAGGATGCCCACTTTAAAGACCTATCAGTTTATTAGCTAATTGCAATAGGCAGGCTTAAAGAGTCAGGAAAGGATAAAGTGAATAGATTACTTCCAGGAGTACCAAAATAGTAAAAGGAGAAACCCTCAGCTCACATGTCTTAAGGGATAGCACATCAGTTACCTACCATAAGGTAACTTATCATTCCAAACCTTAGTGGCTTACAACATAAATAAATATGAATTATCACTCATTGCTTCTGTAGGATAAGAGGTGCTAGCTTAGGGTCTGTCAGAGGTTACAGTCAAGACACCACCAAAGATGCAGTCAATGAACGCTTAAAAAGTTGGAGGGTCCCTCTTTTGGTAGTAGACCCTCATGGCTGTTAGTTAACTATGGGTTGTTGAGGGGAGACCTCAGTTGTTCTCTGCATGGACCTCCTCACAAAGTGTTTGACGGTCTACAAGGCACAGCAGCTACCTTCTCCAAAAATGAGTGGTGCGAAAGAAAGGGCAGATGCTGCTGTATCTTTAATGACCTAACCTGGGAAGCCACACATCATCACTTTTGTAATACCATGTTGGTCACATAGCTCACTGGTCCCATGTGGGAGAGAGCACAGGAGGATGTGAAATCCAAGGCAAGCACAGTTAGCATTTGCCCCTTTGACCACTCCTTTATAAGATTAGCATATTCTTATATTAGGACAAGTTTTGGGGTTTTGTGTTCATTTCAAGCAAAACCAACAATCAATACGGTTAAAGCCAATTTTCTTCCTTTTGCTCTTTCCTCTCAGTCCCTTCTACTCCCACAAGAAAAGGAAGTAAGCATGAACCAACTCTTGAAATTTTACAAAAATAAGCTCTCTTCCAATGTGCTCTTGATAGACTTTCTAATTCTTGTAGCTAAACTCCTTTAGAAAGGAAAGTGTAATTCACAGAGGAAATTAATTCCCACTCCCAGGAAAGGCATTCATTCATCTCTGTGCTCTCTCCATTTCAGAATGGTGGTTTTCCACCCTGACAATACATTAGACTTACCACAGGGTGAGACTGAGTTTTTTAAAAAAACACTTCCTGAGTTTTAACATATGGTACTTGTTAGGTTGTGTTCTGAATGATTTGCAAGTAGTTAACTTATTTAATCCTCATAACAAGCCTATGAAGTAGATATTATTTTGGCCCTTCATGATGGGGAAATTGAGGCACAAAAAGGTTATTTTGCCAAAGCCACACAACAATTGAATAGAGCAGCCAAGATTCCAGGTGATTCTAGTATATTCCATGATTGAGTACTACTACTCTACTGTGAGTTGACTTTTGGAATCCTATTTTGAGGATCAGATGAAATATATCAACACTATTATGACAGTAATACAAATAGAAGTTACATGAAATTGTTGCATATATCCCCGCCCCTGGAAGATGTGTACAAATGTCCCTTACCCATCTGTAGACTTCTTCCAAAGTTCCCAGCCCAGAAGCTTTGCTTGCTGGAACAGTGGTTCTCCCAAGACCAGCAGCATCAACAAAACCTGAAAAGTTGGCAGAAATAGTAATTCTAAGACCCCATCCCAGATCTACTAAATCTGAAGCCCTGCAAATGCATCCAGCATCCCTGTTTTAACAAAACCTCCAAATCAATTTACTATGCATGGAAATTTGAGAAGCAAAGCTAAAGAAAGTGATTTTAAAAGTGACCGGGCCTAGCTTCCTGATTCTTTATAAATATCTCATTACAATTAGCTCATTGTTAGCTAAGTAAAAAGTCTCTTCTGTTAAAACTTGATTTCTTAGATTAAAAATTAACACCAAAAGATTTTCATCCACTGTTATTCATTCAGTTTTAAATTAATATAAACACAAATATCATAAACTCATTCACTGTATTCTCTAAATGCTTGTCCTATATTAGACATAATGCAAGCAAGTTTCTGTGTAACACACCAAAAACAACTAACAAAATAAACATGGTTTTCCCATGAGAAACTTTTATTTTATAATAAATAAATGATTATACAAATAACTATATAATTATAAAATGTATTCAGTAATATGGATGAAAAATATGTCTATTAGAAATGTCAGACTTAAATGTTAAAAATACACCTCTAGAATTCAACTCTTCCACCAAAATTCTATTCCTATTCAAGCTTTTCCAATTACAGGAAATACATGATACCATTTGTATTGGCATCAGACATTATATTTGATGCATTTATTTCTCTTTCCCACCACCCTCAGACAAAAAAAAACAGGTATACATCCATAAATAAGTTCTACCTATTCTACCTCTCAAACATGTCTGGCTCTTACCTTTCTCCCACCTCTGCTTCATCTACCTGGTTCTAGCCACATACCCACTCCATTTGGAAAGCTCTCCTAGTCCCCTGTAGGTTTGCCTGTTTCTACTCTTGCTACCCTATAATCCATTACCTCACAGTATGCAGATTGACATAAATAAATTTAAGTTCAATCAAGACATTCTCTGTATATAAAAGCTTCCAAAGACTTTCCCTTTCAAACTGTGTTATTTTATTTTATTGCCGTGGTTTAGTATGCACAGCATACTCTGGGCGTTACCCATCCATAAAACTCCATTTCGTCAATTTCCCTCTCAGTCATCTCTAACCATATTACCCTCATGCCTGTTCCTCTATTGGGCCAAATTTGCTCACACACCAGAGTGTCCATGCTTGATCTTCTTCCATTCTGAAGCTCTCCCTGTCTCTGCATGGCTGCCTTCTTCCTATCCTTCGGGGCTCAGTTCCCATGTCACCTCCTTTATGGCCCTTTTCCCTAACCATTCCACCCCTTACCAAAACTCTTCCTTTGCCTGAGTCATATGATTTAGCCTAGTTATTTGCTCACATATTTATTAGTTTTTTGAACACTGTTTTTAAATATTTTGATCACAGTCTAAAATCTTTAAAAATACATTTTTTAAATCATACATTGACACATATATACATACATAAGTTGAAAACAAAATTTTTATGAAACATAGATAAGCAAATATCTTGATAAAGATAGGAGTGAAAAGCAACTAGGCTCTATTTCTTCATATCTAAATAATTAATATATAAATATTAAATATATATAAATATATATATATAATAATATAAATAACAGGTACTAGAGAAAAGGTTAGATCAAAAAGAATTAACCTGGAAGGTAACACCCACGCACAGGAAATCAATGTGAGTCAACTCCCTGTATAGCTATCCTTATCTCAACCAGCAAAAACCCTTGTCCCTTCCTGTTATTGCTTATACTCTCTCTACAACAAAATTAGAAATAAGGGCAAAATAGTTTCTGCTGGGTATTGAGGGGGTGGGGGGGAGAGGGAGGGGGTGGAGTGGGTGGTAAGGGAGGGGGTGGGGGCAGGGGGGAGAAATGAACCAAGCCTTGTATGCACATATGAATAATAAAAGAAAAAGAATAAATAAATAAATAAATAAATAAATAAATAAATAAATATGCTGTAAAAGTGTATATGCAGCAAATATATATCTTCATATATTTTAAAAATACAAATATAAATTTAAATTCTGATCATGATGATATCCTGACAGTGGGTTAAAGCTAGTGATTTAATACTGCTCTTAAATATAATCTTCATACACTCAAAAGTTTTAATTGCATTGATAGGGGAATACTCCTATTCAAAATATAGTCATTGAATAATTTTAAAATATACTCTTCAATACAAACTACAAAAGCTACATCCATATATATATTTCTGTATTCATAAATTTGTCAATATAATAGAGCATATACATAACTTGCTCAATAGTCTGGGAATTTGACACAATTTAGGCTCTATTTTGTGTAATGAAAATGTTATAAAATTTTTCTTAGTCTAATTAAGATATTTCTGGTTAATTATCATATCTCTTGAGCAAGGTATTTACATAGAAAATTTAAATATGAAAATCTATAGAAGGTCGTAGTTTCCAGAAAGAAAATATAACAAGAGTGTAATTGAGAAAATAAAACTGTCAATAAAGGTAACTGCAGTTTTCCTGTGTTAACCTTGCAACACAGTACACCAAGCACTTGTGTGCAAAATCTATATTTAAATTGTCTTGCTGTTATTAGTCTTTTACCCAGGTCCCATCTGGGAGAAAGAAGGAGTAAAAAGATAGACAGGAAGTGATAAACCTTAGACTTTTCTTGCTTACAGTATTTTTTAGGAAAAAGTTGAGAATAATAAAAAATGGAAAGTAATTGTTAAAATTAAAAAACTCAATTTGATCAGGAAATAGAAATATTTAAATGCCATAGCCTTAGATACTAATTGCTACTTCACTGCCCCTTGTGGATATTTAATGAAGATAAAATAAATTATTTAGGAACAAATGAACATTATCCAAAATACTTGAACTTTAATTGTAAAACTTGTAAATTTAGTTATCTCCTTATTAAATCAAAGCAGTCACAAGCCCAGGAATGCATACAGATAGATATTCAGAAGTAGCCAAAGAATAAAAATAGCTATGACTGTTTTTATAAGACTTTGGTGAAAAGGCTTTGTCTTTGTTTGGAGATTACTGATTCCCAGCTAGTGAAAATGTTTTGGCAACAAAGGAAAACTGGGAAAGAGATCACAAGTGGAACAATATCAACTTTCCAGAAACTTCCTCCTGACAAGCAGCCCAGGACACCATGTTTTTGCTCTCTATTATATTTGGAGACTTCCCAGGGAATGCTCTGAGGATCAACCCCCTGTTGGTTCTCTTGGGATGATTGTCAGTTGTGCATGCACAAATGTGACTTGGTTACAACTTGAGGAGAAGAGCAAAGGACCGTCTAAAGCCTCTTAGTTTTAGATCAGAGTTTTTCAAGCATAATTGATAACATGCACGTATGTATTCTGCAATTAAGAAACTATTTGAGAAAGACAAGTACCATGTGATCTTACTCATAGGAGGGATAAAAGAAATTTGATTTCATAGAAGTTGGGGAGAGTAGGGGTGAGAGAGGGATAGGGAAAGTTGATCAATGGGTATGAAATTACAGTTAGAGTAAGAAGTTCTTGTAGACTGTTGCACGAAGGTGACTATAGAAAATAGTAATATACTGTATTCAGTAAATCCACCTTATTCACAGATTTATTGCATGTGTTTTTGACCACATACAGTTAAAAATTAAATACCAAAATGAAAACAAAATCCCTTCAAGCACATTATGCAACTCAGTTAATTCAGAGAAGCTCTCAGTTGGTCCCACATTGTCAGTTCTGAGATCTGCTGAGTGTTTCTCTGCCCCAATTTTGTGAAAATACACCTCCCAAAAAGAAATGCTGTCCCAAAAGCAAAGTGATCAAGTAAAAATTTTAGATTTGTTGAAAAGCAGCATGTCATTAGTGGAAGTTGGGTGACGTTACAGAAAAAGTGAATTCTAAACATTCACGCTACAGCTCTGAACTCTATGCTTCTTGAGCAGTTGAAGATTTTCCTCGATGGTGGTCTCCTTGAAACAATGTACCCATGTATACCAAGGGCTATTTTTCAAAAGGACTAAAAGAAAGGATTTTTGAATGTCTTAACCATAATGAAATGATAAATATTTGAGGACATAAATATGCTTGCCCTGATTTGAACAGTATACAATATATCCCTGGATCAAAGCACTCCATGGTAGCATATAGATTTGTACAATTTTTATATGTCAATTTAAAAATAGATTAAGAAATGAGAATACTGTGAAGGACTTATAGAGGAGTAACCTCAGACTCCTATCAATCCTACATCAACAGGTTATTCAGCTTGGCATAAAGAGGTGAATTAAGATTTAAGAAAAGGGTACTTTTTAAAAACAGTAGGAGAGGAAGAGATTAGATCTGTCAGCTGACATAGCTAGAAAGGACAGGGGCTTCCCAGTTCTCTCATGCGGTTGTCAGCAAAATTCAGTTTTTCAAAAGTAATCAGATTGATGGCTTTACATCTCACCTGACAGTTGGATAGTGGCCATCCTTAGTTCACTGACAGCTGGGCTTCACTACTTTTTCAAAATATGCAAGTCAAAGAAAGAATACAGAGTCTGTAAGCAAAAGGAATTCATAGTATTTTGCAATCCAGTAACAGAACTGATAGCTCATAATTTCTGTTTTGTAAGGAAGTCATTAGTCTATACTCAAGGGGAGAGAATTACTGACAGATGTAAATCCCAGTAGGCAGGGATCATTTGATTTATTTTAGAGGCTGTAGAATACACAGAGTTACTTAACAAAGACCACTGGCTTTAGTCAATCAAGATGAGTATAAAATCTCTCTTCACTACTTACCTGTCTTGCAACATTGAACAATTGTCATGTCAACTCTATGCCTTAATTTCTTCCTCTGAAAAATAAGGATTTTTCTATGAGGATTAAATGAGATGCTACATTTAATGTGATTAAAAGATCTGGCACCTTCAGTGGAGGGGGTGAATTCAAATATGATTTATTTGATACATTGTAAGAACCTTTGTAAATGACACAATGTACCTCTACCCAGCACAACAATAAAGGGGGCAAAAAGATCTGTCACCTCACAATAAGTGTTCAATAAATTCTAGCTTTGGTGATGATGCTGCTTAAATTGTCCACTTGAAAGGAAAATTCAGTGATAAAACCTGAGCTGAAAACCATTCCACTAGCTATATTCTAATGCCCAATCTAAATTAATAATCTATATGTTTCATTAAAGACCTAGAAACTCATTTTAATCCCATTACAATATAGGGAATATGTAAAGTATAAAACTTTACTGAATTTCAGAAGATATTACAAGATGATTTCTTCTTTCTCTATTAAAAATGTATAATATTATCTTTCTGGTTAAAAAAAGAAATTAAGGGAATTTTAGAAGATATAAGAAGCACAAAGAATGTTAATACCTCCCAATCTCATTATCCTGAGATTTTTTGTGTATATATACATATATATTACATATATACATACCCACACATAGGTATGCATACATATATATGTATGTTTTCATGCTGTACTTAAGTTTTATATAAATACATCTATGTACTTTCAGTTTATACATGTAAATTTTTAACTTTTACATGATAATTAAAATATTTTTATAGGGAAACATTGCATTAGGTTATATTACATTTTTTATTCTCAACTTTTTTGTCATCCTCATTATTGATTTAATTATTTGTCTAGCAAATATTTGCAGGTTATTTTTTTTAAAATGTATATGTAGTATGTAGTCTAAACCCCTGCATATCTGAAACTATCTCTCCATCAAACTTGAATGAGAAGATGGTCCAGTATACAATTCTTAGGTCATATTTGCTTTCTTCGATAACTCTGTGGAAACTATTGTGCCCATTTTGAATTATAGTGTCAGAGTAGAAGAATGTAAGGCTATAATATTTTTTTCTTTTTACATAACCTATTCTGTTTTGCTTCAGCATAAATGTTAATTAGTTTTTCCCATTTATTTCAAAGGTTGAAAATACGTTGAGGAATTGTTTTCATTGTTAATTTTGCCCAGTATTCCATAGGTTCTTAAATTTGTATACTCAGATATTGCTTCAATTCTGAAGCATCCTTCTATTTTTCTTTGCTTTGATCTGACAAAAATCAAATCATGTCAGTCTTCAGTTCATAAACCTCATGTCACTCAGAATGAAATCCAGAGTCCTTACCTGGAACTAGGAAGGCCTGACACTGTTGCCAGTGGCTCTTTCTCTGGACTCATCTTGCCACTCTCAGCTCATCCCTTACTACAGGCACTCTGACCTCCTAGGAAGTCCTCAACCATGTCAAATGAACTTTTCCCTGGGCTTCCTGTAAACATTCCCGGGCTTGTAGTGCTCTCCCCCTGCCCAGCCACTTCAGTTCTCTAATAAGGAAGGCCTTACTTAAGAGAAAAATGGAATCACCCCAACCCATCATCACTGATATTCCTCTTTGTTTATTGCCCACATCCCCTGTACACTGTAAGCTCCAGGAAGCAGCCTGATCTGTGTTGTCTACTCCAGAAGCCTGAGCATCTAGACAGGTACTTGGCACATGGATTCTGAACAAAAAATTGTATAAGTGGATTCCTCAGTGTAGTTTCCTGGCATTTTGTCCATGACACACGGAAATTGGGCAGATCCCAGGCAGAGTGCCTTTGGTCGCTTGTGTGTTCCCACTCCCTGTTGGTTGGGTGGTTGGTGGATTTAGGACTGATGGGTGTCTGCCTCTTCCTTTACAGATGATGTTTACTTAGGTGCTTCTTTCCTTTCATCTGGTCTCATGTTTTCCATGCCCTATTCCTTAAGGTTTCTTGCCTATGAATGCCATCCTGTTCTGGAATCTAGGCTCTTAAAGTGTTTAATAAGAAGGAAATAAGGCAATTCTCAAAGTGCTTTAGTATATTTTCAAGGTTGTATACCTTTCATCATAATATAAATGTAGAAAATTTTTATTGTTCCAGAAAGAAAACTGTTTGTATTGGCAATCAACCCCCTATTTCTTCACCCCTACTAAAGTCATAGTTTAAAATTATAAAATCTTTTTAAAAAGTAATTATAAATGGAGTGTTATACAAATGTTTTCAACTTTTATGATAAAAACATAGAGAAGCCATGGAAAGCCACAGATTAAAGCATTATATTTCTGAGTGAGGTTAGCCTGGCCCAAAAGACCAAAAATTGTATGTTCTCCCTCATATGTGGACATTAGATCAAGGGCAAACACAACAAGGGGACTGGACTTTGAGCACAAGATAAAAGCGAGAGCACACAAGGGAGGGCTGAGGATAGGTAAGACACCTAAAAAATTAGCTAGCATTTGTTGCCCTTAATGCAGAGAAACTAAAGCAGATACCTTAAAAGCAACTGAGGCCAATAAGGAAAAGGGGAACAGGTACTAGAGAAAAGGTTAGATCAAAAAGAATTAACCTAGAAGGTAACACACACACACAGGAAATTAATGTGAGTCAACTCCCCGTATAGCGATCCTTATCTCAACCAGCAAAAACCCTTGTTCCTTCCTATTATTGCTTATACTCTCTGTACAACAAAATTAGAGAAAAGGGCAAAATAGTTTCTGCTGGGTATCGAGGGGGTGGGGGGAGAGGGAGGGGGTGGAGTGGGTGGTAAGGGAGGGGGTGGGGGCAGGGGGAGAAATGACCCAAGCCTTGTATGCACATATGAATAATAAAATAATAAAAAAAGGAAGAAAAAAAAGCATTATTCCTTTATAAGCCACCCTTATGTTCTATGTCTGTATTTTATTAAATGTTATTACATTATTTAGCTATTTCTCACAAACTACAAAAGGCATTTCTGTATAACTAAACTATAGAAATCATTAATTATGCTTGTTCAGCCTTAAAATATTAGCTATAACTAACATATTTTCCCATCATTTCTCTTTATCAAGTTCATTCACACATAGCATAATACAGGTAGATTACTTCCATTATAAATAGATACTGGTATTTGTGAATAGTCATTCACTTATTATTTCAATTACTTTTTTTCTTAATTGAATTCTATCCAAGTTCATTACTTTCTTATTATTTATGGGAATTTGATATTGAAACATTGAAGGCAATATTTGAAGATGTTGACAGCATTGTTACTTTTTTATTCTTTTAATGTATTTTCAATTGCCTAAAGAGAAATATATCAAGTGACTTTAGAAGAAAGTTTTAGAAAGTGAAAAAGTAATGTATATCTGGAGAAATTATAAGAGATTCAACTTAGATAATAAAATTGAATTTTAATGTACTTTATGTTTTATAGTTAAAGAAAAGCATATAATATACTTAAAAATCTATACTTCTTAGTAAAACACTTCATTACCAAAATAATATGACAAATTGAGAGTATAAACAAGGAAAAATAGTATAATTGTATATTACTTCACTTAAAACATATTTCACACTAAGGTATATTTTTAACCATAAAACAATTTCCAGTCTAATAGTGTGATGACATATTTAATAAGTGAAGTTTCAGATGCAATATTTATTTTTTAAAAATAAAAGTATGTATTCATTCTCTTCTTCTAAGTAATGACTTACCAACTCTTATCCCACTGAGGGTGAGAAAGCAGTATTACATTTTTTTCTCACTTTTCACATTGTGATCAGTCTTAAGCATGTTGGTTAATGCATGACAACCACACCAAACTGGTATCAACTATCAAACTTTTTAGATATATTGTGGTAAAATGTAAATAACTTAAAATTTTATTGTAACTAATCATTGCCTGCTTTTTCATATTGAACCAACTTTTCATCTATGAGTTTAGACATTTTAAATTATGTTAATTGTGCCTATTCATTAGCCTATTAAGCTTCTAACATTCTATGAGGTAAATCAATATTAATATTAGTAACAGAATTTAAGGTTCATAGAGGTTAAATGACTTGTCAAACTGTATTTTCTATGCTCTTTCTTTGAAAAGAATTGTCTTATTTCAATTTGTGCTAACTGAATAAAACTGATTGCATGTCACATTTTCTTTCTACTACATGGAAGCGAGAGCCCATGAGACTAATAACTACATTAAATACTAACACGGGAATTTCAAGAAGTAGAATGAGCCTGCTGGGTGTTGGAGGTCTTTCATTAGTCTATTCTACTGAGAGGTTCTGCATCTGGCAGCTATATTCAAATAGCTAATGTAACTAAGGGAACCATTGGTATATGGGTTAGGATAGACTGTGTTTCTTCCCATGAGAAATTTCAGATGTCATGAAACACATGGCAGATTCTCCTTAGAGAAACCTGGACAGGGGATGATAACAGTATCATTAATAATTTTGCTTCCTACTGCCCTTGCAAACAAAGTAATTTGTTAACTCACTACTCAGAGAGAAACATTGCTGACAGAGTACTAGAGTGGGAGCTTTATTTGGTGAATATTTAGTTTTGTTAAGTTATATACCCAAGAAAAATAATGTATAAAGCAGGTTCCATTCAGATTTATGACATGATCAAATTTCCTGAAATAATAAAAAATTTTGAATCTTAGATCTTCTTGAATATTGGCCTACCATTTTGGGGAATCACCTCTTTTCTACCAATTTTACTACTCTAATCACAAGATATTTATATGCCTAAGGATCCAATGCTTTCCCTCTATGTTCATAGGAGCTCTTAGAATTTACCTCTTTCTGTAATGGCTGAATATCTCGACTATCTAATACAGCATCTAAGATGCTATATCATATCTTGTTAATGTATACTAGTATGTCAATTTTTATTTATCTTAAATGCTAAAGTTTGATGATACGAATTTTCAGTTTTCACCATTTATGTAAGATTCACATTCTATAAAACAGATTTACTTATGGTAAAATATGTGTTACAATCTATGTAATATGAGTTGATTGCAGCTGAGGAAGAAGCTTCAAAGAGTGTTGGTTTTTATGTTCTGTGAATTACTTTCTATGGTTTAGCAGCATTTCCTAGAATTCAGAATGTCCTACAGTTATGGTGACTATATCTTTTAAACATTATAACAGGACAAATGGTCTAAGTAAGAGACAACTTCTATATAAAGTAGAGCAATATATGTGAAATAGAACAACCTTAGAGATTCCAGCCATATGGTCTCCATAGATTGCAGCCATTTGGTCTCCATAGCCATAATGCTACTAAGTATCAAACAGTCATCTTGTAGCTGTAAGTTTAACATTCTACTGCAAAGTACTCTTAAGGTGTCAATTGATGTATAATTTGCATTTAAAAATACACTCTTAACAGTCAAAAAGGATACTCATTTATTTGGCCACTTAATAGGATAATATTTAAATATCTAGTCTGGGCTGGGCTCCAGTGGCTCACATCTGTAATCCTAGCTACTCAGGAGGCAGAAATCAGGAGCATCATGGTTCGAAGCCAGCCCGGGCAAATAGTTTGTGAGATCCTATATTGAAAAAAACCCATCTCAAAAGTAGGGCTGGTGGAGTGGCTCAAGGTGAAGGCCCTGAGTTCAAAACCCCAGAACCACAAAAAAAAAATCTAGTCTGTAGATATTAATGTGCTGAGTACTTGAGGTAAGAAAGACATAGAACCTTTGTCCTTATGTAGCTCATGGTTTGGCCAGGATACAAGTATTAGTCAAATAGTCTCACTTATTTTGATAACTGTTATAAGAGATGACAATATGGTGCCAGAAGACTATTTGAGATGGGTATTTTGTCAGTGTTCCCTAAGGAAGTAAGTATTGAACTGAAATTTCAAGACTAAGCAGAGGCTAACCAGTTGAAAGGGGATAGTAAGTTCTATTTTAATTTAAAAAATTTTAGATCAATAAACGTATAGCAAAATACTTTTCTTTCAGCTAGTGATTTTAAATATTCATTGCTGATCCTGTAAGTCCATAGCCCGTGAAATTTGGAATTTACATCTCTCCATTGGTGGCCTATGACATTGTTTTGTGTATATATGTACTTACTAATTTGGCATGTCTGTTAACATGTCTTTTTTCCTTATTGTAAAATTTGCTTCCTCTTGGACAATTGCTCTTACTGGTCACCACTAAGCCTCAATTATTTTGTTGTTGTTGACAAGTCCCCAGCATATTCCAAAAAAGGAAATGCATGTCCATCTTTAGCTATTTGATTATGCTCATGATATTTTAGTCATGAAACTGTTTCCAGCTGGCAAGTTTGACATACATATTCAGTAGCATCTAAATATTGTTGTTGCATCCATTATATAAGCTGCAAAAAAAACCTTACTCAACAGATGCTTCAAAATTTATAAAACTTGTAATTCACAAAACATTTGGTGTTTTATCATAAAATCTCAGTCTCATCTCTGATTGATTGTTCAAATAACAGCCCTTCCCTTCTTCCATTTATGTTCGTAACAGCACTTCCCTTCTTCTGGTCTATGTGCTTTACTTTTTTTCTGGGCTCCCATAGAATTGGGCCACTTTTCCAAAAGTCAGGCTATGGACAAAGTTCAGTGGTAAGAAAACATTTGTGAAGAACACATGACAGGTTGCACCTAAGACATTTCAGAGAGAGAGATCAGTTAGTCTATTGCAAATAAGACCACTGGTGACAAAGAACATCAGTGACTATTCAAGGTCACACATGTACTACAATACAGTTTAGGATTTGAACCTTTTTCTCCAGAATTTGTCTACCATAGTTTCTATAACACATTTATAGGTTTGTGATCAAAATCAACTTTTGAATTCTATGAAATTAAGAACAGTTTTGAGTTAAGAAACTTATAGACACCTTAAGTTATCACCACGTTTTTGGGTATTGCTCTTATGTACTTCTCTCTGCTACATTCTTTGACTGTCTCAAACTCTCTGTAACTAGCAGAGTTGAGTATGTTCATAAGAGAAGAATGATAAAATAAATTTCAAGTAACCACTAGTTTAGCTCCTCTACAAACCACTTGATGGGGGTCCACTTAAGGAAAGCCAGTAGATTCTCTTAGAAGAAAAAAAAAAGACAAAAGAAAATCTTGGCCATATTACTAGTCCTGCCCCCCACAGGCTTTACAAGGTCAGTTTACCCAGCCTATAGCTGTGGTTCCACAGAAGACCTGACCTACATAAAGTTTGTGACTAACTCCCTCCAAACTCAATTAGTTCCTTATATGTCTCATGATGAACCCAATTCTTCTATGAAAATGTGGATGGAAGGGAATCGCAATATAAAAATACCATCTGTTTGCTTTTCTTGCAGCAAAAATTCCAGCTGAGCTGAGATTTGCACATTGAATTTTTTTATTTCTAAAGTTTTGGTTCACCAAGTGTTAGCATGCATGTTTTTAAAATACAGATTTTAATGGAGGTTGAGCCCTCTACTGTAGTCAATATAAGGAAGGGATCCTCTTTCTACATTCTTGGAATCTGTTTCCCGTCTCTTAAATGATAAAACAGAATATTCTTTTTCCATAAGGAGATAGATATATTCTCTGATTTCATATATAGTTATAATTACTCAAATTCTTGAACTGTTTATGATCTATCTGTTTCAGTTAATCTGTCTAGAGAGCTAATGCTGAGGAAATATTTCTAGTTCCCACCAGGACATCAAGAATTTCTCCTTTCTTCAAAGCTGTCCTTCCTTCTACATTCCTTGCAGTTTGAAAGGGTCTCATTCTGACACCAGTAAATCCGATCCCCAAGTCAGACCGTGTCCTCCTCTTTCCTTTACTCCTTGCTTGCAGAGTCAATGCTCTATTGCTTCCCACTCTTTTATTTTAATTTATTTTTATTATTAGCATATATTAGCTGTACATATGTGCTTATAATGCATCTTAAATTTACCCCTCCAGCACTCTTTCTCTTCCCTGTCTCTCCCTTCTTAGAACAATTTCAATAAGTTTCATTCTTCTATTTTCATATATGAATTTAAAATGTATGCATCATATTTACCCTCCTCACCCTTTCGTTATTCCCTCCCCTCTCCTGCTGTTACCAACCCCCAAAATACCTGTTTTACCTTCCTGTCCTACGTTTTTTAAGTGTATATTTATAGCCCAAGGGAGTTGCACCTTGTCATTTCACACCCATGTATGTTGTGCTTTAATCAGATGCTTCCTCTTTCTTTATCACCATGCTCCCCTGTTATCCAATAGCTTACAGTGTATTATGTTATGTTCATATATAGATGGGAGTTTTCAATATTTTTCATTCTCTGACATGCATTTTCTCTCTCCCACCTCTTGTAGTCCTCTCAGACAGACCAACTAATATAATCTTGTTCTCTCTCACTATATATATGTGTGTGTATGTGTATAAAAGATTATATATGTATTTATGTATCACTTCCCACTCATAACTGTCTTCTTCCCCTCTCTCTTCCTTTCACACCTGTCACTTCACTAGTTCAGAACATACTTTTTTTCCTTAGCATTCTGCTTGGGTGGCAACTGTCTCAAATTGTCTCTCTGCTGCTGCACAAAATCCATTTAAACCTAAAATATCCTTCTTTCCTTTGCTACTGTGAGAAATTGTTCTAAATACAAAACACTTCACTAGGACATCTTGAATATTAAGATGCTTAAATATTAAGCATCTTTAAACACATAACTATCTAAACATTCATGAAAGTGCCATGGATATGCAGGTCTGTTACTGCTGCCAAAAAAGCACTGAGACCTCAGTACCCTTGCCATTCTTCCTTAAATGAGATAAACTAAAGTCTGAGTTAAAATCTCTGGAATGGAAAAAAGAATCTCTCATTCAGAGAACATGAAAACTGATTTCTGAATTGATCATTTTGAATAGATTTATTTGTATCACTCAATCATCATAAAAAATAAAATTTCAAATTAGCTATGATCCTACCACCACAAAAGTGCTACCACTGGAAAAGTACTATTTATGCATGCAGAATTTTATAGAATTATAATTTTATATAGTTACACATACAATTTTTATAATAAGAAGTTTTATGTGATTTATATATAATTATAACATGAACATAAATGTACTTAGTATTTTTACATTTAAATTTTTGGGCATATTGACACAAAGCCTCAGAGTCATTTTAATAGATACAAAATGTGCCACCAAAGCCATAAACTTCAACATTTTAACCACCTCCTATTTTTGTATAAATCAGTATTATGAATAATGCTACAATGAAAATGTTCTTGTATTTTGCTTTTTTCCTCATTTTGTTTATATCTTTAAGCAAATTATCCAGGGTAGAATTACAGAATCAAAGATTAATGCTGTTTGCCTTTTGAAATGTATTGCCAAATTGTTTCCCAGTGTTTTCAATAGTATGCACAGCCACAAGCAATTGATGGGTGACATACGTATTGTGCTTGTTGAAGTTAGTTACTGTCATAGTTATGAAGCAGAACCTCATTGCTTACCTCTGACCTGACATAACTAAGAATTGAACATTTGTTTCATGCTTGTTGATTAATTTAGTTTCTTCCTGTTTGCTTGCTTTTTTTTTTTTTTTTTTTGGTTTATGCTCTTACCCTTAAATTCAGTTTATTGAATACTATTTTAATTTTTAGTTTGTATGGCTTATTTGTAAAATCGAGACTTCAATTTTTAAAACAATTGCTGTGCATATTTTTCTCAAGGCATTTTCCATTTAAGTTGCATTATTCCTGCTGTAAAGGCTTATTATGTTGAATGATCTCTTTGCACTTGTGTTTACTTTTAACTTAAATGTTACCCAGAAAAAACACTTTGTTTTTCTGCAGTTTGATTTGGATATGTGTGATATTAATCCTTTAATCTCTCTGGTCTTCAATTTTAGTATTAAAAGTCCATTTAATAATGCGGGAAATACCATGCATGTTTATGATTATGACAGTTCAATAGAAGAAAAATCGAGAATGCAGAAGAAAAGTATGTAATTTCAACAACCAAGTCCTTGTCTAGGAGATATTGGTTAGAATCCAGTACATAACTGAACAGGCTAGCCTTAGATCACAGTATGGGTATTTCAGCCATAGTTGCAGAAAGGGAGGAAAAGCATAAGACTGACTGTAGTCAGTCTAACAAGGTAGATTGGTGAATGAGGCAGCGGGAGATGTGGACACTAAGTGATCGATTGAGTGGAGAGAGGAAGAGATCTTGGATATTTGAGGAAAGAGAAGAACACTAGTATGAAATAATAAACTTAGGTAATAGGAGACAAAAGTCTTCAGCAAAAATGTAGAGAGCTCTGTCAAGGTTCTTTTCAGCTTTACAATCATCACTTTAAGGTAAGACCAGTCAGCATGGTTACATGTTTTCCCACTGTCAAGGCAGTGCAATACAGTCACAGAATAGGTAAGGAGTGGGGTTTACCTAATTAAGCCCTTGCCAGACGTGTATGATAAAGAGAGGCTGAGTAGTTGAAGTGTTTGTAAAATTGGTATTACAATTGTGGTCTCTAGGCTGTCTACTAGATGAGGCAGAAATAGTTATGAGGGGTGTCATTTATAGAGAGAAATGTGATTTTCTGTAGATCCAGGGGAGAGTGAAATGAAAGGCCAGAGTAAGATACTTTTCAAAGAGCAAAATGCTTGAAATTGAGATTGTGAAGGGAATGCTTTTGTTGGTAAGGACATGATCTAGGATGAGACCACAGAAGGGGACAGCTGAGATAGGACAAAGGACAAGATTATAGGAGGAAAAAGGGGTGAGGCTTGAAGCCAGAGGCCATCTATATAGTTTTTAAAAATCTCTCCTCTTGTCTCCTCTCCTCTCCTCTCCTCTTCTCTTTTCTCTCTCTCTCTCTCTCTCTCTCTCTCTCTGTCTCTACACACACACACACAGACGATGAAGACGGAATTGAGGGTGAAACCAATTAAGCAGTAAGTTACAGAATGTAAATTGACCTTAAATATCAATAGTAATTTCCAGTAACTTTGTGTCTTTTAAGATTTTCACTAACAGTATTTTGAAAGTCGCTGTTTCTCCACATCTTGCTAACACTGTGCATTATCAGTACATTTAATGTTTATCAATCTCCTGAAGAAAAACAATATCTTTGAGTTATAATTTAATAGAGTTGAGTGAGCATCTTTTCCTGTATAGTCATTTGCAATTTCTTTTCTATGCATAATTATTGTCTATTTTTCTGCTAGTGTGTTCATCTATTAATAGATATTCAACAGAAATGTTCCTAGAACAGAGAGCTCCCTTGAGCTATTACTTCTCTTGCGAGTATTTTCCAGTTTTTTGATATATTCATGAAGTATTAATAAATTTTTCATTCTTGAAAGTAAACATTATATTCATGTATTTATTGATTACAGAGATAATATCTAGTTGATAAAACATTAGATTATTGATTAGTTGGATTTGATAAGGTCTTTTTCTTTCTTCTAAAGGATGAAAACTCATTGTTTCTGCACTAAATATATTTTTGAAAATTCCCTAGTGGCTGTAGTTTGCACAAAGAAAAGGACATACCTTAAGTTTAGAAACCTTTTAATCAAAATTTCATTTGAATAATGCTAGAAAAAAGATCCTTAGATTCTTTTTAGTAATCACACACATATAGGAAGTGGTGCTGCTCCAGATAAATTTGGATTGTCCGCTAGAAAATAAAGAGTAAATTAATGGAATCCTGAAGATTGACTATTTTCCTAAGAAAAGGCATTAAGAACTCCTAAATGGAAGGCTATTAAAGGATGGTTTCAAAGACATGCATGCACTGCTTTTCTCTACATCTTAAAACTTCTATAATACCAGGGTTTACAAGTTTGTTTTATTTATTGTCTAGCAACAAATATATTAAAAGCTGATTTGCTATATAATACATTAGAATTTTTCTGTTTCTTGAATCAGTAGTACATATCTGATAGCAGTATTCAGTATCATATAATTTCAAAATCTATTTATGGTATTGTTATCTGTTTGGAGAAATATACCTGTGAGGTATCAGAGCTCAAAAGAAGCAACAAATGAATAAAAGGATACAATGAATAAAATATCAAGAGAATAGGATAAATTCCCAGATTTCACATGAAGTATGTTATTTTGTAATTTCAGACATCTTCATATTATCTTTTTTATTCAAAGGCCGAAAAGATCTTCTTTTATTGTATAGAAATGAACTATAACTCATGGAAAAATGTTGAACTTCTCTTTGCAAACACTAGGAAAGTTACAATAATAAAAGAAATCTCAGGGATATAGTCTGCTTAGAGAAAGGGTTAATAAGAAAACACAAGGAGCCATAGCACAAATTCTTGCTGAGTAAGAGGTCAGTCAGCATGGAATGGTGCTAGCTGGTGATAACTTTATGAATTATGAAAGCTGAAAACCATTTAAATATGATAACTGTGGCTGAAGATAGATGAACTGGGAATTCATTCAAGATGTAGAGAAAATAGCCAATGTGAATGCACAGAGACAGAAATAGTAGATTGATTCCAGAAAGATGGTCAAGCTAGGGTACATTTTATTATTATTATTATTATTATTATTATTATTGTGCTGGGTGGGGGCACATTGGAGTATTTACAAATGTTCTTACAATGTATCAAATACATCATACTTGAATTCACCCCCTCAACTTCCTGGAACAGTTTCAATAGCTATCATTTTTGCATTTACTTACATACATTATTTTCGCCACCTCCCCCCAGTGCCAATCCCCTGCTTCCAGGCAGAACCTGTTCCACTCTCCTGTTCTCTAATTTTGTAAAAGAAAAAAGATAACAAGAAAATTACGCCATTTTTGTTAGTTTAAGATAAAGATACCTGTACAGGGAGATTCCTTGTGTTGATACATGCACATATGTATTACAACCCAAATTGGTTCATCTCTACCAGTCCTCTTCACTACCCCCTCAAGCTAGGGTACTTTAATATGACAGATCTTCAGCTACCATCATTGGGGTACAAAATGAAGATCAGATTTTGGGACTACCTCAGAAATAGAATTATTGAAACAGAGATAACAGATTATAACTAGACAGGGAACATTGCAAGGAATGTAATGTTGGGTGCATTTTATTTTCCCCCGAATACCTTTAAGCCTGGATTATTCCTACAAAACTCAAGGCTTCAATATCAAAAACATCACCTGGGAGTTTGTTGAAAAGACTGATCTCTAGAACCCAGGCTACCGACACAGGCAAGAATGCATTTAAGGGCAACTGAGTGCTGAATCTATGTGTGGAGTTCATTTGTCATTTGGAGAGAAAATGCCAGATGTTGCATCTCTAAAATAAAAAGGCTATATGTGTAATTATTCTTCTTTTGCAAATGCAAACAGGCTACACAAACACACACACACACACACACACACACACACACACACACACGCACACACGCACACACACACACATTTTTATTCCTAAGGAGAGAAGTGACATTTAGTGGAAGAAGGGTTGGGGTTTGGGAATATTGATTTTTCCTATTTGTTATAGCAATCATATTACTTTAGTAATTTGAAAAAATACCTAATGAAATTCAAAAAAGAAAAATAATAAAGATTAATAGCAGCTATGTAAATTAGAAATTAGTAAAGGTGAGAACAAATTAGTGAACGATATTGAAGTGATGATTTGGGAAGCTCAGATCTGATTCTAAAGTAATCAGAAGATCTCTGAATTTCTAGAGTTACTGTATTGTTAGTTATTGGATTTTATTTTTTGTTTGATTGGTTTTCTTATTTTTTTATTTTTGATACAGATTTTCCTATGTAACCCAAGCTGACCTTGAACTCACTAAATAGCCTAGTCTGGCCTGGAACTCTCAGTCCTCCTAACTTCCTCCTGCGTGCTGGAATTACAAGAATGTATCACCAAGTCCAGCTCAGGAGTTCTTGCATTGAACAGCACTAGTCTAGAGAACCAGTTCCAAAACTTACTGTTCATTAGAACCAACTGTTACATTATTCATAATATTCAGATTTCTGGCCCAATCTCAGAGCCTTTTAATGAGAATTTCTGGGTACACAAAACTGGCTAATCAATTTTTAACAAGTAGAAATATAGCTGTGAGTTGGGCATGATAATTTATGTCTGTAATCCTAGCTACTTGGGAAGCAAAGGCAGGAAGATCACAAGTTCAGGCCAGCCCCAGCAAAGTTAGTCAGTGTGTCTATTTTTATGCTAATCCTATGCTGTCCTGATTCCTATACCTTTGAAATATATGTTTGAAATCCTGTAGTGTAATGTCACTAGTTTATTCATTTTGCTTGAAATGTTTTTAGCTATTTGTGGTCTTTTGTGGTTCCATACAAATATTAGTATATTTTTTCTATTACTGTGAAGAATGACATTTGACTTAATGAGAAACTGTGATTCACCTAAGGTCATATGATCATTTAAACAGTATTGGTTCTTCCAATCCATTGACTTGGGATATCTTCACATTTATGTCAACTTCAAGTTATTTCATCAATATTTTGTAATTTTCAGTATATGGATATTTCACCTCCTTAGTTAGACTTATTCTAAATTGCTTTGATGCTGTTGTGAATAGGGTTGTTTTCTTACTTTCTTTTTCAGATAGTTCATTATTAGTATATGGAACCAATACTAACTTTGTGATATCTGTGTCCTGCAACATCAATGAATTCCTAAGAATTTTTTTGATGGAGTCAGAATTTTCTATATATGAAGATCATGCAGTCAACAGTTTCTCTTCCATTTTTCTGTTTTGATGCCGCTTTTGCCTAAGTGATCTGTTTAGGACTTCCAGTGAGTGCTACGTTGAACAAAAAATGCTAAAAATATTTAGGCACCCTTATCACTTCCAAGATCTTAGAGCAAAAACTCTCAACTTTCCACCTCTGAGTTTGACAACAGCTGTGGCTTCTTGTATATGGCCTTTACTGTGTTGTGGTATGTCTTTTCTATACCTAATTTATTGAGGATTTTGTCATGAAATGATTTTTGAATTCTGCCAAATATTTCTCAGTTCTATCGAGGAAATTTTGTATGACTATTGTCCTTCATTCTGTTAATATAATGAATCATTTTTATGATTTTGTGTTTCAACTATAAATCTCTTTATTGTTTGCATCCCAGATAAATCACACTTTATTATGAATGATCCTTTTAATATACTGTTGAATGTAATTTGCTAGTATCTTAATGATAATTTTTAGGTCTATGTTTATCAAGGATTGCCTTATAGTTTTCTTTCTTTTTTTTTTTTTTTTGTAGTGTTTTTGTCTAGGCTTGGTATCATGGTAGTATTGCCCTTATAAAAAGAATTTGGATGTATTCCTCCTCTTCAAGTTTTTGGAATATTTTGAAAAGAATTAGTATTAGATATTCTTTAAATGTTTGATAGAACTCAGCAGTTAAGCCCCCTGTGTATGGACTTTTCTTTGGTGGGGGACTTTTAACTACTGATTCAATCTTCTGGCTTGTTAGTGGTCCATTTCTTCATGACTTAATTTTGTTGTATCTTTCTAGGAATATATTCATTTATTCTAGCTTTTCCAATTTATTGACATATAGTTTTGCCTAGTAATCACTCATGATCTTTTGTAATACCGTAATTAGTTAAAATGTCTCCTCTTTCATTTCTTATTTTATTTGAATATTCTCTTTTTGTCTTATTCCAGCTAAAAGCTTGTCAATTTTGTTCAGTGTTTCACAAACCAATTTTTAATTTTATCATCTTTATTAATACTTATTAGCAAATTTTAATCAAAAAAGGGGTTTCATTGTGATATTTCCATAAATGTGTACAGTATCTTTTGATCAAATTCATCCCCTCTACTACTCTTATCCTCCCTGCCCCTCTTCTTAAAACAGTTTAGGAGTTTCATTATTCATTTTCATACACGTGTAAGAAGTACTTCCATCATGTTCACCTGCCTTCACCTTCTCGTTTTCATCTCCCACTGGTTCCCACCCTCAGATAATCTCCCTATTTTTCACTCATGTCATTCTTTTCTTTTTAAATCTATAGTCTACATGGGAGAAATATGTAATATTTATTTTTCTCAGACTGGCTTTATTTCACTAAATATTATGATCCATTTTCCTTCAAGTGACATTATTTTCTTCTTTATTACTGAGTAATACTCCAGTATGTATATATACAACATTTTCTTTATCCATTCATTGGTTTGGGGGCATCTAGGCTGATGTCATAGTTTAGCAATGTGAATAATTCTGCAATAAACACAGGTTGCAGGGCTGTCTATTGCATGTTGTCTAACATTCCTTCTGATATATGCTCAAAAGTGGTTTAACAGGATTATATGATAGCTCTATTTTCAGTTTTTTGAAGAACCTCTATACTGATTTCAGTGATAATTGCACTAATTTACCTTCCCACAAACAGTGTGTAAGAGTTCATTTCTCCCCCTTCAGCATTGCCTACATTTTTGTTGTTTGTTTTCTTGAAGACTGCCATTCTGACTGGGGTGAGACAGAATCTCATGTTGCTTTGGTTTGCATCTCCATGACAGCTAAGGATGTTAAACATTTCTTCATGTATTTATTGGCCGTTTTTACTACTTTTTTTCAGAACTGTCTGTTCAATTCATTTGCCCATTTATTAATTGGATTACTTGCTCTTTTGGTGCTTAATTTTTGGTGCTCTTTATATATTCTGGAATTAATCCTTGTCCGATGAATAGCTGGCAAAAATTTCTCATATTCTGTGGGTTGTCTTATAAGTATGGTAATTGTTTTTTCCTTGGCTGAGCAGAAGATTTTGAACTTGATACAATTGCATTTGTCAATTCTTGCTCATTTCCTGAGCAATTGGAGTCCTATTCAGAAAGGTGTTACCTATTCCTGTATCTTCAAGAAATTTCCTTTTGTTCTCCTTTATGAGTTTCAGTGTTTCAGAACTTATATTTACATCTCTGATCCATTTTGTATTGATTTTTGTACAGAGTGAGAGAAAAGGTTCTAGTTTCAGTTTTGTACATGTGATATATGGTTTTCCCAATACTATTTGTTGAAGAGGCTGTCTGTTATTCAATACATGTTTTTGTTGTTGTTGATCTTTTTTATTGATTTTTCTAGACTCAATTTAATTCTGCTCTGATCTTTGTTATTTCCATCCTTATACTAACTTTGGGCTTCTTTCTTCTTTTTCTAATTCCTTAAGTGTGTTTCAGGTTTTTTTTAAATTATCGATATATGTATTTATTCCCATAAAATTTCCTTTTAAAACTACTTTTGTGCATCCCATAAGTAGTGGTATGCTGTGTTTCTATTTTCTTGTCTGAAGACATTTCCTAGTTCCTATTTTTAGTCTTTCTTTGACCTAATAGTTGTACAGGAGCATATTGTAGATATTAATTTACATGTTTATTAATTTTCCATGATTCTCCCTGCTGTGATTACTTTCTTGTTTCCTACCATTTTGGTCAGAAAAAATACTTGGTATGATTCAATCTTCTTAAATGCATTAAGACTTTTTCTGTGACCTTATATATGATCTGTTCTGAAGGACATTCAGTGTGAACTTGAGAAGAGTGTGTATTTTGTTGCTTTGAGATGTAATGCTCTGTGCATGTCTATTAGGTCCCTTGGCCTAAAGTGTAGTTGAGAGTTTATTGATTTTCTAACTGGGTGGTGTGTCTATTATTGAAAGGGGGCTGATGAAATTCCCCACTATTATCATATTGCATTTCATTCCAGGTCTCTCTTTAGATCTCTTAATGTTTGCTCTATATATCTAGATGCTCCTGTGTTGGGTATATATCTATTTACAATTGTTCTATCCTTCTGCTGAATTAATGCCTTTACTTCAATATTATGACCTATTATGGATCTTAAATGTCCCCAGTAACCATGTGTTGAAGGCTTAGTCACCAGTCTGTGCTCCTGGGAGACAGTGGAAAGTTTAGGAGACACAGCCTAGTGGAAGGAAGTTAGGCCACTGGGAGTATGTCCCTATAGGGAATACTGAGAACAAGGTTCCTCTTTTCTCTCTCACCTTCCCAGTTATCCTGAGGTGAGCAGGTTTTCCCACCAAGTGTTCCCTGCCATGTTCTGCTTCCACAAAACTACAGAGTCAAGTGGCCATGGACTCTTAACTTCTGAAACCATGAGCCAAAACAAATCTTTCTTCATTCTAAGTTGTCCCAGGGGTTTTGTCCCAGCAATGGAAAGCTGATTAGCATATAACCTTCTTTGTCTCTTTTTATAGTTTTTGATATAGAGACCTTTTCCTGAGATACATATTGCCTCCCCTGTTCTCTTCTGGTTCCCACTTGCATGGAATATATTTTTCCATCCCTTCACTTTCACCTTACAGCTAACGTGAGTCTCTCATAGGCAGCAAACAGTTAGATCTTGGTTTTTTTAATCTGATTAGCCACTTGGCCTTTTGATTGGAAAATATAGTCAATTTATACCCAAAGTAATTATTGATAGCTAAGAAATTACTAGCATCATTTTGTTAATTGTTTTCTGATTGTTTTGTAGATTCTTTGTTTCTTCCTACCTATCTTACTTTATTGCTGTATGGATGGATGACTCACTGTAGTGGTATGCTTTCAACATTTTATCTTTTGTCTACCTATTATAGGCTTTTGCTTTTTGGTTATCCTGGTGCTATGTATGTTTACAATTATTTACTTATTCTGTGATCAAAGGAGACTTATGTACACCTAATCCAAGACCAGTAAGGTAGATTAATAATCTAAGACTACCTCTAGATGCAGTTAGAAAGTTTGGGATGTTGGGTTCCAGTTCCTGTTGGAGTTTAGTTCCTTCAATCCTTGAGGAAACCTAAGCACAAATCTTTTTCTCCAACTCTCTCTCTGCTAAACTATTTGTAGTCAGCTTGAACCCTCTCCTTCTCAGGAGATAGTGCTGGAAGAGGGCCCATTGTATACCTGTGACCCATTTTTCCTGTGATCTAGGACCACTCAAGAATGCAAAGCATATTGACTCCTCATTAAGAAGTCAGTCCCTTGGGTGGGAGCTGTAGAAGTGGTACCAGGTGTATGGACAAGCTCCTTGTAGGAATGATGAATAAATCTGGATTTATAACTGGGATAAACCAGAGAAAAAGCTTCTGAAGTGCCAAGCATCAGCTCAGGCTGCCAGAGAGTTACTCTTTGTCTGCTCTCTGCTCCCTGATGCAAGTTCATTAGAAGCTATGCTGCTGAGTAGCCCCTGGGAAAATGTTTAGGAAACTCTTCCCAGAGAGAAAAAAAATAGGAGATGCATGTTCGAATTTCTTTTCTGCACTGCACCCAGTGAGTATGGCCTGTTTAAAATCATTTATTTGTTCTCTGATAGAGGGAGACTTATGTAGACTTATCCCTTCCACTTGCAGAGTAAGGAGGTTTTTAGGATGTAATCACTCAGATGGAAACTGTAAAAGTTGGGGCTCTCAGTCTGTAGACAGACTTCTTCCAGGAGGTATTAGTAATGCGAATAAGAAGTCATACCATTAAGGAATCACTGGAAGAATGTGTTATAAACTCCTTCCTGGGAGAAACAGAAACTGTGTTTTTTGAGCCCCTTCTCTGAACTGCTACCAGTGGACGAGGTCCCTAGAAATGCTTATGCATAGATAAAAATCACTACTTTTAAATTATTATATAGAAATATATGTACTACTTCCAGTGTTAGTGAGTTAAAAGCCTAACCACAGAGAACCTAGAGTTAGGGTACTATATGAAAGGGCAAACCCAGAAGGTTGGTAAAAACAACACTCCGATCAGAACTATAAACTGCAGATTAATAACAATGATTCTTCTAATTGGAAATTAAAACAAACAAAAATCTTCCTAATCATTAGATAAAAGAGGAAATAAAGCTCAAATTATAGTATTTCTTAAAAAATGATAAAAATGCTACTATATTGCATATGTGTTAAATACTAACCAAAGAAACTACATAAATAAAAAGCAAATATAGCAAGTACTAGCAATCTGTCACACAGCATCAAGACAATAGCCAATTGTAATGCATTGTATTACAAAATAGCTAAAAAGAACATTTTAAATATTCTCATCACAAAGTAATAATAAGTATATGACATGATGGACATGTTATTCAGCCTGTTTTAGTCATTCTGCAATGTATATATCTATCATAATATGATACTGTACACCATAAGTAATCACTATTATTTTTGTCAAATATAAAAATAAAATCAAAAACAAGAAATATTAAAATTTTAACACTCAGAAAATGTCCTATGCATCATATAATTCATTTTATTTGTGTTTAATATTTATATATGCTTATACCTTCTGTGAGAGCAGAAATTTTGTTATTTGGGGGGTGTTAGTAGTATGACATTACTGTATATATACACACTTCTCAAGTACCTAGAAATGGGTCTTTTCAGCTGCCACATAAAGAGAAGTCCTTTTATAAAATACAAATATGTTCATGTGAAAATGTAAGCCATATTATCAACTTAAAAATCCAGAAAAACACAACAAAGTAAACAAAATGAATGTACAAGGGAAAAATAATAAAATTTAAAACATAAACAGATGAGGTTCAGAATAAAAATAAAAAACAAATTTAATTAATAAACCAAAATTATATTTTTGCAAAAAGTTAGCAAAATAGACAACCTATTAATCAATTTAATTAAGAAAAAAGCATAACTGTATCAAATAAGAGATGACACAAAAGATATAGCCACTAAAACATAAGAAAAATTTAAAACTTCATAAGAAACTATTATCTAAAATTCTAGATAAAAAAAATTGAAAAACTTGATGAAATTAATAATTGTCTAGGAAAGTCTAATATGTGAAATTCTTACTAGATAAAAAGCTTAAACTGACCGATTTCCATGGATAAAATGAAGAAATTTATCAATAAAATACTCCAACAATACTATAGACTCCTTCAAGAGTCCTAAATGGTATCAGTAGTGAAATACATAAAATTTGAATAAAAAACCAGATAGTTCCAATGCTCTGCAATTAGTAAAGTTTTCTTCATGAAACAGCATTGTTGCTTACATATGACACTATATTTAACTTTTACTTTACTTGTGTTACCATGACCTTGATTTTTTTAAAGATTCTTTATATAAGTGAATCTAGAGAGCATTTTCTTTCTATAACCTTGCTTATTTCTTTTAGCATGATGTCCTCAAAGTGCATCCATGTTGTTGCAAATGGAAGAATTTCCTTATTTTTAGGAGTGAAATATGTTCTAATATGTGTGTTTTCATTATCCAGTCATTGGTGGATAGACACCTGTTCCCGTGTCTTTAACCATTCATCTGTCAGTGGATGATCACATGTTTCCATATCTTGGCTATTGGAATAAGGCTGCAGTGGACATGGGAATGGAAATATAGCAAGCCTCTCAAAATATGCCACTCAGTCCACCTGTATCATGTGTACTTGGATGTTCACATTTTTAATAGGCATATTTAAGTAATATAGCCCACTTCATTCCAGATTTACAGAATTTATGAGAGTGGGGGTCTGGAATCTACATTTTAACAAGTGGACTAAAGTTTGAGATATTAAAATGACTTTAATTGTGAGAACCATACTCCTTCTTTGTCCTCTGCCCTTTTCTCATGTCTTTCACCAACAGAAGCTCACACACTCCCAGAACATACACACACATTTGCACACTTCCTTCCTTCCTTACTTATTTACTCACTGTCTGGCCAGTTGTTTTCCAGAAATGATCTTCCAAAACTTTTCACACATTGAGTGGTACAGTAGAGTGTGGGCTTAGGATAGGTTAAGAATGAGAACTTTGGCTCTGAATGAACAGCACCTTGACAGCAGATGACTCTGGTTCTTTCCATGCATAGTCACACCTGGCAAGCCACTGAAGGTAGGGAGTAGGTGGGTAGTAAGATAAAAGACATGAGAAGGGAGTCAGGATTATCATTTGGGACATGTTTTTAGATGCTCATAACACATCCAACTGAATTTTCTATGGTAGTTTATAGATCCAGGCTTTCTGGAAATTTCTTCCCAGATTCTGGCCATGATTATTTATCAGTTTTGTTTTCTGGTGGTTATGAAAATATTCATGTCTGTGTCTATTCATTTTTAGTGTAAAATTGATACAGGCAATAATAGGGTCTCCTACACAGATGTTTTAAAGCCATGAGCTTACATCTATCATGCTGGAGCTAAAACAGGCATACACAGAAAGGAAATTCACTTATTAAGCAAAGAAATTATCACTAATGTAAGATAATTACTATTGTCACCAATAAGTTTTAAAATAACCAAATATTTAGGATGTTTTAATTATTTCCAGTCAAAATATAGCCTAAGTGAACCATTTTTCACTTCATCTTCATGACTAAGTAGTTCCATATCCTGTGTAATAAAGAGATGAGGGCAAACTCAGAAAGCTAAGGAAAAATAGCTTAGTTGAAATATACCAAAAAGAGAAATTCATACCTTTTTGTTTTTGTATGTTGCAAATAACTGACAGAAGTCAATTTTTTTTCTAAAAAAAGAGTCACAGACACAGGTTATTTTTAAATAAGCAATGAGAAAATGTACAGGAAATTGCCAGAGTGAAATCCATAAGGATTCAAGTCTTTTAATAAAAACAACTAAACAATGATTTTGCTATAAAAACTCATAAACTTTTGAGAAATACATGGAATGGATTACTTCTGATTGACTTATATGGACTGCATTATGGGAAAATTATTTTTATATTTTATTAACAATTCTTAACATACAGAGAAAACTGAGTATTTAAGATACAACAGTGATTTTCCCCCATGGAAGCTATAAACCAAAAACCTATAGAGCAAGTCCTAGGCTGAACAGATCTTCCATCAATTCATTGACAACTTATTCTACTCCCAGCAAGACTGAGGGGAAAATGATGAGAGGGATGTGACACAAGCTGGATACAACCTTTATATCTTTCTGTCCATCCATTTGTCCCTATATATGTTCACCTATGGTTCTATGCAAAGGAAGTGGGAAGGGGCACAAATTCTCAACTGACATTTCTGTTCTGAGAGGATTTATTTAAGAAGGGAAGAGGTGAGAGGTAAGACCATGTAATGGAAAGATTGGCACCAAGATTAGACCCCCTCTAGACCCCCAGGTCTCACCGTGCCCACGACGATCATCTCTCTTACCACCCAAGTAAGAGAGATTACTTGTTCTACTGCATTAGCAATCTACATTCTCTTTTGCCTTTACCTTTTGATTCCTACTCATCTCTTCTTCAGACAGGAATCAAAGTGTTGTTTTACAAATGTACATTAGATCCAAATCATCCAGTGTTACTCTGTGACCCAGGAGAACTGTCTTTATCATGAGTTACCAGATGCTACACGACCTGTTTCTGCTGCTTTCTGAATTCACCTTGCAACATGGCTTGACCCACCCTGCTTTGGTCACTGTGGTCTGCTTGTATCCCTTTGAATTTGTCAAGCACACTCTTGCTTGAGTGTCTCTTCACTTGTTATATTCTGTACCCACAATGCTATTTCAGGAAATGGCTGCATGGTTTGCTCTCTGACTTCATTAAGCTCTGCTCTCATGTCATCTCATTAGAGACTTTCTGAATACTCTATTTTAAAAAAAAAAAATCATTCTCAGCTTGTCTCCTCTCTTTCCCTGTACTATTTTTTTCCAAAACACTTATCACTATTTCACGTTATGTTATAGTTTTTATTGTCTGCCTCTCCTTACTGTATGATAGGCTCCATGATAGCAGAGACACTGTTTCTGCTTTGTTGTGTTCTCTATATGTAGAATAGACTCTGTTTCACTGCATCATAGCAGAGATTCAATAAATATATGCTACATAAATTAATGAAATCCGTATTTCCATCCTCAGTTCTAAATCTCATGGAAATACTCTGTTCTGCATCTATTTCTAGGATTTGGTGTAAAAATATAAAGTAAGTGAAGTTCATTTTTTAATACCTTCCTTTTTCCTTGATTTGTCAATTAATGGCAGTAGCTCCTTTTAGTGCCTGAGCTTTACCATTATGTTCCAGTCTGCTGACCATCCTTATTTTCAAACACTTTTTCCTTATAACTCTCCATCTCTATTTCCTAGCACCAGGTTATATGGATCTGCCCTTGTATTGCTTCCTGGTTCCCAGGGTCTATGACTCAGACAAGTCATATAGCATTCTTCCATGGAGTGACTGCTTACTCTAAACTTACCGGCATAACTTCGAGGGTTGAATTTTAAGTAGATGTGTCAGAGAGTATACCTATTAGGTATGTCTAGCTCCTACATCATTCCTAGTTCAGTGAATCCAGGAAGCCTTGGTTGGTTTTCTGGGCTTTCACTCAGAGATTAGCAGTACTTATGAGCAGGACTGCCAAGTACTGCTCCCAAGGGTAAGGTTCTTCATTAAAATTTTACTTATCTCTATTTTCCTGGAATTTTTCTAAGACTTGGTTGTCACAAATGTATCATAAAACATATTTTTCTTTTGTAGTACTAGAGATTGAACACAGGGCCTCATGCTTGCTAGGCAAACACTCTACCACTTGAGTACCCAGCCCTATATGTTTTTCTCATACCCTACAAAATGAATGATATTTGTTCCTCTGCAGTCAGTGATTCTTAATGTAATTCTATAATGATTAATGTTTCCTCTTTGCCTATTTTCATTCATGGAAGATTGCCATTAGTACAAAGTATTTTTTCCTAACATGTGATACATGATCATTTTTAAATTTTTATTTCATTACTCCAGCCTTTACCTTGTTAATATCATATTTTACTTTTTTGCAGACAGAAATTTAGGTAATATTTAATCTCTAAAGTGATACTGGTATTATTAGATCTTTATAAGGCTTATCTAAACTGGAAAGTGGTTATTCTTGTTCACCTTATTTTATTTTGCTTGTGCTTACATGGCTTAGCATTTTCAATGTATGAAGGAGAACCCATAATCTCCATCTACATGTTGTCCATATAAATATATAGTACTGTGGATGGATGTCTATGTGTACATATGCATCTGCAATAATCTCACACATTCTGATTTCAGAACCAAATTTCCTGGGTGATTAATTTTTGTGCTTCTGAGCACACAATATATAGGAAAACATCATGTACCTTAGACCCTAACACAGCCTTTTTGTTTTATAGTCCTCCCAGATCTTCCCTATCAAACCCTGAGATGAACACATAAGATGTTCTAGCAAAATTATATGCTATCAGCTATAGGACAAAACAGAGTGTTTACCTAATAAAATGACATTGCAAATTAAAGAATGAAAAAGGACACTGTCATGATGCCAGCTCATGTACCTTCAGCATAAGAATGGGCTAAGTGTACACCATCCCTATCATGAAGCCAATATACAATCATACATTTCTACATTATACATAACACCTCATGTGCAAACACTAACTTCCTAAAAAAAAGTACATTCTTTCCAAGGAATGCTAATAAACACCAGTTAAAGGAAAACAATTACACTCTTCTAAATTATCAGACTTTACCTTGTATGTAATTTGAGTTACATCCAAAGTAACTAGAAGTATGTTTTAAATTGGTTATTGTAATCTCTTATATTGTATTTGTAGACAGTACTTAGCATGCAGCTGTAGTTTATTTGAAATTTCTCCTGTGTAATATGCAGTTGCACATTATGAGAGAAAGAATACATGAGAAAAAATGAATTTTGGATTTTGGAACAATGGCAACTCACGTTTCATAGAGTCATTGAATTGGTAATAACTGGACAGAATATAAGTATGAGACAAGAATATCAGGAAGGCAAAAGTTGCTGTTAGTGTATCTACAAGGCTTATGAATTTAATTCTATAATTATTTTCATCCAGAATCTATATGCTTTCACCTTAACAGGAATTTCACAAGTTTGACCAACTGTTCTTTCATGTAATGATGATCAATTCACAATAGGATTAATGGAAGTTACACTAATAAAATTCCACAGAGACAGCCTGAATACAGATATATGTGTATATATGCATATTAGTCATTTTTTCATTATTAAAACAAAATACCCAAAGCAGGCAAACTTTACAAAGAAACAAGATTTATTTACCTCACAGTTTTAGAGGCTGAGAGTCCAAACAGCATGACCTAGGTTCTGATGAGGGCTCCCATGGCTGTATCACCTCAGAGCAGGGCCACAGGTGTCCATGTGTCTCTAAGGTCTCTCTCCCTCTCCTTCTAAAGGTTTTGATAATTTGCTCCATCCCTAATAACTTTATCTAATCTAATATTTTCCCTAATTCTCACCTGTAATTATCATAGTTGGATTAACTTTACATCCTCATAACACCTCACAATGACGAGTATATTCCAGCACTTGAACCCTCCTGGGACACTAAACAATTTCCAGATCATAGTAGCATAAATATATAGTTTTAAAAAGAAACAGAAGGGCTGGGTGGGGCAGCACAGACTCTAGCCCCAGATGCTTGAGAGACAGAGACAGGAGGATTGCAGTTTAAGTTCACCCCAGGCAAAAATTTTTAAAAAGTCAGCAAGACCAGTCTCTAAAACAACCTTGGATTAAGCCTCTAATCCCAGCTATTTGGGAGGTGGAGATTGGGAGTGTGGGAGGTCATCCTGGACAAAACGTTAGCCAGACCCCATCTCAACAAACAATTCTGGGGTGGTGGCATATATCTGTAATCCCAGCTACCTTGAAAGCATAGGTAGGAGGATTGTGGACCAGACTGACTTGGGCAAAAAGTGAGAGACCCTATCTGGGGGATTAAAAACCTAAAAGCAAAATGGGCTGGTGGGATAGCTCAAGTAGTAGAACACCTACACAGCAAGCCTGAGGATGTCCTAGATTCAAACCTCAGTACCACCACCAACAAAATAAATTCAAGCCAGGGGTGTTGATGCACACCTGTAATTCTATCTATGCAGGAGGCCAAAGTAGAATTGTGATTCAAAGCAAACTTCATAGGTGGACCTCTTTAGAGAATACACCGTTTCTTCACACTTTCTTCTTTTTTTGCACTGTCCTCAAGATCAGAACTCTGTCATAAAATTCCTTAATACATGGCAAATCTCTTGTTAGATTAGCAGAAGGAGCCTAATACATGTTGAGCTGTCAATTACTCTCTCGTTGAATTGGTAAAATGTGAAAACAGCTGTTACTCATCTCCTATTTTGTCCTCAGAGAGCAAGAAGTATCAGTTGGAGGATAGAAACTATGGTTTTACAAACCATTCTGTTAGGAGGAAACTAGTAGTAATTCTTTAGTTTCATTGATTTTTCTTTTCAGCAAAGGGGCTGGTAAAACCCTGAGAGTTTAAGTTATTCTACCACATACATTCTAAGAACCAAAATACCTATTCTCCAAACAAAAATAACAACACACTTAATCTTTGAGAAACATCAGTGGTGTCCTTCCTATCTCTTTTTCATATCCATTTTCACTGCAGAGATTGGAGGTAGGGAAGAAGTGGCCTGGTCAATGTAGCTACAGTAAATTAGAAAGAAGTATTTCTTTCCTGGAACTGTGAAGAAGGAAGGAAGGGAGGAAGGGAGGGAGGGAGGAAGAGAGGGGACTGAAGGGAGGAAGGGAGGGAAGGGAGAAAAGGGAAGGGAAGGAAGGAGGGAGGGAAGGGAGAGAAGGAGGGAAGGAAGGAATGAAGGGGCTGTAGGAGTGTAGGAAGATTGCAGAGCTCAGGAGGATGGGTTTGGGGAGGTCTGTAAATTCTGAGAACACAGAACTCAGGAGAAAAAAACAACTTCTGCAGTTATGGAGATGAAGAGCACAAAGGATGAACAAATTCTGAAGGTCCTATCTGAAAATCTCACTTTTACCTTTTTCCAAAGCTTTGTGAGGGCCACAGATTGGTGAAACCTGTCCTATTATTATACAACATAAATTCAGGGTTCACCCAAACTTATCATCAAAATATTTTAAAACATAATTGAAGATAAGAAATTAGCCAAAGATTTTAATTGGAAACTTAGTTACATAATTTCAGAGTACAGACATGTATGTCTAAAGTGTATCCCTTTCAAGTTAGAAGAAATAGGGCTGGTGGTGTGGCTCAAGTGGTAGAGCGCTTGCCAAGGAAGCATGAGGTCCTGAGTTGGAATCCCAGAACTGAAAAAAAAAAGTTGAAGAAAAATAGATCCTATGTTATATAATATGCTTTCTCTGATGCAAAGTCCTTTCCAAGAACTAAACTAAACTGCTAATCATTTCTCTGTTTAATTGTTCACTTAAAGCCTAAATTTGGGCTAAATTTTTCTCCTCCAAGAGATTATGACATCCTATAAATCAGTGCATCCTGTGATCCTTGTGCTTGCTGTATTGTGTTGAATGACTGTTAATATATCCTCCCTCCTCCCAACTTCGAATACACCTCATGTCAAGAACATGTGACCTTCATTTTGTATTTCTATTGCCTCGCACATGACCTGGTGCAAGATCCCAGGTAAAGATACATTCAATAAACATTTGGAGTATTAAATGAAACTGGGTTGCCCTTTTCTTTGGAGTCTGGTCATAGACAGATACTCCCAGAAGAGGAGAGCCGTTAAGTCAGGCTCATTCTTAACATTTGCAAAGGCAAGAGCATACATGGAGGTCCACAAATCATGAAGTTTATAAACCAAGTTCACAAACTGTTAAATAAAATGTATTCTATCTTTCCACTTCAATGAATATACCCTCATATTGATGTGATAAAAATTATGTTACACCATTTACATTTTAATAGGTTGAAAGTTGGCAAAAGTAAAAGTTAAAAGTTAATTATCAATGTATCTGTTTGGGTCTTCTACTTGGAATGGTAATATTTGGATACTTAACTATATCCATATATCATTATATTTTATATTCATGCATTGCTTAACATTATGATCTCCCATTTTTCTGTCAATAACATGATTTCATTCTTCTTTATGGCTAAGTAAAATTCCATTGTCTATGTACACTTTTTCCTTCATTCATTCATCTGTTCATGAACAAATGGGCACATAATTTGGCTATTATGACTTGGGCTCCCAGTAAAGACAGGTATACAGGTATCTACTTTGTATGCTGATTTAATTTCTTCCAAATATATAAACAGGAGTAGTATCACTGAATAATGTTGTAGTTCAATTTTTCGTTTTTTAAGGAAACTCCAAATTGATTTCCATACTTGCTGTACTAACTTACATTCATAATAACAGAATATAAGTGATCTCTTTTCCCCCACATCCTCACCAGCAGTTTTTTCCCCTGAGTGAGATGAGATGGAACTTCAATGTAGTTTTGATTTGTATTTACCTAATGGCTAAAAATATTGAGCATTTTTTCATACATTTATTGGCCATTTGTCCTTTGTTTCAGAAGTGTCCATTCAGATCATTTGCCCATTTATTGACTGGATTACTTGTTCCTTTGCTGATAACTTTTCTGATTTCCTTACATAGTCTTGGTATAATCTTCTGTCAGATGAATAGCTAGCAAAGACTTTCTCCCATTCTCTTGGTTGTCACTTCTGCTGTACAGAAGCATTTTGATTTGATGTAATTCATTTGTCAGTTCTTGTTTTTATTTCCTGAGCTACTGAAGCCCTAATTCAGAAAATCCTTGCCTTTGCCTATTTCTTGAAGTGTTTCCCCTATGTTTTCCATTAGTTGTTTCAAAGTTTCAGGTCTCATATTAAGGTATTTGATCCATTTTGAGTTGATCTTTGCACAAGATGAGAAAGAGTGATCTGGTTTTAATCTTTTGTGTGTGGATAGCCCCACTGTTGAAGAGCCTTTTATTTCACTTGAGTTTTTGGCACCTTTGTCAAGAATCAAATGGATGCAGGCATGTGGGCTTTTTTCTCAGTCCTCTATTCCATTAGTCTACATGTCTGTTTTCATGCCAATATCATGCTGTTTTTGTTACTATGGTTCTGTATTACAATTTAAAATCAAGTATTGTGGTACTCCAGCACTGCTCTTTTTGCTCAGGAATGCTTTGGCTATTTGGGGTCTTTTGTGCTTCCATATGAATTTTAGGAATTTTTTTCCTAATTTTGTGAAGAATTTCATTCGAATTTTATAGGGGATTGCATTGAATCTGTAAATTATTTTTGATGATATAATCAATTTTAACAACATGTATTCTTCTGATCCATGAACTTGGGAGGTCTTCCCATCTTCTACTGTCTTCTCCATTTCTTTCTTCAATGTTTTATAATTTTCATTGTAGTGATCTTTCACCTCCTTAGTTAGGCTTATTCCTAGGTATGTGTTTTAGAGGCTATTTTAGACAAGATTATTTAACTGATTTATTTCTCAGAAAGTCCATTATTGGTGTATAGAAAGTTCTGATTTTTGTATGTTGGTTGTATATCCAGCTACTTTGAGTGTTTATTAGACACTCTAGTATAGACTTTAGGGACTTTTAAGTACTGGTCATGTCATCTGCAACAAGATAACCTGACTTCTTCCTTTCTTATTTGTGTTGTGTTTTTATTGTTGCTGTTGATTTTGTTGCTACTGTTGTCAGGGGTTTTTTTGTAGTTCAAGGGATTGAACCCAGACTACATGTATACTACATGAACACTCATACCAACTGAGTTACCTTCCCAGCCCATTCATCCTAAATTTCATTTTTTTTCTTGCCTTATTACTCTAGCTAAAATTACAAGTACTATATTAAATAAAATTGGTGAGAGTAGACACCCTTGTCTCAATCCTTATTTTAAAGGAAATGTTTTCAGTTTTTCCTCATTCAGTATGATGCTGTCAATGGGTTTATCATATATAGTCTTTATTATATTGATGTATGATCCATTTATACCTAGCTGTTTCAAGGCTTTTATCATGAAGGGATGTTGAATTTTGTCAAAGGCCTTTTTTATTGAAACAGTCATGTGACTTTTATCTATGATTCTATTTTTGTGCAATATTACATTTATTGATTTGCATTTGTTTAACTGCTCCTACATCCCTGAAATGAAGCTAAGTTGATTGTGGTATATGAGCTTCTTAGTGTACTGTTGAATTTGATTTGTAAGTATTTTATTGAACTTTTTTACAACTGTATTCAGCAAGGATATTGATCTACAGTTTTATTTTTTGTTGTTGTTGTTTTTGTAAGACACACAGGTATTAGGGTAATCCTGGCTTCATAGTATGAGTTTGAAAGCATTTCTTCCCTTTATATTTAATGGAATAGTTTGAGGAGAATAAACATTCTTTAAAAATCTGGTAAAACTTAGTGGTGAATCTATCAGTCATGGACTTTTCTTTGTTGGAAGACTTTTATTACAGCCTCAGTCTCATTTCTTGTTATTGACATGTTTAGTTGTTTTTTAAAATATCTTCTTGGTTCAGTTTTGATAGGTCATACGTGTTTAGAATCTTGTGCCTTTCTAATTTTTGTAATATGCATTTTCAAAATAATCAGAAATGATCCTCTAGATTTCAATGCAATCTATTGTAACATTCCATTTTGCCTCTAATTTTATTAATTTGAGTCTTCTTACTCTTTCTTTTGATGATTTTGGCTTAGAGTTTGTCAACACTGTTTATCTTTTCAAAGAACCAACTCTTTGTTTCATTAATCATTTATATATTTTTAATTTTCCATTTCATTAATTTCCTCTCTGATCATTATTTGAGGTTTGGCTAGTTCCTAATTTTCTAATACTTTGAGATGTATTATTTATTTGAGATTTCTCTGATTTTTTAATATAGCCATAATAACTCTAAACTTCCTCTGAAAACTGTTTTCACTGTATCCATAGATCTACACCATAGATTCTGGTGTAGTATTTACATTTTCATTTGATTATAGGATTTTTTTTTTAATTTCCTGCCTGATTTCCTCAATGACACAGGGTTTGATCAGCAAAACAGGGTCTCACAATGTGAGAAAGATTGTCCTGGTGCTGGTAATCCTCTGCCCCCATCCTGCAGAGTAGCTGGGATTACTTGCACATGACAATTCTATCACTCAGTAGCCATCTAATTGGCTTCATATATATTACATCTAAAAATACCCATCTATTTACTTGAGAGTAATATGAATTATGTAATATTCACCCTACTGATTCAAGAAAAAGCTAAACCAGAACCAAGAAAACTAAGAAAATGTATGCTTATTAACTTGTAAATGACACTTTCTTGTGCAATAATCTATTTTATTTCTGCTATCTGGAGGTAGAACCTGGCAAATTAGTTTGCTGTATCTCTTAAGTGCTTCTATAGTACAAGTTCCGCATTACAAAGCAGCACATGTTTCTGTTGTCAGCAAGTGCACAATTTGAAAACCTTGGTAGCATTTGGATATAGTCACTTTTGTTTATTGGATGTAAAACCAGGATGGTCCAGAATGTTTGGAAAGGGGTGGGCTAGGAGAAATATTTTGGATTTGTTTGTGTTTATAGTTGTAGGCAGAATTAGCCAAGATGTTAGTACTGGGAGAAAACCAGAAATAAACATGCCTCTCCTCTCCAGTCCTTTATGTCCAGTCCTCTATGTTAAGCTGCACTTTTAGAGCAAGAGTGGGAAAAAAATGCCATATATTAGAAAATTCTTCTAAAGAAATATAAAAAAAGCCACAGGGTACAATATAATTTTAGCTGAACTTAAAAGGTGAATAAAAAATTATATGACTTAGAAGTTAGATTTTTTTTCTCTTCTTTTCAACTATCTTAATTCTTTCAGTGTTAAAAGAAAAAAGGCTAGAAATGTGATCTCCCCATTCACAATCCCATATTAACCTGTGATTATGACTCCTACTTTAAATCGTATTTTGTCCATTCTTAGAATTTTAATTCTTTCTACCGCTTTGCATCAGGCTAAAAGTAGCCAAAATATGAAAGGCTCCAGATAAATGGAAAAATTTTGGAGTTTTTGTTCTTTAGCTGCATCAGAATTCTCACCTTTTTCATAAGAGACATTAGAACATTCAAGTTATTCTCCAATACTGCTCAACCTACCTTACTGGGACCTATGATTATTTTTGCATATCGTAAAATTTCAGGAGTGCTCCTAGGACTTTGCCTTCCCCTCTAATACACTATTTTCTTCTTTGTAGAAATACCTAATGATAAATGTAAATTGGAATACAGCAGCATCATTGGCAAACCAAACTGTATTAATTGGTTGATTTTATCGGTTACAGAACATGAGAAGCAACAGTTATGCAAAAGCACCGATTATATGAATTTGCATTTCAAAGTGAAATGGTTTTATAATGAATATGTGCGAGAACTTCCTGCCTTCAAGGATGCTGTTCCTGAGTATTCCTTGTAAGTAGTGATTTTCATCCTCTTCCCCATTTGTTCTCAATTCACAGTTCTGTAACATAGCAGCTGACTTGTGCAGCACTAAAAATCTCTTTATTGTCTTTATTGGAATGCAGACATTTTGTCATAATACTAATGTCAAACGGTTTGCATGCCTTTGAGAACCATATTTAATTGAAACGTGATGAATTTTTCAAGTACGCCTTACTTGGATTTTCAACTCAAAGAGAAAGAACTGTAGAATAGAATATGGTTCATATGATGAAATTATTTCCTATAAAAGTGCTAGAATGCGATTTTTCTTTTAAAAAATGAGTGTTTGATATTGATCTATAATCAGATTTTCCCTTCACTTCAAGGTTATAGCTGTCTTAGAAATTCATATTTCTGAAATAGAGACCATTATTTAACAGTAATACTTTCATTTATTAAATCTTTCTCTATCAAACACACTTGTAATCGCACAGTTATATAGGGAGCAGTCTGCATTTGATGTGATTCAGAATTCTGTTTTATTCTATTAAAAGGGGTCTTCCACATTCCAGGCACTATGCTACGTGGTATATAGAGCCACAGTGCATTAGATAAAGACCTCTTCCTGAAAGGAATTTACACTTAGGAGATATTGATAAGTGCACAAAGTAAGATGAAGCAAAGCAAAATGAAGCATATACAAAGTACAATATAATCTCACAAAACAGAGACAATGGTGTGAGATGTATCTTATTAAAAATAATGCGTTAATATTGAAAATAGTATTGGGCTCCACACAGTATTTACAAATGTGGTAGTATTTATTGTAGACTGAAAAATTGGTTAGATTATGATAAAAAAAAGAGAGAGAAAAGCATTAAGATGGAAATGGGAGTTGTGAGTATAATTACAGAGTTTGGAATATTTTGTTATGGGCCATAGGAAATAGTGTTATTCTAGGAGACTCTCGGGTATTTTAAGAAAATCAGTAGAAAATTGATATATGAAAAGTAGTTTTGAACTACATAATTGTAAATAGATGCTATAAGGCTTGCATTGTGGGAATTCATTAGGCATTGTGGGAATGGAAAAGACAGAAAATGGGAATCAGGGATTTAGAAGGCAATGAGCAATGTAATGATGATGTACTTCCCATGTACAAGTACAAGAAATGGAACAGGATAGTGGGGCAAGTTCAAAATTTATACCATGAAGGAGAGTGAGAAGATGTTGGCCAAATGATTCAAAACTTCAGTTAGAAGGAATAAGTTCAAGAGATCCATTGTATAATATAGTGATTTTAGTTAATAACAGTGAATTGTATTCTTGAAAATGACTAAAAATTAGTCTTATGTTCTCACCACAAAAATCATAAGTATGTAAAGTAACACATAAGTTGTCAATTTTACCATTATTCACATTATACCTATTTCAAAATATGTTTCACATAGTGAATATATACAATTTTGTCAAATAAAATTATTAAAAATAAAATAAAAGCATACACAGTCTAATTTAAAAGGCTGTACTAACATATAGCCTTTTATAGCACTAATATAGGTACTTGAAGTGCGAATGCAAAGGGTAAAAGTATGTGGGTAAGAAATATTACAGATAGAATTTAGAGAATTTGTCACCTAAATATATATGAGGATCAAATAAGAGTTAAACAGGAAATATGTGTTCAGAAATACTTGGTAGTGGTATTATTGATTGGGAATAAGAAAGTAAAATGAAGGAACTTTTTCCAGAAACATCTGCCTCTGACCTGTCTAGGCTTACTACATTAAAATAAAGTCAAACTAATGTGTTTATGGAAGACCAAATCAAATTAAACTGCATCAGAGAGCAACCAAGGCAACCAGGAACTGACAAGTTAAGGTCCCTAGAAAAGAAAAATGTACTGAGGACATCTTCTGTCCATCCTCCCCAACCACATTTATTTATCAAATTTGCAACGTAAGGCTTGGAGGCCAAACAGTGACCAATAGCTCAGAGTCTAGAATAATCTCCCTGGGCTTACCAAACTAGTATTGGTGTCCAGGGTTATGAAGGCTGCTTAGACTTGTGGAACCAAGATCACAGAGAAAAGGAACTCCAGAGACATGAGCACAACACTACAAACTGCTTCCTCCTGGAGGTATGTTCCAATTCCTAATCATCCTATGTGTGGCGATTCAGGTAGAAAAATTCAAGCAGAAACCAGGCACTAAGAGAATTAAGACTAATTGGAGACTTTAGCAGTCTTACTATGCTATACGAACAAAAGTAAGAAGTGAAGTTTTCTAGAAAAGAAGGAATATTTCAAATACCCCAAGCCTTATACATAAGATCCCTGGAGGACCTAAAATTTTATATCCTCCCTGAAGGAAATGATCAAAAAAAGGACCAAAAGTTTTCATAGAAAGAATATAATTGATACTCATCAAAAAATTAAAGGCCACCAGGCAACACTATTGTGTTCACACAATGATTAAATTGCCTTCTGCATTTCTCAGAACATATCCTCATCACTAAGCAACTCATAACTGTACCAGAATAATCTTTGAAAAGATACTATATGGATTTTGTAAATTAATGGAAAACACAAAGCCACAATTCAAGACATTCTGTAAATCCTAAACAGGCTGAATGAAAGGGAAATTGTCTGCAGATACAGCATAAAAACAAAACCAAAGAGAATGAAAAGAATCTTAAAATGTTCTGGCTTCAAGGAATGGATTTAGCCAAAACATAGGGCATAACAAGTCTAAGTAAAAAGATAGAACCAATAATTGAAAGAAAGCTGACACTGCTATGCTCATATCAGATGAACTAGATTTTAAAATAAAAATATTTTGAGAGATAGAAATATTTTATGATGATTAAATTACCATTTTAACAAATGGTTATCAATTCTAAATATATATTGTAATATTGGCAAAGCATAAAGCAAAAATTGCCACAAGTAAAAAGACATATCAACAGATGCACAGCTCTGTTTGGATATTATGCTTCTTCAGGAATGGACTGAAGAATCAGATAATACAGAATAAAATCAGTAATAACAAAGATGTTACTATGAATAACTCATTTAGCAATGTCTATCTCTACACAAAAATCTACATATCTATATTTGATGATCCAGAATTTCCACAATTTTTCAGACTTCATTTTATATACATACACATATATAAAATTTTATAGCCAACAATGACAAAATACATATCGTTACCAAGTACACACAATGCATTTAACAAAATAGACAATCTGGTGGGCCATAAAGAGAGTCTAATGAATTTTAAAGGACTGAAAACAATTCCTGTATATTCTTGGACCATGGTAGAATTAACAAGAAATAAATTTCCAAAAGACGACTAGAAAATCATCAGAGACATTGATGAGAATATTCTAAATAGGTCATGAGCCAAAAAGGAAATCACAAAAATTCCAAAATATTTTAAAATAAGCAGTAATAAAATATGGCATATTGAAATATGAGATCAGCTAAACCAGAAAATAGAGGAAAATTTATAGCTTTAGTTTTATGTATTTGAAATGAAGAAGGGGTAAAAATCAACAAAATAGGTCTCTATGAAGATCTTTGAAAATAGAAAAATAAAAGAAGAAAACAATATGAAAACTTAAGAGAAATTAGCTAACCTAAAAGTTAACCTTTGAAAACTAATAAAATAAAAAAAAATCCTTAGTAAGGCAAATGGGAAAAAAGATAGAGGCAGCACATATTACTAATCATGAAAAAGGACATTTAGCAATTTAGATAAAATGTGTAACTTCCTCTTAAAATAGAACTTACTAAGCTAAGAATAACATAAAATCTGAATAAGCCAGTAGCTATTTTTAAAACTGAATCCTTAATTAAAAGTCATGTCACAAATAAAATCTCTAGCCTACATGGCTCCAAATGGAATTCTTCCAAATGGAAGAATTCTTCCAATTTTAATGAACTATCACCTATTTTGCCAACTTTTCCAGAGAACAAAGGAAAACTTAGACCATTTTTTTTTAAATCTTGCAACTAAAACCTATTGAGAACACAATAAATAAGGATGTATACCCCCTCTTTTCAACCAACTGTATTACTAAGAGATGTTTCAGATGAACTAAATAAAATATACACAACTTCTAAATAGGACAATTATTATAAATAATATAATATTCTCTTCCCCACTGACACACAGAATCAATGCAATCCAAAAAAATAATAATCTAGGTTTATTCAAAATTTAAAGGGCCAAAAATATTCAGACAATCCTGAAGAGGATTTAAAAGCTGGAGAACTATGCCACTTGTTATCAGGACTTCCTAAAAAGATATGGTTACCTTTAGGGGGCGGGAAGAAAGGGAAGAGATGGGGAGAAGGGGGGAGAAATTACCTAAACATTGTATGCACATACGAACAAAAGAAATTAAAAAACATTTTCCTGAGATATGAGATTACAAAACAAAGAAAGAAACAAACAAAAGATATGGTTACCAAAGAGTGTGGAGTTTTAGTAAATGGCACCAGTGAAACAAAGTAGTTCAGAGACAGATTCACACATAATGTCATTCATCGCCTGACTTTGATTAATGATGTCTTTTTAATAAATGGCGCTGTATCAACCTGGCATCCATACGGAAAAAGTATCTTTAAGTTTATCTCAGACCAGTCACAAAAACCAGTTGTAGATTATAGATCATAACTAAGAAGCCAGAGGAAAGCATCATTTAAAGGAGATTGCTGGGAATGTGTAGATGCCAGAAGGAAAAAAATTAAGAAATATTGGAATGGCATGATAGGGCTACAGCACATAGGTTTACTTAAGTAGAGGTTAAAATGTGGAGGGGTTGTAGAGTGGGATTTGGAAACTGAACATATTTGAGGCATTGTGGGAATAGCACAGAGAGTGTGAAGGTAAAAGAGAGGGGAATATATTGATAAACAAAAGGCGAAGATCTCTGAGGAAGCAAAACTGGAAAAAGAAAATGAAAGATTTCTCAACCTAAATTACTTTCATGCAGGAAAGGGGCGACATTCCTGTTAATTATATTCAAATAACGCCATTTGTTGTACTATTATTTTTAGGTGGTTTGAACCTTTTGTCATGCAGTGGCTAGATGAAAATGAAGACTTGTCAATGGAATTCCTTCATGGAGCACTGGGAAGAGACAAAAAAGATGGAGTGAGTTTAAAGTAGTTTAAGATTGCTTATTACCATGACTCCATCACATTGCTTATCTTTAAGTTAGTGGGAAATGTTAGGCTCATTATTATTAGTTCAATTTTGTGTTATTAGTTCAGTTTTGTTTTAATTCCCCAATGACCAAAATAAAGTTAAAACAATTTCAAAGGGCTTATCAGAACCTTAGGGAACTACTTAAATTAAAAGCAAACAAACAAACAAACAAAATCAATCACCACTTTGTCCCAAGATGCTTCTTTACTTCTTGTATCAGTCTCTATAACTTCCCAGGTTTGTACAAAACTTTTTTTGTCCTGGAAACTTTCCAGAATCTCTAGATTAAGAATACACGCTCTCCCTGTCCCTCTGCAGCAATGCAAAATCTTAGGCCAAAACCAGATCACTAAACTACCTCAATGCCTGTGATAGAACAGAAATGTGAAAGAATCCATCTCTTAATTCAGCAATGGGAAAGACAATTAGCAGTAGCTGACCCCATGATATCAGTTCCACTATAATTTCTAGAAAAGTAGTTGAATTATTTGAAAATGAGCAGGCATTTCATTATTGGGAAAATGTAGGTACATTATATAGGAAATTCAATGGTTTATGTGAAATAATGAGTTTCTTTCTACACCTCCCTAATGAGCTTATGGAATTGGTTTTGCCTCCTTTCCCCTCAGTTCCAGCAGACATCTGATCATGCCCTCTTCTCTTGCTCCGTGGTTGATGTCTTTGCTCAGCTTAATCAGAGCTTTGAGATAATTAAGAAACTGGAATGTCCAAATCCTGAAGCACTATCTCACTTAGTGAGAAGATTTGCAAAGGTAGGTTACCTAGATCGCATCTTTTCTGGGACTGTGGCAACCTGAAAAATGTTGTTTTTGTATTATTTGCCTTCTCTGACACCACTTCCCCATTACTGATAGATTCAGTTGTTGGCAAGTTTGTCATCTGATTTCCTATACTTACTATTTCTTTTATGTGGATTTATCATCTTAAAAGCCTGTTTATTGTTAACATTGGTGATGTCATATGTAAATGAAGAGATTCCCATGGATAGCCAAATATTTCCATGTCAAATGTGATACTTTCTGGCTGAAGATAAGCATTGGCATTTCATATTCAAATTGGCAAATAGTCTTCAGCAGACACTATAGTAGACTGAAACACAGAGTGGACTTAGAATCATGAAAATTGGATTCTGATTATAAATCAGCCAATAACTATTATGTGAATTTAGGTGTTTTAATTTACTTTTATGAATTTTTATTATGTGATAGATTGACTTGGGCCAATTATCTCTTATGAGATAATTGGGTTTTTTTCTTCTTAAAATGTAAGACAAATGCTTTCAACTTTGCTAAGAGTTTCGAGGAAAATGTAAGAAATAGAGGAAGCAGGGCTGGGTGTTTGTGGTAGAGTTGCTTACCTAGCATGAATGAGGCACTGGGCTTCATCACCAGCACTGAAAAAAAAAAATCATACCTCCAAAAAATCACATATAATACTCAAGACCACATATCATACACTAATTGGAACATGACAAAGAAAGGGACACAATTCAGCTTCAACTGTTAAGTGGAAGGATATTTGATGAGGACTGAAGTATTGGCTTCATTGTAGGAGTAGGGCTGATGAATGTCTGAAAAGATGAATTTAGGACCTGGTGTTTGGCTCAAGTTGTAGAGCTCCTGCCTTGTAAGTGTGAGACCCTGAGAGTGCAAACCCCAGTACCAGCACCAGAAAGAAAAAAAAAAAGAGAGATGAATTTGGAAAAGTATTCTCAACCAAAGGAATAACCAGAACAAAAGAGCAGGGAAGGCAGAGCATGATAGTCAGGGTAGGGGAAGCAGAAGGACAGGTTGGGAGGATGAAGAAGTGCTCAGATCTTGAAGAATTCTAGTTCACAGTCTACAGAGTTTGCACTTAATTTATTGGTCATTTTAGGAAACACTGAACATTTTGGAGTCTTTAAGCATGGTGGTTACATGACAAACATATTAATTTAGGGGGACTAGGCACATTTCTGCATCTGACTCATCTGAACATAAGTCAGGCTCCATGGGTTGAGGGATGACTGGGGTTTTAGATGTTCATTCAATCAGAGCTTACTGACAGCCTCACTTGCACACCACTTTGAAAGTGTAGTTATGAATATTCATAATCTTTGACCTCAAAAAACTTGTAATGGAGCATCAAAACTGTAAACTCACACAAAATGAATATATACATTTATGTATTTACATGTGTTATGCATGTTAGAAAATAAGAAAATGCCAAAGTCCAGTTTGAATTGTATAGTATCTAAGATCTTGTATTAATTTGTTAGGGATGCCATAACAAAATACATACTGAATATCTCAAATGATAGAAATATATGTTTTTACAGTTCTGAAGGCTGAAAGTCTGAGATCAAGACATCCATAGGTTTAGTTTCTTTTGATGCCTCTCTCCTTAGTTTGCAGAATGTTCACTTTTCTCAGTGTCCTCACATGGACTTTCCTCTGTGCACCTATCTCTGGTGTCTCTGTGCCCAAATTTCCTCTTCTAATAAAAACACCAATCAAATTGGATTAGAACCCAACCTAGAGGCATGATTTTAACTTAATTCTCTCTTTAAATACCCTATCTCCAAATGCAGTCACATTCTGAATTACTGGGGACCAGACAAACTATCTGCCTACCCTCTATTACAACATTTATTTCCCATGAAATATAGTGAAGTGAAGTCTTTATTAGTAAAGTAACTGAAGTAAGCACTTACTTTCTAAGATAAGAGCCCAAAATAGATTATTTAGATCATTCCTATAAAGGATTTTCTTGGTAGTAGGTGATTATAATTTCCCAATGTGGTGAAATCTGCAAAATTATTCTAAAACTTCTGTCTTTTCGTGACTAGCAGCTAAATGTTGGGTAAATGCCAAAAAATAAAAATGAAATGAAACAAGGTCATTAGGAAAACAGTGTTTGAAAAAGTATGTCACATGCTATTCTTAGAATTCTGTACAACTTATAGTGGAAACAGGATAATATTAAAAATGAAAATCTCACAGTTAATGTATTTAGTAATGTACTCTGATAATGGTATGCAATATTATGAAAGTAACTAGAATTTAGTAGCAGAGGAGTCAGGCAGCATGATATGTCAGGTGGAAGACACAGGAGCACTGTGAGAGAAAAGAGGAATGCTGAACTGAGGTCCTGACCCTGGGCTCCAGCCTACTCTCTACCCCTCACCAACTCCAATCTACCTGCACCTGTTAAGTCAGCATAGTAAGCATTCTTACTATGCTGGGTATAGAACCCCACAAACAAGAGCAGAGTACCAAGGAATGGGAGATCACAAAGAACATCCTATGAGAATCACATCCAGGAAAACATACTATCTAAGCAAGAAGAAAGAAGGCTCCTGATGATTTTCTCAGTGCTGATTCAATTTAAAAAAAACAAATTCAATTACGTAAAAATCTTTAATCCATGGAAATTCACTAACATCCAATTCACATCACAGGAAAATAGTGTAGCATCAATAAGAAACATTTTTTGGGAAAGTAGACATGAGTAAGTTACATTGAAAAAGAAATTCTATTTTGTGAGAATGTAAAAATCATGGTGATATTCTTTCTATCTCTCACATTGACTTACAATGCAAAATAAAAAGCAAATTCAATTACATAAATGTTAAAACAAGTAAACATTCAAATCCATTTTACTGGTGTCAGCCTTTTTATCTCCAATTTCTATTTTAATGTTAAAGAAGTATATAAAAATGAGAATTCATAGTTAATATAAGTCACTATTTTCGAAATAACTATTTGGAGTTTGTTTTGTTTTCCATCAAATGTGATCACTAGTATTGAAAACACTACCCATCTCTTTCTAGGACTTAGATTGATTTAATGTCTTAACACAATGTGTGCAGACATTTTGGGATTTACAGGAATAATTTGTTCTTACTACTGAGAATGTGAGACTGAACAAGGTAGCACAGAAAATGCTGCAAACTTCTTATCAGGAACACTCAGAAGCCAAGAGGAATCATGAAGTAGGTACATAGGTAGTGAATATTGCTACAGCTACACTGCTGCTCCTGACAAGAATGGGTAATTTAATTTACAAAAGAGACATGAAGTGATGATATCCTTGATATTTCTTTAAAATAGCACAGATTAATTGAGTCCTGGCTATGTACCTATCTGCCAAATGCTGGAGTTATTATGATGAACAAGACACATCTATTCCTAGTCCTTGTTTTCTGTAACCCCAATAAGAATACATAGAGTATCTCACTTTTCTTTGTGATAACTCCATGAAATGGGTACTATTATCTTCTCTCATTTAAATGATGATACAGACTCAAAATATTTAAAAAATTGAAACAAAGCACCAAACTAGAAATGATACAGAAGCAATGCTTATAACCACTAAGCTGCACTCCCTTTGAAGCCTAATGTGATCAGAAATCATTTAGTACATCGGAGAACAGAATCTCATCATTTCTTTTTACCCTTAATACCAAACCCAGGCATCTGCAGGGGACTTTATCATATGCTAAATGTATTAAAATATAGGACGTGAAGAATTGAAGTTGCTTTTCTTCTGTTGTTGAACTAAAGGACAGTCTTCTTGTGCTCCTTGCACTGCTGTATAAAACATGAATGAAATATGGATCTTGTTCTTAATTTACTCATAAGAATAGTGCAGAAGATGAAATCACTGGATGTGTTAACAGGATATTCAGCCCACTCTTTCTAGCGTGGCATAGGCTTGGGAAACCACAATCTCTTTGTCTGAGTACTTGGTGACCATCCCATTTGATGCCAATGTCAAATCAGAAATGATTGAGGCTAGGAGACATTTTAGTCATTCTACCTAATGCTTTAAGTACAGCGGAGTCACTTGCTTACTTGCAACAATCTTCCTTTCCTGGAGCTCTTTGAATAGCAATTCTTTTGTCACATCCATAAATGAGCCCTCTACTTCTCATGACTATTTCTTCATTTAGACTGTATTTCATTGTGGAACAATATGCAAACATCCCCTGCTAGGCTGTCTGTGGTCTCTCTCTGCACTGTTCTCATTTTTCTAGCCCAGATTTCCCAAAAGACAAAATCATAAGTTAAACTCACACACATAGAAATGCTATCTTCCAGACCTTTCTAAGAACCCCTTTCATCAGCAGGTTCTCTCTGAATGGTTACCTTCACCTGGCATGCATTAGTTAGAATGGCATTCTCAAAGTTTAGCATGCATCAAAACCAACTGGATGCTTGTTTAAAACACAGACTACTGGGACCAACTGTAGAGTTGCTGACAGTAGATCTGGGCTAGGACCAGAGAATTTGCATCTTCAAATTTCCAGGTGCTGTTTATGATACCGTTGATCCCAGAACTGCATTCTGAGAACCAATGAGTTAGGAGACATGTCATAAAAAACTACTTATTTATATTTGCTTTGTTGAATAAAGTAGAATGAACTTGAGCTTGCCTCTAAAACAGGCATTTTCCCTTCTCATTTAAGTACTCTTTGTACATTAGTAAAGAAATCCTAAAGGCTATCGCAGCAGTGTACCTGAAACTCTGATGGGGACATGATTTTAACCTATGTCCAATATGACTGTGCACTTTTCTTTGCCCACAGTTCATCCTGGTTTGCAACCCTTTGGCATTTATAGGCTAGTGGATGTGACCTACCAGTGTTGTTTTTCTCCAAGCAGAAATTCAAGGCACTGGAGTTTTCATATGAAGTAGAGCCAAGTGGTAGACCACGATGGATTCGTTGAGAATGATTATAAATGACTAGATCCCCCTCTCTTCTCCAGAGAAACAAACATAAACAGGCTGTTCCAGCGGTCACTCAGCAGATGTTAGGGGATTTTTGTGCCATCCAAACCTTATCCTGATTAAGTTATAATGCCTGAGATGCAGCAGTAAGATCTAAACACATACAGGAGTATAGTTGTGTGTTTTCATTTTTGCAATAGAGTAAAGTGATTCCTTCAGCTTACAGTGTCATTAAGAAACAGTAAACTGAGAGCAGTATTCATATATACAAATGAATGGGTGCCCCTTAGGAAGCCCAAAGTAATTCAGCATTATGTCTAAAGTAAAATGTGAAGAGCCATATTTAGAAGATATTTCAGTGTGAAAAGCCATCTGTCGCCTGGATTTATTGGTTTGCTGCTCGATAAGATCTTACATTTTTCAAGGCCCAGTGTCCTTGATACAAAATATCAGTTTTACATCTACACACTATCCCTTATTCCAAGTTGCACTGTGATTTTAAAAGTGTATAAAGCAGGTACATAGTCATATTTGGTGGATTCAATTTAGACATTTAAACATTTCTTCTTTGGCTTAGGCTTTGAAATCTCTCTCCCAGCTGATTTTGAGCCTCTAAAAAAATTCAGACAAAGATATTGTACAAAAAAGGAAATAAAAACCTTCTTTTTGCTTTTCCATAAAAAAGGATGACATATTTCTACTGTTATTGTTGCTTCATCTTTTTGAGGAAATATCCACATTTTGGCTTGTGATACTTCAAGCAATGTGTCAAAGCAGCAGTTTGCAAACTCACTGATCTATCTTTACATAACTGCAATAAAATTTAATTAACATGGTTGGTTCATTTTTCTTTGTTTTGCATAATTAATGGAAGCAGAAGTCATTCTTAGGCTCAGAAATAGTTATTAGAGATGCAAAATGTAGGATTTGGATGAAAAGGACAGCAGAAAGGGTGTGAATAAGCAATATTTTAGCAAATAATGCATTAGTAAACAACTTAATAAGTAAGTATTGAGGAGTAGAGATAGCATGACAAAAGTTGAATTTTTAGATTTTAATAGTGGTTTCTGATAGCATGTACTGTGATTCCTTGTCACTGAAAATAGTCAATGCTAAGTAATGTATATAGAAATAATCTGACCCCTCTTATAAATGAGGTATTTAGGAACAATAGAGAAAGTTAAGAAAATGACCACCATCACAAATGTATGATGTGAATAAAGAGTAGACTTTAGACACTAGAACCCATGAGAGAGAATGCAAAGATTAAGTACATATTTAGAAAGGTGGAGGGTGCATTAGAGATTAGCTATTAGCAAAGAGGAGATTGCCACAAATGACCAATGTATCTTCTCAGTACAATTAGGAAATAATTTTGTGATGGATCAAATTGTGTTAAAATAGATTGAATTCATTCTATTTTCATTGTATATCTTCCAAATATACTCAGAACTATGGCAAATTACCATTTACCTATAATAATTTAAGATTCTTCTTTTGACAAAGATACAGATTTAATCACTGTTTATAAGCTCTTCCAGCTAAAAAAGATGCACCTTTGCCCAATTTAACAGTAGCCTAGAGAGTGTATAGGGAAAAAAATTGCATACTTACATGGATATTTTTCGCAATGCTTTGTTTCTTAGACTATCAACAAAGTGTTAGTCCAGTATGCTGCAATCGTGTCAAGTGATTTCAGTTCATATTGTGATAAGGAGAATGTGGTAAGTAAAAATCTGTCTCTACTTTCAAATGTCCCTCAGTTGAGAGTTGTGTTTTCCAATGTTGAGTAAGCAAGGAAATAATTTATTTCTGTTTTTATATGGGATGACAAGAAATATCATAGCATGGTTTGAAAACATCACTACCAGTCTTGTGCTGATTTCAATACAGGATTCACAGGAAGGTTGAAAGTTGCCTTTATCTGGGCTACTTGGAATTTTCTCTGTTGATAGGGAACAAAATGAAGATAAATAAAACACCCCATACTCATAAAATATTGGAGCTAAGAACTAGGAACTTACAAACTAAATGGGTGTTGAACCAACTAGTTTTGTTTGGGCACCAACACTAAAATAAGTATAATTTAGTCTTTTAGTTTTCAAATAAATTGAGAAGAATAGTATGTGAAATGATGCTGGTTCCTACTGTGAATTATTAATATAACGTTTTTATTATGACTGAGGAAATACTTATAAAATCCAAAGCATTATTGTGACTTACTCAGTAAAAGTCATAAAGAGAGGCAGGATAAACTGAAGTTACTTGGAATATAATCAGTGTTATTTTATGATAGAAAGAGAGAGCCTTTTTATTTACCATATGTACTATTAGGAGAAATATATTGCAACACTGTAAGGATTTTTTTTAATGCAACACTGAAAAGAAAAGGTATTTAAAAATGGGTATAAGAATTTTTAAAAGGAAAACAGGTTTTTTAAATTTTTTCCTCTCTGAAAAGTCAGTTTTCACTATCAGGCAAGTTTAAAAGAGAATTCTAAGGAAATCTGCTGCTCTTCTGCTGAAATCCCACTGACCTCTTGCTGACAGCTCATTAAGATAAGTCAGCCCTGATAGTTCTTGAAGGTTCTAGAAGATTCCTCTTTCCCTTAAATTAATATGCTGCCCAGAAGTTTTATTACAACTTCCAGACATTTCAGCAACGATTTCTAACTGCTATTGACCAAAAATACTCAAACATAAGATGGAGTATTGACCTATTGAAGGAAAAAAGATAGCTCATGTCTAAAGGGTTACGTTGGAAATCTGAACAGTGCTTTATAATTTCAGGAAAGATCCTATTTATATTAGGATGATCAAAATGAGTATTCTTACAAGTGGCTATGAAGTACTAATTCTTGTCATTCAGAAAGTAAAATTAGTTTTTATTAATCCCTGCAGACTTCCACACTGGGTGTAGTCATTCTGCATTACAATTCACGTTTAAAACCCTGAGATAAAAATCATAAATTAGTATTTATTTATTTTTCTGTATGTTTCAGATTTTTCAAAATCAATTTTTATAGCTTTTCTAAAGCCCTTACAAATATTAAAGCACAAGAACTTCCTCTTTCCTTAGTTTTTCTTCCCTAATTATTGATATTTTGGCCAGCCATGCTCTTGCTTAAGTACAAAGTGTTATTTTAACTTTTAAAAAAGAAAACCAATTCAATACTTTGTTTATGCTTTCAGTTGAGACAAACTTAAGAAACACTTTTGTCCATTTGTGTGAGTATATATAACTAGTGTTATACGTTTATTTTGAGAATAAAGAGCATTGACATTTATTTTAAATTTCTCAGTATATGTAAGGTAATATATTTATTTCATCTGCAAATTAAGTTAGAAACTTTTAAAGCTAGACAAAGGTAAGCAAAATGTCCATGTCAGAATTTGTGTGTGTGTGTGTATGTGTATATGGATGTTTGAACTCATGGTTATGTACTTGCTAGGTAGGCACTCTGCCATGTGAGTCACACCTCTCACCCTTTTTATGTTAGGTTATGTTTTAGATAGTGACTTGCTTTTTGCCTGGACTGGCCTGGGACCAGATCACCCTACCTTTGTCTCCCACCTACCTAAGATTACAGACAAGTGCCACCATGCCCAGTTTATTTGTTGAGACATTTAGTTGTTGCCAACTTTTTACCCTGGCCGGGCTTGAACTGCAATCCTCCCAATCTCCACCTTCCATATAGCTGGGATTATAAGCATGAGTCATCATGCCTGGCAATATTTTTTTCTATTGAAACATTTTAAATTGGAAGTGGGCTAAAACATTCTTATCCATCTTTCTCACATTCCAAAAGATACAAAAGCATCATTATCTAAATAAGAATTACTTTATTTTGAATTTTTTATCTCTTTCAACTCAGAAACACTTCGGTCATATAGAAATGTCCCTCATCTGAAAAAAAAAAGAAACCTAACTTTCATATTCATCATATTTGAAACGCCTAACCATTCTAGATTGAGATCAAATTAAAAATATAAGAGGAAATAGAAATGTACAAATAGAAGATACAACTTGACTTCAAACATCATTTTATCTTACTAACCTGGACAAGCAACACCACTGAATTAGGTTAATGTTCCCTTTTACAGTGTATTTCTTTCCTTAACTTACTATGGAGTTAGAGTAAAATTGTTTCATGATTAGATTCATTTTGTTCTTAGTAACCCTGTTATTGTCAGAAGTGGTTATATTAAGGCTTGCCCATGGCATTTATTTATGAAGCTAGTACTAGAGTCCAGGTATACATGCTAATAAAGATAGGCTTGAGGTTGGGCATGGTTGCACACACCTGTAATCCCAGTACTCAGGAGGCTGATGCCAGAGAATCAAGAGTTCCAGGCCAGACTGAGCTGTGTAGGGGGACCCTATCTCAAAAAACCAAGGTAATGCATGTAGCTCAGTGGAGAAGCTTTGCCTAGCTTGTGCAGAGGCTTGGATTTGGTCACGATCTCCAGCATCAGAGAAAAAGAAAAAAAAAGAGAGAGAGGCTTGAGTACAATTATCCAATAATTGCAGAAGAGCCAAGCTAACTTGAAGCTGTGGGAAGCCAGTGCTAAAACCCTTCACCCACGTAGCCTTCCTGCTTCTAATGAGTCAAGGTCTTATTTTGACCTTGGTTTCCCTTCTGGTAAGATTGCCCAAATTCAAGCCAATAATATGACCCTATTTTACAGTGAAAATAAATTTATTGGTTCAGTTTATAAACTTTGGATTAAGAGGTTGAATCATCTGAAAATTTCCTTATCTGCTATAGAAAGGAGTAAGAGTAAAATTAAGTAGCTCAGATCACGGCTGGGAAACAGAATCATTTGTGGGACATTCCAATTCATCTTGCAGAATCAGGACCTATAGGGTGAATAAGTTTCAGTTATCTGCATTAAAAATAAAGTATTCAAGTGACTGGAATGAAGGGACAGAATAGAGGTTTAAAATTACTTTCATAATTCAAAGTTAGGATGTGGTCACTTGAAGAGTCAAGTATGGTTTTTCAAAGGTCAGTAATTGTGGTTAAGAATATAATAAAATTTTTCCACTGATGAGAGCTAGCACCTCTCTGACATCCTGCGAGTCCTTTGTGTGACTCTGATTCATTATTGGCTCATTTCCCAGCAACTTGGAAGACATACCCCTTTTCCTTTCTTGGTCTGTTGTCACCGCCTTTGATCTACCAGCTCTTTGGAATCAATATGCAGCAACCATTAAATGATTCTGTAACTATTCCAAATTCTCTTTTTCAATTAGACATTAGTTTCTACTATTCTAAAATCATATCTGATTCTTTCACAAATTTAAAAATCTTTGCATTGTTGTTTCTGCCTCTTTGGCTTCTTGTAACAAGTCAAGAACTATCTTTTAAACGTATATTATATGTAAAGTACTGCGAGTAAGAAAAAGACACAGCAGCATTTTCAGTGTATTTAAAGCTACTTGGTGATACAGTGAACAGCCACTCAAATATAAAGAAATCTAAAACAAGTGCCAAGTGAATGACAGAAAGTCGGAAAGCTCCAACTGAAATGGTAGATACAATTCAAGTAAGCAAAGGGGAAAATGGGAAGAGAAACCTGAATTAGACCTAGAGAATGATGGGAGCTGAATAATACTTTATCTACAGATAAAGAATCCATTAAAGGTGCTTTTCATTTTCTTTTAGTTTTCTTGATTTAGAGTTTTCAGATGGTGTTTTGATTTTAAAACAGTGAACTTGCAGAAGAAGAATTTAATCTATTTTTCTTAAAATAAAATTTTAAAAACAGAATACAGTTAGTTTGCATGCATGAAATGTCATAATGTTAAGGATAAAAGAAACTTTGGAACCAAGGCTCCAATGGTTTATTGTGGCTGTTATTAAATTTAATTCACAATAATCATGATATTTTTCCTTTTCCATACTTAGCTATTAACAACTATAATTTGACCTTACTCATACCTGTAATCCTAGCTACTTGGGAGGCCAAGATCAGGAGGACCACAGTTCAAAGCCAATCCAGTCAAAAAGTTTGTGAGACCCCATCTCAATCACTAGTTGGAACAAGAGCAAAAAGGGTTGGAAGCATGTCTTAAGCAACTGCCTTGCAAGTATGCTGCCATGAATTTGAACCCCAGTACTGCAATAATAATAAAAACGTGATGATAATTTGAAATAGAAGAATTATTGTATTAGCTGCAAGCAATAGGATATTAGCAATAGCTATATGTTACCATTTTTAAGTTAAACTCATTCGATTATTTAAACATATAAAGAATATTCACAATATTCTTATTATTTTCTTTATTTAAAGCCCTGTATCTTGATGAACAATATTCAGCAATTGCGGGTCCAGCTGGAAAAAATGTTTGAATCTATGGGAGGGAAAGAGGTGAGTAGTGTTTTACTTCTGGATTGGACAAACACATATTTAAAGATCATTAGCAAAATACTGCTTTTCTATGGAACATGTCTTAAGTTTCTAAGTTATTTATTAATGAACAGGAAGTGGTAATAATCTAAAATCCCATTAACAATTAAGGTGATTATTATCTACAACAGAATGCTTTAGAAATGGAATGAGAAGAGGGAGATAGCCTTTTGTTATGTATATATAAAGATAGTCATGCATACACAATTATGTATATGTATATATGCTAATGATGTGATAATTACTATAAAATGGATTTTCTTATTGTATGGTACAATGTCATTTTGTGTTCTGAAATATGTTTTGTGGCACTAATGGTTTTGGATATATCAATGGTTTATTTTTCACATCAAGAAAGCTGTGTCAAAACGTGTTTTGTGTTGTCTGTAATGTGTCATGTCTCTGTCCAACATCTTTGGCTTACAATTCCATGAACAGAAGAAGGAAGGAGAAAGATTCTCTTATGAGGTTTGTGATAGTAAGCATCTTACACTTTAGCTGGCTGTTTTTTCCTCCCTACACTTGAAGACCATAGCACTTCCTACTTACTCTCATTTGCTTATTTGGATCAGGCAAAGAGAGAAACATTAGCTGTGCACCTGCCTCTTCCTGCTTGCCAGGGTCTTTTCTTTTTCACAAATGTTTGTGAGCATTTGGGAATTAAAGGACTGAGAAGGTGCTGAGCGTGAGTATCATGAAGTAGGGATTCTCCCAAATCCACCTCCCATCGATGAAACAATCCCAAGGGCAGCTATGTTAAGAAAGTGTGCATATTTCTGCTAAAGATTAATTTATGTACATTACTTACATTATGTGGTGAGAGGCAGAACACATATGTAAAGCTAGGTCAAAATAAATGTCCCTTTTATTTCTAAATTTGTGAGTCTGTCAACTCTTTCTTAATATTGGCTCTTCATGGGTAATGCTTTTGACTCTAAGGAGATATTTGGATGCCCCACAACCACCACCAATGTCTGTTTTCATTTTTAGTTTTAAAAAAAATGGAGTTTCTATTTAGCATCCTACAAATAAGGAGCACTAGAGTACATGTGTAGTGCAAAACATTAAAAAATGAACTTTTATGAGCTGTGCTTCAATTGAAGTCTCAGTTTAATTTGAATAAAACAGGGCCTCATTCCCCAAAGTGGGCTAATGCCTATTGCAAGGTTTGAGGGCAGCAATCTCATTTTAGGATTCACCTACTGAACTAGGGGAACACAAGCAATAGAGGATCATAATTTGAGATTCCCTTTTGAATTTTAGTGATGTTTTATATTCAGACTTTTAAGTCCACTTTAAAGTTTTGAAAGTAGTAAAGAAATTACTGATTTCTTTTGGGAAATCCTATCTCAGAAATTCAGTGAATTTAAAAACCAGAAATCACTTAAGAATGAAGTTATATTTCAAATGTCGTATTTCTAGACACTTCTCCACATGCTATCCTAGTATTTCATACTCTTCTATGTCTGAATTCTCTGTTGGGTAATGTATTGCTGAGATGAGTGTTAGCCAGACAAATCAGAAAAGACAGACCAAACAGACAAATCAGGCCTGGATTCAAGGGAAACTGTACAGGTCGAGTCACCTGCTAACTAAACATGTTGTAAGGCAGCTTGTACATCAGTCAGAAATGGATTCTTATTTCAGATAAAGTTACCAGTTTAAAAATTTACATGTTTCACATAATAAATTTAGTTTCAAATAAGTGACTACTTCAAAACTACTCTATTTACCAGAGAAAATGATGAAGACAGAAAAACAGAGCTTGGAGCTTTCTCCCTTTATAACTCATACAAGGTCTATTTGTAAGTTCCTGCTACACAATTCACATGGAAAATTCAATTAAATAAAGGAGTGCAATAAAATTTAAGGCTTGGCTTCTGACTATGTAATCCATTGGATAACATCAACTCCAGCTTTCCACATTTATATATTTTCATCTCTTCCTCCCTGTATTTTCTTTGTGATCTGTATCTCTTTTCTCCATTTTAATCTCTTGTGTCTTTTTAAGCAGGACTAGTTAGCACCAGCATAGGGATTGATGAAACATTGGGAAAAAAGTAAGACTTGAACCCAAGTACAAGTTGCAGAAGTTAAGCAGAAATAAACTTAATTAATCCAGAATTAGGTTAAAGTCGTTGGTTGTTATATTCATCATACTCGAGGCATCAGAATCTCAAAATAATAGGCAGATTCCCTCCAATGCAGTTGTCTGCATATGCCATTATTTAAATCTTTTCTTTAACTTGGGGCTTTTATAAAGATGAAAAGGGATTTTATTGAGCGTGACAAGATTCACCGTTTCATATGAAAATTACATGCAACACTTGGAACAGACATGTTCATTGGCCTTTTAAAAGTTATACAGTGTGGAACCAGTACTAATTCCCAGTTTCTTTCTCACAGTGGAACTGTTTATAAAACTTTCACTGATATTGCTAAGGGAAACTTTCCAGTTCAGGCCCTATTATTCCTCTTTTAGGAATTTATTACTTTGTCCCCCACCATCTGTGTTGGAATGTGCACATCTTGCTATGAAAATCTAATTAGCAAGTGATTGCTTGTGCATTTGCTCAAAATAATTTTAATTGCTGTGTGTTTCTTCATTGGCTTCTCACGACAGTATTGCTTGCCTCTGACACTATTGCAAAGTGCTGGCCATTTGCAAGCATGGCTGCATGATATTGCAGCTCTCTACCACCGTCACCTGGTCATCGTGTTAGGGCAGCTGCTCTGTATTTACAGGATTAGCCTCTTTTCCCTCTGGAAACAGGACTATTTAAATCTGGGGCTTTTTGGTGGAAAAAATCCATTCTTTGTGTGGAGTCCAGCATGGAAACATTGTCTAACATGATGACAATCTTTCATTATGATATTAACAGTGGCTTCAAAAGTAGTCACTTGAGCAGCTGTCATTAGCAACTGCATGCACAGTGTCCTATGGGCCATGTCAACACAGTTCTTTTCCAATGCTCTATGTAAGAAAAATATATCAAAAGAGAAAAGAAAACCAGTCAAATTTCGTCTCCTATAAAGTGATTTTCCAACATGCTCCCCTGCATATAAATTAAGAGCATATTTTCACGTAAAATTCTGATTCCTCACCAAAAAATAAGTTTCATAAACCATGAGGAAAAAGTAACTGTTATAAATGAGGTCCAGAGTCATTTTTGATGTGCATACAGTGTTGAGAATCGCTGACGAGACAGATAAAATTGCCACCCCGTATTATGATGCAACTTGAGCCAGAAGTGATTCAGTTATACCACTGTCCCTATATGGTGTCACCTGTCTCTCAGTGACAGCAGTCATTACCAGGATGCCACTTCATCCGTTGGTAAGTGATTATTTGCATCCTGTAACAATTCAAATTGCTCAGAAGTAACTCTATGTATGATCTTTGTTTATTTTAGTATCTTAATCACTTCTTTAACTCTGTATATGTGAATTGTAAATAAATATTTAGTTTGTATTCATTTTGTTACAGAAACATATTGGCACAGCCCTTGGAAAGGGCATATGAATATTTTCTTGATCTGCAATCTAATTTGAATAAATACATGAAAAAGAAAGTTGAAGCATCCAAAATTTAATATCTTTTCAGGAAATCATAATATTGGTTTTGAAACTCTACAAAATTTAGTAATTGGCTAGAAAGAATTATGACTTTGCTATATAAGCAAAAAAATGCATTATTTCTTCATACTATTGTGATACAGTCATTTCAAAAGGTAGAATTTATGCTTTTTCCATAGGGCTAATAAGTATTGACAGGACTTCAAACACTAGAAGTTAGTCCTTATTAATATGCTTAGGGGAAAAGAAGTGTTTGTTGAGCTAAATTCTCTCATTTTTTTTAATCACGAAGCAGACCATGGTAATGCGATTTTTACTGATATGTATCAAAAGTGATTGACTCTCCTGACCCATCTCATGGTGCTAAGCATAACTTTCACATATATTTAGGCAGAATAGGGACAAGGAGTCTGAAACATGGTCCCACTGTCCTACATGTGTACATTTTAATGAGCAGCTCAATTCTTTTGTTTTTAAGATGCATATCTAGATCACATTTAATTTCTAATAACAAATTTGATGTGTCAATTAGAAATTGCACTTGACTGCCCAAAAAGTGTGGTATGTAGTTCATTTAAATTCTTTGCAAACATGATAAAAGCAAGAGCACACAAGGGAGGGGTGAGGATAGGTAAGACACCTAAAAAATTAGCTAGCATTTGTTGCCCTTAATGCAGAGAAACTAAAGCAGAACCTTAAAAGCAACTGAGGCCAATAGGAAAAGGGGAGCAGGTACTAGAGAAAAGGTTAGATCAAAAAGAATTAACCTAGAAGGTAACACACACACACAGGAAATCAATGTGAGTCAATGCCCTGTATAGCTATCCTTATCTCAACCAGCAAAAACCCTTGTTCCTTCCTGTTATTGCTTATACTCTCTCTACAACAAAATTAGAAATAAGGGCAAAATAGTTTCTGCTGGGTATTGGGGGGGGAGAGGGAGAGGGCGGAGTGGGTGGTAAGGGAGGGGGTGGGGGCAGGGGGGAGAAATGAACCAAGCCTTGTATGCACATAAGAATAATAAAAGAAAAAGAAAAAATAAAAATAAAAATAAATAAATAAATTCTTTGCAAAATCTAGTAGCCATATGGACTTGGTCATTAGCTAGGCAACCCCACACAGAAATGAACCTCTGTCATCTTCCACTTGGTACTACCCTAGCAACATTATGTGTGCTGAGTCAACCAGGGATTAACACTCACTGCTTTAATGGAAAAAAATGCTCCATGGTGGTAGTTACAATGTGCATCAGAGCCACGAGGTAAGCTTATTACACAGCTGAGCTCCACCCACAGAGTGTTTGATTCAGTAGGTCAAGGGCAGGGCCACAAGATTTGCATTTGTAACAAAATCCCACATAATGCTGATTTTACTGGTTTGGAAACAGTAAGAATTGCTGTTCTATGTTTGTAGAACAGGAACAAGGTAATTAAAAAATAGCACAGAATACCACTTTATCTGTGCATCGCTATTACCAGCCTACTTTCTGTTTTCTTCAATCTTGATTCAATGTGCTTGAGTAGACACTGAGACAGCATATAATAGCTCAGGCATCTATTTGTATGAATGAATACAATAATCCCCAAGATGTAGGTGGCCATTTTGCAGTCTTATACAAAAACCTAGAATTTAAAAAAATTGCACACTTAATGCTGACTGTTATATGTGATCTTATTTAAAGGCTGGCTCAAGCCTGTAATCCTAGCTACTCATGAGGCTGAGATCAGGAGGGTCATGGTTCAATGTCAGCCATGCAGGAGGCATAAATAGGAGGAAGACAGTCCAGGCTAGACTGGGCATAAATTTGAGACCCTATTTGAAAAATAACTAAAGGCACATAGAGCTGGTGATGTGGCTTAAGTGGTAGAGCACCTGCCTAGCAAGTGCCAGGCCCTATGTTTAAACTCCAGTACTGCCAAAAAATATTTAAAAGTAGTATTTTATAATTTTCAAAAAGCAAAGCACTACGTTTAGGTTTGAGATGATCTATCTCATCTTTTTGCTTTAATGTAAATAGAGATATCACTCATAACAAATAAATTAATATGGATCAATCTGATGTTTTTTGTCTTTTTTTGCAACTATGAGATGAACTATAGAATTAAGTAAAATTTAAAGCATGTATTAGATATAGTTAAAACAGACAATTCATTTAGTTACATTGTATCTTGCTTTCAGTTCTAAATTGTCTCCTAAAGCAATTTAAAAACATTGTAAAGTACAAAGGTTAAATATTCATTTTTTGCCTACTTATATTTTATTATATCTGCAGGGGGCAGGAGTTGAGGGAGGAGATAAAAAATTCTTAAATGTCATTAGCCTTATGGAGGTTATAAAGAATAAGAGATTGTAAAACAACAGAGCAAAGATTCCTTTCAGCACTTAGTAAAAGAGACACTCAGAGCCTTATGCCCATGTCTCCCTGGTCCACTTTAAGCATCTCCTCCCCTCAGTACTGACTGCTCTAGGAAAACACAGGTCAGTGCAGGTGGAGAATAAGGACAGAATTCGGTTCTTCATCTTTTCATTTAACACACATATATATTTACTGAGCACTTATTTCATGCTGTAAATTTTATTAAGCACCAGAGATACAATAAGCGCTAAGATACAGATCCTCCCCACAAAAAAATTTAAAGTTCATTTGGTGAGTCATAACAATTAAAAAGGTAAAATAATTTTACCTTTTTAAAATAATTTTCTAAACTTTGAAAAATTCCTCTAACAAAAATCATTATTATGTTGTATCCTTCAATAATCAGAATAAACTCAAACATCTAGGTTCTTATTATATAGATAAAATTCAAAAGTGAGATGTCATTTGACTGCATTAAGTAAGCACAACAAGTTATTTTTAGTTTCATAGCACCTGGTTAGGAGCAGAATTGAATGTCTGAAGTGTTGGCCTTCTATTTGTATAGATATTACCTGGTTTCCTTCTCTTCCTAACCATTTTTTGCAATTAGAGTTAACAAATTGGATTTAATGGAAAATAAGACAATACAAGGACTTAAAAGACAACTTAAATTGAGGGAATTTAATAAATATGACTCACAATCCAGCACTACTACCACATAAAGCTGGGCTTAACAGCTAAGCTTATGAAATTAAGAAAAGGTGCTACCCGAGGAGATTGGGAGGTTCAAGGGCTGCATTCCATGTCAGAATGAAATACAGACCCAGGCAAGTGCAGCTTGTTAACCTTATTCTCCAGAGTATTCTAGAGATCATAGGGTCACTCACATGCTGCCAGGTCTCTTTTTTAGACTAACCTCTCTCTGAACCTTAGAAAACTTAAAGAGAGCAGTTATGTGCCAGGAGGGAGAGAAATAGAGTCACACTTTAGATGCCATTATCTATGCAAATTCCACTTCCTTGTTTTGTCATGATCACCTTGTGTTGCTTATGCCTGCCCTAACACATCATAAATCAGTGCAGTCAACAGCAAAATATGCTTTCTTATTTTTTCCTTTTTTCAATCTATATTATATTTAGGTTTTATTGATACATAATAACTGTACATATTTGTAGAGTTCAATGTGATATTCTGATTCATGTATACATTGTAATGATCAAATTAGGATAATTAGCATATTCATCACCTTAATTTTTTTGTGGTAGTACTGAAGTTTGAACTCAGAGCCTTGTGCCAATACTCCTGTCTGTGCCTCCCTTGTAACTCTGATAACAGGCACACACCACCAATTCCAGCTTTTTATTGAGATGGGAGTCTTATTAACTTTTTGCCCGGCTGGCCTCAAACTGCAATCCTCCAGATGCCTGCCTCTTGAGTAGCTAGGATCACAGGCATGAGCCACCGCACCTGGCTTATCATTTCTTCAAAATCCTCTTTTCTAGTTATTGTGAAATATAATGCAATGTTGTTAATTATATTCACCCCACTGAGCAATAGAACATCAGAACTTACATTGCACCCATTTATCAGCCTCTCCTCTGCCCCCGCCCCATTTCTAAGATTTAACTTCTTAAACCCCATAAGTTCTTCCTTTTCTACTGCTTGACAGAATAGTCCTAAGTCACCTCATGAAACAGTTCTCTGAGAGTATTCTGTCCTCATCACTGAATTCAGTTAATTGAAGGTGTATTCACATTGGTGCAGAGTACTTCATGATGAATGCAGCCAAATGGGAAAACAAGAATAGGCATGGACAAAAAGTCAGTATTCATAGAATAAAATTCTGAAGTATCTCATTTGTTCTGTTTCTACTCTATTCCTACTTGGTACATTTTTACCATTGGTCAGCCATTAGATACAACTAGTAAGCTCTACCTTCCTGTCAAATTATACTTGGGAATTTTTCCTATCTTAATGAACATTTTTTAGAAGGAAATTGCTTCAGAGAAAATAGCTTGTAAATGTGCTGCTATTCTGTGTCCATGCGACTCCAAAACCATAACGTATTATCTGGGGCCTGGTTTTTCTCACCAGTAAAAAGAAGAAAGTTGAACCATGTTCTAAAATTCTGTAGTTATAAGGACAAGAACCCTGTTAGCAACCCATAAATTAGAAGGAAGGTGTATGTGGTGTAGAAGGGAAGAGATGTTTTTAAATAAGAGAGATTGATGTCATGTCACCCAGGTAAGCTGGAAAATGTAGCTCAAGGAAAAATAGTACAGAGAAATTGAAATAGAAAAATCCAAATTTTGCTATATATTCTTTAACTCAAAACTACAGGAACGAGTTTCAAAAGACAAAGCCATCTTTTTTTCCCCTTTAGTTGTCTAGGCTGAAGGAACTAACTTAGCATACCTTTGATTTGAGGCGCAATGACAGAGTCACTGCCTATTCTTTAATTACAACGGGAGACTGCTACTGAGATGGTTCAACTCTTTGAAATCAGAAAGTTAGACGCATGAACTTATACCTGATAATGGATGCTTCCAGCATAACATTCATGCAACTCCGAATGTGATATGGTATATGCCATAGTCTGTCTCTGAATATGGACTATAAGTTCTTGAAGAGCGGTCTCCCCAAACTTTTAAAAGAAGCAAACAATAATAGCAAAACACAGTAGCATTGTTGGCCTGGGACACATTTCTTTACAATAGAAAAAGGACAATGTATTTTATTTCTGATAACATTTTATAGTAACCAAATGGATTTCACAGTTCTACAAAGTGATTTAGAGCATTTCAGGGACATTACCCTAATGCTGGATTCAGTAGGGAATTCTCACAGATCTCTCAATATGAATTGAACTAGTCCTTATAAAAGAGTAGATGCTCATAAATAGAAAAGTTGCAGTGCATTAATCTTTACAAAATAACAGCCCAGATAAGATCATGAGAAATTGCTTGAAATCCTTCCCTAGTGAAAGCTGGCTTAAGTGTTGCTAAGGTCAGACTTGAATTTGTAAAAACAATTCTGGAAACAACAATTAGGAGCCTGAAAAGAGAAACAGTGATGCAACTTGAAGCTGATTATAATGAACTACATGAGAAAAATACTGAATCAGGAAGTGAAGAGGACAGGACAGATGGAGGGAACATTTCAGAAATTATCAATCATATTTGATATCCAAGTAAATATAGACTATGGAAATTAAAGATGACGTTCACATCCCTGCCTTAAACAATTGTATGTCATTAACCAAATCAGAGAAAAGAAGAAAAAAATAAATTCAGGGTGACAAGGTAATAAATTCCATTTTATGCTCTGACTGAGGCATATGTGAACCATGAAAATGGAAAAGTCTCATAGGCACTTGAGAAGATAAACACATGCTGATGCATGTGACCAAGGCTGCAGACAATAGATTTGGGGTTATTTGCATATGGGTGGTAGTTGAAGTCATAGACCTGAATCTGATTGCTCAAGGAAAGAGTATAGAACAAGAAGATGCTTATAAAGATAAAACTGAAGGACACTAATATTAGTATTAATGGGTCTGAGTGGGATAAATAAGGTCACTGAATTTGGCAATTAAGAGATTACTGGGACCTGTGTTGAACAGTTCAATGGTGCATCCAAAGCAGAATTCACACTGAAGGTAACTAATGAATGTGTAAGAGATAAGGGTGTGGACAAGTTTTGTACTTATGTTGTGAGCAGTTTGAAGAACAAGAGAATTCTGAATAGGAATTTCCATATTTCAGAAGTCATACAAATGAGCATACATCTTATCAAAATTTGTGGAATGTAGAAAATTCACTTCTTAGGAAGAAATTTAAGGAAATGAATGGATCAATATAAAAGAAGGTCTAAACACAAGACTCAAATCTTACACTGTTGAACATAAAGGAACATTGTGAAAATCCCAAACCAGACTCGGGAAAATGGCCGTTAGAGAAGATACGGGCCAAATATTAGCTAGATGTCAGAAAGAAGGTAGTTCCAAATAAGTCTGACTTTTCTTTCATTATTTGTTCCCTTTTTTAAAATGTTAACATAAATGCTATTGGAACATATTTATAGGACCTGGAAGCAGAATTAATAATATAGTGAGTCAAGATAAAGACAAAGGGATAGTCAATAAATCAAAATCCAATGGAAGGACCCAAGACCTCAAGTTGAATAGTCTTTCAGGAAACTGAGGCTCTCATTTTCATGGAAATGATGATGAAATTTGCATTTATTAAAGGATTTAATTGAAAAAAATGTTAAAAGAGCTAATGTAAAAATATTAAAGGATTTAATGCAAAAATATTGAAAAGGGTGAACCCACCTGTCAAATTAATAAATCTTGGACCCATTTCCTTGGACAATAAGGACTAGGAAGTGATCTTCCTTCCACTGCTGCATTTCTGTAGATGATAGGATAACAGCACCCTAAAACTGATGAGCTGAACATGAAGCAGGGAGGTCTGGTAACCTATAGAAAAGAAGGAAAATGAGATAGTAATAAATACTATGAAGAAGAAATAAACTTCGTACTAAAGATCTTTAGCTTCTTTTCATGCAAACTCAATTTTATAAGAGTTTGTACTGAGGTATCTTAAGAGTTTCAATGCCACATTGCAACCCACTAGCTATAACTCTAGCAAGAGCTTGAGATCAGTTTAACAACTAATGCTATAAAAGAATGAAAGAACCTATATTCTCATGAGATCCATAGGGAAAACAGCCACACTAGGAAAACAAAACAGAAACACATGCAGAGTTGGTATGGTAACCAAAATTTCTGAACTAAACAAATATCAGGGCAAAATCTGGCAATAAGACAAACATTTGAAGCAAAGACTAACTTGGTATTCCAGAAGATATGGTGGCTAAAGAATAAAAGATTTTAAGAGCAAAAGTGTCCTATTAATAGTCAATGCAAAGTGTCAGTCCAAGAAGAAGCAGCATTCTGATGGTCAGGATTGCTCCTGTGAGGGAAATTTTCATGCTCTGTCTGTCCTCGCTTCCTTCCTAGAACATTTGTTAAAAGCCTAAGCTTGCAGGGCATTGGGACTAGAACAAAGATATAGCTCTGTGGAAGAGAGAGATTTATAAGAAAATGATTTTAAGAGAGCATGATATCCACAACAGTAGGAAAAGACACAATGCAGAGACAAGAGCTGCTAATTGCCTGGAGGAAAGGACAGTGAGGGAAGATTTGCAAAAGTGTGTAATAAGCAAATTGTATTGTAAAGGAAAAGTGACTCTCATGGAAAAAGAACTTAAAAGACTTTTCACTTGCTAGCTACCTCAGATAAGTTATATCACCATAGCTCAACAGTATAAAATATCTCAATGGTATAAAAGTTCAGTTACTACCTGTATAAAATTAAGGCTTATTCTGCTCATTAGAACTACACTTTACCAGCTGTGCATGAGTGGTTCATGCCTATAATCCTAGCTAGTTAGGAGGCTGAGATAGGGAAGATTGCAGTTCCAGGCCAATCAGAGCATAAAAAGTTCATGAGACCCCATCTCAACCAATAGCTGGGCACAATGATGCATATCTATCATCTCAGCTATGTGGGAAGACGAGACGGGGAGGATCCTGGTTCCAGGCCAGCCCAGGACAAAAAAAAAAAAAAAGTCAGCAAGACCCTATTTCAGTGGAAAAAAACTGGGTGTGGTGTTACACAGGAAGCTTAAAATAGGAGAATCATGGTCCAGGCCAACCTGGGCAAAAAGCAAGGCACTTTCTCCAAAATAACCAGAGTAAAAAGGGCTGGAGGTGTGGCTCAAGTGGTAGAGTACCTGCCTCACAAGCACAAAGCTCTCAGTTCAAAACCCAGTACTGTTAAAGCAATAAAAATAATAAGAAAAACTAAAAAGCTATACTTTGCCAGCCTTGAGTTTATAGTTCCCAAACTCTTCATAAAGTCTGGATGAAATCCATTAGGGTAGCTTTAATATAAATTCAGAATTTGACTCATTATCCTTAAATTTTGAGTAAGTATATTCCTTTTTACATGGAACCTTAATTTATTTAGCCAGTCAATACAGTTGTTCAGGTACACGTGCTAATTCGGTTCTAATTTAGAATGAAAGTATAAATTGTGACTTTTGAATTTTTTCTTCTTGCTTTTTACTTTTCATAATAATTTTATATAACAATGAAGTTTGAGTTCAGTTTTATGCTGTACCACTGACATAACTAATCTAATTGGTAAAGATTTATGACAATATTAGGTTGCTTTTATACCTTTCAAAGTAACCAGTAATTTTTAAACTATGCTACTGATAACTTAGGCAATGAGTTCTCACATCCCAATCTATTATTTTCTTAAAACTTTAGAGAGTTTATATGCTCAAATTGTTCCTCAATTTGGGCATATAAAGAAATGCAGAGTTCAAGTATTGGTAATTTTGCTGTCTAACAATATTGTCTTTTAATTAGATAAGTACATTTATGCTTATTATTCTCAAAAACCCTACAAATGACAAGAGACACAGAATTAGCCCCAGAATTACTATGCCTATTATGACAGTATTAGTTATATAAAATAAAAACTAAAAGCAAAAGGATTCACTTTTTTTCGCTTTTTATTCTCCTATGACAGAAGCATTCTGCCTGTACCTCTTTAGAAACAGACATGTCTATCAAAAAATTAAAATTTATCAAATGTTTAAATTGCTGTAGTTTGACAGTTGCAGATTTTCAAGTTAACCAATTATTTGATGAGATATATCTATTTACAAAGTACTTAAGGTAGACTGAACTAATTTTATGGCAAAATAGCATCACTCTTTATCAAATGGTCCGTGTAACCATTTTTATATGACTTTAAAGTTATTATCTGAATCAGTGTGCAAACAAAAGAAATGACCCAAATAATATATGCACATGTGAATAATAATAATAATAATAATAATAAAAACAGATACATGTTTTAAACAAGAAGCAACTCTACCCTGTCTTTGGGGAAAAAAATTAACTCTACTTTCTAAAGCCATTTCCTTGGAGGGGGTGGAGCTGCAGGTAAAGAGCTACCTCTGTGTCTGCAGGGACTGGGGAGCCTGGATAAAACCAAATAGGAGGACTTATCCCTCATTTCCTTTTCCCCGACATTTTTACCCAGGTGAAACAAAGTTAAAGTTGGCATTATGGCAATAACAAGAAATTATAAACATCCAGTTCTCTAGGACTTAAGAGAACACACGTCTTCTTTGTTAAACATTAGGGAGCGATGATATGTTAGGTTGGTTGAGTACCAATCTCAGGATACTTTTATATACATATATGTATGAATGTGCACTACCTCATTATCGTTCTGACTCACCACCCTATAACTGGTTATAGCTGAAGAGAACTCAGAAAGTATAAGACTCGAAGTGTTCTAATTTTCCCATTCTCAGAGAAATCTCTTTGTGTTATGATAGCCTGTGATTTGTAGACAAGAAGAGTGAGACACTAGTTTTAGAGTCAGATAAAAGATACAGAGTCCGGATGACTTATATTGGTGGTAAGTGTGGGATAAAAACTAAGCAATCCTAAAAATTACCTGGATTTGAGTTTCAATTGACACTGATCATTGTTTTGATATAAAAAGTCTCAATGTTTGATTTTCACTTCAATGTTTTTAGTCATGTCAATAAAACCTAGAGCTATCCAGCTACTGAGATATTTAAATAGTATTTCTTGCTAAGAGTATCTTAGTTTCACAATGTTCTCTTGGAGAAATGTAGCACTTAACATCTAGCATAAACTCATTAGGACACTTCTTGGTCCTGGACCACATTCCAGGAGTTTAAACTGATATTGTGTACATTTATTTGATATATTTCTTAGATTCTCTCATTATATAAAACATAACTATAATAAGGTATGCTTTAGTTTGTTTTACTTTCAAAGTTGACATCTCATGTTCTTTTCAATAGTAGAGCAGTTTGTACAAGAATTATACACACTAATGGTAGGAAACTAAATTTCCAAAGGTTCAAAGGAAGGAAGAATTATATCTCCATTTCGGGGACTATTTCCATTTAGCCTTCATGTGAATTTTTCCTCTGCTTGATACAATACATCCACTATAAGATTTTTTTTTATAATCAAAGCCCCGTTTTTTTGCAAAAATACCATTAATATCAGGATCTTTAATTGCAAAAGTACATTCAAGTTATTAGATCAGTAGGTCTATTTATTGTTTGTATTTTTTATAGTACAGGCTATTTCATATTTACTGGCATTATTTTGAGAACAAATCAGGTGAAAAGTGGCCTCTGAAGTTTGCACTGTAAAATCAAGCATCAAAAATAAGTTATCTCAATCTGATTATCTTTGCCCCCAAATCACTCACCAGCTAAGCTCCAAGGTATAAATAATTGAATACTTAAAGAAAATAAAAATAAAATGTTAAACGCTGATTATAAATGATACTTCAGAAAAGAAATCAGCCTGTCATCTCCAGAGAAGCAAGGAAGTACTTAGATAATTTGTTTATCCTATTATATAAAGTTCTAAAGTTGGGAAAATATGAAAATACCTTCCACTAGGCACAACACAGTATTGGTTTAGCATACCTAACTCTATAATCTAAAATGCTCCAAAATCAATTTGTTTTTGAGTCTCATGTTGGTATTTAAAAAGTTTTAAATTTTGGGTCATTTCAGTTTCCAGAATTGTGAGTAGCAAAAGCTAGGCCAGTAAAGTAGGCAAATATTCCAAAATCTGAAAAAATATGAAACACTTCAGGTCCCAAGCATTTTGGATAGGGATACTGAACCTGTTCTCAAATTTTAATTTTATCTGCATTTTTATTTAATCAGGCTATTTGAAATGTATTTTATATATTCAACTACTGTATAACAAATCATGAATAAATTACTAAATTTTCATATTCTACAGAATATTTTTGTCATTCCTTGCATTCCATGGCTATGGCCAATAAAAGCTTGTTCTCTAGCTCTTATTTGTAAGCATGTCATGCAACTCAATTGATTTGTTTCATGTACAAAAACCTTCCTGGTTTCTTCACAAGCTTCTAACCATTGCACAAAACAAGAAGAGGAAAAAAGTGCTTGAACTTTCCATATTACAAGCAAAATGCTTGCAAGAGAAACAAAGGCATGCTTCTCAAAACTCTAAAATAATATTGCTTATGGTCTCTCTGCAGCTAGACCCCGAAGCTAGCACTATTCTAAAAGAGCTTCAAGTTAAACTCAATGGAGTTCTGGATGAGCTCAGCATCACTTATGGTGAAAGGTAAGTGGTTTAAGTAGTTATTATCTAAATAACATTAATAGCTTTGTTTACATCTCAATGCTGTTACTCTGACTGGCTAAATCCATTTAACTTTAAGACCTGATCTAAGAATCATATCCTCTGAAAAGTCTTTCATAAACCCATGGTTTAAAAGTGATGTCAGGCTGCACACTCCCTAGAGCTCTGCACCTCCCCCATCCCACTGACACCCCATCCCCCAGGCAGGACCTGTCCTGCCTGCCTGCTCTCTGTTTCTGTTTTTAAAAATGACATTTTTTTGGTTTAACATAGCTATACAGGGTGTTTCACTATAACATTTCCATGTGTATATGCATTATAACCTGAGTTGGTTCATCTACTCTGTTTTTCTTCTTTCTACTGTATTCCCTTTCTTATGGTGATTTTAAAAGGTTTAAAAATTCTGTATTCATTCTTGTATAGGAAGTACAACAACCATATTCACCTTCTTAACTTCCTTCTTTTACCTTCCCTCTCATGTATGTGACCTCTCCTTAGTGTGACCTCTTCTTCATAATGTTGCTTGTATTTATATTGTAGAACAAAGAGATCTGATTGATACTACCTCATGGGCAGGGGTTTGGAAAATACTGACATACCTACATTTTTTTCTTTTTTTAAAAAAGTCAACTTGGCTTCACTATGAAATAGTGCTAAAGAAATAGAAGTTCACCCTAGATAAACCTTGTTGGGTTCCTATAAGGAAAACTATCATTTCATTGTCAAGTGTTAAAATAGGAAATGAAAAATACATCTTTGAAGAGATTCATTAGTTTAATATGGAATTTGTTCTATTTGGACAATAACGACATCAATTTAACAATATTGACATCAATTAAAACCACGTGTTCAGTTCTCCAATAATACTATTAAGAACTGCACTTAAGGTAGGGACTATCTCTTTGAACACTACTCATCACATATTGTATGCTAGAAAGATTAAAAATTGATAAATATTGTTACTGATACTTTTGATCAAAAAGATTATAAAGATACTTCAAGAGTCATATTTGTTCTCAAGTATAAGAATAAAGCAGAGAAAAGAAAAATCCCATGCTTGACTCTTAGATGTATGTTCTCAATCCCTCCCTTAAACCAAGTGGCACCATCTTTATGGAACCCAACTTCGCAGCTCAGGCACTGAGTTGGAATAGCCTTGCTTTATTGAGCTTAGGGCAGTTGCCCTGCCTCTGCTCCATGTTGTCAGTTGATCTGCATGATTCTGCTTAGCTGGCTTGAATTTTAATCAGCAATTTGAAGGTTCTATTTACCTGGAGTTAGAGAGGTAGAAGTTGTTCCAAAGATGTGGGGGTTCACTGGCTCTGACTTGAGATGACACTTAGTGATTCAATCAGTTCAGATTTGCTTCAGTTCTAGTTATGTTTTAATGTGTGGTCAGCAAAAAGGATGGTTGCCTTCAGCTATGAAGGCAATAAGACAGATTATTTAGCAAAGTTAAGGGGAGAAAAAAGGGGCCAGGAATAGCTAGAAGTGTTCAGAACTTTATGGGAAATAAGATGGCTAAACAGAATAGAAACTAGCATATATATTTAAACTACTTTCTGTAAAATATCTACACCATCTTGATGAGTCAAGTGCTTTTGTTTTGTAGGGAGGAATACTCAGGTTACAAAAGGTAAAATATGAATTCTGATTTGAAAAACTCAGGATAAACTCCAATTATAATGGAAGGAATAATGCCATTAGGAGGGTCCTTGCTTTATTTAGCAAGACCAGATATTTTAGCATAGATAGTAAAACCTAAGACTACACAGGATCCATTTCTTCATTATTTTTTAAATGTAGGAAAGAACTTGGTACTTTGTTCAATTATAGTCATTCAGATTGCTAGAGTAAACAGGCTACATGTCGTGCTTCCCTTATAAGAACAAAAATTATTATATCCTGTTGCTATGATACATCACACACAGGGTGGGTGACATGATCAGTGCGATTGTGTTGCAAAGTCAAAGTAGTAACTTTAATCTGATCCTATTCTTCTTAGATTCTAAATTAGCAAACTAGAGCTTTAGAAATAAGTACATAATTAATTCCAAAAGTCAACTTGATTTTGTGTTATTTAAAAAACACTAATTCTCCTATTTTCAGTTCTTAGGTTGACTTTGTAGTAAATCCAGAACAAAACCACAGATTTGAAACCTGCCTTCTTGAGTTCCTGACTGCTCACAGGTCACCTACCTGGAAATTAATATATTCAAGATGTTCTTACAGATGGATTTAAAAATCTCAAAAACTTGTGCCACTCAGATTCTGCTTATACACATATTTTTTACTTTGGTTTTTGACCTACTATATTTCTTTTACCAGTATGTTTAGTGCCAGAGCTGACTGGATTAAATAAATGAAGAATTCAGAACTATTGCATAGGAATTTCTTTGTGAGTGTTTGGCTCCTTGGATTCCTAAAAAGTCTATGTGACTTTTTTAATGGTGTGACTTTTATTGAAGCTAATAAAGACTTTTTCAACCAAAAAAAAGTGGTTAGAAAAATAAAAGCTTCTTAGGTGAATTACTAAAAATTGATAGAGACAAAAGATTAGTAGAAGACAAAATAGAGACAAAAGGTGAGGTCTAGCTGTTGGTTTACCCTGGACTCAGACAAAAGTAGAATTCCATTTTCCATTGTTCACTGAGAACACTTCTTCCATGAGCCTGATTCAAGCCAAATGGTCAAGGATTTGAATCTGCTGAATGAAAGCTTGGAAGTGCTTATTCCATTGAACCAGATAAATATAAAGAATTAAGAAATGAGCCACATCAGTAGGGGTCACTGAGATCCAAGGATCAGGAAACCAAACACAAAAAGTCTAAAGAGGGGAGAATGGTATGTTAAGCAGTAAAGAAAACCAAGAAGTCAGGAGCCAAAGACTAAGAGAGGCCAAACATAATAGTAGAAGTAGAATCAGGGCTTGAACGTATCCCAAAATCACTGGTCAATGTGTTTGTAAGCCTGCTATTAAAGAGCTAGGAACAAGAAAAATACCCAAGTTGAGATTATTTAAGCCCACTGAAGATTTTTACATACTGGGTGAAACCAAAAACTTTAAAGATGAAATACTTCACAAAGGCTAACCTTTCCATAATGTAAATACTAAAATACAAGTTCTCAGATGTGCTACAAGAACAAGAAGTTGTGCCTGTTTTGTTCATTGATGCATTCTCAGTTATCTAGAATGGTAATGGGCACATATTTTTAAAATATTCATGCAATGCATATATATGAATAAATATATTCTTTTCAATGCATAATACAAGCATTATGTAGTGAAAATTCTTACGCCCCTATATAAAATTTGAGTAATTAATGCATTCGGATATTTTCCAAATAACATTAACTGTGCAGTCATTGTGAGAGAGCAGAATGATACTGGCTTGATTTCAATACTGAAATGAGTAGCCTCCTTCTCCTCATTACCATTCCAATGATTAGACCATTTCCTATCATTCTCCTATGTGGTTTTTCCATGCCTGCAAGTACTGTGTTGCAATTACTCCTATTGTTGGGAATATTAAAATATTTTGTGGAACATCTTAGTAGTGATGCTAAGAGTCTCCACTATTTAAATCTCTTGCTATTTGCCACTGCGTAGGTAAGAACCACCAAAACTGGTGCTGGAGATACAGAGAATGTAGAAAGACAACACAAAAGATTACTCTTCACAGATATATTTGAATCCTTCAAGTGGTGAGGCAATAGACAAGAGGACAGGGATGACCCATTGGTAAATTCAACCAATATTTCCTCTTTAATAGCTTTATGGTGATATCATTGATACACAAAATCGTGTATATTTGAAGTGCACAACTTGATGTTCTGATATATGCCTACATTATGTAGTGATCACCACATCCTCTACAGAGTTGCCATTTGTGTACATGATGAAAATCTAATCTAAGATCTATCCTCTTTGCAATTTTAAATACACTTAGTATTTCTTGACCAATTTCTTTGTATCATGTGTAGCACCTTGTGCCAAGGTGTGGACATGTAGTAATAAGCAAAGTCCCTGCTTTTATGAAGCTTCTATTCTAGTGGGGGGGGAGGTAATAAATAAATTAAATGTGTATAGTGTGTCAAATTATGGACAGTACAGTTAAGAAAAAAAGAAAAATGGTTAGGGAGTGGAGAATGATAGGAATATCATTTCAGTTTGAGTGTTCAAGGAAGACTTCTCTGAGGTGACCTTTGACATATTACCCAAACAAATGAGAGACCAAGAGAGCCATGATAATTTCCATGGCTGAGGGACATAATAGTGGCATTAAGGTAAATACATCCTTAGAGCTTTCCAAGACCACCAAGGAGACGATGGTGTCTGGACTACAGTGAAGCTGAGAATATAGCAGCAAGAGTGTCATCACTGAGATCACCTAACCAGCTTCTCTTGGCTGTTATAGTCCATGAATACTTCTAGATTTTGTTATAATTGGATTTGGAAGCTATTGAAGATTTTTAACAAAGAAGGAACATGATCTGGTATCTATTTTAAAAGGATATCTGTACAAAGTTGAACATAGAGACAATTAGGAAATTATTGCACAAGTTCAGATGAAAGATAGTGATTGGTTGGTCTAGGGGTACATTTTGTAAGTAGTAAGTCCTTAGACTTGGGATACTTTAAAAAAGTTTGCTGATGGCTCTGATGTTGGGTACAAAGGACTCATTAGACTTCCAAATGCAAAGGTTATACAGTTAGTTTAATAAAGTATTCTGAAATTTGGAGTATAAGTCATATCTGCATATGTGAATTGTGAAATTACTGTACAAAGTTGTATGGAAGCCATGTGACCAGTTGTGATTGCTAAGGAAGTGATTGTTGACAGAGAGTGGTCCAAGGATCAATCCCAGAATACTACAATGTAGGGTAGTCAGATAAAATAGAGTTAAATTTGAATTTCACATAAACAGTAAATAATTTTAGTGTATTTCCCCCAATATTATGTGGACGTACTTATACTAAACAATATTTACTGTCTGCAATTCAAATTGGACTAGGCACTCTATTTTTACTCATATTTATGGCAACTCTACTCCAACAGAGGCCAGATAATTGAGGAAGAGCCTCCAGTGAGGCTGGCAGAGAGCAAGAGGGTGTGGAGTCGCAGAAGCCAAGTGAAGAGTAGATCCTGACAGTCTTTCTGGATCAGTCATTTCTCTAAACAATACCCAGAAAAGCATTCCAGCTCTTACTGTCGGAGATGGAGGCTGAATTTGTGCCCACTCACATTGCTTCACCCTGAACAGTAACACTATTGTTTTTCTTGCATGCAAGCATTGCAAGTCAGATTTCATCACAACAAAATGTTTTGTACTTTAAGTTTGAAGACTAGTGAACAAGGGAACTCATATCATTTGAAACACATCAAAGTCCTTAGGGTAGAATTCAAACAGACTCAAGCAAACTGTTTTTTTTATGCTAGAATTTATATTCTTTATTTTCAGTTTCCAGCTTATAATTGAAGAGTGTATAAAGCAGATGAGTTTTGAACTAAATCAAATGAGAGCAAATGGAAATAATGTGTCTAATAAAAACAGTGCAGCAATGGATGCAGAGATTGTGTTAAGACCACTTATGGATTTCTTGGACAAAACGTAAGTTTTCTATCTGGTTTTATCTTTACTGGTTGCCAGAAATTCCTAAATTCTACTGATTAGGTAGAAAAAAAAATGCTCTGTTTCATGTATGACAGCTTTAAAAGGACTTCCATGGAAACAAATTAATTTATTAAGGAATAACTCACTTTTAACTTATTCTATACAGTAAAGGAAAAATGAGAAGAAGTAAATGTTGGTAGCTAGGATGTTGCTATTCTACAGCAAAGAGAGATTTAGAATTCCATTTTCCTCAGATAACATTTTTTTTTGCATTCTCCTGGACGTAGAAAAAGACAGAATTGAGTCCAGAGTATCTGAGTTCACTTCATGTCATGACTTCTGCTGAAGAAGAAAATAACACAAATGTGACTAGAATGAATTCAGCTGAGAGGCAAACAGACAGCTGCCTGACCCAACCAACAGTAACTATTCACTGAATGCCTATTGGCATCAAACCTTATTCCCTATTCCAGGTGTGGAAAGTGATGAGAAAGAGAATCAAATCCTTGGTGCCATGAGGATTTCAATCTTGTAGTGGTGGGAGTGGGTGGGAATGGAGGCCTTAATGACAAAATAAGACAATGTTCTTAAACAAAACGGTTGGATGGTTCATTAGTTGGTTGGTCTGTTTGTATTTTTATTGTTTCTTCTCTGTCCCTGCTCTAGTTTTAGTAAGTTTGAGGTAGAGATCCAAGACACTTATATTTTTAAGCATATCACAATTAGGAATCATTGGTCTAAACAACCAGAGATATGATGTCATGAACAGGGATGCAGGTTGATCATCCCTCATTCAAAAGTCTGAAATCTGTAATGCTCCAAAATCCTACAATTTTTGACTGCTAACATGACTCAAAAAGTTTCAGATTTTCTGGGACTGGGGATGTAGCTCAGTGGTAGAGTACTTGCCTAGAATGTATGAGGCCCTGGGTTTGATCCCCAGCACTTAAAAAAAAAAAAGTGTTTCAGAATTTGGAGCACTTCAGACTTCAGATTTTTGTCTTAAGCATGCACAACTGGTAAAGCCTTTGAAAATACTCCAATGTTTAAAAAACAGTGATAGTCCCAGGCATTTCAGGTGAGGTATCCTCACCCTTTTACTCAAAACCAGAACTCAAAGTAAAAGAGAAAAATAATTTGAAAACCTATGGAAGGACCCATGTCACATATGGCAGATTATGTATGTTATCTTATTTATTGTTGTGGCAAATTTATAACAAAATGCCAAGATTAAAAAGGAATGTAATACTCTTCTTTGAAGACAAAGCCAGTAGTGTTAGTAGGGAGAACCTCTTCTGTACATTTATGACTTCTGTTTTAGTTCCACTTTCCTTTCATTATAATATACTTCATCTATAAGACTAATGTTCTTATCAATTCAGTTTCAATATTTGATAGAAAAAGCAGTCTTATTCTTTGTTCTCTATGGGGAAATCAGTGAATGGGTAGGTGAATAGGCAAGTGTACATAAGAAAGAAGAAAAGAATGATGAAAAATGAAAGGCAGAAAGAGAAAGAATTTTCTTCCTGTCTTTAGTTCCTTAATGCAGACTTTTACCACATTGTTGTCCCTTATTCTTCACATTATATAGTCCCTACACATTCTCTTGAAAATTTTATCTCATAGTTGGGCATGGTGGTACATACCTGTAATCTTGGCACCTGGGAAGCTGAGAAAGGAGAATCATGAATTTGAGGCCAGTCTGGGCTACATAGTGAAACCCAGTGTCAAAAAAACAAACCTGCCCAAAAGAAATTCATTGTGTTACATGACTCTCTTCTTGAACAATACAAAACTGAATCACTATAAGCACGGGCATTTGGTTGTGAATGCAGTGGTAAAGGATGGCAGGAAGGCCTTTCATTTACAGAACTCCAGCCAGTAGTTTGGAGACAAATAATGTTTTAATGGTAAAACTATTTGTTTTATATATTCTGTAACTGAAATTCATGGACCATACAGAAAGTTGAAATAATCCTGACACTTCCAACAGCAGGCTGAGTGACTTTGAATCCATGTTACCACCTGCAAAATAGAGTACAAGAAAAAGTAAGTTGACCCTTATTGTCAGTGCATTTAGATTCTTACTTTACTCAATCCTAATTTTCTACTTGAATTATACTAATTACATTATCATATATGCTACTTTTTAATCATTCTTAGTAGAAAGAGGTTAGACAGAAAAGAATCCATAAGTTTTAAAAATGTGTGAAAGTGACTTATTTACTTAGTTACATACTTTGATGGTTCTGGTGTTTGAACTCAGGGCTTTGTGCTTGATAGGTAAGTGCTCTACCACTTGAGCCATGTCCCATCTCTTTTTGTTTTAGTTATTTTTTCCAATAGGGTCTCACTGTTAAGGCCTGGGCCAGCCTGAACCACTCTGCTCCTATTTGTACTTTCTGCACAACTGGGATATCAGGCAAGTGCCACCATGTCCAACTTTTTTTTTAAATTGGTTGGAATGAGGGGTGGGGAGTCTCACTAATTTTTCCCCTCTAGTCTCAAACTCTGATCCTCCCAATCTCTGCCTCCTGAGCAGCTATGATTATAGATATGAGCCACCATCCTGGGTGACTTAATTTTTGGGTCTTTTTTTTTTTTTTTTTTTTTGGTTCTTGGGCTTGAACTCAGGGCCTATACCTTGAGCCACGCTGCCAACCCTTTTTTTTGTGATGGGTATTTTCAAGGTAGGGTCTCGTGAACTATTTGCCCAGTCTGGCTTCCAACTGCAATCCTCCTGAGTTGCTAGGGTTACAGGCATGAATTGCCAGTGCTTAAAATTTTTTGAAAGAGGTATTATATATGACAAGGAAAATTGCAGAAATTCTCACAACTAATTCAGAATATATTTAAAGCCATGGTTTGGAGGAGATAGTTAAAAAGCCAGATACGTGTCTGTTTTCAAGGGGCTAATTTAGGAGAAGAAATAATAAAGGAACACAAATACACA